>NC_090267.1:64606576-65856576 GCF_040414725.1 Anabrus simplex | reverse complement strand
TATAAATGAAATACGTAGTGAAAATTATTCCGGTTTATATTTACAGTGACTAAAGATTTATATCAAACAGTGGCACTACAAGTGATAAACTTTAAATTAACTTGAATGTCATTCATTCTATAAAATTTCAAAGCACTATTCTGCTTCTTCCTGCCCATTTTCAAATTACTTGCGGTTGGGGCTATATGTGGATTGAGGCGGGTTTTTCAGACAGATTCCCTGATTTTAAACTCTTTGTGGAAGGAGATATTCACTATTTAGGCTGATATATCACGGAATATCTTCACTGCCTGTTATACTACATCAATGTTGGCATTTTAAGTGCGAGTTTTGTTTAAGTCATTAGTCCATAGGTTGGTTTGATGCAGCTCACTATGCCACTATATCCAGTGCTAACCTTTTCATTTTTACGCAGTTACTACATCATACAACTATTCTCAGTTGATTGTTATAGTCAAACTTTGATCTACTTCTTCCGCTCTTACCCCCTACACTTGCCTCAAGAACGAAACCGAAAAAGTCCTGGTGATCCTAAGATGTATCCTATATGTTTTTCTCTTCTTCTGATCAATAGTCCGCCAAATTTTTCTCCCCTTACTAACCCGACTCACTATCTCTTCATCCTTGATTCGATCTACCCAATTCACCTTCAGTACTATTCTCTAACACCACATCTTAAAACCTCCTATTTTTATTTCTGTGTTAGTTGAAGTCCATGTTTCACTTCCGTCAATGCCACGCTCCGAAATTCTTCACAGACCTAATTTGTATATTGGTGTTCGATGTGAGCTAATTACAAGAAAGACACTCCTTACTTGTGCCATCGTAAGTTATTCTGCTTACACATGTATCAATATTCATCTGTCTAATTCCTTTAAAACTTCGTTTCCTAACTTAATATTTTCTGCATCACCCATCACCCCCCACACACTCACAGACTTCTATTTGTTGTTATAATAGATTGTGCGTTTTATTTGAAATATAGGCCATACTTAATGTTACTGCTTTTACATCCCACTAACTATTGTTTGCGGGTTTCGGAGACACCAAGGTGCTGGAATTTAGTCCCGCAAGAGTTCTTTTACGTGCCAGTGAATCTACCCACACGGGACTGACGTATGTGAACATTTTCAAATACCACCGAACTGAGCCAGGATCGAACTGCCAAGTTGGGGTCAGATGGCCAGTGCCTCCGGCGTCTGAGCCATTCAGCCCGGCGGCGATATTTCGAAGAGAGTTGTTATTTTACTTATTACATATTATTATTTTTATTACTAGCAAATGTACCCGTGCTTCGCAACGGTATTCTACATTGTATACTGATTCCTTCGTAATTTACTGTAAATGCAGTGAGTAAGACTATATCAAATTGCATCTACAAACGGACTTCACCATCAGACGACTCGTTCAGTGTTCTACATTGTTGGTCCTGTGACATTTTCCCGTATCTCCCATATTTATGGGTTAGATTCAGTTATTCATTGAATGGGGGTGAAATTTGGTACAGTTTTCACATACTACTTTATTTTTTGATACTCATGTGACCCTGGAATCATAAAATTTTGCGAACATACGGCCACTGGTCATGTCACTATGCCTGCCCAATGTAATGATTGCATCTCTCCTATAAGTGTACCAAACAATAACATACACGTGTAAAATGCAGTATTATTTAACGAATAAGGGATAGAGATACGACAAAATGTCATAGGCTGAAAGTTGTAGATCTCTCCAAATTGAAACGCGTTCTTTTGTGATACGACTTACGATTTAGCCAACAATTATTTCGAAAGGAAGGCCTGCACCGTCGTTAAAATTGCATCCATATTTCGATATTCTCCTGGGCCAAAAGTAATACATCTGCATGGCCTGGAAGATGTATTTCCTCCAAGAAAAGTTTGTCCAGGTTTCGGGATTAGCACTCGCATACATACGGAGTTATTAAGGAAGAAATTAATACAGTTGAGAAAGTTAAAATTAACAGAAAATAGGATTATAACTGAGGACAGCGGTATGAGCACAAATATGTAAATTCTAAGCGAATGTATGGGAAAAACAAATGCCCCTCAGTAAATTATGCTGGTATGAATTATGGATATAAGAAAGCGGTAACAGAGGAGAAATTTAGGCGCAGGGATTCTTATGTAAACAGATAAGAAGATGACTAATGGTGTTATTACTCAAGCTATTCGAGAACGGTTATAACCTCCAACGATATTCCGCCAATATCCCGCAGAATGCCCAATTGACCCCTGTCTTGCTTTCTACTCAAGGAACAACCACGAATTTACAGGAATTATGACGAAAATGGCAATACGTTTCTTCCCTGGTGGCATGATTCAGAGACTTCGTCATGGTAACCTGTAGGTTCGTTTTCGGTCTGTCGGTCCCCTCAATGCAGAGCATGATACCCGCAGAAAATAGTAAATTTCTCCGTCATTGGAAGAGTAAGGTAAATTTGGAACATGAAAAAAGTTGTTTATAATGAAGGGGCGTTTCAAATAAAGTTCACGGAGTTTACAGAAAATCAATCGTATAAGATAAAATGGAGGAAAACCGTTCTGGTTTTCCTATAATCCCCCCGTATATTCAAAGATCTTAAAACGATATGCATACCAAAACCGTCGTCGGGATGGGAATACACTAAATATGACGTTTGGTCGAGATCTATCTAGCCGTTTTGCTGTGATGGTGGAACAAACAGACAGACAAACAAACAGATATGAAAAATAAAAACCACCAATTCGGTCTTGAGTTAACCTAAAACGGATAAATATCTGAAAAATTGGCAAAACGAATAAAATTACAGACAGCGGACCCCCTACAACTTTATTAATATATTATTAATATTATTATTATTATTATTATTATTATTATTATTATTATTATTATTATTATTATTATTATTATTATTTTCGGCTCCATGGCTAAATGGTTAGCGTGCTGGCCTTTGGTGACCGGAGTCCTGGGTTCGATTCCCGGCAGTGTCTGGAATTTTAACCATAATGGGTTAATTTCGCAGACACGGGGGCAGGGTGTATGTGTCGTCTTCATCATCATTTAATCCTCGTCACGACGCGCAGGTCGCCTACGGTTGTCAAATCAAAAGACCTGCGTCTGGCGAGCCGAACTTGCCCTCGGACACTTCCGGCACAAAAAGCTATACGCCATTTCATCTCATTATTATTGTTGAGTATTTCCTTCTCTCATCGTGGTTCTTCGTTCTTTTGTCCACTTGGCTCCTGTATTCTTTTTGTGGTTTTTCTATGACCCTGCTTCCCTTTTGCTGATTTTCGTTCTGTAGAAGGTTCGGTCTGCGATGTTGGCCACTTTGATCCGTGATGCTTCCAGGTCCTGGCAGATTTCCGATGTTCACCTATTTGTTTTGATGTTTCCTGTTGCCTCTACTAAGAGTCTTGTCAGTTTGTTTTCCGGAAGGCGTTTATGTTGTCCGGAAGATTTCAGGCGTCTTTTTATGATGTCGGCCGCAAGGTTTGAGATCTTCTCGATTTTTGTACGAGATTGCAATCGATATCCTTCGTCAGTCAGTTTTGGGCCGAGAGCTCTCTTCATTTTCTGGATGCGGACCTCGAGGGCCTTCTGTTCTTTTCCTGTTGGTACTACAATTTCTCCGAGATATCGGAACTCAGTTACTTTTTCGACTGTGCCAAATTTCGTATTAAAATACTGCAGGTTGCAGTGGTTGCACATGCCCTTGATTTTTGAGAAGGAGGTTTGTAGGCTGAATTTTTATGAGCACTTCTTGAGGGTTTCGATTTGGCTGATTGCCTGTTGTTCGTTTGTTGCGAGGATCGCGAGAACATCTGCTAAAGCGAGACGGGAGATTTTTACATGTTTTCTTGTCACACATAATGGTTGCCAATTCCCTTGAGCTTTTAGAGAGCCGTGCTGAATGGCTCATACGGTTGAGGCGCTGGCCTTCCGACCCCAACTTGGCAGGTTCGATCCTGGCTCTATCCGGTGGTATTCGCAGGTGCTCAAATACGTCAGCTTCGTGTCAGGGCTATGTTGGATAGTAGTGGGGAAATTCCATATCCTTGTCGGACACCGGTTTTTATCTGAAATTTTCAGATATATTTCCCATGAATTTTACTTGTGTTGGTGAGAGTTAGTCTGATGATTTTTTGAGTTTTGTTGTCCAGTCCGTATTCACTCAGTGTTTGGAAGAGGGATTGCCGGTGAATGGAATCATATGCTTTCTGGAAGTCCACGAAGGTGCAGATTGTGAGTTGCTTTCTGGTTTGTCGTAGTTTTAAGATGGTTTTCAGATTATCTGTTCTGCACAGGATGTGTGGGGCCTGAAGCCCGCTTGGTATTCGCCTATGAGTGGTTCTATTTTTTACTGTGCTCTTTGGAGGAGGGCTGCGGAGATTATTTTGTATGCGACTTGCACCAGGGAAATTCCCCTGTAATTGTTCACATCTGTTCGGTCACCTTTCTTGTGAAGTGGAACGAAGAGGGCATTTGTCCAATTTTCTGGTAGTTTTCCGTTGTCCAAATTTCTTGTGTGATTTGTGTGAGTCCTTGGAGTGAATTCTTCCCTATATGTTTATGAAGCTCAGCTACGATGCCGCCGTCTCCGAATGCCTTGTTGTTTTCCAGTCGCTGTACGTGTCGGTGTATTTATCTTGTGTAGGTGGGATGAGTCTGGGTTTGGGTTCGGGTGGGGTTCATGTAGAAACCTTTCTGTTGGTTCTGGGCAGTTGAGTAGTGACTCGAAGTATCTCGCGAGTTCCTTGGTCTCTTCGTCATCCATGAGTGACAAATTTCCGTTGTGTTTTCTGAAGCAGAGTTTCTTCGGCGTGTACCTATTTATTCTGTTACGAACGACACTGTAAATATCTCTGGTGTATTCGCGGAAGTCCAGTTCGGCCGACTTCAGTTGGTCTTTGTATATTGGGATAATATCGGCTGCTTGCTTATTCAATATATACATTTAAATAGGTTCATGACTGCACGAATTATTTGTATTAGTTACAATAATTTTGAAGTACTTCTGAGTATAATGTATGTAAAAAGTACGTTACCATTCCTGTTCTTGTATTTTTTTGTATTGTACTGTAATCTACTTCATATTAATACACTAATGTTCATAAAAAGCAGAACACCTTAAAAGACTACAGACAAGAAGTCCATATTCACACGACATATGAATTAGTATGTTCTGAAGAAATGATTACCAATTGAACCATGTCGGCCCTCAGGTTTAAGGTCCACATGGATATCTCAGCGCACCACCACCGACTGGTAAAATGTGCCTGCGGCTTTCGTTGTCGCCATAAACCGAAGGGAATGGATCATTATGACTTGAGCAGATGTGCAGGATGTCTCGCAGACGTATGCGAGAACCGTACCGTCAAATGAGTGAGTTTGAAAAAGAGCGCATTATTGGCATGAGAGAACGTGGTGCATCCATCCGGGAACTTGCTACTCCTGTGGGACGATGTGTGTCGGCAGAACAACGAGTGTGTACAGAATGGTTCACAGAAGGCCGTAGAACACGACGAGATGAGTCTGGTCGCATCACACAGACCACCCCCCGAGAAGATCGACACCTCATCCGAGTGGCATTGCAGGACAGATCTGCGCCCTCCTCGGCTCTGGCGCAACAGTAAACAGTGTAACACATCGTACACTATCAGGAGTGACAGACCGTCGCCTTGTATTACGGTCTGGGTTACCGGTGTGTCATCCACTTCTCCACCTACTTTTGATTAATGTGCATAAACATGCTAGACTGCAATGGTGTATGGAACAACGTCAGTGGGGACAGGAATGGCAACAGATAGTTTTCAGACAAATCCAAGTTCTGTTTGTTTGAAAATGATGGCCGCATTTTGGTTCGCCGCAGACGGAGGGAGTGGTATCACATTGACTGCATTCGCACAAGACATAGAGTGTGGGGTTTTATTGGGTACAACCACAAATCACAGTTGATGCGTGTCTAGGGCACTGTGACCAGTTTGACCTACGTGAATGATAACTTCCAATCCGTAACCATACCCTTTCTGCACGACATCCCAGACGTCATATTTCAGTATGACAATGCGCAACCACACGTTTTTACATGAATACGTGCCTTCTTGTTGTCACAGGATGTCAGACTGTTGCCCTGGCTGCACGATCACCGGAATTGTTGCCAATAGAAAATGTGCGGGATACTGTGAAACGAAGGGTGCGGCGCTATGACCCAATGCCAACCACCAAAGATGAAGGTGAATCAGCGCTATTCGTAACTTATACGCGTCGATGCCATCACACATGTAACAAGTTATCAGTGCGCAGTACCTACTAGGCAACAGGACACATGCTGAAACTAGGTGACTGAAATACTAATAGTTTCCCCAGAACATCCTAATGAACACGTCCTCTGAATATGAACTTTCTATCTGTAGTCTTTCAAGTTCTTCTGTATTTTATGATCATGAATGTAGTACTTGTTAATTATTTTTCTCTTCACATCAAGTTTTTCCATGTACATTTTGGCAGTGAGATAGAGAAGGTCTATTACGACACATGTACGCCTAAATAAATATATAACGGAATAAAGCAAGAAGAATACAAGAGTCTTTGCGTTTGGTATTTAATTTTTGAAATATGCAGGTTGTATTGTTCTTGTTTTTTGATAACGTAGCAGGCGTATTGCTTTTGCACTCTTTTATAATAATGCTTTTAGAATTTGGCTGTAGAACGCCATTTATGTTTCAGAAAAGCTAACATTTTCTTACTTAATTGAGTATTAAAAAAGTAGCAAAAATAATATTATTTGATAGCAAACCAAAGCAAAGCAAAGTCACCACCGTACAGGCCATGAAGGCCCTTGGAGGAGTGGAAGGTAAAGGCTTCCACCATTGTTAACCTCGGCACGTGATGGGGTAGAGTGGTTAGCTCTACGCCCGGCCGCCTTTGCCCCCAGGAATTAACCTGGTACTCATTTTTGGTGTAGGCTGAATGAACCTCAGGGCCATATGCACCTCCGGAAGTGGAAAACTCGTTTCTTAAAGTTTACGACTTCCTGACGGGGATTCGAACCCACGTCCTTCCGGGCGAACCGAGCACACCTTTACCGCCTCGGTCAGGCAGCCCCTATTAGTTGATAGGCAAACACTAAATTCTACAACGCTCAGAATCATTGCCTATAGTAAAATCGTAATCTTAGGTAATCTATTTCTGAAAGCTACGAGCAACAACAACAAAAATCTGTTAATGTTGTATTGGCTCATCAGATTAACTTCATGCAATATTTAAATGACCCTCTACTGTTGGACGAAGGATTTTACCGTCATTATATTCGTTTTGTAACTTGTAGTTGCTAAATGTACTCTTCTAGCCTGAAGTTCTAGAGTTTTTAATCATCACAGCTTTAGAAACTTAGCGAACACTAATCAATAGGAAAACTTTCAAGTCCCAAGCTCTGCTCCTGGAATATATATACGTAGAATCAGTTTACTCTGAGGTACATGTCCCATTTATCAGAGAGATACCGGTGAACTAAAATGTCAGTGTGCTGTAAATATGGCCACGATCTCATGCGATTTCATGACGTACATCTGCATACAATGCTAAAAAAGGCGGGCAAAGTTTTACATGACTGTTATTTCGTGATCATAACCACCAGATTTTCGGTTTTTCGTGTCTGTTAATATTAGGATCATAGCCACCAGACCTCCAGTCTTACGTGACTGTTAATATCATGATAATAGCCACCAGACTTTCAGTTTTACCTGACTCTTAATATGATGATCATAGCCACCGGATCTTCACTTTTACATGTCTGTTAATATGATGATCATACCCACCGGATCTCCACTTTTACGTGACTGTTGATATTATGATGATAGCCACCGGATCTTCACTTTTACATGTCTGTTAATATGATGATCATATCCACCGGATCTCCACTTTTACGTGACTGTTGATATTATAATGATAGCCAACGGATCTTCACTTTAACGTGTCTGTTAATATCTCTTTTTCTTTGCTAGTTGCTTTACGTCGCACCGACACAGATAGGTCTTATGGCGACGATGGGACAGGAAGGGGCTAGGAGTGGGAAGGAAGCGGCCATGACCTTAATTAAGGTACAGCCCCAACATTTGCCTGGTGTGAAAATGGGAAACCACGGCAAACCATCATCAGGGCTGCCGACAGTGGGTCCCGAATACTGGATACTGGCCGCACTTAAGCGACTGCAGCTATCAAGCTCGGTCTCTGTTAATAACATGATCATAGCCACCAGACGTCCAGTCTTGCGTGACTGTTAATATCACGATAACAGCCAACAGACTTCCAGTTTTATCTGACTGTTAATATGGTGATCATAGCCACCGGATCTTCACTTTTACATGCCTGTTAATATGATGATCTTAGCCACCGGATCTTCACTTTTACATGACTCTTAATATGGTGATCATAGCCACCGGATCTTCACTTTTACATGTCTGTTAATGTGGTGATAATAACCAACGGATCTTCACTTTTACATGTCTCTTAATATGGTGATCATAGCCACCGGATCTTCACTTTTACATGTCTGTTAATGTGGTGATAAGAACCACCGGATCTTCACTTTTACATGTCTCTTAATATGGTGATCATAGCCACCGGATCTTCACTTTTACATGTCTGATAATGTGGTGATAATAACCACCGGATCTTCACTTTTACATGTCTGTTAATATGACGATCTTAGCCACCGGATCTTCACTTTTACATGTCTCTTAATATGGTGATCATAGCCACCGGATCTTCACTTTTACATGTCTCTTAATATGGTGATCATAGCCACCGGATCTTCACTTTGACATGTCTGTTAATGTGGTGATAATAACCACCGGATCTTCACTTTTACATATCTCTTAATATGGTGATCATAGCCACCGGATCTTCACTTTTACATGTCTGTTAATGTGGTGATAATAACCACCGGATCTTCACTTTTACATGTCTCTTAATATGGTGATCATAGCCACCGGATCTTCACTTTTACATGTCTGATAATGTGGTGATAATAACCACCGGATCTTCACTTTTACATGTCTGTTAATATGACGATCTTAGCCACCGGATCTTCACTTTTACATGTCTCTTAATATGATGATCATAGCCACCGGATCTTCACTTTTACATGTCTCTTAATATGGTGATCATAGCCACCGGATCTTCACTTTTACATGTCTGTTAATGTGGTGATAATAACCACCGGATCTTCACTTTTACATGTCTCTTAATATGGTGATCATAACCACCGGATCTTCACTTTTACATGTCTGTTAATGTGGTGATAATAACCACCGGATCTTCACTTTTACATGTCTCTTAATATGGTGATCATAGCCACCGGATCTTCACTTTTACATGTCTGTTAATGTGGTGATAATAACCACCGGATCTTCACTTTTACATGTCTCTTAATATGGTGATCATAGCCACCGGATCTTCACTTTTACATGTCTGTTAATGTGGTGATAATAGCCACCGGATCTTCAATTTTACATGTCTGTTAATATGATGATCATAGCCACCGGATCTTCACTTTTACATGTCTCTTAATATGGTGATCATAGCCACCGGATCTTCACTTTTACATGTCTGTTAATGTGGTGATAAGAACCACCGGATCTTCACTTTTACATGTCTCTTAATATGGTGATCATAGCCACCGGATCTTCACTTTTACATGTCTGTTAATTTGGTGATAATAACCACCGGATCTTCACTTTTACATGTCTCTTAATATGGTGATCATAACCACCGGATCTTCACTTTTACATGTCTGTTAATGTGGTGATAATAACCACCGGATCTTCACTTTTACATGTCTCTTAATATGGTGATCATAGCCACCGGATCTTCACTTTTACATGTCTGATAATGTGGTGATAATAACCACCGGATCTTCACTTTTAAATGTCTGTTAATATGGTGATCATAGCCACCGGATCTTCACTTTTACATGTCTCTTAATATGATGATCATAGCCACCGGATCTTCACTTTTACATGTCTGTTAATGTGGTGATAATAACCACCGGATCTTCACTTTTACATATCTCTTAATATGGTGATCATAGCCACCGGATCTTCACTTTTACATGTCTGTTAATGTGGTGATAATAACCACCGGATCTTCACTTTTACATGTCTCTTAATATGGTGATCATAGCCACCGGATCTTCACTTTTACATGTCTGATAATGTGGTGATAATAACCACCGGATCTTCACTTTTACATGTCTGTTAATATGACGATCTTAGCCACCGGATCTTCACTTTTACATGTCTCTTAATATGATGATCATAGCCACCGGATCTTCACTTTTACATGTCTCTTAATATGGTGATCATAGCCACCGGATCTTCACTTTTACATGTCTGTTAATGTGGTGATAATAACCACCGGATCTTCACTTTTACATGTCTCTTAATATGGTGATCATAACCACCGGATCTTCACTTTTACATGTCTGTTAATGTGGTGATAATAACCACCGGATCTTCACTTTTACATGTCTCTTAATATGGTGATCATAGCCACCGGATCTTCACTTTTACATGTCTGTTAATGTGGTGATAATAACCACCGGATCTTCACTTTTACATGTCTCTTAATATGGTGATCATAGCCACCGGATCTTCACTTTTACATGTCTGTTAATGTGGTGATAATAGCCACCGGATCTTCAATTTTACATGTCTGTTAATATGATGATCATAGCCACCGGATCTTCACTTTTACATGTCTCTTAATATGGTGATCATAGCCACCGGATCTTCACTTTTACATGTCTGTTAATGTGGTGATAAGAACCACCGGATCTTCACTTTTACATGTCTCTTAATATGGTGATCATAGCCACCGGATCTTCACTTTTACATGTCTGTTAATGTGGTGATAATAACCACTGGATCTTCACTTTTACATGTCTCTTAATATGGTGATCATAACCACCGGATCTTCACTTTTACATGTCTGTTAATGTGGTGATAATAACCACCGGATCTTCACTTTTACATGTCTCTTAATATGGTGATCATAGCCACCGGATCTTCACTTTTACATGTCTGATAATGTGGTGATAATAACCACCGGATCTTCACTTTTACATGTCTGTTAATATGGTGATCATAGCCACCGGATCTTCACTTTTACATGTCTCTTAATATGATGATCATAGCCACCGGATCTTCACTTTTACATGTCTCTTAATATGGTGATCATAGCCACCGGATCTTCACTTTTACATGTCTGTTAATGTGGTGATAATAACCACCGGATCTTCACTTTTACATGTCTCTTAATATGGTGATCATAACCACCGGATCTTCACTTTTACATGTCTGTTAATGTGGTGATAATAACCACCGGATCTTCACTTTTACATATCTCTTAATATGGTGATCATAGCCACCGGATCTTCACTTTTACATGTCTGTTAATGTGGTGATAATAACCACCGGATCTTCACTTTTACATGTCTCTTAATATGGTGATCATAGCCACCGGATCTTCACTTTTACATGTCTGTTAATGTGGTGATAATAGCCACCGGATCTTCAATTTTACATGTCTGTTAATATGATGATCATAGCCACCGGATCTTCACTTTTACATGTCTCTTAATATGGTGATCATAGCCACCGGATCTTCACTTTTACATGTCTGTTAATGTGGTGATAATAACCACCGGATCTTCACTTTTACATGTCTCTTAATATGGTGATCATAGCCACCGGATCTTCACTTTTACATGTCTGTTAATGTGGTGATAATAGCCACCGGATCTTCAATTTTACATGTCTGTTAATATGATGATCATAGCCACCGGATCTTCACTTTTACATGTCTCTTAATATGGTGATCATAGCCAGCGGATCTTCACTTTTACATGTCTGTTAATGTGGTGATAATAACCACCGGATCTTCACTTTTACATGTCTCTTAATATGGTGATCATAGCCACCGGATCTTCACTTTTACATGTCTGTTAATGTGGTGATAATAGCCACCGGATCTTCAATTTTACATGTCTGTTAATATGATGATCATAGCCACCGGATCTTCACTTTTACGTGTCTCTTAATATGGTGATCATAGCCACCGGATCTTCACTTTTACATGTCTGTTAATGTGGTGATAATAGCCACCGGATCTTCTGTTTTACATGTCTGTTAATATGATGATCATAGCCACCGGATCTTCACTTTTACATGTCTCTTAATATGGTGATCATAGCCACCGGATCTTCACTTTTACATGTCTGTTAATGTGGTGATAATAGCCACCTGATCTTCAATTTTACATGTCTGTTAATATGATGATCATAGCCACCGGATCTTCACTTTTACATGTCTGTTAATGTGGTGATAATAGCCACCGGATCTTTAATTTTACATGTCTGTTAATATCATGATCATAGCCATCGGGTCTCCATTTTTATGTGACTGTAAATATCATGAGCATAACCTCAGGATCTCAACATTCACGTGACTGTTAAAATCATGATCATAGCCATACGAGCTCCAGTTTTGCGAGGCTGTTAATGTCACTTCAGAACCTGCATATTTACGTGAATGTTAAAATCATGATCACAGCCACGGAATCTCCACTTTTACGTGACTGTTAATACCATGAGCATAGCCGCCAGACTTCCCGTTTCTCCTGACTTTTAATATCATGTGCATAACCTAAAAGCCTCCTCTTTTACATGACTTAATATCATGCCTTTAACCTCAGGACCACCATATTTATGTGAGTTTTAATATAATGAGCATAACTTCAGGAACTCCGTATTTATGAGACTATTAATGTAAAGATTTTAACCTCAGGATTCCAGGTTTGCGTGAATGTTAATGTCATGATCAAGCCACCATAATTCTAGTTTTTATATAACTGTTAAGGTCATAATCATAGCAACCAGATTTCCTGTTTTACGTGACGGTCTATATCGTGATCATAGGTACATGACCTCCAGTTTCACGTTACTGTTTATGTCCCGATGTCTCCATTTTTATGTGACTGTAAATATCATGAGCATAACCTCAGGATCTCAACATTCACGTGACTGTTAAAATCATGATCATAGCCTTACGAGCTCCAGTTTTGCGAGGCTGTTAATGTCACTTCAGAACTTCCATATGTATGTCCCGATCACAGCTAGGGACCCCAGTCTTACGTGACCGTTGACATTATATTCAACACCTCATGAATTACCTCCAGTGTTACGTGATTGTTGATATCATGCCATAGTAATCGGTTCTCCAGTTTTAAATGGCATTCGCCCCAGTGCAGCCATGATCAAAAGCTGAAGTTAGAAAGGAAAGAGTAGAGGAGAGGAGAGTGTTACCTAGCTCCCTGAAGCAGTAGGCATCAAGACTGATGGTGGTTAAAATTCCCGACCCTACAAGGAATAGAACCCGAGACCCCTGTGGCCAAAGGCCAGCACGCTAATCATTTAGCCATGGAGCCGGACGGTATGACCCATTGTATGAGGTTGATCCTTCCAGGAAGTGACCACGGCGGATGCTGCTTACCTGCAAGTATGTATTACTCTTGTGTTGTGGTTAATGTCTCACTGCTTCAAGTGAAGATGATGGTGGGAGTTCTCTCATGACTTGCATGGCGTTGAGGGATATATACGTCAGATGAAAATACATTAGAAATTAGCGATTACACTGTTTCGGCCGTGTTTGTCGAATAAACACCAGTTGATCACCACACCAACTCCTCTGGTGACAACGATAAATGAACGGCCTAAAAAATCGGGCTCGTGAACCTCGACGAAGATATGAAGCTCTACCACTCTCAGGACTTAAAGCTATCCTCAGTTCAGCGATGCCCACACTAGTGTATATCTCCTTTACTCGTTTCGGATGAAGTTTCCGTTCAGCTTGTCTGTTAATGTTGGAGTAAGGACAGTCTATTGAGATGTTTCTAGAGAAACCACGAGAAAATCTGATTGTCTGACAGTGCTGGGACTTCAGAAATGAACTGAATCCCATTGAAGACGAAGCCTGAAATGATGACTGTCATTTAATCAGTATCGTTTCTCATTTCCCAGGTTCTAACACCGCATTTATTATAAGAGCAAGCAATAGACAACATGATTTTGAAGCGAGGAGTGCATGTAGTCGTTTTACCTACGATGACTGGACTCTCCTGTCTTTGTTTCGGACTAGACTCAGGGTTCGGTAAAGCGGTGGTCCTGTTTGATGAATTTTGGGAGACTCAAAAAGTAATCTAAACTAATACTAATGAGTATATTGACAGGAGGAATGGATATATATCTTGAAATAAGAAACTTTTATGGGGTAGAATGAATTTATTAATCCCGAGAAAAACATATAAATGGTCCATGCTAAATGGAATAGTATAAACATAACTGAAATAGACCTTAAATCAGTCGTAAAATAAAATAGATTACACTGCGTAAAGCACTTACGCGAAATATTACATTATAAACAAGCAGACGAAATCGCGTTCATGCCCGTTATATTACACTGAAATCTCGTGATTCTACAGGGGAATTAGTTGTCAATATCATTACGATGATTAATTAAACATCTGAACAATTACAAGTTAATTAATTACAAGCTAACGATTCAACAGCTGTCACACAAACCGGCAACGACCTCAAAGATAATGAGTAAAATATTTGACGACAAAAATAGCCGATTAACATAAATTTGACGACTGAAATAATTGACTTATTGTATTTGAATGGTTGACTACTCCGGACGAGAACCATAAATCCAATATTATTGCCCGTAGGCATCGTCGTAAAACAACGTCTCTATGATTAATCGGTAGGACTAATACATTCGTAAAATACCTAACACAAATATTTGCAGTCCGTGTAATTGCGGATTCGAACATATAGGAACACCATGACATTGGGTGGTTCCCTAATTTACACTTATATACTAACACAGGTTCGACTATGAGCTCGCGGACTCACACAAACATAATCCAGGCAGAACTGGATAACAACAAAATCAGCTGCCTAGCTGATATATTCCAAATTACACAACAAGACATTGAATATACAAAAACACACAAAACAGATCACATCTATGGAAAGAAGCACACACATGTATATATCTACACTAATGATGATATCTGGTGAGTCGAACTCATTGTATGCAGACGGCGTCAGATTTTGCGTCTTACTGGCACAAAGTTGTCAGTATTCTCGGCTATTTATCTATCAGCTGTTAAGGAAAACAGATACTGGGCTGGCGAGAGAAGGCACTTGACTAACGGTATTGCAAGTAGTCAGGTCTTTGCCCGTTACACAAAACATTTTCGAGGTAAAATAAATGAACAACACATTCTCTACTCAGCCGATGCATTCTTTACATCTCTATGCTGACCAATTAGCACTCACATATAAAGGATCCCTCAAAGTATCAATGGCATATCATGCCTTAACACAAATATTAGGCCTCATTTCAAACCGCTGGCATATCAAGCCTCTCATTCCAAATATCCTGGGTTCATCCCCAAGTTGCATCCCTGACTTATTTTCTCGTAACTTAAAATGAAACAAAACTTTCTCAACGAAGGACAGGCTCTCACAGCAATTCCCGAGACAGCTGAAATAATATTAATATAGCATGCATAGAAATACCTGTCTAATATTCTGCTGCTAATTACGTGAATTACCCAACGCGATGGCGGGTGGCCTTTGTTCATAGCAATGACACTCTTCCCCAAATAACTACAGAAAAAGTGGAACAACATAAAATACACACAAGCAAAAATAAAAACATGTAGACTAAATAATCCTCAGGAGTGATTCTTTTCTCCCTTCTAACTAAAATAAATATGTACAAGTGGCCTGGGCATAAAGCATGCACACCCCCTCTGCCAAACATTTAACGTTACATGAAAACACAAAACTACAGCCATAATAGCTGACAGTTAACATTAAAAAATAGTAACTAATTTCTCTAACCTGAATGTACTTTCGCTGCACTAAATTCATGCCATTTAATATTAGATTTAGGTACTTATCTTTCGCAGTCAGTTGCCGTTCATCCCGGTTTCCACAGCCACATGTCTAGGCTGTTTAGCTGCTTATGCTGCCACTGATGTACGTTGGTTGGCATGTCCTGGCGTTGATGCCACGTTCATCCATTATTGTCTCCTGGGTTACTACAGAAAACAAGTAGATTAACAGCAATTTCCTCGCCGCTTAATGTGTACGATTTACACACTGTAGATCCTGAAGTTAATCTGTAATTGGCTCAATCTATACACAGATTTTAGTTCATAAATGTGTATTATCAGATTAAGGGTTCAATCCCAATCGACCCCAGTTTATATAGCGGCTAAATACGTACGAGACGCACACGATACACATATAAACCGTACGCGAGCCGTCGTGAGATACCGGTCACAGTTCGGGTGTTCATCAATCTCACGCGCGGCGCTCGAGCTTTAATTAATTTGCATTTTATAAGTATATATTCGCGTGACCAGATCGTGGTCTATTAACACGGCAAATAATAATTTAGGACATTATATCTGCCCTGTAATTGTCTTGCTCGAGATGCATATAAAGTTAAATATAAACGCGCACAGGCTTATAACTGTCTTTTGTTAATACAAAGAAAGTTTCCCGTTCGCGCACTACGTGTTTGCAGCACCACCAAGTTCAGAAGAGTGAGGACGCTTTCCCTACCATGGTTCCTTAACTGAACAGCCTGTCTCTTTGTATCACGAGGTGCATCCCCGGCTAACAGTGGCTGGGCGACGGTTGACCGGCTTTTCTCCTTCTCAACGACTTTTCATTCAAATGAAATTATTAAATAAAGATTCAAGAAGACGTTATTAGGATCCAAGAGTGAATGATAATTATAACTGCAGGTGATATTTAGTTAGTAACTGTGGAATTCTAGCTTAGTGAGGAAGCGATCGCTGAAAACCTCGAGATGCATTACTGCGAATTCGAAGTTGGTCATCCTGACATCTTGTTGTGGAGTTCCCTTCGTTTGAATCTAACCACTCCCACGCACAAATCAGTTAAATTTGAAAGTTTGAGCGCGGGTAGCGTGCCTAGTAACCATGGCAACGACTCGCTTTGAATTCAAACTGGAGAGCTACCCTCTGGAAAATTCCACTCCGTACCGCTCCCAGCGTGTCTATAACGGAACTTCAGAGTTCGTACCCTGCTTCTTGCATGCGATTAATTGATGCGTTGATATGATTGCCATATTAAATATATTGAGGCATTCAGGGAATGCTGTGTGCGTGCATCCTTAACGAGACCGTGCCGAGAGGTACACTTACCCGCCGATAGGAAACAAGAGAAGGAGGTGGGTGTAGGGAAGGACGTATATCTTTCGATCATTTGAGATATGAGCTTACTTTAATCAATAAAACCGCATATCGACGCCTAAGAGGCAATACCTCGCCTATCACAATGCTCTTACTGTTCGTTATTTTCGTTAGGACAGGTCACGTCTTCCAGTCCCGTATGTATATGCAGTCCTTTAGAACAATTTCTACAGTGTTCAATTTGGTTTGCCTGTGTAAAACGAAAATGAACCCTATATATGGTTTACTGTAGGAGTACATAAATACGTCATGCAAACATACATCCCTCCAGTACTGTATGGTAAGGTTTCATTTTCCTTTACATGTAACTATAGGAAATTTAATCTGATGGACTGCATATCCACGAGTAACCCGTCCTAAGGAACATAATGGATAGGAAGAGCATTGTGGGATGCGAGGTATTGCTCCTTAGGTAGCTATATACTATTGTAAGGGGGCTTCTACCTGGACAACTGACTATCAAATTTTACTCAATTTGCGTATTTTAATCTGAAGAATTACGTGACATCAGGGAGAGCATCTGGCCTTAGAGAAGTGCATTGTGTTCATGAATGATTATCATGTCTCTTCGTAGGAGAATGGAAGATCATTAACAGCAGTCCTGGGCCGGTAACCTTTGATGTTAGGCCCCTTTAAACAACAAGCATCAACATCAGTCCTGTGTAAATAGCGTGTCCGAGTAAAATATTAATGAAAAACTAGTGGTTGTTCACGGTGTTGTACGGGTGAAAATTCATCTTGTGGTCTTTCGAAGTGTCCGACTCGTTGGCTGAATGGTCAGCGTACTGGCCTTCGGTTCAGAGAGTCCCGGGTTCGATTCCCGGCCGGGTTAGGGATTTTAACCTTCATTGGTTAATTCTAATGGCTCGCGGGCTGGGTGTTTGTGCTGTCCCCAACACCCCTGCAACTCATACCCCACACATAACACTATCCTTCACAACAATAGCACGCAGTTACCTATAAATGGCAGATGCCACCCACCCTCATCGGACGGTCTGCCTTATAAGGGCTAAACCTTATTTATGCAGGCATTGATATAAGTATAGATACACATCTCTCCTATTACTCTACAAAGGAGGCTTGGAGATGTCTCTAAAAGCGCAATAGTCCCGTGGTCTTAAGTTAGGCACCATCCCGGTATTTTTTCTAGAAAAGAAGTGGGCAACCAAGCAAAAACCACTTCGAGGATGGATGAGGTGGGAATCGTCGCCCCCCACCCCGTACTACTCAATTGATCTTCCGAGGCCGAGTGAACGCCGTTCCAGACCTTGTAAAAGTTTTCAAATTTCGTGGCAGACCTGGGAATCGAACACGGGCCCCCGGAGATGGCCACTACACCACAGAGGCGGACATATGGGAAATTAATTTTTGAAAATTAAGAAATGGCAACCATCTCTTAGAAACTCATGCATCCTCTCCCGGACAGTATAGCAATAGTAATATCGAAATTGGTAGACAAACCGCCTTTCACCTTAGAAGATCTTCAACGTAGTATTTGGGGACATAGAATTATTATAATAATTACTTACTTATGACCGGCCGTAGCCATGTTGAAACACCGGACCCCGTGAGATCTCCGAAGTTAAGCAACATTGGGCGTGGTCAAGATTTGGATGGTTGCCACGTGCTGTTGGTGGGGGGTAAGGGAATGGAGGAGCGGAAAGGAACTGGCCAGCCTACCGTACATAAACTCCGGCTCAGACTCACCTCTGCAGAGGTTCGGACCTGCCTTCGGGCAATTACACCCTTACCTATCTTACTTAATGCTCTGAATTAAGAAAATACCATAAGGAATGTGGTAATGACGATAACGTCAGTGGTAGTAACAATTTGTGCGAGAGTGATATAGTAACAGCTGAGTATTACGAGCACTTAACGATGATATTACTCTTAATAGAGAGGCTGTTAAACCTTCCACACGAACCATTATGACCCGTTAAGTGGGATCACCTTGGAATTAGAACGCATCTCAAGAGATGATCAAATTAAAGGTGCATATCTTCATAATATTCTCTCAATCACTTATCCGGAATATTGAAAATATATTTCACAATGATCGTGTACCTTGGAAGAGGATGGGGCAAAAATAGCCCCGCTTTATTGCTATCGTCGCGAAATATATTAAAATCTACAGCCATTCCACGCGAGCTCCGAAGATGATCTCCACTCGTTCTTTGGTCGTCAACACCATTTCTCGGTGGGTAATACCTTTAAAGGTAAACTGTGCCATAATTAGGAGACAGTTCACGATAGGAACAGATCTCCACACATGGTTTTGAGGGTATTTAGGGGTTATAGCAAGGATATAAAGTAGAGGCATATACATCTCGGGTAAGGCCCCAACTGGAGTATGGTTCCAGTGTGTGGGACCCTCACCAGGATTACTTGATTCGAGAAGAAAAACATCCAAAAAGAAAACAGCTTTATTTGTTCTGGGTGATTTCGGATAAAATAGTAGCGTTAGGAAAATGTTGCAAAGTTTGGGCTGGGTAGACTTTTAAGAAAGGAGACGAGATGCTCCATTAAGTGGTATGTTCCGAGCTGTCAGTGGAGAGATGGCGTGGAATGATATTAGTAGACGAATAAGTTTGAGTGGCGTGTTTATAAGTAGGAAATATTACAATATGAAGATGAAGTTGGAATTAAAGAGGATATATTGGGGCAAATATTCATTTATAGGAAGAGGAGTCAGGGATTGAAATAATCTACCAATGGAGATGTTAAAGAAATTTACAAATTCTTTGCAATTATTTAAGAAAAACTAGGCAAAGTAACAGGTAGGTAATCTGCTACCTGAGCGATTGACTGACTGACTGACTGACTAACTGACTGACTGACTGACTGACTGACCGACTGACTGACTGACTGACTGACTGACTGACTGACTGACTGACTGACTGACTGACTGACTGACTGACTGACTGACTGACTGACTGAGGACGAAACAATTTGTGGCGTTGAACTCTTCAAGGAAGAAAACAACAAGTGGAAGTGGTATGTAACATATTTATCTTTACATTTATTAAACTTCAATTCAGTTCAAGATGGCGTCCGGGGTGGTTACTTATGTCTTTGGGTTCTCCCCACCCCACAAAGCTCGTATCGTCGCTGTTACAGCAAAACCTCGAATCCACCAATGCTAATCCTATCCATTGTTTCCTTTAACACTTGTGATGCCTCCCAGCCACGTAGGAATATGCAGTCCATTAGAACAACCTTCATTTTTCTATGCTTATGTGTACAGGAAAATGAAATTTAATTGCTTCGTATTCTAGCAGTGCGTTAATACGTAGTGCAAACATACATTTCTTCAGCACGGTACGGTAAGATTGAACTTCCTTTACGAGCAACCATAGGAAAATGAACACAACGAACGTTGTTCTGATGGATTATTTATCCATATGTGGCTGGGAGGGAGGTGCGATCAGTCTTAATGAAAATAATGGATAGGAAGAGCATTGTTAGATACGAGATTTAGTTGTAACAGAACGATTTGTGTCCAACGTAGACTTCAAGCAGAGTAGCCTTTCCTATGACAATACTGTCACCTGTTTTTTCCCTCAGCCTGCACATTATTTCATCCCGTTAAACGTGGGAATTTATATTGTTTAATGTGGAAAACTAAGAGTTCTTTTACAAGTTGCTTTACGTCGTATCGATGTCTTACATCGAAGTTGGAATAGGAAATTGCTAGGAGTTGGAAGGAATTGGCCGTGGCCCTAGCTTTTTCCTGGTGTGAAAATGAGAAACTACTGGAAACCATCTTCAGGGCTTCCAATAGTGGTATTCGAACCCACTAACTCCCAAATGAAAGCTAACAGCAGCGGAACCCTAACCGATAGGCCAACTCGCTCGGTAAAACGAATAGTTTTAACTTTAACTCTAATTAGTCCACGCTAAAACGAGCAATTTCAACAGTCTCAGAGACACTATATGAACTTCTATTGTGTCTGGGTACGCGGGATTTTAGAAATGAAAAGGCACATTCCTCTGTTTCGGATTCCTCATAAAAATGGAAATCTCATAATAGCGATCACGAAGTGGACAGTTACGTAAAACTGTTTGCCTATTTTCTCAACTGTACTACTGAAGTTCTTCATCAGTTTTAAACTTTCACTGAGTGACGTTACGTAACTCCATTGCATAGGAGATGTAGGTAAGTCAATAACGAGCCCGTATGCTTGTTTCCAGGTTACAGTGGATGTTACTCTGTGTGGTAGGAATTTAAATGTGGCTCCTCGGAGTGTTTCTGACCTTATTGAAAATTCACTACAGGCTTCATCACTCCCTGGAGAGTATGGCAGTGGTCTAGCGAGTACATTAACCTTGCAGATTATGAATACTTTCTTCCAATCTTTCTACAACAACAGTCTGTCTACTTATCAGCTAATTGAAAATAGAACTCCGAAGCTCGTTGCGTGCGCTTACCTAGACAGCTTCGTTCTTATATGGTATTATTCATTTATTTATTTATATTTATTTATTTATTTATTTATTTATTTATTTATTTATTTATTTATTTATTTATTTATTTATTTATTTAGTTATTTATTTATTTATTTATTTATTTATTTATTTATTTATTTATTTATGACATATGTCTGTAACAGAGATGCACTCCAATTACAACAGACATTACAATATATACTACAATAATATATATTTCAAAACAATGACCTAGTTTAGATAGTTTAGATACTTTAGATACCACTTATTTGACAATGCTCTTCCTATCCAATTTTTCCCTTAAGACTGATCACACCAGCCAGGCATATATTGATATGCAGTCCATCAGAACAATTTCCGTTTTAATTTTCCCATCCATGATAACAACCTGCAGCTTTGTGAAGGGAGCAGGTACACTGACTGACAGAGCAAATGCAACACCAAGAAGGAGTGGTTCGAAAGGGATGAAAGTTGGGGAAAAAACAGAGACGGCACGGACGAATAATTGATGTTTATTTCAAACCGATATGCAGGTTACACAATGCGCACGGCATCGACTCAGTAGGATGTAGGACCACCGCGAGCGGCGATGCACGCAGAAACACGTCGAGGTACAGAGTCAATAAGAGTGCGGATGGTGTCCTGAGGGATGGTTCTCCATTCTCTGTCAACCATTTGCCACAGTTGGTCGTCCGTACGAGGCTGGGGCAGAGTTTGCAAACGGCGTCCAATGAGATCCCACACGTGTTCGATTGGTGAGAGATCCGGAGAGTACGCTGGCCACGGAAGCATCTGTACACCTCGTAGAGCCTGTTCGGAGATGCGAGCAGTGTGTGGGCGGGCATTATCCTGCTGAAACAGAACATTGGGCAGCCCCTGAAGGTACGGGAGTGCCACCGGCCGCAGCACATGCTGCACGTAGCGGTGGGCATTTAACGTGCCTTGAATACGCAATAGAGGTGACGTGGAATCATACGCAATAGCGCCCCAAACCATGATGCCGCGTTGTATAGCGGTAGGGCGCTCCACAGTTACTGCCGGATTTGACCTTTCTCCACGCCGACGCCACACTCGTCTGCGGTGACAATCACTGACAGAACAGAAGCGTGACTCATCGGAGAACACGACGTTCCGCCATTCCCTCATCCAAGTCGCTCTAGCCCGGCACCATGACAGGCGTGCACGTCTATGCTGTGGAGTCAATGGTAGTCTTCTGAGCGGACGCTGGGAGTGCAGGCCTCCTTCAACCAATCGACGGGAAATTGTTCTGGAACAGCCAGGGTGTCTTGCACATGCTGAAGAATGGCGGTTGACGTGGCGTGCGGGGCTGCCACCACTTGGCGGCGGATGCACCGATCCTCGCGTGCTGACGTCATTCGGGCTGCGCCTGGACCCCTCGCACGTGCCACATGTCTCTTCGCCACAGGCGCTGCACCGTGGACACATCCCTATGGGTATCGGCTGCGATTTGACGAAGCGACCAACCTGCCCTTCTCAGCCCGTAAAGTCGTCTGTCTGCTGGAAATGCCTCCGTTGACGGCGGCCTGGCATTCTTAGCTATACACGTGTCCTGTGGCACACGACAACATGTTCTACAGTGACTGTCGGCTGAGAAATCACGGTACGAAGTGGGCCATTCGCCAACGCCCTGTCCCATTTATCGTTCGCTACGTGCGCAGCACAGCGGCGCATTTCACATCATGAGCATACCTCAGCGACGTCAGTCTACCCTGCAATTGGCATAAAGTTCTGACCACTCCTTCTTGGTGTTGCATTTGCTCTGTCATTCAGTGTATATCTAGGTGGGAATGAAGGAAAAGCATGGTAGCAAAAGATCTTAGAGGTCGACGCTAATTAGGAACTCATATTTAGAGGTTCCACGAGGAAAAGAAAAAGATTAAGAATTTTTCCATACCAATATATAAATGATAATGAATCCTACCGAACCGTACTATAGGAATGTATGATTGAAAGACGTATTTACGCAGTCCTGGAGTATAATGTATTTAAGCTTCATTTTCCTCTACACACCAGCGTAGGAAAATGAACACACCGAAACTTGGGCTAATGGACTGCATATTCGTATGTGGCTGCGAAGCGTGACCAACTGCTAGGCCTTTCCTCTCCCATCGTCGCCATAAGACTTATCTGTGTCGGTGTGACGTAAAGCCACTAGCAAAAAATTGGATAGGAAAAGCAATGTCAGATATTTGGTATTAGAACTAGGCCATAGATATGTTTATGTTGAAGTATTGGCTGAATCTCCACAAGTTCCATGATACGCCGTCATTAAAAGCAAGACATCATTAAGGAGGTGAATTAGAAATATGCGGAGTAGACTATTTCCACCATTGCTTTCCCTCAATAAATACGAACGTGAGATTAGAATTAGATCATCTTTCGTGAAATATGTCGAATTGAGAAGCTCGGGAGGTAGAGCGTTGTCGTTCTTATCCCAGCGCAAGCAGGTTAGATCCTGGCTCCGTCCGGTGGTATATGAAGGTGCTCAAAAATGTCAGCCTCATATCGGCAGGTTTACTGGCATGTAAAAGAACTCCTACGGCGTCACTTCGGCATCTTCGAAAACCACAAAAATGTAATTATTATTATATATGCGAATAAGCCCATTAAGACTACGCAAAGTACTTAAAGGCGTGAATTTGCCTTCCTTTGTACCTAATTTCTTTCAATATTTTATTGTGAGCTTTCTTTCTGTATTCAGTTTTGTTCTAGTCTTCTTCTTTGGTCTTTTCTCCTGGTCAGATAACCATTTGGGGATTTTGGATCTGAAGATTACCCTGTTTTGGGCATCTGTTGGTATTATTCCTGCCTGTTTCAAATCGCTTTTGATTTCGTCAACCCATTTCATTTTGTCTCTTTTAGCTCTGCTCATTTTTCAATAGAAATCGATTATTTGTTAGGTAGGTCTGTCTGGATGCATTCAGTCCATGTATTATTATCATTATTATTATCATTATTATTATTATTATTATTATTATTATTATTATTATTATTATTATTATTATTATTATTATTATTATTGTTACTAACCCCCTAAGCCCATGGCACTACAGCAGTGAAGGGTCTTGGCCTACCAAGCGACCGCTGCTCAGCCCAAAGGCCTGCATATTACGAGGTGGTCAGCACGACGAATCTTCTCGGCTGTTATTCCTTGCTTTCTAGGTTGGGGCCGCTACCTAACCGTCAGATAGATCCTCAATTCTAATCACGTAGGCTGACCGGACCTGGAGCCAGTCCTCAGATCCAGGAAAAAATCCTTGACCTGGCCGGAAATCGAACCCGGGGCCTCCGGGTAAGAGACAGGTACGCTAACCCTACACAACGCGCCCGCATTATTATTACTGCCTTTCACAAATGCTGTTTAATTGTATCCTGGAAAATGTCATCAGAGATTGGATATCATGAATGACCGGAAGGGAACAGCAGAACTGGGTGATGGATAGGATGTGAAAAAGGAGAAATACCTGAGCTGTTGATGTTGTTGTTTGGTGTTAATATTATTTAGATGCCTAGCAGCTTCAGTAGTGTCTCGTTCGTACGGTGTGTCGTCCAAGGTATTCGCAATATTGTTCTCAAGCACCGCACGGTTCCAAAACGATAGACGTTCCAAGGTAGAAAGAGGAGTCAATCAAGAAAGCTCGTGATGCTACTCCATCTCTGAATTTCGAGAATAACGGTTAACGTTACCAGGTTGTTGACGCGTTCCATTAGCTTCTTCGATTCCTGTAATATTTGATTATGATATCATAGTATGAAAGAAACAAACAAAACTGAAATAATCCTCTTATAAGCTACATAATTAGAAAACTGAAGGCGATTGACATCAGATTGTTCGACTCGTTGGCTGTGAGGTCAGCGTAATCCCCGTAATTTCAGAGGGTCCCGGGTTCGATTCCCGGCCCGTCTGGTCTTTTGGTCGCTTCTGATTAATTCTTCTGGCTCGGAGACTGGTAGTTTGTGTCCGTCCCAACACTCTCTTCCTCATATTCAGATAACATAACACACTACCAACCACCGCATAAACACCCAAAAGAAATGACATCCCTATATATATTGTTGGCGTCAGGAAGGGCATCCGGCCGTAAACAGCACGAAATTCAATTGCGCTACACAGTTCGCACACGCGATCCCACTGGTCTGGTGAAAGAGGTAGAAGAAGTGATTGGCATCAGATACCGAGAAATTAGGATTATTTACAATCTGTACAAAAATCAGTCTCCGGTGAAAAAATCAAGGGCTTTAAAAGAGAAGCCGCAACCCAGAAAGGAGTGAGGCAAGTCTGCAGTTTGTGCCTTCTCCTTTTCAGTGTTTATGTAGAACAAGCGGTAAACGAAATCAAATAGGAAATTGGCAAGGGAATCACAATCCAAGGAGAGGAATTCAAAACTCTGAGCTTTTCGATGTTATTGCTATTTTATGGGTCTGAATTCCGGATCCATAGCTAAGTGTTTAGCGTGCTGGTCTTTGGCCACAGGGGTCCCGGGTTCAATTCCAGACAGGGTTGGGAATTTTAACCTTAATTAGTTAATTTCCCTGGCACGGGAGCTGAGTGTATGTGTCGTCTTCAACATCATTTCATCCTCATCACGACGTACAGGTCTCCTACGTTCGTCAGTTCAAAAGACCTGCACCTGGCGAGCTGAACTTGTCCTCGGACTCTTCCGGCACTAAAAGCCAACCTCCATTTCAATTCATTATGAGTCTGCAGAGGATCGGAATAAATAGCTGAACGGTGGAGTACAAGATGAAAATGAATACATCCAAAATAAAATTAATGTAGTGCAGGAAATATTACATTAGGAGAGGACATCTTAAAGGAAGTTGATGAATATTGTTATTTGGATAGAAATATTACAGTGGCAGAAGCAAGGAGGACATAGAATGCGGACAAGCACAAGAAAGGAATTTCTTTCTTTTGAAAATAAATTTTCTCACTTCGAACGTTGAGATAGAAATTATTATTATAATTTCTTTCAAGTTGTTTTACGTCGCACCGACACAGATAGGTCTCATGACGACGATGGAATAGGGAAGGGCTAGGAGTGGGAAGGAAGTGGCCATGGCCTTATTTAAGTTACATCGTCGCCATAAGACCTATATATGTCTGTGCGACGTAAAGCAACTAGCCAAAAAATTTAAGTTACAGCCCCAGCATTTGCTTGGTGTGAAAATGGGAAACAACGGATAACCATCTTCAAGGCTGCCGACAGTGGGGTTCAAACCCACTAAATATAGGAACTATAAAGATGATTTTAAGGACTCTCGTCTGAATCGTGGCACTGTATCGAAGCAAACATGGACAATAACCAACTTAGAAAGAAATATAATAGTAAGCTTCTGAAATGTGGTGTTACAGTAGAATTCTGAAGGTGAGATGGATAGATCCAATCACGAACGAAGGGTTACTGACTCGAATTGGTGAGAGGCGATAGATTTGGCTATATTTAACCAAAAGAAGTGATGCAATGAGATGATAAATTAAGACAGCTAGTTCTTTGTGAGTTTTTGTGGCGGAAGTGTAGGCGGTAAGAACAGTATGGATAGACCAATGTATGAATATGGTATCAGATTAGAGCAGATGCAGAATGTAGTAGTTACGTAGAAATGAAAAGGTTAGCACAAGATAGGACGGCATGGAGGGCTGCATCAAGCCAGACCCTAACACATCCAACTCTACGTGTGCTGTGAAGGTGGTATCTCGAAAGTGTAATTCTGCGCATTGTGGTAAGTAATAGTTGGTACTAATATTGATTTCAAAGGTCATTTTGTGAACTAAGGAAGGTAGGGATAGAATACTGTGCGGTGCAAAATGAGGTCACTTCTATAGCCACGTGCCTGTTGATATGACCGCACACGTAATAAAACAAGCACTGCTGAATCAGATTTGCCCTGAGTTGCTGCATGTTACGGTTGAAAAAATGAACACTGGTGGATGCACTCGGAAACCTGCGTCCTATTTCCTACCACAATTGTTCGATGGGTAAATAGGGAGGAAGAATAAATGACGAAATAGGAAGTATAACACTCCAGAGAATCCGGGTTTGCATTCAGGGACCATACACAGTAGGGGATTTTCCTTGCCAGTGCCAGATTTCAGCGATATATCTTGGAGTTCTGAAAGAGCATTTTTGGGCATATAAATATTCAGGATTTCATTAAATTTGAAAATATGTGGCAGATATTTCCGAAAGTTAAAACATTAACATTCTTTTATGCACACATCCCTTGTGTGTCGAAATTTCTTCAGCTGAAACCTTTGCTGTTGGCTTTAAGTCGCACCAACACAGATAGGTCTTACGGCGACGACGATGAGTCAGGAAAGTGGGAAGGAAGCGGCCGTGGCCTTAATTAAGGTACAGCCCCAGCATTTGCCTGGTGTGAAAATGGAAACCACGGAAAACCATCTTCAGGGCTGCCGACAGTGGGGTTCGAACCCACTATCTCCCGAATACTGGATACTGGCCGCACTTAAGCAACTGCAGCTATCGAGCTAGGTTTTCTTCAGCTGAGAATGATAGTTTGACAGTCGAAGATACGTAAACACCTGTCTTTGGATCATTTTTATGGAAAATCCACAGTTCTAGCCGTTCAGGCAAGCAATGTTGAAGACGTCCTGTGGATATGAGCTAGGAAATTCATGTAAATAAGATATAATAAAATATAATATATTCTTTATTTCTTCCTAAAAATTATAATCCATTCTTTAATCATCGTTTCCGGCCGATTATATTAGCAGTTTGTCTTTTTTCCACAAGTACGAGCCCTAATGTGAGTCAATGCATTGTTTCACTTAAGCACCACTAAGAAAGCTTAAGCCCTTATAATTTAGACTTTTTCAAAAATCAAAATACACATGAATGTATTGAATCAAGGAACACATTTGAGAAAGAAAGAAATAAGTTATTTCCCTAGGATATGAATAAAAAAGAAAAGCAATAAAGGAACAAGCTATTCTAGGCTGTTTTTCCGGAACTGCATTTAGGCCGGAAATGATTTTAAGAATTTGTTTGTTAGTTTGATAGAGCTATCCAAGACTCAAAATTAGAAAATTTTTCGGGACCTCTGGTCATTCAACTTCCGGCACAATTGAGGAAATTGCTTAATTTTACATTTTTCGTAGTATGGGGACCCTTACTTTGTTTGATAAGAAATGTTTTTCAGCATTAAAATGTAGATGTATCGGGTTTATCAAATGTACTTGAATTTGTTCTCCGTTTCCTCGGGACTTCGTTTGATCGTGTCCTTTCGCTCATGATTTCATTTTAGAGTGACAAAGGAACAGGCTAGAAATTGACTCGATTGACGTGACTGTAAAAATTTAAAAACTTACTTCCCGACTTTATCATGAGTGATAATTTGCCACGTTATTCTTATTCTTCTCGCCGTGCCGTTTTATATAGAACTAGGCTACTTTAGTCTTTGAATCTGCAACACGGAAAAGTGACTTTGTACCAGGTCTCTGTTGTCCGGAGATCTTCCTCTGTCTCACTAACTGTAGGATCCTGTACTTTAAATTCCGCATCACCTGCTCGAACTATTCAAGTTTCCGTTTCTTGTTTAGTCTTTCCTTCACCTGATTATTCCTTAGGCTACGGCCTCAGTTGCGTGATTTCACGGTGTGTTTCTGCAACATCACAAGATGATTTAGATATTAAGGAGTATTGATCTAGATGATAAGGACCTAAGAATCCTTGTCAACTTATACTGGAATCAGAATGCTTCTGGTAGACGAGGAGAGAATAATACTGAAGACTTACATATCCAACGGGGAGTACGACAGGGTTGTATAATGTCTCCATTGTTATTCAACATCTATTCAGAATATATCTTCAGGGAAGCACTGGCTGATATGCAAATGAGGGTGCTTTAAAAATGGACAATGGATAAACAACATTCGATATGCGGATGACATTGTAATTTTTTCAGAGAGTTTAGAAAGTTTACAGCATCTCTCTGAAAGAGTAGCATTCACTAGCCAGGAATACGGTCTTATGATTAATATAAAGAAAATCAAAGTTATGGTTATATGTAAAAACTTTATCACTGCATGTCATCTAGTAATTGACCATAAACCTGCTGAACGAGTCCGGAAATACACTTCTCTCGGCACTATCGTCAATGATCAGTGCGATAATTTAGTTGAAGTGAAGTCCCGCATTGGAAAAGCTAGGACTGTGTTCAACAAAATGGGAAAACAGTTTAAAAATCGTGACATAGCACTAGTTACAACACCTTCGCTGTTATGTAATTTCTGTTCTCTATTACGATGTTGGAACATGGATTTTAACGAAGTCCCTCAGTAAGATATTAGAGACCTTTGAGAACTGGCTCTACCGAAGGATGATAAGAGTGTCATGGACAGATCATATCACAAATGCAGAAATCCTTCGAAAAATGAGATCACTGACCACTGTAAAACGATAAAGCTACAATACCTCGGTCAAAAAATCATGAGAAACAAAAGTAGGTACCATCCACTGCAAGAAATCCTGCAAGAAAAGATACATAGAAAGAGAGGTGTGAACAGCAGACGAATCTCCTGGCTAAAAACCTCAGAGACTGGACTCTCAAGGCATCGGCTGAGTTACTCCAAGCAGCTCACAACAGAGAAGAAAAAGCCAAGATGGTTGCCGACATCCGAAGCGGATAGGGACTAGAAGAAGAAGAAGAAGAGGAGTAAGAAGAAGAAGTTTCTGCATGATATCTCGCGTCAATAATGCACAGCACTAACTACGACGGAATCGATCAAACGCAGCGTGTTTTCCCGCCGCTGGACAGGATGCAAAGCGCGTCTTCAAGGTCGCCCGCCCGTGCTGTGTATGGCCGTAATTGCGGTAAGAAGACGCTGCGGTATTGTGCTCTTGTTTGAATACTGCGCGAGATCCATCTGCGTTCGTTTTGTACTTTCACTTTGCAGAATGGAATTAGACAGTGTATTAATAATTTTGGCGGTAAACATGTAGCCGTGCCTTTATGATACAAAGGAGACAGAGACATGAAAAGAAGTGCGTCGTCTTCAGTGCGGTCGCTGTGTTCGGGGACGCTCTGTTTCTTTTGCTGGTAGCATTTTTCAAAAGGCAAGTCACGGATATTGTGTAATACTAAAAAATATACCTTCGTTGCCTTTTAGTTTATTGTGTAGGAGCACAAATTGTCCGCTTCATTACCTGTCACTTATTTTATTTTAGGATGGACCCAATATTTTCTTTGAAAATTACAACGATGACAACGACGACGACCAACCAACGCAGCACATAACTCAACAACTGAGTTATTGTTAAATGGAATTCCTTCCATATACTTTCACTTTGCAGAATGGAATTAGACAGTGAATTAATACTTTTGGCGGTAAAAATGTACCCGTTCCTTTACGATACAACGGATCAGAGTTCAAAAACCATACATGGCTACTTCACAGTGTACAACTGTAACGGTTGAAATCCCGTTACAAGATGCTATCTGTATTTTTATATTTTATTACTAGCAAGATACCCGTGCTTCGCTACGGTATTATACTGAAATATATAATTGAATGCTTATTGTTTTAGATATATAATCCTCCGAAATTCGCGATCTGACTCGTTTTCTGCGAGAATCCACCAAAATTCCCGATCTGACTCGTTTTCTATAATTTTACGGCACGTTTCCTCCCATTTTTCAATCTTCCTTTTCAGCAATCGATTTCGTACTTCCCGGGTTAGGCTCAGGTATTCCTCCCGGACAGTTGGGTCCGTAAATCTGTGCCATCTTTTCCTATAATCATTTTTAATATGGATAAAATCCTTCAGGAGATCCAGCGTGGTGTCATATTCGGTGCCTTGGCGGCACTGAACCCGCGGCCAGGCTGCATTCTTAGTCATTACCCATCCAGGAGCCGTTTCCAGCGCGGTCCGCACATTTGACGACGGTCCGGAACATTATTATTATTATTATTATTATTATTATTATTATTATTATTATTATTATTATTATTATTATTATTATTATTATTATTATTATTATTATTATTATTATTATTATTATTATTATTATTATTATTATTATTATGTGTTGCTGGAATGGCTGATGACAGGGAAAACCGGAGTATCCGGAGAAAAACCTGTCCCGCCTCCGTTTTGTCCAGCACGAATGACACATGGAGCGAACGGGATTTGAACCACGGTACCCAGCTGTGAGAGGCCGGCACGCTTGCGTCTGGGCAACGGAGGATCCTTATAAGTACATTAATAACAGTAAAATCAATTGGTCTCACCTCCTTCTACACCCCACCGCCGTTAAGTTTATTTACCGCCACCTCCCCCCCCCCCCCCGACGAAAAATTAAAAGAAGGCTTGTTTCTTTATGTTTAAGGGAGATTCCAAACACCAATGTTCACGTCTATTACCTTCAGCTTTGAGATATAAGTATCCCCATAAAAATAATTTACTTTTTGCACTTCATTTCACACTACTCCCCCCCTCACCAAGTGAATTTTCCCGCAAAAAATACTTGTTTCTTTAATAGTAAAGGATCTTCTAAATACCAATTATCACGACTCAAAATTCTTCAGTTTTTGATTTATGTGTCCTCATTAAAGGAATTCAACTCCTTGACACTCCCGCCCTCCAAGATGGTTCCCCGCCCCCCCCCCCAAACGCGTTTTTCTTTGTTTTTAAAGGAGATCCAAATACGAATTATCACGTCTGTAACAACTTTAGTTTTTATTAGATGTATGTATTCTCATACAATTAAGTCAATTAATATTTCAATTCTTTCACCCCCCCCCCCATATTGGATTTTCCGACAATACGTGTTTCTTTACTTTTAAAGCAGATTCCAAATATCAAATTTCACGTCTGTAATATCTTCATATTTGAGATATCAATAGCCTAACTAAAAGAATTCAACACCATTTTCAGTCACTTTCCCCCCCCCCCCCGCTCCACCCAAGTGGTATTTCCGAAAACTAAAAATACACGTTTATTTATGTTTAATAGAGATAAAAATACCATTTTTCACTTCTGTAACATGTTAAGTTTTTTGAGATATACTGTAAAAATTCTCATTTTAAAATTTCACCCCTTTTGAGTTCCCCTTAAGTGGAGTTTCCCAAAACAAATCACATATGTTTCTTTACATTTACAGGAGATTCCAAACACCCTCTTTTTACGTCTGTAACATTTTACGTTTAAAAGATATTCTGTAGATATAGTCTTTCAAAAAATTCACCCCATTTTGTCACTCCTGTTTAACCGCCATTAATTGGATTTTCCAAAAACTAAAAAATACGTGTTTCTTTATTTTTAAAGGAGATCCCATATACAAATTTTCAGTTCTGTAATATCTTTCGTTTCTGAGATATATGTATCCTTATTAAAGGCATTCAAGCCATTTTTCACCCTTTTAAACCCCTCCTATTGGGATTTAAGGAAACAGAAAAAGACGTGTTCCTTTATTTTTAGAGGAGAATGTAAGTACCAATTTTACATCTGTAAATTTTAAAGTTTTAAGATGTAGACACACTCATTTTAAAAATTCACCCCCCCTTTTCACCCCCCAATATTTGGATTTTCCAAAAACGAAAAAATACGTGTTTCTTTACTTTTAAAGTAGATCCCAAATACAAATTTTCAGGTCTGTAATATCTTCAGGTTCTGAAATATAAGCAGCCTCATTAAAGGCATTCAACCCATTACTCACCCTTTTACACCCTTCATATTGGGATTTTCCGAAAACAAAAGAATACGTGTTTCTTTATTTTTAAAGGAGATTCTAAATACCAATTTTTACGTCTATAAACTATAAAGTTTTGAGATATAGATACACTCATTTTAAAAAATCACCCCCTTTTCACCCCGCATTAATTGGATTTTCCGAAAACAAAAAATACGTGTATCTTTATTTTTAAAAGAGATCCCAAACACCAATTTTCAGATCTGTAATATCTTCAGTTTCTGAGATATAAGTAGCCTCATTAAAGGATTCAACCGCTTTTCACCCCTTTTCACTCCTCCTATTGCGATTTTCCGAAAACAAAAAAATACGTGTTTCTTTATTTTTAATGAAGATTCTAAATACCAATTTTTACATCTGCAAACTTTAAAAGTTTGGAGATATAGATTCACTCATTTTAAAAATTCACCCCCTTTTCACCCTCCGATTAATTGGATTTTCCAAAAACAAAAAATACGTGTTTCTTTATTTTTAAAGGACATTCTAAATACCAATGTTTACATCTATAAACTTTAAAAGTTTTGAGGTATAGATACACTCATATTAAAAAATCATCCCCCTTTTACCCCCACCATTAATTGGATTTTCTAAAAACAAAAAATGCGCGTTTCTTTATTTTTAAAGGAGATCCCAAATACCAATTTTCAGGTCTGTAATATCTTCAGTTTCTAAGATATAAGTATTCTCTTTAAAGGCATTCTACCCCTTTTTCACCCCTTTTCTCCCTTCTTATTGGGATTTTCCGAAAACAAAAAAATACGTGTTGCTTTATTATTAATGAAGATTCCAAATACCAATTTTTACATCTCTAAACTTTAAAACTTTTGAGATATAGATGCACTCATTTTAAAAATTCACCCCCCTTTTCACCCTCGCATTAATTGGATTTTCCAAAAACAAAAAAATATGTGTTTCTTTATTTTTGAAAGAGATCAAAAGTACCAATTTTGAGGTCTGTAATATCTTCAGTTTCTGAGATATAGGTACCGGTATCCTGATTAAAGGCATTCAACACCTTTTTCACCCCTCCTATTGGGATTTTCTGAAAACAAAAAAATACGTATTTCCTTATTTTTAAAGAAGATTCTAAATACCAATTTTCACATCTGTAAACTTTTAAAGTTTTGAGATATAGACACACTCATTTTAAAATTTCACCCCCCTTTTTCACCCCCTTAGCGACGGAATATCCAAAAAGCCTCTCTTAGCGAGCACCTACATCTTAATATGAATATATCCCCAAAATTTCATTTCTTTATGTCCAGTAGTTTTGGCTCGGCGATGATGAATCAGTCAGTCAGTCAGGACAAGCTACTTTATATATATAAATAGATTTTATCTCTGCTATTATTATTATTATTACTATTATTATTATTATTATTATTATTATTATGTCCGTATTATTATGGTTTTATCTTTGAGATTGCTATTATTGCAATATAATTATTATTCAATTCGATTCTGCAATGCTTGTCGCTTGCGTGATTGTGGTTAAATGTCTGTATATATACGTTTATGTAGATTAATACTAAATACATCTAAAGTAAAGAGTTGCTCTATGTCAGATGTGGATGTGACATTGTTACATTGTGCAATACTGCTGGCTTTTCTGCCAAGTCATCGCTACGTCATGGCTACATCATCGTGCTCATTTAGCGAAGCGCTTACGGACTTGGAGTTTTCTAGGGAGCCCCAGGCTATTTCACCATTGTATGTAATATCTGTCGCGAGGTGGGAGTAAATTATAGTTATTTCTGGAGGTTACGTAGGTGCGTCAACCTAACGCCCATATAAGGTGGCTGCATGTTGTAGCGTCAGTCATTATTCTACTGGAAGGAGAGGCACAGGTGGCCATTAAGTGAACGAAGATGGAGTGGTCTCAGTCAAGTCAGTGAACGGGAGTCATTATTCAATTGGAAGCGGAGGCCTAAGACGGTCAGTCAACGAGAGTCAACGAGTGTGAACGAGATGGAGAAGACTCAATGAGCCATTAGTCGTTGGTCATTGAGAGAGTGAGGCCAAAGTTGGGCGGTCTCTTAGTTGAAGATACGGACGGGAAGACTTGCAATGAGGTCATACAGTGCAGACTTACATAGAAGTGATATGATATGGAGAAGAAGCAGTCACACCGATACATCACCAAATTAGGCGCGACACATCTACAGTAAACACCAGATGTAAGGAGTACGTCGTAATTACACTCAAAGTGTTGAAGGTACAGTCAAGTGAAACAGTGAGGGATATATTTCGTACAAATTGTTAAATGTCCGGTCAAGAAGAATTCAAATTCATGCCTAGTTTCTTTCAGTGCAATGCCATAATTTCATATTCTCATCTATTTTAATCGCAGCAGTTCTCACTTCTTTATATACAATTACAAGAATATATTTTGTTCAATCAAATTAATCTTTCGTTTCATTTATACAGTAAAATATCTTAACCTCAAATTTAATGGGGAAACCGAACGCCAATCTCCTTTTCCCAGAACTTATATGGTATGTTGTCAAAAGTAAGCTTATTACCCCACACCCTATAGATAGTCAAGATTCTCATTCTATTATTGATGCACTGAGTGGTAGCTGGCGACCATCAAATAACGTATGTGTAAGTAAGCAGGTAAGAAGTAAGTGTGAGTACAAATTTCGACGATTGTGTATTTTATTTAGTGAATATTAATTTTTCATAGTTATCAATTTAAATTCAGATTTGTATGTTTCAAAAGATAGCGAGTCACGAACATCTTACACAACACACTAATAAAATCACGCCGTGCAAACACGCAAGAATGGCTACGCGACTTGTCGTCCAGCTGCGTAAAAAACACGCAGTATCGCAGCGTGAAATCACACAAGTATGTCCCTAGATTTACTCTTTCAGTCCACGAGAGACGTAACATCCGCCGACAGACCTACATTTCGAAGGCTTCCAGGTTCTTGACAGGACCTGGGTTGGAGTATGTTATTGGTTTTAAGTCCCACTAACCTTATTTTACGGTTTTCAGAGACGCCAAAGTGTGGTAATTTTGTCCCTCAGATGTTCGTTTACGTACCAGTAAATCTACTGACATAAGCCTGACGTATTTAAGCACCTTCAATTACCACTGGACTGAGCCAGGTTCGAACCTGCCTAATGGGGGGTCAGAATGCCAGGGCCTTAACCGTCTGAGCCACTCATCCCGGCAGGAGACCTGTGGTGGTGACAGAGATGTATGGTGAAGGTGAGGGTGTTGGCGGCCGTGGCCTTCCTGGCATTCACCGCATTGAAAGAGAGTGGAATACAACGCAAGGTCAGCAAACGGTGGTGACCAGCCCCTCTTCGTCTCCCGGTTGAAGAGGTGTTGAGCCAAGATATAGCCGTGGCCACCCCTCCTCTGTTCGGCTGGTCGGTCGGTCGGAGTGCAGAGCTATCGGACCACGCACTAAACCTGACCACTTGTGGGCTGAAGCCTACTCTGCAACTACCAACTTAAAGGACAAAAATGTACTTCACATATAGGCTGGTCGTAAACATTGTGTACTAGGTGTATGTGCGTTACAGGGTTGGTCATACTCATAAATAATTTGGAAAAAATAACTTCATATCTCGTGCAGTTTATCAGCTGCTGAATTTAGCATTCAGATCACTTCAGATGGGCTTTGCAAGCCGGTGTTGCTAAATATGCACGTGGCTTATGGCAGGCTTGAGAGAGCCAATAGAAGGGAGAAACTTCTCCGGGGGAGGGACTTGAACAAGGACCTCCCTGCTGATAGGCTCGGCCCATAGCAAGCACGCTACGGTGCATTGGCTGAAACCCATGGTGTGTTAGTGTTTCATGCTCATTCCTCGGGGTGGCCCTCAAGCCCGAGCAACCCACGTGGAGATTCAGCAACACTACATCGTACAGTCCATTTTGAATTCGCCGGCGATCTGATTGTCTAACTTCAGCAGCTAATAAGATTAGAACGGCACGAGATATCGACGCAATTTTTGCAAATTAGCTATCAGTATGACCAACGCTCTAACGCTCATATACTCGGTTCGCGTTGTTTCCGGCCAGACTTTTAGAAACCGCCCCACCCTCATTCCAGTCAATAAAACGTGAGCGTTACCAGGCTATATATTTTAAAATTCGTTATACTTAATTAAGGAGTGCGTGTGAACGTATCAGCACAACCTTTCTTCTTGTCTTCCCAAAATCTTTCATCATTTCGCTGTGCTTATTTTTGCCTTCTTCCGTCCATTCTGTAGCTTTTTTGGGCTGATCAGAAAATTTGTGTTTCTTTATGAGATTTCTGAATTTTCTGTCCTCCAAGATTTCCTCATTTATACCAATTTCCTGAAGATCATTGCTTATTTCTGTAAGCCAATTTTTGTAATTTTTTTTGTGATACTGCGAGGCTTAGTATTTTCTTTGTTAGCCTATTTTTATCCATCCTGATCAGGTGACCATAGAATTTTAATCATTTTTATAATGGTGTCTGATTTTACTGTTGCACGTACCACCTTCATTATAAATAGGATGCCTACCCGAGGTGGTAAAGGCACGCTCGGTTGACCAGGAAGGACGTGGGAAGGACGTCAGTAAGCCGAAAAATTTAAGAATAAAGGTTTAAACTTCCATAGGTTTACTCAGCCTACCTCAGAAATCTGTACTAGGCTAACTCCTGGGGAGCAATGGAGGCCGGGCGTAGAGCTCAACTCTCTACCTTAGCAAGATCCGAGGTTACGGATAGGGAAAGCTTTCACCCTTCCAAGGGCTTCTATCGGCTGTACGGAGATGGAATTTTGCTTTATTAGTCTTCATTATAGACTCGTGTTTTTCAATGTTGAGTAGGACGGTCGGATAGGAATGTAAGGAGCCTGGCACAAGTAAGTGGAAGGAAATTGGCGGTAGGCTGTCCCCAGGAGCGGTGCGTCATTAAGGGCTAAAGGGGATTAGCCCCACCATATTATCGGAAATAAAGAGTTTATAAATGTTATATTATTTGTATTTTAGATAATTAATTTAATGATACCAAATTGATATCTGAGTACCAGCGTTCTGAAGTAATTAATGATATGATAAAATGAAAGTATGATTGTATTACGTGTTTTCTACGTTCATCCTGACAATGGCGCTAATTATTTTCTGGAAATATCTCCCAATGCAACCTTTGAGCAGCATGGCTATTTTCATATGCTAATCCATACATCAAGTGGGCACCTGCCAGCTCCGCATTGGTCCACACTTCCAGTGTACTGTACCAGAACCCAAGTCTTTGGTGGTGGGTTGCAGAGTAAGTTTTGATACCTATAGGTAGGCCGGCTGGTCCATGGTCCAACATTCTGCAATCCGACCAACGAACCGAGCAGAAGAGAGGTGGCAACGGGTCTACCGTGGCTCTACGCCTCTGCATTCGGGAGACGGAGGGGGGCTGGTCCCCACTACTGGCCGTCCTGAGAATTGTTTTCCGTGGTTGTTCATTCTCCCAGCACTATGACGAATGCAGGGACAGTTCCTAGTATAGGCCACGATAGACAACTCTCTCTATACTGCCAGAAACACAGGCGAGGATTGTCCGATCTTGCTGACAGAAAACGTAAAATTTGTCGAAGTGCTTCTGTTAGTTATGATGTGCTTTAGGCTTCTGCCGAGAACACATAGAACTGCGATCAGTATTGCAATTCACTTTTATGGATCATTCGCCCATTGGGAGGAAGATAGTCCACTCTTTGTGTATGTCCAGATGTTTGATTTCTTTCACTACGAGAAATAAAATACACGTCTGCTTCAAATTTCCAATCATGTAGCTTCTTTCTATTTTAATTTAGCTTGGTTCTCCATATAGTTCTAGGCTGAAATTTCTTTAGTTGCTGCGAATTTCTTCCCTGAAATTTCAAGAATGTTATAAAAGCATATTTGGAGTGCACTTGAGGTGGTTGCATAAATTAACATGCTGAGAAATGCTTCCCATGCAGCCGTCGTAACACCCGAACAACGGACTGTTCTATACTAAGTCCCACGGTAGTTAGAGTCTGACGTTTAGCGCCACCGGCGAGAAAAATTTGACTAACACTGCTCGAAAATAGTCTGTTGCTATGGCAACGATAACAGCGATGCTACATTTAAGAAAGCTATCGCCACGTAGGTTGGCTTGCCCCCAGTCGCTTTTGTGATATTATTCGGATGGTACTGTGCTAGTTGTTGCTGCTTTATGTATTTACGTACTTATTTTCTGAGTACTATTTTCGTTGTTAGTTTTCTGGTTGTAAGTTAATCAGTGGCTAATTGCACAGTTCTATCCTGTGTTGAACAGCTGAATTTGTTGAGGTTATTGTCAGAAACATGAGATTTTGTTGTTGATTATGAAATCTCATGTTTATTAATTTTTCTATTTGCTTTACGTCGCACCGGCACAGATATGTCTTATGGCAACGATGGGATAGGAAAGGCCTAGGAAGTGGAAGGAAGCGGCCGTGGCCTTAATTAAGGTACAGCCCCGGCATTTGCCTGGTGTGAAAATGGGAAACCACAGAAAAACCATCTTCAGAATCTCATGTGTATCGGCAATGGCGTGTTCTGTCTTAAATGCTGGAATTATTGGCACGAGCTTAGGAAGGGATCGAAGGATATTGAATTACATTAGGCCTACATATTTCATGAAACACTCATGCTGTATGAAAGGGTGATATGACGCAGATGCAGGTAACTATGACAACGCAGCGTACTTCCTAGTTACTTCTTTCGCCGCACAAATTTCAAACTACAGCTCTCGTGGACCCAACTATAGATTCATCCAGTTAGTAGTAAGTTTCATGTTTATCTGAGAACAAATTTTCCCGTTTAGAAAGCTCAATGGAGAACTGTGCAGCCTTCTTATACCTCAATAACACGTATAAAATTGCACATCGGTGCGGTTAATTTTACCATTTAAGTTTGGTCAGCTTAACCTAATTTAGAAGAGGACTAAGGTGTCGACTGGCCGCCCCGCGGTGAATGGGTAGCGTGCTTGCCTCTTAGGCGGAGACCCCGGGTTCGATTTCCGACCATATCAGGGACTTTTACCGGTATCTACGGTTAGCGGCCCTGAGGTTTTGTCGTGCCGACTACACAGCACCTCGTAATCTGCAGACCTTCAGGCTGAGCAGCGGTCACTTGGTAGGCCATGGATGTCCCTTCGGGGCTGTTGTGCCATGGGATTTGCGTTTGGTTTGGTTTGGCCTGGAGTGTCGAGTAAACAAAAGTACCATGGAAAACGTGAAAATAAATGATTCCCGAGTCTACCAAGCAAATAAGATACGCCGGTCTGGATATGCAGCTGCGCCTTGCATTTTTGAGCTGGCGGTTTCAAATCCTATAGTTGGCAGCCCTAATTGGGTTTCATAATTTCCCATTTGTACGCCAGGCATATCCTGGGGCTGTACCTTAATTAACGCCACGTCCTTATCATCGACCTCTCCCCTTCTTGCCACCAGAAACCTTCCACTTTAAAACATTAGCAATAACATGATCTTGAGAATTTCTAGTATCAACATAATCGGCATCAGAAGATACCAAGAAGTGAGCAAGCGAGGTTAGAAGGTGGCAAGAGAAAGCAGTGCCAGATTCAGTTAAAGCCCCATGTACGTATATACGCTGGGGTGCTCTGGTTGCTGACGCTAGGGGCAGCTCCGATGTGCTGGTCCGGGACAGCCTTCACCCAGACCCACTGCCATTGCCCTCGATCCAGGCCGATCATAGCCGAGAAGCGTCGAGTTGGGCTGGGCCGGTGACGTCACTGGGACCTGCGTGTTGAGGGCTGGTGTCACTGGCTTACCCCCGGTGCGTGCGCGACCCGCCGTACACAAGGCTGTCAGCTCGCGATGGGAGTGGTGAGAGCGACCACTTCGCCGCAGGGCTACCAACCTAGCAACGTCTCCGACGACACAGGTAAGTTTACGGTTGGCGGAATATATAAAAAATTCCTTCTTACAGTTCTTTTTTGACTTTTTCCTAGGTACGGCGTGAAATATTAACAGCAATAATTTGTCAAACAAGTGAGAAATGTTCTTAATGATTTAAGGAATATTTAAAAAGTATTTTCTCATTTTTTTACGGGATACAACTTGGTTTAAATTTTGTCTTTGGAGCGACACATTAATTAAAATAGTGTAAATTAGGTAACGAATCCTAAAATATTGTTTTTATTTTATGTGATGCAAAGTAATGATCGGAAAGTATAATTAAATACAGAGAAAAAGAAGGGTAACTGAAATGGATAGAATATATTTTACTGAGAAGTGTAATGAGATCATGTTTCACGTTAATGTATCGAAATACAAGTTTCAATGCAATCCATACTCCGTTTAAAATTTTATCACATCGCGGTCTTTTTTGAAATATGTCAACTTACGGTTGCGCAAGGACAGTTACTTTTCATTTCTGTATTACTAAAGACCAGGGTAGCTGAAGTAAAACTCGTCTAGTTTAAGTATGAAAAGAGTCAAGAACTTGAAGCACGAAGGTAATTAAAATATCCCTATACTTGGACTGGAGGGTGCTGAGGTCTTTATGAAGTTACCAGGGTCAAAACTCTACGACAATATGTTCTTCAGAATTTCAAGAATTTTGCTAGGAAGGAAAAATTAGTTACAATCAAGCAATTAACAGAATTATCTGAACGTTTAACTAAGGTTATGTATTAGGAGAATGTTAACTTGAACGTCAAGTGGTATGCAATAACGTCATTAGCCTGTGTGCAGGTATTGAGATGCCTCTTCTTCATTGAGCACTCTTCACGGAGAAAATGACTTCATGGACGGCTCGTGTTAAAATTCCATCCGGATTGTTTGGATTCTTTTTCTCAATAAAATGAGAAACAAATTAAATGTCTTCTTCATGCTCTCCTTGAACAGAGAACTCACACAAATTCTTATATCATCCCACTACCATCAACAATCACCTACTGTGAATGTCATGTCTCAAATGATGTTACTCCCCTAGAGTTCCCGGGCGGAAAGTCTATAATAATAATAATAATAATAATAATAATAATAATAATAATAATAATAATAATAATAATAATAATAATAATAATAATAATAATAATAATAATAATAATAATAATAATAATAATAATAATAATAATAATAATAATAATAATAATAATAATAATAATAATAATAATAATAAACTCGTGGCTTGTGTAGTATTGTGCCAATGACAGAATTGCTGTCAGGTTTGTGACCCTAGAGTTTTATAACGAACAAGAGGCAACATGCAAGGGTATATTTTGTATAGTTTAACGGCGACATAATTATACTATGATAATCTGTGTGAAAGAGAACTTGCTAAAGAAAGTTCTGAAACCTAGGTTTTGGAAGTATGTTGATATACAGTATAGAGTCTCTATGTTTTATTATTATTATTCTATTTCTATTGCATTTATTCCAGAAATATTTTAGGGTCGCGGATCTGAACTGTGACGCAGATGTGGATCTGGCCCAGTTTTACGGCCAGATGTCCTACCTGACGCCAACTCTACGTGGAGGGACGTAATCACTATTGCGTGCTTCTGTGGTGTCTGGTAGTGTAGTGTGTTGTCTGAATATAAAGGGGAGAGTGTTGGGTCGAACACAAACAACTAGTCCCCGAGCCAGAAGAATTAATCAAACGCGATTAAAATCCCCGACCATGCCGTGATCCTCTGAACCTAAGGTCTCAACGTTGACAATTCAGCCAATGAGTCGGAGAGTGTCCTTGTTTTATTGTCTGCTCTATACGAACAAATATCACTCCAGAATATGTATTTGTGGGAATTGAAATTAAATGCAGTATTACATCTAACTTTATAAAAATGTACGTTCAGCCACTTGATTTTCAGCTTTGAACTTTTCCAACCAGAATACCTTAAAGGGGGTTTAATTACGAGAGGTAACTCTTAGATATTAAATGAAATTGTTTATCTGCAATTACGGGTCACACAGGGCACAGACATTTGCAAAACTATTAGAAGACAATTAGGTAATGTCAGATAGAACTATAAAATATAATAATTTTTGCTGTGATAAGAATTACGGGTCCTCTCTCTCATGTAAATATTTACTTAATGAGACCATTTATACCCAACAGAGGACAATTTTACTGCTTAGAAGCACACAGGAATTACAGTTTTTTAATGTGATACTCGGACTTCTAAAACGAATCTGCAGAAGACAACTGTGGGAGTCTCTATTGAGGACTGCTGCAGCGTACGGAGAGAATATTGTTCATTTGGATGTATCACCTGTTGCAGTGGAGCGCGGTGAACAGAGCCAATCGATAGTCCTGCTGCTTGAAAACTTGGACCCCGGTTCTTTGTGTGTGGAACACAAAGGAGATGCACCTGCGGCCTGTCTCCTTTCTAAACGAATGGATGCACTTTAACTAATGCAATAATGCTGATCTCTCAGCTGAGAACTTAAGTGAAATAATAATAATAATAATAATAATAATAATAATAATAATAATAATAATAATAATAATAATAATGAAACAACACGAAACAACATTGTAATTACAATTTACGTAAGGTTGTATGCAATCCGTATGAACAACATTGTAATTTAGTCTGTATAGTTCAAAATTGTGCTCCAATCTTAGGCGTGTTTCTCGGATTAGGTACGCAAAATTTGAAAGTAAGTATAGTTCAATTTTTATATGTTTGCTTGTTACGACATAACGGATAAACGGGAACACATAATATCTGGAAATTAGGTATTTAAGTTTAGGGATTGCTGGGGTGAACAGTGGATTGCATATAATTTTATTATCATACAGTGGCGTAGCGATATTTGTGGGGGTGGGGGTGAGTAGTGGCAGAACTGCAAATATCGAAATTTCGTCGTTAAAAAGAGTGAGATGTCTTAATACTAGGGGATCCAAAAATATTCATCCTACTTATGAATCTATGAAGAAAATAGAAATTCAGTTTCATTAGTTTTCATTGGAATATTAATTATTTTTGCGCAGCTACCCTCAGTTTAATTCTATTTATGTCAATGGCAAATACAGTACTTTAATTTATAGAGATGATTTTGTGCAATTTGGAGGGAATCTCTCAAAACCGCAATTGACATACCTTCTAGAACATTCGTAGAGTGTAGAAACCATTTCAGAATATTCGTGGAGGAAATTGTGATTGTTCTACGTGCACCAAACAACATATCAATAACTATTCTGTAATTAATTTTGTAGTTGTGTTCTAAGTCACGAAATTAGCGCTCTTAGTGCCTTTCTGCATCAACCTCTTTGGAATTATATTCATTTCTTTCAAATATGACTGTTCGATCAATAAACTATACATAAAATGCTGTGTTATGACTTCTAATCTGTTAGATTTGCAATTTTAGTTTATAAGGAACAATAAAGGAGATATATGTAATTATTACATTCATAAGCTTTCAAATAAATTCGGAAATATTAGTTCTATGTGAAAAGTGTACAAAGCAAAAGTTATATGAAATGTACATTCCAAAATTAGTATCTGATAAACGTTTACCCTACGAGATCAGAAAAGAGACTTATTCACGAATTCGGATTTCTACTTTTTGACCAATCAGCGGAGAACATCACTGACACAAAAATATTCTATCGTCACGTTAACGTGTTAACTGGTGGTAATAATGGTAGAAGTCGTGATTGTTTTATAAGTAAAAAATGTTGTGATCATCAGCCCCATTGATCTGGACTCCAGTTTTTGTATCTAATCAGCTTCTAGTGATAGCGTTATGAATTTTAAGTTTTTCAATAATCCTTCACTGGCGGATAGTTCACCAAGCTTGGGAAAATACAGAGTTTTAAATCCACAATTGAGCTAGAGGTGTTCTGAACTTTCTTGTTCGTATCCCTGCCTGATATGTTGCTTGTATAGTTATATGTAAGTACACGAATATAGCATATATTGTGCGCATTATGTATGAATACGGAGCGATTATAAAATTTACGAGTGAACTTGGTGAGACTCAATTGCTCACACCCAAGAACACTGGCCTTCAGTCCTCGTGTAGGTTGGTTCGATCCTCGATCCAAACGTGGTACGTGAAAGTATTCTAACACGACGCGCTCATATCGGTAGATTCACTGTCACGAAAGGAACACTTGTGGGATAAATTACCGGCACCTCAATGTTTCTGAAAGCCGCAGAAGTAGTTTGAATCGTAAACTTTACTTAGAAGACTCTCTCTATGTAAGAAAGTGTGTTATTTACGGGAACAGTCAATATATTAACGTACTAGCCCGTTATGAGAAATTCGCAAATGTTACCATGGTAAGAAAGCATGATAGTTCTTCTTCTTCTTCTTCTTCTTCTTCTTCTCCTTCTACTGCTACTTCTAAGTTTGTAAACCTGGAGATTGGTTAGCAGCAGTTCTCCAGGAGTCTCCTAATCTCCACGTAGGATTGGCTGCCCAACTCCTCTATGAGTTGCCCGATACATTTCAGTCTACACCTACCTCTGTAATTTCTTATCATTTTTAGAAATTTTCAATTGCTACTCAAAGAAAATGAAAAATAAAATTGTTGTTTTCATTCAGAAATACGTTTAAAAATACTATAGAACGTACAACCTTCGGCCTTTACATACACACAAATAGCCATCTAACGCTCATTCACTTAAATTCTGTGCTCGCAAGTTAAATTCTACAATAATGGCTTAACTTCGTAAATAGTAGGATGCAAACCAAATAAAAATGAAACGAAAGTGAATTTATTTAAAAACACTTTTGTCTAATGTAACTGCGACTTTAAGTCACGGGTTACTTTTACTGCAAAATTTGGTATTCAGCAATAGTTGTTGAGAGGATTCTCTTTCTGATGTGAATGTAGCTTGAAATTTTATACGTAGATCGGTAAAATAATATCTTCCTCAGAGAATTCTATGTGCAGTGAGTGTTCTATTCCAGTTTGAAAATTCTATACAAATGTGGTGTCTATAAATAAAAGTGTTACATAGCTCTTGGTGTTCGTCTATTTTGCTTCTTGTAGACGAATATGGATTTATGCAGATATATCATCTCGAAATCACTGAACTGAGTGATGTGGTGGACTTACCCAAGTCCTTTACAATATATTTTATTGAAGAATGAAATGATCATTAACATTTACCTAAGGATAAGTGCGAACTTTTTGTTCTGTCAGCAACTGACTGTGTGACAATAAGTTGCGATGACCATTCAATGATAAATGATGTGTGTTACGGTATTAATAGCACTTGCCAACCTGTAGTTCTCCTGCGTAATCGTTTGAAAGTGAAATGTATCCCTAGCCGGACGAAAATGAACCTTAAGTACATTATACTGCAATAGTGCGTAAATACGCACGTAAACATACATGCCTAGGGTACGGTACGGTAAAGTTCATTTTCGTTTACTAACTCGCATAGGAAAATGAACACAACAAATATTGTTCTGATGGACTGCACATCCATATGTGGCTGGGAGGCGAGACCAGTCTTAGGGAGAGTGAAATGAAATGAAATGAAATGTCGTATGGCTTTTAGTGGCGGGAGTGTCCGAAGAAAAGTTCGGCTCGTCAGGTGCAGGTCGTTCGATTTAACGCCCGTAGGCGGCCTGCGCAGCGTGATGAGGATGACATGATGATAATAATAATAATTTTGTGTGACTATTTCTAGCCGAGTGCAGCCCTTGTAAGGCAGACCCTCCGATGAGGGTGGGCGGCATCTGCCATTTGTAGGTAACTGCGTGTTATTGTGGTGGAGGATAGTGTTATGTGAGGTGTGTGAGTTGCAGGGATGTTGGGGACAGCACAAACACCCAGCCCCCGGACCATTGGAATTAACCAATTAAGGTTAAAATCCCCGACCCGGCCGGGAATCGAACCCGAGACCCTCTGAACCGAAGGCCAGTACGCTGACAATTCGGCCAACGAGTCGGACATGACATGAACCCAGCCCTCGAGTCAGCGAAATTAACCAATGATGGTTAAAATTCTAGATCCTGTCGGGAATCGAACCCGGAACCCCTGTAACCAAAGACCAGCACGCTAACCATTTAGCCATGGGCCTGACTTGGGGAGAGTAATGGATAGGAAGAACATTGTGAGATACGAGGTTTTGTTGTAGGGACGATATAAGAATTACACCGAGCTAGAAACGCTGCTATAATATATTCCTTTAATTGTACTAACTGTAGCCTCCGTGACTCTGACGAAAGCGCGCCGGCCTCTCACTACTGGGTTCCGTAGTTCAAATCCCGGTCAGTTCATGTGAGATTTGTGCTGGACCAAGCGGAGGCGACACAAGCATTTCTTCGCGTACTCCAGATTTTCCTTGTCATATTTAATTCCAGCAAAACTCCAATATCATTTCAATTTTCATCTGTCAGACGTTAATTATTGCCCAAATGGAGTGCAGCAGGCCAGCACAGTTATTATTCTCGCCGCTAGATGGAGGATTCATACATTCCATTTCTGACCCAACTGAAACTGGAAACAGGCTGTGAATTTTCAATTTCACTTACTAATAAGTTTGAAATTAATACGTGGAAAACTGTAGCACCTGAGATATTTTGAAAATGGACAAATTTTTAAAAAGATATGACATAATTCCTGACACGTTTGCTTCACTTAGACAGAAATTTAAGGTTTTCTCAACTGAAACCATGCCAGTTCTCTTAAATGGTGTCTAAATAGGCTACAGAGAGTACAGATTTCAGAAGGGTCGTACCTCCAAAGGAATATTTGTTGCTAGTGGCTTTACGTCGCACCGACACGGATAGGTCTTATGGCGACGATGGGGCAGGAAAGGCCTACGAATGGAAATGAAGCGGCCGTGGCCTTAATTAAGGTACAGCCCCAGCATTTGCCTGGTGTGGAAATGGGAAACCACGGAAAATCATCTTCAGGGCTGTCGACAGTGAGGTTCGAACTCCAAAGGAATAAACAATGAACACAATTGTTATAATCTTTTTTAGTAGGGGATGTACTTAAGATAATTATCTCATATACAGAAAGCATGTACACACAGTACAATACTCATAAAAGCGAAATGATCAGTTTCATCATTCTTGAATTTATTCGCTATGAAGAGTGTTTATTTATTTTGGCACTTTCGTTAAAACCTAGTAGATAGCACTTCGCTACTTACAACAAAAGTCCACGAATATGTGAAATGTACTTCGAAATTTGTTAATTTAGACATGATTTCTCTAAGTTAATTGGGAGTGGGTTTGAATGCTCTAGCTCACATTTCTCTGGGTGAGGTTTCCACCTCTTTTCTCTTCTACTATGTAAGTTCTTGAGTGTAAAACTGCTATATATGACTACCACTGTTGAATAATATTAACAAAATAACGCGACGTAGTGAAGAAATTTTGTTCGATCAACTTACTCAGGAAATATTGATCTAGTACACAAAACACCGAGGAATTGAATTCGTAGACACCACTCTCTTAAAATACTAGACAATGATCATTTAAGTACTTTAAGTGCTTTGGTGTCTCTCTTATTCCAAGTACCTGGGTTCTTATTCCGATCAGTTCAAGGATTAATTTTAACTTTAATTGCTTCCCTGAATCTAATCCTGCCTCTCAACAAAGCTTACCAAACCCAATACAAAACTAATGGCATGCACACTAACACTTAATCACGTAGAATAAATGGATATAAAGAAAAGAGTGAAGAATAAAAGCAGTAAAAATGGTAATAATTGTGATAGATATCTGAGGAGATATCCTTGCCTTGTTCAATGGAACTTTTATCTATTCTAGTCCTGCATTATCCCGCATTGACATACAGGTGTAGGAAATAGAGGTCGTGCGAGGCGTTTAAAATAGCGTAACTCTCAACTGCCTAAAATTGAGAACCTGATGTCCTACTATAGTCCAAAATTGTTTATAGTCACTATAACTAGGGTCTTTGCTTTTAGCTTTCCTATTTCCCCTTCCGTTCTCAGATCTCTTTCCTATTTTGATTCCAACAGATTTTTCAAGGCCTATGGAAACCTTTAAATTTCATACCCTTTCATTGCCCTCCGCTTTCTTTCTCTAATAACGTCATTATTCAAAGAATACGCACATCCGTTTTGAAGTGGAACGTCTTTCAATTTCGGGTTGACGTCACAACTGATTCATCTGCGAAACGTTTTCATGAAAAATTTCAAAACATTATAGATAGGAATGTGTTACACACAAGGAAATGGTTTCTGTATTATGTAAAATTAGACGTATGAAGGCACAAGACGTGAACACAGTAGTTGACCTAATGTGCATGACGCCACCACAATATGGCAGCCAAATTAGGGTACATTTTCGGCAGTCTAAAGTATATTAACGCTCGTTGCAGATCAGTGTGTAGATATTGCGAAGAGATGAATGAGGTGTCATTTGAGTCTACTCGACGAGATAACTTCGCATATTTATCCCTGCGTGGAAACGCATAGAATTATTTATATATGTTTGGGCTTAGGAGACGGGAGTACGAGTGCAGATTCTTTGGTTGTTCTCCTTTTGGTGGACAATTACGACATGCAAGGGTACGGATGATGCATCCTTTCAGTCCATTCACAGTGAAAAGGAGTTCACATAAATCGAAATACAAACGCGTATATTCACAAAGGGGAAAGTCTCTCTTCACAATTCATGATAATATAAAGAAATGGAAGACATTCTAGATATCCTAAATATAATACTAATCTAATTAATATTGTTATTAACACATGAGCCGCCTGAAACCCTGCAGGCTCCCCAACAGAATCCTCACAGTGACAAAATGGACCAAAATGACCAAATGGATCACCTCAGTATAATCAGACCTAGAAGAACTACAGATCAAATTAGAGACCATAGAGACCGGGCGAGTTGGCTGTGCGCGTAGAGGCGCGCGGCTGTGAGCTTGCATCCGGGAGATAGTAGGTTCGAATCCCACTATCGACAGCCCTGAAGATGGTTTTCCATGGTTTCCCACTTTCACACCAGGCAAATGCTGGGGCTGTACCTTAATTAAGGCCACGGCAGCTTCCTTCCAACTCCTAGGCCTTTCCTATCCCATCGTCGCCATAAGACCTATCTGTGTCGGTGCGACGTAAAGCCCCTAGCAAAAAAAAAAAGACCATAGAGAACGGGTCTCAGTACCCACAGGTCATCCTGCAGGGAGTGTTCCTAATTTCCCTTACGAGCAAAAAGAGTATGGGGACCATCAGACCTGAGTGGACGGATGGAAGTAAGCAGGCACACAGCCAGAAAATTAAAGCATACTTGGCCAAGAAAAAGCAGAAGGCCTTAGCTAAGAGTTACGACGAGCCCTGTGGTCCCAAGTAGGCCAAAATGAACCAAAAAAAATATTAGCCAGTCCTGTTCTCTCTCTCTTTCTCTCTCTTTCTCTCTCTTATTTTAAGGCCCTGTGTTCTTTTCCCGGTCAGTTCAAGGATTAATTTTAACTTTCGGGCCGATGACCTTCGATGTTAGGCCCCTTAAAACAATAAGGATCATCATCATCATCATCATCATCATCAAGCAATTTTAACTTTAAATGCTTCCCTGAATCCAATGCTGCTTCTCGACAAATGCAATTAAAAGCTAATGGCATGTACACTAACACTTAATCACCTAGAATAAATGGATATAAACAAAAGAGTGAAGAGTGAAAGCTGCAAAAAGGGTAATAATTGTGCTAGATGTATGGACTGAGGAGTAGGAAGATATTTTCAAGATTTTTACAGGAAGAAAGCGTATAGTGAGAAGATGACGCTACTGACCTAGTACACGTAGGCGAACACTAGTTTCATGGTTACAGTGATGTCCAGAAATTGATGACTCTAAACCGACAGACAGACAGACAGACAGACAGACAGACAGACAGACAGACAGACAGACAGACAGACAGACAGACAGACAGACAGACAGACAGACAGACAGACAGACAGACAGACAGACAGACAGACAGACAGACAGACAGACAGACACATTGACGGTGCGCGAGCAATAACTCGTATACCTCAGTTCTCTTCCTATCCATTATTTTCCTTAAGACAGGTCACGCCACCCAGCCACACATGGATATGCATTCCTTCAGAACAATGTTTGTAGCTTTCATTTTCATATGCCGGTATGTAAATAAAATGAACCTTATTGCACCATAGTGAGGGAGTGTATATTTTCATCAAGTATTTACGCACTTCTACAGTACAATGCGTAGGTTCTTTTTCCTTTACACACTAGAAAAAGGGAAATGAACACAACGTACGCTGTTCTTATGGACTGCATATCCATGTGTATCTGGAAGGCGTGACCAGTCATAAGTAAAATAATGGATAGGAAGAGCATTGTGAGATACGAGGTATTGCTTGCGCACCGTCGATATATTGGATCTCGCGGCTCACTGAACTGAATTCTGACCCTGAAATCAGATTATTGGATAAGCGAACAGGAAGAGACGTTCATACTTCAGCTCTGAGCCAGTCCGCTCTCGAACAAGTGATCGAAAATATTTTCTTGGATGAAAGTACTTCCACTTCTCGATTAAGAAATCAACCCCTGAACTGGTTTTATCTCTTATCAAAATCGTTACAGATCTTTGTATGTACAGTAGAGCGAAACACGACATTTAGTTTTCTTACTTTGAATGACTTCATATTTCCAAGCTTTGATCCAGTATAGGCCATCTCAAGCGACAAAATAGTTCTTGTTTTGCTAGAGGCTTTACGTCGCACCGACACAGATAGGTCTTATGGCGACGATGGGAAAGGAAAGGTCTAGGAGTTGGAAGGAAGCGGCCATGGCTTCAATTAAAGTACAGCCCCAGCATTTGCCTGGTGTGGGTGTGAAAATGGGAAACCACGGAAAACCATCTTCAGGGCTGCCGACAGTGGGATTCGAACCCACTATCTCCCGGATGCAAGCTCACAGCCGCGCGCCTCTAACCGCACGGCCAACTCGCCCGGTACAAAATAGTTCTGATGCAGGTCATGCGCATTCACGCTGTCGCTATTTGCTAGTGCATTTCTCTGTTTTAATGTGGAAGTTACTAAGTGCATTTGTTCTGTGTAACTTATATCGCCACTGCTGTGAGAAAACAGCGAAAGTCGCAATGCTCTTTCTGTCCATTATTTTCCTCAAGAATGGTCACGCCTCCCAGCCACACACGGATATTAAGTTCATCAGAACAATTTTCGTTGTGTTCATTTTCGTATGTCAATGTGTGAAGGACATTAAACCTAACTGTACCGCGGTGTAGGAATATATCGTCGTTGCCAGGCCAAAACCTCCTATGTGATAATATATTTGAAGATATACTGACCCGCAGCACATAGATTATGAAGAGCGAGAATGCCTTGACAGTTTTCACACAATATTGCACCTTAGATGGCAGAACCTTGCCGGCCAAAGTTCTAAGCTAAAATATTTCACATAGGAGGTTTTGTCCCGGCAGCGGAGATATGTTCGAATGACGTATTTACGCACTCCTACAGTATAATGCATTTAAGGCTCATTTTCGTTTACCCGTATACAACAGAACGAACATTGCTCTGATGGACTGCGTATCCATATATGGCTGGGAGACGTGACCAGTCTTCAGGAAAATAATGGACAGGAAGAGCATAGTGACATTCGCGGTTTTGGCACAGCAGCTTTGCTGTGATAACAAGTGTAGCCATCTCCTGCTAGAGCTGGGGAACCGTTAGGCTTCGGCCACAGTGCAGGCGGTGAGCGGAGCGTTGCCGCTATCGAAAAGTTGAAGATTGGGGAGGAGAGAGCGCCTGTGTGGACATCTAGCGAGAGTCAGTAAGCAGCGCGGCATCTCCCCTGAACGATGTGATTAGATAATGGCAGTTTCAAAGGTTTCTCGTTTTTCTCTGCTTGTAGAATTGTTTTAAATCTAAACTGAAGAATTCGACGCAGGACTAGGAGAGAATTTCATAATCATCCAGTAAATAAATAACGTAAAATGCATGGGGAGTTTCACAATTTATATGGAGAACTGAATTGATTTCCTGGTAAGATTTTTCAAATATACTTTTATGTCCATTCAAACTTTTGACTTTTTTCTGAAACTTAAGGCGCGACTGGAGAAGCAAGTCACCAACTTCCAGAGACCCATAAAAGTCCGATGTAATGACGAACACATGTTTTCATATCGTCAATATATTATGAAGGACAATAATATTAATTAAACAATAATGATAGGGCGTACAATAATAATAATAATAATAATAATAATAATAATAATAATAATAATAATAATAATAATAATAATAATAATAATATGCATTAAAGACAATCATGTTTATGTCCATAACCATGATTGACTTTTAACTGTATTTATCTGGTATATTTAAGATCTCTTTCCAGGCTTCCCTTGTCACTATTAGGTTTTCGACGTTCTTCTCTCTGTCGTTCCATAGGAAAGTTCAGGTTTGAACTTCAGAAATTAGCACTTTCATCTCCTCTCTTGTTAACTCACGAACAGTCATTGCGAGCGGCGCAGCTGAAATCTCAAACAGGAGTGAGCGGCTGGCGGCAGGCAGCGTTGTCCTTGAGCCAACTTCCCCTCCAAAATGACGCGCCGCTGGCACTATGGCCACAAGCATTTGCTAACGCAGGTTTGAGTCTCATCTTTGCCGCCACACAACGCAACGCTCCGCTCGCCGCCTGCACTGTGGCCGAAGCCTTATGAGGGTTATAGAATCCATCCCTCAGCGTGGAACAGATCCCACACCGCCACTGCTTTTAAGAGCTGAATGATGTCTGCTCGAAGTCTTGTTTCACAAAAGCTCCCTTCAACGGACTCCTCCTGCCCAACGAGGTCCCAGTACCTGTTGCTTCAACCATATGGCGTTCAACTATGTAGTAGCAGGCAGACGCATTAACATACAGATTGCTTTTATGATAAAATTAATATCGACCAATTCGTGGAAATCTAGGTGAAGTCAACGGGACTGCTCGAAACAGCTGTTTATACTTGGAGGTCTTCATTTTATGTCCACCAAGTGAAGTATATCACAATGATGTATGTGTTTATTTACATATGTTTATATTTATTTACCGTATGAATTTTGCTTCCTTCGAACATTGATATAGAAAATAAAAATACTTCTTGAGACTTTCGGTTGGAGCGTGACATTTTACGGAAGTTAAACATTGACGATAAATAGCTCAAAAATAGAGTAGAATCGTTTAAAATGTGTTGTTATAGAAGTATACTTGAAGGTGAGGTGGGCAGATCAAATCACGAATGAAAAGATAATAGAATTGGTGGGAGGAGATCAGTTTGTCTAAATTTGACGAGGAGAAGAGAAAGAGTGTTAGGACACATCTTAAGACACCCAGGACTTGTTGAGTTGATCTTTGAGGGAAGTATAAGCAATAAGAATTGTAGTGGTAGATCAAGGTATGAATATGGCAAGCAGATTAGACCAGATGTACGATGTAGTATTTACATAGAAATGAGAAGATAATCACATGGTGGCATGGAGAGCTCTATCAAGGTAGTCTATAGACTGATGACTCAAACAACAACCAGAACAAAAAAAAAAAAACAACAAAAACATGGTGTTTAATACCGGGACTGTGCGAGGACATGTTTGGCTCGGCAGGTGTAGTCTTCCTATATGACGTACATGGGCGACCTGCAGGTCCGAATGTGGGACAATTATAATGAGGTAGGCACATTGTTTCCATCATACGCTCAAATTTCGTGATTTCATGGAGGGTGCTTTTGTGACTGTAGATTATTATTATTATTATTATTATTATTATTATTATTATTATTATTATTATTATTATTATTATTATTATTATTATTGAATGTGTGGAGCCTCCGTGGCTCAGGCGGCAGCGCGCCGGCCTCTCACCGCTGGGTTCCGTGGTTCAAACCCAGGTCACATATGTGAGATTTGTGCTGGACAAAGCGGAGGCGGAACAGGTTTTTCTCCGGGGTTTTCCCTGTCATGTTTCATTTCAACAACACTCTCCAATATCGTTTCTTGTCATCCGTCAGTCATTAATCATTGCCCCAGAGGAGTGCGACAGGCTTTGACAGCTGGCACAATTCCAATCCACGCCGCTAGATGGGGGCTTCACTCATTCCAACTCTGATTCGGTAGAATGACTGGAAATATTCTGTGGATTCTCATTTTCATTGAATGTGTGGGTACAAAAATAAATATATTTGCTGCCTGGCAGTATCTTTCAGTTAGCTCAAATTTCTACCGTAGTCAGGCTATTATCCTCTAATAGAGTAGAATAAAGCTATACTTCATGCAGATTCAAAATTCAAATGGGAGCACTAAATGTTTGTCCTCGGTGGAAATTCTGCATAGAACTGTACTCTAATTCCCGTCAGTTATTCTTATTCACTATGCAGTAACGCAGGTCAGTAGGTAGTGTTGGTTACACAAAATCACGGGTCCCTACGCTAGATCACCGGGAATCCCCTGTTTAATATGTGGCTTTTTAGTTTACTGTTAAAACGGTAACGTGAAGTTAATGCGATTTGTGGCTTGAAGGTTTGTCGGTACGAAATCACGGAGTTAACTTCGCTTTATAAAATTTGATAAACTCCATACCCCACCACGTTTCAAATCCAAAGAATAACAACATTTAGAAGTAGACGGAGCTAGTTAGCCGTACGGTTAGGGTCGGGTAGCTGTTAGCTTGCATTAGGGAGATGGTGGGTACGAATCCCATCGCCGGCAGCCCTCGAGATGTATTTTCGTTATTTCTCATTTTCACACCAGGCAAATGCTGGCTGGCTGCACCTTAATTAAGGCCACGTCACAACCTTCCTGCTTCTAGGTTTTATATCCTTCCGTCGTCGAAATCCTCCAATGTGTTAGAGCGACGTTATACTCTAGAAAGAACAAAAGAATTATGCTCGTAAGTAGAATAATTTATTTATCATTTCATGCTACCCGTATCTCTGTTTGAGAATAAAATTAATAAAAGTAATTATACACGTTCTAAGAACTGAATTTTACTTATACTAACGAAACAAGGTTGTATTCACGGATGAACAGATAGCAATAATTAGGAATATAAACAAACCTCACAAAGATATACCAACATATATACGAGCTAATAGTGCTTGCGTGAGACCAAAATTATTACGTTCATAGAGTGAATTTCTTTTGATATTTTGTTATATAATAAGTGAACGTTTATTGTTGCATATGTGGATTATGGTGGTGGTGGTGGTGGTGGTGGTGATTATAGTTTCAAGAGGAAGTATAACTAGGCTATCATCCTCTATATAACACTAATCAGAGAGAAAGAATGGAAGGGGTCCGAAGCTTCAAAAAATGAAGATTTCGGACAAAGGAAAACAAGGGCCACGAAGGGCATGGAAATGAAAGGCTCCCTAGGTTGCGTGTGCTCTAATGCCGTCCGGGTCAGAAAAACAAGAGTTGACCAATAGAGGTCGGATAGGATAGATAATAATTTCATGTGGCTATTTCTAGCCGAGTGCAGCCCTTATAAGGCAGACCCTCCGATGAGAGGGGGCGGCATCTGCATTGTGTAGGTAACTGCGTGTTATTGTGTTGGAGGATAGTGTTATGTGTGGTGTGTGAGTTACAGGGATATTGGGGACAGCACAAATACCCAGTCCCCGGACCATCGGAATTAACCAATGAAGATTTAAATTCCCGACCCGGCCAGGAATCGAGCCCGGGACCCTCCGAACCGAAGGCCAGTACGCTGACTATTCAGCCTCGGACGGGTAGGGTAGATGAAAGTGAGGAGACTGGCACACGTAAGTAGAAGCAATGCCAGGACTCAGCTAAGGGTTTCGTGGTCGCCAACTCACACCCCATAGTTCAGAGCCCCTGGGGCCCTTTTCAGTCTCCTCTTACGACAGGCAGGGGATACCTTGGGTGTTGTTCTACTGGCCCCACCCACAGGGGGAAGTGTTTTATAATTTGTTGCTATAACATGTTAAAATTCACTGTTTGACTCTCAATCTTGGTTAAAGAATTTGACCATTGTTATAAATCGAAGAGCTCTGTCATCTGGGATGTTGCAGCTCCGTGCAGCAAATGCTCACGCTGGAAGGGGTAAGATGTGATAACTGGAACCCATAACGAATAACCCAATCAATATTATCAACGAAGTAATTCTCTGAACTATAAAAGCGTATATCGCGAGTTAACAAACAATACCACGCATCCGAAAATACTCTTCCTACCCATTAGATTTCCTTAAGACTGGTCACACCTCCCAGACACATATGGATATGCAGTCCATCAGAACAATTTCCGTTGTGTTCATTTTCCTAACCATTTGTGTAAAGAAGAACGAACCTTACCTTATCGACTTGTAGGAATTTATGTTTGCATGACTTATTTACACCCTTCTAGAGTGTACTATATATACGGTTCATTTTCCTTTACACGTAAGCCTGTAACGGATCAAACACCCAATATAGATAATTAAAAACATTTGCACGCTGGACGCCAGGCTTCGAAATTAAATGTAATTTGAAACCGAATTTAGATATAAAAAGTACTGAAGATAATTTAATGAGACTATCTCGGTCGTGAGGTATAGGGATACTAACCATTAAATACCATTTGGGAAAACATAGGGAACCTATTAAAAAGTCAATTATTTAACGACGTAAAAAGAAACAAGTTTTATTTAAAAAAAAGATGAAATTACGTAAAACCGAGTTTTTACCAAAATTAAAAATTACTGACTGAGATTACAATTCATTACTACACGCGCGGACTTGCGTTAACAGGGATTACTAATGCTTACCGTAGGTTGATCTTTTCGTCGTCTGCTTCCGTGGTTGAGAGTTGTCGTCCCTCTTCCACCAGCATCATCCTCGTCATCTGCTTCATGGAATGGATTCCACACTGAATCTATCACTCCATATTTTGCTGAGTACCAAAACCATAGTACCAGCCTTACAATGTGAAATTCCACATCGGAATTAATTGAATAGAGAGAACGGGAAACATCCAGTCCTTCTATATTATACGAACTTGTCTTTCTAAATAATCTGCGTAAGTCTCATAGAGCCAGTAAGAAATGTGGAGTATATAAGCACATCGTAAGCGATGCACTCAGAAAGCAGAGTGACTCTAAGAGCCCGTGGACTACCTGATAATGGAGACTCAAGAAAGCTGGATGCAGAATTCAGAATACAGAATGAAGAATCCCAAATGGTCTTCACCACGCCGTGTAGATCTATATAAATCCTCTTCAGATTCCCACTTCCTCCCTTGGTGTCACATGACATCTCTTTCCAATGAGAGCCGATATACGTCACTACCCTGTCGATATATAGATGAAGTGTCTGTCCTTGACAGAAAAAGCCCTCCTGATATGGGGTAATTTAGAGTCGCAACAACGAAATTAGGTATCCTCCTCTTGCTGTTGCGTACGTTTCCAAGAACCATCCAAAATTAACCTTCCTGGACTATTGCGAGATACAAGTAGCCTGTTAGCACAAGACCTGAATTGACATTACCACGGAATATTCGAATATATTACAATTAAAAATGATATCTCGTTCTTACGTACAATTACAAAAATGATGATGATGGACGTTAATAATGAATAAAATTACATATGATACATGATACATATATATATATATACAATTAATTCGGGTGGGCAATCAAATTATGTGAATGTCGTGGCGACCACGATTATTACAAGCATATGAAAATGAACCTCCTCTGCGAACCATGTGACCTTGCCGCGGTGGGGAGGCTTGCGTGTCCCAATGAAGCAGATAGCCGAGCTGCAGGTGCAACTATATTGGATAGGTATCTGTTGAGAGACCAGACTAACGAATGGTTCATCGAAAGGGGGGTAGCAGCCTTTCGATAGTTGCAAGGGCGGCAGTCTAGATAATTGACTGATACGGCCTTGTAATAATACTCAACATGGCTTAGCTGTGTTGATACTGCTACACGGCTGAAAGCAACGGGAAACTACAGCCGTAACTAACTCCCGAGAACATGCAGCTCTCTCTGTATGAATGATGTACTGATGATGGCTTCCTCCCGGGTAAAATATTCCGGAGGTAAATTAGTCCCCCATTCGGATCTCCGGGTGGGGACTACACGAGAGGGGGCGATCATCAGGAAGATGGATACTGACATTCTGCGAGTCGGAGCGCGGAATGTTAGAAGTTTGAATCGTTGTGGTAGGTTAGAGAACCTGAAAAGGGAGATGGATAGGCTAAAGTTAGATGTAGTTGGTATAAGTGAAGTACGTTGGCAGGAAGAACAAGATTTTTGGTCAGGCGACTACCGAATTATCAACACAAAATCAAACAGGGGAAATGCAGGAGTTGGTTTAATAATGAATAAGAAAATAGGGCAGCGGGTAAGCTACTACGACCAGCATAGTGAAAGAATTATTGACGTCAAGATAGACACCAAACCAATGCCCACCACAATAGTGCAGGTCTATATGCCTACTAGTTCAGCGGATGATGAAGAAATCGAAAGAATATATGAGGAGATAGAAGATTTAATACAATATGTAAAAGGTGACGAGAATCTAATTGTGATGGGAGACTGGAATGCAGTGGTAGGCCAAGGATGAGAAGGTAATACAGTAGGAGAATTTGGATTGGGACAAAGGAACGAAAGAGGAAGTCGGCTGGTTGAATTCTGCACTGATCATAATTTAGTCCTTGCCAATACTTGGTTCAAACACCACAAACGACGGCTGTATGCGTGGACGAGACCTGGAGACACCGGAAGGTATCAAATAGACTTCATTATGATTAGGCATAGATTCAGAAACCAGATGTTGGATTGCAAAACTTTCCCAGGAGAAGACGTGGACTCTGACCATAACTTGTTGGTCATGAAATGCCATCTGAAGTTGAAGAAATTGAAGAAAGGAAAGAATGCAAAAAGATGGGATCCAGACTAGTTGAAAGAAAAGAGTGTGAGGGATTGTTTCAAGGAACATGTTGCACAAGGACTAAATGAAAAGGCTGAAGGAGACACTATAGAGGAAGAGTGGAGAGTCATGAAGAATGAAGTCAGTAGGGCTGCTGAAGAAATGTTAGGAAGGAAGAAAAGATCAACTAAGAATCAGTGGATAACTCAGGAGATACTAGAACTGATTGATGAACGACGAAAATACAAGAATCCTAGAAATGAAGAGGGCAGAAAAGAATACAGGCGATTAAAGTATCAAGTGAATAGAAAGTGCAAGGTAGCTAAGGAAGAATGGCTGAAGGAGAAGTGCAAGGATGTCGAAGGCTGTATGGTCCTGGGTAAGGTAGATGCTGCATACAGGAAAATCAAGGAAACCTTTGGAGGAAGGAAATCTAGGTGTATGAATATTAAGAGCTCAGATGGAAAGCCACTTCTAGGGAAAGAAGACAAAGCAGAAAGATGGCAGGAGCATATCCAACAGTTGTATCAAGGTAGAGATGTAGATAATTTGGTTCTGGAACATGAAGAGGCTGTTGGTGCTGATGAAATGGGAGACCCAATTTTGAGGTCAGAGTTTGACAGAGCTGTGAGTGACCTAAATAGGAACAAGGCACCTGGAATTGATGACATTCCCTCTGAATTACTGACTGCCTTAGGAAAAACCAGCATGACAAGGTTATTTCATTTAGTGTGCACGATGTATGAGACAGGAGAAGTCCCATCCGATTTTCGGAAGAATGATGTTATACCTATTCCCAAGAAAGCCGGTGCTGACCGGTGTGAAAACTACCGCACCATTAGTTTAGTGTCTCATGCCTGCAAAATTTTAACACGTATTATATACAGAAGAATGGAGAAACAAGTAGAAGCTGAGTTGGGAGAAGATCAATTTGGCTTCAGAAGAAATGTAGGCACACGTGAAGCAATACTGACTTTACGTCTGATCTTAGAGGATCGAATCAAGAAGGACAAGCCCATGTACATGGCATTCGTAGATCTAGAAAAGGCATTCGATAATGTTGATTGGACCAAGCTATTTATGATTCTGAAGATGATAGGGATCAGATACCGAGAACGAAGAATTATCTACAATCTGTATAAAAATCAGTCTGCAGTGATAAGAATCGAGGGCTTTGAAAAAGAAGCAGCAATCCAGAAAGGAGTGAGGCAAGGCTGCAGTTTGTTCCCTCTCCTTTTCAATGTTTACATAGAACAAGCAGTAAAGGAAATCAAAGAGAAATTTGGAAATTGAATCACAGTCCAAGGAGAGGAAATCAAAACCTTGAGATTTGCCGATGATATTGTTATTTTATCTGAGACTGCAGAAGATCTCGAGAAGCAGCTGAATGGTATGGATGAAGTCTTGGGTAAGGAGTACAAGATGAAAATAAAACAAAAGTAATGGAGTGCAGTCGAACGAAGGCAGGTGATGTAGGAAATATTAGATTAGGAAATGAAGTCTTAGAGGAAGTAGATGAATATTGTTACTTGGGTACTAAAATAACTAACGTAGGTAGAAGTAAGGAGGACATAAAATGCAGACTAGCACAAGCAAGGAAGAGATTTCTTAAGAAAAGAAATTTGCTCACTTCAAACATTGATATCGGAATTAGAAAGTTGTTTTTGAAGACTTTCGTGTGGAGCGTGGCATTGTATGGAAGTGAAACATGGACGATAACTAGCTCAGAAAGAAAGAGAATAGAAGCTTTTGAAATGTGGTGTTACAGAAGAATGCTGAAGGTGAGATTGATAGATCGAATCACGAATGAAGAGATACTGAATCGAATTGGTGAGAGGAGATCGATTTGGCTAAATTTGACGAAAAGAAGAAATAGAATGATAGGACACATCTTAAGACACCCCGGACTTGTGCAGTTGGTTTTTGAAGGAAGTGTAGGTGGTAAGAACGGTAGGGGTAGACCAAGGTATGAATATGACAAGCAGATTAGAGCAGATGTAGGATGCAATAGTTACGTAGAAATGAAAAGGTTAGCGCAGGATAGAGTGGCATGGAGAGCTGCATCAAACCAGTCTATGGACTGATGACTGAAACAACAACATGAAAATGAACACAACGAAATTTTTTCTGGTGGACAGCATAACCATTTGTTTACGGGAGGCGTGATCAGTCTTAAGGTTAACAATAGATAGGAAGAGAACAGTCAGTCAGGTGGTCTTGTTTCTTAACCAGCGATATCCAGGGTTGGACACCGGTTCACAGTGAGGCTGTGGACTTGATTTTTCATGAGTGAAACGATATGATTTTGGTGTCCTTTCAGACCTTGATCTTTGGTGAAATATAAACCGTCCTTTCTTCTTAAGAATTACAATACTACTTATAATCGTATAACGCAAGTTTATTTGTCAAACAATACTGTAGAGTAGAGAGTGTATCTACAGTAATTGAAAACTCACAGGTGCTGTGTACAAATATTGTAATGCTTGTCGCAAATCTTCAGGTGTTCCTGCCATTGATGTTTAGTTTCATTTCAGTGTAACAAGCTGGAGGGTTGGCAATATCCTGTGTTTGTGGTGTGAGCAGTCCCAGGGGGACTAGTGACCACCAGGACACTATTGATTCCAATTACTTGTGTTAGCCTTTTGGCTTCCTACTTAACTCACTAATCTTCTTTGGTCCTCTTCCATTCCCAACGGCATGTTTCTTACATTTACATATCATTCGTGGGTTTCTCTTCCTTTCATCCTTAATTGCTCTTAGTCTTGCCATGTTCCGAGCTTTTCAGTGGAGAGATAGCGTAGAATGACATTAGCAGACGAATAAGTTGGAGTTGTGTCTTTAAAAGTAGGAAAGATCACAATATGGAGATAAATTGGAATTCAATAGGAAAATTTGGGGCAAATATTCGTTTAAAGGAGGGGGAGTTAGGGATTTGAATAACTTGCAAAAGGAGATATTCAATAAATTTTCAATTTATTGGCAATCATTTAAGGAAAGGCTAGGAAAACAACAAATAGGGAATCTGCCACCTGGGCGACTGCTCTAAATGCAGATCAGTAGTGACTGACTGATCGATTCAAAGGACGGTTATTTTATTACACTCCCTTTAAAATCAGATACCAGAGTCTAAGAAGACAGGTATGAATTTCCTGATAGCTCAGAACGAAATTTTCTCTCACAATAATAATTTAAATGAATTGCTCCCTTTTTCTCTATTCCTTCTCCCCTTATTTCCTTTCCTTTGCATATTTCCATCTATTCATTTTTCCATTAGCCAGCCCCATGGTGTAGGGGGTAGCGTGCGTACCTCTTACCTGGAGGCCCCGTGTTCCATTTCCGGCCAGGTCAGGGATTTTTACCTGGAACGAAGAGCTGGTTCGAGGTCCACTCAGCTTACGTGATTAGAACTGAGGAGCTATCTGACGGTGAGATAGCGGCCCCGGTCTAGAAAGCCAAGAATAACGGCCGAGAGGATTCGTTGTGCTGACCACATGACACCTCGTAATCTGCAGGCCTTCGGGCTGAGCAGCGGTCGCTATGGATCCCGTTAATATACCTGCTCCTTTCTCTCGTTCATTATTTCCATATTTTTCCTTCACATACCTTTTTCCTTCACTCATTCATTTTGCTGTGTTCCTCTTAATTTCTTTCTATAATTCTTGCTTCATTCTTTCGTCTCTTTTCCTTTGTATCATTTCTTAATACTTCCCTCTTTCTTTCTTCCCTCTTCCTTTTATTTCTTTCCCTTTCTCTCGTTGCATCTTTGCTGCTTCTTTCTTTGTTTTTCTTCCTTTTCTGCACTTTTATAATTTTCCTTTTACTTCCTTCATTCTTTACAACGTTCATTATCACCTCTTCATTTACTTTCTTTCCTATATCTTCGTTTTTCCTTTTTTAAATTATTTTCCTTCATTGTTAGTTTCTTTATTTTTTCTCCTTTATATTTATTTCATTTTAATTTTCCGCCTTATTTCCTCCTTCCCTTCATCCACAACTTTCACTTTTCTACATTCTTCCCTCTTTCTTTCTTCCTTTCTCTCACTCCTTGCTTTCAGTTTAATTGTTGGTTCCTTTCTCTCTCCCTTCTTTGTCCTGTCTTATTTTTTCTTCCTTTCATTCTTACGTTTCCTTTCTTTCTTTTCCTATTTCATTGTTATATCTTCCTTTCATTTTCCTATATTCCTTCCCACAATTATTTTTTCTATCTTCCTTTTCGTCCCTCCCTTTTCATTCTTCCTTTCATTTATTATTCCTTTCTACCATTCGTTCCTTTACCTTTACTTGTTTTTGTTCTTTTTATTTCTTCTTCCTTCTTTCTTCCTTTCATTGTTAGTTTGTTTCATTCTTTTAATATATTTTCTCCCTGCCTCTCTTTCTTCCTTCCCTTTTTTCTTTCTTTATATCTTTCTTTCGTTCTCTGTTTTTCCTTTCTTCATTTTTATTTCTTTGATGATTTATGTGCTTGTATATCTTTAGCTATTTTCCATCCTATTTTTCTCCGTTTCTTTCTTTGCTTTCTCTTTATTCAGCTTAAATCAGGCCATCCTGTTCCATTGCCTACTTGTCCTGGAGGTTTAGAGATGGATTATCTCAAACCAAGAATCGACAAGGATTTAGAGTTCGTACTTGTAGGTAAATACGATCAACCATGTAACTGCGCTAAACAAGCCCTTCAAATCTACTGTTTTAGAGTGCATCTCTATGAGGGGTTGTTTATGAAAAGAGAAGTAAATTAACTTACTTAACTAGCATTAGATGGACGATTGTGAGCATTCCTAGCACTCTCTTGTTCCAGCGTATAACTGTACGATAGAAAATTGATTGATTGATTGATTGATTGATTGATTGATTGATTGATTGATTGATTGATTGATTGATTGATTGATTGATTGATTGATGACACATATGTGAACGTCAAAATAATACTCCATCCCGATCAAACATAAGTCACGGTTCTTTGTATTAGCTTCATTGGAGTTTCCTTTATTATTTTGTGTAAATTTAGGTCCAAAGTTTAGCGCTGGTTAATACTTCCCTGTTCGTTATGACAAGTTGATCCAGTGATTTCAAAGTGGGCCATGTGTTGTAAATCTAAATTTTCTATGTGACACAGGTTTCTATGTGTTGAACTCTGTTGAAAGAGGACTTCGCCCAACAGAGGTGAGGTGTTCAATAAAGAATGACTGGTATTAAATGAATTGAAACAGAGCGAGCCTTTGTGAACACGGATCACGTGAGGCACTCACACAAATTACATTACATTTACACAAACTCTTTGGAAGTTTGGGTGAGTCACACATTGCGTGAGTTCTTTGTTCTCCGCCAACATATTACACTACAAACAAAACTTATAGATGTAATGAGGTATTTTATGTTGTTCTATCTTCGGTACATAGTGGTTAATAATCCAGCGTTCTTGCCTATACTATTGAATCTGAATTTAATTTGTTGGTTACAGTTAACCACAGGGACTAGTCTAATAAGACCCTTTATATACCATCTCTTTAAGCTGACGATGTGATAAATAAAGAACACATGGTCGTCCCTTTAATGATGGTCTACTTAAAGGGAATATAGAACTCTTAACTACTACTACTACTGATGATGATGATGATGATGATGATGATCTTTCTATGCTTAAAGGACCTAACAGGTAGGTCTTCAGCGGCTATCAACTACTACTACTACTATATTATAAGTCGAAGTATTCCTCAAACTGCTCGAAAGACGATTTTGTGACGGATGCGAAATCGATCTAATCATCTGTTACTCACGGAAAAATTCACTACGCGTATATCCGAAAAAAATATGAGGTCATTTACCTTCAACATCGATCCATTTACAGGCAAGACCTTAGCATGGGATCTACTAAACATTTCTAAAACCGCATTATTCACCTGTTATTATGTCAGCCACTGTCTTTTCTTAATGTCTGTATTCGCATTTTCTTCCTATCTTTTCGTGTTGAGCTTGCTATTTGCAATATATTTTTCGGTTTTACATTTTCTACACATAAATTCGTTTGCTAAATAATATCGAGATCAAGAAATAAGTGCCTAGAAGTAAACCATAATTTAATTTCATCGGTTGCAAATGTTAAAAGACATTTAAGCTCTTTAGAACTATGGATCGTTTCAAACGTTTCGGCCCAGTCTAGCAATAGGATCATCAGTTGGATTGCTACAACATTTCAAGAAGCTGGCGGCTAGTGCGCCGTTGAGACACCACTCCAAGTCTCCTATGATCGAAAAGGCCTTATTTAAGGTCTTAAATGTTTTTAATATCGAGATCTTCCTTTAACACTCACCTTTATTAATGAAGTTTGTTATTCTAGTGAACTAGTAATGTGTGCTTCTCTTACGCGTATTCACTCACCGCTCTTTTAACAATGAGAATCAGACTTTCCAAGTATAGTGCATGTAAGAGTGAACAATAACGAACGGTGATTTTTTTACAGTTTTCTGGTCATCTGAAAGTGGATATTTTATTTATTGGTGACAAAAAGGCATGTTCATTGGTCGCGAAAGGGAGATATCATCTTAAAGACGGTCTTATAAGAATATAATTCCGTGCGGGATAAAAGTGATAGGCTTGAATGGGTGGCCATGTTGGGAAGTTTCTTTGTACAACAATTTGAGAACAGTGTAAAAGGCGGACTTATCTCTTAAATGCACAATTTATATTTTCTTTTATTATTTGTCAAGATAAATGTATTTTTATTTATTTGGATCAGTCAAAATGTTTAGCGTTTTGTGTGTTTTACGTACCGGTATTGCTCTCATTCGTTCTTTTCTTTTGTTTCTTTGTTAGCCCCTTTCCTCCTTTCCTAACTATTTCATTTTCATTTTCATGATTCATTTCTTTTCCCCCTTCATTCTCACTTTTCTTTCTTTCTTTCTATCTTTCTTTCTTTCATTCTTTCTTTGTTAATTTTCCCATTACTTGTAAGTGTCGGCTCACTAATTTAAGCTTTTCAGTCCGTCCAAACCGATTTAAATTGTTCATTTTTTCAGGTATTTTGATTGTATCCATAGGGTCGTATTCGTTTTAAACAGACAGAAAAACTTATAAGATACATATGATGTACACTGCTAGTGACCATTTTCTCCAAGCCTTTGAAAATTTGCATGACAGTCTCCGTTATTAATCAGACATTTGCTTTCATTTAAATGGACGTGGGAACTACAAACACGTATATTTACTCAACATACCATTTTTAGGATATAATAGATGAGCTGTGACGTTGAGCAAAGAAACAAGGTGAACTTACTCTGTGCACGATGTAACGCAGAAGGTGGAAATTTTCTGCGGTGCGAATAGTTAAAACTCTCGTAAGAATTACTGACCGAAACCACTTAAAGAGTTACATGTGAATGAAGAGGAAGATCTTGGAGCATTTCCAGGGTTAATGAGAATATCACTGTGACCCAGCTCTCTTCTCTGCTGCGGCCTAGGGATATCCTTCCTGTTACTGGTTCTTGCCATAACCGGGAATGGAACACCGGCTGTCTGGATAGGAAAGAAATGTGGTCCCGTGGCCTGTTTGAAAACACAGATTACACCAATCGAGGCAGTTCTTATGTCCATTATGATTACTGATCCACAATTTCGTATGTTAGTTCGAAACACATATATTTGTCATTTATAAAGGGTTTATTATATTTATTTTTACAATTTGCTTTACCTCGCATCGACACAGATAGCTATAATGGTTATGATGGGATAGGAAAGGCCTAGGGGTGGGAAGGAAGCGGACGTGACCTTAGTTGAAGTACAGCCCCAGTATTTTTCTGGTGTGAAAATAGGAAACCACGGAAAACCATCTTCAGGGCTGCCGACAGTGGGATTCAACCCATTTTTTCCTGGATTCAAGCTCAGAGCTCTGCGCTGCTAACAGCACGGGGTCATCTGAATTGTCGTCCGGCTCCATGGCTAAATTGTTAGCGTGCTGGCCTTTGGTGCAGAAGGTCCCGGGTTCAATTCCCGGCTGGGTCGGAGATTTTGAACTTTAATTGTTAATTCCTTTGACTCGGAGTCTGGATGCTTGTGCTGCACCCAACATCCCTGCAACTCACACACAACACATAAAATTTTCCTCCACCATAATAACACGCAGTTGCCTACACATAGCAGATGCCGCCCACCCTCATCGGAGGGTCTGTCTTACAAGGGCTGCACCCGGCTAGAAATAGCCACAAGAAATTTTTATTATTATATCCGAAATGTTCGTAACATAACGCTACAAAATGTGTGACGGTAGTGTAAACATAGCAACCGTGCAGTCTATGCTTATGGCTGGTTGCCGTTTGAAATTAGCAACCGTGGTTGAATGGCCAAGCCAGGATACATACACAGTTCAAATAAATTAGGGCAATATGTTTTGTAATGTCTGGTATGTGAACATTAATTTGGTAGATGGGGTTCCAGTGGTCGTGCAACATTCCTTGAGACCTTAGCTACTCAGGACATGTCATATCGAAGTTATACTCCATCTGTAGGCGTAGCCATGCATTAAACTGTCAGGTGCCTGAAATCAAAGTGAATAGCCGTGGGTCCGTGTGTTGCTGTTTGGTACACAGACTACTGCGTTCATTTTAGCACGTTGTACGTAAACCAGCACATCCCATGAGGCATCTTAACGAGGTTCAAGCTGCAAGGGCCGTCACTTTGATCCAGGAAGAATGGACTTTTCGTCGTGTTGCTGTGGATCTCATTGCCTGTTCATCAGTTACTCAACGCTTGTGGGATCGCTACAATGAGACAGGCCAGTTCACAAGGTGGGTTGGACAAGGTCGTGCACGCATGACAACTCCACAGAATGACCGATATCTGACCATCTGTGGGTTGTGGCGTCGGTCAGCAACTGCCAGAGAACTGCAACAAGACCTCAGGAGGGTCACTGGAGTCACGGTGTCTGACCAGTCAGTAAGGAACAGGTTAAGAGAAGTATCCTTACGAAGCAGACGCCTGTTAGAATGCTCCGTTTAACGCAGGAACATCGTGCAGCTCGCCTTCTGTTTGCCCGTACACACGTCAACAGACAACGTCGCCAATGGAGACCTGTGTTGTTCACAGACGAGTCCACATTTCCCCTGACACAGCGTGATGGACGTCAACGTGTATGGAGACGCAGTGGTGAGCAGTACATGCCAAATGTTGTCACGGTAGGTGACCGATTCGGACAAGGTTCTGTAATGGTGTGGGGTGGTATCAGTATTGATGGCCGTACGGATCTTGTCGTAGTCCGTGGTAATCTTACCGCTGCGGGGTACATCGAGCAGATACTGCTGCAGCATGTGTTGGTTGCTGTATACAGTGTTGGCCCTGATTTCGTATTCATGTACGACAATGTCGGGGCTCATGTAGCGCGCATCAGCAGAACTGTATTGCAAGAACTGGACATTCAAGAGATGGAATGGCCAGCGGTGAGTCCCGACCTTAATCCCATCGAGCATGTGTGGGATAGGATTGACAGAAGTCTTCGTGTTCTTCTTGTTCCACCAAAGGCTCTCCAAGACCTCGAACAGGCTCTCATTGAAGAATGGGACCTGGTACCGCAATGCGACCTCCGTCGACTTATACGGAGCATGTCACGTAGGTGCCAAGCTGTAATAAATGCTCGTGGAGGACGTACACCATACCACACCCCATACTGAAGCTCTCCAACTTTGATATCCACCCTGGAGGACTGTTATCACATTGTTTTCGCATCTACTTGGACATTTCCGTTTGTGTTCTGTAAACGAACTTCAACGGTAAAGAATAAATGTTTAGTTGGTAATTTACCTGGGTGTGAGGTATTTTGTGGAGCATGGCATATGTTCAGAAACATGTTCCCCTAATTTTTAAACTGCTTTTTTATGATCATTTGATTTTCGTCAAGAGAAAAAGGGGTTATTTTAATATTACTACTCTTGGGTTTTCTTTGCTTCCTACCGAGCTCGATAGCTGCAGTCACTTAAGTGCGGCCAGTATCCAGTAATCGGGAGATAGTGGGTTCTAGCCCCACTGCCGGCAGCCCTGAAGATGGTATTCCGTGGTTTCCCATTTTCACACCAGGAAAATGCCTGGGCTGTACCTTAATTAAGGCCACGGCCACTTCATTCCACTTCCTTGGCCTTTCCTATCCTATCGTAGTTCAGTTACACTAGTGGTATTGATATCCAAGCTTACTGAAACATTATTTATTCAAGAAGGATAGTTTAAAGACACCGTGGTTAATCTCCTTCTAACTAGTTTGGGATATATTGTTGCTGTTCGGGCAAAAGGTCACATCTCCCAGTCCTCTTCCTATCCATTATTTTCCTTAAGACTGGTCACGCCTCCCAACCATATATGGATATTTAGTCCTTCAGAAGAAATGTAGGAATGCGTGAAGCAATCCTGACTTTACGTCTGATCTTAGAGGATCGAATCACGTACATGGCATTCGTAGATCTAGAAAAAGCATTCGATAATATTGATTGGACCAAGCTATTTAAGATTCCGAAGGTGACTGGGATCAAATACCGAGAACGAAGAATTAACTACAGATTGCAATCCGTGACATTTGCTTTTTTAAGGATCATCAACGTCTGTACACTCTTTATACGATACAGAAAAGTATGATTCAAATCAATTCAATGTCTAATTTTAACTACTTAGGCTATATGTCCATCCTCTGTCGTGTAGTGGTTAGTGTAAATAACTGCCAACCCCACAGGCTCGTGTTCGATTCCCGTTTCTGCCATGAAATTGTAAAAAAGTGGTAGTAGAAATGGAACGGGGTCCACTCAGCTTCGGGAGGTCAGCTGAGTAGAGTGGGGTTCGATTCCCAACTCACCCACCCTCGAAGTAGTTTTCCGTGCTTTCCCATTTCTAATCCAGTCAAATGCGGGGATGGAACCTAAGTTAAGGCCACTGCCTCTTACTTCCCCTTTTCATTGTGTATCCTTTCCAATCTCCCCATCCCGCCACAAGGCACCCATTCAGCATAACATGGGAGGGCACCTGGGCGAGGTACTGGTCCTTCTCTCAAGTTGTCTTATAAAACATCTTTCTAATTCCTATATCAATGTTTGATGTGAACAAATTTCTTTTCTTAAGAAAGCTCTTCCTTGCTTGCGCTAGTTTGCATTTTATGTCCTCCTTACTTCTGCCATCGTTAGTTATTTTACTACCCAAGTAACAAAATTCGTCTACTTCCTTTAAGACTTCATTTCCTAATCTACTATTTTCTGCATCACCTGCCTTCGTTCGACTGCACTCCATTACTTTTGTTTTGGACTTATTTATTTTAATCTTGTACTCCTTACCCAAGACTTCGTCCATACGATTCAGCAGCTTCTCGAGATCTTCTGCAGACCGAGAATCTTACCCTCCAGGACGCTGTCTTTGAGGCGTTAGAGGTGGAATTCCTCGCTGAGTCCGAGGTAAAAACAAACCCTGGAGGGTAAACGGATTAAGAAATGAAAGAAGAAAGAAAGAAAGAAAGAAAGAAAGAAAGAAAGAAAGAAAGAAAGAAAGAAAGGGATAGTTTCAAGACGCCATGGTTGATCTCTTTACAAGTAATTTTGGATGTATTTGGTTAGTGTGTTCAACACAACACACTAACTCTGTTGGAAATATTACAGGTATTCTGTTTCATTTCTTTAAAATGGATTGCGTCCATTCCTAGCAGATATAGGATTACTACCAAAAAACATTTGGAAAATTGTAGTACCATTATCTTTCCAGTTTTAAATGCAGGTCATTGATGATATACTGATCGATCGATCGATTGATTGATTGATTGATTGATTGATTGATTGATTGATTGATTGATTGATTGATTGATTGATCGATCGATCCTACCTTGTAATAAACTTACATACTCACAGATTTATTATGATAACTCCATGTCCATGGTTAAGGGTTAAAATTTCCAGAATAATTAAAACAACGACGCCAATTAATCATAAAAAGTATGTTTAAGTGGGAAGACTTTAGAATAAGTAGATGAGATGCTCTGAAGTGTAGTATGTTTCGAGCTGTCATTGGAGAGATGTAAAACGTACACGTGCAAGACAATTCCAGTGAGTCTTGTGTTCACTGAACGTAAAAGGCAGGTAGACGTGGGAGTCGAGAAATTGGAAGGGAATTACTAAGGAAATGTATTCCTAGAGGAAATTGACCGCCCACTTCATCTCGAGGAATATCGGAAAGCTTTCTCTTACAATGAGCTGCAGTTTGGCGATACAAAGTGAAGCTTTACGTGGGCACAGAATACGTAACACACAACACAATTTGTCATAAAACGTTTTGTTCAGCAATTCAGCCACTATTTTAATGAATTCCCATAGAAAGTTTGGTAATTAACTACCCTTAGAACTTATAAGTTACAATGTTGTCTTCGTTGAGTTCAACAATAACTTCGAAGTGGTCAACACGTGACAAAGTTCAAAATTAATAGTGGTGAGTGATCAAGTTAAACAATAGTTAAAATTAGCCTTCTTTAAAATATATTACGAGCAAACCATACTTAAACTCAACAAGTTTTAATTATTAAATAATAATAATAATAATAATAATAATAATAATAATAATAATAATAATAATAATAATAATAATAATAATAATAATAATAATAATAATAATAATAATAATATTAATATTAATAATAATAATAATAATATTTACGGGGTTACCCGTGGACCAGCAGAGGTGAAAGAAGGTGCCGGGGTAAATGGGTCTAACTGCACTATCCAGAACAAAATTTAAAATTCAAACTGAAGGTTATATTAAAAAAAACTTTAACAACCTTTCACTTAGTGAGACAAAAATGACAGTTCAGGTACAAGACTTAGGAAAAATACAAGATTTCGGAACTTTAACACACTTGGGCTACCAGCCCCTAGTTTTACAATTATTGTGAGCTCTTAATTCGAATTTTAAAATGAACAAATTTACACAAGGGCAGAAATTCCTCCCAATTCACAATATCAAGCCTCCCAGAGGCATTAATTAATCGTACAGAAACTTTGAAAAAGAGCTAACAGGCTCTCAATTTTCCAATCCTACTCAAGGCAGCATTAAATTACAAATTCGGGTTAAGTAAATGGACCGAAACACAAATTGAATGGAGGCGAGTACTTGCACTCCTAAATATGCATCCTTAAAAGCTAAAGGGCACTAGGCCGATGAAACAGGGGCTATTCCCAAACTGAGGAGGTGACTCGTATAAGAAAGAAAATTTAAGTCATTACGGAAAGGAAGAAAATCAGTTACAAAACATAGTCACCTCAAACCAATATGAAGGGGAGCTCGAGAGGGTACATCACTCTCTATCCCCGATTTGAAGTTATAGTTTTATGAAGTTATTACAAAAGCCGGCAGAATTTACATTTACATAAAAGTAGGTTACATGGTTAAGGTTTCGGACCTCTCCCTCGGGTTAAACTGCAGAGCTAGCAAGAAATAAAGATGTTAATTGGCCATTACCTTGCTGAAGAACTGCTGCCTGATGAAAGAGGCGCTTCCTGCCTCCTGCTTGACACACATACTAAGTTAGATGAAGATGAAATGGCCAAGAGCCGTGAAAATCCGCAGTTGATGAACCCTCGGGGAGAGTTCGAGACCTTTCATGAATAAACCAGCCACACCCTCTCACTTTATTGGAGAATTTAAAAGTTACACTCAAAATCGAGGAAGAAGCCTGTGATAGGCGGAAATTTAATTACAGAAATTCATGATTGGCTAAATTAAAAACTGGCGGAAAGAAAAGAAAAATATTGCCAACCCAAAAATGAATGAACGAAATTTAGTAAAAAAAACTTATGAATACAAAATTTCTTCAAATCAAGGTTCTTCAACTTTGCACCAGGGTCTATGATTATCGTTTATGAGCAGTGACATCTGTTGAAGAAAGTCCAAAATTCTTGATAAAGGGCAAACAAAACAAGTAGAAATTCACATAGTACTTGAAACTTCACAATAACAAAATTACATCAAATTTTAGTGGTGCCATCTTCAGAGTAAATTTATAAGTTGGTCCAGTTTCAAGTTCACTGTTCCTCCAGTAGAGGAGTTCTATTAGGTGCAAGATTTAAATGTGTGGCGTAGAGGTGTACCTACCGGTATAATAATAATAATAATAATAATAATAATAATAATAATAATAATAATAATAATAATAATAATAATTCAAAACTAAACCTTTCCTAACATCCCTTACATCAGCTAGCCACAAAGGAGCCGGGAATTGGTCAGAGGACCACAGGAAAGAATTCAGCGAGAAAATGAAGGAATACTGGGCCAACAGGAAGGCTCAAGAGGCCACTAAGAACACAATCCAGTATGCTAAAAGGGGCAGACGAAGACAAAAACACAGCTAGAACACAAGCACCGTGGTCCACAGATGGCCTAAACGCAAAGAAAAAAATAATAATAATAATAATAATAATGGAATTACGTCCTACTAATTCTACGGTTTACGGAGCCACCTAGGTGCCGGAGTTTAGTCCCGAAGGAGTTATTTTACGTGTCAGTAATTCTACTGACACGAGGCTGACATATTTCAGCACCTAAAAATACCTCCGAACTTAGCCAGGATAAAACCTGCCAAGTTGTGGTCAGAAGGCCAGTGCTTCAACTGTCTGAGCCAGTCAGGCTGGCTTTAGGAATTTAGGCTGAACGGGTCATACCATGGGAATGGATAACATAAATGCTGCTAAGAAAATGTTACGTACTAGACCATAAGTGGTAAAATAATGCAACAGATCTATGCTGAGATGGAAACGAAGTATTACTGTGTGTTAGCACTCTGGAGTGAATGATTGGAGGCTTAATGCTATGAGTAAGAAAAATTGGTAGGAAGTTCTGAACAAGGCCAATCGATCCCGCGAATGATGATGGTATAGGTAAAATGGTTGTTCATGGTTGAATATAATTGTGGTGTGTGTGTGTGTGTGTGTGTTTGTACTTATCGGGTCATCGTAAATTAATCAGATCGAAAAAGGACAGTATTTTATTCGTAACATTAAATCATCCCTGCGCCGTCCGGCTCCATGGCTAAGTGGTTAGCGTGCTGGCCTTTGGTCACAGGGGTCCCGGGTACGATTCCCAGCAGGGTCGGGAATTTTAACCATAATTGGTTAATTCCGCTGGCACGGGGACTGGGTGTATGTTTCGTCTTCATCATCATTTCATCCTCATCACGGCGCGCAGGTCGCCTACGGGTGTCAAATAAAAAGACCTGCACTTGGAAAGCCGAAGTCCTCGGACACATCCCGGCACTAAAAGACATACGCCATTTCGTTTTATCCTTGTGCCTGTGAAAAACTTTATGTGATAATATTGTGGGAGAAATACTGACCCGCAGCACATGCACCATCAAGAGCGAGAATTCTTTGAATTTCTCGCACAATATTGAACGTTAGATGACAGAACCTTAGTGAGAAAAGTCGACGCTGAAATATTTCACATAGTCGTTTCGCAGGTGGAACGATGGTATATGAATGTATGTTGAGTCTTCTGACCGATGGTTAGTAATTTCCTTTACAGTTTTACCGGCAGCTATGATTAAATAGCATGAGAAGATGATCAACATAATTGTGGAGTGACTTGTTTTCCCGTTGCTTTCCCTACTGAAGGAGAAGTTGCTGTTACATATCAGTCTGCCAAACCCACCGAAATGTGAACACCAACTGACCCTATAAACCACATTTCCACAATATTCACCACAGCTGTATAAAAATGACTTTAGTAATATGGCTCATACCCAAGTCATTTTCAATTTTTTGAACCCAAGGGTAAGATTGAGGGATGTCAATGAAAATAAAAAATTTGATTTAGCACTTACCAGAATACACAGAGTTCTATAGAAACCATTTCTCTCCAGAAATGGATCCGGCCTTTCAATAAAAATATAAAGGGTGACCCAAAGGTCCGTTAACACTTGAGGCAATACTTCACGGAATATTGGAGGCAGAGAGGTAATAATTGACATACATGATTGGCATGACATGGAGTTTTATTGACACCAAAATAAAGAAAATAAAAGTTTAATAACAGTGCCTTTTCGGTAATGTCAACATGTCGCGATTGCAGGTGCATCAACGCCCTCTCAGATCTATAGCTCATGCGGCATCACTATCTGTCGGCCTGTTTATGCACTCGTTGTTGGTATCAATGAAACCCCATGTCATGTCAAGCATGTGTGACCATTTGTATCTGACGTGTTGCTGTCCAGCACCATTTGTTGCTCATGTTGTGTACTGTATTTTGGTTTCAATAAAACCCCATGTTATGCCAATCATGTGTGTCAGTTATTACCTCTCTACCTTCAATACACCGTGAAGTATTGCCTTGCCAATGTGCTATGCTGTTACAGCACAGAGGCGCATTCCCTTACAGCGTTTTAACGGACCTTTGGGTCATTCTGTACTTACAGATATACTTTCGCTACGCTGACTATGTAGCCATTTCTATTAGATATCGTAACCTGCAAGAAATGGAGAAAATACTTTAAACCGTCGTGAGCAGTGTTATAAGGTAATTCCGAAATTGAAGGCTCCAGCCCAGTGTTACCAATCTAAGATATCTTGTTTCCATTCGAATAATAACTTGGATGTTATCCAGCTCCATGTAACCTTTGAGGGAGCGATACTGAAGCATAACAGGTTTCCAAAATACAGTTCTTGGGATTAACTTTGGATGGGACACTGTATTTCAAGTAACACTTTCGAAACACTACAACCAGTATAGGAAGTTGTAACAAGAGGTCGTAGGAGATTTTCGGGAAATTTTTGGGAGCTCTGCCTTAGAACTCTCCTCTGTAGCTGAATACTGTGCTCCAGTTAAGCTCAGTAGCACTATTTGTTAGCTGAATGACACAATGAGACATCACGGGTAATATTACTTACCTGTATGTATTTATTTGTTACGAATCATGAACAGCAAATCGCTGAAATAGCAAGATCCATTATAAATCTCTTATGTACCGGTACAATAGTTACAAAAATTATCCGAAAAAGATAAATATGCATACATTTTAAAACAAAACAAGTACACACAAACCGGACGAGTTGGTCGTGCGCGTAGAGGCGCGCGGCTGTGAGCTTGCATCCAGGAGATAGTAGGTTAGAATCCCACTATCGGCAGCCCTGAAGATGTTTTTCCGTGGTTTCCCATTTTCACACCAGGCAAATGCTGGGGCTGTACCGTAATTAAGGCCACGGCCGCTTCCTTCCAACTCCTAGGCCTTTCCTATCCCATCGTCGCCATAAGACCTATCTGTGTCAGTGCGACGTAAAGCCGCTAGCAAAAAAAAAGTATACACAAAATGAACCGCGGAAGCCTGATGCAAAATCCCTATGTTTGACACATTGATATAAACAAAGACGTAACTGAACGAAAATTCACATGAATACAACAGAAGTGACACAGAATGGAACATGAGGGAATAATCAGATATAAAAATGAAGGTGAGTCATGTAAGGGGCATCACGACTGAAGGAGGAATATGGTTTCTAGGTTTCTGTTGAAAGGTAAGGCACTATACATGGCTGGGATAAGCAGAAATATGGACCTTTGGGTAAGAGGACGGTAGGAATAGGGAATATGGAAAAGAGTCTTCATTCTGGTTGTATGGGAAGGGATTTGAATGTGGAAAAAGGAAACTATTCAGGTGGGCTAAATATGTCGTTAGATACAATCCTTCGAGTTAATATTCCAAGCTCCTAGATTAGCGCTCTAGTTGCAACAGATATGAACCCTGACTTTCATAGAAAAGATTGTACACGCTCAATTTAGCTGAAATTTGAAGAAAAAGTAATGGACCAGGGTGGAGAGGCATATTCGACAGTCGGTAAAGCACAGGAAGCATATTAAATCTATTCCAGGTTACTGGATTCCTATTCTCAGCAATATTCTTTCATCTCGCATTCACAGAGAAATTGCGCTGATCTGGGAGTACAGTAAGATCGTGGCCAATCCTAAGTTGCCTCTCCTTGAGGATATCCTAGTTATTAAAAAATTAGGTTGAAATCTCGGTATACATCAATCTGTCATGCCCGAAGACCTAAAGGAAACAATTCGATCCCAATGCCCAGTGGAGAAATGAATTCCTGGCCCTTCGGTGTCTCCAAAGATGCCTAAATGAACTTAATTGGAACAACATTATTATCATGCTTATTGCATTGATTGTAATGATATTTTATAATAACATGATGTGGGGTATAATAATAATAATAACAGGTATTATACGTAAATGGATAATTTACTGCGCTGCTCAGTTGACTAGTCGATGGCTTTCTTTCAGAATCTCTTATGTCCCAATGATATTCCTACGAATTATAATCCTAAAGATTGGTCGCGTCTCCCAGACACATAATAATTTTAGCTGCGTTCCTTTTATCATAGCCATTTTCAGTAATCCATTCACCTAAGTACTTAAATTATTTTACTTCTGCAATTTTATTCATATCAATGGTAAGTTCAGGTGGAGCAGTTCCGATATTTGGCATAAATTTAGTCTGTTAATATGAGATTTCATGTCCTAATTTTTGCTGCTTGCTCTTTCAGTTAGCAATCTGTTTCTGTGCATTTCATTTATCAATATACATATTTTGGACAACAATTTAATCGCCTCACTGACAACAGTGCATTCTCATGGCACTGACGTGTGAAATTTATTGTTTACTTTAATCCTCTGGACATGCTAAGCATAAATTCCCTCAAGTTTCATAAATTCTTGGATTTAAACGAATTACTCTAGGACGCGCGTCACAAACTGAGAATGTAGCAGTTTGTAAGTAGACATTTTTCAGGTCTAATATTTATTATAGTTAGAGCTTTGCTAACCAAATTATCTGCCGTGCTGTTTAAACACACAGCGAATAAACCCACGGGAAAAGAAATGAAAATATATGGCTGTGAAGTGAATTCCGCAGCTGTGTGCAGGTGAGCAGTTTATTTCTCTTTCTTCACAAGGGGAACTTCATTTAACTGTGTGATCTCTTCCAACCTGGATGTAATCAAATATTTTCGGAATGTTCTTCCATGTCAACGTCTCTCACCTCTAGAAGAAAATTTCGTGACAAACATCAACCAAAACATTTTCCTGCATATATACGAAGAGAGATAATCCACCTAATAACCGCTCCTATTAGAGAACCGAAAGATCGGCCACTTAGTTCATATGAAAATATTTCTTTTATCTGATGTTAGGATGTAAGCGGGGTTTGAATGAAAACTCGAGATTAAAATTGCCAACCATCAGGCGGATTTTCTGCTTCAGATTTTACTGGAAAAGAAAATCCAATACATGGTATTTCAGGTCAGGGAGTACAAACAGTGTCTATCATTAACCAATGAATTTTTCAACAAAAAGTCCGCTATAGCCTGGATAATTTAGTCCAGGGCATCTCCTTAGGAATTGACCCTCTAGCGCCAATTATAAGCCCAATGACTTCCCAATGTTTAATCTCATACTTCTTTTCGTGATCCTGAGCCTTACTGTATCGTACTGTAGGAATGCATGTTTGCGTGGTATATTTACCCGCTCCTAGAGTGTGGTGTATTCAAGGTTCATTATCCTCTACACATCCGCATATTAAAATTAAATCGAAATTGCTCTGCTGGGCTGCATATCCATATGTGGCCGAGAGGCGTGACCAGTCTTATAAGAAATAATGGATAGGAAGAGCGTTGGCACAGCAAGGACGACATGGCCTTTTTCTCCCCACACACTAATAGAGTCTGCTGTTCATCTTCCTCGAGTCTTAGAGTGGGATCAGTCACCATACCCATACATTTCGCCCGGTGAATGACAACAATACAAGGTGGAAAGACATCCTACTTCTTCCTAGATCTCCAAGTGTTGTTGTTTACGGAGGCTTCAAGCAATGAATGTGCGCCGATTGAATCTCATCAATTTTTGTGATCGATACGTAATGATTCTTGTTGTTAGACTTGATGCGACTTCTGAGTTATTTACGGTAGAGTCTAGTACAGTCATGAATTTGTTCGTAACGGTGTTGTATTTACAATGTTAAGCGTTGTACCACTCTACCTAAAAGCATTGAGTTTATTTAGTTGTGTGTGAATTTATGAGACTACCTGATAATATTCTATAAATTCAACGTGATTTTTTAAATGTCTCCATTGCAATTACGTTGCGCTATATGTAGTGGAATATCTTAAGTTATTCTACATATAATTCGTATATTTTTTGCTATTTCTTTTAATTTATTTTGTTACACAAGTTATATGTCACTTTTAGTTGTCAGGTTTGTTTTGTTTATTTTCTTAATATACTTCCTTAAGTAGTTTGGCCTACGACATGGTCTTAAAGGCAGACTGCTGAAAGCCTACGCTCTAATATATTGGAATATGAAAATAGGTGCAAAGTGTATAATACGGCAATTAGCCGTTCCAAAACTGAAGTCATGTCAGCAGAGAAGTAAACCAAAGAGAACTGAATGTCAGTTTGGGAATACAAACCTGAAAGAGGTTAGATGATTAGAAGTATTTAAGATGCGTGTTTTCCCAAGATCGTAGTATAGTAACAAAAATTGAATGGAGGTGCAGTGAGCGGGCAGATGCGATCAACAGCATTCCGTAAGAAAGAAGTTAGCTCCCGGACAAGGCTATCTATACACGGGTCTATTTTAGGACCAACTTTGCCGTATGTGAGTGAAAACTGCGTTGACTCAGGATGTCATAATCATCAATTAGAAGGAACAGACATGAAAGTACTGAGAATGAGTGCTGGTACAACCAGTGGTAACAATTGCAGGAGGGTACACTGAATGTGCCGGTACAGGCTAAGCTAGGAATGAACTCGATGGATGAAGCTGTACGCATAAACCGGCTTCATGTAATGTGGTCATGTGAGGCAAATGGATCAGGATAACTTAGCAGAATTATAGACTCAGTCATAGACGATGAGAGAAGTAGAGGGAGACCAAGATGACGATAATTAGACTAAGTCTCTAACGACTAAAACATAGAGCTAAAAGTGGCCACCAAGTTTGTTGGAACTATAGCATTTTGCAGACGTTAATTAGCAAATTCATAGAGGCTTGCAGACTAAACGCCGAAAGCCGTAAAAGTGTATATAATGGAGATGTGTATGTATGACGTTTATTGTTATCGTGAAAATTCTTTCTTCCATATATTTTCTTTAATGTTTTATTTTCATGAACTTGATGACTGTATTTTTGTTGTTGTTGTTATGTAATATATCGTCGCTGCCGGGACAAAACCTCCTAGGTGAAATATGTTACCTTAGAACTTTGTCCGGTAAGGTTCTGTCATCTAAAGTGCAATATTGTGTGAATATGGTCAAGGCATTCTCGCTTTTCATAATGTATGTGCTGTGGGTCAGTATATCTCCAAAATTATTATCACATAGGTAGTTTTGTCCCGGCAACGACGATATGTTGGAGTGTTACTTCATTGTAAAAGTATGCATTTTCACCAGGCTATATCGCAATTGAAATCCGGCCCCGTGGCGTAGGGGTAGCGTGCCGGCCTCTTAGCCGGGGGACCCGGGTTCGATTCCCAGCCAGGTCAGAGATATTTACCTGGACCTGTGGGCTGGTTCGAGGTCCACTCAGCCTACGTGATTACATTTGTGGAGCTATCTGACGGTGAGATAGCTGCCCCGGCCTAGAAAGCCAAGAATAACGGCAGTGAGGATTCGTCATGCTGACCACACTGCACCTCATAATCTGCAGGCCTTCGGGCTGTGCAGCGGTCGCTTGGTAGGCCAAGGCCCTTCAAGGGCTGTAGTGCCATGGGGTTTGGTTTGGTTTTATATCCCAATTCAGATTCATTTGTTAATAATAATAATAATAATAATAATAATAATAATAATAATAATAATAATAATATATTCTTTGGCGTGTGGTCTCCAAAGAGGCCTGGTGCAGGTCTTTCGAGTTGATGTCGAATAGGCGAATTCTATTGCTGAAATAAGGCACACGCACCCAGCCCCTGAACTAGATGAATTAAGTAATATAAGTTAAAGTCCCCGACGCGGCCCCAGGAATCGAACCCCAAACCACTTGGACGAAAGGACGTCGGCATGATAACCATTCATCCGTGGAGCCGGACATACTACTACTACAGGTTCTCTCATATAAACCCAGACCGAACGCACAGTGTTTGTACTCTGCGCTATGTCTGCTGCCTCAGCCGAACTTGAGTCGCGCATGGCCGCCCTGCTTTAATCGTGTATGCAGTCTTATGAAATCTTACCTTATAAAATATGCTGGATGTGTCGTCCTTCCAGGGATATACAGGCATTGACTGGCATCCACATTCTGATTGACGTACGTAATTTCTGCCACTCAAATACACTGACTGACAGAGCAAATGCAACACCAAGAAGGAGTGGTTCGAAAGGGATGAAAGTTGGGGAAAAAACAGAGACGGCACGGACGAATAATTGATGTTTATTTCAAACCGATATGCAGGTTACACAATGCGCACGGCATCGACTCAGTAGGATATAGGACCACCGCGAGCGGCGATGCACGCAGAAACACGTCGAGGTACAGAGTCAATAAGAGTGTGGATGGTGTCCTGAGGGATGGTTCTCCATTCTCTGTCAACCACTTGCCACAGTTGGTCGTCCGTACGAGGCTGGGGCAGAGTTTGCAAACGGCGTCCAATGAGATCCCACCACGTGTTCGATTGGTGAGAGATCCGGAGAGTACGCTGGCCACGGAAGCATCTGTACACCTCGTAGAGCCTGTTGGGAGATGCGAGCAGTGTGTGGGCGGGCATTATCCTGCTGAAACAGAGCATTGGGCAGCCCCTGAAGGTACGGGAGTGCCACCGGCCGCAGCACATGCTGCACGTAGCGGTGGGCATTTAACGTGCCTTGAATACGCACTAGAGGTGACGTGGAATCATACGCAATAGCGCTCCAAACCATGATGCCGCGTTGTCTAGCGGTAGGGCGCTCCACAGTTACTGCCGGATTTGACCTTTCTCCACGCCGACGCCACACTCGTCTGCGGTGACTATCACTGACAGAACAGAAGCGTGACTCATCGGAGAACACGACGTTCCGCCATTCCCTCATCCAAGTCGCTCTAGCCCGGCACCATGCCAGGCGTGCACGTCTATGCTGTGGAGTCAATGGTAGTCTTCTGAGCGGACGCCGGGAGTGCAGGCCTCCTTCAACCAATCGACGGGAAATTGTTCTGGTCGATATTGGAACAGCCAGGGTGTGTTGCACATGCTGAAGAATGGCGGTTGACGTGGCGTGCGGGGCTGCCACCGCTTGGCGGCGGATGCGCCGATCCACGCGTGCTGACGTCACTCGGGCTGCGCCTGGACCCCTCGCACGTGCCACATGTCCCTGCGCCAACCATCTTCGCCACAGGCGCTGCACCGTGGACACATCCCTATGGGTATCGGCTGCGATTTGTCGAAGCGACCAACCTGCCCTTCTCAGCCCGATCACCATAACCCTCGTAAAGTCGTCTGTCTGCTGGAAATGCCTCCGTTGACGGCGGTCTGGCATTCTTAGCTATACACGTGTCCTGTGGCACACGACAACACGTTCTACAATGAGTGTCGGCTGAGAAATCACGGTACGAAGTGGGCCATTCGCCAACGCCGTGTCCCATTTATCGTTCGCTACGTGCGCAGCACAGCGGCGCATTTCACATCATGAGCATACCTCAGTGACGTCAGTCTACCCTGCAATTGGCATAAAGTTCTGACCACTCCTTCTTGGTGTTGCATTTGCTCTGTCAGTCAGTGTATTTCTAATTGCATTCGTAATGTTTTTTTAGTTCCTGCAATGTGAGATGATTTTTTAGATACAGTGTTCCTTTCAGAATACTCTACTTTTATATCTGGAGAACGAGGGGATAATAGATCAGCACTTATCACTCTGTATGGAAACACTTCCGAGGCTTTAAGAATGGAATCATCTGATGTATAAGCAGGGCCTGAGTCTTGTTGATGGAAGATGGAAGTACGGTGTCAAAATGTCATCATGGTACCTCTCTGAATTTACTGTCGTCTCGAAAACGTTAAGCCCAGTTATTCGTCTTGCACCAATCGCACATCAAACATCAATCTTTATAATGAGGAACTTCATAAACACCGTTAGGATTTTCTGTACTACAATAGCGAGGGTTATGACGGTTCACATGACCATTAAGATGGAACCAAAACTTTTATATACGAAAAACCGGTGTTGCAATAATAATTGTCTCCCCATGTTAACAGCTGAAGATTCAGACTGGCGACTGATGCTTGCCAGGTCAAATACGTGTATGAAGTTTGCAAGGTCAAGAACTATGCGTGAACCTCCCATACTGCAGCTGATATTTATATGAGAGACCCTGTACTATATAATATTATTATTATTATTAATAATAATAATAATAATAATAATAATACATTCTTCAGCTTATTTTGGTATGCAAATCACAAACGAATGTTGTACCGAGTTGCGAATCCATTTGAGGAACGAGAGATTCCGCTTGATGCAGCCCTCTACGTCGGTGCGGGTAAGGTTTGCTCTATCACCGGTGGTTTTGAACATGGCGAACAAAGCTTCGGTCAAAAGTATACGTATATTCTTCATCGCCAGGTAGAGAGCATGCGCGGGCTTCACTCCGCGTCTCTCTCGGCAGTAGCCATAGTAAACAGAGTGGCGTGCTCAATCTTGAATATACGTAGTTCACTCCGGAAGGTACTTGGGAACGGATGATATTCACGTGTACGTCGTACAACAAACTGATCGGTTTCTGTGCCATTCCCGGTGCGAGATCTATGTAGTTTTTTCTCCCTGATCATTTGAGATAGAATTAGAGAAGTTCGTTATATTCTGGAATCGAACAAATAGCTTTGAGTTTTGGTATCAAATTATAAACTACGTGTCTCTTACATTCAAATCTGCCTGCCGAAAGTTTTTTTCTCGGCATAGATAACCGAGTTATGCTAGTCAGTAAATGTATATTGTGTGAATCGATCTCTATTTTATTTGCTATGCACCTGCCATTATTATTATTATTATTATTATTATTATTATTATTATTATTATTATTATTATTATTATTATTATTATTATTATTATTATTTGCCTTTGCTGGCAGGACCTAGTGTTTAATAATGTTATTTGCTTTACGTCTCACTAACTACTCCTTTACGGTTTTATGAGACGCCGAGGTGCCGAAATTTAGTCCCGCAGGAGTTCTTTTACGTACCAGTAAATCTACCGACACGAGGCTGACTTATTTGAGCACCTTCAAATACCACCGGACTGAGCCAGGATCGAACCTGCCAAGTTGGGTTCAAAAGGCCAGCGCCTTAACCGTCTGAGCCACTCAGCCCGGCGGACCTAGTGTTTACAGTGCACCATGTCTTCTGGTACAGGCTAGAGTAATTTTGTTACTTTCATTGATCTGTCTCTGTCTTATACTTGGCTTTGACAATATGAAAGTAACTGAGGTATGAGCAACGATGGTAATGCCATTCCTTCTGCAGCCAGTCCCTCCTATGAATGGTATGAAAATGTTGTAGTCATAGGGTCGGTTGTTGCATGCATTTCAGTGGGCTTGGCAGAGTGATATGTAATAGCAACTTCTGGCTCGGTGAGGAAAGCAACGAGAAAATACCTCACTCCTCATTTCCCTAGTACGCCTCTTCAGTGATGTCTTGGCCATCTATGACAGCTGACGGCGGAGCTGTTTAGGATCCAACCAGCATTAGGGCTGAAGACTGAACACACACACACACACACACACACACACACACACACACACACACACACACACACACATTATTATTATTATTATTATTATTATTATTATTATTATTATTATTATTGTACTCCTTATTTATATTGTTATTCGTTCACTCTTACTGCTTTACTAATTTTCAACCCGATATTAATTGTTTATACTTTCATCATGTTGTTTGGTAATTAATATGTAGAATACACAATTATAGTTTACTAGTTTACATTTCCTGCTATCAATTATAAGAATATCGTCCCTGTTCTGCCAAAAAGGCGAATGTTACAATGCTATTCCCATCCATTATTTCCCTTAAGACTGATGACGCCTTCAAGCCACATGTTGATATTCGGCCCATCAGAACAATTTCCGTTGAGTTCATTTTCCTATATGCGTGTGTAGACGAAAATGAACCTTACTGTACCATACTGAAAGAATGTATGTTTGCATGGCATTTACCCACTCCTAGAGTGTGATGTATTTAAGGTTCATTTTCCTTCACACACCCGCATAGGAAAATGAACTCAACGAAAATTATTCTGATGGACAGCATATTAATATATAACTGGAAGGCGTGACCAGTCTTAAGGGAAATAATGGATAGGAAGAGCATTGTAACGTTCGCCGTTTTGGCAGAATAGGGACGATATTATTATAAAACATTTCACTTGACCGTTTGGTGCAGGTATTTAGATAAGGCTATACGCACAGTATTAAGCTTTTAACTTTAATTGTACTCATCTTGTAACAAAAGTACTGAGTACTTGTCCCTCGTATTTCGTTTTTGTAGAATTACTATCTCGCACGTTTTTTGAATTTCTAAATGTTATTATTGAAATAGGTCACATGTAAGGGAGGGCCGTAAGCCCATTATTTAGTTAGATAAATAAATTAAATAAATAAATAAATAAATAAATAAATAAATAAATAAATAAATAAATAAATAAATAAATAAATAAATAAATAAATAAATAAATAAATAAGCTTGCGTTCTTATAGCAACGTATGGATGACGGTACTGATTTAGTATACATAGATGACAAAGTGTGGTTACCATGGTTACATGGATGCAATTGATGACGCTAATTCCATATAGACACCCAGCATGAAATATATGCGTGTTAAAAATAAATTTCAATGATCTTTGTTTCCATGTTACTGAAAGCGTGTCCTATTGACAACACAGTACATGTATTCGATTAGTAAATTGCTCTAACCACGGGCAATAAGTTAAATGTTCCATAACATACATCAAAGAGCCACAGGAAGAGAAATGCGGATGGTGTTGCAATGTGGAGCGCTGTTCCGCACCAAGATGTAATTAACAACTGATTGAGTTAGAGCCACTCCGTTGTCACGGAAGCAAGTGTGGTTCACCACATAACCATCTATTTACAGAGCCCTGCTATCGCAAACTGCCGGTCAATAAACCAATGAAAGACCTCAGTTCGAACGTTCAATAGAGACCTATCGTCTGAATATGGAGCACTGTGACCATCAGTCCGACAACACAAGCTCGCTTACATTTTAAACATGATGATAGCCAAACAATTTGATATGGACACGCAACAATAGTGATATGATTTTAATTTTAAAATATGAGCATCGATTGGGCAGGAGAAGAAAATAAGGGTTAGCATGGATAGTCTATTGTTCCCCAAATCATAAATTATCGTAAAAAATTTTAAAGCCATCGTAACAGTGCTGATCGTTTGATACACTTTCAAAAATTAAAACTGTCCACGTTAGCAAGCATTAAAATTAAAATTTTGCAATTTGAAAATTGTAAATTTAAATGTGCTTACACAACCCGTTAAATCCCTATAGAGCAAGAGCTTCACGAGAAAATAATTGATTTTTTCATCGAAGATATCCAGCATAGCCAATAAGTCCTTCCCGAATTTTCTTCTGGAACCATTGTTGGCCACACGTGGTACCTATTTTCGAAAGCACAGAACTAGTACGAACGTCACGTCAAATGGTGGAAATGACAGCTTGAATGGAATAGATTTCGGAGGCATTCTGGCGACTGAAGTATCACTATGACGAAATATAATAGCTATAAACAAGATTTACACGTAGCTGATTTTCAATAAATGGCAAAGGTTATGCCTGCTGTATTTCCACCAGAGGCACGGGCTGACTTACGACCTTCCCCATGCCAAACCTCGTAGACCTAACACAGGTTCCGTCTTGCGCCAATCGTAGAAACTTATTCACTGTACCAGTTGAATTGCTACCTTTTTCATGCCATTGTCATGAGCGTTTATTGCGTTCTCTATGTAAACATTGATTAAATTTCGATTTTTTTACATACTACCTATCCCATGTGAGGGGCTGCCTGGACTAGGCGGTAAGCGCGTTGTCGGTTCCTCTGCAAGGACGTGGGTTCGATTCTCCGTCAGGAAGCCGAAAAATTTAAGAAACGAGATTTCCACTTCCGGAGGTGCATATGGACCTACGATTCACTCAGCCTAAACTAAAATAAGTACGAAGTTGATTCCTGGGGACAAAGGCGGTCGGGCGAAGAGCTAACCACTCTACCCCAGCAAGTGTCGAGGTTAGGGGTAGTGGAAGTCTTTACCTTCCAACTCCCCCAAGGGGTTAGGGGTAGTGGAAGTCTTTACCTTCCAACTCCCCCAAGGGTCTTCATGGTCTGTACGGAGATGACTGCTTTTTTTACCTTCTCCATGTCAATGCCTCAATTACTTCAAAACTAAGAAAGATTCTTTCCACTTCACTCTATCTTCTGATGTTCTTAACACCTGAACATCAGTCACTTCCCTGAATCCTTGAGACCATCTCTGTAGTGGACGTCCTCTGATTCATTTTCCTATCCTGGAATCCCATATTGTTGCAAAGTAAGCGCACCTATCCTGAGGCATCCTGGCCACGCGTACATTCCAAATCAATTTAGAAACCTCGCTTTGACGTATGCGTCCTCCACACCATTTCTTCTTCGTAATTCTTCATTCCACACTTTGTCAATGAGGTAAATTCCGAAAATTCTTCTCTCCATTTTCCATTGACAGGCTTCTTATTATCTTCATCTGTCTCTTTATGAGAGTCTAAGTCTGGCTGCCTTATAGAAGAACTGGAGTGACTCAGATTTCAAACCTGTTCTGAATGTTAATATATTTGTCCACGAGAATTCATTTTAGGCCCCAGTACTTGCTACAGGCAAGTCGTATTCTTCTTTGAAGTTCCTGGTCCACTTTTACTATCTGTATAAATGTGTGGTGCAGGTAAATTTATTCTCTGCAGTACTCTACTGGTAAAGTAAGGAGGCATGCCTGAGCCGGAGTTTACGTACGGTAGGGTGGCCAGTACATTTCTGCTCCTCCATTCCCTTACCCCCCCCACCAACAGCGCGTGAAAACCCATCCAAATCTTGACCATGCGCAATGTTGCTTAACTTCGGAGATCTTACGGGGTCCGCTGTTTCAAGATGGCTACGGCTGTTGGCGTACTCTATTGGAGTACAACTCAAATACCATTTGATGAAGTTCTCTCGCAGATTTAGCAAATAACACACACGGTAAAATGATTTAATTCATAACCGATTATCGAAATCTTATTTCCATCATCAGTGAATCATACAAATTTAAACAATAATTTTCACGTAATTGTGTCATATTGATTTTAAAATGTAGAGGGCTGTTGTGCCGTAAAGACAGAAAAACAAATAAGACAAACTAACATAACAGGACACTTTTCAACCCAATGAACGTAAGTAGATGTACCTTGTAATGGCAAGAATGAACGAACAAGACCTTTCAGCTGTTGCGCGAAATTAAGCAACCTTGACATTGCTTGCGAGTGTGATGTTTTGTTACCTCAGGGTTGTGAACATTACGTTATAGGTTGCTGTTTCATTTAAAACTTTATTCGTGTTCTCTTTTCTGTGATAAGTGTGTTTAGATTTTCTCATGAATGTTTAATTCTGAACCATGATTGCATTTGTAGGTTGATTCCATACCTATTCCATTTAAATAAAAGTTGTAATTATCGCTAATTATTGCTATAAATATGTTCTGAAAAATCAGAACATTTTTTATATTACACTGCTTTAAATTAGTCTTGATAACTCTCAGCAAATGCCCGGTCAGTTCGTCCTATGTAAAACATCTTTCAAATTTCGCTAGTTAACCTGTATACTTCTGAGTTGTTGTAGGGATACTTGTAATTAACAGTATTGGAGTTTTAAATGTTTTGTAAAACTTTGATTTGAGTCCTGTAAACTACTTTTATATCAAATTTCTTTAAAATATTCCCAGTTTTTAAATGTGTGAACGTGACATATTGTTTGTTTGTTCGCGCAATCCTTTTGGTTTCCTTTTACCCTGTAATTTATGCATATAACTTTAATAACCTTTTCTGGACTGTATAAAATTGGTTTTACTATTTATTTTATTACTCTGACGACAGAATTATGTAAGTAATATTTTAATTTTCACGATCACTGGTTATAGAATTTAGATTCCGAAAATCGGTTATGGAATAAATTATTTTATTGTGTGCTGATAAGGACTGTTTTAATTTTTGTAAGCTGTTCCTCTAGGTAGAGATTTTCATAAATATAACCGACTAAGTGTAGCCGGTATTTTCTATCAATTAATCTCAATTGAGAGTGCGAATATAATCATCATTTTTACATGGTCACATTATCGGTATGTGATTACGAGGTGATTTGATTCAAACAAGTTAGTCTCAAATTTGTCACTGAACCAGAATTAACTTAGTGGGAAGCTAACCACTTGACTAAAAGAGTGGAGTGTATACCTTTCTCTACCATTTCAGAGTGAATAAAACAATAAAGAGTTCGGAAGAAGAGGTTTGAACCGGAATCCATGTTCTAGACCGGTACTGATATTTGATATTTGGGAGTCAGCTTTCAAGACAAAATGATTTTCTACCAGAAAAATCTATAAATGACCTAAAATTCAATCTCTACAATTTAGCAAAGAGTCCTCCGTTAAAAACGGAGCAAATGTTCTTGGTTCTAAATCAGGTCGTATGGCCCACTCATATACAGCCACTGCAGAACGCCAGAGAAGCACATTCGAAGAAATCCTTCAGTTACGACATACGCTACCCACACGTTTCAAGGGGTCTGCCTCTAAGGGTTGCACCAGACTAGCATCAAGGAGCACATCATCTCAACCGGGATACAGTGCGACAGTGGATTGATGCATATATCAATGCTAAGGTAAGGTAAGGGTGTATTTTGCCCGAAGACAGGTCCGAACCTCCGCGGAGGTGTGCCTGAGTCGGAGTTTACGTACGGAAGGGTGGCCAGTTCATTTCCGCTCCTCCATTCACTTAGCCCCACAAACAGCGCGTGGCAACCCATCCAAATCTTGATCACGCCCAATGTTTCTTAACTTCGATTTCACGGAATCCGGTGTTTCAACACGGCTACGGCCGTTGGCTATCGATGCTAATGGAGGACGTTTTTAACATTTCATATAACAAAGAGTTTCATGTAACATACTGGTACGTTCTGTGCTTGTGTTTTCCCATGCTTAAATTACCATGCAGAGCCATAGAAAATCGGTTCTACAATGGAAATAAAGCGTTTCCGGACCGATGTCCATATAACATACTTTTAACTTCTACGTTTGAGGAGCGTGACCTGGAAGTTTGGTTTTGTCTTATTATTACACCATATATACGCATATGGAACACAATCGGCTGATGGACTATCGAAATGAACTGTCGTACATCGGTTTGTTTTTCAGGCCTACTTAGCTGTCCAGGAGCAAAGGCTGGGTGGAGTAAGTGTATCTTACTCATAAGTTACAAGGAACAAACATGAAGGTAGCGATAACAATTGCTGGTACAAACTAATGGGGACAATTACAGGGTTGTACTCGAAACGAGACGATGGATTTTATGTTAGGAACAAGAATCTATGAGTGAAGAGGCACGAATCAATAGACTTCGGTTATGAAGTCATGAGGGACGAATAGGGAAGGATAATAGACTGGGCCTAGGGGTGTAAGAGGAACAAGACAAGTTGGTTGGAGTCAGGTTTTATAGATTTAATTTCATGGGGAGTCGAAATAAATGACGGTGGCATTTTGCCATTTATTTTAAATTCGCTTTACAGCATCTGTAGGTTGAAAAAAACACAAAGAGTACCGTAGAAGTTTGGTTAGGCACGGATCTCTTCTTTGTAGAAATTGAATAATCAAGGAAGGGAACAAGAGATAATATTTTAATGCACATATGATTTGTTCCTAAAAAGGGCGATGCACTAATTGCTATGGTAGTGATGAAAGTTTTGAAAAGTTCGAAATGTTCGCAGATGTCTATAAAAATTTCGGTGGTACCTCTCACTCCGATCATCGAACCAGCGACTGATACATGAGTGAGATAATACTTTTCTTTTAAATATTCAACACACGATTGATAGATGTTCTTCTCTGCATCGACTTCCCCGGGTTGATTAACGTGAGCCTCAAGCATTATGGTAGAGTCTATGAAGTGTGCGTGTGAAGAATTTTTTACTTTTGAGATATTTACGAAGTTATTTAAAAAATAGCGTAATATTTTAGAATGAAATAGCGTCTCTTCTTTTTCGCTCAATCACTATCGAACTATTGGAATTTGCATACGGATGCGCCGTACACGTTCAGTTCAAATACAAGTCTACCCTATTGTTTCAATAATTAACCTTTGATAAATAATGGATATTAATATATAGGTATTTACTGAACTTGGGAATATTTCATGGGGTTCATGTATTAAAAGCGAAATAATAGGATAATTATTAGTCTTAACACCAAACAAAGCCCAGCGAGTTTTCTTAAAATTAAGTTTCCTGCATGAAATGACATACGGACTTTTTTATATCTTTAATTATTCTCCTTAAAATTCAGGTTCTTTGTGTTTAAACACCCGTTCCAGAATTTCCGCCAGCCCAGTGCTGTTCAGCTTGGTATTTGCTCGGTTCCTGGTAACACAAACTTAACAGCAGAGTGCATGAAGTTTCGTGCTTAAATAACACGTCAGCGATGGGTACAAGTTGTAACATTTGTGTAAAACTAAAAAAAAAACTAGGTGGCCACAGTGATTTCAAGTTGCAAAGTCACTCAAGCGTACCAATCAACGAAAATAAAATGAGATATCGATGGCTTACTTTTAAAACGTCCCAATGCCCTTCCTATCCATTGTATTCCGTAAGAGGGGTCACGACTCCCAGCCACATTTGTATATGCAGTCCATCAGACTAATTTTCGTTGTGTTCATTTTCCTGTGCTCATGTGTAAAGGAAAATAGACCTTACCATACCGTATTGTAGGTATGTTGTATGCAAGCAAATGTACCCACTTCTACAGTATAATGTATTTATGTTTCATTTTCCTTTACACATAACATAGGAAATGGAACACAACGAAAATTGTTGTGATGGGCTGCATGTCCACATGTGACAGGGAGGCGTTACCATTCTTAAGGAGTATAATGGACAAGAAGAGCGTTGGGACATATGAGGATTTAGAAGTAAGCCAACGATATGTTCTCCTTTAGAATTATATCTGGGTCAGATATTCGATTACCTCTCATTAGCCACTTCTCTATAAAGAGATTTTGCCATTGAAGAATCGCAGAATTAGCCTTCTTACAAATACATACTTTAAGGAAGTCAGTGACATCGGTCAGTCAAGTTCAGGTGCGTTCTGCTGGTAGGTACATGCTTAAAATACTTTAAAAATTGTACATTTAATTTAAATTGATATAGGCTACGGTATAAAAAAACAAGAAGTTATATTGATACCCAAGTAGAGCTAAAAAAGTGACAATCGTCGATGCGCCTCGAAATATAGTTATGCTGTAGGGAGAAATACTGACCCGCAGCACAAACATGCATACAAAAATTATCATTAAAGACTGTTATGCCTTTCAGCGTTCAGTCTGCAAGCCTCTGTGAATTTACTAAAGGTCGCCACAATCCTCTTTTTGCAACTAGTACTGCCTCATTTACTTCTATACCTGTTATCTTTAAATCGTTAGAAACTGAATCTAGCCTTTGTCGTCTTGGTCTCCCTCTACTTATCTTACCCTCCATAGCAGAGTCCATTATTCTCCTAGGTAACCTATCCTCCTCCGTTCGCCTCACATGACCCCACCACCGAAGAAGGTTTATGCGTACAGCTTCATCCATCGAGTTCACTCCTAAATAAGCCTTTATCTCCTCATTACGAGTACCCCCCTGCATTGTTCCCACCTGTGTGTACCAGCAATCATTCTTGCTACTTTCATGTCTGTTACTTCTAACTTATGACTAAGATATCCAGAGTCCACCCAGATTTCGCTTCCGTAAAGTTGGTCTGAAAACAGATCGATGTAAATATAGTTTCGTCTGGGAGCTGACTTACTGAATACTGTTGATCGCAACTAGGAGCTCACTGCATTAGCTTTACGACACCTTGATTCAATCTCACTTACTATATTACCATCCTGGGAGAATACACAACCTAAATACTTGAAATATTCGACCTTCGTATCACCAATCGATATTCAATTCTGTTGAATTTCTTACCTACTGACATCAATACAGTCTTCGAAAGGCTAATTTTCATACCATACTCGTTGTACCTATTTTCAAGTTCCAAGATATTAGACTGCAGGCTTTCGGTACAATCTTCCCGACAAAGTCGTCATCATGAGCCAGACTGCTTACTACATTTACACCTAACTGAATCCCTCCCGGCCATTTTATACCTTTCAGCAGATCATCCATGTGAACTACGAGCAGCAAAGGTGATAGATTACAGTCTTGTCTAACTCCTGTAAGAACCCTGAACCAAGAACTCATTCTACCACCAATTTTCACTGAAGCCCAACTGTTAACATAAAATGCCTTTGATTAATTGAAATAATATACCTTTAATTCCATAGCTCCCCAGTATGGCGAACATCTTTTCCCTCGGGATACCAGTTGCTATGGAATGGGAGTAGGCATCTCGGACACATTCTGGGTCATGGCTCCTTGTGCTCAGGCGGCTAGGACTATACAGTCTACCGGTGTTCCATAACCCGTTAGAGGAGAGATCCTCACTTGGACTATGTGTAAGTAGGGTAGCATCCAACGTCATGAATTTACCGAGCTCAGAACATTTTAAGCTAGCCTCAGACCTATGGGAGTAACGCAGTTCCACTTCCATTTGACAGGCGAGGTATTCCTTGGAAAAAACTTGGCGAACGAAATGAAATTCGAATGGTGAGCTATCAATATTAATGGGGCTTATGGAAGAAATAAATTACATAGAACTGGCTGAGTCAGCAAAGTGGATGCATCTGAATGTGCTAGGAGTAAGTGATTCTCGGGTAAGGGGAGATAACGAGGAAGATATTATAAAGTGTACTTGAAGTGCGTTAGAAAGGGAACGGCAGTGTATGGGGTAGGGCTGTTTATCAGGAATACCATTGCACGCATAAAACACTGAACCTCAGATTACAGAAACTTTCTGGTCAGAGTTTTAAGCTGAAATATTATCATATAGCGAATTTATAGGCTCAACGACGAAATAATACATGACACTTCGAAATTGCACAAGTTATTCTTTTAAAGGTTGCGGCCCCACTGTCGGCAGCCCTGAAGATTGTTTTCCGTGGTTTCCCATTTTCACACCAGGCAAATGCCGGAGCTGTACCTTAATTAAGGCCACGGCCACTTCCTTCCAATTCCTAGGCCTATCCTATCCCATCGTCGCCATAAGACCTATCTGTGTTCGTGCAACGTAAAGCAAAATAGCTAAAGGTTGCGGAATAAAAGTGAAAGGTATAAATGTGTTTGTACTAGAAACAAGCTGGCTTAAATTTCGCAGTTTGAATAAGTGCAGCATCTTTTCACGTATTGAATCACATTTAAATTTGATTATAAATGGAAATATTTCTAATTTCTAATTCACGCCAAAGGAATTATGACATTCACCTAGGGCGTTATCAGAGAACACCTCACATTGACCGACTTAGAAAACATGGAAAAATAAATCCAGACTCCTATCAATATTGGGAATTGGGAATACGGTGCCTTCAAGACTAGCATGCATGCTTACTATGGAGTGTTTCCTCATGGAATAACTGAGGTACTAGCTTCAGATGATATCAACGCCACAAGAACTGTGGAAGAACTACTAAGAACAAGACAAAGGAGGAAGAAATATGGCCAGAGTTCTTCTAAACTCAGGCTATGTTGAAACGAAGATGTAACGACCCAAGCCTAGAGCTGCGGAGCGCCTTAATGGTTGTCGTTCATAGTTTGTGCATAAAATGATCTAACCAAGAACCAAACCACGAACGAAATATGTGACCCGTATTATTTCACGGATCCCAAAAAAAACGCAAAAGTATTTAATGGGACGTAAAACGAATTTAATTGCATTATTGTAAAGCAGATAACATTATTATTATTATTACTATTATTATTATTATTATTATTATTATTATTATTATTATTATTATTATTATTATTATTATTATTATTATTGTTACGGAGTTATCCGTGGTAGTTAGAGGTGAAAGAAGGTGCTGGGATGAATAGGTCTCAACTTACGAAATTAAAGTTAACATAAAACTTTAACAAAGGTTATATTTTCTTTTCAAGATCAAGAAATAACAAGAATAACAGGTACTCAGTAGCATATCAACAAGTTAAGGATGTACAATTACAGTTTATTAATGAATTTTGGGTTTCGAGCCCCAGATTAACAATCCCTGAGCAATGAGCTGAACTTTACTTATGAACAAGGTTCAACCAAGGGGCAGAAAACCCCAACCATGCCAAGGAGCACTAGCTCCCAATTACCAGTTAAGCCTGCTCGAGGCACACAAAAACCAAATTTAAGAAAGAGCAGCCCGCTCTCAAAGTTCAAGCCTATTCAAAGGCCACACCAAACTCCACCTTTAAGCTGCCCTCCAGGCACATAAGAACAGGGGTAATAATACCCAATCTACTGAGACCTATTAAGTAAAGAAACAGGTCAATTACATGGCCCCAAAATACCAACTTGAGTGGAGGCGTAACTTGCACTCCTAATACACCTTTTTTAAAACCTATTTGGCTCTTAGGCCGCTTATGCAAGGGCTAATCCCATACTACGGAGGTGACACGATAGGAAAATTTATTACATTATGAAGCGAAGAAAAACGGTTATGGAAACGTAGTCACCTCATAAACAATATGAGAGGGAGCTCGAGAGGGTGAGGCACACTCTATCCCGATTTGTAGTTAAAGAGACAGAATTTATACCAAGTATCTTTTACATTTTAAAGGAAGGCTACATGATAAAAGGTTCGAACCTGCCCCTAGGGTTAAACTGCTGAGCTAGCAAGCAAAGAAGTTATTAAAAGGCCATTACCTGATGGATGAACTGCCGCCTGAAGAAAGAGGCGCTTCCCGCCCCCTGCTATATAATCACACTAGGAAGGATGTTACTGAAGTGGCGAGGAGACCAGAAAATCAGCAGTTTATATACTCTCGCGGAAAATTCGAAACGTTTCATGAATGATTACAACCCGCCCACAAAATGTTATTAGATAACAGCAAAAACTAATACACCAGACGAAGAATAAACACCTTATTGGTGGAAAATGAATTACAGAAATTCCTGATTGGCTACATTCAAAACAGGCGGAAAGAAAGTATTATATTGCCAACCTACAACTGACAGAACAAAATTTAGTTAAGACAAAACTTATGAATGTTAAATTTCTTCAGAACAGTTCATTCCTTTACACCAGAGAGCGTTATCAGTTTTGGTAGAGACATCTGTTAGAGAATGTTCAAAGTTCTTGCTATGGAGCAGACAACCACGAATCGAAATTGAGATAGTTCAGAACACTTCAAAATTTACAGTAGAGACATCTTCTGAGAAACTTTAGAATTAACATGGTTGTTAAAGTTCAGGCTTCCTCCAGTAGAGGAGTTTCAACTGGCGCAATGTTTGAATTAGCGGCGCGGAGGTGTACCGCCCGGTACAATTATTATTATTATTATTATTATTATTATTATTATTATTATTATTATTATTATTATTATTATTATTATTATTATTATTACTTTTCGGAATGTACGAAAAAGACCAGACTGTAAGTAAATACAGGAAGATTTGGGCACTGGTCAAAGGAAACCTTTTATTTTCGGTCTCTTTGAGTTCTGCAAATTGTTTGACCATGTTAACCACGAGTTTCTTCCTCCTAAACTGAATTTGATTGGATTATCGCAGAACAATACGTCTTGGTTTGAATATTCCCCTCTCATAGGTCACAAGGTAGCTTTCTTCATTGGCCCTTGAAAAAACCGAATTGTGGTATACGATACTTGAAGGAACAGTCGGTGATCCATTACGTTTTCCTATTTGCAAGAATGATATAGCCGATGCTATTAAATCTAGAGGTGCATATAAATAAATCACAAACTTACCTTCATTTCAATCTCACTGTCCTGACTTATTTTGCCAAATCAATCTCTTGCCTGTTAATTATTTTCGTTTTCCGTATTTTCCGAGGAAGTAACCAGCAGCAACTGAAAAGACGTGGGGAGTAACAGATGTGCCCATACTACACTCGCAGCTTCTATGAGTGTTTCAGCGAGTTTATTTGAGTTTTTTTGTAGACCGAAAAACCCGAAAAAATAGTGACAATGTCCACATTCTTATTTCAAAAGGCTAAGCCTTGTATTTACAGATTCAGTTTACTTTGCCCAGCAGTTTTTTCTTCTCCGTGTAGGAGGAACACACTACCTCATTGACCATATATAGAAAAATGTTTGAGGTGATAGGTATTTCGTCCCTAGGATCTTACCTTCGAAAATACTCTGTAAAAGAGAATCATGCCTAAGTAACTACCCAGTGAGTTTTCCTTTGAGTTTTATCATGATTTTAAGCAGTTGCCGTTTCTATTCTATTTCTTTCAGTACCATCTCATTGCTCTTACGGTCAGGTAGTTAGTTCTGGTAATTTTCCTCCAAAACCACATCACCACCTGCTCGAGATGAGTTTTCTCTTGTTTTACTAACGTCCAGGTTTCAAATCCACATTTAAAGACACCTCATTCAAAGAGTACATATGGCTAACATTGAACAAGTGTGGTTGGTGAAACATTGCACAGCAGTCAATCATCAATCATCAATGATCTTCATTCAGGGCTTCCGCCCAGGTGGCAGATTACCTACCAATTGTTTACCTAGATTTCATGAATATTTTCAATGAACTTGGAAATTTATTGAACATTTCCTTTGATAATTTATTACAACTTTTTACTCCTCGACCTATAAATGAATATTTTCCGCAATCATTCCTTTCGAACTCCAGCTTTACCTTCATGTTATGGTCTTTCCTACTTTTAAATCTCCACTCAAGCCTATTATACTACTTAAGTTATTCCACGCCAGTTCTCCTCTGACAGCTCGAAACATAACAAATAACCGATCACCTCGTCTCCTTACTCCCAAGTCTTCCCGAAATACATGCCCGCAAAATTCATAATGTCCAATAACTGACCAATTAAAATTGGTATTCTAAATTTACTCATTATGGAAAATTATTTCGGGTTCCCAATGGGAATCAACATCTATATCATCTGATGGCCAAGCAAGCATCAATTTTTGGTAATGAGACGGTCTCTCATAGTGCATTGGCACTGCCGATGGCTCAAAGTAGCCTACGCAGAGGCCTTCACGGTATGCACTAGCCATGCGTCTTGGTGGGTGTGCTATGTACTAACTGATGAGCCCAACTTGCCACACGGGGGCGAAACGGTGGCATCCAGGAATGAGTTAGCTGGGAAAGTTTTAATGTCCAATAACGGACCATTTATATTGTGTTATAAATGTATTGTGATTAACACTATCCTTCACCACAATAACACGCAGTTACCTATACATGGCAGATGCCGCCCACGCTCATCGGAGGATCTGCCTTACGAGGGCTGCAGTCGGCTAGAAATAGCCACACGAAATTATTAATGTCATTAATATATTGTGATTAGAAAATGTCCCAGTGGCTATGCGTGGTTACAATGGTAAAGTAAGGAAATTAAATTAAAACATACAGTACTTAAGAACAACAATACGAGTATTTCAATAAAAATAAAGAAATATAATAATTGCAGCGCAATTCCATATTTCCAATACGTGATCACTACGACTTACCGTCGGATGAGGGTTTCAATTACTTCCTACTACCATAACAGTGTATTAAAACACCATAATACAGGAATTATACAAAATTATCGGTATAAAGATTTCTCTTCAAACATCTAAAGATTTTGGGAAGAAAACTCCGCTAATATTGTTAGTAATGCATTTCAGTTATGAGGAAAGTTGCACGAATATATCTCCATGAGATGTACTAATGTGGTAAGACTAAATCAAATATGGAAACATAGTATGAAATTTTCTATTGGAAAGAAAGACTCAAAGAGTGGAAACACCTCGTAAACTTAATTCAAAGTCTTCTTAGAGCTACCTGCAACCTGTTTGTAGCACTATAATGCATACATCTTTATTCTGCGCTCATATCCAAGGCGCAGGAATGTTATGCACTATCGTTTAAGCTTGCCTTCGGCATCCGATATTAACATTTTTTTTCCTGTGTACACAATATGTTGAAGCAAATTAACATGATTTCAAGATAAATAATCACTGGATTCTAATTCACACATTAAACCTTTATTTCCTAAACAAGTAAATAGAGGCAATGTCTACTATTCGACCAAATAAAAAGGAGATTGAAAAAATAGTCATTAATTAGATATAGCTTTCTACACGTGAAAGCTTCAAATCAGGGAATACAATGTAGCTCAGTCCAATGCCAGTAAATCACATAGTTAATGTCAGTATTTGTACCAACATGGCAATCTCATCTCGCTGAATGGGAGGCATTTTAATGGAGAAGGAACCTATTTATTTATTTGTTTACAAAGCACAAGATACAGCTACACTGAGAAAATTTCACTTGCACTGTCAACAGACTACTTAACAAATGTAAACTTTCACAATAAAATATAACAAACAACAAAATATAACAATATCCGGTACACAGCCTACTAATAATAACTGTCCAAATTGAAAACCAAGAGAATGTCGATGTTCATAGCCAAGTCGTAGTGGGTCAAGATGACGGCGTAATCCATTCACATCAACTTATCTTTAAGAGACTATTTACACCCCTCTGGAATATGCTTTTATTTGATGCTATATTGTTAGAGAGTGTTGGAAGACGGATTAGGAAAGATCGTTGAAGTATTGAGTGCCGAGTTTGGGGAATGTGGAGAAGGTCTTTGGTTCTGGTGGAGTGCCCCAGCGGCTCTGAACTTTGGAGCGTGGTTTGGCGACCACGGGGTCCTCAACAGAGTCCTGGCAGTGCTTCCACTTACTTGTGCCACGCTCCTCACTTTTATCTATCATATCTGACCTCACTTGGTTAACTCTTGTTCTTTTCCGACCCCGACGCTATTAGATTTGCGAGGGCTAGGAAGTCTTTAATTTTCACGCCGTTCGTGCCACTTGTCTTTCTTTGACCGATATCTTCATTTTTAGAAGTGTAGAATCCCTTCCATTTTTACCTCTGATTAGTGTTATATAGAGGATGGTTACCTAGTTGTACTTCTTCTTAAAACAATAATCACCACCACCACAACTTCTGGTAGAGCGGGAAGGAACACGAAGAGAGAAGAGTGAAACAAGATGTTCCGAGCGGTAATGTCCATTTAAGATCCTGTGCGAAATTCCACACCACACAAATTTCTGCCAGTATCACTGTGCCAGAAATCAGGGATGAACGTGTTTCAAACCTATGCGAAGCGCAATTGTGATTGTGAGAGGTTTTCCCCCTCCCAAAGATAAGAGTCCATATTTGAGTCGCCCAGTTGCAAGACCAGTTATGTCCATTTTTTTCTCAAAATGTGTTATCACCGCCATTGTATGCAGCTCATCATCAAAATACATAATCCAGGAAAGTAATACGTGATCAAAGGCCCTTTAATCCATACGTTTAAAGGTGACAAATAACGGAACTGTTTGCAAAGTCTTTATATCCAGCGTGTGTTATGCAGCAAAGCTCGTTATGTCGCAGAACCCTGTAAGAGGATCATACTTACACGAACAATATCAGGCAACTGTGTGATAAGAAGTGAAGTAAACTATAACAGCGATTGTGGTGGAAGAAAAAAGCACATTGAACCATGGGAAACCCTTTTCTGCTATTGTGCAGAAAGGGGTTCCTCTTAAGAAAGAAACGTTCAACGACCTGCACACATTGCTGACCAAACATTACAGGAAAGAGTGGATAAGGAACGATGACTGCACGTTCTAGAAGGCACTGTTTGACCAGCGGCAAAATTTAAACAGTGAAATGCCAGACTATGACTTTGATGTGGAAGATTTCGTTGAGGGACAATAACGGATTGTTAATGTAACTGTACGGAATGTTAAAGAACTCATAAAGCGTTTTGAATGAGCGATGATTTATTCATATAATCATTAAATCAAAGAGCGGGGATTAGATATCAAAACATTATATCTTAACCTAAATTCTTTCCATTCATGCTATTTTCAGAGTGTAATTCAAACGTAGCTACTAAAACACTTTCACCATAAATCTGCACACTCTATTCCATATACTGCTGCACGTATCTATTATCTCCATAAAGCTGCTGCAAAACTCGTTATGTCCAAACGATGTTTTGCAAAAAAACATGAGTTCTGTAAGTTAAATTTTGTGGATATTTTGCAGTATGACGAACACGAACGCTTACTATTTAATTACAAAATTTCAACCTCCTATCTTTGTTGCATAACAAATGAAAAATTTGTTTGTCTGCACATAATGGGTTTTACAACTAGACGACTCATTTGGGATAAATTGTAAATTCTGAAACGTTTTCGTTTCCTTTAAATCATCGTGAAAGTCATGTGTAAATAAGTATGTTTTACATGTTGTTGATTGTTCATGAGATCATCCTTGAAAGATTCATGAAGATTAAGAAGGAGGACAATCCTACTGTACAGGGTGGTCGGAAGCAGCGTGAACCGAGTACATATGCGTTAGTGAGTTTGTAATACTGATTAATTCGAAAACATTACGTCGATATCTCCCCTTGTCACTTTATCAGCTGCTGAAGTTAGCCAATCAGATCGCTTCGCGGGTAAATTAAATGCCGTTTACAAAGCGGTGGTGCCAAATCTGCACGTGTCTTGGTCGGGCTTGGGAGGCATGCTAGAGTGAGCATCAAACTCTAACACACCGTGGGTTTCAACCAATGCCACCGCAGCGTGCTTGCTATGGGGCGAGGTGCTTGTTAAAGTCTCTCCCCTGGAGAAGTTTATTTCTTCTATTGGCGCTCTCAGGCCCGTCATAAGTCACGTAAAGGTTTAGCAACATCGCATCACAAAGCTCATCTGAAGTCACCCGCGAAGCGATCTGATTCGATAACTTCAGCAGCTGATAAAAGGACAACAGCGCGAGATATCTAATTATTTATCAGTACAATCTACCGTTTAACGTTCATACACCCGGATCACATTGTGTCCGACCGCCCTGTATGCACGCACTGTATAATGTCATACTATTTTTAATTCCATAAAACATCTACTGATATTGTTAAACCGTGTGTCATATCTTTATCCGAGAGAAAATTATCTGTACTTACAGCATTTATTTGAATTAGAAAATATGCCGCAGGGCACACCCTGGGAAAATCAAATCTCGTGTCTCCCCCCACTTCCACTGTGCTGCTACCTGATCTCCACAAGTTAATTGATTATTAAACTGAGGAACATGCGTAACAAAATTAATTAAGTTGTTCTCTCTCAATCCCTGACTCTCTGTCGCTGGAAATCAAAGTAAATTAAATTACACGTAATACGGCGTGTTCAGAAATACCTACTATCAAAATAACAATACTTTGAAGTTAATTAAAGTCATTAACAGAGTGTCTGGAAAATACATTCTGGGTAGATGTCGACACTTAAGAATGAAAACCTCGTTAAGGGGAGTCAAGACTGAATTTTGGAACTTTAACAAATTGTTTTTGCAAGTTGCTTTACGTCACAGCAACACAGATATAGGTCTTAAGGCGACGATGGGGCAGGAAAAGGCTAGGAGTGGGAAGGGGGCGGCCGTGGTCTTAATTAGGGTACAGCCCCAGTATTTGCCTTGTGTGAAAATGGGAAACCACGGAAAACCATCTTCAGGGCTGCCAACAGTGGGGTTAGAACGCACTATCTCCCGAATACTGGATACTGGCCGCATCTGAGCGATTACAGCTATCGAGCTTGGTCTTTAACAATTTACCACTCAACACAACCAAATTTAAAACACAAGCGTATATGAAAAAGATAGAGCACTTTTTACAAAGTTATTCATGGAAAAAAAATTATTTTTATATGTTGCATGTAAAATGCTCTTTGCAGCACAGTTTTCATTATTTTTGGGTTATAATTTGACAGGCTTGTCACAAATGCTCATGTACTTAATAATCAATCTTGGTTTGCAGTCAGATATAAACTACTAGAGTTATAAGTTTTCAGTTTTTCATTAGTCGTACAATAGCCAAAAAATCTTGTTTGGTGCTATTTTAGAAAAAAAATGAGAAGGTAATATTAAGCTGATAATAAAATGCACAAATGCTTTTAATTCCTGTACATATTCAATACAAGAATAATTCAGGTAAATCTGATAAGAACTCTGTCGCAAGGAGCATTTTATACATGGCAATGAGCTGAGAATATTTTAAGCTACAAAAATTCTATTGAAAGTTTCAATAAACACACTTGCGTGAAAACTGCTCTGGACAGTAAGTTACTCCCTCAGAATTCTGTCCCCTCCTTTGTACAGCCTAGGCCTCTCTCTTTGAGTCCACCTCTTTGTAACTGTGTAGTAACATCACGCGACAAGCCTTTTGGTGATCTACCTCAAATAGTCTCTGCTTTGGGCGTGGTGACTTCCTTGCTGAAAAGGAAGTCCGAAAAAATTTGAAGCCAGTGTTGTCTAACAACGCGAGAGAAAGGATCGTATGCTCTATACACGCCACACGACTACCCTTTAATCCGGCATTTAGAGCTTTAGAAATGGCGTTAGGGAAAAACTGATAATGGAATTTGAAAGAAGAAGAATTGGAGGATTTTCAAGGCTAAAATAGGAAACGTTTGATTAAAAAAAAACGCAATATTTCAGTCATGAATCCCCGTAAGTCAGATATTCTTGTTAAATTGAGATATTATGACCAAGCTACTCAGTGACAGAAAAAGAGAACGAAACCTGAATTGTACTGCCCTCCAGCGACAAGTTAATGTACTATATACCGGGTGAGTCCGTTGCGCCTGACGTTTCTGCTTTTAGACATCCCAACGAACGTCAGTTGTGTGATGGTCGATTTTCCTTTGCCGTAGACCAAGCTACAGTCGCCTATAAAGCACTTACTGCGTCATCACTACACGACTTTTGCAAAGACGTGTACGCGGCAGGTATTTACGCAATACATAAAATTGTCGTACGGTTATTTAAAATGTGCCAATTATAATCTTTCGATTGGTTAGGAAATTATCGCTTAATGCGATAGCTTACTGATAGAAAATGTGTGTGAGTTTGAGAAGCGGAACGTAAATGAAACGAAATGGCGTATGGCTTTTAGTGCCGAGAGTGTTCGAGGACATGTTCGGCTCGCCAGGTGCAGGTCTTTTGATTTGACTCCCGCAAGCAACCTGCGCGTCGTGATGAGGATGATGTGGTGATGAAGACGACACACACACACAGTACCCGTGCTAGAGAAATTAACCAATAAGATTAAAATTCCGACGCTGCGTGGAATCTAACTCGGGACCCCTGTGACCAAAGGCTAGCACGCTAAACACTTAGCCATGGAGCCGGACTGGGGGACGTAGTTTTACACCAATTAAGCTTTCTGATAAACTGGTGGCAGCAGTCACCGTGGTGTGCTGGACTAACCACAGACGTGTTGACGCATGTTGTGTTGGTAGGCGAGTTCCAGTTCCACGAGCGATACATATTTTTATTCACATTTTAAACGTTCAGGATCAAATAAGAATCCAGTCTGTGCAACATTCGACGAATAGCATGCATGCTGAATGTGTAGTGACCTGATACATGGTATAGCCTAGCAGTCCTGGTCATTTGTTCTTATTTATATGTGCGCTGTTAAAATATATTGAACATTTAAACTACCAGATCTGGATAAGCTGACGTATAATTAACGGTGGAAAAATATTTTTGCCTTAAACCTAAATCCACATGCTTGAATATTTGTCCGTAGGATTTCTTAAATTGTTGTAGCGAAGGGACTCTTCACTGTAAATTGCAAACACTTAAAAGTAAATAGCTATTCTGTTGGTATTATGGTGATCCGAGTTACGTGTGTCAACTCTCCAATGGTTCAATCATGCTACTTCAAAGTTCTTTTACTAGTATCTTTATGTCTTTGCACATGTTCGGTGGACTCAGATTGTGGAACAATGTAACTGAGAACTGACTTAAACTGTGACAGTAGCACTCTGTAAGGACGCTACGTAAATCTTGCTTGTATCAGCTGCGGTGGCAGAATTATTTTAGGATGTTTTTATCTTACAACACTTCTTAATGGATACTACCAATTGACGATACATATTGCATGCTGTGTGGTTCATATTTACAAAATGTTAAATGAGTTTTAAGATATTGTTTCATTGCGAAACCCTAAAAACTGTAACTATAAAGGCCCTTATTGTGAGTTATCTGTTGAAATTGTCAAAGGAAGTGTTTGATATACACTGACTGACAGAGCAAATGCAACACCAAGGAGGAGTGGTTCGAAAGGGATGAAAGTTGGGGAAAAAACAGAGACGGCACGGACGAATAATATTTCAAACCGATATGCAGGTTACACAATGCGCACGGCATCGACTCAGTAGGATGTAGGACCACCGCGAGCGGCGATGCACGCAGAAACACGTCGAGGTACAGAGTCAATAAGAGTGCGGATGGTGTCCTGAGGGATGGTTCTCCATTCTCTGTCAACCATTTGCCACAGTTGGTCGTCCGTACGAGGCTGGAGCAGAGTTTGCAAACGGCGTCCAATGAGATCCCACACGTGTTCGATTGGTGAGAGATCCGGAGAGTACGCTTGCCACGGAAGCATCTGTACACCTCGTAGAGCCTGTTGGGAGATGCGAGCAGTGTGTGGGCGGGCATTATCCTGCTGAAACAGAGCATTGGGCAGCCCCTGAAGGTACGGGAGTACCACCGGCCGCAGCACATGCTGCACGTAGCGGTGGGCATTTAACGTGCCTTGAATACGCACTAGAGGTGACGTGGAATCATACGCAATAGCGCCCCAAACCATGATGCCGCGTTGTCTAGCGGTAGGGCGCTCCACAGTTACTGCCGGATTTGACCTTTCTCCACGCCGACGCCACACTCGTCTGCGGTGACTATCACTGACAGAACAGAAGCGTGACTCATCGGAGAACACGACGTTCCGCCATTCCCTCATCCAAGTCGCTCTAGCCCGGCACCATGCCAGGCGTGCACGTCTATGCTGTGGAGTCAATGGTAGTCTTCTGAGCGAACGCCGGGAGTGCAGGCCTCCTTCAACCAATCGACGGGAAATTGTTCTGGTCGATATTGGAACAGCCAGGGTGTCTTGCACATGCTGAAGAATGGCGGTTGACGTGGCGTGCGGGGCTGCCACCGCTTGGCGGCGGATGCGCCGATCCTCGCGTGCTGACGTCACTCGGGCTGCGCCTGGACCCCTCGCACGTGCCACATGTCCCTGCGCCAACCATCTTCTCCACAGGCGCTGCACCGTGGACACATCCCTATGGGTATCGGCTGCGATTTGACGAAGCGACCAACCTGCCCTTCTCAGCCCGATCACCATACCCCTCGTAAAGTCGTCTGTCTGCTGGAAATGCCTCCGTTGACGGCGGCCTGGCATTCGTAGCTATACACGTGTCCTGTGGCACACGACAACACGTTCTACAATGACTGTCGGCTGAGAAATCACGGTAAGAAGTGGGCCATTCGCCAATGCCGTGTCCCATTTATCGTTCGCTCCGTGCGCAGCACAGCGGCGCATTTCACATCATGAGCATACCTCAGTGACGTCAGTCTACCCAGCAATTGGCATAAAGTTCTGACCACTCCTTCTTGGTGTTGCATTTGCTCTGTCAGTCAGTGTATTTACAAGTTATATGAAATCGAAATACATTTTCGACCGATTAAGTCATGTTAAGCATATATGGTACGTGTTGAAGATATGCTCAGTACAGAACAGAAATGGCCAACCGGACACCAGTGTAATCTGAAACCACAACCTCCCCCGATCTCGAGTCGGTTGTTCTACCATTGAGCTATGGCTGCCTAGGTCATATCTGCCCTGTAGTAAGATCTAAGCTATTGTCATCACACTGAAGAGTGCTTGCAAGTTGTCCGTTCTGGGCCAAGTCAATGGATATTGAATTTTCACGAGCGCATTTCATTCGAAATAAACTTTTAACCAATTAGGTCTAGGTGAAATCGGGGGGTTCTGGGTACGGATCCCACTGGTGTCCGGTTGGACGTTTGTGTTCTGTACTTAACATCACTTCAACACGTACTATACGCACTAAACACTGCTTAATAAGTGAATATTTATTTCGATTACAATGCTGTCGTGAAAATTCAACAATCCTTGAAATCACTTATGGAATGTCTAGGTTAATATGTGATAAGGGGTCTGCGAACTAGGAGATTGTCCTAAAATCTGATCACTTGTGGAAATTAAGATTGTTCTCTGTACAATATAGTCTTCGGTCTCATGCAAGTTTCACATCTCACTTACCTTCTATAATCAGCTGAATCAAACTGTATTTGTTATTTCGGAAGTTTTGACCGAAATAGGTTGGTTTCCTGCATATTGCGAGATTTTATTTTTCACACGATTTTACAGAACCACGATGTACTTCTTCGCTGGTGACGTGCTGATGGGATCCTGAAAATTCTGCTTTAAATTTGACATTTGAAAGGCCTGTAGAGGGTAATTGACGAAGCCTTTAGTGTCCATTATTTCACATTCGAAATCAGCAGAGGTAACACACAACATGCCCAAGGATTTTCAAGCTGAAAACACGATTGCAAATACGATATTTTGCCTTCATAAGGAAACTACATGTAAGGGCGATCATCACTTTGATTTCTACATCAGCATCCAATTTTTGTGTTAGCCAGCATCACGGGTATTTGAAACACGACACCAGTTCATTGTTGTTCCTGTTCAGGTGATAACAGAGTTAGGTACTTTATAATCGCTGATTATCAAGTGTTTCGTTTCTGAATTTGTATTTAAAAAGACAGTCTCTTCTTACTTTGTTGATACTAATCAAATTAAATTGAGGACTAAATTATCGGCAAGTATAACCGTGTCATCTGAATACCAGATGATGTATATTCGTTTCACTATACACATTACTTTGTGATTTCAGAATATTAGCTAAATTGGGTTGGAGAGTTAAAATATAACCTTATCATACAAAGCTCGACTGGAAAGAAATTTCAATAAACATACGTTTTGTAATTTAATATCTATTTGTAGAGAACTAGCCTGTTGATCCATGTAACAAGATTGATGCAAACATAGTTATGTATGTCATTAGATAATTATAGTAGCCTTTGGAAACGCAGCATTTGGTAATTACTTCACAATAATTGGATTCCTAGAGTTAATGCCATATAGATCATGGTCTTTGGTTCGCACAGGTGCATTAATAGGTATTACAGTAAGGGCTATTTACTTCTCATTTAACACACACTGTGTAATGTTATGCTGGTCCAGAATTGAGAACACGGTACTAATAAATAATAGGACTAATTACTATAATATGTGTAAATAACAATAATGATCATTCATAAGCATTGCAATATAATTTAAATAATCAAATATGAGTGGAATAAAGTACTTAATCGCCTCACACTTGGGCGTAAATAGTAACTTAATTCAAAATAAATGAATAAATAACTGAATAAACTACTGAAATAATTAATACAAATAATCGATCGAAATGTCCGTAGTAGGGGCGCCAGAGTTCATCAGAATGGAACCCTCGAATTTTGATAGAGCATAAAAATTCTTTCTCTCCCAGAACGTGAACATATACCTGCGTATTGGTATATCTACTTCAGTCCTTACCTAGCCTTCTGAAAATAACTAAATAGGTAGGAACTGTTCCTAGGTTCATCAATAACTACACTGATTCTAAAGCATCTAGCTATATTCTGAACAATATCCCTGCATGAGCACCTCATCAACACACCAAAATATACAGAAAATACACTCACAAAATACCGCTGAAAGGCTTCATATTTACAACAACAACAACAACAACAACAAATCCAGTGGGAAGTCAAAAGCGAGGACCAAGCTACCATTTGCAGCTAGTCCATTTAAAGTTCGTTACAAAGTATATATATGCATGAATACCCTTCACTGTCTCTGTGTATCAACACAGCTTGCATATTGTCATAATTGGCACTTGTTACATCACACAGATATTCTACCTTTATAATACTGTGTTCACTGACTCTAACACATGGTTTAAAGGTACATTCACTTGAGCAACACGCTTGTAGTTCGAAAACATAAATTATGGAAAGTGTGAAACACGGCACTCCATGGCTCTCACCGACCTATACAACCTGTGACAATAAATTTCGGGTAATAATCTTGTACTATCAGCATAGATGAACAATGCACGACAGTGGCCTTACTGTCCTTCGAAATAGTCCCCCTCCCATAACTATGCACTGCTGAGATCGGCGATATAAGTCCTGGAAACTTTGCAAGGAAGCTTTCTTTGGGGTGGTGTTCAAAAGCCTCTTCACGTTTCGTTGGATGTCAGGAATATCGTCAAATCTCTTTCCTTTTTCCAACGAATGGAGCTCGTTGAACGCCATTCCATGCTTTGCCGTTTCTATTCAAGGTCGTACCTGGGACACCAGGTTTCATCCTCAGTGACAATACAGTTCAGGACATTTGATGTCGCATCCGCCGTTTTGACAAAATCCTGTGAAGCCTCTAAACGTACCTGTTTCTGATCGTCAGTCAAGTGATGTGGCACAAGACTCGATCACGTCTTCCTCTTCCCTAACTTCTGGGTAACGATTTGTCGCACGGATTCACGGTTAATCTGCAGTTCATCCGCTATCATGCACTAATCGCCGATCGTACGTGATTAATGTCCGCACCTTATCAATGTTTTCGTCACTGACGGCGGTCACCAGTCTTCCTCTACGGGTGTTGTCAGAAAAAAAATTCCCGTCCTCCTCGAAAACGGGCGAACCAGTCATACACACACTTCAATGACAGTGCTTGATCTTCATAAACACGTACCAGCATCGCATGCGCTTTTTTCGGTGTCTTGCCCAGCTTAAAACGAAATTGTACGTTGATCTGTTGGTCGTTCATGTTCCTGTTCGCAGTTCAGAACCAACGCACGAAACACGCACTAGGTCAAACAGGTCTTACACGGCACACACATACACGATACTCAACTGAACAACGTTGGGAGCAGGTGGTTAAAACCTTCTGCTACGCAGGTGCAGCGTTGTGTGTCGCCAGTGTTGCCGGATCGTCCGTTCTGACAAAGTTTTTGCCACAACGAAGTGTTTACCAGCGGAATGAACAGTTCAGAAGGTGTTGCACGATCGTGAAGGATGAGCAAAGATCCGGGCGTCCATCTGCAGCCGTAACTGATGCTAATACTGATATGATCCTGAATAACAGACGAGTGACTATTGTATGAATTTCTACTTCTGGTTCACCCTCAGGCACAAAAACGGATTACGGAACGCTGTTCATCTTTGGTGCGTACATAGAGTGGCGCGGCCATTTTTACGTCGCAACAGCGCAAGCTGTACTGATCTGATAAGGCTAAAACGTACTACAGACTGCGCCATCTAACGGGTGGTGAGCACAGAAAGCCAAACTAAAGCTAATTTAAAAAAAATCAGTTACTTGTTGACTTTCCCTCGTATATCGACGGTGCCCGAGCAATACCTCGTATCCCACAGTGCTGTTCCTGTCCATTAGAGCTGCAGCACTTGGTTGTGAAACGTTGATGTATACTATATCCGTCCCTACGCAGCCTTTGACTGGTCGCGCCTCCCAGCCACACATCAATATGTAATCCATTAGAACAATGTTCACTGAATTCATTTTCATATGTCCGGCTCCATGGCTAACTGGTTAGCGTGCTGGCCTTTGGCCACAGGAGTCCCGGGTTCGATTCCCGGCAGGGTCGGGAATTTTAACCTTAATTGGTTACTTTCGCTGGCACTGGGGCTGGGTGTATGTGTCGTCTTCATCAACATTTCATCCTCATCACGACGCGCAGGTCGCCTACGAGCGTCAAATCAAAAGACCTGCACCTGGCGAGCCGAACTTGTCCTTGGGCACTCCCGGCACTAAAAGCCATACGCCATTTCATTTTCATTTTCATATGCAGGTGTATAGAAAAATGAACCGTACCGCACTGCAGGAACATACATTTTCATGTAGTATTTACCCACTCGTACATTATAATGCATTTAAGGTACATTTTCCTTTACACATTAACACAGGTAAATGAACACAACGAAGGTCGTCCTGATGGAGTACACATCCATGCGTGGCTGCGAGGCGAGACCTGTCTTAAGGAGGATAATAGAATGGAAGAGCATTGTGGGTTACGAATTATTTACTAGCGCACCGTCGATAAGGAGGTTGAGTCTCAAACAACAACAGAAGCAAATCATGATAAACGCTCAAAATTTTAAGCAACTAAGCATTAGTTAAGTATACTCTGATCGGAATGTGGGAAATGTATGGTGAAGTGTTGTAAGTTACACTGACTGACAGAGCAAATGCAACACCAAGAAGGAGTGGTCAGAACTTTATGCCAGTTGCAGGGTAGACTGACGTCACTGAGGTATGCTCATGATGTGAAATGCGCCGCTGTGCTGCGCACGTAGCGAACGATAAATGGGACACGGCGTTGGCGAATGGCCCACTTCGTACCGTGATTTCTCAGCCGACAGTCATTGTAGAACGTGTTGTCGTGTGCCACAGGACACGTGTATAGCTAAGAATGCCAGGCCGCCGTCAACGGAGGCATTTCCAGCAGACAGACGACTTTACGAGGGGTATGGTGATCGGGCTGAGAAGGGCAGGTTGGTCGCTTCGTCAAATCGCAGCCGATACCCATAGGGATGTGTCCACGGTGCAGCGCCTGTGGCTAAGATGGTTGGCGTAGGGACATGTGGCACGTGCGAGGGGTCCAGGCGCAGCCCGAGTGACGTCAGCACGCGAGGATCGGCGCATCCGCCGCCAAGCGGTGGCAGCCCCGCACGCCACGTCAACCGCCATTCTTCAGCATGTGCAAGACACCCTGGCTGTTCCAATATCGACCAGCACAATTTCCCGTCGATTGGTTGAAGGAGGCCTGCACTCCCGGCGTCCGCTCAGAAGACTACCATTGACTCCACAGCATAGACGTGCACGCCTGGCATGGTGCCGGCCTAGAGCGACTTGGATGAGGGAATGGCGGAACGTCGTGTTCTCCGATGAGTCACGCTTGTGTTCTGTCAGTGATAGTCACCGCAGACGAGTGTGGCGTCGGCGTGGAGAAAGGTCAAATCCGGCAGCAAATGTGGAGCGCCCTACCGCTAGACAACGCGGCATCGTGGTTTGGGGCGCTATTGCGTATGATTCCACGTCACCTCTAGTGCGTATTCAAGGCACGTTAAATGCCCACCGCTACGTGCAGCATGTGCTGCGGCCGGTGGCACTCCCGTACCTTCAGGGGCTGCCCAATGCTCTGTTTCAGCAGGATAATGCCCGCCCACACACTGCTCGCATCTCCCAACAGGCTCTACGAGGTGTACAGATGCTTCCGTGGCCAGCGTACTCTCCGGATCTCTCACCAATCGAACACGTGTGGGATCTCATTGGACGCCGTTTGCAAACTCTGCCCCAGCCTCGTACGGACGACCAACTGTGGCAAATGGTTCACAGAGAATGGAGAACTATCCCTCAGGACACCATCCGCACTCTTATTGACTCTGTACCTCGACGTGTTTCTGCGTGCATCGCCGCTCGCGGTGGTCCTACATCCTACTGAGTCGATACCGTGCGCATTGTGTAACCAGCATATCGGTTTGAAATAAACATCAATTATTCATCCTGTTTTTCCCCCAACTTTCATCCCTTTCGAACCACTCCTCCTTGGTGTTGCATTGTCACTGTCAGTCAGTGTATATACCACTTGAATCAGCTGCCCCTACCAATATTTGGTCCTGCAGCCCAACAAGCGTTTTAGATCGTGATATTCTCCTAACATTCTGTGTAGTACCCATGCACCGTAAGCACATTTTGCCGTGTGATACAGACCGTTCAAAAATGCGGCCTCATTTCAATCATTTATCGTACGTCATTCTACCGTGCCACTACATTCTCCAAGTATGGTAGTATGAGAAATTGAATCAAGGTGCAGAAAGGCTAATGCAATGAGCTCACAGTTGCGAATCAACAGTATTCTGTAATAAGGAAGTCAGTGCGAGGAAGAAACTATCATTGCACTGGTCTGTTTTTAAATCAACTTTGCTAGACGGGAGTGAAAAGTAGATGAACTTATGATATCTTATTCGTAAGTTAGAAGTATGTGTTTGAGTCATCAGTACACAGACTGGTTTGATGCAGGCCTCCTTGCCACCCTATCCTGTGCTAACCTTTCCATTTCTACGTAACAACTGCATCCTACATCTATTCTAGTCTGCTTGTCATATTCATACCTTGATCTACCCCTATTGTTCTTACCACCGACACTTCCTTCAAAAACCAACTGAACAAGTCCTGGGTGTCTTAAAGGTGTGCCCTATCATTCTATATCTTCTTCTCGTCAAATTTAGCCAAATCGATCTCCTCTCGCCAATTCGATTCAGTATCTCTTCCTTTTTAATTCGATCTATCCATCTAACCTTCAGCATTCTTCTGTAACACCACATTTCAAAAGCTTCTATTCTCTTTCTTTCTGAGCTAGTTATTGTCCATGTTTCACATCCATACAGTGCAATGCTCCACACAAATATCTTCAAAAACATCCTTCTAATTCCTATATCAATGTTTGAAGTGAGAAAATTTCTTTTCTTAAGAAAGCTCTTCCTTGCTTGTGCTAGTCTGCATTTTATGTCCTCCTTACTTCTGCCATCGTTACTTATTTTACTACATAAATAACAATATTCATCTACTTCCTTCAAGACTTCCATTCGTAATTTAATATTTCCTGCATCACCTGCCTTCGTTCGACTGCACTCCATTACTTTTGTTTTGGACTTATTTAATTTCATCTTGTACTCCTTACCAAAGACTTCGTCCATACCATTCATCACCTTCTCGAGATCTTCTGCACTCTCCGATAAAATAACAATATCATCGGCAAATCTCAAGGTTATGATTTCCCTCTCCTTGGATTGTGATTCCCTTTCCAAATTCCTCTTCGATTTCCTTTACTGCCTGTTCTATGTAAACACTAAAAAGGATGGGGGACAAACTTTAGCCTTGCCTCACTCCTTTCTGGATTGCTGCTTCTTTTTCAAAGCCCTCGATTCTTATCACTGCAGACTGCTTTATACAGATTGTAGATAATTCTTCGTTCTCGGTATCTGATCCCAATCACCTTCCGAATCTTAAAAAAACTGATCCAATCATCATTATCGAATGCCTTTTCTAGATCTTCGAATACCATGTACGTGGGATTGTCCTTATTGATTCCATCCTCTAAGATTAGACGTAAAGTCAGGATTGCTTCACATGTTCCTACATTTCTTCTGAAGCCAAATAGATCTCCTCCCAACTCAGCTTCAACTTGTTTTTCCATTCTTCTGTAAACAATACGTGTCAAAAGGTTGCAGGCATGAGATAATAAGCTAATGGTGCGATAGTTTTCACACCTGTCAGCACCGGCATTCTTGGGAATAGGTATAACAACATTCTTCTGAAAATCGGATGGGACTTCTCCTGTCTCATATATCTTACACACTAAATGGAATAACCTTGCCTTGCTGGTTTCTCCTAAGGCTGTCAGTAATTCAGAGGGAATGTCACCAATTCCAGGTCTCTTGTTCCTATTTAGGTCACTCACAGCTCTGTTAAACTCCGACCTGAAAATTGGGTCTCCCATTTCATCAGCATCAACAGGGTCTTATTGTTCCAGAACCAAATTATCTACATCTTCACCTTGATACAACTGTTGGATATGTCCCTGCCATCTTTCTGCTTTGTCTTCTTTCCCTAGAAGTGGCTTTGCATCTGAGCTCTTAATATTCATACACCTAGATTTCTTTTCTCCAAAGGTTTCCTTGATTTTCCTGTATGCAGCATCTACCTTTCCTAGGACCATACAACCTTCGACATCCTTGCACTTCTCCTTCAGCCAGTCTTCCTCAGCTACCTTGCACTTTCTTTCCACTTCATTATTTAATCGCCTGCATTCTTTTCTGCCCTCTTCATTTCTTGCATTCTTGTATTTTCGTCGTTCATCAATCAGGTCTAGTATCTCCTGAGTTATCCACTGGTTCTTAGTTGGTCTTTTCTTCCTTCCTAACATTTCTTCATTTTTCATGACTATCCACTCTTCCTCTATAGTGTTTCCTTCAGCGTTTTCATTTAGCCATTTTGAAACATTTTCCTTGAAACAATCCCTCACACTCATTTCTTTCAACTTGTCTAGATCCCATCTTTTCCATTCTTTCCTTTCTTTAATTTCTTCAGCTTCAGATGACATTTCATGACCAACAAGTTGTGGTCAGAGTCCACGTCTGCTCCTGGAACAGTTTTGCAATCCAAGACCTGGTTTCTGAATCTATGCCTAATCATAATGAAGTCTATTTGATATTTTCCAGTGTCTCCAGGTCTCGTCCACGTATATAGCCGTCGTTCGTGGTGTTTGAACCAAGTATTAGCAAGGACTAAATTATGATCAGTGCAGAATTCAACCAGCCGACTGCCTCCTTCGTTCCTTTGTCCCAATCCGAATTCTCCTATTATATTTCCTTCTCTTCCTTGTCCTACCACAGCATTCCAGTCTCTCATCACAATTAGATTCTCGTCACCTTTTACATATTGTATTACATCTTATATCTCTTCATATGTTCTTTCGATTTCCGCATCATCCGCTGAGCTAGTAGGCATATAGACCCGCCTGGGCATTGGTTTGGTGTCTATCTTGACGACAATAATTCTTTCACTATGCTGGTAGTAGTAGCTTACCCGCTGCCCTACTTTCTTATTCATAATTAAACCAACTCCTGCATTCTCTCTGTTTGATTTTGTGTTGATAATTCGTTAGTCGCCTGACCAAAAATCCTCTTCCTGCCAATGTACTTCACTTATACCAACTACTTCTAACTGTAGCCTATCCATCTCCCTTTTCAGATTCTCTAATCTACCACAACGATTCAAACTTCTAACATTCCACGCTCCGACTCGCAGAATGTCAGTATCCATCTTCCTGATGATCGCCCCCTCTCGTGTAGTCCCCACCCGGAGATCCGAATGGGGGACTAGTTTACCTCCGGAATATTTTACCCGGGAGGAAGCCATCATCATTACATTATTCATACAGAGAGAGCTGTATGTCCTCAGGCGTTAGTTACGGCTGTAGTTTCCCGTTGCTTTCAGCCGTGTAGCAGTATCAACACAGCTAAGCCATGTTGAGTATTATTACAAGGCCATATCAGTCAATCATCCAGACTGCCGCCCTTGCAACTTCGAAAGGCTGCTACCCCCATTTCGATGAACTATTCCTTAGTCTGGTCTCTCAACAGATACCCATCCGATATGGTTACACCTGCGGCTCGGCTATCTGCTTCACTATGACACGCAAGCTTTCCCACAGCGGCTAGGTCATATGGTTCGCAGGGGAGGAAGTTAGAAGTAACTGATATGAAATCAGCGAAGATGATCGCTGATACACATAGGGCGGAAAAATGACAAGAGGGTACTCCTAATGAGATGATAAAGCCTAAGTTTGGAGTGAACACGATCGATAAAGCTGTACGCAGAAACCGTGTCATATGAGGCGAATGGAGGAGGATAGGTAAAGATCTTCTTTAGGGTAATCTCATAAATAGTATTATACATAAAGCGTACAGATCTCTGCACCTGGTTATGGGGATATTTAAATGTTTTAGTAAGGATGCAAAGGAGAGGGCATGTAGGTCTCCGGTAGGATCGAATCTAAAGAATGGTATCAGTGTATGAAACCCTCACCAGGATTACTTGATTACCGAGCTGGAAATAATCCAAAGAAGAGCAGGCCGCTTTGTTCTGGTCGATTTTCGACAAAAGAGTAGCTTTACGAAACTGTTACAAAGTAGGGGCTGGGTCGGCTTTAGAGAAAGGAGACGAGCTGCTAGACTAAATTGTATGTTTCGAGCTGTCAGTGTAGAGTTGGCGCGGAATGATATTAATAGACGAATAAGTTTGAGTGGTGTTTTTTAAAGTTGGAATTCAAGAGGAAGAATTGCGGAAAGTATTCGTTTATAGGAAGAGAAGTTAAGGATTGGAACAATTTACCAAGATGGACGTTCAGTACATTTCAAAATTGTTTGCAATTATTTATGATAAGACTAGGTAAAAAGAACGGATAGGGAATCTGACACATGGACGACTGCTCTAAATGCATATCAGTGGTGATTTATTTATTTATTTATTTATTTGTTTATTTATTTATTTATTTATTTATTTATTGATTGATTGATTGATTGATTGATTGATTGATTGATTGATTGATTGATTGATTGATTGATTGATTGATTGATTGATTGATTGATTGATTGATTGATTGATTGATTGATTGATTGATTGATTGATTGATTGATTGATTGATTGCGGAATGTGAGGGATGCAGAAAGTGTCCAAGAAAGCGATGGTTAAACTCAATTTCTGATGATGTAAAGATAAGAGGAATGGAAATAAACGACAAAATCAAAAATCAATCACTACTGATCTGCATTTAGGGCAGTCGCCCAGGTGGCAGATTCCCTATCTGTTGTTTTCCTAGCCTTTTCTTAAATGATTGCAAAGAAATTGGTAATTTATTGAACATCTCCCTTGGTAAGTTATTCCAATCCCTAACTCCCCTTCCTATCAGTGAATATTTGCCCCAATTTGTCCTCTTGAATTCCAACTTTATTTTAATATTGTGATCTTTCTTACTTTTAAAGACACCATCCAAACTTATTCGTCTACTAATGTCCCCCCACGCCATCTTTCCGCTGACAGCTCGGAACATACCACTTAGACGAGCAGCTCGTCTCCTTTCTCCCAAGTCTTCCCAGCCCAAACTTTGCAACATTTTTGTAACGGTACTCTTTTGTCAGAAATCACCCAGAACAAACCGAGTTGCTTTTCTTTGAATTTTTCCAGTTTCTGAATCACAGAGAGAGTTATCTGATGTGAATCTGCAAACGGAACTTTAAAGCAACAAGCAGGTTACATTTCCAGACGCCCTTCTCATACTTCCTTAAATCGAAGTTCAACTGAACTCCAGTCCAGATACATGAGTACACTATTCCTTGTACGTTACAAAGTAAAATGTGAAGTGTGTCACAAACTCTGACGTCCCTAGCAGACACTGCGGTGTTTATTTTACTGCGCAGTTCAAGCGACACGCGCCTCGGCTCTGTTTACTCTAGGAACTTCGCCGTAGCCTAGTTCACAGAACGATGTCATTCAAAGAAGATCCAATATTTGAGTCAAGTGCCGGCTGAAGATGGAGCATGCAAAATACTTCAACAATCCAGGTAAAGCATGCAGATAGAGTGACTAAAATATATTAATATGATAGTAGTTATATTCATCGGGTTAAAGAGTGTAGTACATTTCGAGAAGTAGTACCAGTCGTGTAAGTACGTGTTAATATTACTTATCACAGAAGATAAGACAGAAAAATCTACAGTTCTCCGGGGAGGCATTATTTAAACAATACGAAATCACTGATTGATCATACGCTGTCGAACCATTCTGCGTCATATGAAACAAAATTGTTGCTTATGGTGCTTGTTGTTTTAAGGGCCTAACATCGAAGGTCATCGGCCCGAAAGAAAATTGTAAATAATGTTTTTGGTTTGATTTTGTTTAATGAAAAGTATTAATGAAATCTCTTCTTTTGATCTTGAATGAAAGTGAGTTTTCCTATATTGATGAGGCCTTACGTGGGCCATTCAAAACCAAAGTGATTTGTGTATTTTTAGCTAGAACGATTTAACAGGCAGTTGTGTTAACTCAATACCAACAATTCTTCTACAATATTTTCCACGTCCCCCAATACAAATATAAAATACACTACACAAAAGACAAACTGAATTATCTGGTTGAAGCCAATTTTATTAACAATATTCAGAATATTAACAAGACAACTCAACTTGACTGGTTCATAACGGTGATTGTTTTGAATTCTTGAATAATGTATATAAATAAAATCGTAACGACCGTGTGTCTGTGCATTGACAATTTTGGCGAAATTTCCCTACAGTTATCCGTTCCAGGTGTAATAATGACGATCAGCATACTTTTTATCTTTGGTGTCTGTCATTTTGTCTGTGTGTTTGTTTGTCTGATTTCTTATAACTTGAAAACTGGTGGATATATTTCTACCGAACTCAATAGCTGCAGTCGCTTAAGTGCGGCCAGTATCCAGTATTCGGTAGATAGTGGATTCGAACTCCACTATCGGCAGCCTTGAAGATGGTTTTCCGTGATTTCCCATTTTCAGACCAGGAAAATGGTGGACTGTACCTTAATTAAGGCCACGGCCGCTTCCTTCCCAGTTCTAGCCCTTTCCTGTCCCATCGTCGCCATAAGACATATCTGTGTCGGTACGACGTTAAGCGAATAGCAAACAAAAGGATATATTTCTACCAAACTTGATATTTAGAACCCATTTGTCCTTGTGTAGGTTTCAGGGCCAATATTCTTTCTGAATACTTACATTTACTGGGGGTTCATCCGCAACCAAAACCATGATTTTGCACTCCCGCAAAATATGCACATCCAAAATAAATGGAAAACTACCATCCTTATGGAAATCAATTTCAAAAACTTTTTTTCTCATGTGCCTCATTTCGATAGGAGGATTAATAAGGGAGATATCATGAGAGGTTAGTTTTGCAGGCTAAGTCCAACTGACATAGCCCAAAGGGTATTGTACGTGGAGCGGATTCCTTCTCTATCTATATAAATAAAATCGTCACGACCGTGTGTCTGTACATTGATTATTTTGGCGAAATTTTCGTACAGATATCCCTTTAAAGGGTAATAATGACTTTGTGCATATTTTTGGCTTTAGTTTCCTGAAAGTCCTAATTTTTACCGCCCACCCCAAAAATCAAGAATGCGGCACAATCTGCCAGACCAGGTAGAAAATTGAAATTTGGCAAAATTACACGTTTTATCCTGTAACCGACGGGAAACTTCCAAAATATTTACATTTTTTACTTCTCATCCCCGAGGAATATCGAAATATCGAGGCAATTCTATTGAATGTGCATACCTTCATTTCGATGTATTTCGTAGCTAAACGGTAAGCCCTATCACAAAACGGATGGCACAATCTCGGTTCAATTTGGAGTGATCTATAACTTTGTTCGTATGCCGTTTTGTCGTATCTTATACGTTAGATTTGGCTGTATTTCTCGATTGTACGCAATTTTGTGATTTTTACACGTATATTTCATTCCTTGACACACTTATAAGAAAGATAGTCATAACATTTGGCACGCAAATTGATACGACCAATGGCCATATGTGAACCAAATTTCGTTTTAGCTTATACATAAGTATGCAAAAAATAAAGTGTTAAAAATGTACCGAAATTTCTCACTATTCAAATTTTCGAACTCAATCCAACCCATAAATATTGGAGACACGAGAAAATATTTTAGAGCTAAACATGTAGAACGATAAACGATAGCGTAAACCGTTGGTTGATATAATGTACCATTTAGGAGCACTAAATCTCGAAATGAAGGTCTGCACTTATAAACGTGCCAATGCTTCTGTGTCATCTATATAAATAACATCCTAACGACTGTGTGTCTGTACATTGACTATTTCGGCAAAATTTTCGTACTGCTATCCGTTTAAAGGTTAATAATGACCATCTGCATACTTTTTGCTTTAGTTTCCTGGAAGTCCTAATTTTTACCCCCTCCCCAAAAATCTAGTTTGCAGCACAAACTGCCAGACGAGGCAGAAAATTGAAATTTGTCAAAATTATACGTTTTAATCTGTAACCGATGGAAAACTTCCAAGATATTTAAATTTTCACTTTTTATCCTCGAAGAATATCGAAATACCGAGGCAATACTAATGACTGTGGAAACTTTCGTTTCGAGGTATTTCGTGGCTAAACAGTAAGCCCTGTCACAATCTCGGTTCAAATTCGAGTGATCTTCAACTTTGTTCCTATGACTTCTTGTCGTGTCTCTATCCCTTATAAGTTAGATTTGTCTCTACTTCTCAATTGTAAGTAAATTTTGCACTTTTTACACGCATAATTCATACTTTGAATTACCTATAGGAAAGAAAGAATCATCAAATTCTACACGATCATTAGCCAACACAGTAACCATATGTGAGCCAAATGCTATGTTTGAATCTGTCACATAATTATCCGAAAGTTATGCACTGTGAGACAATCTTACCCAAATTTCACCCTATTCAACGCTCCTAACTCAATCTGACCCATGAATAGCTGAGATACGAGAAAATATCATAGGTCCAGCCATTTAGACCACTAAATACGGCGTCTTATGGTACAATCCGTTTGTCGATATGACATTCCATTTCGCAGCAATTAATCTGTAAATGAAGATCTTTAATATTTTAAACATGCATATACTTTATTATGTCGATATATATATATATATATATATATATATATATATATATATATAGATGTAGATTTGTAGCGATCAAGAAAGTGTGTGTGTGTCTGCTATTGTAATCAGTATTTGTCACATCGACTTTGACTGTCAGTAGGCACTCAATCCTTTTCCAACTCCGGTGTAAGTGTCATTATTAAGGAGGGCCTACGATTGTAAAGAATTCCCTTCTCAATTTCACTTGCAGAAGGCAATGAAGCATGCAATTTGTTCAAAACTCCCGTACCCGATTGTGTTTGGCTGTGGGCAAGGCTGCCCGCCATTATGAACAAATTTATCCATCTAAAATATGACTGGCATTAGGCATAGTGACCTGCTAATTTGATGGAAACTCACCAACTCGGTATGACTGGCAGTACGCTGCCTGTCATTAGGAAAAGGGACCTGTCGTTATAATGATAACTGCACAACTCAATTTTGACTGGCAGTAGGGAAGTTGCCTGCCATTATAATGTAAACTTCCCAACTCGATTATGAATGGCAGTAGGCAAGTGAGCCTGCTATTATAATGTAAACTTCCCAACTCGATTGTGAATGGCAGTAGGCAAATGAGCCTGCCGTTATCATCACAACTCCACAATTCACACTTTACAATGGAAACAACTTATGGGAATCTCCCTATGCTGTTTCTCGGATAACGCTAAGAGACGTGAAATAAAAAAAAATCGTATTCACTGTATGTACAGTATTTTACTTCGATTTCCGTATACAATGTAGAATACCGTAGCGAAGCACAGGTACATTTGGTAGTTTGGAAATAAAATTTGGCTATTTGACGAAGTGACTTATCGTGTTAGTGTCAAACGATAGAAAGCATTGTCATTAGCAGGTTACTGCAAAAGTGTAAATAACTGAAAAATGACTTATCTGGTTCCCCCTGGGATGAGTGATATAAGGAATGATCTTCATTGGGATAATTGTATTAACTACGTTGTAAAGAAAGGTTACAAATCTCTTCTCATGGTTATGAGGGTATTTAAGGGCTGAAGTAAGGATGTAAATGAGGGGGCGTGTATGTCTCTGCTAAAACCCTAATTAGAATATGATTCTAGTATATGACACCCACACCAGGATTACTTGATACGAGTAAAGGAATCAAAGGAAAGCAGCATGATTTGCTCTTAGTGATTTTAGTGTGACAAAATGTTGCTATCATTAGACTGGTAACGCTTTGCAGTAAGGAGACGAGATGCCCGACCGGGTTAGTTGGTTGTGCGGTTAGTGGCGTGCAGCTGTGAGCTTGTATCCGGGAGATAGTGGGTGCGAACCCCACTGTTGTCAGCCCTGAAGATGGTTTTCCGTGTTTTCCCATTTTGACACCAGGCAAATTTAGGGGCTGTACCATAATTAGGGCTACGGCCGCTTCCTTCCACTCCTAGCCCTTCCCTTTTCCATCGTCTGTGTCGGTGCAGCGTAAAGAAAATCGTAAAAAAGAGATGCTTGACTACGTGGTATGGAAAGATGGGGTGGAATGACATTCGTAGATGAATAATATTGAGCGGAGCTTTTGAAGGTAGAGAGATCGTATTATTCAGGTGAAGATGGGAGTGAAAAGGATAAATTGGGGAAAGTATTCAACTATACGAAACAATACGAAAGTGACTGAGGTATGAGCAGTACTAGCAATGTTATGTTATGCAGCCAGTACCTGCTTATGAATGGTGTGAAAATATTGCTCATAGGGTTGGTTGATACACGCACTTCAGTTGGCTTGGCAGCCTGATATGTACACAAGAACCTCGTTTATCCGGATTAAGTGGGGCCGGAACTGATCCGGATTATAAACAATCCGGAAAATCCGGAAAACAAAAAATTAAATATAGTACCTGTTATGTAATATATTAACATAAGTTGTACAGTAATACCTTGTTTCAATTGTACAAACAAAAATATAAGAACACTTTTCTTACATTTACGACTCTGTTTTATGCACTAAAGTAATGCGTGAGCTTTTTCCTGTTTTATATTTGTATAGCGTTTTCGGGCAGCGTGATCACGAAGACGTTTTACTAACAACAGTTCTGCCGGTATGGTTTCAGTCTGGGATTCTAAATAGGCCATCATTTTTCCCAAATGCATTGTTTTATCTCCATGAGTCACTGTTTCCCCTGATTAAGCGCCGATTTCATTTTCAAATTCACCATCAGTCCCGTCATTACCTGCCGAGAAACAAGAGGCAATAATTTATTCATCTCATTATGCCGCACCCTGAATTATAGTCATTTTTCAACCAGTCATTTACGTCGTTCTCATCTACGTCCGAGCATCCGGAAATGCGTGCAAATGTGTCAAGAAACTCAGAAGAGTCCACGGTTTTCCATTCTCAATTCCAGGCGAATTCTGGGACGGTGCCTTTGATAGACGGCGGCCAACTTACTTCCAATTCCTGTCCTTAACTATCCTTGGCGGAAAAGTCATTCAAGAATAATCGACCTCGTAAAAGAAATACTAGACTATAAATTCACACCAGGCAAATGCTGGGGCTGTACCTTAATTAAGACCACGGCCGCTTCCTTCCAACTCCTAGCCATTTCCTATCCTATCGTCGCCATAAGACCTATATGTGTCGGTGCGACGTAAAGCAACTAGCAAAAAAAAAAAAAGAAGAAATACTGTACAAGTAAAAATACATTGTTATTATTTTCGATCCGGATAAACCGGAGATCCGGATAAATGAGTGCCAGATAAAAGAGGTTCTTGTGTAATAGTAACTTCTGGCTCAGTGAGGAAAGCAACGGGAAACTACCTCACTCCTTATTTCCCTAGTACGCCTATTCATTGCTATCTAGGCCATCTATGACAGCTAATGGTGGAGCTCTCGAGGATCCAACTAGCCTTCGGGCTGAGAAGTGAACATACATACAGGACGAGGGGCATGGGATTGGAATAATTCATCAAAGGAAATGTTCGATAAATTTCCACTTTTTCTGAAAGTTGTAAGTAAATCTAGGTAAATTATTGATAGGAAATTGCCACCTGGGCGACAGTCCTAAATACAGACGATTGATGACTAATTGATTGATTATTGATTGAAGTTATTGATTGAAGCCAATACGTCTTCATAGCTTACATGGTTAGTAATACTAACATTAATCACATGACCTGAGATATCCTTTTCACGCATTTTCATTTGTTAACATCTAGGTCGCCTGCCCGTCAATATTAACGATACGTATTACTCTAGCAGATGGCAGTTTAAACTGTAAACCTCTTGCGCGATCTACGCTGAGTTTGAACGTTGTCAGGTAAACACTAGGTGTGACGCCGGGGATCCTTTACATGCCAACTCTGTACGACATGGAATTTTGACCACACAGCACTTCGGCGCGTCGAATTCCTGCTTTCCAATAGTGCGATGCCGTTTCCTCAGTAGTTCAACCCACACCAATTCCAAAACGCCGCACTGAACTCTTCGTAGCCGTATGACTGACTCATTCCTCGCTGACGCACCTCTCGAATGACTCGCTGACTGCATATTGACTATCTGGCGCTAGGGATGTTGCTACATTATTAGTGTGAGTAAATGTCGATACGTTTCTTTTGATATTCGATATTTCACGGTCGATATTTTGTTTCGATATTTTTGTGGTCTCGACATTATGACTAGGGCTCTGATGTTAGGAAAAGTCATATTTTTTCTTTGTTCTTATTTTCTTTTTTCTGATTTTGGTGCAAATCAGGCGATTAACGTCACAGATCACCGAATTTTTTGTCAGTTATATGCATATTCTGACTACTTTTGTCATAATGTCATGTTTTGAGCTATTTTCGTTGAAACGCCATATTTCGGTGGTTTGACGATAGCTTTCGCTATGCAAAATCATCTTCAAATCACCGAATGGAACTGGTGTTCAAAGAAACTGTTTCTCAGTATCACATCTGGAAGTAATACAAGTGGAATACCCTTTGTGTACAATGAAGGTCAAGACATAAGCAACCTCAACCTATTCAGAAGAATGTGCTGGAAATTTTACCTACACTCAGATTGATTTACTCTTAGAAGTACCCTTAAATTTTAGATTATTAAGTTAAATGAATAAAATGTCAATGTAAGGTTAGAAACATTATAGTTTATATTTTTCGAGATATAGCTTTAATAATAGTAAATGTTATAAATTAATTTTAAAATGTTAAAATGATTTTTATGATGCTTTACATTTCATACAAATTACATTTCACATTAACTTTAAATTATAATTAACTTATTTTTTAACTAGTTATAATGTTCAGTATATTATGTTTATGCAGGTGGATAATTATATGGTTTGGCATAATAGCAGGCTTCATAGCCTGAGCCCCGCCATGTAAAGAAAGACATTAATAAATAAATAAATATACCTCACTGCACCTTCTGCCCCACCCACTGTACTCGGTAACCCCGTCTCCCAGGTTGAGACAGAAACAATTCTGAAAAACTCATCCCAGCAGTGAGCTAATTACTTCTGGCAATCGCTCAATTGTCTTTGTTCAGATATTAGAACCTCAATCTCCTTTCACTTACACAATCATCAGTTTGCAGTGAACAGTATACCAGCACACATCCCAGTACGTTTAAGAAATAGTCTTCCACTAGTGTTAAGTTAAGAAGCTTGGTTACGGAGTTCGGAGATGGACATTTCTGTACAGATGGTTTAGTTCTATTTTGCAAGTTGTGTGAAGTGAAAGTCGTGGCTGAAAAACGTTATAATGTGCAACATGATTGTAACACGTCAACAATCAGCAGCAGTATCAAACGACAACATATCAATAAGAAGGAACAGCAATCGATATTCGATAAAGCTGTAACATCTCAGCGTTGAACAGATGTTCCGATTTTTCAAAGGAACTTTGTTAGGTGATGGTGACTGCAAACATTCCTCTAAACAAGGTGAACAATACTCATTTAACTTTTTTCCTGGAGAAATACAGAAATAAATCTGTTCTTACAAGATCAACACTGCCAAAGTCCGACTCGTTGGCTGAACGGTCAGCGTACTGGCCTTCGGTTCAGAGGGTCCCGGGTTCGATTCCCGGCCGGGTCGGGGATTTTAACCTTAATTGGTAAATTCCAGTGGCACGGGGGCTGGGTGTATGTGTTGTCTTCATCATTATTTCATCCTCATCACGACGCGCAGGTCGTCTACGGGAGTCAAACAGAAAGACCTGAACCTGGCGAGCCGAACCCGTCCTGGGATATCCCGGCACTAAAAGCCATACAACATTTCATTTCAACATTGCCAAAAACTATTTATCGCGTTGCTACGAAGATACTCTACATCGAATACGACACAATGTAGCAGACAATAAAATTTGGTTACTTATTGATGAGATAACGGACACTGCAGGTAGATGTATAGGGAATGTAATTATTTGAACACTCCATGCTGATCGCCCTAGAGTAATTTTTCTACTAACCTCAGAAGTTTTAGAGAGATAAAAGCATTCAATGATTGCAATTCTTTTTTGATAATGCACTAAAAATTTTGTGGAAGGATGAAATTAAGCGGGAAGACGTTCTTCTCTTTGTTACTGACGCTACTCCGTACATGGTGAAAACTGCTGAAGGCCTCAAAATGTTTTATCCAAGAATGACTATCTCACTTCCCTTGCGCATTCTCTGCATATGGTGGCAGAAGAAATTCGTGGACAGTTTCATGAAGTCGATAACTTAATAACTAACGTCAATTTTTTAAAATCACCTCTGGGGTTGCGACTTTCAAGGAGTTAGCTCCTTCGACACCACTCCCTCCACAGTCAGTTCTTACTAGGTAGGGGACGTGGCTTGATGCTACCGTGTATTATTGCGAAAACTACTCCACTATCAACTATCAAAAACATTATCAACGGCTTCAGCGAAGATGATGCCCCTTCTATCAAGATTGCGCAGTAATTGTTTTCCAAGAATTTGTCAGAGATTTTGGCATATACTAAGTCGAACTTTGGAATTATATGGAGTGCAATTACTCACTTAGGTCTGGTAAGCTTGAGAAATTCATGAAAGTATTGAAATTGTCAGAAGTGTTGAACTACCAGTACAACAATCACATGGAATAGTTCTCGACTGTGTAAAACGGAAACTTCAAAACGTGCTTAATCTAAATGATGGTTCTTGTCCTGTGTGCGAGATACACTTCGAACATGAGTGCATACCTGACGGCAATAATATAACGTTATTGAAATGTGCACCAATAACGTCTTGCAACATAGATAGGAGCTTCTCTTCTTACAAGAATGTTAAGTGTAATGTCTGTCGCGCGTGATGCTTTGAAGATGAATCCTGTCATACACTTCAATTCCACCCGCGGAGAAGAACGAAGGAAGGTATGTCAGCTTGCACTATAGGCCCTGCCGCCCTACCATAGTGTAATGAAAGACATATATAAAATTCGTTTCGCGGTGCTCAATTTAAACTTTAACGCATTTGAATAACATTAATGAAATCTGGGCTTAAACGTTCCAATAATATGTCAAAAATAGATTGATTTCTAGTTTTCTCGTATTTCAAACCACCAGTGCAAGTTGCAAACATGTATTGACATTTAAAATGTTGTGTGATCTGATAATCTTAGAGAACTTAGTACCTTGTAGGTACGTATTCACAAATGTTTTGTAAGCGAATCAAGGACGAAAGACAGAGAATAACTGATAACATGTACATTCAGAAAATTAATACGTAAGTAAGAATCAAGTATTTAGTTAACAAATATGTAGGCCTATCGAAGAAATTCCCGTTTTGATTTATAATTTGTTTCAAAATTGCTATATTTAGATGACTCATTTTCAGGTCATATTTTGTAATTTTTTACATCATACTTAGTCACTTTTAAATTCATATTTGGTTGATTATTTGGGATATTTGTAGGTCTTAAATATCCGAGTCCCAGTTATGACATACCAATAACGAAAAATTCGTTACAAAAATTAAGGGGAAATGTCTTCATTCGGACAATGCGTATAACGTTACGATTATGAGTAAACATGAGTAGTCTTTTATCGTAAAAAGAACGCACGAACTATAGGGTGACCCAAATGTCGTTAACATTTGACCAGTCAATATTTCACGGAATATTAGAGGTAAAAAGGTAATAATTTACACACATGATCGGCAAGACATGGGATTTTATTGACACAAAAATAAAGCTTCATCACTAACAGTGCCTATTTTTCTGGTAACGACAACGTACTGCGACTGCAGGTGCATCTAACGCCCTTCTCACAACAGCTTCTTTTATACCGTGTACGGGTTTCATGCAGCATCACTGACGTGTTGCTGTCCATCGCCATCAATTGGCCTGTTGGTGCATTCGTTGTTGGTGCGAATGAAACTCTGATGTATTGTTGCACAGGGCCATCTGTTGATCATTTATGAACCATTGTAATTTGGAAAAGAATATCAGTTGATGTAAAGAAATATCGATATTTTGCTTTGATAACGTCGGGATATTGATCCTTTAAAGTAGTATCGATATTGAATGAAATATCTGAAATCTTAATATATCGGAACATTCCTACCTCGCGTTCACTCCTGACTGACTCAAAATTGACTCGCACTAAGTCGGTTTCGTTCTTTATGTATGTCCCACGATATACACTTTCAGACCATTCCCGGCGTCTTCTCTATCGTTGACTGTTCCCAGCATCTTCGAAACGTGTGTACTCTACTATCGTCTTTATCGAATGCCTCAACAGTTCGGTTGGGCTGTTGGCTTAACCCCTGTTGGTCACATTCAACAGTATCATAGACCCCACCACCTACCTCCGCAATCTAGACATTCATTGTCAAAGTACAGTATTTGGACTGGCAAACAGACAGCAGTTTCTACACTATAAAAAGTTCAAAGACATTGATCATTATCTCTCGTAGTTGTGCTTAAGTGAAACAATGCATTGACTCACATTAGGGTTTGTAGTGGCGGAAAAAGGCAAATTGCTAATCTGGTCGACCGGATAGCGATGATTAAGGAAAGGAATGTAATTTTTTGGAATAAATAAAGAATATATTCTCATACTATGTTATATTTTATTTACCTAAAATTCGTAGCTCATATCCTGATTTTCCAACTTTACTCAAAACTAGTAGTAGTGTACGTGTCTGCTTTCTCGTATAACAGGTACTTCTTCTTCTTCTTCTTCCTTATCTGTTTACTCTCCAGGTTCGTTTTTCCCTCGGACTCGGCGAAGGATCCCACCTCTACCGCCTCAAGGGCAGTGTCCTGTAGCTTCAGACTCTACGTCGGGGATACAACTGCGGAGGATGACCAGTACCTCGTCCAGGCGGCCTCACCTGCTATGGTGAACAGGGGCCTTGCTGGGGGTTAGGAAGATTTTTTTTGCTAGGGGCTTTACGTCGCGCCGACACATATAGGTCTTATGGCGACGAAGGAAGATTGGAAGGGACACACAAGGAAGAGGGAAGGAAGCGGCCGTGGCCTTAAGTTAGGTACCTACCATCCTGGCATTTGACCGGAGTAGAAGTGGGAAACCACGGAAAACACTTCCAAGATAGCTGAGATGGGAGTCAAACCCATCTCTAATCAGTTGACCTCCCGAGGCCGAGAGGACCACGTTACAGCGCTCGTACAACTTTCGAATTTTGTGGCAGAGCCGGGAATCGAACCAGGGCCTCCGGGGGTGGCATTTAAACACACTAACCACTACACCGCAGAGGCGGACGTGTTAGTCTTTTTGCAGATAATTAGTAGTTCTTAGTAGCATGTAGGTTGTAGAGATCTGGTTTGAGCACACTTTGAACAAGTATACTTTTACCAAATTGAGAGAATGTAATAACGTACTCCACAGAGAGTCCCTTTATTCCACTTAAAGGAATAGCAGGAACATTTTGTGTGGTTTCTATAAAAGAGTCAATATTTTGGCAATCAATCAACTCCAACACAGCGTTTAGGAAGTAAAGGCGTGGGTAGGAAACTCCGAGTTACGAGCGGATGTCCCACGTTACATCCTTAGGGACACAGTACATGACCCTCTTCCCTTAATATAATGGGTTCGACCAGAATTAGCTAGTACCTGAGATGGACTCCTGGCCAGTTAGAAACTAGGTTCTGCCCAGTTGCTAACCGGACGTTATCGAAGACAAGGTATACAGTGTGATTCAGCAGCCCCTTCCAATATCGTTTGCTGCAGCCCAACTAACGTTCACATGGTTATAGGGGTGCTATTCCACTGCAGGCGTACTGTATGGTACTAATTTTCAGTGAGCACATTTTGCACACGATTCTGCACCCTAGAGAAATGTTATATCATGCTTTCGCAAAACATGACGCCTTAAATTAATGTAACAAACGTCCTTTTACCACGTTACTATGTAAATGTGTCGCGCGTCGTGACCGGGGTGGGGGAAACGAAGAGGGGAATTAATGCATGAATCTAGGTAACAGTGCAGTAATTAATGTCTTAAATGCCGATCCAGATGGCGTATACACTCTGCTATCTTCGTACTACCAGGACGCTTCCAGCAGTGTAGCGTAGCGGACGTGGTTAGGCGTTCGCTTAGCAATCGATGGAATGTGGCAGAAGTGGTTCAAATCCTTCATCGTTTAAGTATTTTTGCATCGGTATGATGTTTGAATACGTAAACACAGACCCATGTTCGCCACATTCAAACAGTAGAATGACGCTTGTATTCATCTTGTGCCCTGGGCATTCTCCGCTGGGTAAGGCCTGAATGTACTGTAATCTCCGCTGTCATTCGGCATATATTCCCCAGAGGAATACGTTAACATGCTCCTAATTTATGGGCAAGCAAGACAAAACGCGTGCGAATCACTATGTGTGTACCAGAAACGGTATCCCGACAGGCGAGTTCCGGCTACTAAGACAGTCCGCCGTGTTGAAAGACGCCTAAGGACAACAGGCGTGATTTCCAACCAGCCACCAGTCCGCGAAGGCCTTTTACTTACGGTGAAACAGAAGCGGGCGTTTTGCAGGCAGCTCGTAGTAATCCACGCATCAGTACAAGGGTGAGTGCACGGCAGGTGAACACCAGCCAGCCGTCTGTCTGACGAATACTGCATGAACATAAATTTCCTCCAGACCATCTTGAGCTAGACCAATAGTTCCATGGGCGGGATTTCGAAGCTGGAATGGAGTTCTATCGGTGGCCATTAGGCAGGCTGGAGAATGATGAAGATTTCGTATCGCATGTCTTGTTCTAGGATGAATCGCGCTTTTACAATAATGGGAGCGTCAATCGCCACAACATGCCCCACTGGAGTCCGGACAATATTCACTGGGTGCGACAGGCGGCCCATCAAGTACGATGGGGAGTGAATGTTTTGTGTGTAATCCCGGGAGGTCGCCTGATTGGACCTTATTTCTTTGAGGGCCATTGGACGGGCCCACGCTACCTGCACTTTCTGCGTCAGGAACTCCCACTTTTGCTGGAGGATGTGCCCTTGCACGATCGTTTGACGATGTGGTTGCAACAGGATGACTTTCCAGAACATTCGACTCTGCCCGTTCGTAACCATCTGAACGAGGAAGTGCCAGGGAAATGAATAGGACGAGGAGGCCCACTTTCTTGGCCCGCCAGATCACCAGATTTAACGCCGTTAGACTTATTCTTATGGGGACATTTTAAGAACGTCCCTTACACTCAAGCGCCTGAAAACTGCGACCAGCCTTCGCAACTCATCATGGACGCCTGCTGAGCAATTACACCTGGAATGCTTCAGCACGCAAGATGATCTATTGTACACCGGGCCCGAATGTGCACAAACCAAAACGGTCATCATATCGAGTATTTGTTGCACTAAACATTGTCAGGGCAGTTGTGTTCTTATTCTTTCCTGTCTGTATGTGTGCGGCCTGCTAATTAATCGGCCCTTCTTAGGGCTACAAACGCATTTATTTTCACACATAACTTGCACGAAAGCGGGTATTGAAGTTGTATTGAGTGCGGTACGTATTAACACTTTCGCACTCAGCGCACCAATCTATCGGCTCTGTCCTATTTACGGATTTTGGTCCTTTGCGTGGCTGTTAAATCGTAACAGTTGATCGTGACGGTACATTAAAGCGTTGAATTTGCGTTTTACTCTACAGATATATCCACCAGCCCTACAAAATAGTTTTATTTTCGACAAATGAAATCTGTTGACCGTGAATGTTTATGATGTGGTTATTTGAAGTTGTTATTGCGTGGATCTGTTTTGGTCTCAGGAAACCGTAAAAGTAATAACATTATTGTTAGAAAATATTTTCCGGTTAATCCTAAAATTTCGTTATCCGAACAGGCTCCGGTCCCGTAGTTCGGATTAACGGGACTCTACTGTATTAACATCTGTTTAATTGTATGAAAAACGTGGTAAGAGTTTAATTTTGGTTGAAACATATTCATAAAGATATCAGTAAATACATGACCCTATGAAATGTTCAGTATGAGACCCAGGCGTTACTTTCTGAGGCAGCATTATCATTGTCAGAGTTTCCGTAATATAGTAGACGCTCAAAGTATGGCCGATGCTGTGCGTCAGTGGGTAGTATATACTTCGAAAAGCTTCTTGCTTTCGCTGGTTTCAACCTAAGTTCACTGTTGTACGCCTTCGTTAAAGCCGCCAAATTACAAACACGCTTTGCTTTAATTTGAAATGTCTGTGCCGCTAGTCCACTAGTTGATGTGCTAACAGTCACATCATTGCTGCGATACTGAATAATCTCGTATGATGTGACTTTCCACACTCCTTCATGTTTAGACAGTGACATAGTACCTTTCACACTGACTGACAGAGCAAATGCAACACCAAGAAGGAGTGGTTCGAAAGGGATGAAAGTTGGGGAAAAAACAGAGACGGCACGGACGAATAATTGATGTTTATTTCAAACCGATATGCAGGTTACACAATGCGCACGGCATCGACTCAGTAGGATGTAGGACCACCGCGAGCGGCGATGCACGCAGAAACACGTCGAGGTACAGAGTCAATAAGAGTGCGGATGGTGTCCTGAGGGATGGTTCTCCATTCTCTGTCAACCATTTGCCACAGTTGGTCGTCCGTACGAGGCTGGGGCAGAGTTTGCAAACGGCGTCCAATGAGATCCCACACGTGTTCGATTGGTGAGAGATCCGGAGAGTACGCTGGCCACGGAAGCATCTGTACACCTCGTAGAGCCTGTTGGGAGATGCGAGCAGTGTGTGGGCGGGCATTATCCTGCTGAAACAGAGCATTGGGCAGCCCCTGAAGGTACGGGAGTGCCACCGGCCGCAGCACATGCTGCACGTAGCGGTGGGCATTTAACGTGCCTTGAATACGCACTAGAGGTGACGTGGAATCATACGCAACAGCGCCCCAAACCATGATGCCGCGTTGTCTAGCGGTAGGGCGCTCCACAGTTACTGCCGGATTTGACCTTTCTCCACGCCGACGCCACACTCGTCTGCGGTGACTATCACTGACAGAACATAAGCGTGACTCATCGGAGAACACGACGTTCCGCCATTCCCTCATCCAAGTCGCTCTAGCCCGGCACCATGCCAGGCGTGCACGTCTATGCTGTGGAGTCAATGGTAGTCTTCTGAGCGGACGCCGGGAGTGCAGGCCTCCTTCAACCAATCGACGGGAAATTGTTCTGGTCGATATTGGAACAGCCAGGGTGTCTTGCACATGCTGAAGAATGGCGGTTGACGTGGCGTGCGGGGCTGCCACCGCTTGGCGGCGGATGCGCCGATCCTCGCGTGCTGACGTCACTCGGGCTGCGCCTGGACCCCTCGCACGTGCCACATGTCCCTGCGCCAACCATCTTCGCCACAGGCGCTGCACCGTGGACACATCCCTATGGGTATCGGCTGCGATTTGACGAAGCGACCAACCTGCCCTTCTCAGCCCGATCACCATACCCCTCGTAAAGTCGTCTGTCTGCTGGAAATGCCTCCGTTGACGGCGGCCTGGCATTCTTAGCTATACACGTGTCCTGTGGCACACGACAACACGTTCTACAATGACTGTCGGCTGAGAAATCACGGTACGAAGTGGGCCATTCGCCAACGCCGTGTCCCATTTATCGTTCGCTACGTGCGCAGCACAGCGGCGCATTTCACGTCATGAGCATACCTCAGTGACGTCAGTCTACCCTGCAATTGGCATAAAGTTTGACCACTCCTTCTTGGTGTTGCATTTGCTCTGTCAGTCAGTGTATTTTTGCAAGGAAGGTTTTGTAATCCATAATCATGGATTTATCAACGTAAACAATGTATATATTCCTAGCACTCTTCTCCATGATGTCTATCCATTGTTGAGGATATTACGCAGTGTCATGCTTCCTCTTCTTCAGCTCTTCAACTCAGTACACGTATATACATTTAGAGTAAGAACAGCATTTTCTCATGCACTTGTGATATTTTATTACTACTCAAAATAGATGTCACAAAACGGATATATTGTGCTGTTCTGATTGCCATGTGAAAGTTTACAACGAGACGATTCCAACGATACCCATAACTTATATAGCGTCAAAATGTGAACTTGTGCTGTTTTGGAATTTGTAGCTTCAAGTGTTAAAAATCAGGCGACGGATATGAAAACTGCTTCATTAATTCTCTTTTTAAATAATTGGCTTTAGGTCACACCAATACAGATGGATCTTGTGGCGATGATGGGAAGGAGAGGGCTAGGAGTAGGAAGGAAGTGCCCGTGGCCTTAATTAAGGTACAGCTCCAGCATTTACTGGGTGTGAAAATGGGAACCCACGGAAAAATTACCAACAATGGGTTTCGAACCTACTATCTCCAGAATGCAAGCTCATAGCTGCACGCCCCAAAGCGTACGGCCAACTCTCTCGGCCAGTTATTCTTAAGTTAACTGGGAAGTCTGATTTACAAGGAAAGGGTTTGATGAAAGTGGACCATCAAGGTGGAGCCCATTCCCAACATTCTTCAACTACTTTGTGAGAGTTTTGAACTGTGAAATCAATTTTGAATAGCAACTTTGGTTTACAGGGTCTCGTATGAGAACTGTCGTGGTTTTTCTCCTTCATTTCAGTTCTTCATTGTAAGGATTCTCAGGAAATTCTGAGTCTGAAGTAACTGAGTGAGGGTATTTATGTCAACAGTTGGAGGAGGTTTAATTTGAAGGCTGAGGAGGGGTTTAGAGGGGTGGAGTGGGCGTGGCTCTGCTCGTGTATGTTTGCGTTTACTGTTCTTTAGTTTCCACTTTTAGTGTGACTGTGACGTGCTTTAATTACATTCTAACACAAGGGCAGCCAGGATACGATGCTGTATGTTTGTATTAACAATTTGTACACGTCACTTGGTCCTGCGGAACCTTGCAGTCAGTCTAATATGGTCGTGTGAACCACCGCGTCAGTTGCAGCGAGTGTTTTCCGTGCACCAGACCTCAAGGTTGTTTAATTTAAAGTAATTATAACACATTGTTACCAGTGGGGTATTTTGGCAAGGGATTATTGGCTGGCGACGGTGTGTTTGATGTTTTTGAGATAGTGTAGGTGATGTTATAGGCTCCTGAAGTGGCGTTTTACCTTATGCAAGTGTTTTTGGAGCTTTGGGAAATTTTTGGTAAGATATGGTGTGTGTAGTGTTTGTGCGTGTGAATCAGTGGGTGGAGTTTTGACCAGTGGAATTTGGGTGCCGTTGGTTTTAGTTTATTTTGGAAGGGAGCTGAGGTTTTTTCTACTTGGGATTTAGAGATAGTCTTAGATCTGAGGTCAGTTTGAGTGGTAGAGATGGAAGAACAGATGGTTTTATTTTGCGTGATTACTGTTGTTATATTGGAAGGAGAGAGAGTCTGGGTGTTGGTAATGAGTTGAGTTCTGGGTTTCAGGAGTTTGACTACGTGGGTAGAAATCATTGTTTAATCAATAGGGTAATAGATATTGGTCTGGAGATGTCTATTTATGGCAGCTGTACGAGGATGTAAGGGATTCAGTTATATTTGATAAGTATCATCATCATCAATTTGTTTTAAGTTACTTTGCCGATGAATAGAATGCTGCGAGGCTGATCTTCTAGTACGATGCCCGCCTGATGAACACCAGCATAGCCATCCAGGCTCTGCTTACCCGTTTGTTTTTTCTTTCCTGTTGAAATTGTAGGTAAGTTTGTAAATTATTTTTCTACCCGTTGCAACCGAGGGTGAGCACTGAGTATGTGTGTGTGTCTCCAATATGAATTTATTTTCCAACCACTAGAGATTTTGCAGTTCTAGACGACTTTTCAGCTTGTCCTAGTAGACTGTGCTTTTGTTCTCCTTCAGTCGATGGCAGTACTGCGCTTTTTGTAGCTAATAATACCTGGTGGCTGCTTCAGGGGACCGTATAGATTATTTCGGTCCCTTTTTGTATAATTCGTTTTTTTTCTTTGTTAATAATTTTTTATGTCCCAAAGATTAATTTTACGGTTTTCGGAGAAACCGCGGTGACTGAAATTTCTCCCGAAGTAGTATAGTACCATAGTAGGTATTCACGCTGTTTTGCATCAGAACTAAAAGTGAATTGTTCATAAATTGTCTTATTAATCCACTTCTGTATATAGTTTATTTCTTTTGCTAGTTGCTTTATGTCGCACCGACACAGATAGGTCTTATGGCGACGATGGGACAGGGAAGGGCTAGGAGTGGAAAGGAAGCGGCCGTGGCCTTAATTAAGGTACAGCCCCAGCATTTTCCTGGTGTGAAAATGGGAAACCACGGAAAACCATTTTCAGGGCTGCCGACAGTGAGGTTCGAACCTACTATCTCCCGAATACTGGTATATAGTTTTATTGATGATGGGTGTACAAGAAATATCTTAGGTAGATTAATGCATTTCTAAAGTAAATTTGTATGTAACACTTGTGTTCAATCACAAGCCTAAAATTTCCTGATCTCTTCCATTGTCAGTGTAGCAATAGGCTTGGTTTTTTTCATTATCTGGAATGTTGTGTGCAACTATTTCATTCATAAGCATTATCAATTTCTTCTGACATATTACGCCTTCTATAGAATCTATAGATCTTAAGAAATGTTTAAAAGTTGTTCGTTCGATTTTAGGATAAATCGAAAAATGCTTTAATTAATTCAGACTACCAGAATTAAATACAGCTATAGATATATCAAATCATTGATCGATGTAGCATGTTTCTCTGCATTTGGAAGTATAATCAGAAATTTTAAACCACGGTTTTAAAACGTCCACAGATGTGTTTGACGCCAGTGGCAATTAGAAACACAGACACCGAGCGAGTTGGCCTTGGAGTTAGGGACGCTTAGGCGTGAATTTGCACTCTGGAGATGACCGGTTCAAATCCCGCTGTTGGCAGGTCTGAAGATAATTTATCATGGTTTCTCATTTTCACACGCCGAGCTGAGTGGCTCAGACGGTTGAGGCGCTGGCCTTCTGACCCCAACATTGCAGGTTCGATCCTGGCTCAGTCCGGTGGTATTTAAAGGTGCTTAAATACGTCAGCCTCGTGTCGGTAGCTTTACTGGCACGTAAAAAACTCCTGTGGGGCTGAATTCGGGCACCTCGGCGTCTCCGAAAACCGTGAAGGAGTAGTTAGTGAGACGTAAAGCAAATAACATTATTATGATGATGATGATTATTATTATTATTATTGATGATGATGATGATGATAATGTTTGTTGTTTTAAGGGGCCTAACATCGAAGGTCATCGGCCCCTAGATGATGATGATGATGATGATGATTATTATTATTATTATTATTATTATTATTATTATTATTATTATTATTATTATTATGATTATTATTATTATTTTCACACCAGACAAATTCTGGTTCTGTACCTTAATTAAGGCAACGGACACTTCCTTCCCACCCCTAACCCTTTTCTATCCCATCGTTCTATCCCGTCGACATATCAGTGTCGGCGCGACATAAAGCATATTACAAAACAAAATTCCGATAGTGACGAACATTTCGCATGTGGCGAAGAGTTTTAGGATACAACTGATCTTCCTAAGGCCAAACTAAGAAATGCCGGAAACGTCGGAAACTACGGGAACCGACTATATGAGCGTTACAACGTTTGCTATACTGATAAGTAATTTAAAAAAAATGGTGAGTTGATATCTTGCTCCGTTGCCATTTTATCAGATGCTGAAATTAGCCCATCAGACTGCTTCGCGGGCGAATTCAAATGGACTTTAATAGGCGGTGTTGCTACATTTGCATGCGGCTTGATCGGACATGAGGGCCATGCCGAGAAGTGAGCATCAAACACTAACACACGTGGGTTTCAGCCAATAGCGTGCTTGCTATGGGCCGAGCCTATCAGCAGAGAGTGTTTAAGTTCCTCTCCTGGAGAAGTTTATATGTTCTATTGGCACTCTCAAGCCTGCCATAAGCCACACGCAGATGTAGCAACACCGCCTCGCAAAGCCCATATAAAATCGCCCGCGAAGCGATCTGATTGGCTAATATCAGTAGCTGATAACATGACATCGACGTAATATATTTCAAATTACGTGTCAGTATGACCAGCGCTCTAACACTGATATACCTGGTTCTCGTTGTTTTCAACCTCCCTGTATTTTCCCACCAGGCTGGAGCTACACCTTAATAAGGCTACAGCACTACCTTCCCAATCCTAGCCAATCCCCACATTTCCATCGCCGAAAACACTTCATGTGTTTTAACCACTTCAAACTACTAAGGAAATAAAAAATAAAAAATAAACACCAATTGATGTGTTTGGCGGTGAATGATTTAACACAGGAATACGCTTCTAGTATTACAACAGCACGGTCACACAGTGCTGATGACGTCAACTAAGGGACAATAATTAGGGAAGTTCGGCAAATTGAGTTACGGATAGTTGAGTGAGCTTTTAACGCATGTAAATCACTAAATGATTTCCGCTGTTAGAGTGAAGCATATGGTAGCCTGATATGTGTTCAGGAGAGAATTAAGATTATAACACTTGAATCTCACTTAACCGAAGGTAAACAGTATTAAAAACCTCAATTTATTACTTCAATTACTTTCAGAGTAGAAGAAAGTAATGAATTGTAAAAGAATTATGTTAAAGAGGACAGCAGTATATAGGACGAATCATATTAGTGACCATTATGCTATAAAGATGCCGTGAGATAAACAGATATCGGAAGTTGTAAACTATGGTAAATGTCTACGAATTACGGACGACAAAATTCTTCGCAAGTAGACCTGATTTAATTCTCATCCCAGAACTTTTCACACCGTGTAAGTTACAATTATAGTGATACCTCCTTATTGGATTTATTGTTCATCTGTGTTAATACGAAATCTATGAATATCATATGTAGGAAAGAAAAGGATCTTTGTCATGTAGCGGAAACTTTTTCATTTAATAATAAAGAGTGAAGTTCTTCCGGATGAAGATCAGAATTTAGTAAACGGGTAAGGATCCGTGATGTGAGCTAATGTCAGCTTTACTGGATTACTTTCACTTGACCAAGGTTCTGACTCGTTCACGCACGAGTGATCACCCTTTACTCAGACTAAGCACCAGCGATGTCGAAAATGAACATTATGTTCGTCTGATTTCACATAACATGCTTAGAGCGCGGCATTCTATTGCTGATGTCTCGTTATGTACCATTGTGTGTCAGGAACATGCTACTAAAGTATCAATTCTCGCTAACAACTGATATTTTCTCAGAGAAGAGAAAGAAATGGTCATGGGATACACAGCCTCAGTATTCTCATACTTTAACAGAAACGTTGACAAAAAGTCACAAAATTTATATCCCTTCTCCACCATCTGTCCGTACAAGTTATACAGAAACAGAAATGCACTTTATAAAAAAATGTTGCAATATTCTCGACTGCCTCAGTTATGCATTTTATAACTTGGCATTTAAAGAAACACCTACACAATGAATTCGGAGTGCATTCATATGACGTCCTGTAGTAACCAGTACATTCACATGTAAATCATTTCAAAATTTTCACCTCAGAAGGAAGTAAGAAGTAGCAGTGAGATGTTGCTACATTCTGAGATCAACTATCTTGTACTTGCTTGATGCTAGGATTCATCTAGGTTTCGGACAATGACGAACTAAGCGCTAGATAATAAGTTAAGTAGATTTAATGTCAAGGCAGCGCGTCGGCCTCTCACCGCTGGATACCGTGGTTCAAATCACGGTCGCTCCATGTGAGATTTGTGCTGGACAAAGCGGATGCGGGACAGGTTTTTCTCCGGGTACTCCGGTTTTCCCTGTCATCTTTCATTCCAGCAACACTCTCCATTCTCATTTCGTAGCATCTATCAGTCATTAATAAATCACTTTGGGAGTGGCGAACCCATCGTAATAATAGCCTACACCTGCTTCATTCACTCCATCCCTGACCCGGTCAATGACTGGAAAACAGGTTGTAGGTTTTCATTTTCAGATTTAATGTCAAGAAAGGACATGTCTTTCAAGAAAATTGGTTCAAATACCACACACCGTTTTCCTTAGAAACTGCAAAGTACGGTTGTGACGGAGTATAGTTACTTGCACAAAATGGCATATGTTATACATTATTCGACCAAACGTTTGACTTCGATCGTGTTTAAACATGAAAGTCTTTAACAGGAAAATGCAACCAACTAAAAATGGAAATTAAGATCGTTAAGTAGGAGAATGTGATCACTGATTTACATAAATTACAAAGGAAGAATCTTCCTCGTGATCCAGCCAGTTTTTGAAATTGGTGAGAAAATACAAATGTTGCTAATGGCTTTGGCACTTATTATTGTAAGTTATCAGTCATTCAGAATCAAAAATATTTTGGATTAGAAATAAACAACCTAAGGACATAATATCAATGAACATAAAATCTACAGATATCTAATGTTTTCTTATTTTCTTAAGAATTAGACATCCTTTTGTAGTATTAGGAATTGTATTGTAAAAAGGTGAGTATTAATAAACAACATTCATGCGGATTTTAACCATCCGTTCCCGGATGGGATTCAGAGCAACTCCAAGAACTAGGCAGTACCCATCAACTCAAGGTACTAAAAATAATTGTACAAGTTATACTCGTATGGCACATTATTAATAACCGTACCCACATCTTCACGTAGAATTACTATTTAAATATGAGTATTGTATATACTAGAACATACAGCCTTCCAAGAACAAGCGGGACGTTTCATTAAACGGCATTCCAAATTCGTCGTTCTTCACTTAGTTCAAGACTCGCCCAAGAGATGGCACGGTCTATCAATTTCACAGTCCTACTATAATGCAAGCATAGAGTAAAGAACACAACCAAAGCTCCCTTTTATGTCCTGCTCATGAAAATCCAAATGGACAAAACTCGTAGAGGCGAATGAGTTAAAAGCAGAGGCATATTAAAAGCAATTTTGATTCATCATCATCATCATCATCATCATAATTTACCAACTCCAGTTTCCCGGGTGTAGTGTACAAGCGCTCGCCATCTTCTTCTGTCTTCATACATCTTCCGTTCCAGTACGTCCTCCCATTTGTGTCCTCTCTCCTCCACATCTTATCTTAGAGTCTCTATCCAACGTTTTCTTCGTCTTACCTGTGGTCTTATTCCTACGAGATTAAGGTAAAAATATTTTCTGGCAGGTCTTTCCCTGTTTATTCTCATTATGTGCCCATACCACTGAAGTCTGCGTTTCTTTATGACACTGGTAATAGGAACCTCAATACCAGCTACTTTTCTATTTACTTTATTTCTGATCTTTTCCTTTGTGGTGGTTTGGTTCATGGTTCTAATGAATCTCATTTCAGTTGCTTGGATTCTAGTAAGGATTTGTTTAGTAAGGTACTTGTATCTAAACCGTACGTGGGGATTGGTACGAAGTAAGTGTCGTACATTATTGCTTTTGCTTTTTGTGGTATTTTTCAGTCCCAGAGAAGATTCCTGAAGTGACTGTACAAATGAGGAGCTTCCCGTGCCCTGCTGAGTATCTCCTGCCTAACAGTGTTATCTTTCGAAATTGTGCTTCCGGTGTACTTGAAGTGGGAAGCTGATTCGATTTTTGCTCCTTCCAGAAATATACTTGTGCTTGTTCCTTCCCTGTTAATGGTCATTTCCATTGTCTTTGTTTTGCTCACCTTCAGTCCAAAATTCTTGAATGTGTTGTTCCATTCATTAAGTTTCTTCTAAACTTCAGCTTCTGTCTCTCCACATAAAAGCACATCATCAGCAAATACCAGGGCGTTTGGTTCACTGTCCATTTTCCTGATAGATTTGATGACCTTGCCCATTACTTTTACGAACAGGAGTGGTGACAGAGCACTTGCTTGTTGGACACCTCTCTTTGTTTCAAACCATTTTGATCGTCCGTTGCCTATCTGGACAGAGCTGTATCACTTCTGGTATAGCATCTTGACTTTTTCAATTAAGTACTTTGGCACCTTTAGGTCTTCCAGACATCTCCATATATTGTTTCTAGGAACACTATCATATGCATTTTCAATGTCTACAAATGCAAACACACGATTTCTTCCGTATTCCCAATACTTTTCTATCAGTATCTTTACTGCAATGATAAGATCCACAGTACTTCGACCTTTCCTGAACTCGTGTTGTTCTTCCTCAAGCAAAGGTTCCACTATCTTCCTAAGTATCATTTCTATGATCTTTTCCAGCATCTTCAGTGTGTGTGACAACAGCGTTATGCCTCTGTAATTTCCATATTTCCGTCGGCTACCCTTTTTGAACAGTGGAATGATGACTCCTTTACTCCAATCTTCTGGAATTTTGTTACTTTCCCAAATCACTGATAACACTCTATATAGCCAATTCAAACCTGGTATTCCAGCTGCCTTTATCTTGTCTGAGCTGAGATCATCAAAGCCTGGGGACTTCCCATTTTGCATGCTCTTTAGTGCTGTTTCTACTTCAAGCCATGTTAATGGGTATTTGTTGTTTTCGGCTTCATCTACACTACAATCATTGGTGGTGGTGTTGCTTCCATCTCCATTTAACAGCATGTTGAAGTACTTCTTCATTTCATCCCTGATCCCTCCCTCTGTTTGTATTAAGCTACCATCATCTGTTTCCAGTGCAAGGATGTTTATATATTCATTTCATTTACTGTTTACTATTTTATATAGTAGTTTCCTACTTCCTTGACGGTCTTGCTCTATCCTTGTAGTAAAGTCATCCCAGCACTTTTGCTTTTCTTCATGGATCAGTCCTTTTACAGCCAGTTTCTTTTTCCGGTATTTCTGTGCTAGATGTTCAATTTCTAATTCATTTCGTCTATCATCTGTTTTCTGTTTTCCGAGTCTAATATTTTTCCAGTATATTTCTATCTTTTACTGCCGTCTTCATTCGCTCATTCCACCAAGGTGTTTCCTTCTCTTTAGGTGTGGCACTTGTTCTTCCACAAATTTCCGTGGCTTCTTTTACAAGTGTTTCTTTGAATAAGGACCATTCTCTTCTACTTCCCCTTTCTCAGTTTTGGGTAATTTAGCTCTTATCCTTGCTTCATAGTTTCCTTTCTTCTCTTTGTCCTTCAACAGCCATGTCTCCATCTTTGGCATTTCTTTTTGTTTAATTTTGGGCACATGAAAATCTTTTAGATCAGCGATTAATAGCCGGTGTTCGCTATCTAGGCACTCGCTGGGTATGACTTTAACATCTGTAACATACTGACCCGCTTTTCTATCAGTGATGATGAAGTCGATCATAGTTTTGAGCTTTCCATCCCAGCTGTATCTCGTTATTTTATGGCTGTCCCTCTTCTGATACCATGTGTTCTGTATGGTTAAGTTGTTTCGCACACAGAAATCAATCAGGTTCTCTCCTTCAGAGTTTCTGTTACCATAGCAGTGGGGGCCAACGATGTTTTCACAACCTAGTCTTTCTTTACCAACTTGGGCATTCATATCAGCCATACTGATTGTGTTTTTTCTGTTATTTGTTGCTCAAGTTCGATAAGAAATTGCTCTTTCTCTTCTGTGGTACATCCTGTCTGCGGTGCATATACTTGCAGGAGAGTATGATGTGCATTACCAACACTTAGTCTCATCTGGATGATCCTATCAATCACATATTTGACATCTGTCTGTGTGTCTATATCTTTACGAAGGAGGAAGCCAACTCCATTTCTGGATTTATCATTGTTCCCACTCCAGTACAGCACATATACATTTCTCAAGGGCTTCTTCCCATATCCTTTCCGTTTTGTCTCACTCAACCCCAATATCTTGAGCTTACGCCTCTCCATAAGTCCATAAGTTCTTCGTATTTGTTGGTGAGAGTAAGGATATTGAGTGTACAAGTTTTCAATCAATCAATCAATCAATCAATCAATCAATCAATCAATCAATCAATCAATCAATCAATCAATCAATCAATCAATCAATCAATCAATCAATCAATCAATCAATCAATCAATCAATCAATCAATCAATCAATCAATCAATCAATCAATCAATCAATCAATCAATCAATCAATCAATCAATCAATCAATCAATCAATCAATCAATCAATCAATCAATCAATCAATCAATCAATCAATCAATCAATCAATCAATCAATCAATCAATCAATCAATCAATCAATCAATCAATCAATCAATCAATCAATCAATACTGATCTGCATTTAGGGCAGTCGCCCAGGTGGCAGATTCCCTATCTGTTGTTTTCCTAGCCTTTTCCTAAATGATTTCAAAGAAATTGGAAATTAATTAAACGTCTCCCTTGGTAAGTTATTCCAATCCCTAACTCCCCTTCCTACAAATGAATATTTGCCCCAGTTTTTACTCTTAAATTCCAACTTTATCTTCATATTGTGATCTTTCCTACTTTTATAAACGCCACTCAAACTTATTCGTCTACTAATGTAATTTCACGCCGCTCCTTCTTGGGAGGGTTTTGTGTCTTCTGGTATATCCGATGAGCGTCAGGCTTTTGGCCATCATAAATTCGGACGGTAGGAGAAGAACTGTCATGTCCGGTATTTAATTTATTTTTCCATCCGAGGCTTGTTTTAGGTTTGAAAGCAGTATATTCATCCTCAAGTGTTGACTTGCTAGGCATAATACAGGTGAAAATATTCTTTCGAGATTTACACCCTTAGCCTTTGAAGATCCCTCTTCTCCACAAGGCACTGGTGTCCACTTCTAATTATCCCCAGGGAGGATGGGTTGCCTCATCCGCCATCTCCGCCATTCCGAAGGACTCCTTCTCTGCCAAAGATGCCGTTAGGATCTTCTCCCGTAACCCTGGCATGGGTTCCACGTTATACCCCGTGGTGCTGGGTCCCTGCCTGAACTTAGCCATCCTTTCACACCGGCCTACTGATGTTGGGGATGCCCACCCCCACAGCGTGGATGCGACAGGCAAGAATTACTCAAGTGCAGAACAGGGAAGGTGACCCTCTCTCCCTTGAGTCGGGATAATGGTTGCGTATGATTCGTATACAAAAATTCGTGATGTTGGAACTGAATTCTGCCAAAGTTGCTTGATTGAAGCAAAATTTGAAAAATTTCTTGTAGTAAGTTTTGAATTTCAATTACAATAAACTGAATTATAAATTTACGATGCTGATTGTGATACTACTATTACAGGACTTGAGCAAAGCATTTTACTCTGTAGATCATCACTTGCTCCTATCCAAGCTTTATCACCTATGTTTCTCCAATAATACTATAAGATGGATGAGAGCCTATTTACACGAACGTCAACAACGTGTCGTCAATCTAGGTACATTTTCTTCGTGGCAATATGTGAAATCAGGCGCCCTACATGGGTCAACCCTAGCTATTTTGCTATTTTCAGTCTATATAAACCACCTAGCGAAACAGCTGACACATTGTAAATGTCACATTTCTGCTGATGACGTACATCCATTGTACATCCGTGCAAAACCAGCAGACGTTTCTACAGCAGTCGAGCAATTTACATGAATCTAGAGGCCGTAAGCAAATGGCCTTCCCAGGATGGACTTATCTTAAACTCGAAAAAATCTCAAACCGTAGTAATTGCCCTCCCAAAACTTATTTCCAGTAACTACGCATGTCCACTCCTCACGTACGATTTCAAAACCGAACTTTGCCCTTTTGAAAGAGCGTAATAAACTTGAGAGTGCAGCAAACCCTCCATGTCAAAGAACACTGTCGCCATAACCTAATCGGCTGAAGGTTGAACCTTGGCCTCCTTTCGTTGTGGTGATGAGGGGTGCACCCATTCCATTGATGTTCGCTTCGTTTCGGGGGTGAAGTGGTGCACTCTCGTTTCGTCGCCTGTGACGATTCGCCGCAGAAACCCGTTGCCGTCTGCGGCATAGCGTAGCAAAAATGCCAGGGAGGATTAGAAAAGTTGTCCCTTGTGTTCATCGGTGAGAAGACGTGGGATCCATCTTTGACACAGCTTACGATATCGAAGGTTCTCGTGAACAATGGCGAACAGACTGCCATACGACATGTTCAGCTGCGTCGCGATTTCTCTCATTTTAAAGCGCCGGTTCTGTCTAATGATCGCATTCACACTGTTGACCTTTGCACGGGTCCTGGAAGTTGCGGGCCTGCATTCGCGATGGTTGTCCGTGATATCCGTGCGTCCGGCTTCGAATTGCTGACGCCACTTTACGGTACCTTGCCGGAAAATGGCCCGCTCCCCATACACAGCACTAATTTCACGATGAATGTCCATGCAATTCTTTCTTTTGGCCCTTAGAAATCGGATTGTCGCACTCACCTCATATTTGGAGTGGACGTCCAGTTGACGCGCCATTGCATTTGGCCGCTATTCACACAATGCTAGACGAGACACCACAGCGACCTGCCTAACAGACGTGTGGGCAGTGTCTGTCCCTTTCTCCGTTTGCCACGTTTACGACACACAGCGCGCTGCTGCGGCGCGTTAGTGCAACTAACCTTTTGATCCACCTACGTATATATATAAGTGCATGTTTTGAGAATTGTATTGAACTGTATTGACAAGGTGGACGTTGTTATAAATAATAACAGTAATTAAATCAATATAAAGTGGTTATCGTGGTCAAGCTAATATATACAAATTAATGTATGTTCAACCGTTGTTCCGTTTCTCAACGGGGTTGAGTATGAATCGAAACGAATCTTCGTAGCGAGTTTTTACAACCAGATACATTTTCTGAAGTCAATATCAGCAGAGGATTTAATGAGATGAAGTGAATGACAAGATTTATGGCAGTATGAATTCGGAGAGGGAGAGAGTGGAATCTGTTGCCGGCACATTGCCTACTCCTCTCGCATAGCACCAAGAAATCTGCTCAAAGCTTAATGTCTCCATCCGATGTACGAATCACCATCAAGAGCTCCATATTTCGTCACTCCATATGAGCACCTACCCTACCGGCCGATATTCTGGTGGTGAAATTATTTTCGACCGTTAGTATACATGGTGAAAACAAAGAATGAAATGATGTACGGCTTATAGTGCCTGAAGTGTCCGAGGACAAGTTCGGCTCGCCAGATGCAGGTCTTTTCTATTTGACGCCCGTAGGGGACCTGCACTTCGTGATGAGGATGAAATTATGATGAAGTTGACACATACACCCAGCCCCTGTGCCAGCGGAATTGTGGTTGATATTCGCGAACCTGCCGGGAATCGAACCCGGAACCTCTTTGACCAAAGGCTAGCATGCTAACCATTTAGCCACGGATCCGAACAGCACATGGTATTAATGCTTGAAGTGAAGTAACATGATATAGGGGAAATAAATTAACTACCTGAAAGAACGTAAGAGAATGATAGAATTTCAAGGAGAAACCTAAATAGACTACCGCCTTCATAGTAGAGATGAACAGAAGGAAAGGGTGATGGGATACATAATGATTCATGAAATACAGAGCAAGGTGATAGTGAAGGGGAAATAGGGGGAATTTTGTGGTCCCCCCCCCCCAACCCCACGGCCTTGAAAGTGTTCTGGCTTGCCCAGCGACCGCTGCTCAGCCCGAAGGCCTGTATATTACGAGGGGCCGTGTGGTCACTACGACGCATCCTCACGGCCGTTACACTGGGCTTTCGAGACCGGAATTTTGTTGTCACAAGTAGATTATTCATTAATGTTTTTCCAGTACTTACAGAGACATGTTTAAAAGCTGGGTTGCTAGACATGCGCCTGTCGTCCACTGGTAAGAAATGCTATTGTCAGGCTACAGTAACGGTGAATAATTTATGTTGTGGTTCTGTGAACGGGAAGGGCTCAATAGGCTGCCTGAAAGAATATGTTGTGTTACAGCCTGGAAAGTAAAATATTTGAGTTAGTCACGTAGAAAGGCTATTTGAGGTTTTGCGAATATTATGCTAATAATAATAATAATAATAATAATAATAATAATAATAATAATAATAATAATAATAATAATAATAATAATAATAATAATAATAATAATAATAATAATAATAATAATTTCTCAAACATAGAAACTGACATTAGGACATGACGAATGAAATTCCTCGGCCATCTGACTAGATTACCAGATCATCGATTGAGAAAAACGATAATAAATTACGTAACCTCGCTTAAGAAATCAACACCCTGGCTTAACGAACTTCGAAAGGAGCTCAAGAACTAAAACATATTGTAAGTTCAACAGACATTCTAGAAGGAGACATCTTTGGGAACAAAATAAACAATTGGGAAGCTACATCAGAGCATCCACAACAAAAACAGTACAGACTTCCAATATTAGGAGAACTTGCTACTACTATTATTACTACTACTACTAATAGATCAGAAAAAATTAAATACTTTAATGAATGGATCTACCTGAATGGGCTTGATAAAGAAGCAAATAAGGGAACGGGCAGAAAGATGGAGTTAACGCATAGATTAGAACTGAATAGACACAATAAAAGAACGATATCGTATAGAGCCAAGATCAGACACTGTACCAAGATTATGAAGTGAGATGAACTTTATAGTTCAGAATGTCTGATACTGAATTAGAAAGGAGAAATGGATGAGCTAGAGAAGAAAGAAACAAAAATCTTGGGAAAGATCTTGGGGTTCGAAAGGAGAAAGGATGGTATGTGGAGGAATAGGAGAAATTAAGATCTATACATACAGACAGAGAATATCACAGACACCATACGTAAGAGGAGATTGAAATTTTATGGACACCTCACAAGAACGAACTAGAATCGACTAACAAATAAACTCTCTAATTATATAATCAAATTTAAAGCAACTACTAAATGGGTAGGAGCTGCCTGGCCGAAGCGGTAAAGTCGTGCTCGGTTCGCCCGGAAAGACATGGGTTCGAATCCCCGCCAGGAAGTCATAAAATTTAAGAAACGAGATTTCCTCTTTCGGAGGTGCATATGGCCCCTGACTTTCACTCAGCCTACACCAAAAGTGAGTACCAGGTTAATTCCTGGGGGCAAAGGCCCCTGGGCGTAGAGCTAATCACTCCACCCCATCACGTGCCGAGGTTGCTAATGGTGAAAGCCTTTACCTTCCACACCTCCAAGGGCCTTCACGGCCTGTACGGAGATGACTTTGCTTTGCTTTTACGAAATGGGTAGAATGAACAACAAAAGACATGGAGCAAGTTGGCATCAATCCAAAATAAGTATTTAACAGATATATTTTTCGATCTAAAATTGATAAATTCTAGGGGTTTCAGGAAAAGCAAAATGAAACGTCGAAGAACGTACGGTCAGAGAAGAGGAACCACAGTGAAGCCACAGAAGTTCTGGGAAAATAAGGAAAGGACTAACCCGCAAGTCAATTTTTTTACCGTGGTCCAAAGTAGGCCAAAATCGAAGAAGACTAATGATACTGGCTTTATGTACAATTAAATACTTTTACGGTTTTCAGAAACGCTCAGGTGTAGGAATTTAGTCCCGCAGGAGTTACTTTATGTCCCAGGAAATCTACTGATATGAGGTTGACATATTTGAGCACTTTCAAATACCTCCTGACTGAGCCAGGTTTGAACTGCCAAGCTGGGGTCAGAAGCCCAGCCCCTCATCCGTATGAGTCACTCAGCCTGGCTATGCTGAAAACAAAGTGCGTGAAGCGTGTGACGCAAACTAAGCCACACGAGCAGCTTGCGTTATAGTGCGACATGGTCAGCGTAACGGAGCCCAGAGATGAAATCTCTCACAAGCATTATGAGCACATTGCAATTTCCCTGCCCATTGCGTTCTAAGGTTATAAGAAAATACGTCGTCATAATGAACAAAACCCAGTTCTTACACTAAAGTAAATAATCCTTGGGAGCTCTAGCCTACTTTACAAAAGTTAGATTATATTTGAAGCGAGCACGTTGAGAAGTGACTGTACTCAGTTTATTCTGTAATCTGTTTAGGTGGTCGTGTTGGTTATAGCCGAGGAAATTGTTTCTGCCCACGCTTGCTATTTCCGCTGCAGCTGATTGAAGGTCCAGACTTCTCCATCTCGTGGGAGCTGCTGACCGAGGCAAGGTCAGCTGAGTTGTATGTGGTACGGGAAGAGAAACAGGCAGTTTGTTAAGGATAATATTTCTCACACACCCAATTTTCATACGCGTCTATGGGGTGAGTTGATACCTTGGAAGATGATTTAACGACATATACATTTCATATCGCATGTTGAATACATACATACATACATACATACATACATACCTACGTACATACATACATACATACATACACACATACATACGTACATACATACCTGCAACCGGGCGAGTTGGCCGTGTGGTAAGGGGTCCGCAGCTGTGAGTTTGCATCCGGGAGATAGAGGGTTCGAACCCCACTGTCGGCAACCCTGAAGATGGTTTTCAGTGGTTTCCCATTTTCACACCAGGCAAACACTGGGGCTGTACCTTAAGGCCACGGCCGCTTCCTTCCCATTCCTAAGACTTTCCTTTCTCATCATCGTCATACGACCTATCTACGTCGGTGCCACGTAAAGCAAATAGCACATACATACATACATACATACATACATACATACATACATACTTACTTGATGAAGACAACTTTGTTCAGTCTACCTACGAGGCATATGTTTTGATATACAGAAAAAAAATTAATGCAATTTTTAAACATTGTTTTTTCATGTAAGCCAGTACCTTAAACTACTTCTCAACATAAGTTCCAAGCATATAATGGCACTTGTCATATCCTGAAATCAGCATCTGAATTCCATCATCATAGAAATCTGTCGCCTGACAATATTTCATTGAAATTTTAGGCAAGTCATAACCTGATGACAAAATCGTACAGCGTCTGTTTTCTCGAACATTTGCAAAAAAAAAAAAAATTTCACCAAGACTTCCGTAATGACAGACGGTCACCCATTACGCCTCTGGTCGTGGACATTGGAACGGCCTTCCTTAAATGCACTGACCCATTTTCTTACCATTCCTTCGCTTATAGTGTATTCTCCGTACATTTCACTAATTTGCCAATGAATTTCAACAGCTTTCACACCTTTTGCATTTAGAAAACGAATCACATCGCGTACGTCACACCCGACGGGACCGCTAATTGTCAGAAACGTTTTAAATACGCACAAAGGAACGTAAATACGGGTGAATGCTTCCGTAATGGCGTTTGTTGCCGGCCTACAGATACGTGCTGAGCGCAACCGACCGACCGACCGACCGACCGACCGACCGACCGACCAACCAACCAACCAACCAACCAACCAACCAACCAACCAACCAACCAACCAACCAACCAACCAACCAACCAACCAACCAACCAACCAACCAACCAACCAACCAACCAACCAACCAACCAACCAACCAACCAACCAACCGTATGGCACTACAGCCCCGAAGGGCCTCGGCCTACCAAGCTCGAAGGCCTGCAGATTAGAAGATGTGGTTAGCACGACGAATCCTCTTGGCCGTTTTTCTTGCTTTTCTAGGCAGGGGTGCAATCTCACCGTCATATAGCTCCTTAAATGTAATCACGTAGGCTAGTGGACCTCAAAGCAACCTTCAGACCCAGGTATCTGAGTAAAATATTCCTCAGGTAACAGTTACCGAGTCAGGTTACATTTACCTCGTACTCCTCCTCTCACTACGTACATAGGCCTACATACTGGATGTCCCAGAAGCCACCTGACCGAGTAAAATAATGTGTGATTTAATATGATGCTAATGTTGGTAGTTACAGTACATTGTCATCAATTGTTACCAGCTGACAGTTTTGTCTATTGTATTGTATTGAACATTAGCAATGAACAGTAAATTTACTAGGGAACAACACGTTTTTGCCGTACAGTGCTGATTCAAGATTTAGAAGGATAGTAATTAATATTTAATTTCGTGTGGCTATTTCTAGCCAAGTGTAGCCCTTGCAAGGCAGACCCTCCGATGAGGGTGAGCGGCATCTTCCATGTGTATTTAACTGCGTGTAATTGTGTTGGAGGATAGTGTTACGTGTGGTTTTGGAGTTGCAGGGCCCCCGGGCCATGGCAATTAACCAATGAAGGTTAAAATCTACGACTCGGCAGGGAATCAGACCCGGGATCCTCTGGACCAAAGGCTAGTACGCCGACCATTCAGCCAACGAGTCGGACACAAGGATAGTGATACATTTCTGCAGCTTTTTGTTGAGAAATTCCTTCAAACGTCAACAACATCCACACAACGTAAATCAACGGATGTGAAGTTATTGGAAGCAAGCACGATTTACCAAGGAGCAGTAGACCCGAAACTGATAATAATAATGTTATTTGCTTTAGGGGTCACTAACTTCGGAGACGTAGAAGTGCCGGAATTTAGGCCCGCAGGAGTTCTTTTACATGACAGAAAATTTACCAATATGAGGCTGACGAATTTGAGCACCTTCAAATACCACCAGAGTGAGCTAGGATCGAACCTGCCAAGCTGGGACCCACAACTGATACGAGAGATGCAAACTAAATAGCTATTGCCAAATCAGTTGTTCGAAGCATCAATAAATCTGTTCGTAGCGAATTCATTGTGTTTGATGTTCCACGCAGCTCGTTGCATCGTATTTTGAAATCATTGAAACTGAAATCGTATCGTCCAAAACTAACAAAGATAGTATTTGATGGAAAATGACCTCGACAGGTCAGTTGAGCTTTTTGAATGGTTTGTAATACGCAGTGGGAGAGAACACAATATTCCAAATCGAATTATTTTGGCGGGTGGAGCTTCGTTCAAACTAAACGTTTGTGTCAATCTACACAACTGTGTGTATTGGAGTCGCACAAATGAGCGCAGCGGGAAGTAAATGCTGAAGGCGTAAATGTATGGGCTGGCGTATGGAGTGCTGGCATTGTTGGTCAATTCTCTTTCGATTGCACTATAACGGTGGTTCATACCTGAAAATGTTATAAAACAAAATTTTATCTAATTTACAATGTCATTCTTTGTTTTAAAACTCAAAGTTAATTTGGCAACTAGATCGCGCTCCGCCACATTGCGGTATACCGGTAACATGATGTCTTTACAGAAACATTACAGAAACGTTGATTAGTGGATCAAAGGCGTGATACAACAAATTGGCCCTAAATATAATGGGACATAAGGTCATTAGACTTTGCAGTGTGGGGAAATTTGACACAAAAATGTTCTTTCTCGTAAAGAAACTTCTGAGAGCAATCTCGAAGAAGAATGGGAAGCGTTAGGAAATCCACAATGACTTCGGTAAAAATGGATTAATTATGTGAAAGTACGTTGTTAGAAAGGCATTCTGAGAAACTTTTGTATTTTTTAAATTTTATAATAATTTCAATAATAGCGAAATTAACTTACTTGGCATTGTGGTATTGTACCGTATCCTGTCTTAAATTTGGTCTAGCTCAGGGCCGAAGTGTGTGGTATGTCCGGGTGAGAGCAATAAAGTATCTACTTACCAAAGTATACTAAATGTATCTGGACAGGAATTCGTACATACAAAAATACCGAATGAGAACGCAGGTTATTGGGTAGAATACATTTATTAAACTAAAATATGATTTATAAACATACTAAATAATTTAAAAATCAACAAAAACCTAAAACCGACCATTTGTTAGTCAAAGAATGTGACACGCACATATATATGGATTTACCTTGTTAACAAACGTTTACAAATTAGAAAAACGGGTAACGAACCCGAGAAATAGGAAAACTTATTTACATGGAATATGTATTTCGCTATGTTGACTGCCTCGTTGAGTCCCAAGTTCCTTGAACGAAGGATCGATGTAAACTGTTCATGAGATGCGATAGCAATATCCGATGCACTAGTAATTGGCCTAATTTACATATCTACATTCCGATCACTCGGGAATCTAACGGCATATGTAGCCTCTCATACAAAGAATCCTTCGTTCGATAACCGCTATATTCATGAATTTGGCTGCCACCACATTTGAAGACCCTACTCTACTATCGACGCTTAAAGCTCTCCCGTTACGTCCCCTCACAACTGAAAATGTATGCGTCATGCATAGAAACATCCTAACTTATGCTGTATCAAGTCTAATCCATTTAATATCGCTACGCTGATAGCGTACAGCCCATTATGAAGAATCTACCAAACAACTCTATCAAAACTCAACTCATACAGCAATGAAATATTAATTAAACCGCACACCTATATCTAACATATTCTGTCCCTTTCTCCCATCTAATTTATACACAACACTTAGCTCTTGGCCTTAACATGCATACAGCCCTGAACGTATTTAATTTTACTTAAAATGAGCAAAGCAAATGCCCCTCTAGCTTACATTTAACAATTAATTTACTTGTATAAGAGTACCTAACTAGTGAATCAAAATATTACTTCACATGCTTTTAGAATAAAAGGACTTAGCAGAATCTTCCACATCAGCGATGAATCACATGACCGCTTTGTCATGCGTGCCTAGCCCATGATGACGGCATACAGCACAGGGATGAAGGTCGTCTGCTCAAATCCTGGATACTTCATGGTCTTCTTCTGCTTGATCCTGGTCGTGTTTGGAATTGTGGAGTTACGTCAGAACACCTACTTCACCGCTTAGCGCGATTGTACATACAACTACAACCTTAGTGTTTGGCTACTATTGACTATAGCCTCCGCGTAGAAATTAGCTCCATTTGTACGGCACTAATTAAAGGGAACCAGCCCGGTTGTAATCAGTACCTGACAGCGGTTATATCTCACAAATAAATATGCCTAATAAGCTCGCAAATTACGCCATGTCGCATTTGGCGTTTCAAAACAGTTGGTTAATAAGAAAATGAGATATTAATTGCGCGACTGAGACTTGATTAGGGAATGCCAAGTGAGTATCAACGGAAGGAGGCGACCCAGACACAAGTGAGCGAATGAGAGCGCTTCCTTTCTTGCCGCAGAATTTTTAGCCTCAAGAGTACGCTAGCTCCGAGGGAATGCCCCGTCTAACAAACCGTGTTCCTTTCTAACAGCCATCCAGATATCAACGGCCGCTGCTGTAAATACGCACCTCTCTCAATCCTGTGCAACTAAATAATATTATCGACTATTGGTACTCGATAATTCTGATCTTAATTATGTGTGGTGTCAGATCTTTTGTATTTGGCATAGTAGCGGATTAATTGATTGAAATTTAGATGATTTCAGCCCTCCGGAAGAGACGTTTGTCAACCTGTGACAATTTTTCTGTAAATACCCTCGTTTAAATCTCCCTCCCTCCAGGTTGCTTCGCTTGGGCCTGGTGGTATAGTAGGGGTCTACATGATTGAAACTACGGCTTGCAGCTCAATTCCCACTCGGAGAATTCGTTCCTTCCGGAAGAATACGGAGTACTCACGGCCCTTGGCACGGCCATCCAGGGTTCCTTCCTTCTACCCGCGACTATACGGCGCGCTAAATAAAATTATGCTACAGTATTATTATAAATAAAGTGAAACATATTATGACATGGTTCAGTATGTCATTTTCCAATTTCACTATCAAGCGACTTTTGGGCCACCCGGTACATCATCATGATAGAATATTATGCCTTCAGCGTTCAATCTGCAAGCCTCCGTGAATTTACTATGCGCCGTTATAATCCGATCATTAGGAAGTGAAATCTAGCTGTTTCTTCCGTTGTGCAGCAAGAGTAATGTAAATTCTAGGGGTTCTGATCGGCAACACCCCTAAAGTTTATGCAGTACTCATAACATAACCATATTGTAGGGTGGACAATTTTTGTTACGCGCTTCAATAAGTTACAGCCTAAAAGTCCAGAGTCTACCTACAGAATTATGTTTACCAAATAACTAAATATCTTCAATTGCTTAAATTGTCAGGTTGCTATCATTATAACAGCATTCGTTATCAATTTAATTTCACGTTTTCTTCACAAATTAAATGTATTCTTCTTCTTCTTATTATTACTATTAGTACTAACCTATGCACCCTATGATCTTGCCTAGTGTGACAGGAAGCATACATTAGCCCAATTGTTTAACAAATTTATTACTATATAATTTTTATGTCAGAGTTGTCGAAAGACATAGCTCAAACCGCTTATAATCTGATGAGACGCTGAGAACTCACAAATGTAGAATCTGAGGAGAGTTAGTTTAGTTTCTGTTAATCGCTTAAAGGTGCTTCCTTGTTCCCTCAGATGTGACGAGTCCGTCTCACTGGTGGCCCATTCAGCCTCAGCACATCTACTACCAGCTCCCTGCCACAGCTGAAGCCAGACCCCAACACAAGGGTGCGTCACGTCATTTTGTTACGTAGTGGTTGTTAGTTCGGTGTTTTTTAGTGGGTAGCTCAGTAGAAGAATGGCATGACAGTAGAGGGACAGTAGTACGGAATGTATCTGAAATGATTTCATTCTCCCAACTCCAGAATCTTCAAATACTACAGTGTAGAAAGTTTGCGGATTGTTGTCTGCACTTAGGGAGATCCGAACTTAATTATAGGTGGGCTGTGTTCCAACGATTTTAAGGGGTAACGAGGGCCAATTGGCATTGTTCCGAATTCACTCTAGCCTACAACTTATTTTCCAACCCCTCTATGAGTTAAGACCAGTCCATTATTCATGTGTTCTTAGTTAGAGTACAGAATCCCAATAATGTGTTTAATTCCTTTCGTTCGATGATTATATTCCCACATGTACTCTATATCTTGCGGGGTAGAGCCGTGCATGTTCACATTATGATTGGTTGTTTCTACTTCCTTCCTGCACAGTATACATTCTATATTGCTCTTTAGATTTCGCGTATTACTGAACTGCTTCTTCCATGGTACGTTTTTGCTAGAAGGGTCCCCTATTCTGAACGATCATCTTGCTTCTCGAAACAAAAGTTCTGCGTCTGTGAATGGTTTTCCAGATGGTGTAAGGAAGATATACTCCAGAAGCTACATTTTCTTTAACTTGTATGTCTGGGGTAATACAGTTTGTCCCCCAACCTATTGATACGATTAGTTTACCTGTCATCTCTGGAGAGTTTAGGACTCAGCGAAGAAGGTACTCCTGAACCACAGTCAGTGGTCCTGAGGACGGTTGTCAGAGGGTGAAGTGTTTTTCCATTTGATTTTTTATTTCCTCTACACATCAAGGAGTGAAATTCCAATAAGCGAATAGAGTTGTAAACAGGTTTCGGTGTAAAGCATCTTGTGATAATGTAAGACAGAGCCTCTCAAACGCCAAAATTTCACTCGTTCGAAACGAGGCGCAGAGGTTCTGTGCACCCTGGCGACTTGGGTGGGTTCGGGCCAGCGTTTTATCTCGGGGCGACTATTCTAAGTTCGGCTCAACTCGGCTCGGATAGTGGAACGCTGCAGAGTGAGTGAGCAAGGGAGAAATAGGCAGAGAGAGAGGGACAGGCGTGGGTAAATGGTAAATAGAGAGACAGAGCTATTGCTCAAAGCCATTTCATGTCTTTTAACATCTGCGGGATTTGCATGAGCTGATCCTTTTCTAAAAATAGTTGCGTACTCTGCTGCCGTCATTCATAGGACCAGTGCCGATATTAGTAGTGTCCTTCCAGTGCTTTCCTTGCACTAATCTCAACTTCGGTTAATGACTTTCCTTTGTGTTATCGTCAGCATAAATTACAGTATTTTTGTACACAAGCTGATTTTTAACACATGTTGCAAAACAAAGACGCGAGCACGTTTTCCCATTCTAGTCTGCCGTACGGTCAATTTAGTGAATTTCATATAACCCTTGCTGGCATGTGAGAGTCTATTTATGTTACCAGCAATCACGCCCTGATATGTGAGGAGGTAAGGTATGGGTGTATTCTGCCCGAAGGCAGGTCCGAACCTCCGCAGAGGTGTGTCTGAGCCGGAGTTTACGTACGGTAGGGTGGCCAATTCCTTTCCGCTCCTCCATTCCCTGACACCACCAACGGCGCATGGCAACCCATCCAAATCTTGACCACGCCCAGTGTTGCTTAACTTCGGATATCTCACGTGATCCGGCGTTTCAACATTGCTACGGCCGTTGGCTGATATACGAGGAGAATGAAAAAATACTTCACGATGGATTTACTACTCGAAGAGAAACTTCCAGATGACTTATACTGACAAGTCATGATGAGAATGGCCATCTTGCAGAGATTTGAGTCAGTGACAGCGTTATAATAGCGCTTTACAGGCAAACAAATTACTCGGGTTTGTGGGATATAGCTGAAGGGTAATGGGGAGGTGGGGTGGTATATACATCAATGAACAAAAAAAAAAAAAAAAGCTCTCAAGCTCTCTGAGCGAATTTCGACACAGATGTAAAGGTTAACAGTTTAAGTGCGGTAATAATAATTATTTTGAGATTTTTATTCACTACCATACAGTAAAACTTTCACCAAAGGAACAATATTACACACGTATTACAATTAATAGAAGTACAGCGTAAATATACAATTAAAAATCGTTTAGCACTTGACTACACGCTAAGAAATTAACAAGACACTAAAGAGACTACCAGATTAACGAATGCGCATGGCAAGCCGGTGTATCATACCTCGGTATCAATGACCTTGTCAATAAAATATACCCCAGTTACCTTTCCTCACAACACATGCAAGGTGTCCACTACTTGTTGTGGCACTATACAAATTGGTTAGCCGCGACGAACATTTTGTTCGTATTTCCGCTGATGATTTTGCTAATAAGTAAATACAAGAAAGGAAATAATTAGCAGATAAGACAACAGACCTTGTACAAATTGCTTGTTTTAATAATGTTGAGTTTCAACCGCCTTAAATGGAATAAAATCCTAAAGTTTTCTCCACAAAGTGGGCTTCCCCTCTGGACCCCTCTGCCCGCTAAACCCGCTGCGGAGGAAATGGTAACACATTTTCCATGATACCTAAACCGTTTCGTCCTAGATAAATTACAGTGTAGTATATATGCTGCTGACAATCCATCACAATACTCTGTCATTCTTTTCAAGACAGTGACCATTTCCACGGGAGCATAATCCAGTTGAGAATCGTCAGTGATCTAGGGCCCGGATGTTTATGTAGTAATAGGGTTGTAAACTTTCTGAAGCGAGTAACAAGTAGAGTCTACCTGCACGAAGGTAATGTTATGAGGTTTGCATAAATATTGTGGGTTCGGTCCGTTAGAACCCCTAATGTTTATGTAATCCTCATAGCATTACCGTCGTGCAGGTTGACTCTAATTCTTACTCGCTTCAGTAAGTTTTCATTCTACCCTATTACTTCATAAACATCCGGGCCCTACGGATAACTATTTGAGAACTAGTTAACGTTGAGTGTATAGCTGAAAGGGGTCGTTAGTGTCACTCAGAAGCTGCAGTAACTCCTTACCACTTACGATATTATTCGAATCTCTCGTATGTCACCTCGTCGCTAAAGCTACACATGTATCACCTCCATCATCGTAAAGCTCGTTCCTCGCGCCTGATTTACAGCTGAATAAAAACGAACAAGCCAACTTGGTGGTAATACACGTACGTAGCGAAATAAAACCCTAATATACCTGAAATGTGATACTGAAATGCATTATACGAGGTAATATTATATTTATGGAGCATATATAAAAAAACTTGACAATGTTCATCGGAAACTTTCGACGGGAAACTTAGAACTCATTAAACATTATTGAAGGTACAAAACCTCACATTAACCGGGCGAGTTGGCCGTGCGGTTAGGGGTGCGCAGTTGCAAACGTGCATCTGCAGGATAGTGGGTTCGAACCTCATTGTCGGCAGCCCTAAGGATGGTTTTCCGTGGTTTCCCATTTTTACACCAGGAAAATGCCGGGGCTGTACCCTAATTAAGGCCACGGCCCCTTCCTTCCCACTCCTGGGCCTTTCCTATCCCATCGTCGCCATTAGACCTATCTGTGTCGGCGAGACGTAAAACAAATTGTAAAAAAATACCTCACAATATACATACCTAAAAAACTTTGCTTGATCTCTCGAATATTACTCAGTAAATACCTGCCAAACATTGTAAGGAAACGTAATTCACAACTTCTTTACTTATTCACTGACGCCTATAAGAAATTAAAACGCTACTTAGGGCTTTTATCTATTCATGGAATGGAATTTTGTGAGAAGTGAAGTAAAATATGACAAACACCGCGTTGGAGAGTTTATAATCGTAAAACTTCGTGGGATTGAATAACATTGCTGGTCGTGTGGTTCCTCTTGGCTGTTAGGTGACGCAGTCGCTGATACTGTTATCCCATGGCCACTTCATAGTTAGTTAATCCGTCTATCCTCCAGCGTTGGCTTTTTTACCCAGACTCAGTGAGGGATCCTACCTCTACCGCCTCAAGGGCAGTGTCCTGGAGCATGAAAAATTTGTTCGGGGATACAATTGTGGAGAAGGACCAGTACCTCGCCCAGGCGGCCTCACCTGCTATGCTGAACAAGGGCCTTGTTGGACAGGGGAAGATTGGTTGGGATACACAAGGAAGAGGGAAGGAAGCGTCCGTAGCCGTACGTTAGGTACCATTCCGGTATTAGCCTGGAGAAGAAGTGGGAAACCATGGAAAACAAGTTCGAGGATGGATGCAGTTGGAATCGAAACCTCAAGAGACTGAGTAGAACCCGTTCCAGACCCCGTACCAATTTCCAAGTTTCGTCGCAGAAGCGGGGATCGAACTCGGGCCTCCACGGGTGGCAGCTAATCACATTAACCACTACGCCACAGACGCGGACCACTTCATAGTTAAAATAGTTGCAGTGATAAATGTAACGAGATATCATATGGCCGAGTGAATTGGCAACGCGGTTCGGATAACGTGGTTGTGAGTTTTTATTCGGAAGATAGTGGTTTCGAACCCCACTGTCGAAAGCTCTGAATATTATTTTCCATGGTTTTCCGTTCTCACACCAGACAAATGCAATGGCTGTTCCTGAATTAAGGCCATGGTCGGTTCCTTCCAATTCCTAGCCCTCTCCTATGCCGTCGTCGCCATAGGACTTATCTGTGTCGGTTTACATCGGTATTATTATCTGTCACAAGGAAGTAAACGTGGCACTTTGAAGAAAGACATAATGTATTACCCTTAAGGAAGGCTCATATTACATCTTAGGATTTTAAATTCAGTAAAATATATAGTAGGCTATCTAGTGTAAAAAAGACACAGAACAGAAATTCCACCACTGGAATAGTATTTTCTAACAATTTCCTTGACGTCGCAATAACATAGATAGGTCTTACGGCGACGCTGGGATACGAAGTAAGTGACCGTAGCCTTAATTAAGGTACAGCTACAGTATTTGCGTTGTGTGAAAATGGGAAAAAGTGGAAAATCATCTTCTGGGCTGCTGACGGTGGGGCTCGAATCGACTATCTCCCGAATACAAGCTGATAGGTCCGTGAACCAAACGTGGAGCCACTTTCTCGATACTGGAACATTCCAATCATCTTCCTTGGTCATTGTCCGTGCCCATATTGCTTCATCACAGACATCCTCTGTAGGTGGAAAATTGTTGATGAAAGTCTTGTAATCGGATGACAATACACCATTTTTCACCTGACTCAACAAGTGTTGCGCACTGTATTTTCTTTTCAGACCAATGTTAGCCCAATAAATTGCACAAAGATTCACCACAAACTTGTAGAATACGCCATTCACACCATACCTGAACAAAATTGTCGAACAATTTGCTCGGAAACTAAACCAATGTACGTGAAGCCAATTAACTTTATCATTCGTGGAATCTTTTGTTCGCTTTTTCATGACTTGCTTCGTCAGTTGGTCTAAATAATAATAGTTATATTGGTTTTAAGCCCCACTAATTATTTTTTGCCCTGAATCACTGTACATCTGGTAAGCACCAGATTCATGCGCGCAGTGGGCAATCCCTGCTGGACCCTCTCTTTTACCGTCAGCAGCCTCGCGGTCTCAGACCTCTCCGGGCAGTGGTCACTGCGTGAAGGTTCCGCTACACATCATAGCCCGTTCAGTACTTACGGTATATCGGTGGATTAGATTTATTCACAGGGCCAGCGGCTATCTGGTAGTATGTTGACCGTTGGCCATTTGTTTTCATTTTCTATACGGTTTTGTTTGCCGGCCCCGTGGTATAAGGGTAGCGTGCCTGCCTCTTACCCGGAGGCCCCGGGTTCGATTCCCGGCCAGGTCAGGGATTTTTACCTGGACCTGAGGGCTGGTTCGATGTCCACTCAGCCTACGCGATTAGAATTGAGGAGCTAACTGACGGTGAGATAGCGCCCCCTGTCTAGAAAGCCAAGAATAACGCCCGAGAGGATTCGTCGTGCTGACCACACGACACCTCGTAATCTGCAGGCCTTCGGGCTGAGCAGCGGTCGCTTGGTAGACCAAGGCCCTTCAAGGGCTGTAGTGCCATGGGGTATACGGTTTTGTTTGCTTAGGCTATTATGGGTTTGAACTGTCTTCATTTTAGGTATCACATAAGTTTCCTTCAGGTAATGTAATGTTGAAACCCGTAGCCGCAAATAAAACGCCTCTAATCCGGGCAGAGCAAGCGGCATCTGGTGGTCTGTAAGATCTCAAGAGAGCTGATGTTCTACTTGATCAGAAGTGATCAATCTCTCCAGGCAGCTCGTTGTTGTCACTCTGCCTCGGGTTATATTGTGTTTTGTCTCCCAGACTCACTTACGTCCTTATAATGTGGCTTGCCTGGTCGTCAAATGGCAATTTTGCGTTACTGGGTCATGTGCTTCTAAGTTCCGTATTACGTAATGGTATTTTACGTATTGCAGGTGACGTGGAGAAAGAAGTTGGATTTTAACTATATGGGAAACTGCTTTGGATTTTAGAACAAATTTAAATGGTAACATTCGATGCATATTTGATTAACAGGTTCTTGTCGGTTTCCTAACATTGTAGAGCTACAATATTTTATTGACGAAGTGTGTGTTGGAAAAGGGCAGAGCACGGAACAAGTTGTACAAAATTTGATGCTGATTCATCCGTACAAGAGTCTACTAGGTTTTCCTGTATGGAGATTTACAGTAATTCAAAAATAATTAGTACATGGTATTGTATATTACCCACATTTAATACTGTATTTTATCAGACTTAATATTTATTATCAAACCATAATTCATCCTCCTCCTAGATATAAACTCTGAGGACACCCACAACTAATACTGTATCTATAGGTTGTATTGCATTGCACTTTTCGACGGGGCCAACTTTTTACCCGTTATTTTAGTTATTTCTTAATGGACTACAGCCAAAACACAAGGAAGTTGAATGTTCTAAAAAACTATTAGAGTTATGCAGAAAATATATAACCTAGGACGTTGTATATTTTTTTCTTTTTCTTACAACTTACTTTACGTCGCATCGACACAGATAAGTGTTATGGGGAGGATGGGATAGGAAAGACCTAGGAGTGGGAAGGAATCGGCCGTGGCTCCACTTGTGCCCGGTGTGTAAATGGGAAACCACGGAATAAAGCTTCAGGGCTGCCGACAGTGGTGTGAACCGACTATCTCCCGAATGCAAGCTTATTGTTGCGCGCCCCTAACCGCACGGCCAACTGATTCGGTAAATAAATAAATAAATAAATAAATAAATAAATAAATAAATAAATAAATAAATAAATGTCGGTAACACTCTTTTATTTTCTGATATAATCAAAGCTGTTAAAACATTTTACCATTTAGGCAAAGCAGCGGATTATAACCTTTCCTTTAAGTGTGGATATAACAGCGAAATCTGATTTTCGAAGCTTACACCGAAGAATTTCAAATATCGAGCGGAGTAGCCGCTCTACGGCTATAGAGTCAAGCTCTGCATTCGGGGGGGGGGGGCGATCGAGTTCGAATCCCACTGTCGGCTGTCTTGAGAATGGGTTCCTTTGTTTTCACATTTTCATTTCCAGGCAATAGCCGGGTGAGTTCCCATTCATAATCTACAGCTGTTTCCTTCCACCTCCTTACCTATTTTCATTCACCATAATTCATTTCGTACCGGGCGAGTTGGCCGTGCGCGTAGAGGCGCGCGGCTGTGAGCTTGCATCCGGGAGATAGTAGGTTCGAATCCCACTATCGGCAGCCCTGAAAATGGTTTTCCGTGGTTTCCAATATTCACACCAGGCAAATGCTGGGGCTGTACCTTAATTAAGGCCACGGCCGCTTCCTTCCAACTCCTAGGCCTTTCCCATCCCATCGTCGCTATAAGACCTATCTGTGTCGGTGCGACGTAAAGCCCCTAGCAAAAAAAAAAAAATCATTTCGTGTTCATCAGCTCCTGAACTGAGGTTGGGGTAAGGAAGGACATCCAGCCGTAAAAGAACACACAAGAACCTTGTTTATCCGTTTTAATTGGGGCCGGAACTGATCCGGAATATCGAAAATCCGAATAATCTGGACAACTAAAAACAAATACAGTAGTACATGTTACATAATCTATGAACATAAGTTGTACAATAATATCCTTTTTTAATTGTTCAAAAGAATATCCGAACACTTTTCATTCATTTACGACTCTTTTTTATGTACTAAAATAATGTGTGAGTTTTTCTGTTTTACATTTTTATAGCGTTTGCGTACAGCACGATCACGACGACTTTTTACTAATAACATTTCTGCCGGTGTAGTTTCAGTCTAGGATTCTAAATAGGCGATCAGTTTGTCCGTCCAGCTGCATTGTTGCCTCCCCATGAGTCATTGTTTCTTTTTATTAAGCGCCGGTTTCATTTTTGTATTCACCATCAGTGAACTAGTAGTGCTTACCATTCAGAGGAGCGTGGGGTTCGAACCCCACCTCGGCCGTCCTGGAAATGGTTTTCCTCGGTTTCCCATTCTCAATTCCAGGCGAATGCCGGGACGATACCTTGATAGACCGTGGTCAAATTACTTCCAACTTCTGTACTTAACTATTCTTGGCGGAAAAGACAATCAAGAAGAGTCGACCCAGTAAAAGAAATACTGTACAAGTAAAATATATATTTTTATTATTTTCGATCCGGATTAATGAGGGCCGGATAAACGAGGTTCTTGTGTATCATCAAATATCATCTCACCTCGTCCGTGACAAGGATTTGGATTATCTCCGACACTGCTCGATCTTGTACTAGAGAAAGTAGTCCAAATTAATATCGACAAGTTAAAAATAAAATGTCATCAAATGTTTTGACTTTGCAGATGATCTAGTAGCTCTATCCAACTGTAGGCAAGAAGCAATTCTGTCCCTGGAAAACCTTCACACGCAATTGCATCTATAAATGGACTGCAAATCTCTGGTAACTCAGTTTGGAAAAATCCCTCAGGTAAATCATTTCAAATACTTAGGGGACAACTATCTGGATTAAATGACAAAGAAACAAGAGAGGGAATTTCTAAATTACAAACAAGGTTGTAGAATCACCTGGAACAGGTACAACAAAAAAATCAATATCTAGGAACGCTAAATAAAAACACTATAACATTGTAATAACGCCTGAAACATTATACGCATCAGAATCCTTGATCACTGGAGGCAGATCACTGACTAAAACTTTAGAAAAAACAGAAAAGATCCTCAGAATAATCTTTGGCCTAGTACTGTATGCATCGAGAGAGTCTGGATGAAGAGGTCTGTTTAATTGTACCAAAATTCTGGTAACATACTCTTAGAAAAAGACGACTGAAAATTGATAAACAAAAATTTAGCATGCCTCTTCACTAAAAGTCGAGAATAATTGGATAATCCAAATTGAAAAAGGCATTGAAGAAATCAGCATAACGGGTGAAATTATATTGGGCAGGCCTAGATTTAGAACGTTATCGAACAAACATGAGTTTGTTGAAAACCCAAGTTGAGAACTACCACTGAATAGATTAGAAGAAGAGATATAGTGAGAGCATGAAGAGATTCTGGAAGGAGAAGAAAAGCAAATTCATCTGCTAAATAATTTCACTCGCGCTCCTTATTTGGGCACCACGTTGTGAAAAAATATAATAATAATAATAATAATAATAATAATAATAATAATAATAATAATAATAATAATAATAATAATAATAATAATAATGTTATCTTTTTTACGTCCAACCAACAACTTTTGACGCCATTCGGAGACGCCCGGTTGCCGGAATTTTGTCATTCAGGAATTCTTTTACGTGCCATTAAATCTACAGACACAAAGCTGACGTATTTGAACGCATTCATATACCACTGATCTGAGGAAAAGAGAATAAGGGGTACACGTACTTATATACTGGAGTGTTTCAAATGTCGTTGTCTATTGACTTACGTTGAGAAGTGCGGTTTTTATCTTTACTTATATTTATTCGTTCAGCTTCAAACGATTAGGAAACTTACTTAGGAAACTTACTGTACCTCTAGAGGGCTGGTAGACTGACATATAAGTACAACATGGCACAGAGTAAGCTGCGCCGGGTTTTGAAAATTAGTGGAGCGTGCTCTAACTCACAGTCCAGAGAGGGGGAATGATCTCGGAAAATGTTGAAATTTAACCTTCAGGAAAATGCAAGTTTTTATTGATTTTGAATGAGCAATACATAATGGAAAATGTAAGGTATTGTTTTTATGTGGTGCTCTTTCAACAATAATGAATGAGTACATCAAATATCCACGTAAATCCACATGGAATCAACATAAAATCCACATAAAAGGTAAATGTGTATTTTGATCATGAATAAGAGATTTTGCATTTTTTTGCTGGTGGCTTTACGTCGTACCGACACAGATAGGTCTTCTGTCGACGATGGGATAGAAAAGGCCTAGGAGTTGGAAGGAAGCGGCCTTAATTTTCCTGGTGTGAAAATGGGAAACCACGGAAAACCATCTTCAGGGATACCGACAGTGGGATTCGAATCCACTATCTCCCGGATGCAAGCTCACAGCCGCGCGCCTCTAACCGCACGGCCAACTCGCCCGAGCCGAAGAAATACAAATTGTGTCCCTAAAATCTTAAGATATAGGCCTAATCTAGTTTTCTCATAGGAAGATAAAGTAAAATGCCTCAATTTTCGCGCTCATTAACAATATAATGATAAAAGAAAACTGGAAATCTTAACCCTTAAATGCACAGAATTGCTCATGTTAAAAGGAGAATTTATTTGCTTGTTAAACCTGCTTTACAATTTTGCAAATCTGTATTTACCTCGACCTTGCAGACGAACTTGCTAGGGGTCACTAGTGTATTAAAAATAATAGTATTTTATGTTTCGGTTTTCCTTGCTAATCGGCTGGAGTAAAGTATAAATTTTAAACAGTAAAGGAGAAAAATGGGTATTTTCCTCAGATAATTAGTGAGCCAGGACATACACTGGTCTAGAAAGCCAAGAATAACGGCTGACCATACGACACCACGTAATCTGCAGGCCTTTGGGCTTGGTAGGCCAAGGCCCTTGAGGGCTGTAGTTTTAAGGGGTTAGTGGGGGTGGGGTGTTAGGACATACCTAATATTGAAATCTGGCAGTACCTACAGTAATCGTACAGTTTTGTATATACCGGCACATTGAACATTCAAAACATTTTGACTGATCCAAACAAATAAAAATTATTTATAATTAACTAATTAATTCAATAATAATGATTAAGGAATTAATTATCAATTTTGACAAATAATTTTTTAAATTTTTTGATGATAATGTATTACTTATTACTTTTTGAATGAAAAACATCATATTTAATAGAAATAATAAATGGTGCATTTAAGGGTTAAGTATTTAGCAAAAAATTAAAATATTTGCAGAATTTCTAATTCTCACTCATAAAGGGTGTTCCTACGAACAGGTGATCTTTTGATGAAAATATTCGCGACATTTTCAAGGTTCAGTTCATTTTTGTTGTTTTAATATTATGAAAGTCAATGCACGATTTTGTTTATTTTGTTTTCCCTGCATCATTGTACTGCTTAGGTTAAACATTTATTCTTTGCAGGGCGGAAAGGGAACGTTCTGATGAGCATGTAAAAAGAGTATTGCACCTCAATCCCCGCACCCCTCCGTTGGTAATACATGGACAAAAAATACCTTGTTGTTGCTAGGGTTAAGAAATAAGACGAAGAATTACGATACCCTCTTTTTATATTTCTTTCTCCTTTGTGATCTTTCTTTTCCCTGTTTGTGGGGGGAGGATGTTGGTTGGCACCCCCACAACAGTTTTGGGGGTGCTCCAGCACCGTAGCACCCTTGGAGTCGGCGCCCCTGCACACAGTTGTCCTACATCTCCTTCAACTACTATACTGTAAGTTCGGTCGATAAGAGAAGTGCTGGTCTTTGAGGTGGTAAGCAGGTGTCCAGCTTACGAAGACTCGACATGAATAATCGATATTTAAAGGAAGGGGTGGCCTCCAACTGTTGCTCGACTCCCTGCAACAGGTAGTAGAAGTGAGCACCGCCCACAACCTGACACCTGTGATTGATACGTCAGACATAACACTGTTGTGTGCTCCAGTGACCTACATTCTGTGTGCTGTCCTCGATCAATGTATCATTAGCGGTATCTTAACGTCGCATGTTACTTATAAAGAGCAGCGCGATAGAGAAGGACCTAATAATCTTATATATTTTACGTCTCACGAAGTAATCTTTTCGGAGACGCCGAGGTGACAGAATTTAGTCCCGCAGGATTTCTTTTACGTGGCATTAAATCTACTAACACGAGGCTGACGTATTTGACTACCCTAAAAAACCGCCGGACTGAGCCAGGATCGAACCTGTCAAGTTGGACTCAGAAGAACAGAGCCTCAAACGAAGGAAATAATAGTATTAATAATGATAATAATAATAATCGTAAAAAATATTGTAGTTCGATTGACGTAGATCTTTAGGGACGGCGAGGTGTAGAAACTTCATACCGGAGAGTTTGTAGACGTTAGGACATCAACGTCTGTAATGTTCTATTACCTCCCGCCATCAATTCCTTCGCATCTTTTTCTAACTTTACTTTACACTTGTTTCTTTCTTCCCCGGATCTATACACTTCTACACACGCTAATCGCGTCTGTCCATCTTATACTCTATTCTAGAACGTTCTAGTCTCTTTCGCCTCTCGCCCCCTACCATTACGTCTTTCTACCTTGTTATTTTATTGCTATAAATTATCTGCCACCTCTTCACACTTGGTCAGTGCGCTACGGATTAGATCTAGGATGGAACCTATTTCGATTTCGTCTCGATGACGATACTATTCCATTTCATGACTTCCGATGTGTCTTCAATTGACTCATATAGTGAAAGAGACTTTTGAAAATTTCCGGGCAAGCTGGTTCTTCCCAGTTCTGTTTTAAAAAGTTCCACTTCGAGAATAACATTGACTATGCTTTCATGTATTTATAATTTGAAGTAGTAAATGATCCCGGGGAACTAATCCATGATCGATTTCTAAATTATTCACCTCTCTTTCATTGTCATAATACCCCCCCCCCCCTTTGGATTCGTGGTTTGGACTTTGCCTGTCGTGCCGATGCGGTGAACGTAGTGCTAATTTTTTGTTGTTTGCAACATGAGATATCAACCGACAGCTTCCGTGGCTTCTGGCGGTAGCGCGCCAACCACTCACCACCGGGTTCCATAGTTCAAATCCCGGTCACTCCATGTGAGATTTGTGCTGCACGAAGTGGAGGCGGGGCAGGATTTTCTCCGGGCATTTCGGTCATCTGTCATCTTTCATTCCAGCAACACTCTCCACTATCACTTCATTTCATCTGTCAGTCATGATTCATTGCACCAGAGGAGTGAAATTCATTCATTTCATTCACGACCTGGTGGAATGACAAGAAACAGGCTGAGAATTTCCATCTTCAACACGAGATACTACCGACCTTCACACTCGCTGCGTTGGAAACAAACTGGCTGTGCCACTGACGTCGTTATTATAGAAGTTGCAAGTAAACACTTTGGAGTAAACACCGTGGTTATTGAGCTGGGAGAGCTCCCTGGAGAGTCGTTTTCTCTGTAAATAAAACTTAAATATACACAGCGAGAGCCATTATCTGAACAGCTCTCTACTTACAAAATATTGTTACATTATAGGATGCTCTTTATCGTTCTTGTGAGACCTTATTCCTCTCGGAATATGTGGGCTAACAAGGCTCTCCTTTCGCGGCTCATGGAGTAGATTTTTTCTTTGGCTATACATGATGTATCCGTGATGACGTAACAAACTTCCAGGGGTGATGGAGGACGGCAAATGGATCAATTTGAGGTAAGGGACCATTGTCCGGAAACGTTCCATTTATTAATAATCCAAGTTGTTTAAATCCGCCAGTTCTTAACAGCAGCAGTGTACGCAGTACAGAGATGTACTATCCATGTTCCTGGAACACATCCCACTTGCCCTTCGTCCAACATGATGCAGCCCTCCTCACTTTGGACTGAGGGTTCGTGAACACCTTCATCAGGCATTTCCTGCAAAGTGGATAGGGACAGGAGATCCTGTTTCGTGGCCTGTTCGTTCACCTGATCTCACCCCACTTGATTCCTTCTTGTGGGGCCATGTGAAATGCCTTGTGTATGGCACACCTTTCGACACCAAAGAGGATATCTTGGCAAAAATTCTCGCTGCTTGCAACGCTTTTCAAACAACACAGGGTATATTCTAACGGGTACGAAATAACTTTGTGCGACGATACCATATCTGCAGGCATATAAGCATGTAGACAACGGGATTGGTGTGGCAGTCGCGTCGTACCGAGGTACATGCTTTAAATGCGGCCACGTGAACTCTGCCGAATTTATTACCAATTGCGTCCAAACAGGACCAACGTGCTGTTATTCTGTTCTTGACTGCCAAAGGACAAACCCGCATCCGAGTCGCGCTACGTTGCCTGTCCGCTGCAGCATGGCAGTCGACAAGCAAAGGATTCATTGAATCAATAGCGGAAAACAGACTCGAGGCCCATGAAACTAACACGAACGAAGTAATCAGTTCACGGTCTGGGTTAGCAAGTTCGAGTCACCATCAGAATATTGGCCGGCAGAGTACGGTAGGTGGTGGTATGCAATTCCTAATCACTATATTGCGTGATAAAAGCCATGATTAAATTCCAAACCTCTCAGCAGTGCTCATATTGAGTGAGGACAAATGACGCTGTTCATGATGATTCGTCCGTCGGATGGAGACGTTAAGCCTTGAGCAGACGCCTTGTTGCTATTCGACAGGAGTAGGCTATGTGCCCTCACCGGGATTCACCCTCTACCTTCACACTATCATAAGTCACGTCATTCATTTTATCTCATTAACTCGTCTGATGAGGTTGAAGTAAGACGGTCACAAAACCCCGCCACGACACATTCACCTAACCTCATACCCGACCCCGTAGAGAAACGTGACACGGTTTGTATGAACCAACAAGTAATTAATAATAATAATAATAATAATAATAATAATAATAATAATAATAATAATAATAATAATAATAATAATAATGCCGGGCTGAGAGGCTCAGACGGTTGAGGCGCTGACCTTCTGCCCGCAACTTGGCAGGTTTGATCCTAGCTCCGTCTGGTGGTATTTGAAGGTGCTCAAATACGTCAGCCTCGTGTCGGTATATTTACTGGCTCACAAAAGAATTCCTGCGGGACTAAATTCCGCCACGTCGGGTCTCCGAAAACCGTGAAAGTAGTTAGTGGGATGTAAAGCAAATAACATTATTATTATTATTATTATTATTATTATTATTATTATTATTATTATTATTATTATTATTATTATTATTATTATTATTATTATTATTATTATTATTATTATTATTATTATTGCCTCAGCCACCTTGTTGTAAAATGTCCTAACTGGTGTCATTTAACCTGTCTATGAGCCAATTCAGATGTTCTGGCTCGCTCTAATTGACAGCAGTAAGAAGGAATGTCTGTCGGGTGATCTGTAAATGAATTTTAATTAACTTTGTCGATTAAGAAATAGCTGGAGCTTGCATCTGAGAGATAATGGGTTCGAATCCGACTGTCAGCAGCCCTGAAGATGGTTTTCCGTGGTTTCCCATTTTCACACCAGACAAATGCTGGGGCTGTACCTCAATTAAGACCACAGCGCTTCCTTCCAACTCCTAGACTTTTCCTATCCCATCGAAAATGTGTGCGATATAGTGAAACGACGGGTGCGGCTCTGTGACCCAATACTAACCACCCAGGATGAACTGTGGAATAAGGTGAAAGCAGCATGGATGGCTATATCCCAGGACGCCATTCGCGCATTATACTCGTCGATGCCATCACGCATGGGGCAAGTTATCAGTGCCCATGGAGGACCCAGTGCCTACTAGGCAGCAGGTCACATGCTGAACCTAGGTTTCTGAAATGCTAAGCGTATCTGCAGAACATACTAATGAGTAAGTGCTGTGAATATGAACTTTCTATCTCTAGTTTTCAAGGTGTTCTGCTTTTATGAACCTGGGTATACAATATGTTTTACTTCGCACCGACACAGACAGGTCTTATGGCGAAGATGGGATAGGAAAGACCCAGGAGTGGGAGGGAGTTGGCCATGGCCTTAATTAAGGTACAGTCCCTGCAATTGCCCGATGTGAAAATGGTGAACACTGAAAACCATCTTCAGGGATGCCTACAGAATGTAGGCTCACAGATGCACGCCCCTAACCGCCCAGCACACTCGCTTGGTGATTTTATTATTATTTAGTTGAGATTTATATCAGAACATTGTATTAAAGTTGGTAATTTGTGGAAACGTTTATTTCATTCACTGAAGCTTGCAGACTTGAAATAAATATCAACATAGCCCTGGTATTCCGTCCAGCAATTGAAGGGTTGGGGGAAAACCAGGTAAGTTACTTTTTCATCGAAATTCAGATATTGTTACACTCCGCTTCAGAGTGATCATGCGCATCTATTGAAGGACGGAAATGGAAAAGAAGCAGGCGAGTCAGGAGAAATTAGCACTCAAAGTTTCGCTGTTAGGAGAAAGAACTAGGGAGGTCAAGCACAAAACTTGCTTTTTTTCAAGTTGTACAAATATTGACTCTCCTGGTTTTTTACCCTGACCCTTCAATTAAAAAATAATACAGTTATTATTATAAGGCAAGTGCCTTTCCACATACAAGTTTTCTTAAACCAGAGATATTGTTACAGTTGATCAGAAGGGTCCGCCACATCCCCTATTACTGCTAGCAGCTGCCTCCCAGAAGTTATTATTGCATTACCAAGCCGAAAGATTTCGCTACTAGGTAATTCAGGATAGGTTGTCAGTGGAGAATCGTTTCAAGTGAAATTAATCTGAGTACCTGTAACTGTGGTCGCTTAATTTTTATGCTCGTTATCTATCTAAGTGAAATTCGTGCTATTTAGAAACCAAGAATAGTACTCGCATCTTTTAATATTCGCTACAATACAACATTTTAGAAACGTTGCTGTGAATTTTGCATTCATCGATCAGAGTAGGTTTGGCTAGTAGTGGCCACGGATTTTCATCCCTGTGTTCGGGAGGCGGTGGACTGGTTGCGCCGTCAACTGTTCTCAGAATGGCTTTTCGTGTTTTCCATTCTCCTCAGTAAGACGAATGCCTGTACAGTTCCCTTTATTACTCTCCCCTTCACCGCAATACCCCTCGCGGCTTTACAGAAGACGACACCCTCTAGAGCAGTGGTATTCAACCTTTTTGTTTGGCGTACCCCCAAAATCCACACCCGAGGTACGAGTATGTAGCAATTGTACCAGAAATAACGCTGGATCCCAAATAATATTAACTATTGTCATCATCATCATCATAATCATCATCATCCGCAGCTTTTCCCGCTTGTGCAGGGTCCCTGCACAGACTGAGGTAGGAAATATTTCTGACTGGACATTTAAGATCGTATGTCCTTCATGAAACTGAAGCAACACGAAAATAAAACCATGATCACGGGGATGACAGGAAAGCAGTTAAGCCACTACACCATCCTGTACCCCAGTAATAACAATAATGCACTCTATTGTATATAATATCGCCTCTGAGAAAAGGAAACTTCCTAACTAACTCGGAGTAAACCGTACAGAACTTTACATTTGCATTACGATCAGTCTACGGCCGTATGGGGTTCCACATTTGAACTGAGAAACATAGTTCTTGTTTACATCTTAAGGAGTCAAATATATATTTCCACCTCATAGGCCTTAGATACTGAAGAATTACGCCATACCTAAATTTTCATCATCATCATCATCATCATCTGTTTACCCTCCAGGTTCGGCTTTTCCCTCGGACTCAGCGAGGGATCCCACCTCTACCGCCTCAAGGGCAGTGTCCTGGAGCTTCAGACTCTTGGTCGGGAGATACAACTGAGGAGAATAACCAGTACCTCGCCCAGGCGGCCTCACCTGCTATGCTGAGCAGGGGCCTTGTGGAGGGATGGGAAGATTGGAAGGGATAGACAAGGAAGAGGGAAGGAAGCGGCCGTGGCCTTAAGTTAGGTACCATCCCGGCATTCGCCTGGAGGAGAAGTGGGAAACCACGGAAAACCACTTCGAGGATGGCTGAGGTGGGAATCGAACCCACCTCTACTCAGTTGACCTCCCGAGGCTGAGTGGACCCCGTTCCAGCCCTCGTACCACTTTTCAAATTTTCGTGGCAGAGCCGGGAATCGAACCCGGACCTCCGGGGGTGGCAGCTAATCACACTAACCACTACACCACAGAGGTGGACCATACCTAGATTTTACTCAGCAATATTCACGATTATTTTGGGATGACTACGTAGTTTATAAACCGTAGTCGAACCAAGGTCTAAAAATGTTTTAAAACACAAAACATTTCGATTATTGTAAATCGCTCACCTAACTTATCAAGATTACTACTGTATGTCCACAGGGACCTGAATCAACTTGAGAACTGTTATTCAGCATTCAGTATATGTTGGACTCGCAAGTATTTAACTTGTTCAATAAGGTTTTATTATATGTCATACTTTTAATGTAGATTTCATAGGGTTTCATATCATGCACAATTTAATATCTATCGTGAGTTTTATATAATTTACCTATTTTCCGAATTATTTGTGCAGCTGAAGATGACGCTAAAATGCGTCGAAACTAGCACTGTATATAATTAGAATGTTATAATTACATCTATAAACAACATTAATATTGTATTTAATAGGTGGACATTAAAATTTTATTCATTGCAAATTACAGAAAAAGTTAAAAACTGAGCGGTAAACAATGGACGAAGATTAGCCGAAGAACTGTTCCTGCTAATTTCAGTGCTTAACGATAGCCCAGTTATTCGGCCATTGGAGTCTTCTGTCCTCTCCTCACAAGGCAGATGGACAAAATAGGTATTCTCATGAGTGGAATTATGAGGTTATAATTGCCTGGGAACGATAGTGTTATTATTAAATGCGACAATCACTTTTGTACTATATATGTACTATGATATTATTCTGTACAGAGTAATAAATAAGATACAAGATTGTGAGCAACTGCAACATGACCTCGATAATGTTGTGAGACAGACGGCAGGCAATGGTACGATGTTAAACGGGGTTAAAAGTCATGTTTTCACAAATAGGAGAAGCCCTCTCAGTTTTAATTACTGCGTTGATGGGGTGAAAGTTCCTTTTGGAGATCATTGTAAGTACCTATGTGTTAATATAAGGAGAGATCTTCATTGGGGTAATCACATAAATGGGATTGTAAATAAAGTGTACAGATCTCTGTACGTGGTTTTAAGGGTGTTTAGGGGTTGTAGTAAGGATGTAAGGGAGAGGGCATATAAGTCTCTGGTAAGACCCCTACTAGAGTATGTTTCCAGTGTATGGGACCCTCACCAGGATTACTTGATTCAAGAACTGGAAAAATTCCAAATAAAAGCAGCACGATTCGTTCTTGGTGATTTTCGACGAAAGAGTGTTGTTACAGAAAGTTTGCAAAGTCTGGGCTGAGAAGAATTGGGGAAAACAAGACGAGCTGCTCTACTAAGTGGTATGTTCCGAGCTGTCAGCGGAGAGATGGCGTGGAATGACATCAGTAGACGATTAAGTTTTAGTGGTGTCTTTAAAAGTAGGAAAGATCACAATATGAAGATAAAGTTGGAATTCAAGAGTACAAATTGCGGCAAATATTCATTTATAAGAAGGGGTGTTAGGGAGTGGAATAACTTACCAGGGGAGATGTTCAATGAAATTCCAATTTCTTTGAAATCATTTAAGAAAAGGCTAGGAAAAGAACAGATAGGGAATCTGCCACCTGAGCGACAGCCCTAAATGCAGATCAGTATTGATTGATTGATTGATTGATTGATTGATTGATTGATTGATCGATTGATTGATTGATTGATTGATTGATTGATTGATTGATTGATTGATTGATTGATTGATTGATTGATTGATTGATTGATATACTACTACTGTATAAAACATTATGAAGTAGTGAATTTTGAAACAGAAGATTTTAAAAAGAGCAATACAACATAAGTAGGCATATTTACATACCTAGTCAATAGGATGGATGGGCTTTTTTCTTTGAAGCGAGACGTTCTCTGCATGGACGACGTCTGATCCAGGATTCAAACGATTCCTCTGTTTTTTGTTTATGTTTGGGTAAGGGTCAGTTAATCCCCAAGCACGAAATGAGCAACAAAATGGGACGGGCTGGGGGTGGTGTAAATTAAGGATCTGTAAATATGGAGATATAAACTGGCAAATATTTTAGAATCAATAGAGAACTGTGTGTAGTGGTAGACAAAAATGCTAAATTCAAATAGGATTTTATTGAAAATTAGCTGGCTCAACTCTGTTCTGAACTGCTCGCTGAATACTGTTAGCGGCTAAATAAATTTGCTTACCCCTTGAGATGAACCCGCGTACCCTTCACACTTTGAATAACACTGTCCTAGGACCTTCGCCATAACCCCACCAGGGTACGGAATGGAAACATTCTAGTAGTAGTAATTTTAGTTTTGTTGTACACTCACAGATTAGTCTTCTCCGTTATGGGGGTTCTACCGGGTTATGAGTGCTGAAGGAACCATACAAAGAACTTTTAGTGAAGTCATTTAAGTACGTTAGTTTTTACTGATTTGAGCTATACTGAGGCGTGTACAAAAACATTGCGAACCTCCTGAAAATTTTGTCACGAGCCGCCATTTTGCAACATCCTAGCAACAGCGTGCTTTCTCCTTTAAGCGTGACGCGTGACCACAGTCTCTCCTCCATCGATCAGGCTAAACAATACAACAAGTGACTAATGTGTTCCGTCATTCCTGAGTTACAGCGCGTTGGAGCTCAAATAATATATCGTCGTTGCCGGGGCAAAACCTCCTATGTGATAATATTTTTGGAGATATACTGACCCGCAGCACATACATTATGAAGAGCGAGAATACCTTGACAACCTTCACACAATATTGCCGTCAGTGGGGTTCGAACTCCCTATCTTCCGAATGCAAGCTCACAGCTGTGCGCTCCTAACCGCACGGCCAACTCGCCTGGTCAACAGGCATTTAGTCACGGTCAAGATCGTTTGAAAATGTTAAGATCCAGATACGCCCGAATGGACGACACACAGTGAATATAGTATGGACGTTATAAACTACATTATGAATGGATTAATTGCTATGTACCGGTGGTAAATGTTCATAAAACTGCTGAAAAGTGCAAGCAAAACGATATGACTGCGACAAGCATTTAGGACGAGTTATCTGACCTATTTTTAATTAATGCTGCGGAACAGCACGGGTCTACTAATTTTATATAAAAACACTAATAGTCTCCATTCAAATGAGATGATTATTTTCAGCGAGTTTCCTTCACAATGTCACAGATATAGTCAAGGAAAATTGTCATATTCGCAAGAGAATTCAAGTGGCCATGTGGCAGAAAATTAATTAGTCCTTTTCCTTAGTTCTTACTCTCAGAGTTCGGCCGTTTATAATGTATTCCTAGCTTTAATCAGATGTATCACCCATGTTCATTATGTTTCATAGCGGCCATTGTTTGCAGCTGAAGACAAAGCGCAGTGGGGAAGAGCCGAACCTACTGTGTATAGCACCTATAGCAAACAATATTGATATGATGATAGACAATTGGCGCTTATGTTATTTTATAGACACAAATACAAGAAAAGATGAACGCCTTTAATATTCAAGTTAGAACGTTACAGATATATATTTCAAAGAAGGCAATATGAACTTGTCTTTTTGCAGTGGTCAGAAATTTTAAGTCATATATCTGTAGTAATTACATAATGAGCCTTCCTCGTCGTGTAGGAGTAGCGTGCTTGCCTCTTACCCGGAGGCCCCGGACTCGATTCACGGTCAGGTCAGGGACTTTGACCTGGATCTGAGGGCTGGTTTCAGATTCACTCAGCCTACGTGATTTCATTTGAGGAGCTACATGACGGTGGGATAGCAACCCCGGTCTAGAAAGCCAAGAATAACGGCTTACCACATAACGTCTCCTAATCTGCAGGCATTCGGGCTGAGCAGCGGACGCTTGGTAGGGCATGGGCCTTCGAGAATGTTGCGTCATGGGGTTTGATTTTTGGTGGTCGTGATCTTTAAGGCGTTGAAGTCTAAACTGTCTGCCGGTTCGAGTCCCGTTGGTCAAAAACCTTTTCACCATCAGAATGTTGGCCGACAGGGTAGGGGAGGTGGTGGTATGCAATTTCTAATCACTAGATTGCGTGCGAAAAGCCTAGATTAAATTCCAAACCTCTCCACAGTGCTCATACGGAGTAAGGGTATATGACGCTGTTGATGGTGGTTCGTCCGTCGGACGGCGACGTTAATCATTGAGCAGACCTCTTGGTGCTACTCGAGAGGAGTAGGCTATGTCCCGGCACCAAGATTCACCCTCTCCCTTTCCATTAGTATCTATCACGCCAATCATTTCATCTCATTAACTCCTCTGATGAGGATGAGGTCATACAAAACACGCCACGACAGATTCATCTCACCTCATACCGATCGGGTGGAAAAGAGGGACATGGGTTGGACAAAAAAACAACTATCTAATGAAAAATAATAATGATAGTTTAAGAAAGAGATTTTATTATTCTTATATTCTTCTATAACTTTTCCCATACCTGTGGGATTGTGGATGTGAGCTGTGTCATGTATATGTGCATTTGGTGCTATTTTACGGCCAAATCCCCTTCCTGACACCAACCCCATGTGGAAGGACTTAATCGCTATTGCGTGCTTCTGTGGTGGTTAGTACTGTGATGTGTTGTCTGAACATGATGCGACCAACACCCAGTCCCCGAGACAGAAGAATTAATCAGACGCGATTGAAATCCACGACTCGGCCGGGAATCGAACCCGGGACCTTCTGACCCAAAGGCCTCAACGCTGAAAACTCAGTCGAGGAGACAGACTAGTTTAAAAGAGGTCTGTAAGATGGATATTGGTCTTTACTTCATTTGTTAATTTTTTGTCCTCCAGAATAAAATGAACAGATCACTGATACCTTGCGTCAATGCTAGTGTCGCAAATAATCCGTGTCCTTCGTTGGCAGTTAACTACTATATTCTTAAAACATCACGGCATGTATTTCCAACTTGTCAGAACCATTCAATGTCAGGTTCAATGCTCTTTTTACTAGATAACTTCTTACCATAACTGAAAAATCGTAATTCTAAAAAGTGTTCTTACTGATTGTAGCTTATTATCACAGTATGAGACCAAGTACTTGCGAAAATTAAGCATTTACGGAGACTTATCCTGGAGCCTTGCATTAGTTTGTAAGTTTAAGTACTGGATCCCTCGAAGTGGGGTTTTTAATCGATACGAAAGCTGCAGTATGGGAGGCGCGCGCATAGCAAGCAGCATGCACTTATTCGACCTGGCAAGCATGAGTCGCCAGTCTGAATCACAGCTGTTAAAATAGTGAGACAGTCATTATTGCAAAACCGTATTTTCGTATGTAAAAGTTCTGGTTTCGTCTTAATGGTCGTGTGAACAATCATAACTCTCGCTATTGGTGTGGTATTCCATTACGATAGGAAGACTGGTGTGTGGTGTGCTGTTAGTGCAAGACGAATAATTGCGCCTATTTCATTCGAAACGACAATAAATGCAGAGAGGTACCAAGGTGACATTTTGGCGCCGTTCTTCTATCGGTTAAGGGAAGAACAAAAATCGCGTAAGTGGTTTCAACAAGATTCAACCCCTGCTTATACAGCAGAAGTGTCCCTTCTTTCAACCTCGAAAATGTTTGCGAACAGAGTGATCAGTGCTCTTCTATTTCCTCCTCGTTCTCCAGATCTAAAAGTGTGGGTTTTTTACTTGTAGGGTAAACTGAAAGTAAAATGTATCGTACAAATTGCCACACATTGGAGGAACTGTAAGAAAAAAAAGACATTACGAATGAAGTCAGAAATATTACAGTGACAGAACTCACTCGCGTCAGATAGATTGCGGTTATCAGACACAATGCCTGTATAACCCAGGAAGGAAGACACTTCCAGCATCTTTTATAAGATTTCATATAAGACTGTATACATGCTTAAAGCAGGGCGGCCGCGCGTGACATAAGTTCGGCCGAGGCAGCTGCTGTACCGCAGAATACAAACACTGTGCGTACGGTGTGAGTTTATATGCGAGACCCTGTACAATCCTATATGTCGCTAATGAAAATATGCTTATAACTATGATTTATGAATCATCAAAATATTGATTTAAAGCATGGGTCTGACTTCATCCATTAGCACTGACATTTTTGTGAGATAAATGCCAAGCTGAGTGGGTCAGGCGGTTGAGACGCTGGCCTTCTGACCCCATCATGGCAGGTTCGATCCTGGCTCAGTTCGGTGGTATTTGAAGGTGCTCCAATACGTCAGTCTCGTGTCGGTAGATTTAGTGGCACGTAAAGGAACTCCCGTGCGACCAAATTCCGGCATTTTGGCGTCTCCAAAAACCGTAAAAAGGTAGTTGGTAACATGCAAAGCCAATAACATTATTATTATTATTATTATTATTATTATTATTATTATTATTATTATTATTATTATTTGTGAGATAAATAATGCAACGCTACAAACGTTTAAACATGACCAGATAGCATTATGTATAAATAAATAAATAAATAAATAAATAAATAAATAAATAAATAAATAAAAATGAATTTCCTAGAATAATTGTCCTAATTAAACTACATCTAGGGACATTTACATACATATATTTTACAGAGAGTACCGGTATCTTACATTCACGAGGTCGTTAGACACGTGTAGTTTTAGACAGGGGTGAGTGAAAGAGGTCCACTGATTCACCCACCTCATTAAGTGATTTTAGTGCCCTCAGCAGCGATGTGTTTTTCCGAACCACAGTTCTCACTTCAGGCAGATTGAAAGTACACCTTCGGGTAATATTGCGTCGAGGAACATGTAAACTCCTCATTTTTGCATGCTGACCAAGAGATGAATCGATATTGATGGTATTAAGCCCTGATACAAAGCTAGAAAATCTCCGAACACTCGTTGGGTCAACCCAACGACAAACGCAAAAGCATGTGACCCTGGCCTCGTGGCTGGATAACAAGATTCGCGTACTGTTGTCTGCTGTTCCAATTCGTTCTCTCGCTCTGCCTCAGTATTTGTATTCTACCGCAGAATGTCCGGTGACCATTAATCTTTATGGCATTTGGAAGTGCACGTCATTTTTTGTAACGCTATTATGAAGACACGGGGCTAATGCTAACGAAATTAACAGTCGACGTGTTTTGTGTTCTGATTTGAGGACTGTCTCTTGTTCTCGCCAGTAGAGCGCTCCCGCGACCAGCTACACAAAGCCAATTTCTACTTTTCTCTTTTGGATTTAGGAAAATGAAGCGAATGTCACTCTGCGATTTGTATCAAATTACAGTAGGGTTGCATACGCTGCAGCGATGTTTGTTCTTCTTCTTCCTTCTTCTCGCTCCTTTTGTCTTCGAAAGGACGTGGTGACTTCATGAGACAATTTTCTTCATGTGCGTCTCTGGTTAGCCATGTGAGTCATTGCTTGGAAACTTAATTTAGTATGATTAGGATCCGCTTAATCTAGCGAGATCCCTTGTGTGCGATCCTTTCATAGTGCCCACAGTAGCCTGCTTTCCTGAAGAGTTTCTTCTCACACAAGGCCAAAGTATCGATGTACTTATTTCTGGGTTCTATTTGACAGTCGGTATGAAATTCGGAGTTCTTTCAGTACACAGTCCTTGTTACGATGTGATTTTATGGAATTCGTAGTATCGTTCTGTAGCAAATATACCTTCAGCTTATTAGTACTTATTTTACATGCCAAGGAGATATTAGTACATATTGAAAAGACTGACTGGATACCGGTAGAAACCGGTCATATATAATCGGAAACAGCAACAACAACAACAACAGCAACTACATCAATAAAGAGTAATAAAAATCCACACCGAAAATATATCAAGCGTAATCTGGAAAAGAAGGATACATTTATAAGCTCACCTCTTGCGACTGCCAGTTGAAAGAATCTGTAAACGTGTGTTATCCTACTTCAGAAGTCTCAAAACGATTTCTCCTTGGTTGGTGGAGATCGGTAAGGATATTTTAAAATATGGAATCTCAGAAACAGACATTTATTTCCGAGCACCACTCAAGCAGAAACTTAGACAGGTTGACCAAGAAGAAGTTCGAACTCGACTGAAGCATGTCTATTCTGAGGCATGGAAGAAAGCACACTCCGGAAGGATGAAAACCTGGTGGAACCACAAGAAGAAAGCAGTTGAGATCTCACGGTCCTTAATGGCCATAATGATGAATAATAATATTACGAAGACATAAAAGACATGCCCAGACGACTTCAGAAGGTGATAAAATTCATAAAGAAAGGCAACAGGCAGGGTTAAAATTTTGAACCACAAATTAAAAGAAAATATTATCAACCTAAAAAATATCGGCAAAAATTACCCAAATTATCAGACAAGGCAAGACGAAATCTCCGAATGACATATTGACTCAATAGAAAAAACAACACCACAAAACCAATTCTAGAGACTATTACAAAATCTTTTGAATACAAGTACAATAATACGATACCTATATCAATGCTGAAGAGTGAGAATGAAAAAAATGGCATTTATAGTTATCTTCCGAAGATCTTGTATTAGTCCCTAGAATTAATTTCGTGGTAATTCGACAATGGAACGTTCCATTCTTCTGGTCCCCACTATCATGCCCCATTCGAAAGACGATAATTAATGTCGCCTTGCCACGACCAACACAGTGTTTACTTTTACTATCGAGATGCCAGATTACACCTGACAAACGTGTGGGCACTGACAAGACATCACGGTATGGTAGCGCCTCCAAATATTACCTTCTTTACCCTAGAAATAAACTAATAATACTTTTTTATCCCGACCTCAGGCGGCTCCATCATAAAGTGGAAACTAATTCATTCGAGTGTTCGATGTGTACAAAGTAAAAACTACCTGGTGACCACATTTCTTTAACTATTTCTATCGCGGCTCCTTGGTTCAATGCTCAGCATAGTGGCCTTTGGTTCATAGCGACCTGAGTTCTATTCCTGACGGAGCCGATGATTTTAATTACGTATGATTAGTTCCTGTTGTTCGGGGACTGGATGTTAGTGATTGTCTTAATACATATCATCATCTAAATACAACCTCCACCACCACAGTAAAACACAATTGTGAGTACGGGCCTCCACATAGCCTTGGTGTCAAGAAGGGAATTCGGCTGTAAAATATAACATGATGCAGATTAGTGTCAACCCTAGATAACCGAGAAGGAGTCAGAAAGGAAAACGTTATCAATTCTTTCTACACTGCTTATTTTTTAAACTTATAAGCCGCCTAATTTGGAAATTTTTCGTTTTATAACATGTAGAAAGTGGTTAGTGTGATTAGCTACCACCCCTGGAGGCCCGGGTTCTATTCACGGCTCTACCACGAAATTTGAGAAGTGGTACGAGGAGTGGAACGGGGTCCACTCATTCACGTGATGTCAGTTGAGTAGACGGGGTTCCATTCCCACCTCAGCCATTCTAGAAGTGGTTTTGGAATCAATTCTTAAATTACATATTCGACATTGCTGGCGAGATGTAGTGTTTACAGTGCACTATGTCTTCTGGTATGGGCTATTTCAAATTTGTTACTTTCATTGACCTGTCTCAGTCTCATTCTTGGCTTTGACAATATGAAAGTGACTGAGGTATGAGTGATGCTAGTAATACCATTCCTTATGCCGCCAGTCCCTGTTATGAATGGTGCGAAAATATCGCTCATAAGGTCGGTTGGTGCATGCATTTTGGTGGGCTTGGCAGACTGATATGTAATAGCATTGGCTGGCTCGGTGAGGAAAGCAAAGGGAAACTACATCACTCTTCATTTCCCTAGTAGGCCTCTTCAGTGACGCCTAGGCTATTTATGACAGCTGTTGGCGGAGCTGCAGAGGATCAAACCAGCCTTCGGGCTGAATACCCAGCATACGTACATACATCTGCCCAATGTACAATCTGCAGTAGTATCCGCTGATATCACTTCGTAAGTTACTGTGGTGGTGGAAAGTTCATCATACGTGTAATTTCTCTTCACAACACAACTTGTAATATCGTGCTGCGAGAAGAACTCGGCGAATGTTGCTAATGGAAAACAGGGCGTGGCGCACGAGCACACGTTATTCCATTACTGCGGAGCAACAAGTGGCACGATAACAAGACAGCTTAGCGCTACGGTTAACGATGGTTTACGACATCATAAAGAGCAGACCGTCTTGTTAGGACAAAGGCTGGCTTCATCTCACCCCCGTCATCGTTTGTAGGGCGTTCTCCAAACCTTGAGCTTAATTTGCAAAGTGATTTACACGTTTGAAACATGATTCGCTCTGCCTACACATTACACTTCTCAAACTCACATTTCTGGATTAAATAAATATATTACTCTAATGTTAAGCAAATTGAAACCTTCGTAACTGAAAAAATGACATATTGTTAATACGATCAGCTTCAGTTTACTGTTAACGGTTTACAACCCACTATAATTTGAGGAATGTAATGAGACACCCTTCCATAAAGGCATACTGAAATATGCGCTATGAACACGGGACTACATACATTTTTTACAAATATTAAAATTAAAATATTTAATTAATTTCACCTTTGCTGTTCGTGGTTTACCTGGATCATCTGCTGAAAGGTACAAAATGGCAGGGAGGAATTCAATTAGGTGCAAAATGTAGTAAGCAGTTTGGCCTATGGTGACGACTTGGTCTTAATGGCAGACTATGCCGAAAGCCTGCAGTCTAATATCTTGGAACTTGAAAATAGGTGCAATGAGTATGGTATGAAAATTAGCCTCTCGAAGACTAAATTGATGACAGTAGGTAAGAAATTCAACAGAATTGAATGTCAGATTGGTGATACAAAGCTAGAACAGGTCGATAATTTCAAGTATTTAGGTTGTGTGTTCTCCCAGGATGGTAATATAGTAAGTGAGATTGAATCGAGGTGTAGTAAAGCTAATGCAGTGAGCTCGCAGTTGCGATCAGCAGTATTCTGTAAGAAGGAAGTCATCTCCCAGACGAAACTCTCTTTACATCGGTCTGTTTGCAGACCAACTTTGCTTTACGGGAGCGAAAGCTGGGTGGACTCAGGATGTCTTATTCATAAGTTAGAAGTAACAGACATGAAAGTAGCAAGAATGATTGCTGGTACAAACAAGTGGGAACAATGACAGGAGGGTACTCGTAATGAGGAGATAAAGGCTAATTTAGGAATGAACTCGATGGATGAAGCTGTACGCATAAACCGGCTTCGGTGGTGGGGTCATGTAAGGCGAATGGAGGAGGATAGGTTACCTAGGAGAATAATGGACTCTGCTATGGAGGGTAAGAGAAGTAGAGGGAGACCAAGACGACGATGGTTAGACTCAATTTCTAACGATTAAAAGATAAGAGGTATATAACTAAATGAGGCCACAACGCTAGTTGCAAATCGAGGATTGTGGCGACGTTTAGCAAATTCACGGAGGCTTGCAGACTGAACGCTGAAAGGTATAATAGTCTATAATGAGAATGTATGTATGTATGTATGTATGTATGTATGTACATATTAAATTAAAAATTAAAAATAAAAAATAAAAAAATAAAAATTAAAAATAAAAAAATTAAAAATTAAAAAATAAAAATTAAAAATAAAAAAATTAAAAATTAAAAATTAAAAATTAAAATATGAAAATATTAGTGAGACCACACGGCATCGTCATTGAGGAGATACAGCACAGTACTTTTTCCTTCAAGAATTACGAAACAGGTGTATAATAGGGCCTATCCAGTCTATCAATAGACAAGATATATTCCTGGTTATAGAAAACGTAAAGAGCCAGATGAAAGTGAAATCCAGAGCCTGTTTCCAATCATTTGATAGGGTCAGGAATGGAATGAACGAAGCCCCATCATGCAGCGAGGTTAGGAATTGTGCCGGCTTCCGGAGGCTGTCGCACTCCTCTGGGGGAATGATTAATGAGTGACAAATGAAATGACAGGATATTGGAGAATGTTGCTGGAATGAAAGATGACAGGAAAAACCGGTGTACTCGGAGAAAAGCCTGTCCGGCCTCCACTTTGTCAAGCACAATTCTCACAAGGAGTGCCGGGGATTTGAACCACGTTAGCCAGCAGTGAGAGACCGGCGCTGCATGCTGTCGCCTGAGCCACGGAGGATCTACAGAGCCATACATGAGGAATAAATTATGAGAAACGAAATTCCACAAGAGAAAAACTAGATCTAAGAAAATCCGGAAAAATTACGAGAGCCAGAAATTATAAGGTGGAATAGATCTCCAGGTACTTCATAAGATTATCTTGAAAATATTCCTGTCCTTTCTTATGTTAAGAAAAACTGAACATAAAAGTACTATAATTACACATATTCACTTCTTTCCAATGATGATGAAGTTTCATACGATAATCAATTTAGGTATAAAACAATACCACCAGCGCCGTATTTTCTACTTTTAATTGTTCCGCATGCGGTAATGATAAATGGGGAGTCTGATATCAGATGTTCACAGGGGTACTACTGGGTCGCTCGCTGCATGGTCCTCTGCGCTACACGTTTAAGGTACACTCTTGCGTTAGCAAGCCTCATTTTTGAATGCAAAATAGTAAGCTGGTATCAGGTATAGTAGCACTGCAATTGATATCAATATATCGACGAAATCGGGCGTGTTCAGAGTGACGAAAACACGAGCATAAATGTAATCTATGAACAATCTGGTCGGAATGCAGCCGAAGCTCGCAGACGGTATGCGCAGGAGCTTCAAAAGGGCCGCCTGCCTTCTATACACGTCCTTCACCAAACCGAATTGCAATTAAGAGCTAATGGGTCGTTCAAGGCACATGCCGCATATTAGCAATATTTTCGCGGAGTGGAATAGGTGTTCGTGTATAAATGAGTTATTATTTTTATTATTTCCTGAATCTTTGGCGTGTGTAGTAAAATGACTGTTATTCGTTTAACATCCGAAATAAAGCACTTTGTAGTGCTCCTTTGCAAACCGGCGAATAGGCATCCCGTTCGTCACTTGTGAATGCGGGACACTAACTTATAAGCAGAAAGTACGGGGGCTGGAGTGTCAACTGGTTTAATACAAATCATGAGTTTTAAGGGTGATGCAACTTGTATATCTCATAATTCCACAAAATACTTAACATTCCTTTAACTGATCACTTAATGAGATACAGCAGTGTTGCAAGCTTTCTCTAACACCAAACAAGATATTGCATGGCTTCATTGTGATTTATAACTGGATGAAAAAGCGTTAACAGTGTCTGGACGTGAGATAAAGCAATCAAATGTCCGGTTTACATTTCATTGAATATAGTAAGACTTGTTCAGTCCTAACATGTATAATATATGTGTCTTCCTCCAACATTTGTAGTTTGAAGTATTATTTTAACAGACTCTCATTACTGTCGTTCCTCTTCAGCCGTCAGGTAACCTAACATTGCAAGAAGTGACATCATTTAATCTTAAGTTACACTTTTCTTAGGAAAAATATAAGGCGCATTTCAATTTTTGGAAGAAGAAAATATAATGTGCGCGGAATTTTGTCCCTCAGGATTTCATGCCAGTAAAGCTACCGACATGATACTCGCGTATTTGAACACCTTCAGTTACTGCCGAAAAAACTCCGGCGGGGGAATAATTCGGCTTGTAGGTCTTGAGGCAACCTCTGCATTCGGAAGGTAAGTAGGTTCCAAACCCACTGTCGGCTGTCCTGTGAATGGATTTCTGTGAGTACAAGACAGATGCTGGGAGAGTTTATTCATCGCCTTACAGCCGAATTCTTCCATTTCCTGCGAATCTCAAGCGATGATACACAAGGTGAGACAAACTTATCAAGGATAACTGAACCCCCCTTTTAATTGCAGACTGAGAAATTACTGGAGGTGCCCACTCCTAACCAATGCAATTGTACCTAAAAAACAAATTTCTAGTACAGTTTCCTAGGTGACAAGCTCAAAGACTAATGCGGTACGTATAGGTAGGCTACAGAACTACTACGTGGATAGAGTCCAGCGTTTCGTCACTAGATGTCACTAATACAAGATGATGAATTTGCTGTCAAAATTTAGGGAGTGGCCGTCTTCATGTTTCAATTATTATTACTAACATATTTATTACTATTATAATTATTCTTAAAAACAGTTTTTCTAAGAGCTCAATGAAGACTACTTTGCTGACTGCTGTTGTTTATATTTCATTAATATTAGTACACTAATTACATGTCCTCTCTTCAGTTGACTCCTCCTGTAGTCCCCACAGGTGTTGGTTCTGAGTGTCGTCTAAAGAGAGAAAGCGATGAGGTCATCAGCTCCACTCAGGATGAGTATTGAAAGAAGTGTGTGGATAAATCCTTGAAACAATGAAAGTATAAGTAAACTAAAGTGAAAGATTCTGGGAAGCACGACAGTGAGGCATTCGCTAGGAACTACACACCTGATACCATCCGCATCAGAGGAGAATATATTGTCCAAAGTTAGGTGGACAGCAGATGCATGCACTAGTATTCTTTAAAATGCGCACTTTCTTCATGAAATATACATTAAATTAAGATGCAAATCTTTGAAGAGACATTTTAGTTTTGTCTGATATTATTTCCTTAGCCTCTATGGCACGAATGCATTCAGCCCTTTCATATATTTGGTCTCTAAATACGAAGTCGTATCTCAGTTATTACGCTAATGCACAGTTTCAAAGAGCTGGAAATCTCCCGATAGCAACCTCGGTACACATTTCATATTATTATTACTGTATCCTGCTACACAGCGCTGGTCTTGTGTCCTCCGCTAAATAAACTGGTTCGCTGATCCTTCTCTTCTATATATACGCATGTTATAAAATCTAGCAAAAATATTATCTCTGAATAATTTAGTAATGAAAAATTGCATCAACACAGTACCACGCGTAAGTAACTGGCACAAAAATAGATACATTACTCTTACTTGTTAAATTCATCATTGTGCAGGATCATCCCTCTTGCCGGGAATCATGAACAATCGGCAGTGAAATGGCTTTTAGTGCCGGGAGTGTCCGAGGATATGTTCCGCTGGCCAGGTCTTTCAATTTGACTCCCGTAGGGGACCTTCGCTTCGCGATGAGGATGAAATGATGATGAAAACAACACATACACCCAGCCCGCGTGCCAGCGAAATTAACAAATGATGATTAAAATTCCCGACCATGCCGGGAATCGAACCCCGGAACCCCATGACCAAAGGCCAGAACGCTAACCATTTAGCCGTGGAGCCGGACATGAATAATCCATGCGACTACACAGATGAGAAGAAAAGCCACCATCGGCTGTCATTGAAATGATTTTCCACCATCCTCCTTTTATTAACATATTGTGTAAATACACATACCTTCAATACAGACTGTTACGTCATTCAGCGTTTAGTCTACAAGACTGGAATTTACTAAGCGCCTTCACAACCCATTATTCGTAACTAGCGCTGTGATCTCGTGAAGTTCCATACCTCTTATCAAGAAATCATTAAAAAGTGAGTCTAACCAACGTAACCTCAGTCTCCCTTTACTCCTCTTACGCACTATGGAGGAACTGCTATTATCATAGGGAACTTATCCTCTTCCAGCCAGCTCACATCCACAGAGTTCATCCATAATGTAGCCTTTATCTCCTCATTCCGAGTAACCTCCTGCTATAGTTAACAGCCGTTTGAATACCAATAATTCTTGCTGCATTCTTATCTATTACTTATAGCTTAGGTTCACCTTCACGGTATAACTGTTAGCGTAGATTATGCCATCCCCGGAGCCTGGCTTCGATTCCTGGCACTGCCATAAATTTAAAATTGAAATGAGTGCTGGTAATGTGTTAAGTGGGTACATGCAGCTCACCTCCACTGAGATGTGCCTGAAAAGACCGGTACCATAGGGTAACAAAGGCATGAATTTGCATGTTTACTTCTATCTTATGAAAAGATATACTGAGTTCACCCAGTGTTCACTCCCGTACAGTAAATTTCGTCTGAGGATAGATATAAATATAGTTGCGTCTGAAAGCTGACCTCTTTCTTACAGAAAACCGTTGATACCTATCATTTAACAGAAGGTTCAATTTATTTCATCGCTTCTGAATCAACAGTATATAATAATAATAATAATAATAATAATAATAATAATAATAATAATAATAATAATAATAATAATAATAATAATAATAATAATAATAATAATAGTAATAATAATAATAATAATAATAATAATAATTTGTTTAGCTGATGTTGGTATTTAACATAATGACTCACGTAATAAAAGGTTTAGTGCTGACGGAACCTTTATTTCGGAAGACTAAACAACCTAAAAGTTATAATTTATTTATAACCTATCATTTCGATGTGAATGGTTATAGTACCAGTTTCATATCTTCCCTTAAGAAACAATACCGCGTATATGTCAATGCTCTTCCTATCAAATATGTCCCTTAAGACTGGTCACGCCTTCCAGTCGCATATCGATAAGCAGTCCATCAGCGGAATATTCGTTGTGTTTATTTTCCTCTTCTTCCATATGAAAGAAAATAAACCTTAAATGCATTATACTGTACTAGTGCGCAATTATGTCAGGCAAACAGACATTCCTACAGTACAGTACGGTAAGGTTTTCACATCGGCATACGAAAGTGAACACAAGGAAAATTATTCTGATGGACTACATACTGTAAACATATTGATATACTTTTAAATAAATTAAATAATTTAAGGTTCTCTCGTTCATTGTTATGTTTCTTCTCTTCCTACCTGAGTGGAAGGAAACAATGTGTCGTATAGATGATTTAATTCTAAAGAATACGTGGTAAAGTCAGGAGTAATTCAAGTGTCTAATTTTGGCCAGTTAATATTTTCTCTCGCATTTATAAATGATTTACCCGATCGAGTGATTTCTTCTGATTGCCTACTATATGCTGATGACTTCAAAGTATTCAAAGCCATTTCAACAATCAGCGACAATGAACATCTCCAGTTAGACCTTGTACCTTTCCTACTTCCAGGGCGTGTCGCGAAGAAATCCAAACTAGTATACTCAGGGTCAGTTGAATGTCAACATTTTCTTTACCGTGGACTCCGGGAGAGATGCGAAAGCCTTCTTCACTGACAATTAATCTGCCGATATTAGTGATGGTCATCTCCATCCTACCAATCATTAGTCTCATCAAGAAATAATTCCTATTCTACCTTAAGTCTAAAAAATAATATGTAATGTTTAAACTAGATGATGAATATTACCAACATATCTTAATCATAACTATTTATTCAAATTCTAACAAAAATTAAGAAAGAACATGTAAATTGAAAGAAAATGTTTAAGATTTATCACTTCAGTTTCGTTGTAGTAACAATGATCCTTGACTGAAATATAATAAAGTACAATATAAAAATATTTAAATTTGAAATTCTTGAAACGAACTCACATGGCACCTTCTCATCATCAATCATATAACAAATGTTCGAAAATAATAATTAAAGTCTTTCAAATGATTTAAAAATCGTCTTGGAAAGTGTCATATTTCAGCATCATATCGTACTGTTCTTCTCGTAATTACTTAGGATGAGCATTAGGTTCTCTTTGTTGTAAAATTATTATTTAAATGGAAAGCGCCAGGAAAAATATAAGTATCAAGTTAGCATCATATGTCATCATCATCATCTGTTTACCCTCCAGGTTAGGTTTTTCCCTCGGACTTAGCGAGGGATCCCACCTCTACCGCCTCAAGGGCAGTGTCCTGGAGCTTCAGACTCTTGGTCGGGGGATACAACTGGGGAGGATGACCAGTACCTCGCCCAGGCGGCCTCACCTGCTATGCTGAACAGGGGCCTTGTGGAGGGATGGGAAGATTGGAAGGGATAGGCAAGGAAGAGGGAAGGAAGCGGCCGTGGCCTTAAGTTAGGTACCATCCCGGCATTTGCCTGGAGGAGAAGTGGGAAACCACGGAAAACCACTTCCAGGATGGCTGAGGTGGGAATCGAACCCGCCTCTACTCAGTTGACCTCCCGAGGCTGAGTGGACCCCGTTCCAGCCCTCGTACCACTTTTCAAATTTCGTGGCAGAGCCGGGAATCGAACCCGGACCTCCGGGGGTGGCAGCTAATCACGCTAACCACTACACCACAGAGGCGGCAGCATCATATGTGCTAATATTTACATTAATACCAAATATCACTTGTGAACACAAATGTATAATTCAACTCATTAATCTTCAATTCAATTTAATCATAAAAATGCGTCTAATGAGAAATATTCTCACATACATACCTGAATACCAACACTTTACCAAGTGTCATTTACTAAAATAGGTTAAGGATATCATTAATGAAGACTCTATAAATTATCTAACCTCCTGGAATTATTTATAAATAAATAATAATGCCTATGCATATGATTCGTTGTGTGCCATGTTCTTGTTCAACGAATATTCAACATTACGGTAGAGATCTATGTTAAGATTAATCAAAATCTCAAATCAAAATATATTGTACAGTCATCCGACCTGTTGCATTGTATAGCTGCGAATGTTGGCCGAATACGACTGAGAAAAAGCGTCGACAGGGCGTCATGAATGCCAAGATGCTTTGGTGGACAGCTGGCGTCACTAAACTGGATCGCATCCCCAATTAATCCGTCATGGGGAGATTTTGCGTTGTTCCGATTCGAGAAAAAATGCGCGTGTTAACTTCGATGGTCTGGACATGTACTAAGGGCAGACACCTACACTAACGCAAAGACGAGTTACGTGTCAGGAGACCAAAAGGATGACCAAAACAGCAATGGGCCGATGCCCTTCACTAGAATCTGGAGAGCATCAATGTCCACACTGACATGTTCCAGGACAGAACTAAATGGTGGCAACGCGTCCATGTAGCAGACCCCGCCAACAGGTGGGGCAAACGTTGAAGGGAAAAATAATAAAACCTTCTAAAGATAAGTTGTGGAGTAAGTTTATTTTATTAACAATAATGTTATTGCTTTTTACTTCCCAATAACAACTATCACAGTTTACGGAGACGCCGAGGTGCCGGAATTTAGTCCCGCAAGATTTATTTTACTTACTAGCAAATTAATCAACACGAGCCTGACGTATTTCAGTACATTTAAAAACCATCAGACTGAGCCAGGATCAAATCTGCTAAGTTGGGGTCAGAAGGCCAGCACCTCAACCATCTGAGCCACTCAGCCCGGTAGTTAGTTTCATTATAACCTATCTGAAAATATTATTTACTCTTAGGTTTCACTATTCACAACGCTTTAAATGTTCTTCTTTTTCCTCTTTTCCTTCCTACGATGCTTACCTACGAAATTAACCTTTCCGGGTTTTCATTCGCAGTTTCCTCAGCCCGCCACTTACTGTACTGTAGCTAACTGAATGTACCACTTGACTGCTGTTCACAAGAAACAGCGAGGGTGTTTACAAAGCAACCACGTCGTCAAATATTGGTAGCCATTTGGCAATCCATTTTGTACGATATCTTCATGTAATAGATCTCTGGTGGAATATTAATTAATAATCAGCCACAAATAATCCTATTGAATTACAGTTTCGCTTTCGTCTGTCAATAAAGAACGGAATGTCCAAATTGCCACCCAGGCAACCATAATTAAATTAATATTAATGCGGTTCAGTGGGTGCATATTCCATGTCTTAGATTTATGTACATTTCTTGGCTACACGGTAAACCATAGAATGATGTAAAATTAAAATTCAGGAAACTCAATCGTCAAAAATTACCAGTGTGTCGCCCAGAGTGCGGCATGGGCTCATCATTTGGATATCGCAACTTTTCCAAGACACTAGCACGCCGGTAGCGACACCACTGCAAGCCATACATGTGATAAGCACGTTGTTAATAGCCTCTTACGACGTATGGGGGTACATTTAATGCACCCTTTCACTCCCCCTGTAGGAGAGATACAGTGTTCCAATGAATCTAAAGAAATATGTGGCATCATAATCTACACTAAGAAGAGTTCAGCTGATCCAGCACACAACATTCCCACGCCATGCCACAAGATAGCTCCAGATATCAAGATATACGTCTAACAAAATGGTTGCTGATTTAACACACAATTTTATGGCCATAAATTTTCCTTAAGTTACGTATTACGAGAAGTTTTCAACCTTCGGTTAACGCGTGTAAGAGGCTCCGCTGTGAGCTACATGAAACGCTACTCAAAGACCGTGGAAACTCTTTTAAAATACGGCGCTATTTGTACCTACTGTATGTAGAAAGCAGAGTTCTGGCACGCAATAACAACGCGAGCAAGAAGATGACGAAGGATTAGTATAGACAGATGACGAACACTGGTTGCCTGGTTACCACGTTGTCGGTTATCTGTCCACGTAAAATTGTCTACGATAAATTTATGACGTTATTTCCATATGGGGCCCAGTCCAAAATCGTATCCATGTTAAAATAAGTTTACTAAAAATCAACACGTGAATACAGGAATTTCCCTTTGGGAAAATCAATTGATAATTGGATGGCCATGGCTCACAGAACCACGCACTGTGCAGCTCTCAGGGTACTGTTTCTATGTAACATTGCATTGTATATGCTGTTACATGACATTACTTCGGTTCATCCCAGACCAAAAAATATTTACGTAATAAGAAAGCAAACTCATCTCCGTACAGACGATGGAGGCCTTTAGAAATCTTGAAGGTAAAGGCTTCCACTATCCGTAAACTTTTAATTGAGTGAGACTGACCTGTTATCTCTAAACACATTTACCTTCGTCCCAAGGAATTAAACTGGGACTCATTTGTGCAGTGGGCTGAGTAAACCTCAGGGCCCTTTGGACCTCCAGAAGTGAATATTTCTTTTCTTAATTTTTCTACTTCATATGGAAAATCGAACCCAAGTCCTTTCGAGTGAACTGATCATGTCTCTACCCCGTTGTCGAGGCAGCCCCTCTTTAGCATCTTAATAGCCATCAATATTGCAAGGAACATCTGCCTCAAAGGCAAAAAGGACATTTTTGGACACCGAACTATGGCTAAAAGAGACTGTAACTTTTATTCAAACTTGTTTCCTTTTCAATAGTTTCATCGTTTAGTTACGCAAAGCTGAGAAATGTTTTGTATCAAGAGACTATTAATTTTTGTCAATTTACCATAGACATTTTTCTTTAAGGGGAGATATGACTGAAATGTTTTATTTTTGGACCAAAATCAGTATTTTATTCGTACAAAGTATAGTCCATTCCTTCCTCTATCAGCTAATGGTATCAATTAAGACGCTCCACCATTCCGCCATTTTGGAAGGCCTTAGTGACCATTTAAAATGGGAGTGGTACGTATTTAAATGCCTACGACACGCCCTGAAGCAGTACAATGTGTTATGACCGTGTGGCTCAGGGTGGAAAGAGGAGCCGTAATCAGGAGAAAATGAGGAAAGGACATCACAAACTTTTCAATATTAATTACCCATTATCAAAACTATGGCGAGATTGTTCTGAAAGGTACAAGTATTTAAATTTGATGGGTTTTAACATACATTATATTTTAATACGAATTTTGCAGTGTTGGATTAACACTGGCATTTTTAGAACAAAGAAGGGAATAGAATTAAATAATTTAATAGATATATACTTACCACGTACTGTGTTATAATAGGAGTTGAATCATTGCTGAGATGTGGTACAATGGATGCAGAAATTTTCTCACGGAACTGGAGTGTGTATCGTAGAGATAGGATGGGAATGGTAGGAGAGGAAGTATTAATTCTTGTGAAAGAAGAATCTGTAAGCTACGGAAATGTTAAAGATGACAAACTTGAAATTCTAGGTGTATGGTTCATTTATAAATATAATAGACAACTTGAAGTCTTTGGAGTGTATAGACCGGGAAAGGGTAACCGCGACGCTGATTCAGAATTATTTGATAAGACGATCAGCTATGTGGGAAACGATATGGAAAGGAACGTTTTTGTAGTGGGAGATCTCAACTTACCAAATAGCAATTAGGAAGGTAACGCGAAAGACAGGAAACATGGCCAAAAATGGCAAATAAATTAATATGAGAAGGGTAGCTGATTCAGAAATTGATGGAACCACCTAGAGGGAAGATTATTCTGGAAGTGGTGCTGGTAAAGCCAGATGAGCTCTATGGAAGAACCAAAGTAATAGATGGTATTAGTGATCACGAAGCTGTTTTTGTAGCAGTTGTGATAGAAAGGAAGGTCTTAAACGTACGTATCGGGTTCGATTCCCGGCCGGGATGAGGATTTTGACTTTCATTGGTTAATTCCAGTGGCTCAGTGACTGGGGTTTTGTGCTGTCCGCAAAATCCCTGAAGCTCACACATCGGATATTACACTATCCTACACCACAATAATACGCAGTTACCAACACATGGCAGATACCATGTGACATATAGGATTGTACAGTTTCTTTGCGCACATTTGAGTTCTTTGTAAATATTTGTATATCTTTTTTTGGATTAATAACTTTTATACATATCTGGGATCCTTGTAATTCGGGGTTGTGCTGTTGCTGATTCTAAATAAATAAATAAATAAATAAATAAATAAATAAATAAATAAATAAATAAATAAATAAGTTCGTTAAAAATAAGATCAAAAATATATTAATTCAGTCCTAACTACTCTCAAATCAAAGCACGATTATACTCATAAAACCCGGACAATTACGTACATCATTTAGATGATTTTGAGCAGTACATTGGGCAAAATATGTATTTTCATGTAATATAGAAACCATTTCATTAAAGAATCATCTGATATATTTGTTTATTCAGTAAATGTGTGCGCATGAGATGTTTCCTTCAAGTTGTGGTAGTTCCGATTAAAGGTGGTGAACTGTTTTGTGTACATAGAACAAACGGCCTCAGTGTGTCATTATGAAGGCTCCCAGTCACTTCATCCTGTGGCTGCTGTGTGTGTCGTGATATTACGGACCTCAGTCCCCTGTAATCACTACGGTCCTATTACTTGTGTCTCAACTCCTACGAGCACCTAGTTCGTGTCCCTTTGTAACTACAGCTTTCAGGTACATTAATTTGTGGTACTGTTTAAAGGATTATAACGTGATATCTCACGGAAAGGAATTAAAATCTTTGTCGCTTGCAGAGAAACGTATATGCGGTTCCCATCGAAATTATTTCATTGAAAAACAAGTCAATGATTTCGTCCATTGGATCTAGTGTGAAAAATATAAAATTATCGCAATAATTTCGAAATAATTTAATAATAATATATATAAAAAAAGAAATCGCTCAGTATTATTTGACGTATTACTTCTCAGAGATACTTAGTAACACATACGTTATCATTACAGACTGTTGTACCTTTCAGTATTCAGTCTGCAAGCCTCTGTGAATTTACTCAACGTGCCACAATCCTCGATTTGCAACTAGTGTTGTGCCCTCATTTAGTTCTATACCGCTTATCTTTAAATCGTTAGAAACCATCGTCGTCTTGGTCTACCTCTGCTTCTCTTACCCTCCATAGCAGAGTCCATTATTCTCCTCGGTAACCTATCCTCCTCCATTCGCCTCACATGACCCCACCACCGAAGCCGGTTTATGCGTACAGCTTCATCCATCGAGTTCATTCCCAAATTAGCCTTTATCTCCTCACTCCGAGTACCATCCTGCCATTGTTCCCACCTGTTTGTACCAACAATCATTCTAGCTACTTTCATGTCTGTTACTTCTAACTTATGAATAAGATATCCTGAGTCCACCCAGCTTTCGCTCCCGTAAAGCAAAGTTGGTCTGCAAACAGACCGATGTAAACATAGTTTCGTCTGGGAGCTGACTTCCTTCTTATAGCTTAGTAACACATATGTAAATAAAAACATTGCTCGAAGGTTACGAAAAGTGGTTGCACAAAAACCTAGACAATGAGATGGATAGCAAAAAATAGTATGTTACTAAACGTGATTAAGAGATCAGTAACCTTTACTTACAATCCCATTAATGTGATCACCCCGATGGAGATCATTCCCTATGTTAACACCTAGGTACTTACAGTGTTCTTTACGAGGTAGTATCAACTATCAACACAGTAATTAAAACTGAGAGGACATTCCCTCTTTATGAAACTTACAACCTGACATTTAATATGGTTATGAGTGTAATTTGGGATTCTAGTAATGATACAAATGTAAGAGCGTGTAAGTATATGGTAAGACCAGAATTAGAGTATGGTTCTTGTGTATGGGATCCACACCAGGATTTCTTGATACGAGAACTGAAAAAAAAATCCAAAGAAAAGAAGCACGATTTGTTCTTGGTGATTTGTGACAAAACAGTGATGTTACGAAGATATTGCAAACTTTGGGATGAAGACTTCAGAATAAGGAGACAAGCCTCTCGATTATGTGGTATTTAGTTATCAATGGAGAAACATTAGTTGGCGAATAAGCTTGGGTGGACCTTTTAAATGTACGAAAGTCATAATATGAAGGTAATGTTGGAAGTGAAGAGAACAAATATTCACTAATACGGTACAGGAATAATTTATCAAGAGAAATATTCGGTGTAATTCCAAGTTTTTTTGTAATCAACTAAGAAGCGGTTAAGGGAACCATTGATAGCGAAACTGTAACGTGTGTAATAGCCCTAAATTCAGATGATTGATCAATGCCGCACCAAAACAATATTACAGCATAGGAAATGCGCGTAGGATTAATAGACATTTTAACTCCCTTAGCAGGTGACCTGGCAACACTTTATCTTCATACTAACCCTCTTTTTCTTATTCAAGGAATGATGTATTGTAACGTAGCAAACTATAGAGTTTACGTAGGAAATGGACGAATTTAGAATTTTGCTGTGCAAGGAAAAATTCGCGTTCAAATAAAGTCAAATTTCACAGCGTATGTCTTAAGTAATCCAATAGTATTCTCATCATTTAGTCTACCAGTGCATGATACTCTATTATTTTCTACACATTTACCATTCACTTATTTCCCTGCATAGAGTATATTGCATTTGGTAGAACATTATTTAAAGAAGTATTCAAAAGATTTTGTTGGACACTGGAGAAATCAGTGTTCAATGTCTGACTATTGAGTGAGGGACGAGGTTCCAGAGGTGAGCACGTATGAAGCCATAACGCTGCCTAACAGACCGGAAGCTCTCACAGTTCCGGTCCATTAGGCGGAGCACACGGTAGTGGTTCAGGGCCTCACTTGTATGTGGATAACATACATTTTCAATGCAGTTATACATTTAACCACAATAATACGTTCGTGATTGTAATGTAGGGATAAATTATCGACAGGTTGAAAGGAAGTGCGGAGGCTGTGTCCTAGCTACATCCGCTGCTAGAACACTTAGCGTACATTTTACGTTCGGGTTAGTAATACGTTAATACGTCGATGTGAGATTAATAGCTATTTTTTAACGGTGAAAATATTCTTAGCAAAGTGCGGATCCCAATACTACTAAATCTTAACTTTAAGAATTTTTTTAATTGTTCCGAAAGTTGAAAGGCTAAAGGATCTGATAAGGTTTCAAATTCTGAGTCTTGGATAGCTCTATCAAACTAAAAGGCAAATTTAGAACAATTTCGGTCAAAATGCAGATCCGGAAAATTATCCTAAAATCGCTTGTTTCATTATTCGGTTTATTTTTGATTCAAATCCCAGCCAAATTATTGAAATAATTCTTATGTAATATGTTCCTTGGTTCAATACGCTCAGGTGGTTTTTGATTTTTTGAAAAATTGTCCACACCGAATTTAGTTATAAGGGCTGCGCGAAACTCAGCATTGACTCACATTAGCGCTTGTATTCTCATATTTCTCATTATTTAATATGCTTAATTTATTTAAAATTTGTAGCTCATATCCCTAGGATCTTTTAAACATTGAGTTGGTCAGCTGAAGGGCCGGAACTGTGGTTATTTCTCAGTTATCTCTCTTCTTGCGAATATTATAAAATCGCATTATTTCCAATATCCATGGACTGTTTACATCTTTCGGCTGTTTTGCTGCTTATCTGACTCCCAGAGATTAGATCAAACAGCCTCAACTCAATGCTCTATGACGTCATAATGCCCATCCACTGGATAATCTAGAGCGGGCGCTGTGCAGACAATAATGGCGGCGCGTGGATAAAATATCTGGGGGCTCACTGCTTGGAAAACGTAACGCTTTCACACTTATTGTTACATGATATCAAATAGTGACATTACCTGATTAGGAACGCAAACTTCCTTTGAAGGCACACGATTGCAACTCGAAAAAGTTACTAAGAGAATAATAAATTAAAGAGAGAATACAAGGTATACACTGACTGACAGAGCAAATGCAACACCAAGAAGGAGTGGTTCGAAAGGGATGAAAGTTGGGGAAAAAACAGAGACGGCACGGACGAATAATTGATGTTTATTTCAAACCGATATGCAGGTTACACAATGCGCACGACATCGACTCAGTAGGATGTAGGACCACCGCGAGCGGCGATGCACGCAGAAACACGTCGAGGTACAGAGTCAATAAGAGTGCGGACGGTGTCCTGAGGGATGGTTCTCCATTCTCTGTCAACCATTTGCCACAGTTGGTCGTCCGTACGAGGCTGGGGCAGAGTTTGCAAACGGCGTCCAATGAGATCCCACACGTGTTCGATTGGTGAGAGATTCGGAGAGTACGCTGGCCACGGAAGCATCTGTACACCTCGTAGAGCCTGTTGGGAGATGCGAGCAGTGTGTGGGCGGGCATTATCCTGCTGAAACAGAGCATTGGGCAGCCCCTGAAGTTACGGGAGTGCCACCGGCCGCAGCACATGCTGCACGTAGCGGTGGGCATTTAACGTGCCTTGAATACGCACTAGAGGTGACGTGGAATCATACGCAACAGCGCCCCAAACCATGATGCCGCGTTGTCTAGCGGTAGGGCGCTCCACAGTTACTGCCGGATTTGACCTTTCTCCACGCCGACGCCACACTCGTCTGCGGTGACTATCACTGACAGAACAGAAGCGTGACTCATCGGAGAACACGACGTTCCGCCATTCCCTCATCCAAGTCGCTCTAGCCCGGCACCATGCCAGGCGTGCACGTCTATACTGTGGAGTCAATGGTAGTCTTCTGAGCGGACGCCGGGAGTGCAGGCCTCCTTCAACCAATCGACGGGAAATTGTTCTGGTCGATATTGGAACAGCCAGGGTGTCTTGCACATGCTGAAGAATGGCGGTTGACGTGGCGTGCGGGGCTGCCAGCGCTTGGCGGCGGATGCGCCGATCCTCGCGTGCTGACGTCACTCGGGCTGCGCCTGGACCCCTCGCACGTGCCACATGTCCCTGCGCCAACCATCTTCGCCACAGGCGCTGCACCGTGGACACATCCCTATGGGTATCGGCTGCGATTTGACGAAGCGACCAACCTGCTCTTCTCAGCCCGATCACCATACCCCTCGTAAAGTCGTCTGTCTGCTGGAAATGCCTCCGTTGACGGCGGACTGGCATTCTTTGCTATACACGTGTCCTGTGGCACACGACAACACGTTCTACAATGACTGTCGGCTGAGAAATCACGGTACGAAGTGGGCCATTCGCCAACGCCGTGTCCCATTTATCGTTCGCTACGTGCGCAGCACAGCGGCGCATTTCACATCATGAGCATACCTCAGTGTCGTCAGTCTACCCTGCAATTGGCATAAAGTTCTGACCACTCCTTCTTGGTGTTGCATTTGCTCTGTCAGTCAGTGTATTTACCTTAAGCCGATCCAGTTTCGTCAGATGTTGTAGACGTTGCTGGTGTTGAAGTAACAGTTTCAAGAAGTTGCTTGGCAGACTGCTGTAATTTTTGACGCTTTTTGTTAATTTTTATACAAACCTGGAAGTTTACATTAATTACTTGAAGACTCCAGTTCCAAAACTGCTCCTTCTACTTTTAAACAATCATGTAACGGCGGTTTTAGTTTCTCAACAAGCTCTTCTAACAAGTCCGCTACCCATTTCATGGCTAAACTCGTTCTTTTTGTGCTTAACTTAGATTCAGAGACGATGTAATTTTTCAAAACTCTCCCTTTCCGCTACGTATACTGTTCCAAAACCATCAATTTCAATATATTAATTATTTTCAGAACTACTTCAAACCATGAGCTCTTGCTTACTATTATTTGTTGTCTGGGTTCCGAAACTCTCCCCATCCTTCGTTAATGTTTTCCTGCAAGGTCAAGTTAAGTTCATGATTTCAATAATTACTAACACTGTATAAGCTAGATTGCTATCAACTCCTGGTAGAGGACGAAAAAAACTGAACGATCCGTTAAAATGGAGGAAAACCAAGAGAAATGTTACAGGTAACGGTACCTATAATTTTTAATTCTCGTGCGAATCCCAATGCTTTAAACAATTTCATGTAAATTGAATACTTGGCATAAATAATAAAAAGATATCAATATTGATTACTTTTAATTTATTTTTTTCAGATATAGGCCTAATTCTCTCGCTAATATTACAGTCTGCAATAAAAAACGGTGTGTACATGGAAGTGGTAATTTGAAAAGGCAGGATATACGAAAACATCAAGCAGACATTAATGCTAACTATTCAAAACTACACCAAGATAAATTCGTGTCCGAGGGGAGAAATATGAATGATTTGTTATTATAAAAAGATACTATGTAGGGTAATTCAGACTCAGATGAAGACCATGAATAATTACATCATTCCTCGGAAGAGGAAGATGACCTCATGATTTGAACTGGTGTGTTAATTTTGATTTAAAGTTCAAACATTTTCAATAATAAACGAAAAAATCAGTGTGAAGCCCCTAATAAACTCGTGTTTAATTATATAATAATAGTTAGAGTTCTAGAAAGCTATTGTAATGTTTTGCGGTTTTATTGTGATGATCATGGTATTTCATGCTTATAATTTCTGCTTGCAGAAATGTACATTATTACAACATAAACTAAATAATAAGGTCATTTTCAAAACTCTCTCGTTCCAGTGTACAGTTCCAAAACTTTCTAAATCAACCAAAAATTTTAATAACTTCGCAAATACCGAGCCTTGATTTTCATAATTACGACTACAATAAGCGTGTGTTCATCCAGCTCTAAAACCGAAAAATATTGGCCACTGCCAACAAAAGGAAAATAGTTAATAATTTTCCATGATTTTCAAAAAATCGTTTGTTTAGCATGTAGGAAGTTTAGAAGTGGATTATTCATATAAACTTTTTAGGCTAAAGATGATATACACACCATAGTTACAAAAATATTTTTTTAAAATTTATCGTCGTTGCCGGGACAAAACCTCCTATGTGAAATATTTTAGCTTAGAACTTTGGCCGGTAAGGTTCTGTCATCTAAGGTGCAATATTGTGTGACTGTTGTCAAGGCATTCTCGCTCTTCATAATGTATGTGCTGCGGGTCAGCATATCTCCAAAAATATTATCACGTAGGAGGTTTTGTCCCGGCAACGACGTTATGTTAGTTACATCGAAAACGCACCATGGTGAAATTAAAACCCCTTCAAAATGTACCACATATAGCAAATCTTAATTGCACTCTCGGAGACAATGCTTCGGCTGATTTCGTGTCTGTCCAAATTAGCTCATGTCTGTCGCTGGTCTTTTCACCCCTTGTAACCTGGGCTACGTTTTCTGCCTCCCTTCTCACTTCTCCTAGCTTTTCGCCTAGCTCACCCTCCTTATGTCGCACAGTCCAGTGCCCTTACTTCAGAATCTGAACCTCTCCGCAGGTTCTGAAGAACAACCGAACGCTGATGTCAAAATTATCGCTAGGTGTATGAATATACAGAGCTCATTAAATGAATAGGTTTTCGATAAACCATTTTAATAATATGTTGTTCTAGGGGTTCACTGAACCAGTTAACACTCCGCACCTGCCTGACAATAATGTTAGCAGTGCCGAACCGTTGCATGTGTAATCATTGTTATTTATACTTCAGCAAGTGAGAATGAGACATTAGCAATAGACACCACATGCACCAAGTTGGAAAGGATCTACCATACCTGTAAGAGCATCTATACATCCAAGTGCCTCTCTAAGAACCTTAAACTCCAACATTACAATTCAGTAGTAAGACCGTCCGTACTGTACGCCTCTGACTGTCTTCTGATGAACAGAAAAGGTCCACTGAGGACGCTAGAGCTCAGGGAACGAAAAATACCAAAGAGAATTTTAGGACCAATAAGAGAAGGGGATGGTACCTACAGGATAAGGCACAACAATGAGATCTATGATCACCAAGAAGACATAGTTATATCCATGAGGAAGAGGCGATTGACTTTCTATGGGCATTTGACTCGTATGAGTACTTTCAGACTTACCAGCAAGATCTTTACCACTACAGGCAGAGGGAAAGCATCCAAAAATAAATGGATAACCACAGTGAAGCCCGACTTAGAACAGCTGGGGATTTCAGAAGAAACCAAAGAGGATAGTGTATTTTTCCGGCAGTTGACACTTCAAGGTATCTTTCCAGAGTCTCTCACCAGCAGACAGAGTACAGGCACCACCCGACCGAAGTGGACCGAGGAAAGGAAACAAGCACACAGCCGAAGATGAAAGCTTTCTGGGCGAAGAAAAAACAGAATTTCCATACAAGGAGTCGAAACGAGCCCCGTGGTCCTGAGTAGGCCCAAACAAGAAGAAGAAGATACTTCAGCAACACGTAACATAAGCTCACCGGACGAAATGAGTCATCCTTAGAGAAATAATTACAAGCATCATTTAATACCATATAACTCCGCCTCTGGACTTGATAACGTCCTCGCTGTTGCATCATGTCCCACAGATTTTCAATGAGGTTCAAGTCGGGTGATTTTGCAGGCCAATGGAGATCTAATAGCGTAGGGGAGTTTTCATCAAACCAGTCACACAGGCGTTCAGCCCGATGAACTGTGATGTTGCCATCTTGAAAAAGCGGGGTGTCAATGGCATGATCACCATGTAGATGTTCACTGAAGTTCAACACCTGCTCATCAAAAATGTTTAAATGAACGTTCTGATTCACGTTAATGGTAATTTCAGTGGGTGTGCCCAATTCATGATAAAAATAAAACAAAACATGACAGACCCACGTCCGGCTTGAACCTGACCTTGCACACTTCCAGGATGAAATAATGTTTCATTTGGCCTTCGGTGCACTCGTCGACATGCGTCATTGAAATACAGTTAAAAGCGTGATCCGTGAGACCACATTACGTTTCGTGAGTCACCTACTGTCCACGTTCGATGATTTCTAGTCCAGTGGAGAAGCGCAGCTTTATATGCCTGTGTGAGCAATAGCCTCTTGTAAGGTGACCGTCTCCAAATGTTCATTGCTTGCAGTTCCCGTCACAATCTCTTTGGGATGGACTTTCATTCACTGACTGCAACAACTTATATCGTGTTTGAAAGCGATTTTAATACAAAAGTAGTGAAATGCGTCTCTGGGCCTTCTCAGTCAGGATCTTCATCCGACCACAATTCTGACGTCGTGTTTTGTGGCTACATATCACCAGTGCTCGTAGACACGACGAACAAAGACCAACAAATCCAGCAGCTTCACGCACCGTATGGCCATGGGCACGGCGAAACACGATTGCCCGTCTTTGCCACGCTGTTACATCCTTCCATCTACGCATGCTGATGTACACTGTCCGCTTGAAACAGCAGTGTCACACCGATCACTACTGCCTTGTGCTTACGTACAACCAGTGCTCGTGCGACTGAGCGCTGGATTCGTCCGCTGCGCCATCTGTACAGGCTTAATGATCCATATCTACGTGCGTACTAGCGTGACATGTTTTGGCTGGTGAGCACATGAAATCAATTGATTAACAACTGATGAATTGGCATTTTAAATATCAATCAAGTTCGTTATTTTTATAACAGAGCATGACACTAATTCTATAAAACTTATTATTTTTAAACAAATAAAATGTAAATAAAAATAAAGTTAAGTAATAAGGAAATAAATAATTTCATTAATAAGAGTTCAAAATCCTTATCTCTTTCGAACTGTATATTTGCCATACTCCTTTCATTACAACTATATTAGCTAGTTGCCGGCCCCGTGGTGTAGGGGTAGCGTGCCTGCGTGGCTGCCTCTTACCCGGAGGCCCCGGGTTCGATCCCCGGACAGGTCAGGGAATTTTACTTGGACCTGAGGGCTGGTTCGGGGTCCTCTCAGCCTACGTGATTAGAAATGGGGAGCTATCTGACGGTGAGATAGCGGCCCCGGTCTAGGAGGCCAAGAATAACGGCCGAGAGGATTCGTCGTGCTGACCAGACGACACCTCGTAATCTGCAGGCCTTCGGGTTGAGCAGCGGTCGCTTGGTAGGCCAATGCCCTTCAAGGGCTGTAGTGCCATAGATTTTGGTTTATATTAGCTAGTTATCTCTTGTGCTTCACAAAATGGGATAATAAAACTGAATATAGCGAAGGAATATATCGTCGCTGCCGGGACAAAACTTTTAGCTTAGAACTCTGGCCGGTAAAGTTCTGTCATCTAAAGTGCAATATTGTGTGAATATCGTCAAGGCATTCTCGCTCTTCGTAATGTATGTGCTGCAGGTCAGTATATCTCCAAAAACATTATCAGATAAGAGGTTTTGTCCCGTCAACGACGATATTTTTGTATCACATCACATTAAAAAGTTTGTAAAGAAAGAATACATATATCTTTACATGGTTTTGAGGATTAATAGATGCTATAAGGAGATAGTGTATAAATCTATGATTAGCCCCCATTTAGAGTATGGCTCCAGCCCTTACAGTGATTGCTTGGTACGTGAACTGGAAGGCATTTAAAGGAAAGCAGCACGATTAGCTCTGGGTGATTTCCGACGAACGTTTAGAGGAAGGGAAGGACATTAGTAAATGAACGAGCTTGAAACTTACGAAAAGTGTAATACAGGGTGTTTCCTAATTAATATCGCAACTTGCAACAGCCGTAAATACGCAATACTAGAAGCAAAACAGTCGTATTAAACATGGGTCCGCAAACGATTCGCTTGAGAGATAACATAAAATTTGTTGTTTCCAACCACCACTGACTTGATTGTGTGTAAACGTCATCCTAGTCAGGAAAAGGTAACAATACACCATCAATAACGTTATTAGATACTTTGGAAGAGGTACAGTTTAATTAAAATAGTATTATTTAATATGTTACAATTACATGTTACTATGACTGTACAGGTCTGTACTCGTCACCGCATTGAGTTTTGAATTATTTCAAACACGCCCGGATCATTTTGATATTATTGAAAAGCATTTACAATTCTCTGCGCCAATTATTCAACCGTGTTAACTGCACTGTCGTACACTACACATTTAAGGTGACCCCAAACACAACAAGTCAAAGGGTTCAGATCAGGTGATCGTCTTATTGGTCCGTACATTTTACCAAAGAAAACTCAACTGACTGAATTACCTTCGGTTTCTGCGGCGTCATCTTCCACGATTGCCTGCATTCGGGTACAAGGACGAGATATGAACACTTCCTCTAACTACGACTCAGTACAATGTAGAGTCTATGTAACATGTAACTGTAACTTACTAAGTAAGACCGTTTTCTTGTTCATTAAAAACAACTGATCTTCCATCGGAGTATCTGATAACTGTTCTTAATGTTCTATAGGTATATCTTCCTATCTAGGGTTACGTTTACACGCAATGAAGTCAGTGGTGGCTTGTGACCACGAACTCTAAATTATATAGCAAAAGGCTCTTGTTTGGACCAATGTTTACTAAGACATTTTGCTTCTGGTGTCGTGTACTAACAGTTGTTAAAATTTTCGCAATTAGCTATGGCACATTCTGTATATGAAGACAAAGTTGGGATTCCAGAAGAAACATTGTAGCATATCCTCGCTGCCGGGCCAAAACCTCCTATGTGAAATATTTTAGCTTAGAACTTTGGCCGATATGGTTCTGTCATCTAAGGTGCAATATTGTGTGAATATTGTCAAGGCATTCATAATGTATGTGCTGCGGGTCAGTATATCACCAAAAATATTATCACATAGGAGGTTCTGTCCCGGCAACGACTATTTATTTCATTTTTATGAAGAGGATTAGGGTTTGGGAATGTTTATAAACAGAAATGTTCGGTAAATTTTCAACTTCTTTGAAATAATTTAAGAAAAGTCTAGATAAACAATTGACTGTTAATATGCCTCCTGGGCGACAGCCCTAAATGCAGCTCATTGATTGATTGATTGATTGATTGATTGATTGATTGATTGAATGATTTATTGATTGATTGATTGATTGACATAACTTCATGTAGACAGGTCTCATATACGAGGGGCGTTCAATGTAAAATGCAACAAATTTATTTCTTGGCCAATTTCGGTTAAAAATACGAAATTTGTTTGGAACATTTTTCGAATATTCCCGCTTCGTGTCGTAGAGTTTCATTAATTTCCAATAGGTGGAAGCACTATAACTAGCCTTCAAAATGACGTCTGTAATGCAGGTGCATACCGAAAAGAGAGTATTTTTTTAGTTTCTTTTGGCGGAAAACCAGGGCATCACGTATATTCACAGGCGCTTGCAGAATGTATACGGAGACCAGGCAGTGGAAAAAATCACGGTGAGTCTTTGGGCGAGGCGTGTCTCATCATCACAGCAAGGTCGACCACACCTGTCTGATCTGGTCTGTTCTTACTCATCCACCCAGCAGCCCGGAACTCGCTCCTTCTGACTTATATCTCTCTGGCCCAATGAAGGATACACTCCACGGGAAGCACTACGTGGATGTTGGGGAAGTTATCGACTCAGCGCGACGTTGGCTCCGACATCGGCCAGTCGAGTGATACCATAGAGGCATGCAGGCCCTCACATCATGGAGGCATAAAGCCGTAGAATTGAAGGGAAATAATGTTGAAAAATAGGGTACTGTAACAAACCCTTTGGGGAATGACATGATGCAATTGAATCCTTAATAAAACCAACCTGCGTTTAGAAAAAAAGTGTGTTGAATTATATAGTGAACTCCCTTCGTATTTCATAGCAACACACACTCAACAAAGCAAAAAGATGTCAATGCAAGAGTCAAACATGTATGATTTGCGTGGTGATATATGAAGGTTATTTATAATTAAATACAGTATTTAATTTTAAAAAGTTAATTCACCTCAATATTACATACAATATTGTACGCAATAGCCAAAAAATGAAGTTGATCTTACTTGTTCCGTCTGCAGCTCGGACGTAAACATCTCACTCCTAACATAGCTGTCGCACAAACTTTAGTCTAGCTTCGTAAAACAATTTGACCTTGCTGTAATTAAAGAGTATAAGGCGTCTAAAATTTTCCTTAAAAATATTCCCTTTTGACAAACTAAACTAGCAAAGGTGTAATAGGTGCTCCCGATATCAGAGTTAATGAAAACCTGACTGTGTTACTGTACCCTTGTTTGACGTAATCTCAACACTTCACCGGCTCGATTGTACAGCGGGTGTGCCGCTTCATGAGGTGAATACTTGTTGCGTGGCTTTGAATTAAGTTAATTCCCAACCCAGCAAGTTCGTGATGCTGTTAACGTACAGTAACGTGCAAATTAATCGAAACATAGGAGTTTTTACCTAATGCTAACATTCTCAGTGTTACAGAACGTTATTAGATGTAATTTTAACACAGTCATTAATTGACTGACTCAGTGTGACGTGGTTAAGGTTTTCAGTATTATATGATGCTACTGTTCTGAATTTGGGGATTGATATCATCGCACGGAAACGTTCAGAACTTGTAACAGTAGGTAAGAGTAACTCAGTTACACAAAGATAAATTTCTTTGCAGTGTGGTGTTGGTCTGGGTACCGTAAGTTCAGTTTCGAAACGATTCAGATAAATTTAGTCCTCTCTGTCCCTGAAGGAAAGAAAATCTGATCGCAAGTGTAAGAATGAGTTGCGAAGACTCACTTCAAATGGTGATCGTGTCTTTCAAGAAGATCATCTACCATGTTACATTTATAAAGTTCGACATGGCAATAATATGCGAGAGCTGGCTTGGCCAGAAGAGCCACGCAGTATGAACTTGTTATTAAATTTATGGTCCATTTGCCAGAATAAAACGCAAAAACTAGACGGATCAACCGAAGTGAAGGTAAGGTAAGGGTGTATTCTGCCCGAAGGCAGGACCGAACCTCCGGAGAGGTGTGGCTGAGCCGGAGTTTATTTACGGTAGGGTGGCCAGTTCCTTTCCGCTCCTCCATTTCCTTACCCCCCCTCCCCCAACAACAGTGCGTGGCAATCCATCCAAACCGTGACCACGCCCAATGTTGCTTAACTTCGGAGATCTCACGGGATCCGGTGTTTTAACACGCCTACGGCCGTTGGCAAACGAAGTGAACATGGTATATTAACTTATTAATGCGTGGTTTCACCGTAAAAAAGTAGGAATATTTTGTAATAAACATGAAAACATCAGGTCACATCAAGTATAAAAGTACGATTTTATAGTTCTTCTGTCCGCTTTTTACAGGATTCTTTGTATCTATACAGTGCAGATTAATTTTCAGGCAACTGTTGATTCCTGTAAATAATAATTATCTGAAGATTCACACAAAAGGATAGAAGGTTTGAGTAAGGAGTGCACTGCTTAACATCGACGCGAGTGTTCATACTTTCACTGAAAATCCGTTTAGGAATTCTCAGACCTAAAGAAATATATTTATATTTTATTTTAGATTTCAACACCACTTATTGTTCAAAATTTACAGATTGGTTTATCCTGAATAAATTAACGAACTCACACTGTATTATTCTTATTCTTATTCTTATTCTTATTCTTATTCTTATTCTTATTCTTATTCTTATTCTTATTCTTATTCTTATTCTTATTCTTATTCTTAGTCTTATTATTCTTATTCTTATTCTTATTCTTATTCTTATTCTTATTCTTGTTCTTGTTCTTATTCTTATTCTTATTCGTTTGCTTATTCTTATTCTTATTCTTATTCTTATTCTTATTCTTATTCTTATTCTTATTCTTATTCTTATTCTTATTCTTATTCTTATTCTTATTCTTATTCTTATTCTTATTCTTATTCTTGACAAGCATCCGTGTCTCAGGTGTCAGCGCGCCGGTCTCTCACCACTTGGTTCTGCGACTCAAATCCCAGTGTTGGACGAAGTGGTCGCGGGACAGGAGTTTATTTGTGTTCTCCGATTTCCCTGTCATCCTTCATTCCAGAAACACTTTCCAGTATCATTTCATTTCATCTCTCAGTCATTAATCACCGCCCCATTCTAGTGCGACAGGCTTTGGCAGCCGGCACGATTCCTATCCTCGCCACTAGATGGGGGCATCATTCATTCGATTTCTAACTCGGCTGAACCTGGAAACAGGCCATGGATTATTATTATTATTATTATTATTATTATTATTATTATTATTATTATTATTATTATTATTATTATTATTATTATTATTATTATTATCATATTGCTATCATACTACTACTATAATTCCCTAATTACATGTTATGGAACTGTCTCTTAACAACATACACCAATTCACTGCCATTAATTAAAATGCTCTTATTTATCCAAGTATCGACTTCCAATTAACCACATCCGATATAGACAAATATGGTACTCGGAAAATTCCTCAAGCCTTGATGGCAGCAACAGCAACAATCCAAAATTATAAATGCGAGTAGTGAAAGTGACAGTGATTTTGAATCATTAATACCACTGGAAATGGCGTCAGAATGTTTCAATTCTACTAACAATTTATTGGCGCAAAAGTCAGTGAATATATATGAAGAATTGTTTTCACAGATCACCGACTGGAGAAAAAAATGGGTTCATTTCCCGTAATTTAATATGTTTTGCTTAGAGGTAAAAGTCTACACACCACAGCGTTGCTTTGTTGAACTTGTCTGGAACACACATGGTTAATGCATATCGAGCCTGCCATCTGTTGCAACAGTCGAGAACAAACTCAACTGTCACAGTTTAATCGTCATTACTGTATCAAGGTGAGATATATTGTAAAAATTCAAAACTGACATTTAATTATGGTCGAAAGAAAAAGTCGAATGCATCTTGTATATAATGGCAGTTAAGACGCCCGTTGCATAATAATAGTATTATGTAGATACCATAAATGGTGAACAAATATCCATTAATTATTCTTCGTATTATCAATAAAATCAATCTCATTACTATAATCTCACAACTGTCTAGTGGACGATGATGATGATGGCGATTGTTGTTTAAAGTGAGCAACAGCAAAATATCCATATGGTTGGCTTCAATCCTCTATCTTCTTCTGCTTCGCCTTTTGCCATTGAGATGAGTTCAACATTTCTGGATGTCTTCCTCCGATAGCTTCTAACTTGGAGATAAATTAGTCGCACTGTACGTGGTGGTTTGTTGCTAAGAAATTCCGGACTACACAGTACCACTCATGTCGAAACTCTCTGACCGCTGTAAAATGTTCTTGTCTATGGGGACCTGTTTTATAGTTCGTTAGAAGGAGACTGAGTGTGAGAACATTTAACGTGTAAATGCGGGCACACTATAACAGTCCCATGGTCACTGATGGATCAGAAAATCAAACCAGGCTACACAAACATTTGGGATGTATAATTTGGATGCTCCTTTACCGTCGTGTGTGCATATCACCGTTGCGCCTGCAAGAATCGCTACATGAAATTTGGCCAGCAAGGCGCTGTCATATAAGATTCAATATTATACGAATATAGGCAAAGAATTTTCGCTCATCGTCATGTGTACTGCGAATCCTCATTTCTCAAAAAAATATTATCAAATAGAGGTTTTTGCAGGCGCAACGATGATGTATGCTACCTCGAAGCCCACTCCTTAAATTGTCGGTTCGTTTCCTGAGCTTTCTTCACGGCTAGGGGCACAGTGGCTATTGTTACGTCATTACAGTCATCTGTCTCAATATGATCTGGTCATAAACTTGTACACTGTAACAATGTGATAAACCTGTCTGAATCCACACATTACTCTTGCAGTGCATATTAAAATCAATTTGATGTTTATCGCATGGAATATGTTTACAACATCCAATGTGTGGTATTCATTGACCTACATTCATTAATTTTATTTTAGTATAACAGCAAATGCAACGAATGGACACACACACATTGAGTGTGAAAGGAAGGGGGATACATAACCCTCACTACTCTCCCAGTTACTGAATTCAACATTGAAATTAAATGCAATGACATGGAAGTTATGGAAATATCTACTGAGATTAACTTTTCAGAAATTAATTAATTTCCATATTTGAAGGAAATACATTTTATAACGTGGTTGTTTCAAAAATAGCACTAAGGACAAATCTAAATGTGTATTTGAAACAGGTGGATTGCATACGATAAAACATTACACCTGGGCCCATTTACATTGACATGCATTTCTCTCCGAAATTGAGATATCACGGTCAGAAACATCAAACGTAAGTTGTAGTCATCACCCCGACAGCCTATGTAAATCAGTTCAATTAATTGTTAGTTTGGGTTCATTTTCTTCAGATGACCCCTAAAAGGTTAACCACCCTTCTTTCTTAACGGTGGTGATCCTTTCGACTCTAGCATACAGTTCCTTGTTTGAGCACAGCTGGAAGAAAAAGCGCTCAGACACTTTATAGCTCACAAAATATTTCTGAGTAGCTTACTTTCCTTTCGTGTCAATCAACATATCTTCCATTTTTGCTAGTGTTTCTGCGTCGTAAAGGCATATCGCTCGACTATTACGCACGAGCTTCTCAATTTAGCCTAGTTGGAGATGGATTTCGATCTGTAAATGTCATAGATTCATGGCTAATTTTAAGTGGCAATTCCATATTCCCCGTTGTATTCCCCAGCTCTTTCTTCTCATTGTCATCAGGTGTAACAATTTCGCCAAGGTATTTAAATTTCATGGTTCTCCGGACAATTCAATAGGCCATCACAATGTTGTGTGTGCAGTCTGTTTTTTTTCCTAATCTGTTTACACGGTCTTTTCGAAGTAGATCCGTCTGATTTAGCATCTATACCTTGAAGTATTTCCACCTGTTTTACTGATATCTGCAGATTGTCTGCTAGGAAAGCCTAATATGCTTCAGGCCTGTTCTTATCTCAGACGGTTCCGACAGCTCGTCCAGGAACTTTACTTGCAAGTGTGGTCAGTGAGAGTCTGTGTATCAGTGACGGTAATTTATAATCCACTCCAAATTCGCTGATAATGTCCGGCTCCATAACTAGGTGGTTAGCGCGCAGGCCAAAGGGGTCCCGGGTTCGATTCCTGACAGGGTCCGGAATTTTAACCATAAATTGGTTCATTCCACTGGCACGGGTGCTGGGTTTACGTGTCGTCTTCATCATCACTTAATCATCATCACGACGTGCAGGTCGCCTACGTGTGTCAAATCAAAAGACCTGCACCTGGCAGGCCGAAAATGTCCTCGGAAGTACGACATTTCCTCATAATGTTTAGAAGTGTCTGGCAATCCACTGAGTCATATGCTTTCTGGAAATGCACGAACCTAAATTTCTGTGTGGGAAAATCAAGTGATCCTAAACATGGTATTCAATAAAATATGTGATGATGAGATGTTACCTAGCAAGCGTGCAGGCTGTGATGTGAAGTATCGCTAGATGGCCATGACATACAGATCCACGGCCTGTGGAGCTCTTAAGGTACTGTTGCTAGGTAACATCGCGTCACATATTTTCGGACGACCCCTCAGCACTAAGACAAATGTATATCAAGATGTTGTAAATGTTAATGTAATATTAATAAAATAATAACATCCGATCATAATCCCCATGCAGTTAATACCTCGATTGAGTGAAAGGTTTTCTTAACAGGGGTGAGTAAGGTCGAATTTTAAAATATTAAAAATACAAATTTAATTTGCATATTATTAATGTCATTTTCTTGATTTAAAAGTTATTCCGGGAACGATGTTTTCACGGAAACGTTTTATTTTCTAACCCAGAGCAGTATAGCAAATTTATTGCTCGCTCGATCAGGTTTTCGGTTTTATGATTAGAAATTTTACTCATGGAAGATTATTGTGATTTAATTACAAGTAGATTCTGCCTTAAAATTAATCAAATATCGAGAGTTTCTCTGGCTGATGGAATGACTAATTATTCTGGACGTGGAATTGATTTTGAGCTGACGGATGAGTTGTTTAAACATTTTAAAATCTATCTTTGCTCTGATCAATAACATAGAACTACGAAGTAAAGGGCTCAAAAGAATAAATCTGTTAACATCATTTAATTTTAAGTCAAATTGGAATGAAAGGAAGCTTTTGTCCTGGAGTTGTCGATGCGTTACATTTGTACCGAGAATATCTCCTGTGTAGCAGATTACGTTCAGATCTCCCAACTGCCTCACATTTCCAATAGACGAGCTGATCAGTCGTGCCTTTGACAGAGCCACTGAAATTTATCATCCATGCGAAGCTATTCGACAGCTATCCTCAATCAATTTTATGTCCTAGCTTCCGGGATTAAAAACACAGGTTGGGAATTGCTTTGATTTATCCCGTCTCTCTGAATGTGTTTCTAGACGGAAGAACAGTGTTTACCAGAAGACTGCAATAATAATTAAACTTACATTCACGATATTTATATGACTCTCCAGTGATACAATATTCGTGTCTGTAACGTTTATTGGGTGAAATAAGATATAATATGTTCGTTTATTCTAGCAAAGTTGTTAGTGGATTTTCATTATATTCTTGAGCACACGACATGAATATGAAATAGCAATTACATCCCACCGCATGGAGTTGGTGTCAGGAAGAGCATCCGGCCATAAAAATTAGCTTAATATACTTTAGTGCCGACCCAGTATCAATGGAAAAGAAGGGCCGGGAAAATGGTGCCAAATTTCCTTATGGGAAAATCAAATGATCCTATATATATTGCTAGGTAACGTTGTCTGGCCATCCTTCCATACTTTACATCACAGCCTTCATGATTGCTAAGTTACACTTCCGTTACACATTTTGTTACATTCAATATTTCCGTTATACACATTTTCGGATGACCGCAAGCTTCAAGACGTAACTATATATTAAAACAATTTATGAAAACTAAAGTCAGTCAGTCCGGCCATTCTATCCGGTCGATTTCTTTAATTTTTTTTAACTTAAAGGTATTCATGCACAAATATATCATCAGGTACTATAAATTACTTAACTTCCACCTTTCTCAAATTATTTTATTTTTTCAATTTTTTGTATCTTTGAAGCAATCATATCATTGGTTCTAATTGAGGTATGGAGTTCGTTTTGGCCTAAGAACACTCAGTGGATCACGTTCTTTAATTTAATCTCTTAACTATTCAAACTCGTTCATTCTGAGAAAAGTTATGAGTGCACATTAAATTTGACGTCTCATTTCTTCAACATTTTTTCTCATTGAACCAATCATATCTTTCGTTCTAATTGAGGTACGCAGTTTCTTTTAGTCTAAAACGCTCATTGGATCAAGCGCTTTCTTTTGAGGTAATAACTACTTACATTGGTAGATTATGAGAATAGTTATGAGTACATTTGTCTCCATGACGAAGATCTTTGAAGGACTTTTTAATAGTTCGGCGAGTAGTGTTTTCCAAGGAACGTTTAATTCAATTTCTTTGTGCAATGTATTTCCAAGTGTTTTCTTGACACAATATTACATTCTATTACCGCAGCAGATCATGTGCTTTATTTCATTAAGTTGGAACTTTGCAAATACATCCGTGAGGATAGTAACGAACAACACCATACATTGTACATTGCGGGCGGAGCCAGCGGGAAACTGCTAGTTTATGTTAAAAACATTTAACATATAAGAATTCCAAACAGTGATACATGTACACTTCATTGTAATTCTATACTTCTTACCCCACTGAGAGAAAATGGAACATTATGCAACATGCCTATAATGGCAATAATTAAGACGCGAGTATGTTTACAAAACTCGCATCCCTCGTTTTATAATCTCCATACTCGTGTCTTAATTACCATTATAGGCGACTGTTTATGCTCGACGATAATTATAATTCTATTTAATAAATATTCATTAATTTCTGTCGAGATGTCGCTTGACAGTTGAGTTTACTGAACAGAGCGCATGCGCTGGGTTATTGATTTTCCGTGAGTGGATCAGGGACCTTGACAATGTCATATGTTTTCAAAGCTTTGATAGAAGGTTATCATAACCTAGCTTTATTTCAAATACAAATTGTTTATTGTACAGTTGGTGAAGTGAATTTTCAGAAATGTGACGTGTTGTTGTGGAATATTGGAAGCAGAAGTTGCATTGATGTCCGACAAGTTTGATTTTGGAAACAAGAGCGAAGCTAGTGCGTTGAGCGCAGGTGCGATATTATCCTTACCTAATTGGTCAAACAGTTGTATCATAATGAAAATCTGAGCTCTGATTTGTGAAGAGCCTGTATCATAATGAAACTTGAACTAAAATTAGCCTCATTAAAATTTTGTTTTCTGGAATATAATATTTATATTTCGACATCGTCGAGCATAAAAATTAGTACCATTCACCGGATGCAATGCTTTGAATATATATGACGTTGCTATGTTATAAATTACTACAATACGTGTTTGCATTCAATCTGTGTACATTTATCACGATGTCTAAAGAAATGCTTGCCTTGTTGGCAAATTAAGGGCATTATATTTTGATGTACTATAACGAATAATTTGAATGTAGACAACGTTGAGAAGTATCACAAAGGAACGTTTATCTAACTAACAAACATAATACACTGACTGACAGAGCAAATGCAACACCAAGAAGGAGTGGTCAGAACTTTATGCCAATTGCAGGGTAGACTGACGTCACTGAGGTATGCTCATGATGTTAAATGCGCCGCTGTGCTGCGCACGTAGCGAACGATAAATGGGACACGGCGTTGGCGAATGGCCCACTTCGTACCGTGATTTCTCAGGCGACAGTCATTGTAGAACGTGTTGTCGTGTGCCACAGGACACGTGTATAGCTAAGAATGCCAGGCCGCCGTCAACGGAGGCATTTCCAGCAGACAGACGACTTTACGAGGGGTATGGTGATCGGGCTGAGAAGGGCAGGTTGGTCGCTTCGTCAAATCGCAGCCGATACCCATAGGGATGTGTCCACGGTGCAGCGCCTGTGGCGAAGATGGTTGGCGCAGGGACATGTGGCACGTGCGAGGGGTCCAGGCGCAGCCCGAGTGACGTCAGCACGCGAGGATCGGCGCATCCGCCGCCAAGCGGTGGCAGCCCCGCACGCCACGTCAACCGCCATTCTTCAGCATGTGCAAGACACCCTGGCTGCTCCAATATCGACCAGAACAATTTCCCGTCGATTGGTTGAAGGAGGCCTGCACTCCCGGCGTCCGCTCAGAAGACTACCATTGACTCCACAGCATAGAGGTGCACGCCTGGCATGGTGCCGGGCTAGAGCGACTTGGATGAGGGAATGGCGGAACGTCGTGTTCTCCGATGAATCACGCTTCTGTTCTGTCAGTGATAGTCACCGCAGACGAGTTTGGCGTCGACGTGGAGAAAGGTCAAATCCGGCAGTAACTGTGGAGCACCCTACCGCTAGACAACGCGGCATCATGGTTTGGGGCGCTATTGCGTATGATTCCACGTCACCTCTAGTGCGTATTCAAGGCACGTTAAATGCCCACCGCTACGTGCAGCATGTGCTGCGGCCGGTGGCACTCCCGTACCTTCAGGGGCTGCCCAATGCTCTGTTTCAGCAGGATAATGCCCGCCCACACACTGCTCGCATCTCCCAACAGGCTCTACGAGGTGTACAGATGCTTCCGTGGCCAGCGTAATCTCCGGATCTCTCACCAATCGAACACGTGTGGGATCTCATTGGACGCCGTTTGCAAACTCTGCCCCAGCCTCGTACGGACGACCAACTGTGGCAAATGGTTGACAGAGAATGGAGAACCATCCCTCAGGACACCGTCCGCACTCTTATTGACTCTGTACCTCGACGTGTTTCTGCGTGCATCGCCGCTCGCGGTGGTCCTACATCCTACTGAGTATATGCCGTGCGCATTGTGTAACCTGCATATCGGTTTGAAATAAACATCAATTATTCGTCCGTGCCGACTCGGCTTTTTCCCCAACTTTCATCCCTTTCGAACCACTCCGCCTTGGTGTTTCATTTGCTCTGTCAGTCAGTGTATATCAAAAGGAATGTATGCAGATATAACAAATATACGGAATTACTGAGACATATTATTACTGATACTCCTTGACATGCCCTAGAGTATACCAGTATCTCAAAACCATTCGCAGTGGCCAAGCAGACCTTGAGAAACTTTATACAAAGAATGTCGGTGGTTTCAACGGCTTCTTATAGTATCAATTCTTTTAACAGCAGAGATGGAGAAAGTGGTAAGGGTGTTTGGAAGGAAAGAGGATAAATCTACTCATAAATTGAAATCGAGATGGGAGTCCGGCTTTTTGGCTGAATGTTAAGCGTATTAGCCTTCGGTTCAGAAGTCCCCGGGTTAGATTTCCGGGCATCTCGAGGACTTTAACTTCGTCTGGTTAATTAGTGATGCTCAAGGACTGAATCTTTGCGTTCATCTTAAAACACATAAAACACGATAATTCACAGATCATGACAAGCACTCCACATGGGGTTGGCGAGAGAAAGGGTATTCGTCCGTAATGATAGCTAAGTCCATACAAAAAGCCAATTGCCGGTTGTTTCAGAAAGGCCAGGAAGAAAAATAAATATAATTCTATGTGTAGAGATCTACTTGAATAACATTACGCACGAATTTATGAGGCACATCCAGACACCCCAATCAGTAGAGAAATCGAAGCTTCCTCTAAATCATCGAGTGAAGTGAGGAGGTGGCCCGAAATTGAGGCTCAGCAAGAGAAGAACATAATTTTTCAAGCGGGAATACCTATTAATTTTGAAACGTCCTTCAAAGTGGGAATGGAAAAAGAAACGGTTCGATCTAGAGAAACAAAACGCTAGAAGCTGCGCTATCCCCGTAATTAAGAACACAAAGGGAATACTTGATACACCATTGGACATTGGACGCGACGTATTCAGTCTGGCGCACATCGCATAACGTCAAAGCAGCGGCGCCGTCCACATCAGAGCCGTTTCTAACAGTCCAAGGTCAGTTGCCACCGCTCGCTGCTTACGTTATGGACGTATCAAAGTGACGAGTTAAAAACCTACCGTTTGAAATTGAGCAAAAGACTGAAAATGATAGGCCACTTTATGCGTGAAAAGCTACGAAAATTTGCGAAGAAAAAATGACGAAATATATGGCAAATAATCAGGTAAGAGCCTGAAGACTTGACGATGAATCAGAAAGCCAAGGACTGAGTGAGAAAAACGCAGGCGGAAATGGCAGCGCAATATTAAAAATAATGGCGTGTGGGCTCCGAAGGGGCCTGGTGTAGGTCTTTCGAGTTGACGCCGTGTGGGCGACCTAAGCGCCTATGAGGATGAGTCCCTACCTATGATGAATTCTAATGATGGAAACATCACACACCCAGCCAGAGAGCCATGGGAATTAACAAATGAAGGTTAAAATACATGGTCCGGCAGGGAATCGAAACCAGGACCCTCTGGACCAAAGGCCACTTAGCCATGGAGACGGACAGCTCAATACTGGCCTTGCCTCTTTAACTTCTCAGTCATGAGGCACAAGTAGGTTGCCTGGCAACATTTGAATTGCAGCACACGGTAAAAGTTTCACATAAATCTATTCCATAGTTGACTAACTAGATTTTTTTGCCATACTAAAAAAAAGTACGTGAAATAACATAACTCTTAACACTTCTATAGCTACTTACCGCTCACTTATTAAAGAGTGTATCTGATTATTTGCAATCTGGTTCTTTTAGCAACAGCTTCACTTATTGGTTCAGAGTTCCTCTCGCATACTCTTTTTTTTTTTTTAACTTCCCTCCAGGTATATAATTTGGCCGCTCTTTGTTTTTATTTTGTTCACGCAATATTGTATCGATTATTTCCTTCACGGTCGCTTTGATAAAGTACGATTTGGGTGCTAACGTGTCAGATATGCATGATTTGGGCGGAAATTTGTCAAAATTATTTCTAATTAAATATACATTTGAAAATAAGTGATTTCACTCTAGTATGAAACAAGGTATTGTACACAACAACCTCTAACGGACTTTATCGTTTCGAAACATCTCACATACCAGAATATGCATAAGTCTTTTGCCAGCGAACACTACGCAACGTATGAATGTGACACATAAGTCAGTTTGTTCGTCCGACATTTACCTACCAACGCACACAAGTTGAATCCGCCAAACACTAGCGTCTGTATTGTATCGTTCAGTGATCATGTCAACGTTTGTGCCTGAAAAAGAACGTATGCCGCACGCATTGCTTTTCTTATTTAATCAAAAGAAACAGGCTGTGGAAAGTCATCGTTTGCTGGCAGAAACATATGGTGAACCAGCTCCATCGATAAGAACATGTAAGACATGTTTTTGACAATTTAAACGTGGTTACTAGGCGCTCTGGTATACCACAAAAGTGAGAACCGTATTATGAACTCTTGAAGTGCGGCAAAACCGTTAATGCACAACGCTATCACCAACGGATAATTTAAATCATGTATTGATCGAAAGACAACCGGAATGGGCCATAAGACATGGCAAAGTGATCTGTTACCCAAAAATGCGCCGTCTTGGATGGAACATCCTCCTGCACCCACCGTACTGCCCCGACCTGGCGCCATCTATCACCCCTTTGCATCAATGGGGCACGCGCTCGCAGAGCAGCACTTCAGCAATTTCGAAAAGGGCTCGATGAATGGTTTGCCGCAAAAGGCACGTATTTTTTCTGGCTTGGTATTCATAACTTACCTGAAAGATGAGCGAAGTGTGCAGAATACGGTGGCCAACACATTGAATAAGCAAAAAAATGAATTTGTCCTGAAAATTACGTGTTTTGTTTACCACAAAACCCGGCAAACATTATGCATAGGCCTAGACCAGGTAAAACATCACTAGTCGTATAAATAATTATAGCCTAATAACTGTACCCAGAATAGCCTATCAGACCCTGTTTCTCCTAACGTATTAGGTGCATTGAAATTGTATGTAATCGTATGTTTAACGGACAAAGGACGCGTTTTGACACTATCAGTAATGTAAATGTTTAATACATTGTTTATATACATATCTTACTGGAAGTAATTTAGCTCTTTAATATGAAGAACCCTAGGAACTTAGCCCACCCCTTTATTAACATTTACCATGTAAGATCCGTTCAATTGGTGTAACCTTTCGACCTGTCAGTGGAGAGATGGCTTGTAATGATATTAGTAGACGAATAAACTTGAGTGTAGTGTTTAAAAGTAGGGAAGATCAAAAACTAAAGATAAAGTTGGAATTCAAGACGAAGAATTGGGAGAATCTTTCGTTTACAAAAACCATATTTAGAGCCCTAAAAGCAGATGTGTGGTAGCTGGTGATTTACCGAGCTCGATAGCCGCAGAAGCTTAAGTGCGGCCAGTATCCAGTAATGGGTGATAGTAGGTTCGAACCGCACTGTCGGCAGCTCTGAAGATGATTTTGCATGGTTTCCCATTTTACAACAGGCAAATGCTGGGGCTGTACCTCAATTAAGGCCACGGCCGCTTCCTTCCCATTTCTAGGCCTTTCCTATCCCATCGTCGACATAAGACATATCTGTGTCGGTACGACGTGAAGCAAATAGTAAGAAAAAACTGGTGATTGAAGTTTATTTGTTTTTCTTTCGCCGTTAATAAGGAAATATAACGGCCTGTTTTCATTCTTTCCTGAACTCCAACAATGATGACTTTGTAATTTGTATCTCTTTTATTCATTCTCCAGGTGACAATATTTTCCGGTTAAAATGCATGTACGTACTTCGTGTTTATTGAAGAAGGAATTCACCGAGCGATTTGGCCTTGCGGTTAGGGGAGCGCATCTGTGAGCTTGCATCCAGGAGATAGTGGATTCGAGCCCCACTGTCGACTGCCCTGAAGATGGTTTCAGTGGTTTCCCATTTTCACACCAGGCAAATGCTGGGACTGTACCTTAAATAAGGCCACGGCCACTTCCTTCCCACTCCTGGGCCTTTCCTATCCCTTCGTCGCTATAAGACCTATCTGTGTTGATGCGACGTAAAACAAACTGTATCAGAAACATTGTTCTTTCCGTATCTGCAACTGGTATGATTTCCTCGTTCGCCATGTTGGAGGGGAACCACATTCTGCTTTTAGATCCGTTGTTCTGCTGCTGGCTTAACTGAGAATTAACCTCTGTTTGTTTGACACTTCGACTGCTGTTTGTGTTACGTTGACGGCCGTCTAGTCACAATATCCTGCGGCTACGTGGCTGCCACCTGCTGTTGTTGATGAACGGTTTGTCAATGTTTCACTCTATTTCCATGTGTTCACGCGGCACTAATGGTATTCCATTCTGAAGTGCGGCGGGGGTCCTGAAGTCATGCACAGTATTACTAAATTCCCCACCCTCACCCCCCACAATCTCATAATATTTACTGGCACTAATAAATTTCGCCGAAGAGAGCCCGAACGAATCGGCATGTCTGACCAATGTATAATTTGGGGATAATTTGTTCTTGTTAGTGTTAAAACAATGCCAAATAAATTATTTATACTGGACTTTCGAAAGATAATGTCGTTTCAATTTGTGGTATTTTGGATGTAATGGAGAGTTCTCTTCGTTTATTCCTTCTGTAATGGTTGCTTTGTCTTCCCAATAAGAGCGGAGCTCAATACATGTTAACAATATTGTAACCGATGCCTGTAAATATCCCGTGTGTTGTGGCCACCTCTATATAGACTGTTGATAACTTACAAAACTGGTTTGATCTTGTAATGTTCACAGTGAAAATACTCCGCTAATGTGCTGAATTGTTCAGAGACTCTGAATTGACAATGTGTTATTATTATTATTATTATTATTATTATTATTATTATTATTATTATTATTATTATTATTATTATTATTATTATTGATCTGACAAAAATGACGGTAACTATAATACAATATGCCGGTAAGGTGGGTCTACAGTTCAACAAAATAAGGTTAAATAAGTTATATGTTGATGTAAAGAACCGAATAGTTCCAGGCGCCAGATGGCGGGCCGATGACCTAGCTTTTAGCCTCCATTAAACAACAAACATCTACAGATGGAAAAGGCTATTCGAGTACCTGAGAAAGTTGTTCATCACATGGATGAAGTGGAATGGGTGTAAAGGAGAAGTTGCAGGTAGGAATACGTCATTTCCTTAGCCTACGAACTGAAACTCGTTCATCTTCTAATGTATAAAAAATGAATATTTGTTTGTTCGCCTCGACTGCACTTAAACACTACTGGACCGATTTCACTGAAAATTTCACAATTTGTTATTATTACTCTTGAGAGGGTATAGGAATTAGTTTGAACGAAATACGATGGGTATTATTCTTATGATGAGTAATTATATGTAATTAATTTAATTGCAAATCCGCACCAAAACTGGGTCGACTTAATGGACTGACTGTCGCTAGGCGACAGCGACTTACTCTGTATCATGACAGTCCGGTAAGAAATGCTATAATAGGAGGATTGGAACACGCTGCCATGTTTCATAAAGTGCGTTTCTAGCTAGGAGGTTCACGATCGTGCAAATAAATGTAGCTGACAGCGTGGGCAGGATCTGTGACCTAGCCAATGCCGTGAGTAGAAAGTAGAGTGCATATATTCTTCGTTGTGTCCCTGCTATTAATGGAAAAAGAAATACATGGCTGGAATTGGTAGAACTACCAACGGAGCATTAACTAAAAACTGCTATAAAGGTACGTAATATATTTGTATAAGGATTGCAAAGTGTGTTATATTGCATTAACTATATTTAATTAAATAATACATCATTAAAACATTGCCCGACTTAAAGATGGATGAGAGTATCGGCGGTCTCTGTGACCTAGCCAATGCCGTGAATAGAAAGTAGAGTGCATATCTTCCTGATAGAGTCCATGTTCGTGATGGCAGTGAAACAAAATGGGTGCAATTGTTCAATTGGTAGATCTACCAGCGGAGCACTAATTAAAAACGGTTAAATGGTACGCAATTGTGTGTATGTAGATTGTAAACTGTGATGTATTACATTTAAAAAACGTATAATTAACAATATTGTTGCTTAGCACGCAGTTTCCGTTGTTTTCTCCGTCAAAATAGTAATGTCTCCTAAACGCGCATCAATTAGTTTAATTTAGTTGATCTTAGTTGATCTACCAGCAGCAGAAAAGGCGATTAAGAGCCATGTATTCCCATGATTTCCACCGACAAGCTATTCCATTTCAAAACACTGCAGCTCCCCTTTCGCTTCGCCTTCTCATTGTCCATCAACAAGACACATGGTCAATCGCTTCAAGTGTGTAGATTAAATTTGAAAAATACATGCTTTTCATGTGGTAAATTGGAATGTTGCATGCCCACTAGTGGGGCAACCGAAAAAATTATTTGTTTTTGCCGAAGGAGGAAAAACCAAAAATATTGCAGGGCCTATATCCCAAAGCACTTGAAGCAACTTTTTCAAATTTAATTTAATGCACAAAATAGCATTGTCTTTCATTTATTTTGTGCTCGTACTTCTATGTGATAACCGATATTATGTCGAATCTGTTATTTTTGCGTCGCTGAAATGAATTGTAACATTCTGGTTATCGTTTAAATCCACGTTCAGCCTCCATTGGGACAGGGGCTGATGTGGGATGAAAATGAAGTAATGTAGTATAAAATGACCAAGATTAGTGTTGAATACACAAATTTTGGGTTCGCAAGAATGACTGGTGACAGCATTAATGACAGTTGGAATCGTGCACACCACATCCAGAGCGCGCCGGCTAAATGCATACAATTATCACTTTATATATTCGTTTTTGAAAGGTTCAAATATTTCCAGCTAAAGTCGAGCATCCACACGGACTACATTTTACTCGAAAATGAAATAATCTAAAAGAAATCTAAGGCATGTAAATAACTTCAAGAACGAGTTAATAGATCCTAAAATATCAATAAATGTCTTGATTATGAATTCTAAAAGAAGTCACTTCACACATAATTAAGAAATGAAAAGCATGAAAGAAAAAAGTTCAAAAAGTATCTGGGCAACGCCGGTTACTACAGCTAGTATCAAATAAATATTAGAAGATCTACTGGAGCGTACCGCACTGCCCTGAAAAATGGATTACTGTAAAGGCCAAAAGGAGTAAGTTCCATAGCTTCGAAAGGAAGGTGATGGGACGGATTATTTTACCTATCGAATTTGGAGGCAGAGAAAGAAAAGAAATAAATATACGGTGGATTAGTGGAAATCGGATTATAAATATCCTGACAAGTTGACAGATCAAATGATCAGGATGCCAGGAAAACTACCATTTGGAGAGGAGATCGAGGGAACGCCGCATAAAACTTGACCACAAACCAGTTGGGTGTTGTGGAAGTTTGGAAGAGAGAATAAATAAATCGATAGATATGGCGGCAGATGTTTATGACTGAATGGTATTCAGTGATGTTGGCTTCTAAATAATAGTAATTCGAAAAATCAGTCAACAACCACCATTTTGCTGTGAGAATGTATAACACGACCAAAAATTCATGGATTGAAGAACGGAGGAGAATTTCAGTACGCAGTTGAAGAGAATTTGGGAGAAGAAAAATATCAGCAGCAGTTAAATTTCTAACGCGCTCCAAAATGAGGGAACACTGTAAAACAATGTTATTATATAAATTGACCGTAGTTATATTAGTTATATCTTAAGGTATACAACTTCTGGTACAAAGAGTGTTAAACTGGTATAATAATATCGTGTGGCTATTTCTAGCCGAGTGCAGCCCTTGCAAGGCAGACCCTCCGAAGAGGGTGGGCGACAGCAGCCATGTGTAGGTAACTGCGTGTTATTGTGGTGGACGATAGTGTTACGTGTGGTGTGTGAGTCGCAGGGATGTTGGGGACAGCACAAAAACCCAGCCCCGGGCCACTGAAATTAACCAATGAAGGTTAAAATCCCTGACCCAGCCGGGATTCGAACCCGGGACCCTCTGAACCGAAGGACAGTACGTTGATCATTCAGCCAACGAGTCGGACTCTTAAACAGGTAATACGGCATTACTACTGAGTCGTTTCAAAATCTGACATGTATAATTCCTTTTAACAAATGTTACAGAATTAACAGCACACATTACAGATATGCTCTCATATAATCTATTTCTAGCTCCACGCGTTAGTAGGTATGTCACGAAACTCTTATGATTTAGAGTGTGCGTTTTAAACGTATAAGTTTGTTATGCCAAAAACCGCTTTGTGGTGTATTCCAGCTTAGATCTTTGACCATAAAGGTTCTCTCATCTAAGGTTCAGTATTGCATGAACTACATCAACAAATTTTTGTTCTAAATGGTGCATGTGCTGCGGGTCAGTATTTCTGTGAATACATTGTCACATAGCTATTTCTCCAGGCGCAACGACGATATATATTATCTCATGAGTTCAGTTGTTAATGGGTAAAACGTCCTCTGTGGTGCGATAACTTTAAATGTCATTTGAGTTGTTTCATTAATTAAAGTTCGTATTAAATCATGCTTAACTTAGAGTCAAATGTCAGTCCGCATACTACCCTCTTGATATTCAAATCCTAATGCGATTTTAACGTCAACGATTGAAATGCTATACCGTTATCATCCCTCTATTGTTCATCCCATTACGTTTTGACAGTTCAAGGAATTATAAACTCTAAATCGCTCTATCATCAACTCAGAGTTAATAATACTGCGATTCCAGTTTTAAAAAATGAAAATGTTTTTATTATATCCTGTGGTTGCAGCACGATAACACATGTGTGATATGATCTACCTCACTCGAGGTGTTACAGAGAAAGTCAGATTGCACAACACATACAAAAATATACAAACAACATTCGTCACAATTAGTATTAAAAATGAACGATTTTAAACATGACGCACTCAAATTAAGGGTGAAAGGTTATAATATTACACGTGGTTGACATAATCAGTCATCTCGGGACGTTGAGAAGCCATTGCACGATTTTCATCTATCTTGATTAAACTCGTGTAGATGTCTGTGTGGCTTTTGTATTGTATTTGCAATGTTATGCTAGGAATAATGGACTATACCGCTTAATCTGCTGAAAAATCGTTGTTTAATAACATTAGAAATATTTAAGTTGTCTTGGAATCTCTACGTGATTGTATTTATATGATTATGTTACTCTTCCTTTAATGTAATACTGTTCGCAAATCTCGGATCAAGGCAATAATAGATTAGAAACGCAAACTTAGTTGGTTAGTAGGAAGTTTCGTCAAGCCATTTCTTCCATAATGCAGGGAGAGTAACGTAAATTCTAGGGATTCTGATAGGCCATACCCCTATTTTTATGCAAATCTCATAGCAAAACCGTTGTCTATATAAATGAAGTTGTAGGGGTTTCGCTGTCTGTAATTTCACTTGATTTGCCAACGTTATATATCTCTTTCCTTTTTAGGTCAACTCATGACCGTAACAATGGATTTAGCTTTCGTGTCTGTTTGTCCGTCTGTTCGTCTGTTCTACCATCATGGCGAAACGGCTGGATCGATCTCGACCAAACTTCATATTTAGAATACACTCATCCAGGAACAGGTTTGGTATGCATCTAAGTGATTTCAAATTCCCACAAAATGCACAAGTCATCCTGACGTGAAATCGACTAACCTTGATAGAAATTCATTTCCGAAACTTTTTTCTCCTGTGCATCATTTCGAGACGAGAGTTGATAAGGGGGATATTATTAACGTACAGTTTTTCACTCTAAGTGGACTTACCAAAGAAGTGGGTGCGTGTAAAGCATATTTCCCGCAAATGCGAAAAAATGGGGAAATATTTTAAACAAACGTTTTTAGCATCCACCTGTCCAACGGTAGTCCTCATTCTTTCTTGAGTTTGTTCATCTTTATCGTAATTCACTTTATGTCCACGTTTAACATGCCGTGAAAAACGCTTGAATACTGTACTGGCATGCAAATCGGCATAAATTCATGAAGAAAATCTGTATTGCATTACAAATTCCCGTGCGAAGAACGGGTGCAAATGTTAGTTATATTACATTATGTTGTATTTTACAAATAGAGACCGGATACTTATGCAGTAACAGGTCAGAATGCGAACATACTGAAGCGAGTAACTAGGATACTGTAGCCTGCACAATGGTTATGCTATGAGTATTGCGTACACATTAGGGGCACGGCCCATCAGTACCCCTACAATGTATGTTACTCTCGCTACATACATAGCCTAAATGGAAGAACACGCTAGTCGACACTTCCTGATAAACAAATTAGTTTGTTTTCTAACCTATTGCTTACTAACAGCCCGATGTCTAGTTATAAATATTCAGTGAATGCTTGACTGACTGAGTGATAATTATGTTAAGGAACAGGTATTCCTCCCAATCTTCGAGATTCGTATTGGCAACCTCTGAAATACAAACTATGAATCGCTTATGCATCGCTGTGTGACATCTGGCGTACACTTTAAGTACTAGTACTGTTGTTGTTTATACAACAAAGCCAAACTGTAGAATTCACGCTGGGAACAAGATTCGCATCGAGAAGTTTTATATAATGTTATACAATTTGTGTGTGACACTGTTGTTGGCTTAATATTATAAAGGTTTAGAAAATTAATATCGATCGATGATATTATCGATTCAAATCAGATTTCATTTCCATTCAGTTGGCAGTATTACCGGAACCGGGGGAGCTCCCTCCTTACTCCTCACACCCGTCCAAAAATCTATCACTAAAAAGTGTGCGAGTAGTAATGAAATATCTTAGGTTACTTCCTATAAACTTTGTATGATTTTTAATGTCGAAAATATTTCTTAGCAGACAAGACCATACTGCGTAAACGTAAAATTAAGCGAATTCCTCAATCGTGCCGAAAGTTGAAGGGCTAAAGGGCCCAGAATTATTTCACATTCTGAATCATGGACAGCTCTGTCAAACTAAAAAAATTGGAAAATCACTTCATGCCCAAATGCAGATTCAAAAAACGATCAGCATTCTTCTGTAACACCACATTTCAAAAGCTTATATATTCTCTTTCTTATCGTACACTTCCATACCGCGACACCTTTCAGACGAAAGTCTTCAAAAATATCTTTCTAATACACTAAATCAATGTTCGAAGTAAGTAAATGTCTTTCCTTAAGAAAGTCCTTCCTCGCTTGTGCTAGTCTGCATTATATGCCCTCCTTACTCCTGTCACCATCAGTTTTTCTGTTACCTATGTACCACCAGTAATGTAAACCAGTACCGCTAATAAAAATAATAAAACTACCGGAACATAACAAATTATCAAATCCCGGTTGAGTTTCTTGTTATTCCCAAGTAGAATTATCATAAATCGTGCATGTGTCATAGGCGTGTAATATTTTTAATTCACTTCACCGCCTCAAGTAAAGAGCATTAAATATGATGACAAGTTATTTAGTAACATATGTGACTTTGCAGCTGCTACGAGAATATTCTATTGAGTACTATGGACCTGAGAAGAAGTGAATAATTGCAAATTTCTGCCCAATATTTAGGCCACAACACACTCATGATTGCAAATTGTTCATTATCTACAACTGTTAATGAGAGTCATAATGATTAGATTCGTGAATATGTCCAAAAACCTCAGAGAGGTGTTGGATACGTAAACCCTACACTAAGTCTTTGAAATGTATAAGGGAACTAAAGGCTTAGTTTTTAGAAACAATTGTTTTATTGTTTGAGTATTTTAATTATTTAAAAGTTGCCATGTTTATGGAGTGATATTTTGAAACATTGCTCAGTTTAGACTGTGGGATAGGTCTGAAGGCCTAGTATACTTCCTAGTGGTGCATTTGTTGTGGTGAATTCAATTGTCTCTCAGGGTATTCAAACCGAAAACCATCAGCTGGTAGGAACTGATTATCGTTTAAAGGGGAAGTTTAACCAAACAACCATCCTCTATTAACGCCAATCAAAGGGGAAGTGTACAGACACTTTGAAGAATGAAAATATCTTGAAAATAGGAGAAAAGGCACAAAGGGCAAGAAAGTAAAGGCCCCATATGCCTAATAAGCCAATTACACTCTGGTTCGGAAGAGAACAATAGTTAACAAAGGGAAGTCCTTTAGGAAATATGAAAGGGGAGACTCATACAAGTAGGAAGAATTACAGATTAAGCTACAGTAGGTTTACCGTTACCACCAACACAGCCTCCCATTTTCACAGCCCCCGAGGTTCATTCTTGTCACAAGCAGAGGAGTCCATCGATATGGTTAACAGGAGGTTGATACCCTTACTGTGTGCCATCCTACCGAAAACCACCTGCGAATCGACGGAATTTCGGAGCCGGGTGGCTAGACGACTTTATCGGCCCGCTTCCCTGAACTTTCTCCAACAGATGCGTGGTGCCCTATTTCGAAGATCGTTGAAGCCAAACTGAATCATTCTGGATTTTTGTTGGGGTATGAAAGAGGATGTCTTTCCTGATGTCACGTGCATTTTGAACTGGAAAGGATGAGTATCTTGGCGGTGTGGATGGACACCTGCAAATCACGCCTCATTTACTGTATTTTATACCTATATTTAATAGTCTAAAAAGTCATTTTTAGGGTCTGTGATTATAGATATGACTAATCAGTGAATGCGGTGCAATTCTCCACCTCGAAGGGTGAGTAGGGTACAGGATTTCAATTCATAAGAATTTTCAAGACCTCAGGAAGTTAAAAATGTCGGCGGCGGTAAAACAGAACTTAACCATGGAATAGAGGAGCATCACCTGTATCAAGTTAGATATAACAACCATGCCAGTGCATGTGCAAAGGTCACATCCATGTGAGTCGAATTCCGTGCAAACCACGAGGTGCAATTGGAATGTTCATAACATCAACAGCCCAATGTAATTTTACTTGCTTGATTTTGGGATCTTATTACGTATCATAAAATATATAATGTTCTGTTGTTGTTGTTGTTGTTTAAGTCAAAAGTCCATAGATTGATTTTGATGCAACTCTCCATGCCACCCTATCCTGCGCTAACCTATTCATTTCTACGTAACCGCTGCATCCTACATATACTCTAATTTGCTTCTCATATCAATACCTTGGTCTACCCCTACCGTTATTACCGCCTACAGCTCCTTCAAAAACCAAACAAGTCCTGAGCGTGTGACCTGTTATTCTGTCCCTTCTTCTGGTCAAATTGAGCCAGCTGATATTCCGCCAACAATTCGATTCAGTCTCTCTTCATTCGTGATTATATCCATCCATCTCACCTTCAGCATTCTTCTGTAACACCGCAGTTCAAAAGATTCTATTCCCTTTCTTTCTTATTGCTGATGATAAGAAGTAAATCAAGTTAGGCGAGAGAAGATTGCTCTGTGGTTGCCAAGAAGTAACTAGCCAAGAGAGAACTGGAATTCATGCGAGGTCTGTCAATTCTCTTTCCTCTTCCTCATTTGTCGTGGCTTTCCTCACTTTGACGGGCGCGGTATTTAGCTTGAGTGTTCTGTATACAGCACACTTCTGTGATTACCTTAAGCCAGCTTCATTAGTGCATGAACCATAACATCGATCCCCGTCATTTTCCTGTATTTCCAGATTCCCGGACTTTCCTCCCCTCCTACCCGTTTTGCATCTCTCCTCCGAGCTGATAGCGTGGTGGGGCGGCCGCGGATCTGTTTGCGGCGCTCTGTCTGGCGCCCCCGCGGTAGACTGCGTTCCGTGGGCGACGTGGTTCGACGCAGTCTCGTACAACTCGCGTGGGTGTCTGTTGTAAAATATCGTCTGTGTTCGCCGCGTGCGAGTTTATTTCCCCGGAGAAGACATCTGACTCTCTAAATCTGGCCGCTGCACACAGTATCCGGAGATCAATGAGTAATTAACTTACGGAAGTAAGTAATAGCTTTGACTTTGTTACCAATTAGCGAACGTCTCCACAACATTTCAAATCTACCCACAATTGTCGAAGTAATTCCATACAGAACTTCAATATCTATGCTGTGTTTTGTATATTTCGCCATTACGTATATCGTTACTTAAGAATGTTGTATGTGCCAAGATCTCCCAAGCGAGTGAAATAATTTTATTGGTAAGTAGACATGGAACTTTGAACTATTTCTTGCCCTTACGAGGTATTCAGTAGATAATTGTCAACGTCTTTACAACCTTCTCTTTTTTGGAGCAAAATATGAACTAAAATATATATAGAATAAAAATTTTAATCATATTCCATAACTTTAAAATCTTGTCGCTGTACGAAGTGCCCGGAAATCAAGGTGTAATTGACTGACAGAGACAAAGAATAGCTTTGACTTTGTGATCAGTTCACTATCGGTCGGTGTGGCTCAGACGGGTGAGGCGCTGCCTACTGAGGCCAACCTGGCAGGACTCAGTCCGGTTGTATTTGAAGGTGCTGAGATACGTTAGCTTCGTGTCGGTAGATTTGCTGCACGTAAACAAATTCTTCGGGACTAAATTTCGACACCTCGGCATTTCCGAAACCCGTAAAACTATTTGTGGTACGTAAAGCATATAATACTATTATTACTGTCAATTTTAATGATTAAAGTAAAATTAGAGGATTGTATCAAGGAAAGGGACAAGCTTAATGGTAGGAGCAGGACTTCCTCCAATCCTGTTACCAACTTTTGTAGACGGCTTAGGCTCACAACACTAACCTTAAACCCAGCATGAAAGTGTTAAACTTTATATTATCTTATTTAGGTACCATAATTATGCGTCTAACATCCGACTCGTTGGCTGAATGGCCAGCGTTGAGGCTTCGGTTCAAAGGGTCCCGGGTGCGATTCCCGGCAGGGTTGGGGATTTTAAGCGCCTCTAACTAATTATTCTGTCTCTGGGAATACCACGCTACCACCTACAACAGATACACGCTATAGTGATTACACCCCGCTACATAGAATTGACGTTAGGAAGGGCAATCGATCCTCAAACATGACCAAATCCACATGTGCGACACAGTTCGCATCCGCGACCGCACAAATTTGGGAAAGGAGGCAGAAGAATAAGAAGAAGAAGAAGAAGAAGAAGAAGAAAAAAATACTTTTGGGTCTAACAACATTTCACTAAACTAATTTTGTGTGGCTGTTGCTAGCTTGTAACGCAGATTCTTCGACAAGGGAAGGTGGCATCTGCAGTATATTGGAAAATGAGTGTTACTGTAGTGGAAGATAGCATTGTGTGGGATTTGCGAGTTGCAGTGATGTTTGGGATAGAATAAAAAACCAATCCCAGGGCAAAATAGGGTTAATATATTTTTTTAAGATTGAAATCCCAGACTCAGCCGTGAAACGAACTGGAGGTCCCACTGAACCGAAGGACTCTACACCGATCACTCAGCCAAGGAGTTGTATAACACATTTTATTGATTGACCCAGATTAAACAAATGTGAATTAAATTACCAGCAAGTTATATTATACAGTAACTAAATGTATGTCCTTAAGTACTGACTGACTTTACGGCAACCTGCTAGTACTACGGAAAATTTCCAGACAAACTATGAAATTGTGGTTTTATGCTGGACTCTCTGTCTATCATGAGCCCTAACTTAGTTGAGACATTTCTCATTTATTTGTTTTTTAACGGTTCTTTCCGTATTCAGGTAAAACAACGACGACAACAACAACAACAATAATCTCTTTACGTCACACTGACACAGACAGGTCTTATGGAGACGATGGGACAGGAAAGGGCTAAGAGTTGGAAGAAAGTGGCCCTGGCGTTTAGTAAGGTACAGCCCAGCATTTGCCTGGTGTGATAACAGGAAACCACGGATAACCATCTTCAGGGCTGCCGACAATGATGTTTGAACCCACTATATCCTGAATTCAAGATAATAACTCGCGCGACCATCTCCATCAGTGGTAAAACTATAATTGAAAAATGACATACCCATATTTACGAATATAAACTAAAATTAATCGAAACATATTCTTGCATAATACGTTCTGGCAGCGGCAAGGCACGCGCCTAGAGAGGACATCTGTGTGAAATTCAATGGAGAGAACTACTCTCTGACTGTATATTCACTCTGTGATTGAAATTTCAATGCCCACACATCAAATTGCTGCTGGATACCTTTGGAGAACATGTTGCGTCCGACATGTCCCTTTTGTCATACTAATCGCATTACAGAGATACATTCAATGTTGGTCTTAGATATAATATCACGCTAATGAATCGGGTGAGACACTTTGCCACTATATTCTCGAATATCTGTAGAAATCCGTGAATAGATTCCATTTATTCAGTGAATGGGTTTACGAGAATAGATTTGTATGTTACATAGCATATTGAATTCCCAAAATATAACGTGATTACAATTGAGATTCAGGTCGGTTAAGAACAAGATAGAGAATGTTACTGAAATGAAACTGGCATGAAAAAGTAGATATTGGGATATTTACACTTTATACATTTAAATTGTTATACTCTTTCACTCGGTCGAACACAATTTATCTTAGAAGAATGAAAGAAAGAAAGAAAGAAAGAAAGAAAGAAAGAAAGAAAGATACAGAAGCTTAATTTAGATGACATTGAATGTTTAATGGCGTGTTGAATTACATTCTCTTAAGGCACGGTTACACTACTTTAGCTTAGCCATCATTTCGATGGCATGGTACTGAAATATAATCAGGACATTAATGTTGTAGTAGGATAATTGGTCTTATGAGGTCAACGATTTCAGTATTTAACGATGTTTAATTTTGTAAGCTTTTATGTTAATCGATCCATTTTTAAAGGACCTATGACCTTCGATATTAGGCCCCTTAAAACAACAAGAATCATCATCAAGCATCAAGCACCATTTTTTAAAATTAGAAAATCTACACGGGTCAACCCGAAACTTTTCGTATTCTCACTCTTAACTACTGGTTAATGAATTTCTTTGATTATATCTAAACTGACTACCTAACCCAATGGCACTACAGCCCTTGAAGGGCCTTGGCCTATCAAGCGACTGCTGGTCAGCCCAAAGGCCTGCATATTACGAGGTTCCGTGTGGTCAGCACGACGAATCCTCTGGTCTGTTCTTCTTAGCTTTCTAGACCGGGGCCGCTATCTCAACGTCAGATAACTCCTCAGTTCTAATCACGTAGGCTGAGTGGACCTCGAACCAGGCCTCAGGTCCAGGTAAAATTCCCTGACCTGGCTGGGAATCAAACCCGGGGTCTCCGAGTAATTGGCAGGCACGCTACCCTTACACCACGGGGCCGGCTTGATTATATCTAATGGGATTCAAAATTAGCCATACTAATGCTGCAAATACGCTGTACATTAATTGTGCACACTGCAAGAAAATTAATAGTTGCTCTATGCTTAGTGAACTAATCGATGGCTTACTTGTAAAAACCTCGTATCTCCCAATTCTCTTCCTATCCATTATTTTCTTTAGACTGGTCACGCCTCCCAGCCACACATGGATATGCAGCTCATCAAAACAATTTTCATTGGGTACATTTAACGATGGTAATGTGTAAATGAAAATGAAACGTAAACACATTATTCTGTAGTAGTGCGTAAATTCGCCATGCAGACAACATCCCTATAATACGGTAGGGTCTATTAAGGTCAGAATATTTAACAAAATGAGCTGCCTCTGTGGATCAGCGGTAGAGTGTCGGCCTCCGGATCCCAAGATAGCGGGTTCAAACCCGGCAGAGGTAGTCGGATTTTTGAAGGGCGGAAAAAAGTCCATTCGACACTCCATGTCGTACGATGTCGGCATGTAAAAGATCTCTGGTGACACATTTGGTGTTTACCCGACAAAATTCATTAAATCTCAGCCATAGACGCCCAAGAGAGTTTCGGTTTACTCGGTCTGCCATCTAGTGGGGGCCTAGAGTAAAACGGAACGTCGAAATTGACGAGCAGACAGCCAGATGGCGTCAAATTGAAATGTCTGCACACGGTAGCTGAGGCCATACGATTATTATTATTATTATTTAACAAAATTAAAAATTGTAGTCAAATAAGTCCACAGTTTTTTATGGGTCAAAATTGGAATTTCGGCATTAAGAATATATTTTGCTGGTATTTATTTTGTTTAAGTGTGACAACAAAGTATTGTACAACTTAGAAAATAACTGCAAAACATTTGCGAATTTTGTATGAACTGACAACTAACACCTTAACGTTTTAAATTAATTATAACTTCCTAATAGACGCATTTGTAGCAGACATCATCGTAGTATTCTTATTCTGATGAACTCTGTTGTTTGTGGGTTTTTTAGAATTAGCCATGCTCATTAATACTTAATCAACATTCGCTACTGAATGCTGCTTACTAGTGTATAATGGAAGTAAACATGGAGTTAAAAGGAGCTGTATCCTTGTGGATATGAACGATCGATTACTTTTAAGGAAATATAAGAAAATGAAATTCATGTTCACCAAACACTTACTTATACCTTAGTGTGAAGTTTAAAAGAAGATGGAGTTCAAGAGCGATGCATAATTGGGTTTACAAATAAGAATATGAGAAATAAAAAGTCCATAACTTGTAGGCAAGGTGAGAAAATTAAGGACGTAAATTAATTTACTGAATTCTATGGAGCTCAAGTGAGATGTGAGGATTCTCTGAGATGGGAGTTACTATTCGTTTATGAAACTCGAAATTAATTAGTGAAGTAACAGGTAGAACACAATTAAGAATATTTACGAGCACTGGAAGGGTCTAACTCGGGCAGACGAAAGTCTATGTCCTGGTCCTTTGCATTAGAAAACTTTCTAATAAGAACACCTTCGAATTAAAGCGATAGTTTTCCTTGTCAATTATCGAGCGTCGTTAAGATTATTATTACTATTATTATTAATAATAATTTAATAATATGTCATTATATAAATTAAACGTGAGTGCTGTGCTTCAAATGTGTAGCAGAATGTGTAGTCTACCTGGGCCGCTGTAGGAACTGGTTCTGAACGAAATGGCTACCCACAACAGCTGAGTGTCGAACAAGTTGCCGATGATAGAAGGGGATGCCGACTGTCAGAGAACCGAATTTATTGCTGCTGCTTTTTCACAACAGGCAACTTCTTTAACTTTAAGTTGTTGCTGGTGCATCACTATGAAAGATCCTGCAACGGACTTGAAATATTTAGTACTTAATAAAATATTCGCCAGTATGGGTGTATAATTTCCGCATAATCACTTTTTGTGTGTGACACATTTTATGTCACAAATTACTCACCGATAAGAATAGTCGTATTCGTTTACCCCTTGTATTTATCTAATATGTTATTAATACCCTCATACGGAATAACTGATATCAATTATTAAATATAATGTGTACCTTACAATCTCCATATTTTCACGCCGAAGGTGACATGTCTTAGAGTTACACCTCGGTACACCTCTGAGTTTTGTAACATTAAAGTACAACGGAGGTTTAAGGAAAGTAGAATTAATTTGTGCTGAGACATTTTTGCCGTGAACTTCATCTTCTTGTATGGGCTATATCCAATTTGCTACTTGTGATAAATGGTGTAATAAATTATGGCCATAGGACAGTGGACCAGAGTATTTCAGTGCCATTGGCAGGCTGATATGTAGTCTAATATTAACTTTAGTTTAGCGAGGAAACAATGAGAAACTACCTTACTCTTAATTTCCCTATTCGCCTCTTCATTGGCACCTAGCCTAGGCATTTGAGTATCTAACTTGCATCCGCACTGAAAAGTCAGCCTAAGCATAGGGTAAGATAGGTGATAATTAATGTCAAGATTCTCTTACCAATGGTAGTGGAAGCTGCTGTTTGAAAGAGGGTAACGGGGATATGTATTATTATAAAACGTTTCACTCAATGCTGACGCCGTGACGTAATTGACTTTCGGCTAACCGTGACACACCGCCGTTTAGCGGGTCTGTATAACCAGATATGCGGGACTGCAAAACATGCTTTAAGCAAGCAGCATTAACTCTTCCAAACACGTTACATGTGCGAGAGAATGTAATATGTCCTCCGAATTAAACACTTTGTTTTATAACATTTGATCCTATGACTTAATAAAATAATGTTTTTTTAAATGCGGGATTTTATATCATGCTGAACGATTCCACCGTCTTCCAATAACTCATTTGGGTTAAACTTGAAACAGATCCTAGATATAGGAAGATGTATCACTTGATCCATCTCGTCAATATTCAAAATCCTCTAACGTCAAAACGGAAAGAAGTATGGACAGTACTGGTTTCAAGAGATCGTGCACGATATAATTCTTCAGATGTTATCTAAAGTAGCTCCGAAGGAATAAATGAAATTTTGTACTTCCATTATTGTCCATCTTAAAAATATTAAGATTTAAATATATATCCTTAAATTAATATCTGTCTCAAGTGATTATTATAATTTTTACACATTTTCTGTTTCCTTGAAGAATATAAAATTTATCTCCATCGATTTTATGATTAAGGGTTCTTTGAATTATGTAATACAGTAACTTCAATTTCTACAACAAAAGAGTGAGAATGCCACTTGCAACATAAGCCGAAATTCGTAAGCTCTATAAAACTTGTGACTGAAAATATTATGGCAACCTCTAAATATGTGGCTGGTACAAGATAATTTAATGAAACGCTGAGGATCTTTAAATGTAGTAATATTATTCACGTATGTATGTTGAGTACTCAGTACGGAGACTGGCTTGACCTTCAACAACTCCACCATCAGGTGGTATTAATGGTCTAAGCGTCCCTGAAGCGGTGCATGAGGGAAATGAGCAGTGAGGCAGTTTTCCGTTGCTTCCCTCACCGAGCATTTTATATACCAGTCTGCTAATCCCATTGAACCGATCCTTTGAGCGACATTTTCAAACCATTCATAACAGGGACTTGCTGCATGAGGAATGGCGTTAGCAGCAATGCTGACAATTCAGTCACATACCGCACTGTAAACGCTAGGTATCGATAGCAAAGGAACGTACTATTCATAAAAATGGTAACAATAATGAATTACTAGTTTAACGCCCCACGGATTGTGGTTTTCAGCGAAGCCACAAACGTTTGTACTACAGGAGTTCTCGTACATGCAGGTAACTCTACCAACATAAGGCTGGCGTAATTGAGCACATTTAAATACCTTGGTACCAATGACAATAATAGTATGGCTTCAGTTACCCTGTGTAAGCATTTTAACGCCATCCAGGCTGCGAAATAGATCTCTTTAACTGAGTTTCATTTATTGTTTACGGGTGGCAACCGAACGTATAAACAGCGATCTTTTACATGTCAACATCGTACGACAACGAGTGACAAATATAATCTTTCCGCCCTATAAATATACTACTGTCATTAACCGTTTGAACTTGCGATATCGTGATCCAAAAGGTCTACCAAATAACTACTGAGCAGGGTTCGAAGCAGACAATTTGGGATCGAAACACCAATTCTACCGTCTGAGCCACTATATTTGGAGTGCATAAATTCAACACAACGGATTGCTGACCCAGAAATCATTCGAAGGTTCAGACTCAATATGTCAACCCTCGCAACGCCTTCATTTGAGTTTGGTCAGCATTCACAATACAGCACGGTTATTAATTGAAATGCATTTTTATCATGTTTGACATTGTATTGCTCTACTTCTTCGGAATAAGTCGATATGCGTGCTGAAAAATGAGCAGAAATTTGGATAAATCTCGCTATCCTACTCACAATATTTTAAGGCTAAAATTTAACCTCTAAACTTACAGCCTGTGTTGATGGAACTGCCATTTCATGTAGTGTTGCAATATTGCAGCTATTATACGCCAGTGGATCAGTGAAATTTTAATAAATTTCGTTCATTATCCTCAGGTCTTTAATTAGAAAATAAACATCTCAAATAGTTTAAGGAGGTGACCTCTTCTAGTGTTGTGTTATTTGCCACAATATTTTTCTTTAAGAGTCATTTCCCTCCAAGGTGACGATTTTTATCTGCGTTGTTGATACATTTGGATCAAATACATTTTCTGTATTAAAATGTAAAGTCATCTCGTACAGACCATTAGATCACTTGGGACAGTTGTAAGTGAAGGCTTCCATTACCCGTAACCTACGGACTGTGTGGGACATGTCTGCCCAATCGTCTTTGTCCCCAGTAATTAAACCTATATTCGGTTTAATCCAAATTGAGTCGATACTTTTCACTTACCCAGAAGTGAACATTATTTTTCTTAAATTGTTCAACTCCTTGACAAGGAATCGACCCCACGTACATCGGGGTGAGCCGAGAACAACTTTGTCGTCCAGTTTGTCGCGTTAGACAAAAATGAATAGGACCACTGCCAGTTATATTCAGAACCAACAAAAGGAAGAGGGGGATCACGTCGAGAAGAAACCTTATCGAGTGGGGAATAATCTTTAAAGAATATTGGGAAAAATTTACCAATTATTCTGTGACTTCCACAATGTACAAAATTAAAAAAGAGCAGATAAAAACGGACATCATATTGCAAACCCTCATGATACTATTCGTAATTCCTCTTTGAATCCCTTGCTGATGTTACATTCGTTATTGTCTCATAATAATAAGTTACAAGTTAGTTTAAATTTCCTTGTAGTGTAATATTTTCCATAACCGTTGAACATTCACTGTTCAGTGCTTTCTCATAGTAGATAAAAGGAAACAACATATGTCGGGATATTAAATTCTCTATGCTTGTCAGTAATGACTGGGATTCTTCTTCTTCTCCTCTTCTTCTTCTTATTTTACTCTTGGAATTTTACCAATTTCCTTGGACAGGCCCTTTGTATAGCTTTAGCTCTTTCCTGACGTCAACCCTACGTAAAGGGATTCAATCACTATTGCGTGTATCTGTGTTAACGATTAGTGTGATGTATTGCATGCAAATGAAGATGTCTATTGACACGAACACAAATACCCATTCCACGACTAGAGGAATTAACCAAAATCAAAATCCATGAATCCGCAGGGAATCGAACCCGGGGACCATGGATCAGTTCACTGACCATCCAGCCAACGAGCCGGACTGGTATTATTACAACTTCAAAATAAAAATGTATGACCATTACTAGGATACTATCTACTTCAGTTCTTTAAAAGTTGAGTTTCCTTCAAGCGGATCTAATTCTAGACGGGGAAATATTTCTTTTCTTTTGGCTCGAGGGATTCACGAGAGGCTGTACAACTTCTATTGTTAGCCAATGCCTTTGAACCACTAACTACTCGTCCGCAAACCATTGTGTCTTGAGCCTCTTCATGTTCTATTCACGTCTTGCCATATATAGTGTATCATCATTCTATCTTATTCTGGACCATCCAAGTGCTCTCATTTCGGATGTCTTACGGGTATTACGGATCAGCTTCTTCGTCTGTCTGCGACTTAGAGTCGGAAATCTGGGAGAATCTTTTCAATATCCTAATATTATAGAACTTTCATTTCCGTTGCAGAGAGCGCATATCATGTTCTATGGACTTCTTAAATATGTAATTCGGACAACACAGTGGGATGGGAGACTCTTGGCTCGGCTTATTCATGCATTGTACAGAAAACGTAATCTGCTACCCGGAATCATTGCATGACTACTTTATACTGGCTTTCCTTAATTTACGGCAAGAATATCGCCGTTGCCGGAACAAAACCTCCTATTTGATAATAGTTTTGGAGATATACTGACCCTCAGCACTTGCATTATGAAGAGCGAGAATGCCTTGACAATATTCACACAATATTGCACTTTACATGACTGAACCTTACTGTCCAAAGTTCTAAGCCAAAATATATCACATATCAGGTTTGTCCCGACAACGACGATATATTATTATGTTATTAATTTTGAAAATGTTGTAGAAATACACTGCATTGCGGACCTATCGTTGATACTTGGCGCTGATATCACTGCATTTCTATTCATATTACTTCTTGAAATTAGAGTCGAACAAATAAACGTAATTATACTCATGCTAAACAATTAGATACGTTCTTAATGAGTCATGTAGACTTATTACTGGATGCCTGCAAACCTACACCGAGGGATAAACCTTACTGATTGGGTGGAATTACCCCTCCAGAGATCAGGCGTGAAGCAGCTGCATACAGAGAAAGGCATAAAGTAACTACTTCAAATAAAAATCCATTATACGGCCATCAACCTCCTTTTTCAAGACCAATATCAACGAAAATTTCTTGAGAGCAACAGATAATATTGGTCAACAGAAATATTCTCGATTATCTGTGTGGAAGATGAGATTTCAACACCATTGCGTGGCACCATCAGAAAATCTATCTGACGGTTTCACTGAAGAGTGGCCTGTGTGGAAAACTGTACAGAAAACAACAACGTGGTTCAACACGGAAGAAGATCTAAATAACTCTGAATACCGTGGAAGCTTCACATGTAAGGTAACAAACAAGAAGTATTATTTATTTATTTATTTATTTATTTATTTATTTATTTATATATATATATATTTATTTATTTATTTATTTATTTATTTATTTATTTATTCCTGCTAAAAGCATCACATTATACAGTATATATAAAATACATAATAAAACTAATATTCAATTAAGACTTGCCTTTGCTGGCAAGACCTTGTGTTTACAGTGCACTATGTATTCTCGTATGGCCTAGAGCAATTTCGTTACTTTCATTGATCTGTCTCTGTTTTATCCTTGGCCTTGAAAATATGAAAGTGACTGAGGTATGAGCGATGCTAGTAATGCCATTCCTTCTGCAGCCAGTCCCTGCTATGAATGGTGTGAAAATGTTGCTCATAGGGTCGGTTGGTGCATGTATTTCAGTGGTCTTGGTAGACTGATGTGTAATAGCAACTTCTGGCTCGGTGAGGAAAGCAGCGGGAAACTACCTCACTCCTCATTTTTCTAGTACTCCCCTTCAGTGATGCCTAGGCCATCTATGGCAGCTGATGGCGGATCTTTTGAGGATCCAACCATCCTTAGGACTGAAGACTGAACATAACCACACACAATTAAGACAGAGGAGATAAAAGACAGAGATGACAATCTAAATAACTTTAGCCCGATATTTAGCAATCACTATGGCTTCAGAGCTCGCAGACATCAGATCATCAATGTTACATATTGAAGGACATAGTCTATATTCGTATAAGTGCTCTGTGGTTTGTTGAACTGCACAGTCGTAAAAGTTTGATGATGTGGTGTAACCCCAATTCTCCAAATTATCTTTTGACCTTTTGACCCCTGATATGAGCCTTTTCAAAGCGATTGAATTACCCCTAATCGATCCGAGGTAACGTCTCCCAGTCGCCATGACAAACAATACTGCAATGCATTCAAAACGTAGGCAAACTCTACAGAATATACAGAAAACAACAACAACAACACGGTTCAACCCGGAAGGAAAACTAATGATCAGTGACAAGTTTACACAAAGTAAACAACTTTTCTTTTCTATTGGAGGCCACTAATCGAACTTTAAAACCACTCAGTGGTGTGAATCTATGAGGCAGCCAAGGATTCTTTCTCCTCGTACCTTTAGTACCTTTAGGTGGAGTCTTACGACCCATCGGGTTCCAGTATGTTCCCCCACATATAAGAACAGTTCTGCCATCTCCACTGTTGGTTGTGAGCAAACTAGTATCTTCCACTTTCACAGAATTTAATGCTTCTTATTCTTCATCTTCTTCTCTTTCTTCTTCTTTAATTTCATTCACATCATTTACAGTGGGTGGCAGCTGATATATCTTTTCATTATTTTCACTATCAGATTCAATTTTGATTCGCTTTCCTTTTTCGTAGTCGTCTGCGGAAGGAAGAGGTGAATTTGTCGAACCGTTTTCATCACTTTTTTCGACTATATTTTCGGTCTCTCCCTTCGAAACTACTTTAGGCTGTTTATTCGCACTGTCTTTCCCATTCTATTCAGCTTTCCTCTTCCCCAACAATTGATTCGTACAATATTTATTTGAAATAATTTTACTCATAGTATGTTTTAATAGAGCGATGCATGTCATTTTGTAATCAATTACTCGCTTTTGCTCGCTCCCAGGCTCCCAGGTGCTCTTCACTAGAAGTGGGTGAAGGAAAATTGAAATGGCGTATGGCTTTTAATTCCGGTAGTGTCTGAGGATATGTTCGGCTCGCCAGGAGCCGGTCTCTTTATTTTCCCGTAGACAACCTGCGCATCGCGATGAGGATGAAATGGTGATGCAGACGACACATACATCCAGCCCCCGTGCCAGTGGAATTGATCAAATATGGTTTAAATTCCCGACCCTACCGGGAATAGAACGTGGGGCCCCTGTGACCAAAGGCCAGCACGCTAACCATTTAGCCATACAGCAGGGCTAGAAGTGGGTGTTAACATTGTAGGTTTTTCACAGCTTCGTAAATAATATTTCACGTCTAATTCACAGCTGCATTCTTCAAACTTGGCAGACCTATCGAAATTGATAGCATTGCATTTTATCGGTCTCTTTTGTCTATGCCATAGAAAGGTAGATATGGATTTATAGACCTAGGGAAAAAATCTTGCACGTTTTACATGTTAAGTTTTCACCCCTTCATAATGGACAGCTAAAGTTCGCAAACTTGGCATGCGTATCTGCGATGAAGCGAACTGTAATTACGGTCCTGCTATTTTCAGTAGTATCTCTATCAGAGTTGAGATACTAACTAAGATTTAGTACAATTTCATTAAATTTCTCACATTCTCATTTTGTTTTACCATTAATTCGTCAAAGCTGGAATCGCCAAATTCTGCACGCGTATGGCCGGTACACCTGGCAAGACACCGGGCAACTTTAATGATAAAGACATTAAGCTTTTAAGGCTTTTTCGTCTGGAAGTGGGTAAATATTAATATCACTGGGTGATAACAACAACAACAACAACAACAATAATAATAATAATAATAATAATAATAATAATAATAATAATAATAATAATAATAATAATAATAATAATGTTATTGGCTCTACGTATTTTTTAAGATTTTCGGAGACGTCGAGGTGCCGGAATTTAGTCCCGAAGGAGAAAATCTACGGACATGAGGCTGACGTATTTCAGCACCTTCAAATAAAACCGAACTGAGCCGATATATCAGTGAGTGAATGAGACAGTTCCGATCAGACGCCTCCTTGAATGGTCTGTATGTTTAGTCCTGCCACATATTCTTGTATCTCGGCTATTTATATATTTATATATTTATTTATTTATGTTTATTTATTTATTTATTTATTTATATTTATATTTTTCATTTTGATATAGGGCAAATTTCGTACGTTTTTCGCAAGTTGAGAAATTATTTTACACACCTAGCAGACAGCTACAGTCTTGAAATTTGGCAGGCGTATCGAAAATGAAACGGTCTATAATTTTGATTCTTTGACGTTTTGTCGTATCTCAGTCGGCTACACATTATATTGGTTTAGAAACTTCGATTTTCCATCTGTTAAATGCCAAGAGCTCTAATTTTGTCAAATATCAATTTTCTAGCGCAACTCGAGTCCGCCATTTGGTTTTGGGGCTCAAATAACATTTTAGACCTTTTTTGAATTTTTCCATGATTTACAAGTTTATAGCTACCTGTTAGCCAAATTTTAGTGTCTAGATCACCTAGAAGTGGGTAAACATTAATGCCAGTGAGTCAGTCAGTTATTGTTTTTTGTGTTATAAAGAAGAGCGTTTCAGAAATTTACAGATGATGTTTGAATTTATGCCTCGTGTTCAACAGATTGAAAATCATAAAGTTTAATTTAAAATATCATAGGGGAAATTCTTTAAAAATATATATATTTCTTTGTGGCGTCGACCTACGAAGATCTTTTGCCACTAGGGGAAATACTCACTTTCCCTTGACATTCAGAACGCCAAAAGCTAGTTAACACTTCTTTGCAGTCGGGTGTACTGGACTAATTTTCAATGGCATTACTGCGAGTATATTAAATCTTCAGGAAATATATATTACACTTTAGCATAGTGCAGCATCGATATTTAAGAGAGGAGGGAGCATTTTAATTTGACGTATTAGGTATATAGGTTTTAAAATGGTAAATAAAATTCTATTATCTCGGATAATCGGGGACGTATATAACGACATGCATCAGTTAAAAAGTGTTTGAATATATGTGGTTAAAATTACGCCATGCATAATAACATTCACAAACAGCAAATTTTCTACGTTGCTTCTGGCTGTCTTGAGCGTATATATAACATAATCACCTATCGGTACGTAGCTATGCGACTTTTGTCCAAAATATTGAGCTTCATTCAAGGTAAAATCGACAGTTCAAACCAATTATGCTGCCTTATCAGTAGTTTCGTGTAACATCACCACTCTGCTGGTAGCCTATCTTCTTTAGTCAGCTTCTTGTGTCAGGAATTTTCTCCTTATCAGATAATTAAGAATTGAATAAAAAGCACCTTACTTGGCCACTAAATTATATTCTGGACGACACACTCTGAAGAAAATCATTATTAATAATAATATTCTTCACTGTAATCATATTCTTCACCATAATCATCATAAATCGATTTACTTATTTCTGAACGTTGTGACCCCACAGGCGTTGATGGTTTGATCTCTGCTGTAGCTTTGACATTCAGGACAATCTTCAGTTTTCTTCAGGCCACCTTGGAAAGATAAACCGATAATAGTCTTTACTTGTCCCATACATCTGATTGCAGTCTTTTCCCGTCGTCTACTGCTATAACTCCTCTAGATTTTCTCCAGGTCGTCTCTCAATGATTCCAAGGAACTGCAGTATTATTTCAGTGGTACGAGGTTAAGGAAGTTTTAAAATCTTCAGTTCCTCTAGAATGGACGAACTGGTTTTTTTTTAAGCGATCACCAATTTTATCATCCACATGATAACATCATACGATGAGGGGTGTCGAATTGGATTTTTCTTCTGCCCCTCTAAATTCCGACTTCCTCCGCCGAGTTTGAACGCTGGACAATGGCATGCAGAGTCCGACATACTACAAAGTATCCATAGGGGGATCTAGATAAAAGAATTAATGTCACAGAATATATTATTATTATTATTATTATTATTATTATTATTATTATTATTATTATTATTATTATTATTATTATTATTATTATTATTATTATTATTATATCGGATGTACACCTTCGTTCAATTGAAAAGCGCGCCTTCTAGAACGCCAACTGTGTTATTAATCTGAAACTGTTTATCTGAAGAAGTTTGGACCTTTAGTCTCTAGATGTCTATACTATCGACTTATGTGCTCAGTCTGGCGGGAGGACGCACTATAAATTTTTCAAGGGAAATTTCTATATTCAAGATTTGTAAACCTGAAGTGTTTGTAGATTTTTTTATGTGCTAAAGTTACCTGCACTTCTACGACTTCCTTATGTTATGGACCAATCAGAAATTTTTGTATATACTTCTGTAGCCAATTAAAATTGGTGCTGTGTTCAGGCATTATTTCTAGGTCAAGGGTGTTCGGGAACCTTCCCCCTGAGTTACTATATAGGCTGGAAGCTTTTGGGCCAGTCTTAGAATGCATAAGTGTAAGTGGAGGCAGGGGCTGCCTTGCCCGTCGTCGGAAGGCCGAACAGCTTATGGTAATAGCGGACATGTCTTAAAATATGTGTTAACTACAGACAGCTAACTTGAGGGGAAGGTTTCAAATATCTTTCTTAATGTAAATTTCTAAAGTTTAATATCACCTTCTAAATGTAAATTTTCAGGCAATTCTAAGGACTATATTCAAAATACGTAACATAGGGAAGAGAGAGTGTTCACCCTCTATTATTAAATCCAATTCTACTTGGTATGGGAGTGACTATGATTTCCTAAAACTCTAAATTCTTCAAACCTTTTTGGAACTTAATATTTCGCCATATAGTCACCCTATGTAGTATAGATTTAGCCTCTTCAATTTAGGGCCATAAGCCCATGTAGGATTTTATGTTTTTTTTAAAAAGGTTTGCACGTGTTTCGCCTCCTAGAATTGTGTTCATGGCCGATTCTCTTAAACGTTATTCTTTGTACATTTAGGCCATTTACAATGGGCACATATTACCCTTGTTTAAATTCTAGTTATTTATAGACAAGTGTGGATCAGACTTACAAGCAGAAATGAAAATAAACTCTATTTTTGAAGTTATCTAGTGTGACATTCCGATAGGAAACTCATGCTTTTGAGAGGCTGGACTGTAGTAAATTTTGGAACTCAGTCGCCTATAGGGTAATTGAGTGGAGCAATTATGCTCTTTGAAATTGTGTACCATTAGAGCTACAACACTCATTCTTTGTAAATTGTTGTTCTAATTATTTTCTGTATTGTACTTGATTTAGGACTTATAGTCCAATATTGTTATACGAACTGACAAGCTCCTGAGCTATATTTGTTAATGTTACTTATTCAGATTATCTATACATTTTAAAATCAGAAAAAATGGAAAGAAATAACATTTCAGAATTTATTGTTTTAAAATATGCTTTGATCTTTTCTGTGTCCACCCATTCATGCCCGCACCTTCTTACACCTCTGCGTTGCACAAAATCACCTGAACAATTATTATTGTTATTATTATTATTATTATTATTATTATTATTATTATTATTATTATTATTATTATTATTATTATTATTATTATTATTATTATTATTAACATCTATATATTTCTGGGCTGTTTCTGTGTATACAGAAAAACGACACCAGGCAACCAGTGTTCGTCATCTCTCCATACTAAGTCTTCGTCATATTTTTCCTCACGTCATTACCGTGTGTCAGAACACTGCCTTCCATATGCAGAAGGTACCAATAGCGCTGTGTTTTAAATGAGTTTTTGCTTCATTTGACTTGTGTTTCGTCTAGGTCACAGCAAAGCGGCTTACACGCGGTTACGTAACCGATGGCATCAGATTCTGTATCTTGCGAATGTTCATGGCTTTAAATTTCTGTGCTAAATAAGCGACCATTACTTGGACATAGATCTTGATAGGTAGAGTTATCTTGTGACATGGGAATGTTGTTTGCTGGATCAGCTGCCACTTTTTCCTTTTTTGCTAGTGGCTTTGCGTCGCACGGACACAGATAGGTCTTATGGCGACGATGGGATAGGAAAGGCATAGGAGTTGGAAAGAAACGGCCGTGGCGTTAATTAAGCTACATCCCCTGTATTTCCTTGGTGTGAAAATGGGAAACGACAGAAAATAATCTTCGGGGCTGCCGACAGTGGGATTTGAACACACTACCTTCCGGATTCAAGCTCTCAGTCGCGACTGCCGTATTGTTGGACGTAAATCATGATGCTACATTTTTCTTTCCATTTATCGGAACTATCCAAATGGCCGTAGCCGTGTTGAAACACCGGATCCCGTGAGATCCACGAAGTTAAGCAACATTGGGCGTGGTCAAGATTTGGGTGGGTTGCTACGCGCTATTGTAGGGGGTTAAGGGAATGGATGAGCGGAAATTAACTGGCCACCCTATCGTACGTAAACTCCGGCTCAGGCACATCACTGCGGAGTTTTGGACCTGCCTTCGGGCAGAATACACCCTTCCCTTTTATATCGACCCATTGGGTGGAGTGAAAGGATGCATTATCCCTGCATGTGGTAAGAGGCTACTAAGAGGGGGAAAACCAAAGAATCTGTACTCTCTCTCGTCTTCAAAGCCCAAATGCTTTTCCACGATTCTATGTGCCTCCAAGTAGCGGAGGAGAAATTTACATATGCTTTTTTATTATTAAGCGTAGGATACAGAAACACTCGTAGTCTAATGTCTATATTAGATATGCAGTCAATGAATGCAGGAGACTGTACTAAAAAGTTACATGTATTCTCCTGTCGACTCTATTAGCACTACAATTCCACCGTGGAGACTGCAACTTTTTCCACTCGAACCACTGTATGCACATATACCAGAGTATGTCCTAATATGATTTAATCATGACTAAATGCTACGCTTTAGTTCGAATGAATGAACTGTTGTCGTGATTGATGGCATGTCACGAGATTCTGTAGGAACAAGAAGTTTGCAGTCATCAGATCATTGCTGGACTAAGCCGTTCTCAGCAACTATCCACTCAGCTGTTTGTGGTAGAGATTGGCTCGAATACAGCCTATTGAAGCTTGAATTAGATAAGTCAACATGAACAGAAAGGGTTTGCCCTAGATGAATTCCTGAGAATTAATGCATACACGTGGAGGTAATAATTTAATTTCGTGTGGCTATTTCTAGCCGAGTGCAGCCCTTGTAAGGCAGACCCTCCGATGAGGGTGGGCGGCATCTGCCATGTATAGGTAACTGCGTGTTATTGTGGTGGAGGATAGTGTTATGTGTGGTGTGTGAGTTGCAGGGATGTTGGGGACAGCACAAACACCCAGTTCCCGGGCCACTGGAATTAACCAGTGAAGGTTAAAATCCCCGACCCGGCCGGGAATCGAACCCGGGACCCTCTGAACCGAAGGCCAGTACGCTGACCATTCAGCCAACGAGTCGGATCACGTGGAGGTGTGGTGGAGGGACATGACTTAGTACCGAAATACACTGACTGTTAAATAACACTAATCTAAACCGATGACTTCGACGAACCCGAGAAATAATAATTATCATCATGTTTACGGTAATTATGATATGTAGGTATTATCGCAAGAATGTGTCTTACAGCAAGTCGAAGGGGAGACAACATCAGAATGAAATGCTAATCTGAATAAACAATGAAGGTATAGTTTTTGGTATGATCAAGGGGAGTATGATATCTAGGTCGTATTCGTCCTCCTATGAAGACTCACGTACCATTCAATATCCGTGGTGAGCACAACATGGCATGCCACAGGTCGGGCAGTGTGACTTGGCTAACAAGTGGTTGAGACCAACTGTTGATATCAGCAGCGACAGGATGTGGATGTCACCGCTCGACTTCTACAAGTTCACTCCTTATCAGACAGCTGTCAAGAGTGTGCTGTATGGCGTACCTGCCTATCATAGCGGCAAGGAAGGGACCATGAGGTTTAATATTATTTTGCTGAGAAACGAACATTCAGCTGTGGAAGTGATGAGAGCCTGTGGAGTAATTACGGGGTTATACGATAAATTTGAGGGTGTAATGCGGTATTAGGTTGTTTGAGACTGAAAAAACATGCAAAAATTAAAAAAAACTGAAGATATTAACGTCCGTTACTCCTCATTCTACGATTTTCTTTTGCTCGTACTCTTAGCGTATTCAGATGATTGATGACTATCACGATATAAATGCTATGAATAAAAACTATTTGCACGTACAAGCAATCCACGATAGGGTCAATGGTCACCTCTGACTCTTACTTTCAATGATGATACCTACATATGCTGAACCGAATCCGCAAAAGCGCTAGCTGTAAAGTACCATGAACCTCGTGTTAGGGACCTCCTCCTCCTCCAAACCCGTTAAATCGAACAATGTCACTATAATTTGAGATCTTCTATTCAATAAAGGAACATTTTTACAAGAAACCTACGATATATTGGTAAAAATATCCCTAATTTCTGAATATTCACTGTGGTACTTTTGTAATCGGAGATTGTGAACTGTCTGAAGAAGATATTTTCTCACATTTGAAGTAACCTTGATCCTTATACTTTTCAAAATTAAGCAGTATTCTGTGAGTTATTTTATGAACACCGTCTGAAAGTAAAATCTTTATTGAGTTTTTAAATTGACAAAACCATCAGATATTAACAATTTTTAAGAGTATGGATTTGCAGATTACCGTTAAATTTATTCCATATTTAGCGGATGAGTTTCAAAAATTGTACTCTAGTCAGTACATTTCCAGAACACAAAAAAAATGTGGTTACCCACGAACAATTACGTAAGAAGGTATTTTGTACTGAGAAGAGAAAATACAGAGTAGCGTATTTCTGGAAAACACAATATTCATTGGAAGAGTCACTTATGTAAAGTATTGTATTGTTTTCGTAATGTTTAAAATGAAAAATTGTTCATAATTTTAATATTTTCTCCTGAGGATTTGATTCTGGTAAGAGGCATTGTACTTAATAATACAATATTTTTATGCGACATTGAGAAATACTTAGCGTGAAAAATTCAAGTACAAAGTAAAATCATGTTGCCTGGAAGAAATACCGTATGTCAAACTTTAACACGTTAAGTGTCAAGCGACCCCATTTGGGTACGTGAGAGAGGTCAAGTTTTTGAACTTCACGTCCTCATATGGGGTCGTAGGTTCGTTCTAAATCGAGAACTGTGCGAACCCATTTGGGTACGCAGTAAGTATGTGTTTCGAAGCTGTATAACGTCTCCTACTTGCATCTGTTGGCCGTATATTTAAGTATGTGCATAGTCCACCTTCCATTCCTCAACTCCTGTTTTGGCGCGACCCCATGTGGGTTCGTCAAGAGTGCTTTGTAGGGTGACACAGTCATTGTCTATCTCGCGCACGGATTGTTTATGCAAGTGCGCTGTGCTGTGAGTTTCCTTTTATTTTTTAAGTCGCTATGAGTAAATCGATCAGTAAAAGACTTAGTGCAGATAGTCTGGACGATATATAGAACAAGTTGGACAATGATGATGTAGACGAAGTATATAGTTACAGTGATTTTGAACCAAGTACAGAGGAAATACCGATCTCGCACATTCATCCACATTGATGAATTACAATCTTCAGCATACACTTCCCCCCTGTACTCCGGGTTTCGATGCCAGCTGTTGCAACAATTATGACCATCTTCAACGATATAGTCACAGGTTTAACATATTGCACAATCATCGCTGCTAGGTTCTCTTACCTAAATTAAAAGTTATACAAACAAAATTACATAGTTATTCAATATTCCGTAACTATTAATTCCTCTTATAATATTATTCTGTTACATCCTAATTTTGTCAAATTCACATGATTTTCACTACTTTGTATAAACAACATTTTATACGAACATTTCCTAACCTAAAATCAGATGATCTTCATTTACAAACATTTCCTGACCTAAAATCGGGGATCGTACATTTTTACGGCTCCAGTATCATCAAGCTAACACATCTCTCATAATCAACAGCATATAACGCGTCCCTGCAAAGGAAAAGGTAAGTATGACCTAGCGTCGGGACAGTAACTACAGTGTAAGTGCAAACCCATATGGAGGCGCGTGTATGTGTACAATTCGCAATGACCAATACGACCCCATATGGGGTCGCAATATTTGACCTAATACACATAATAAGTTAAACTAATATATCATAAATACATCCTCATTTCAACGATCCCTTGCTGGTGAAACCTGTGAACGTTTTGGCACCAGGGAGTAACTCTATGTTAATAGCTCACGGCACAAGACCTTTTAGATTTAAAGGTTTTTCATCTTGTGTCCGTATTGAAATGAGAATAACATTGAAAAGAATTTTTTCCACCTTTTTCAATACAAAACAATTTATTGTTTACATTAAATTACACCAATTATTTATTCGATACTAGTTTCGACCCTGTTTGGCGTCATCTTCAGTCAAACATAGATCACAGAAACGGCCAATCATATAAAAATTACAATTACACAACATAAAATACATTATAACTTTTCATTTAAAATAAGTCTGATTAAAATGACAAGGATATTTATCTTCTTTTAGCAGGTTTAAGATTTGCGAGTAGAATACAATAAGTTAGAATTTTGTCAAACCGGATTCTTGAGAGTCCTGGGTTCAACTTTTGCCACACTTAATATCTGTTAAAAATAGTTTTGATTTAAGACTTGTTGCACTTTGTACGGAGTAAGAATAGTAATTCTGTGAGTAATGAAATCAATCTTGAGGGACACAGTTGTGAACAATTGCTTGTGTCTCTTTCCATTAGCTTATTACTGCAACATGTCAAATGAGGTGGAAACGTGTTATAAGTGAAGTCCATAAGACGCTAAAAGAACGGTGTTTCCCAGTTCAATGCGGGACCTCGGACGGCTGTTGAAAGGCACTAAGTGGGGAGGGAATGTTATAACGTATTTTATATTGTGTAATTTTTATTTTTATATGATTGCCCGTTTCTACGATCTATGTACGACAGAAGATGAGGTAAAACAGCGTCGAAACTGGTATCGAATAAATAATTGTTGTAATTTCATCTAAAGAACAAATTGTTATGTTTTGCAAAGGTGGACCAATAAGTTTCTTTCGAAACTTTGTTACTCCAACACCCTCACCATTGCATTCTATTGGTGCTCGTCATTGAATATATAACAATTTTATGCAAGTATTTCTTCCTGGTATATCCCGTGAAGCACATCCAATCGTATGTAAAAGCCATCAGGATGTCTGGTCTTCAACAGTCATTTGGAAATAACTATACCTAGTAGAGTCATTAAGTTCGTAGTCTGGCCGTCTGGTGTCACTGTGGTGCACTATAGCGGAGAGATTGAACCACAGGATTTTGCTATAACAGTTCTTCGCTAGTCCCAGCAAGAGGCAGGATAAGCAGAACTACGGTCTCTGTTGTGAATGGTAGCTAAATGTCAGTGGCGATACTTGACAATGTCGTAGTTTGAGCAAGGGGAAAATTCCGAGTGCTCTCAAAAATTAGACAAATCCGCTAGTGAAATATTTGAGATGATCCAGTCGAAACCGCCCGGATTCCAACGACGAGAAAAAGACGCGCATAGACAGGTGAAAAGACTATGTGATCCTTGAACTGTTAGCGCCATTCCACGAACACATTGACTGTAGTAAGTACATAGGTGTACACTGTGTTGGCTACACAGTAAGCACCAGTCCAAGATGTAATTGTCCGTAGTACACGAGAGTACACCGTATTGCCTATACTCTAGGCGCTGTGCAAAAACTTACTGACTGTGGTAGAAAAAAACTATTATATGAATATTTCTCTTCCGGCGCATTACGACGAAATTCAAGCAATACTAACGGAAAGTAATGTACATAAACTTTGTATTTCTGAAAACTGGCTGACTGCTAGGAAACTATTATATGAATATTCCTCTTCCGGCGCATTACGACGAAATTCAAGCAATACTAACGGAACATAATTTACATATACTTTGTATTTGTGAAACCTGGCTGACTACTAACATTCCGTCCTCCATGGTTCATATCAATCGATATGATCTAATACGTTTCGATCGGTCGGATGGAATGCGTGGAGGTGGGACAGCGATTTACTGTAGAAATGACCTGAGGAGCCGAGTGATATGTACATCTTCCCAGGGTGTACGAACACGGCCGGAATTCATGTTCTTTGAAGTAAATATTAACAGAAAAAAGGGGGTGATTTCTGTCATACACAAACCGCCTGGTGAAACAGATTTCACTGAATCCGAAACATATTTACTAGGCTTCCAGGCTATTTATGAACACGTAATCATTATGGGTGACTTTAACACTAACCTACTTAATACGACCCATGACAGTAATCGATTAGTAGATTTGTTTACTATTTTTAACATGACTACTCTCCCGCTACAATTCAAGGATCACGTGTATGCAACAAACCGTTCATCACACACACTCAACGATCTCATTACAACGAACAACCTAGGTAGAGTAACAACCCATCGCAAATCCCTGTACCATCCATTTCGACCCACGACTTTATATATCGTCGCTGCCGGGACAAAACCTCCTATGTGAAATATTTTAGCTTAGAACTTTGGCCGGTAAGGTTCTGTCATCTAAGGTGCAATATTGTGTACGTATTTTCAAGGCATACTCGCTCTTCATAAGGTATGTGCTGCGGGTCAGTATATCTCCAAAAATTTTATCACATAGGAGGTTTTGTCCCGGCAACGACGATGTACATATATCCTATTCCCTCAAAATGCCTAAATACACACCCAAGTACATAAATGTCAGAAATACGAAGGACACGAACTTGGATTACTTGCATTATGACCGTGTAGAACAGCAGTATTCTGCAACTGAGTACGAAAGAGCCAGAGCTGTGGATCTAAGGACTGTTGCATTGGCACCCCAGGTGGTCCCTGTTAACTTCTGTAATATGTTGTTCCGGGTTTTAATTTTAGCTACTACATTCTTGAGATGCATTTTATATGTCAGTGATCTGTCCAGGGTCACCCGTAGGTATTTAGGGTTACTACAGCATTGGAGAATCTCATCTCTGAAACTGAGTGTAGGATTGTAATTTGCATGTTTGTTCCGTAGATGGAAAGTTGATACAACTGTCTTTTGAGGATTCGGCCGAAGAGAATTATGTTTGAAGTATTCATACAATATCTTCAGATCTGCTGTTAATGTTGCTTCAGCTTCGGGGAAGGTTTGGTCCTAGGCTATCAAGGCAATATCATCAGCGTAAATAAATTTCTTGGACTTGGTATTTGGAAGATCGTATGTGTACAAATTAAAAAGGAGTAGAGCCAACACAGAGCACTGTGGGAGCCCATCATTTATTTTGTGCACCCGACTTGTAGAGTTTTCTGAAAACACTTGGAAATACCTATTGCTCAGCATATTGCGTGTTAGAGTGGTTAGTTTCCGACAAGGTATGATACTAATGAATTTGAGCAGCAGTTTGTCATGCCAAACGGTGGTGGTGCTAATCGAGCAACAATAATCACGATGAGACCGAACTGTCTTAAACGATCTCTAAATATATCTTAAAGAAAATCAATATTATAATTAACTATTCCCCTTTTAATTACTTTTAATATTAATTTAGTTAAGTAATTTATTTAAAATGATTTTCAATTCTACTAATTTATGCAGTTTTAACTATTTTAAGAATCTCAGTATTTTATTTATGGTTTTGATTAGTAAGTAGTCGAGTGTAAGAAAGGGCCTCGATGCCTAAATTCGCCACTGTAAGAAGGAATATATAAATAAGTAAAATAAATAAATAAATAAATAAATAAATAAATAAATAAATAAATAAATAAATAAATAAATAAATAAATAAATAAATAAATAAATATAAGTTGGCTCCAGAAATGAATGATCAAATTTGTGTTTCAAAATGAATGCAAAGTAAAGAAACCTTAATACAGTTTGCTTAAATATCCACCACTGACTGACGTACCTTGTCATGAAACTGAAACACTATTATTGTACATGCTGCTCGAACACCATGTTTTTTTTTGCCAGCGAGAGTGACGGGGAATAATTTCAAGTTAACTCTATAAATCTCCTTTGAAATTAATATTTTCCTCGTCGGATTTATATCTCTTTTTACTATTGGATGATCCTCTTCAGAAACAGACATTGTATGATCTGAAGGGAACTTTTCAACAATATTCCCTTATTCGATTGAGGCGTCGCTGACTTTTTAGAATATAACATCATTTCTGCACTCGGATGATCAATGCAACAGTTCCCAGATTTACTTCAGTGGAGGGAAATCTGTTCTTTCTAAATATATCTTAAAGAAAATCAATATTATAATTAACTATTCCCCTTTTAAATACACAATATGAAAGTGTGTTCAAAGTCGATTATACTTCAAACAAATTACCTCCTGCTGACAATAAAATTCCTTTGAACTTTACAAACAATGGACTGGGAGGCTGGGAAGACAGGTAAGGCGGCGTATCAATAGCTCTCGCTCTTAGCTGATAGACACTTTCGTCCGCGCTCAGCCATCCGTACACCAGGTTTATTAGAAATCTCGTTCAATGAACAATACCCTTCAATGGATGGGATAACTCAGCATTAATTAGAGAAAATCTACTGAACCAGATTAAATCGGAATATCGGGCCTCTATTACCTCCATTTATATGTAATTCCTGGAAGTATTCTATTCAGGATATCTTCGAAATATTTCAAAAAATTCAGGTTCTATGTGTTTTTAATATTTACTCTTGCTGTGATGATAAGACTTCTTTAGAATATTTTTCATTACAAAGGGACAGAACACGTTACGGTGCAAAAAGGAAAAAGGTTGAATTTCAGGTTATTTAATATCATGAGGAGTGTTCACTATCTGGCACCAGCACTGACGGAACACATTCTTTTTGCATAGCCAATTCACCGATTAGTATGAAACTATCTCGTTTCTTACTGACTACCGCTAATTAAAGTGTACTCTCTATTCATCTCGGAAAAAGCTTGCCTTGATATACCATTTCAAATACTGGAACTCTTTCCTCACATAACAAGAGAAGAGTTTCACCCTTCAACGCACATAAAACCTTTTTACTACAAATTCAATGCACATTCATCCTAAAATAATGTAAAAATACACATTCAAAGTCCAAACTAGGTGAGATTTGTTTGTTTTATGTGTAATCAAAACTATACAATAACCTCAGGAGCTGCTTCAACACTCCTGTCTTAGGGAATGTTCATGCTCATACCTGCTCTGAAATAAGAAGGAGCTATACCAAATGAATGCAGAGTTGCTATAGTATCGCCAGTGTACAAAGGGTAAGGCGATAAACATAAAGCGGAAAATGACAGACCGGTCAGCTTGACATTAGTTGCATGCAAGTCCTAAGAAGGACTCATTTCTGATTATAATGGGTGCGTATTCGAACCTTCTAACTGGCAGTTCAGGTTTAGGATACTTTATAGGTTTAAGGCTCGATTTACAGGGTTAGACAAAGATATAAGAAAAAATTGAGATATTTAAGATTCAAAATGCCAAATGGACTATATCGGTATTTATTTATCCGTAGCATTTGATAGGGTAGATCATGGGAGACTGCTGACTATAATGAGGGCTATTGGACTAGATGGAAATGCGGGTGAATGGATGGCTAAATTTATTGAAAACTAGCATCGTCTTCGCTCGGTACAACGATTACAAAGGCTCAATATTTTCTGAAGTCCATCGCCTAATAAAATAGCACCTATCTTGTCAATACATGAGGGGTTCAGAGCAAAAGTGGACCAAATCCATTTTTTTGTTTTTTTTTAATCTTTTGAGAAAAACTGATTCAACATTCCTACACTCTGGAAGATTAATATTTAAGTTGAGACATGGTTATCACTTTTGTACAGAACACCCCATATATTGTACAGACACGAAGCGGCATGTCACAGGGCCATATGAAAATAATTAAAGTCGGGACTATCAAACAAGGGGACGAAAGTCAAATCAGGCTGGGGCAATGAACTACAACGGTAACACAGATTAAAGCTGTTTATCTAGTAGAGACATTCAGTTCGTGAACTGGCCTTCTAATGTCGCTGTGGTGCACTATAGTGGAGAGTTTGTTGCCATGACAGTTCTTCTTCACAGTAAGAGGCAGCTGCGTGCATACAGTATAAGCAGAACTATAGTCTCTGTTGTGAATGACAGTTGAATGTGAAGGGCGGAATTTGAGAATGTCGTAGTTTGAGCAACAGGAACATTTCATGTTCTAGCAAAAATTACGCACATCCGCTTGCAAAACGTTTGAGATCATTAAGCCGAAACCGTCCGTATCACCACGATGGAAAGAAATCCCGAATGGGCAGGTCAATAGACTATGTAATACTTGAATTCGTAGCGCCTGTCCACAAATATATCGACTGCAGTACACGGGTGTATGCCGTGTAGCTTGCATTGAAGGCGCCAGCCCCCGAACTTGCTGAGCGTAGTAGTGTTCATTGATATGTTCGACGAATGAAAGTTTGTTAAATGAGCAGTGAAGGGCTGTCTGATAAAACAGAAACACATATGATCGTATTACTGTAAATTATACAACTGCAGGATTCTTCAATAAAGGCAATGAAATGCGACAACTCATATTAAAGCTTCTACGTATACATTAAAGTGCATTATTCTACAGAAGGGATTTATACATTTCACCGACGTTTCTTTGACTGTAATTTTGTTTAATGTACAATGCTATTTGATATTACTAGAAAAGGACAATGACCTAGGCTAAGACCAGATTTTATTTGAGGATATTCCTTCTATATCTCGGCCGTGTTAAGAGTGAAAGCAACAGTTGGTGCTATTTACAATCAGTATCGTGATAAGGTAGAGCCTCCGTGGCTCAGGCGTCAGTGCGTCGGCCTTTCACCGGTGGATTCCGTGGTTCAAATCACACTCACTCCATGTGATATTTGTGCTGGACGAAGCGAATGCAGGGCAGGTTTTTCTCCGGGTACTCCAGTTTTCCCTGCCATATTTTAATCCAGAAACACTCTCCAATATCATTTCATTTCATCTGTCATAAGTTAATCATTGCCCCAGAGGAGTGTGACAGGCTTCGGCAGCCGGCACTATTTCTATCCTCGCCGCGAGATGGGTCTTCATTCATTCCATTCCTGACCCGGTCGAATGACTGGAAACGGGCTGTGGATTTTCATCGTGATAAGGTTATGGAAATATGTTCCAGTAACCATAAGAATATCTCGGCTGACTAACGCTGTCTTTGAGTTAAAATTATTTAAACAGAATCTCTTGTCAATAGCGAAAGGAACACTTACCGTGGTAAGGGTATGGAAGTGTGGTCTTGGTAATCGTAAGGATATCTCGGAAGATTTACCTGTCTATGAGTTTTAAAGTATTTTTGACTTTATTCACAACGATTATTCTTCAACAATAAATATTTCAGAAGATTAACGATAGTTAGAAATCGGTTAGTAGTAAAAGCACTTTGATGGTAATAACAATAATGCTGAATTGGATCAAGAAACAATAAGCACTTCGATAGATTAATGCTAGTTAAGAGTTTAAAATGTATAGACGGAATCTCTCCTTGGCCTTGCGTACACTTGGAACTGAACCTAGGCTGTTGGTACCCAATATATGTGGATAAATTGTATACCACCAACTCTCCTATCCTGCCGGCCAGCATTCTGATGCTGAGATTCATTTCACCAACTGGAATGCAAATATCTAACCACAGTCTCAGATTTTCTCAATTTGTTACACTAGGTAAAATACTGAGGAAGTTATTAAAGGCACAGCCACTTCCCCCACCCCCCAAGTACTTGCCATTTCCTTTATAATCGTTGCCAAAAACCTATTTGGGTTCGTACTATTATAATCTGAAAATGTGACACACATGCACAACATTGCTTTATCAACGTTATAAGTAATTACTTGGCAGCAAATACAATCTAACAGAATCCCTCTCGGTTAATGAATGTGGTTGACCCGGACAAGTTATTCTGATATGGATATATTCGATGGAACCGATTATTATATTTCCAAGGAAATTGTTACAAGAAAAATAAAATGTACCGCTTGTCAAGAAATGTCAATTTGACAGGCATTGGACTGCCACTTGCACCATGCTCAGCAAACAAATTCCGTCCTTTTTATTTCTTGGGTAGCGAAATCTTATTTTAGACTGTAACTCCACGTAAATTTCAAATGTATTGCTGTCGAACTACCTTTCCTCCGAGGAAACGTCTCATCATCACGTTCCATGCTTTCGTTCCGCACAGTAGCATGGCCCGCTCAGGAAAGGTCTCAGCATAACAATACGAATTACATGCTTCGTACTACATGAGCGTGGATTGTTATTCGCCAGGTTACTCAGTGTCATCGCCTGTAAAACATTCGCTTTCGACAGTGTTTAAGTGATAAATACAGTCTTCGAAATGCGGCAGCCGTATACAGGGAAACACCGTGAACAGAGCGTATCAGTGTTAAAGGTTTGGTCATACTGACAAACAATTTGAAACAAATAATTCGATATCTCGCATCTTTTATCAGCTACTGAAGTTAGTCAATCAGATCGCTTCGCGGTCGAATACAAATGAGCTTTGTGCGGCACTGCTGCTAAAACTGTACGTGGCTTAATACCGCTATGAGAGCACCGGTCGTAGAATAAAACTTTGCCAGGGGAAGGGTTTGAATGCAAACTTCCGACCTGACATGATCGCGCCAAAGCTACAACGCCACGGTGACACTGGCTGAATCCAAAGCTATGTTTGTGTTTGAATCTTATTTCTCAGCATGTCTCTCAAGCCTTTCTTAAGTTTTGTTTTCCAAAATAAATAAATAAATAAATAAATAAATAAATAAATAAATAAATAAATAAATAAATAAATAAATAAATAAATAATGCACCGTCTAAGTACCATTATTTCAATCGGTTCTCAAGCCCTTCTTACGAGTGTGCATGTTTGTATTTACAAAGGAATGACTTTGCGACAAACAAGCTTATGAATTGCCTTGAAATTCCAAACCCAGCTCGATGCAGCTTTCACATCTGTCATTCCAAGTGTTTTTGATGTTTTTCACGCTTCCGTCGTATATCGATATCTTACACAGCTATTCATTTAGCCCTTGCCTCGTATACTTAAATTAAATCACAGGTATTCGATAAGGCCTTGAGTTTGTCACGATTTTTTTTCCTTGTTGTTCATAATATTACTGACGACAGGTTAGGTAATTGTTGTCCTTGAACTTCCTGAAGTAACTCGTGATTTTTTTGAATGACCATGCTTTGTTTATTGCTTCTATTACCCACCGAGCTCGATAGCTGCAGTCGATTAAGTGCGGCCAGTATCCAGTATTCGGGAGATAGTAGGTTCGAACCCCACTGTCGGCAGCCCTGAAAATGGTTTTACGTGGTTTCCCATTTTCACACCAGGCAAATGCTGGGGCTGTACCTTAATTAAGGCCACAGCAGCTTTCTTCCCACTCCTAGCCCTTTCCTATCCCGTCGTCGCCATAAGACCTATCTGTGTCGGTGCGACGTAAAGAAACTAGCAAAAAGTAGCTTCAAATACCTTCTTGACATTATCGAAAGGGACATAGTCTTTAGCTACATCATTATTCAAAGGCTAATAAACAGGCTCGATATCAGTATTTTTCTCGGAAGGCATTTATACTAGTACTTTATCATACAGAATTTTGGTGAATTCGGCGTCTTCAAGTACATTGATAAAATTGAAAATACTGTTTATTTCATATGATGACGTAATTGCCTTCATTACTCTTTCGAGTACAGAAAATCAAACTTTATGGTACTGTAAGTACTTTTCGCCCTACCTTATTATTAACAATCGTCTCTGATCGGTTGAAACATGCATCATAGAAACGTAAACACGGATAGTCAGAAAGATCATGAATCAGGGGACACCTGTGTTAGCCCCGCTGAATTGCTTCTCCGGCTGATTGGAGCACCATAGTCCCGTATTCATATACACTAAGAATGGCGTCGCTGCATTCCTAGCTGAAGTAGTGTGCAGGCATCACGATACTGCGAGTGTAACTTACAGGATAATCCATTTCAGACAGATAAATATGGTATAAATCACAGTATATTCTAAATCCGCCATTAATCCAGGACAAGAGGACTATGTAGCATAGTGGGATCTTCGCTGTTTCAAATAGCATTTTTTTAAATATTTTACTAAGACGCAACCTCATGAACACACCTCTGATATCTTTCATAGCAAGACACGAATAACAAAACAAGAAATGTCATTTCATGGATCAAACATGTATGATCTGCGTCATGATGAATCGAAATTATTTGTAATTAAGTTCATTTAATTTATAACTAGCAGTTTCTCGCTGGCTCCGCCCGCAATGTACAAAGTTTTGTGTTGTTCGTTACTATCCTCACGGATGTTTTGCAAAGTTTCGAGTTAATGAAATAAAGCACATGATCTGCTGTGGTAATAGAAAGTAATATTTTGTCAGCAAAACACTTGAAAATACATTACACAAAGAAACTGAATTAAACGTTCCTTAGAACAACACTACGCGCCGAACTGTTAAAAAGTCCTTCAAAGATCTTCGTCATGGAGACAAATGTACTCGTAACTTTTCTCATAATCTACCAGTTGAAGTAGTTATTACATCAAAAGGAAGCGCTTGATCCAGCGAGTGTTTTTAGACAAAACGAACTGCGTACCTCAATTAGAACGAAAGAGAAAAAATGTTGAAGAAATGAGACGTAAAATTGAATATGCACTCATAAATTTCCTCAGAATCAACCAATTTGATTAGTTAAGAGCTGAAATTAAAGAGTTTGATACAGTGAGTGTTGTTATACCAAAATTAACGCCGTACCTCAATTAGATCCAAAGATATGATTGGTTCAAAGATAAAAAATTGAAAAATCAAATAATTTGAGGAAGGCGGAAGTTAAGTGATTTATAGTACCTGATAACAAATAAGTGCATGAATACCTTTCAGTTAAGAAATTAAGGAAATCGACCGGATATGATGACCGGACTGACTGACTTTAGTTTTCATACTTTTTCTAAATATATAGATAAGGAAATTTACCGTATTATGAAGAGAACTATTGTGTTGTAAAACGTGCAGTAAAGAGATGAGTTTATGTTACTTATTTTGAAATTCCTCAAACATTTCACTCTTTTTCTTCCTCATGCGACGAAGACTGTAATTCAATCTGGGTTTTAATCTCTAACAACTTATTTGTATTATTTCTCAATGTGCAAGATGCAAACACGAATGCACAATCTCAAGTGTTCACGAATTATATATGACAGTATGCACTAACAAACTTTGAAGTCAGACAGAAAAATGTTCTGCCACAACAGCATGCTGCTGCTCTAGCGTATTACATCTAACTACCAATCAGCAGCGAGCTAATCAATATGGGCAGCTAAAAGTTTTGTTACCGCCACCTAGTAGATCATCTATACCTATTTCAAAAGATGAGGTAAATACTCGCCAGGCATTTCGCGAATGTCCTTTGTCAGAGATACTCTCTATTGGAATGCTGTATTCATCGCCGTAAGTGTTGTGATATTCGGTGAAATGCTTCCTGGTAGAGTACTTTCTACCATGATGAATGAGGAAAATACAGTTGAATTTGTGGTTTACCAAATCATAAAATTTCACACTATGTCTTGAAGCCATTTGGCCTAAAATGCCAAGAAATAACTATTATGATAGGGAGATTATATATAGTTTCAGATTCAGCAAGTTTTAAACTGTAACTCAGGATTCACGATCCAAAATTAGCCACAAATATGATGAATACAGCCTAACGTGTGGCTGTTGCCACGATCTCTGAACTTTCTGAAATTATTATTTGTTATTTGATTCCTTATATATGTCCTATGCCAGCCCGGTGGTGTAGGGGTAGCGTGCTTGCCTCTTACGCGGAGGCCCCGGGTTCGATTCCCGGCCAGGTTAGGGATTTTTACCTGGACCTGAGGGCTGGTTCGCGGTCCACTCAGCGTACGTGATTAGAATTGAAGAGCTATCTGACAGTGAGATAGCGGCCCCGGTCTAGAAAGCCAAGAATAATGGCCGAGAGGATTCGTCGTGCCGACAACACGACACCTCAAAATCTGCAGGCCTTCGGGCTGAGCAGCGGTCGCTTGATAGGCCAAGACCCTTCAAAGTCTGTAGTGCCATGGGGTTTGGTTTGGTTTGGTTTTATATATATCCTATATGATCCTCAAGATGCCAATTTAACCAAGAACAGACTATCTCCTTTTTCTTCCCCTTCCTGGCGTTTCTCCCGCGAACAAGCCACAGTTTCTTGGGACGGCCGCCTGGTCGATTTTCTCCTGGGTTGAACTGGACATCTGTCTTAGTAACTGATCCTTCTTCTCTTCTCATGACATGTCCATACCATCTTGGGCGAGCTCGCATCTTGTCCGAAATTGGTGCAACTTCCATTCATTGTCTGATATGACCATTTCTGACGTGGTCGATTTTCGAAAGCCCTCACGACCAACGGAGCATTTTCATCTGCATTCCATGGAGGACTTGCTCATGTCTTAATGGGGATGCCCAGAATTCTGAACCACAGAGTGAAACAGGTCTAATCATAAATTTATACAATTTCTCCTACAGACTACTGTATAACTCACATATATTTAGTCAGACACAATCTTCAGCTTAACTTCTCGGTGTTACACTACAGTAGGTATTGAAGGGCCCAAAACATCCGTTCACATTTATCGGTAAAATGTTTCTTGGTGCCTCCATTTTATTAATATTCGTCATGATTTATGCTACCTAGAGTGTTAACCGTCAGTGTCCAAGAAGAGTGAGACAAAGGCTTTTCAGAAATATCCAGCTAAACAAATTTCTTCAAACGTTTCTTAAATAAAATTTATTTTTATAATGTGCTCTACGTCGCACCGACACAGATAGGTCTCATGGCGGTGATGGGATAGAAAATGGCTAGGAATGGCAGAGAAGTGGCCGTGGCCTAAATAATTAATGTACTTTCCCAGTCCTCAAGGCTGCCGACTGTGTGGTTCTAACCCAGAATCTTCCGGATGCAATCTCACAGCTGCGCGCCCTTAAACGCACGGCCAACCCGCCTGGTAAAACCTATCAGTATCGGTGCAAATTGTTAAAAGAAAAACAGGAGAAACTAATTAATGATCTCAACGCCAGCCAGTAAAATGTTTCATATTGTCTCTCTGAAAAATAAAACCACGTGAATGGTCTGGCGTTGAAGTTGTGATTGCTACTGGAACTGACGTATGTTATTACCTACTGTTTCAATTGACTTTTGAAGAAGTTTCTTTGCCGGCGTAATGTAGTGAATGGTCACACATCACGCGTATGGCAATGTGCGGAGCAGGAAGTACTAAATATAGTCGCGCCCAATCAGTCTGGAAAGTAAACGTCATTAGAGCCACGACACGTCTCCCAATATCCTCAAACACCTGCTCGGCAAGTGTGGGCGTTCACAATATCCGCCTACTAACTTTGAGGAACTAGAACTTCCTGCTGGCGCTTTCCTCTTGCTGTCTTAAGGCAGTTTCCTTCTTCTCAGGAGGCTCACTTCCTTACAGTAATAATCAAAATACTTTGAATGTGGAACACTGCTATAGTAATAATCAAAATACTTTGAATGTGGAACACTGCTATAGTATTTGGGGGGCCCTGATGGTGATACGCCTTCACGTTAGTGACATAAATGGATACAATTATAAACATAAATTCTTCTCGCGAAATTAGATGCATACCATGGGAGGTGGTTATATTATTTTAATGTCAAAAACATTTTTTAGCCGAAAACGTAGGGGCCTGGAAAAAGTAAAATCAAGTAATTTCCTCAATTTTACCGAAATTTGAAGGGCTAAAGGGTGCTGAAAGGTTTCAAGTTGTGCGTCTTGGATTGCTATATCAAAAAGAAAAATTCGAAATATCACTTCCTGCTGAAATACAGTTCCGGAAAAACAGCTTAAAATCGCTTGTTCCTTTACTCGCTTTCTTTTTTATTAAAATGTAGCCAAATTAACATATTTAGATAATTCTTTCCGTAATGTGTCCCTTGGTTCAATGCCCTCGGGCATGTATAATGTTTTTCAAAATGGCCACAAAATGACCACATCGAATGTACTTGTAATGGCTTAAGTGAAAGTCTGCATTGACTCACATCAGGGCTCGTACTGGTGCTTAAGCAGAGCAATACATTGAATCACATTAGCGCACGTAGTGATTGAAAAAGACAAACTGCTAATCTAATTTATCGGATAACAGTGATTGAAAAATGTATTGTAATTTTAGGAATAAATAAAAAATATATTCTCATATTTTACACAGTCCAAAAAATTAGGGGTACATGTTTTCGAACGTATGCCGTACTCCACGAAACAATACCTCACACCCAGGTATATTACCAACTAAACCGTTATTCCTTACCGTTGAAGTATACAAAAAACATCGATGGATTCACGTTCATTTTCAGAGCACAAACGGAAATGTCCAAATAAGGGCGAAAAACAAAGTAATAACAATCCTCCAGGGTGGATTTTTATCACAGTTGGAGAGCTTCAGTATGGTTTATGTCCTCCACGAACATTTATCACAGCTTGGCACGTACGTGGCATGGTCCGTATGAGTCGACGGAGGTCACGTTGGAGTATCAGGTCCCATTCTTCAATGAGGTCTTGCAGAATCTGAAGTGGAACAGGACGCTCACGACCACTTCTGTTAAGCCTATCCCACACAATCTCAATGGGATTGAGGTCGGGAGTCACTGTCGGCCATTCTGTCTGTTGAATGTCCAGTTCTCGCAAGGCAGCTCTAGTGATGCGCACTAATGAGCCCTGACATTGTCGTGCATGAGTACGAATTCAGGGTCAACACCGCATGCAGCAACCAACATATGCTGTAGCAGTATCTGATCGATGTGCCCCGCAGCGGTAAGATTACCACGGACGACGATAATATCCGTACGGCCATCAATACTGATACCACCCCACACCATCTCAGAACCTTGTCGGAAACGGTCGCCTTCCTGGACAACATTTGGCATGTACTGCTCACCGCGGCGTCTTCATACACGTTGACGTCCATCACGCTGTGTCAGAGGAAATCTAGACTCGTCTGTGAATAACACAGGTCTCCATGGGTGAAGTTGCCAGTTGACGTGGGTACGGGCAAACAGAAGGCGAGCTGCGCGATGTTGCTGCGTTAAAAGGGCTCTCGTACGGGACGTCTGGGTCATAAGGACACTTCTCTTAACCTGTTCCTTACTGACTGGTAAGACACGGTGACTCCAGTTACCCTTCTGAGGTCTTGTTTCAGTTCTCTGGCAATTGCTGAACGACGCCGCAACCCACAGATGGTCAGATATCGGTCATCCTGTGGGGTTGTCATGCGTCTAAGACCTTGTCCAAACCTCCTTGTGAACTGGCCTGTCTCAGTGTAGCGATTCCACAAGCGCTGAGTAACTGACGGAGAGACAATGAGATCCACAGCAACACGACGGTAAGTCCATCCTTCGTGGATCAAAGTGACGCCGCTTGCGACTTGAAACTCATTAAAATGTCTCATAGGATGTGCTGGTTGACGTACAACGTGCTCAAATGACCACATTAGCCTCTGTAACTCACAACGACACACGGACGCACCGCTATTTGAGGAGTCACCTGACAGTTTAATGCATGGCTACGCCTACATACCCTGAGTAGCTAAGGTCTCAAGGTATGCCGTACGATCATTGGAACCCCATCTACCAAATTAACTTTCACATTCCAGACGTTACAAACACGTTCCCCTAATTTTTTAAACTGTGTATTACATGTTATTTACCTAAAATTCGTAGCTCATTTCCCTAGGATGTTTTTAACATTGAGTTGCTTGAATGCACGGACCTTGGTACACCACTCCACAACAGTGGTTTTCGACAAACATGCTTCACAGTCTTCATTCTCCGATGAATGTCTGACTGTGGAATAAGACTATGTTTGTGTCCCGTTCTCGCACTCTTTTATTCTGGAGTTCCTAACGGTGACTGTTTTATACTTCCTTTAATGTATTCTTTAACCCGTGAAGGATCTTACTGAAACTTGGCGATAATGGTGATATTAAAGCGGGGCGTACGGTAGTATTATTCCCATACACGTACAATAATTATTACGGGAGATATTCCGAGGGGAAGGAATGGAATATTGTATGGATGATATACCGTAGCCTGGGGGTCATATTTTAGCTGCAACCGGCAGACCACTAGCACGTGTTTCAAAGTTTAAAAGTACTTCGCGAAATGATAACAGGACCAGCGTTTCTGGTTCAGTATCCATATCTGGCATGATCTAATGATCAATGTAGAATCCTCGCTTCTGCTACATCGATCTTCTCCTCCAGTTTTCTAGTAAGAGGCTGACATTATGTCCCATACAGCAACTCAGAACTCACCATTGTCTTGTAAATTTGATACTTAAGGTAATCAGGTATTTTACTGACCCACAAAACTATTACAACTTACCGCCATTTCATCACAGTGACACTGGCTTTCTGTTTGGTGTCCGTTTAGGTGTTCAGTCAGTTGTGAGATGAAATCCAAGGTAGAGAAAATAGTACAATTGGATGCTGTTATGCATCAGTAGACTAAGCGCCATTTGACGAAAATTGAGATTTTAGCGCCATCTTGTAGAGGAAGCCATGAACTATTAATAAAAAATTCCCCACTGCATTACAAGAGGCCGTTAGTTGTTAGTAAACAGACAAAGATAATAAGAAGGTCGTAGTCTCTATGGTAAATGTTTAAATGTTTTCTATAAATTACGGGGTGCATAAAGCTAACTTTTAAGGACCTGGTGGACCACTCTGTATACATTCTCAAATATGTCCTCATTATTGTAACATTTGTTTGAAGTACTGATATCCATAGCAGACTCAATAAATATCGGCTCATGTACCATCCCTTGGGACAGTCTCTTCTTCCTTCTCCTCAACCCCCAAGTTGGTCGGTAGCATGCAGGTCTTCCAAATGTTTCCTTTCTTTGGCCAACGGCTTCGTTTGCCAATAGGCGTGCTTTACTGATGCCTATAAATTACATTCTAGGTCTTGTTTTCCTACTTCAACCTTCCAGTTTGCCTTCAACGAAGGCGGTGCACCAATCAGAATAACGAAATAAGTGGCAAACGAAGCAATTTATTCTCCTCTTCAAGGTTCCAACCAAGGAGCGTGTCTCATTTTTTCTTTGGGAATGTTTTCGTACCCTACAGTATCGGAAACATGACGTAATTAAATTTTACTTCTTGTTTGTATATATAACAGTCCAGGAGTTGAAGCCAGCACAACATCTCTAATGTTTAAGCTTCCATTATTGGGAAATATTAGTTTGGTAAGCAATGTTGACAATAATATCCGTGTTAACAGCATTTTTAACAGACTGCAGGATTCTTTGCTGTGTTCTAAGATGGATATGAGAACCAGGAAGCGATCGACTATTATATTTCTGCATGTAAAAACTCATTAATACAAAAGTACTTTTCATAATTGTGCCAGGTGAGTCTTGGCGCTGTCTACAACTACCGGTAATTAAAATTAAAACGGAGATTGGCTCGATTAGTACAAAGAAAATGGCATTGTGGAAGAAAAGTAGCCACAAGAATGAGAGACAATATTTATCTCATCGGATAAAGTAAGATCGATCCCAGGAAACACAGTGTTGACTTGAGAAGGATTTGCTGCAGCTGGTAGTGAAATCTGTAATTCCACAGTCTGACATAGCTAGGTTTCAGAGACAGGCCGTAAATTAAAGAGACCTCAAAAGAAACAACTTTTGATACCAAAATTGAAGTAACAAAATTATTACACTGTGTAAAAAGGTATATAACTTCTCAGGATAGGTGAAAAGTACTTTTACCGAAAAAACCGACGAATAAAATTTTGCATGTGCAGGATATCTGAGTAAATAACGTCCGAAGGTCTTTTCCAGGCAAATACAGAGGATAGTGAAACACCCAGACAAGAGAAGTTTCAGCAAGTGCTTATGTTCTATTCTTGTTATATTGCCAAATGATGATTAATAGTGATGAATATTTACAAATACTGCAAACGAAAGCATTGGAAGAGCTGCAGAGGTTGTGTCCTGAAGGAGGGGTTGGTTTTCAGTAGGACCGTGCCATTTGTCATATTTCCAGTAAATTATGTAATTCATCGAGAAATCTGGGATTCAAGTATTTGATTTGCCGAGGAATTCTCCCGATATGAATCCGCTTAAAAACTTGCAGAATATATGTAAATACGGGCTGAGAAAAACCTGACTGCTCAACCAGAGGAAAACATCTGTCTGGTCTAGAATTTTTTTTTTTTTTTTTTTTTGCTATTTGCTTTACGTTGCACTGACACAGATAGGTCTTATGGCGACGATGGGATAGGAAAAGCCTAGGAGTTGGAAGGAAACGACCGTGGCGTAAATTATGGTACAGCCCTGGTATTTGACTGGTGTGAAAATGGGAAACCACGGAAAACCATCTTCAAGGCTGCCGACAGTGGGACTCGAACCCACCATCTCCCGATTACTGGATACTGGCCGCACTTAAGCGACTGCAGCTGTCGAGCTCGGTCGGTCTAGAATTGAAGACAAGTGCAATATAGACTACTGGTGAATCGATGCCTAAAATGGTAGGAATGCCCTTTATGTATAAAGGAGGAGAGACAATGTATTAAGGAAGGATCGTATCACTTTAGTTTTAGCGGGTAGGCAATTAAATTAGGCCCTTAAGGAAATCGTTCTGTTAACATGAATTTTCAAACGTTGTGGAACGAGGCCTAGAAGATAATAAGAAGGTCGTAGTCTCTATGGTAAATGTTTAAATGTTTTCTATAAATTACGGGGTGCATAAAGCTAACTTTTAAGGAACTGGTGGACCACTGTGTATACATTCTCAAATATGTCCCCATTATTGTAACATTTGTTTGAAGTACTGATTTCCATAGCAGACTCAATAAATGTCGGCTCATGTACCATCCCTTGGGACAGTCTCTTCTTCTTCTCCTCAACCCTCAAGTTGGTCGGTAGCATGCAGGTCTTCCAAATGTTTCCTTTCTTTGGCCAACGGCTTCGGGTGCCAATAGGCGTGCTTTAATGCTGCCTATAAATTGCATTCGAGGTCTTCTTTTTCTACTTCAACCTTCCAGTTTGCCTTAAAAGAGGGCGGTGCACCAATCAGAATGACGAAATAAGTGGCAAACGAAGCAATTTATTCTCCTCTTCAATGTTCCAACCAAGGAGCGTGTCTCGTTTTTTCTTTGGGAATGTTTTCGTTTGTGTATATAACAGTCCAGGAGTTGAAGCCAGCACCACATCTCTAATGTTTAAGCTTCAATACTTCCGCTTTTAGCAGGGTCAGGGTTTCTGCCTAATAGCATACACAACACCTCTTTTCACGAAGTACTTTGGTACCTGCATGCTGATGGTCTTAGATGTTAGCAGGCACTCCTCTTGTGAAAAAAGATGACTTCGCCTGAGCAGTCCGCACATTTAGTTCTCTCGTATATTTTCCTTCAGATGTAATCAGGCTTGCTAGATATCCGAATTCCTTTACCTGATCTAGTTTTTCTCCATCCATCGACACATTGGCAATTTGGTCATTACCAATTTTTTTCAAGTCGTGTCTTTTTCATATCTTTTTCATACTCAGCTTGGGACAGTAAGATTTATCTAAAACACATCCGCACATTACTGTCACCATTTGAAAGTAAAATTTTCAATGGTAGCTGCTTAACAGGATGAAAATGAAAGGTAATGGATTTCAACATGGGCTGCCTCTGTACAATACCAAATATAATTGTGCCAACAACTAAATATACATAGATACATACACTGAGTGGCCAATAGTCATGGGAAGACACTGAATGTGATGTTAATAACGAGTTGCTCGTCCGTGAGCCCTCAAAACGGCAGCAATATGGCAAGGCATCGACTCTACAAGGTGGTAGAATCGTTCTGGAGGGGTCTGAACCCAGGAATCTTGCATTGCTACCCACAAGTAGTCTTGTGTAGTTGGTGCGGGTTTCATGGAGAGTACTCCAGCATCGCCAGCATCCCATAAATGCTCGATTGGATTAAGATCGGGGGATCTGGAGGGCCATCCATGGTCGTAACTTCACTGGACTGTTCCTTCAACCACCTGCGTGCTACCACAGTGCGGTGACATGCCGCATTGTCCTGCTGAAACATGGCATTTCCATCAGGATACTCTAGGGCCAGAAGGGGATGCAGATGGTCTGAAAGATACTCCACATAACGCCCATCTGTCAGCGCTCCATGCAGCCGAACACTGTGGCCTATTGCCACCATGAGACCGCCGCCCAGAACAGAATTGAGCCACCTCCCGCCTGGACACAACCTTGTTCACGCGCAGATCCACAGCTTCATGGGGCGTAGGCCACACTCTCAGGCACCCATCAGCTCGATACAACTGGAGCCAGGATTCATCGGACCATACCACACGCCACCACTTGTCCATGGACCATTGCCGATGTTCGCGGGCCCGTTGAGCTCTGTGTCGAAGTGTCAGCAGAGGGTCAAGAGGGTCACGAATAGGTCGTCGCCTGGTGAAGCCTATGCGGTTGCCTCCTTACTGTCCTGGTAGAAATGGGTTACTGACTCCCAACATTCAACATGGGGGATGATATGGCTCACATTACCCCGACGAGCGCCCAGTACGGTTCTTCGGAGGCGACGTAATGTTTGTTCATGAAACACCTGTGGTCTTCCCGTGCTGCGGTTTACGCGGGTGGTAACGTTCTCCCTGCCGTACTGAAGATCCACCCTTGACACCGTTGACTTCCAAAACACCGAATTCTCGTGTAATCTACGCAATGTTATGACCCATGCGCCGTGCGCCGATGATCATACCGCGTTAGAAGTCGGTTAACTCGTGACGTGTTGCCATCTTTACGACACTGGTGTCTGTGACAGACTGCTCAGCTACGGCGCAGCTTGCTGCAATGCTCAGGGGTCATACACGGCACATGGGACACCCCTTCCCGTGACTTTTGGCTTCTCAGTGTACATACATTTATGCATACATATTCGTTAGACATGTACTTCCGTCGTGTAAGGTTAACTCTATCAGTCACCGTCTCTGTGGACCCGGCTTCGTTTCCCAGTTCTACCACAAATTTAAGATTATCAGGAGGACTTGTATATGGTTAAAGTGATACATGCAGCTCACCTCCATATCCCTGAAAAGAGTTGAACGAAAAGTATCTCCTTTACTTAGCCTACATCAGGCAGATTTCGTTTCCTTCGTCCCAATTGATTTTCTACAGTTAGTGGTCTGGTTTGATATTTTATATTCTAGGAGAGCATGTAAGTTGTCTAATTGTTCTTTAGACATTCGGAAGTATGTGAAAAAGTGGTCTTCGAATGAAGTCCATTCACGGCACAGTCGATTAAACTTGCCAAACTTACTGTATCTGGTTTTATATTTATTTCATGTACTAATTTTCTTTTTCGCTTGGCTTTCCTCAAAGCGAATGGAAGACGTTATTCTTCTTCGGAGGTGCTGCTGGGCATTTGATTAAAACTAACAATTGAAAACAAGAGATCAAGAAAGGAAAACATGAATGAATTCGGTACGCACTTGGTTGGGACCGTTTTCACACTGGTTCGCCCTGACTTGTCCTCATTCTGCTGGACTAACACAATCCAGCGCGTTCGTCAGCACGGACAGTTCGCATTCTCTTTGACTGAACATAAGCGCCTCCACAGTTCCCCATATGCGGCTATCTCAGCGACCTTGTTTAGCCACACGCTCGTCATCACTAAAACATTAAAATCTGAGTCTAACCATCGTTTCAGGAGTTATTTTACCCTCCATGGTCGAATTGATTACAGTCCTTCATTCGACTTAAGTGACCCCAACACGGAACGTTTTCATCCGTCGAGTTTAATAGTAACTTATGTTTAATCTTTTCATTTCGAGTACCTTACTGATATTGTTCGAGCCTCCGTGGCTCAAACGGCTGTGTGCTTGCCTCTTACTGCTGGATTCCGCGGTTCTAATCCCGGTCACTCCATGTGAGATTTGTGCTGGACAGATTGGCGGTGCGACACGTTTACCTACGGGTACTTCAGTTTCCGCTGTCATCTTTCTTTCCAGCAGCAATCTCGAATATCATTTCATCTGTCAGTCATAAATCATTGCCTCATAGGAGTGCGACAGGCTTTGGCAGCCGGCACAATTCCTATCCTCGCCACAAGATGGGGCTTCATTCATTCCATTCCACGACAGAGGATTATGGGCACACACTATTTGCTTTTAGGCGCTTGAGCGCTGATAACTGAATGACATTTGGATCTATGATGAAAATAAGTTATATATGCATGTGGTGGATTCTGTTAGCCATTATACTGCTCATAGCAAGACAGTAGATTCCCTACTACACTTGATTATTAAAATTCTGGCTTATGTTGAAATCTACATCAATATGCATGGTATTAGACAAATAACATATTATTATTATTATTATTATTAGGAGAAAGTTTCTAACCTCAAGTAACACTGAATATGTCATACGATCAGTCAGCTAACGCCAGGTTACAATTTCATTATTGCGCTACAGGGCCACAGATTTAGTAATTTTATTATCCTTCTTACATATTTACCGGGAAGTAAGCAAAAATTTTCCTCTAATGTCTTCACCGAGGTGGTACTTTTGACATCATGTAATGTGGTGGTGAAACTCGATTTATGGGGGCGGAACTTTGATTGTACGGGCCGTAATTAAAAGTCAATGTGTTCTAATTAGGAACGGTGTTTATGCTAACATTGTGTGACAGCATTTTCACTCACGGCAATCAAATTATCCACCGCAACATGAAGAGCACCTCCGTCGTAGTTTCAGGGGATGGACTGGGGCACTGGACATTTATAAATTAACGTTATTTCGATAGAAAAATACAGTTTTTTTTTAGTTTTCTTACACGATAACATTTTATGTTACTCAACCTTTTAAAAATAGTTCAATACCAGATTTTCTGAAATTTTAAGACACCCTTCATTATCTTATAACGGAATATTGATATTTAAAAAGGAGAGAATTCAGTTATACAAGAAAATATTCTGAAGACTATTAAGGTGAAAAAATAATATTAAAAGATTTGAATGAGGAATCTAAACTCAAAACGTATTTCAAACTGTTCTAATGAACCAAGGTTACGATCGAGGGACTATGTATGCGTTCATGGACGTCACATCAGCAATCCTTGTTGTTTAATAGCTATAGCTTCAGTTGTCAACAGTGCACGATAACCAGAAAGTTAAAAATTTGTGTGGGAGTAAAGAGGGTGTCTAAGTCAGATGCAAATTTCAGGACTGAGAATTGCAGTAATCTCATGGATGGATAAGACAGCATGTTAGTGTGGATAAATAATGTGTTAGGAACTCAATAAACAAGTAAGTCATTACTTAAAACAAGCCCCATAACGTTATACCGAGAACAACATATCTGTGCCAATATCGAACCATTGTTATGATTTCTTTACAAGATCACCAGATATTTATGTACAGGAAGATTGGTGGGAAATTACCTTTTCTCAGAGTATTATGCAAATGAAATTTCTGACCCTTTTTATTGTTGTCTCAAAATTGTCACCAGTACTGTGTTTCCCTCTTCTTCTTCTATAAACGGAAACTCATCACAAAAGACTTCTACTAGCCTGAATTCTCAACAAAAGCAGCGAGTTGGCCGTGCGCGTAGAGGCGCGGCTGTGAGCTTGCATCCGGGAGATAGTAGGTTCGAATCCCACTATCGACAGCCCTGAAAATGGTTTTCCGTGGTTTCCCATTTTCACACCAGGCAAATGCTGGGGCTGTACCTTAATTAAGGCCACGGCCGCTTCCTTCCAACTCCTCGGCCTTACCTATCCCATCGTCGCCATAAGACCTATCTGTGTCGGCGCGACGTAAAGCCCCTAGCAAAAAAAAAAAATTAATTATGTTGAAGTCACCCATAAAGTTAGTTACAGGTCGTATGCAGCCTATCTCTGAGCTTGAATTCAGAAAATAGTGGGTTGGAATACTACATTTTGCAGTCCTGGTAGTGGTTTTCCATTTTTCCCATTTTCACACCAGGGGATATTCCTTACCCGTAGCATGGCTATGGCCGCTGCCTTCTCAAACCTTGCCCTTTACCATCAATGCGCCACCAAACACCTCCGATGTGCTTTTACGACATTAAACTACTAGCAGAATAAAATATATGAACAATTCTGACCCAACAAATTTAATGAGTCATTGTTGAACGGTGGTATGTTACAAAATCAATATTTTGAGAGAGACACAAAACGCCACCTGAGTTATAGTATGTACTTAATTTTTCTTATCTTAGTTACTTGGTCATAGATAGGAAATATGCTTAGAAATAAGTGCATGAAAAGCATATATGCCCGTATACCAATATTACAGGCACTTAAATACAGCAAATATTCCCTTTTGGTCAATGAGATACACAGGCGCGGCGCCATAATACGATGTGCAGAGCTGAAGAACCACCACAATGAAAGTTATACAGTAATGTATAGCGATTAGCGATCCCGTCCTTCATATTGAGTGTTTATATCGAGCCAGAGATCGATTCCCATACAACTGCTGGTGATCTGGCAACCCTGTTTAGATCTGTGAACGACAGAACATTAGGAGAGCACACTTAACTACAAGCTGTCTTCCGATAGGTGGCTAAGGGTCGCCCATAAGGGTCTGTGTGAACTGCACGCCTTGCAGTACGTCTGACCTATTCCCGTGACCATAGAGTTAGTAAATAATACACTAGACAGCGCCACCGTCCGTGAGAGAGTCGCTGCAGCGAGCGAGCATGTTGAAATCACAGCTGTTTCGGGAAAGCTCCCTCCATTGTACTCATCAGGGTAAATAGAGAACTTATAAAACTGTGTGGATATTAATATGGTTTAAAATTCTTACATGTCAACATTCTCAGATACTACAGTATAGTTGTGATGCTTCTGTTCAGTAGAAATAAAGCCCAAATAAATGCGTGATAAAAGAAGATGGTTGTGATTAAGTATCACAAAATCAATTTACTGTCCATGTTAAGTCTTCAAACAAGTCGTACCTTATGATTGAGGGTATGTATATTTTTCTATCTTTGGTGTAAATGACCAGGACTTCATCAAAATTCTATCCAACGACCGAAAACATTCTCTCTCGTACGAAGCGAATGAGCGAGTTCTTAGGCCTATAGGTAATCATGACTAAGTATCTCCGTAATGGTAGTGAATTCTTCCGAGTTAGGTAGTCAGGAAAATGAAAACAGAAACGCTAGTACCATCAGATGATGTTCTCCCTCCATTAAGAAAGCCGGCTGCCAAAGATGTATGCAGGTCTCGGAACCTTTGTAAATATGAATGTGTCGATAGGTCAACAATTTTTTTTCGATCAGTAGAAGAGGGGCTTTCTTTTTGTAACATTTTAATTGTTGTCTTTTGTACAAGTCAGTTATTTATATTGTCGATGTCCCTCGGAATCTGGGTCTTACAAATTGAGGTGAACGTCTACCTATTTCCGTACATTTTCGAGAACTTCACACTGATAGGACATGGAATAAAGCGTTTCCGCGGGGTTGGAGGACGGATTCACACGAGCTCATTATTATTATTTTGCTAGGGGCTTTACGTCGCACCGACACAGATAGGTCTTATGGCGACGATGGGAGAGGAAAGGCCTAGGAGTGGGAAGGAAGCGTTCGTGGCCTTAATTAAGGTACAGCCCCAGCATTTGCCTGGTGTGAAAATGGGAAACCACGGAAAACCATCTTCAGGGCTGCCGACAGTGGGATTCGAAGCCACTATTTCCCGGATGCAAGCTCACAGCCGCGTGCCTCTACGCCACACGAGTTCAGCTGACACTTCCCGTATACAATACGAATTTAGATGTGTCTATTACACTTACTGCAATGGACTGGGCGTCACAGAGCAGAACCACCAACATTATTCAGCACGAGCCGCCACTGACTTACACAAAACTGTGTATCTCTCCAGTATTATTTATTTAATGTTAAACGTTACTTGGAATGTAAAATTATGAGAACTCCCGGCAAAATAGGGGCTCGTGTATATCACTGACTTTAGCATAAAAACTCAAACACGAATGCAATAAAGGCCACACAGTTTGGTCCAGTCTTCTTAATGTACATACTTCTCCCTTTAAAAAACTGTACTCCTGTAGAGTGTTTTACAAATATCTCATGTTCTGTGTGTTTTTTCATTTATTATTTAGCAGTTCCATTATCACAGGATTCGTTTTGTATCTGCAATTCTTTCGTATCTCATCAGCTCCATCGTAGCGGCATGGAGCAGAAATTGTAACCAACAACGTAGGGGCGTTGCCCACGAGACATACGAGGCCGGGACATATCTAGTCTACTAATTTGCCGTCTACTAATTTGCCGCTGGAAAGGCGACCCGATCGGATTCACGGTTTGGCCGCTAGACGTCAGGTTTCCGTTCTGTTCTTGGCGGACTTTAACATTGTGATATGCGGAAAAATTTTGATGCTGTGTTGATTTTGTGCAATTTATTGTGAATATTGTTTCTGTCGGTGAGTGTCTGTCAGGTTGAGAAGATGGCGCACTGTTGTGTACCTCTATATATTTCGGATGACGCTCAAAAAGCATGAAAATTGACGTTCCTTCGCTTCCCTAGTTTCCCTTCCGAGTGCGGTTTACGGGAGAAATGGAAGCAAGCTATTTCTAGGCAACGTGATAAAGTAGGATCTCTTTAGGTACCTAGCAATTCTTCCCATACAACAGATTTTGGTAAAATGAAATGTCGTATGGCTTTTAGTGCCTGGAAATCCCAGGACGGGTTAGGCTCGCCAGGTGCAGGTCTTTCTATTAGACTCCCGTAGGCGACCTGCGTGTCGTGATGAGGATGAAATGATGAAGACAACATATACACCCAGCCCCCGTGCCATTGGAAATAACCAATTAAGATTAAAATCTCCGACCCGGCCGGGAATCGAGCCCGGGACCCTCGGAACCAAAGGCCAGTACGCTGACCGTTCAGCCAACGAATCGGACACAGATTTCGGTGTATGCACATCAATCAAGGTTCCTTCTGTTTTCAGTGTGTACCCTGTACATAAACGGAAACATGTCAAACGTAGGAAGCGTCTGGCTCCCAAAAATGACGTATTCCCGTAAAAATTTAGTAAAAGTTCTCATTCAGATAACGATGAACATACCATATCCTTATACGTTAGCCACAAACGAGAACGGAGGACAAGTGTCGTTTCTATGTCAAGGGAAGGCTACGAGTATCTCTGTTAAATCTAGAGATATACGGATGAGAAAATTAAATGCCGGATTACGGAAAACAATCTGTAAATTGAGAAGTAGGATACGGGTAATGGAATAAGAAAAAAGTTTTAAGGTATCCGAACTTGACCAAAGAGCAAACCAAATTGAAAAGAATGGTAAAAATGGTCATTTGGGAGCCTCATTCCTGATAAAACAAATTGAATTTTACGGGAAGAAAAAAGACAAATACGTTGAAACGACGCTAAGTATTTGCGTCCTCTGGCATAGAAAAGCACTTACCAGTTACAGATTTCTATGATCCTTGCATAGCCTAACTATGCCGTTTCAGAATACGCTGAAAAATTTCATAGGATTTTCTAATGGCGAAACGAGCATAACATCGCTCACCAAACAGCGGCTTCAGTACGAATGTAAAAACATCAGATGTGCGGAGGAAAAGATTGGATCGCTGATAATTGGTGAAATGGCGATTAAACCGAAAGTTATTTATGACCGCAACCTCGATCCGTTTATCGGATACTCTGAGGCATAATTAGAGGAATCGGCAAGAAGTGACAAACTCGCTATCAGATTGCTCTGCTCCTTTCGTGAATTACTTATTTCGATTAATCATTGTGTTAGAAATACGTTGTAGAAAGTAAGTCAAACAATTGCTCTTCGTCTATCTTTTATCTCATATCTGTTTGCTGCCTTCCGAAATTACTAGTTTTAATGAATTTTTATGGCTTTTCATGCTCGAACATGTTGCAATGAGCGGGCGAGTCAGGTCAGTAAAGAGAACTCTAGTGGCGGTAGTCGGGAGTATTTCGAGGCCGAGTCTAGTGTGTTCCATTTCCCGGCCCTTAGTATCTCGTAGGCAACGGTAAGGGGCAAGGGTTGCTAGATTAAACTATTCACAAGTTCTTTAACAGTAACAGAAAACCTCAAAAAATTGACTAACCAGGAACATATTATCTCTTTAACGCACAGCATTGCATATGTGCAAAGGAGAATTTACGTGCTAGTTAAATCTGCTTTACGTGTTTACAAATGTGCATTTGCTTCTACCTTGCAGACGAACTCACTAGAGGTCTCTAGTGGTACCAAAACTGAACAATCCTTTATTTTATGATCTTTTCTTGCTAATCAGCTGGAGTGAAGGGTAAAATTTAAACAATTAAGGTAAAACAATTAAGATGTTGTTTACCTCAGAGAGCAAAGACGTCCCAAAGATTTATGTATGGCAGCAACTGCAGTAATTGCACAGCATTACATATACCGGGACGTAAAACATGCAAACTCTAACATTTTGACTGTTCCAAATAAATATAAAATATGCAGTTTGTCATAAATTTATTTTTAAATATTTTTCTGATAATAATGTAGTACTTTTGGAATGAAAAACAACAATATTTGAAAGAAATAATAAATTCCACATTTAAGGGTTAAATTGTGTCCAGCATTCAACACAATACAACGTTCAAATTTTTATTTTACTCTGGTATAATTGAAGATCTCCCCCGAATAAGGACTTAACCAACAAAACTCTAAATTTCAGGGGAGAGGAAAATTATTTTTGGGGTTTAATTTATGGTGTACACTACTTGAAGCACTTGCATATGGAAGTGCACAAATGAGTTCATGTATTAGAAAAATCTTTGTTTTAACTAAGGATTTAAAAAATAATGAATGGACAGTAAAATAATCTGCAAGCATGTCTTGCGTTTGCATATAACAGAAGAGAAATCCTGTACATGCATTTGGAACAAAAATGGTAGCGATTAATATTATTGTAAAAAAACTTATCAATAGAAATAAAAAGTCTGAAAGATATTTCAAAATATAGATGTGAATTAGTCCATGGCCTTTATTCAAATGATCTTTTACACTTGGTGATGAACCAACACAAGCATCTTGACTGATGTTCCATCCTTACACCACGGAGGTAAAGTTCTACTGGCTGTGAACGAACTTGAAATTCTAATTGTAAGATATAAGAATACACCACAGCATAGAGGCGTGATTATACACCTTATTTCTGCTGAAATATCACTTTTCAAACATTTTCTGGTTATGTCCTTATTCTGGGGTGGTCTTTAATTGCAATAACGGAAAGCATTGTTTATCACCAGTACATGTTTCAGGCTTTCTTTAGACCATCCTCACTCTTGACTGATCCAAATAAATAAAAACGTATTTGAAGACCTCCCAGGAATAACGATGTAACCAACACATCAGTAATTTATCGGGAGAGAATGAAGGAGTGAAACATGTACTTGTGGCAAATAATGTTTTTCATTATTGTAATTGAAGTCTAAAATTTTTATAGGGTTTTCTATTGAAAGTCAAACAAAATATAATAATTTTCTCGTAAGAGTTATTTTTTTATATTTGTAAGGCAATTCGGAACAAATCATGAGGTTGTTTGCCTGTAAGTAACAGAAAATACGGGCTTGATCGCCTAGCGCAATTGAACGATAGGGAACAGCAGATATCAGCACGGCGGATGTGCTTCGTGCTTAGAGTGTTTGAGGGAGGACATTTTTTTAGATTTGTAAGTCAATACGGAACCAATCATGAGGTTGATTGCATGTAGCTAACAGAAAACGTGGGCTTGATCGACTAGCGCCATTGAACGATAGAGAACAGCAGAAATCAGCACGGCGGATGTGCTTCGTGCAGTTTGAAGGAGGAATGTGCACCATATATCCCTTTTTAAACAATGAATCATAAGATACTTTCAAAGCTTAAAATGAATTTGTATGTTAATGTACCTACATCATAATTTCACCGAATGATGTATCCATTAATGCGTGAGTCATACCGCTATTAAGAAGGTCTGGCTCAAGTTTATTCAGCATAACGTAACAGATTACATAACTACTGAAACGAATAGAAATGAGCTGCTTTCCTAATGACATATCGTTCTTGAGTCCTAACTTTTGCGAACACGGCGAGTGTGTGATACATCATTCTCCATTATAACATGCGGAACATGTATCTAGATGTCGCTGGCGTTATGAAAATTATATTAATTATTGATGTCTTATCTTGTCACCATAAATATGGATTCACTATCTCCGTACGATGTGATGTTCTTATTCTACCCATATATTTCACATAAGAACGTGATATTAAACTCGTCACCATGAATATCACTGTCTAAAAATGTCATATTTTTACAAGCCGGCATTGAATTCACAGCCGAAACACTTTACAACTTCTAGAAACAACGTACGAGGAGGATTATTGACCGTATAAACAGTAAAATTACGAATACTAATTAGGGCTTCGAATGTGCTGACGAAAATTTCAAGAAAAGGCAGAGGTAAATCAACTGACTCTTATGCACGATTATAATCTACCAGCGTCCTTAAGCAGCGCTAGACGGAGAATGCGTTATAATACCGATCTTAAATTAAGCAACGATATCTTCAACCGGCAGTGTGAAATGTTAACTTTGAGTCGATACCAAACACACAGCACAGAGCAAAAATATGTGAAGTATTTGCTGCAGTTAAACCCGGGAGTGTTCTTTTAGCAGGAGGTACAATTTCAAGAAGACTGACTGACTGAAGTTCACAGAGGTGTTAGATGATGAAGTGTCTGCCGAAGAGTGAACACCTGATATATTTATTGCTGTTATTGAAAAATTGCCTTAATACCTCACGGTTGTCGGACTTCATACATTCCAGATCTCACTTCAGAACTAGCTGCTCTGTTTGTGAAAATTTTAAAAAAAACATTGACAATGTAACAATGGATGCCAGCTCATAAACTCTCTAAACGCAGCAAAAAGAGTCCACATTTTCAAGACAATCAGTAATCCGGACGTGGTAAGAGACAGTCGCAAAGTATGAAAGTCAAAAGACTTTACTTCAGTTAATCCTAAAGGGAAGGAAATTTTTAGTCAGAACCAATAGAGTACGAATAGAGTATTTAAAAGAATGAGACAGTCCCACTATACTCTGCAGCGTGATTGAATTGGATAAGGCTAATTGAATAGTGTGAAAGAACCAAGAGAGTAGGTCAGGATCAGAAAAGATCGGCCATTTTGAACCCAAGATCAAGGAATGTGTTCTGCAGCTCTTAAACAAACTGTGTAAGAAAAGTAAAATGCTTCAGGTATGAAGATAAAATAGGGTAATTACTATTCTGAAATTTATCAAGGAAGGGAGCCAGCCAAAAGCTTTCAGACGCATCTGTACAAATAATTGTAAATAATGATTCTAAAACATATTTTACTTGTGACCTACCCATTACGTATACTGCAGCACGTCGGATTTCCTCCTGGTAAAATCTGCATTGGTAAAATTCTCAATACCGTATCGCACATTTTATAGATAAAGGTTTGGAATCTCGAAAAGACACAGTGAAGTCTTTGTGGCAGCCGTCAGCAAATTCAAACTGATATCCAAAATTTGACAAAGAACAGAAAACTTATGAAGCTCAGTGCTACTCTTCTCCAGAATCGGAATGCATAGCCTGTAGAGAATACAGAAAATGGACTACCCCACGGAAGTATGTTGCCTCCAATACCTTTCAACATATATAAAAATGACGAATCAGTGAGTACAAATACCGTAAATCTATATGCTATCGAACCAGCCCTGGCCACATAAAGCACCAATTTAGGAGCAGTGGAAAGAGAACTTGCCACGCTATTATAATGCAAGCCATCTCATTATTGATCCTGTACAGAAGTACCTTTGGTATGAAAAATAAATAGGCACATCAGAAGCTGAAAATCATGTGGTCAGATATCGAACGACAGCTATGTGTCAGTTCCAAATGTCAGAAAAACTCTTGATAGAGCTCTAGATTTCAAGAAACGCTGCGTGAAATTTAAATAGAAAGTCACCACCGGAAATAAACTCTTGCGTAAACTGGATGGATCGATGAGAGGTTGTCAACCACAAACCATCCGTACATCATCAATAGCTCCTCTTTACTCAGTCGTGGAGTTTGGTACTCGTCATCTCATGTCAAACAGGTAGATGTAGCCCTGAAGTGAAGGGATGGGGACAGGCTGTTTAAAGTCTTCTTTGGTCTACAAGCTCTATAATCTTACAGGAATTGCTCCATCACATACGAAGGTAAGGGAGTGAACAAGAAGAAGACAAGAGTTGAACAAAATAGGATCAGAGACTGAATTTCAGGAATGGTTTTTCTACGCACATCTCTGGACATAATTGTATCAGCCGGAAAGGGAAGATTACACATATGGAAAATCAAATCCATTCGACAGATGACAGTAGGTGAATTCTAACCCCATGACCATAAAGAGAATTGCACAACATAGAAATTCTTGGATAGGTTGATATCGGGCATGGGCAGGTCCGAAGTGACCTTAGAGATGTGGAGTTTCATCAATGCTGACAATATCAAGTATTAATGCTGGGAAGACCATACTCTGAAGCTCATGTTTTATGTAGGTTATGTCCATCCCCCGGTATTAATCGATGACCTGTTTCAAGGAACATATAATGACTCCATGTGACAAAATTTTGGTCCAGATCTGTGTAATGTGATGGTTCTCACACTGTATTGATAAAAGTAATAATACTGCAGCGAAATCTCAAGATGAAATACTACCTAAGAGTCATCCACCCGGATGCCACGGAGTGTCTGCCACTACATTAAGTATACTTGATAGTAAATCTGGAATTCAAGGAGAGAGGAATTCCCAGAAAGGTACGAGGTCCGGTACAGGAAGATGGGGGAATATCGGACACGTCAGAATTCAGGCCGCTACTCCAAGACAGTATGCTTTCTGACTGTGCCGATAAAAGGAGGATATTTCCATGGTCACGTTGCAACACTGTCTTCGAACAGATTGACCAACCACCTGCTCTTCTTCTGATGAAACAAGTCTGATGGACACTGAGAAGGACATAAAACAACTGAGGCTGGCAGACTTACAAATCAAACAGGTTGTCAGGTAGATCCTGAAGAAATTCCGTCCTTTCTAGTAAAATCCACTGAAACAAGAAAGATAACACCTCCCCCCCCCCTGGTTGGAGGAAAGAAAGGAACCATACGGGGGAAAGGTGAGGCAATATTGGGCAAAGATCAATGTCCATAGGTTTAACAAGGGCGATCCCAAATACGCCCATTGGAAGAAGACAAAGAAATAATGAGAATGAAGGACGTAGCTTTTTAAAAGTGATACTTTTCCATGGCTATTGTTAACACTGTCATCATTATCGTCATCAAAATCATCACTGTCTAATCACTCACCTGTCAGAGAAAAATCTTATCTCAGTACATTCCCGTTTCTCTTGTCTTGATCAGTATTTATCCACAATGGTCGCACCGTTTGTCTCACTGTATCTGACGACAGAAACAACTCGGCATCCTCTTTTCAGACAACACTCTGTTATTCTGTTCGCCCATTTCTGGTGAGATCTTGTTATTCCAGACCACAGCTCCTTCTGTACATTCATTAGCGTATCTTTAAGCGTTATGCTAATGTTACTGATATATCAGTAAACGTTTTTCCATCCTTAACTGACAGAGAAGAGCTGGTTGACCACACTTTTTTAGATGTGGACCATTCTTCAGTACTCTATGCGAGAACAGGCAGAAACCCAAGTGTTTATTACTATCAACTTTTATGTTATACTGATAATGATTAATCCATCAATTGTACGCAGCTCTCTCTTGGTGAGCTATTCTATCTATCTTTTTGTCTGTCCATTTAGCCTTCATGTAGGAGGCGGCCTGGATTCTTAGTTAAAATAATCGATGATTATTGTTTAGAGGAAAAGTGCAAATCGCCATGGCTGTGGCGCAGTGAGACATACAATGAATTATAAGGTGTGAGGAAGTTTGCCACTGCCTTCTTCAATGGACTATTAAGTACTATCGAAGCATCACTTGCCCTATGAGAAGCACCTTTCAAAACACCCAGACTCAATAGTTGTGCTTTGGATGCCATTATTCAGCTCACCCGTACTTTAGCAGCTTCCGAACTCTAACAGCCATAAAAGAGAGTGAGACTTCTGTAGAAGTTACAATTTGCCCTTCTGTGTGCTAAGAGACACACAAAGAGTACTTCACCCCACAAGGGATAGAATCCGTAGGGGTACATTTCTACTCAAGGGGTATGTATTTTCCTGCTCAAGGAATGTGTTCTAATATAATTATTTCCTCAAAAACCAATATTCTGGAGATCAGATCTTCTGAACAGAATCCCTCAACGTTTTCAGTATTGTAGATCAGGTAAGCTTGTGAAGTTTCAGAGAATTCTCCTGAATATACTGCTAGTGCAGATAGATCGATCAACTTGTAGAATCGATATAGCAGGTAGCACAATCGCAGTTATAAGCATTCACTCGACCGAAGCGAGATGAACTCATAATGGCTTTGTCTGTCCCACGTCAAAAATATCCGTTATGACGGCACTCCGGAATTCCTATTTCCCCAGAGCTCATCTCGATGAGATTTGAAAAGAAAGCAATTAATGAAGTGAAACAGATTGATGTGGGCTAAATAAGTGTTTGTTTGTTTGTTTGTTTGTTTGTTTGTTTGTTGGTTTGTTTGTTTGTTTGTTTGCTTGTTCACTTTTTAATCTAAAAGGAGCAGTCCTCAATGTTGTTTCAGATGAGCTTTCACAGTATCAGTGGGAAAGTCCCTAAGTGGAGATAAAATTATTGTTGTAATTAACTACGGGATATAAATGAATTCAGGTAAAAAAATACTTGACTCATGTCCATCCGTAATAGAATTGTATGATTCTAACCCGTGGAGCAGAAGTGCTAGCATATGAATTCAGCCAAATTTAACGAATAATTCCTGAAAAAAGCTTTCACTACCTTCAGCGTTCCTGATTCTTATCCCTTAAACTTCGTCAGAATTGTCCTCAAGGTGTTTTGAGAAAACTCTTCATAATTCATTTTTAACTGCTATCGTGTTAGTTGACAGAGTGCTTGGAATAAAATACTAATATTTTTTTTACTTTACTGCAATTGTGTTCGTAGATGAAATACGTGGAATAAATTCCTCGTCATTCACTGTAAATGATATTGCATTCGTCGACAAAACACTTGGATATAAATCGTCATACTATGTTTCTAAATTTCGCAATGTTCATTGACAGTCTACTAAGCAAAAAACTTTCCGAATTTCTGTGAAACTCTCAGTATGATGATTGAAAAGATACATGAAGCAAAATGATCATTATTTCTTTAGAACTGCCATCGTGGTCTTTGTTAACATGCTCAAGTAATTCTATCCTTACCTTCCTTTAGGGTTTAGTTCTAATTTAACTAACTTTTTCGAACGTGTGTTCCGATGATTCGTACCAGACACTGCATAAGTGTGTCAGGTAAATTTCTTGGTGCACTATGATAATTGATATGCTCATTTGTCTATCTATTTCGTCGACAAAGTTCTTGGATTGAAGTCCTCAAAATTTCTTGGAATTAAATCTTGTTAATTTCATCATGTGCTACCGTGATCATCGACAAAGTGCCTGAAGTAAAATCGCCATTACTCCTTTTTGAAAATAAATTTGAATCTCCGAAACTCATGTAGCTTGTTGAAAAAGTAGTATCAGTGATTGGACATAATATGACCATAGAGCAAGTGCGGAAAGAAGAAAGAAAAATTCTGAGAAAGATACTGGGACGAAAAAGAGGAGGTGAAAGACGGGAAGGAAGACCAAGGGATGAACTGTACAGAAACATGAGGACGATCTCTGAAGAAGTAAGACTCAAAAGATCAAGATTTGCTGGATATGTGATCAGGATGGACATGAAGAGAATGACTAGGAGAGTATGGGAGACAGCAGATAGAAGGAGAGGAAATACGGGAACTAAATGGGTTGTCTGGGCTAAGATGGGGATCAAGGAAGAAGGGACGGAGAACTAGAGAATCATACACACCAGCCAATATGCCAGAGCTGAATGACACAGAAAGGTACAGGAATAGGATAGAGAAGCATAATTGGGGAGACAAGAGAACAGGATACAGAAAATATCAGCTGAAGAACGGGAGAGGAGAGAGAGAGGATGAAGAGTTTCTGGGAGAAGAAGAAGAAAAACAAAACCATGACAAAGCTGCCCGTGGTCGTACAGTAGATGTAACGAAAGAAGAGGAAGAATAAAAAATAAATTTTAAGTACTCTAATATTCTTGTATTTTGTGTAGGATGTAGATGGAAGTGCAATCACTTTGAACTTTTATTGACATTTAATTTAAAGTAGATACAGTGACATTTTGTTAAAGAAAACACGTATCTGCATGTGGTCTGATTTAGAATATCTCTCATGAGGATATGCCCACGGCTAATTCCACTAAGTGGCAGGGTATGTTATTAGAGTAGACGGAGTGAGGTGTGACCTTCAGTGTGGTCATTAATCTCCTCTGTCACGACCCGTGACAACACGGCTCTCTCGGGAGACCGCAGTGTTAAATGAGAGGCTCGTCGGCATACGAACCAGCTATTGACACAAGTTAAAGACACGTCCCAAAGTTCATTGTACCCCGGGGCACATCAATTACGATATTGATCCGGAAGAGCTCTTACGAGCCTGTAAGCAGTTGGCCTATGGGAGCCGTGCAAAAACTGTAAATGAATATTTATTGCCAGGCAGATAAACTTCATAATAAGTATTTAATTTTGAATGATATAAATTTTGAATTTCTACAATTTATGCCCTATCAAAGCCAAATTTAAAACACAAACACACATTAATATGATATACCCTACACAAAATTTAGAGTTCATCAGTGAATTGGTAGCAAAGTTATTGACAAACTATTATTTTATTTTTGCCTATAATTTTGCAGACTTGTCAAAAAATGTATTTAAGATTAAACCCGGGTTTTAAAGTCAGCTAAAAACAAATAGAGATACAATTTTTCAAATTTTTCATTATTTATTCACTAGGCAAAAATCTAGTTTCCTTCTACTTCATGAGTAAAAATATGAGGGTAATATTCAACTGATAACCAAATTCAGAACTACTTGAAATTGCTGTACATATTCAAACATTTTCTGACGATTTCAGGAAATTCCGATAAAAACTCTGTCGCAGTGATCATTTTACGCTTGGCTAAGAGGAGAAAAATACTTTTTTTGTTCAAAATTTGCTTTACATCACACCGACTCAGATATGTCTTATGGCGACGTTTGGATAGGACAGGCCTAGGAGAGAGCATTTGCCTGGTGTGAAAACGGGAAATCACGTAGAACCATCTACAGGGCTGGCGAATGCAAGCAGGTAGCTGCGTGACCCAAACCACGCAGCCACCTGCTCGGTGGGAAAAGTTTTAATGGAGATAAAAGTAATTGAACTTTTCAAGAAACATACTTGCTTTAAAACTTCCCTGTACTTTAATGCACTCTTCTTCTTACGCACAGCGTAGGCCTACTACAAGGTGAATGTATTCCAGCGGTATTATTGAATTAGTAGTCCGAAAGAACTTTGAAGATAATTTTGTCTGACAGCGTCGGAGAAAGGGGCGTGGGCTTGCTCTATATACGCCGAACCGCTATCCATTAAACATTGAACTTAGAGTTTTAAAAATAGCCTTAGGGAAAATTGTAAACGAAGCTTGAAACAGGAGTAAATAGGAAAATAGGAAAATCTATCTTTTGATCAAAACTCCCAACATTTCAGTCAGGACTTCTATTTACAGGCACGCTAAAGTTCGGGTGTTCCACTTCATGCAGTTTGTACTCACTGACTGGTGGAACACACAACACCTACTCTGCAATATGAACCCCTTCGAACACCTCCACAGCACAGTGCTGTTCTAACAGCAGCTCTCTCTCAAACAGAGCTATGCGCAAGAACTCTATCTACTCACGTGCCACACTGAATTTCGCTAAGGAAAGATCACCTGATTGATTCGTCGCTGACACACTCCTGGACGACTTGCTCGTGACCTGCTGACTGTTTTGTAACTGACTCAAGACTGACTCGTGCACACCAATTGTTCCTTTCATACGACAGGGACTGATTCTCCACAAAGTATCTCGCAGTTTATATTTCTGGATAATTTCGGGCACTCTCTCCATTGCCGGGGTGAGAAACTAACTTGGCAGGTTCGATCCTTGCTCAGACCGGTGTTATTTGAAATACGTCAGCTTCGTGTCGGTAGATTTACTGGCACGTAAAATAACTCCTGATGGAAACAATTCCAGCACCGCGCTGCCTTCGAGAACTGTAAGAGTAGTTACTGGGACGTAAAAACAAATAAAATATTAGTTTTTCTCCATTGGTGAGGAGTTCGTCCAGCATCTTTATCGCGTACCTCGACAATTCACTGAGCCTGCTGTCTTACTCGCTGCTAGGCCAAACTATATTGTCATAATATAAATTCAGAAACAAAGTGTACGTTAAAGAATAAACTGTAAATTCAAATGTAAAATTAAGTTCCTGAAGTCGTAGACCTTACTTGGCACGCCTTACTTCAGTAGTGTATCAGAAGACTTTACTTTGGAAATACGTAAACTGGTTGTTAAGAAAGCAAATACAACGGAAATATCTAATCTACAACTTACAAAGAAATTCATTTTAAACCATCTATTCACAGGATGGAATTAACTAATATGCCAATGAATTACTCTTGGCTTGATAAACATTTTTTAACGAAATATCTACACTGACTGAATTCTGTCGTATAGTATCCTAGGCATTTCGTACTGAACTCATGGGAAATTCCCTTTCGAGTTCTAGAGAATGATGTTAGGAATTCAAATAGACTGTATTTTGACTTACAGGTTGGTTGTCATTGCTCCACATGAATATCAGTTTTTTTTCTTTGTCCTTTACACGTGACTTGGCTGGCTGTTTGGCCGGTCCAGGGTAGGCCCTGGTAATTCACAGCGTGATTGTGTGCAGGTATCTGTAACTTGAAACCATCTGATTAGTCATTAATTATCCTCATTAGTCCGCCGAGGCAGATTCAAGGAAGTGTTGGCGTTTGAAGGTGAAGGAGTCGTTTGAAGATCTCGGTGGAATTCTTGGATTAGAACCCTTTCCCTATACTCATATTCAGTGACTTAAACTTCACCGCTAATATATCAACGATCATTATAATCAGCCAATTAAATCCATTATATGATGTTATCCATAATGTCTGTATGCAATAGCTCTTTTCAGGCACTACGGTCTTGGGCAATTTTCAGCAAATATTTTCCACTCATTCTCCATAAGTCCTTGTCCAATCAGTACGGCGATCTTCCTCTTGGCCTTTGATATTTTCTAGGGCTCCACTGAAGGAGTTTTGTCCATAAATAGTCCTTCGTACGAGCCGCCTGTCCACCTTATTGCCATTTCAGTGTTGCCAACCTTTGAATGATCTCAGAAACCTTAGTAATTGAGCGTATCTCATCCACTCTGTTTATACCTCTTCGCGAGTAACCCAACATTGATCTTACGATGTCTCTTTGTGCCATTCTAAGTATTTGTTTGACAAATTCATTCAATGCTCAGGTCTCACGCCCTTAATTTAGTACTTGGAGAACTCGCTGATAAAAAAAAATATTATCTTTGAGTCTGCGGGTATTTTTGATTTAAGGACATTTGAGTGCCTCTGGACAAACTGGGAAGACTTGGGAGAAATGAGACGAGATGCTCGACTAAATGGTATGTTTCGAGCTGTCAGTTGAGAGGTGACGTAGAATGACGTTAGTAAACGAATTAGTCTAAATGCTCTTTTCAAAAGTAGGAAAGATCACAATATAAAGATAAATTGGAATTCAAGAGGACAAGTTGGGATAAATATTTGTTTATAGGAACTGAGGTTAGGGATTGGAATAATTTACCAAGGGATAGGTTTGATCAATTTATAAATTCTTTACAATTTAAGATAAGACTAGGTAAATAACAGATAGGGATTCTGCCACCTGGACGACTGCCCTAAATTCTGACCCGTGGTATTTGAGAGATTGCTCCCATATGTTTTACAGCACATATTGATATGATATATTTCTAGTCTTAGATACCCCTTTACGTTGACATCAGGTGTGGAAGAAAAATGCACTAATATCGCCAGCTATCGATCCTTTAACGACGGGTACGTTCCACTAGTAAATGAACTGATTTAAGAACTACCTTTTTCCTCAGTCAAGTAAGTAACGATTTTCTTATTTCTAACTTCAAATTCGTGTGATGTGATTCGTGTTTAGAGCAATGATGGATGTGTTTGAATAGTATACTTACTACCACAAAAATGAGGTAGATGTGGGTCGTACTAAGAGCTGCAGTTACTAGGGCTACAATTATGTAAGTTCCTATATTGTTAAGTTCGATCCTCAATGACATGTTACCGATCTTCTTAACGGGTAGTCTTGTTGTCAGAGCAATGGAGCAATTGATGGGGAACAAACCAGTGAAAATGGAATACAGGTGTCAAAATTCAGGTTTTACTTCTTTTTTATCTAATATGTTATGTGAAGCCCTAATTTCGTCACAAATGAAGCCATGAGATAAATAAATAAATAGATAGATAAATAAACAAATAAATAAATTACACACATTTTATAGTGACAAAAAGAACGTAAATCTAGTTACTTAAAGCCCACATTTTGTTATATCTAAAATGTAATAATTTGTAGCCAAGCACCCTTCTGACCTGTTTGTGATTCATATAGAGTATTAGGGTTAATATATCTGTCTATTATTCTTATTTCTTTTAAGAGGCATATTTTATCCTAACCAATGGTGTTGGTAGGATAGTCTGACAGTTCAGAGGCGATCTTTGCCGTTTCTAGCGGGCGTTTCAAGTGTACTTTCAAGTGGAAAACATTAACATCCTTTCTTTCAGTTCAATAATTTTATAGTTTTTGGTACAAAATTATAGTGAATTTCTTATTATTATTATTTTTCTTCTACTTCTACTTCTTCTTCTCTCTGAACGTTTCACAATTTTTGATGTCAACACTGTTGTGGATTTGGCCCAGTTCTACAACCTGTTGCCAAAAACGTGGAAGGTGCATTTACTGCTGTGTTCTGTGGTGGTTGGTAATGCTGTGTATTGTACGTAGATCAGGAGAAGTCTACTGGGACGAACACAACAGCCAGTCCCCGGAGCCTGAGTAATTTACCAATTAAGGTTAAAATCTGCAACCCGGACGAGAAACAAACCCGGGACCCTTTGGACTAAAGGCAAGCATACTAACCTTTTAGGGCCGATGACCATGGATCTCAGGCCCCTTAACACAACAAGCATCATCATCATCAACTAACCATTTAGCCATGTAGGTGGGCACAGAAGTATTAAACATACACTTAATATCACCGGTCAGGCCAAGAGTCGAATCGTGGGCCTTCTAAATCGATGACCAGTATGCTAACCATTTAGGTAAGGAAGCGGTCCACACTTATCATACACTGTTAATGCTTAAAGAATGACATTTCTACGGCATGTTCATATATTATACAGCCACAAAAGTGAAAGGGTTTCTTCTACAAAAGGTATGGGCATGAGGTTTTAATATATGCCCATATCATTCAATTACGTTCTGAAAGAATATTTTACGGAAACATGTACCTTTGGCAACCAAAACCTATTATTATTATTATTATTATTATTATTATTATTATTATTATTATTATTATTATTATTATTATTATTATATTAATAATTAATAATTAATTGAAAGTGACAAGAGTTTTAAACTGATAACTTGATATAAATTTGAGAATATACCTGAGAAATTGATAGTTAGTGTGGGCTGGATAGGACAAGCTTTCCCATTCACGCTGTGTCATCAGATAATAGCATTCGTCGAGATTCTCGAAAATTCTACAATATAAATTAGAAGTGGAAAATATCTCTTACCTTTGGTGATATAGAATTCTACGTACAAGTTTTCCGGAAAAATTGTGGTGAGTGTTGGACTCCTGGCACGATAACCTGAACTTTTTTATGAACTGGAAGATACCTTTCTCAATGTTGCTTAAAGGCATCGTGGTTACAGGAACATATACGATATGAATAACTCAATATGTTGATAGTTTCGAACTTACAAGTCCCACTGTCTTGCTGTCCAATAAAGGCGATACTATACGCCTGCAGCGAAATGTGAGATACTGTCGCGCGCTGAAGCTGTCTCATGCGGGAAGCCTGCACCGCCTGCCGCGAAATTCACCTCCTCAAGAGTAAAGGGGCCGCCGTTTGCATACAGATAGCGTCTTTACAGCATATGTGAGCTGATTCAAAAATAACAGTCTGGAATATCGTCAGGCACACTTCACTAGGCATGTAGACGATGTTTTCTTTACCACTGTGAATAGGCGACAGAGGAAAAAAAGACAGCTGAAATAGGGATATTATAGGCAATTCTTAAAGCAACGGTCCGATGATTTTAAATTTCACATCTTATTGTCTTGTCTTTCATTTAGTACCCGCGTCTAGGTCCATGGAGGCTGACTGACTTCGACGTTAACTTCTCCCGGAAGTGGGTGAATTATGTTGTAATATGATGGTTCCAGTGATTTTTATTTTTGACGTGCGTTCGTATACTGTACGCCACATATAATTTCGAATGTCGTGCGAATATGTAAATTCGGCTTTATGAATATGCAACTGTGAACGATATCTAATCGGTTAATATACTTTTACGTGCTCAAGTGAACGTTAACCTTGTCAAAGTCCGACTCGTTGGACGAATGGTCAGCGTACTGGCCTTTGGTTCAGAGGGTCCCGGGTTCGATTCCCGGCCGGGTCGGGAATTTTAACCTTAATTGGTTAATTCCAATGGTCCGGGGGCTGGGTGTTTGTGCTGTCCCCAACATCCCTGCAACTCACACACCACACATAACACTATCCTCCACCACAATAACACGCAGTTACCTACAAATGGCAGATGCCGCCCACTCTCATCGGAGGGTCTGCCTTACAAGGGCTGCACTCGGCTAGAAATAGCCAGACGAAATTATTACCTTGTCAAAGCCTCATCGGTATTTCCTAAAAAGGACAAGCCAAGGACCTTCGTCTATTGTTCCCTTTCTATTGTTCCCTTCGTCTATTTTATTCCCGCGATTTCTGAGAGATACAACGGGAATGTTCCATCTCCAGCCGAACCCTGAATGTTGTAGTAGCCATCATCGAGGTATAAATACAAGGCCACTGCGAGCGAGTTGTTGTGGTTGTGTCGGAGTTTGCTATGAGTAGCTGGACTGAAGATGGCGGACGGAACGGAAGACTTTCTAAAAATGTTGACTTTCAGTCTTATCGACCATTTAGCCAGCTACACTTTTGTAGGTTTCTAATTATTAATTATGAATTGACAACTTTGAATATTTCTGATTAATTATGCATTGACTTTGATGGATTGAACTTATACATTTAAGACGAACAGAAACACCCAGCCCCAAGCCGGAGAAATTCACCAGACGAAGTTAAAATCCCAGACCCAGCCGGGAATCGAACCCGGGACTCCAGTGACCAAAGGCCCGCACGCTAACCATTTAGCCATGGAGCCTGACAAATTGAATATTGTGTGTTACGTGAGAGTACTGCGTGTTCGTGTACTTCTGTGGACTGAGGATTGTCGCAGAAGTGGCAATCGGAGCAGCTATAGTGAGTGTTTTGGGATGTGTGTTAATAATCGTGTTGAGAGCACTAATGTCCTGCAGTTTTACACTCTTGAGCTGTTGCTGTTCATTTGTTCAGTGCGTATGACTGTGTTAATTACTGGGCTGTCTCAGGAATCGAACCAAAGAACAGTCATCGTATGTTGTGTAGCAATTAACACTGTGTTTAAACCCATCGGTCGGCACGCAGCTGCTCTATGGGATGACTGGACTTCTACGTGCAAGTGAAAGTATACATTATAGCCGTCTCCAGGTAATGACAAATGGCTGGATCCCCTACTGTGTATGGAACAGATACTTGTAAATAGACAGACATTAGTAAGTGTCGCCAATCATGGTTGAAAATAACTGTGCATGTTTGTGTGTGAGTGTGCGCATTTATTGAGTCATCCTGAAATAAATTAGAGTAAGAAAACAGAAGCTGTTTTATTCGTAACAATATGTTTAAAAGGTGCAAGATGATTTTCTTTCTTTTCAATTAGTTTCTACTCCTATAATCGGTGATTTCATGGCGTGTGGTGGGGTTGTTCGCCACTTCCTGTTGAAACTATTATTGCCATGACACGGTTAAATTAATGTAGCTAGCGATCCCTGGTGTTAACGTGTTACAAGTGGTATCGTTAAGTTTATTATGTAAGACTCGATCATACTAGCTGCGATCTTGTTTTTCAAATGCCATATCCATCCCCTAGACGTTGACGATCAGGCTGGAGCCCTTTTTGGTGTTGTTATTACCAGTCCAGTCTTTGATCTACCTTGTTCTCTGCGCTACGGCAGCTAACTCAGCCGAACTTATGTCGCGCGCGCCCGTCCTGTTTTAACCCTCGGGACGTCGCGCGATGCAGTGTAACGTCAGTCGTCGCGTGCGGTGGAAAAGACCGCGCAATAAATTCCATACCGTTTTGTATTTCAATTTGCTATTTATTTTTGTTATGTTGCTATATTTTTGTTTACTCCCTATTTTCATCATTAGAAATACAAATATTATTTATTTACATTTAAATAGTGCTTTGAAATAATAAAATAACGTTACGCTCTACTTAACACCCACCAAAAAGCAGTGAAATGGGAAGATCATAGATTCACAGAATTCGCAAAGGTAAACTGGTAAAATATGTTTAGTGCAATGTACGAGTAATTTACAACTATCAGTAAAAATATGGACAAAACAAAGATACAGCAATATAAATAAGGTATACAGTCCAATGGTAAGAGCATGGCTACAAAAGATAGAAGGGTAATAGCAATTAAATATTTACTGTTCACTAAAGACAATTTATTCGTCATTCTTCATTATATTCGTGAGCTGACTGTGTCCTTAAATAATAAAATGGTCTTCATTTTCTTCGTCTTCACCTGCTGTCCCCATACTGCAGGCTTGTCTGGTGAAGACAGTGTGCTCCCGGCATATGCACAGAGAGCAGGAAGCACACGAAGTCTTCGTCTTTCTGTTTCCTTTTCCACACCATCAATCAATTTGTTTATCCTAACAACTTCTTCGGAATCCATTTTTACTCACACCACAAGTAAACAGTCAAATAATTTGTGTATACGAATAGTTGCCCGTCCAGGTTTAGAACCAAATTCAACAAACGGCAGTAGTCGCCCGCGGTCGAAAGCACCGCACACTCACATAAACATCCACAGCGACAACAGAAGAGCACTTAGGGAGCGCTACCTGGCTATAAACACTAGAGGAAGATTGCGGGGTAGATATCGTAGAGGGAGAAATCTGTCCTTTAACAATCGTAGACAGAGTAACAAAAGAAGGATGCGTGCGGTCGAAAAGACCGTGGCGCGACGTCCCGACGGTTAAGCGTGTATACCATCTTATATGAAATCTTACCCTTTAAAATATGCTGCAAATGTCGTCCTTCCTTTGTTATGCAGGAATTGTAACTGGTATCCACATACTGGCTGATACGAGTGAGTTCTGCCATTGTGATGTTTCTGATTTCATTCGTAATGTTTTCTTTCAGTTCCTCAAATGTGTGATGATTTTTTTCGATACACTTTTTCTTACATTTTACCCTACAAGCAAAAATCACACTGTTAGATCTGGAGAACGAGGGGGAATAGACCAGCACAGATCACTCTGTCCGCAAACACTTCCGAGATTGTAAGAAGGGATTCTTTTGCTGTAGAGCAGGGGCTGAATCATGTTGAAACCACCCACGCGATTTTTCTTCTTCCGTAAACTGATGGAAGAACTGCGTCAAGATGTCATTTTGGTACCTCTCTGTATTTACTTTCATCTCGAAAGAAATAGGCCCAGTTATTAACCTTTGCAGTAACAGCACACCAAACACCAATCTTCCTATCATAATGAGGGAATTCATAAACACCATTAACATTTTCTGCACACCAATGGCGAGACTTATGACAGTTCACACGAACATGAAGATGAAACCAGAAGTTTTACATACGAAAATACGGTGTTGCAATGATAACTGTCTCGTCATATTAACAGCTGAGGTTCAGACTGGCGACTGATGTTTGCTTGGTCGAACACTTGCAGGCTGCTTGCAAGGTCAAGAACAACTTGTGCGCCTCCCGTACTGGAGCTTACGTATCCAAGAGTATAAACACCGCTTCTACGGTCATAGTTTATATGAGATACCGTGTAGCTTGCTCTGTAGTATCAAGTGTATTAGCCTGAACATCCGACTTCTTAGAACATGAGCTAAATAAGCACTTTTCCTGGCTTTCATAATGTTTGCGAGCTCTTGCTCTACTCTATCTTTTCTTAACATTTCAACAATAACAATGTTATTGTTTTACGTCCATATAACTATTTTTTACGGTTTTAGGAGACGCCGAGGTGACTAAATGTTATCCCACGTGCCAGTAAATCTACCAACACGAGGGTGACGAATCTGACCACCTCCAAAACGACCGCACTGTGGCCGGGATTGAACCTGCCAAGTTGGATTCAGAAGGCCAGCGCATCAACCGTTCTTGTCACTCAGTACGTCCTTAACACTTCATTATTTCTCAATCTATACAGGGTATCCTAAATAATCTCCTGTGTAACCACAATTCAAAAGCGTATTATCTGTTCATGGAGGAAGCTTTGACAGTCCAGTTCTGTACTGCATAGAGCAGTGTTGCCCAGATATAACATTCCAACTGCTTTTGTCTGAGACTTAGGTATACATTATCATAAAAAATGCTACGTTTTCTGGAAATATGATCTATCTTTCTCAATGATAGTACCATATCCTAAGGCATTGAGATTAATATCTGAGCAGTTATTGAAGATCTTCGATGGTGTTACGTATAATCTGAGTGCTATCTGCATATCAAATATTGTATATGACGACTCCGTTTACTCTCGGACCTAGTTCAGTATCATGCAAGGTTTCTCTGAATATGTGGTCGGCATAGAGGTAGAATTGCGGCGGTGAAACTATGCATCCTTGGCATCCTCTTCCTTTTATAAGCATCTCTGAAGTTCTTGTTGTTCCATTCTTGACTGTTGCTCGCTGGTTACAGGAAATATTTTGTATGATGTAGATATTCTATATATGACCGTTTCTGCTGGATAATCTCCACTAAATTTCCGTGATTGACTGTTTCGAATGACTTCTCCTAGTCAATGTAACATGCAAACATATATTTGAGTTGTTCTCTGCATCTTTCTAGGAGAACTGACGTTACTCACCAGAAAGTCATTAAATTCGCTCCCAGGTTAGTTGAAATTTTCATAAATTTGTAAATTGTCTGAATATCATCGTTCCAAATGGATCAGAAACGGCCACAAACGCATTCTGTACGTTTGAGAAAATCTGAAAAATCAAATAAGCCCAAGAATTCTGGAGCAATAGGTGTCGGATCATATTGGGACCTTAGAGAATTGGAGGCGTCTAAGCAGTTGATCGTACAGCCCAACGCTTCTGTAGGGCTTGAGGGGCCTGTGCACTACAAATAAGCTTAAAATGAATTAGCCTTGGGAACTTCTCGGAGACTATCTCTGACTACTAGATGGGGAAGACCGAGTTGATGATGCACGTCGGGCAACCGATTTGACAGGATTTGGCAAAGCTACCACTAAGGATTTTGGCGTTGTGTTTACAGACAATAAATTAGGTTTCAATTGTAAATTGTGCGATGAGCTGTGGAACAGGAATTATTTGAGGTCCTCAACAGCCTGAGTGATGGAGGTGCTTCACGGCGAGTTTTTTTTGGAATATGTAACTAGGTTAATCGTATGAAGCTTCTGCTACCACGAACTCGCGTAACGCAAGGTACTTCCACTTTCTAGATCGAATGGATTCAGGAAACCGCCTAAATATAACCACATTCCAGAGAGATATAGGTGATGTCTCGAGTACAATTTATGCAGCTACCGCGCATGAGTATAGGAACAGTTACTATGGTGATCCTAGGGATAAAATTGTCTGTAGAAGTACTTGTTACTTCAATGCGATATATTTTATTTTCGTCAGAAAGGCGTGTTCTACTCCGTAAAACTTGTGTGCCCTGTTTTGTCTTCGCCTTTGCCAGTGGTTAAACAGCACATTAACTCAGAGAAATGTTCATTAATAGTGGAATAGGGAAGAACTCTGACTTTGGTGAAACTGTCATGGTATTATTTAAGGTACAGCTCCACAAAATGGAACCGTCGTTGATGGAAATAATAGAGCAAAAAAGTCATTATAAAGTGCAAAAGGAAATCATGGGAAGAGTTCGCAAATAACCTGGGGAGGATATGTCGAACATTATGGAAATCTGTCCGTTCTGTCCGAAGAAACCTTAGAAAGGGAGGGAAAATGGAAAGTAAAAGAATGTTTGAGAAAATCAGATTAACTCATTTGTAGATCCTGGTTAATCACAGGACAGACTGAAGAAATTCTTTGCAAATCTTTTAAACATACGAAGGATGGGGCATAAATCAGGGTAACTATTTTTTCCTCAAAAAACAATGGCGTATGGCTATTAGTGCCGGGAGTGTCCGAGGACAAGTTTGGCTCGCCAGATGCAGGTCTTCTGATTTGACCCCCGTTGGCGTTCTGCGCGTTGTGATGAGGATAAAATGATGATGACGACACATACACCCAGCCCTCATGCCAGCGAAATTAACCAATTACGGTTAAAATTCGCTACCCTGCCAGGAATCTAACCCGGGACCCCTACATACGATGGCAATACTTTATGGAAAGCATGACACTCCTAGTACATGGACACATCACTAGATGGCGGTGAATTGGATGGGTATTACGCACAGAGAGATGGGCCTTCAATAGTGAGTCAGGCTACGTGCACAATGTATATGACCGTACCGTGCAGGAATGTATGTTAGCCTGACGTATGTATACACTACTACAGTATAATACAATTCAGGTTCATTTTCCTTTATACATAAGCATAGAAAAATGAACAAAACGAAAATTGTTCCGATCGACTCGTAGCCTTGACCAATCTTAAGGAAAATAATGGTAGGAAGAGCATTGTCAGGTACGTCGTACTAATTTTTTAGCGATGATATAAGTTATTGTGAAGGCGCAGAGTTATTTTACAGAAGTCTTTAAATCGAAAGCTGAAAGGAATAACAGTCATTAATCAAGAAGTATTGTAATATGTATTTATGCGCTGAATGTAATTCATGAATATACTTCTACATAATCCAGGCACATCTTTATTCGGGGCACGAAAGTAAGGCTGCCGGCATGCGCCGACTTCTTTCATTTTCAGGTAGATGACGTGGGATGTATTTAGGGACGTTTCGGATGGGGGATTGTATTATCTGGTGCGTCTCCGTCGTGATTCTAATGGTGGGTTGTGGTAAGGCATTCAATACTACATAACAAAATAATAAAACCATTGGCTTGCTTGGAAAGATATAAAATATTTTATTAAATCAAAGCGAATCTATAATGAGAAACAAATAAATATTAACGTGGATGGGAGGATTAACATAATCGTAGAACAAAGGGCATCGTTGTTAATATAGATCAATTGATAGCAATTACACTCAATAATGGACGAGTACGTATATTATGTAACAATGACGCCTGTCTATCCATGAGTTCCGAAGCTTGTTAAATACAATGAACAGTATTGAAACTAAAATAAACATTATATAACCGGACAAAACAATCCGACAAATGAATTTAAATAATAACAAGGATAATTTAGAAAAATAAATTCTGCTGTTGAATTCCATTTTTATCGTATGTATCGTGCGATATTTAATTGTGGTACTTCATTCGTTTTCTTTGGGAAAATGAATCTCCTTTTCACGAGGTACTTAACATCATCATTACAAGTAATAAATATTAATGCTGAAACGAAGTAGTTAAACTTCAGTGCAGGTTGCCCAAATATTGTACGTAGTAGTGTCACAAAGTTCATGGACTGGTCGTCTAGTGTCGCTGTCGTGTATTTCAGCGGAGAGTTTGCACAACACGATGTTGCAAGAGGCAGTCGTGTGCATCAAACATCGATAACAATATAATCAACTATGGTGTCTGTTGTGTAGGGTTAGCCGCGGGTCTTCAGAATGCCGTAGTTTGAGCAACGGGAAAATTTATAGTCCTACCAAAAATTAGACAAATCTTCTAGGGAAATGTCTGAGATGATCAACTGGATACATCCCGGATAGCCACTACGGGAATAAGAGGCAAAAGACAGGTCAGAACTCTATGTGATTATTGAACTGTTAGTGCAAGCCTATGAACATACTTACTGTAGTACGTACGCAGGTGTACACTGTGTTGCCTACACTGTAAACGCCAGTCAAAGAAGTTGACTGTAGTACACGAGTGTACGCCGTGTTGCCTGCACAGTAGGCGCAAATCCACGAAATTATTGAGTGTAGTAGTAAAAAGTGCTGCTAGAGATCCTGAAAAGGAACAATAATAATACGGCAACAAGAATAATTATTCAAAGATACTCCTCGTGCACGATGATGAAAGAACAATAACAGTAAAGATCAAAGAACCGCAAAATAAACTTTCACATGCAACACACAAAAATGTCATATGAAAGCAGTGCCTAAAAATAAAACGCATAGGATATTTTAACATTTCATGCTCGAGGATTGGAATCCAAAAAGGTAAACTGTAACCGTAATTGCGCAAATGTATATTACTGTAGTTCGAAGATATATTGTAGATACGCCTTGGCATTGCTCAACGGTGATACATAAGAGTCCACTCATGGGCGTGAAGTTTCTATTAGGCACCGGTTACAGCTCATAATAATCATCAGCACGTTAATATGACCATCATGAGAGATTCTAGCTTGAAATTACCGGAGGATAACTGAAATCCTAATTTACAAATGAAAATACTGAAAATCTAGTTCATTTCGAAGGATGTTCCGATTTAATGAAATCAATCATCGATAACAATATAATAAATAATAATCAAAGAAAATATTATCACATGGGTGGATAAATAACAAACACTGCGTCCAATAAACGACGTACATTTTAAACTATAGATTAAAATTTCTTTTGTTGGTTATTATCTCTTCCGCTCATGTGACGCTACACTGCTACTCTACCTTTACAATAATGGCAAACCTATCTGATGTTATATATAAATACACGAAAATCCAGTAATATGAGTAAAGATAAATCAATGAACTAACATTGTTAATTCAGAAGTTTCTGAAGGATTAAACATGCAATTCAAGACAGAGTAATCTCAAATTATTTATCTTTTCCGCCGCAAATAAAGAATAAATATTTGTTCGTTTATATCTATGTCCATTTCGGGCCAAAAATCCTTGTCCTTTAGTATCCCATTAACAGCATTTACAACCGTCGCACAAAATAACGACTTCGCCCTATTAACAACATGAGTGCTTACTAAAATAATATATGTAACGCCCTGGAACCTAAAAATAAAATTAGAACACTCAAAACCAAACTCTGCAGCTAAGCACGGATAATAAATTGAAGAACTAAAACAGAAGAACAACATAATTATGGTGTCCTCAAGCTGCTGCACCTAAACAAAAAAAAATATTCAAATCTACGTGCTACTATAATGAACAATCATGAATTGAAATTATCAAGACACACCAACATCTGGATTCGTCCACGATCTCTCCCCTCGATTTCTGAAATTCTGCCAATATCTGCAAGAAACATGCACTAATACTACAGTTATTCACACGGAAAATAAGTAGGTTGCATATTGGTTAGTATGAACCTAACTTTATTCTTAATCAAAGTGCAATTTAAACGTCTCGTTGGGGTAACATTAATTCTAAGAATTTCATCCCATATGTATTTATTATAATTCATATAATGCCTGTCTCATAATCATGTATCATATTAATATTATTGATGATCATTCACATGTTCATCTTGAAAACATTCTTCAGAAAACAGTACCCTCACGGTACACTTATAAAATCCTAACTGCTTGTCTCTTCCGCAGTATCACATTGACATTCGCATGTTGAGCCTCTACTTTACTATATTCCAATATCAACATTCTTGGGATTTCTTGAAGACAACATTACATCATACGTAACCCCTATTTTCCAATCAATAATCCAATATAACAATGGCGCACCATATCATAATCAATCACATCGACGACCCCAACATTCAACAGAACCATACAACTTCATATACGCATCATGCTTATTTCACTCAAATATACAAGCTCATAACTACCGAAGACATTCTCAATTCTAAACATATGTGAATTCTATAACCCGAAATGTTCCTTTTATGAAGACTCGGTCAGGCCATATGAAATATCTGATTCATGAAAGAAAATTCCTTACACTTCACCACATCGTAAATTCTTCCTAAATATTTCCAATAAGACTTATTCATGAAGACATTGGTAAGTTAATTTCATCGAAAGAGACTGTATCATGCAAACGATAGCTAAATCATAATGCAATTCCCGTATTACAAGCTATAAATGTGCACTCGAAACTTTGATGAAATGAGCACATCATCAAATCGAATTCCAATCATGCCATCATTTAGGAGGATTAAAGCGCCCATCGACATTGTAAAATGTATATAGATGATTCTACATCGTCACTCAAGTTGCTTTATGTATAACACGTTACTCTTATAATCATGAAATAAAATATGTAACTACACAATATACAATATAATGGGAAAAGTAAAGGACGAGTCTTTTGTATTCATCTTAACTGTTGAGTTCTTAAAAATATAATTCGATCATCCAGGTCCTCGGAACACTGCCTTTCCTTCATATTACCACATTTTCCAGGCCCGTTGGGACTCCATTGCGGTTTAAGCCTACATCATTGTATTGGCGTATCTTTCAAGATGACAATTCTCCATTTGATCCGTCATAGAGTAAACTGCAACTTATATAATTAGTACAATATTATACATCGAAATAAATCTCAATATTATGAAGCCACACTCGCCTTGTATGTCTTTCCTTAAAGAACTATATTTTCTACTTTTACGGTTTACTTTATTTATTGGCAAACGATTATCAGATAGATTCGACTGCACTGCAGTTAGATTTCCCTGCATTCAAGACAAGCGATGTTCATTCTCATTTTCTTTATGTTCTTTTCATATAAAACAAACCCAATTCATTACTACAATAATGCAGCGTTTTTCTGATTAGAATAATCTTAGCAACTTAACCTCTCTTTGTAGTACTTCTGAGAATCGAAGAACATTCTATTTGACATAACTGATCTCACGCGCAGGAATGCTTAATTAACAATGGAATGCGCCCAATAATTCATAACGTTGTTTCTCCAATTCTATTCGAGTCGATAGTTTCCTAAAGGTCAATCATTTGTAAATGTTCATAGTAAGTAGATACTGCATAACTAATAGAAGTGAAGGCAAATCTAACATGTATAATTCATAATATTTAAACAGTCCATTACCTGCGTTCTATAAACTGTCATAGAAATGAAACATTGCACACTAGTAATCAATTTACTCTCCCATCGAATACGGTCCTTTTTAGTCAACAGTAGTTGATTCTAATAATTATAATATTTTAAATTAAAATGCTTAAAATTTCCCGCCTTTTTATCGATATATTTCTGTTTCCCTTATAAATTCAAAATTTATAAGAATTTTCGTACTTTCCTTTTTCAAACCTCCATCTACAAAATGAACCTCAATCTCTAACATAGACTGTGCTTTAGATATTTTTGTCGAGTTTTTATTCCGAACGCCTGAAAATATGAATACGTTTGTAAATAAATATGTTATATAAAATGTAATGTAAATCCTATTGATATGAATGAGGTACAGATTGTTGTACAACAATATGGGAGAAAACCCTGAAAAAATCATAATTATCCGTGAAATAAGATAGTTATGAAGGAAACCGTGATATATTGTTATAAAGGCGGGATATTTTGAACATTTAATTTAAAATTGTTAATTTTGTCATTATTGAAGTTGCTTCTGATTACTAGGAAGATTGCCAATACTGGGATACGTGCAGCGTTTGTCAACAACGTTTGTATCATATATAACAATCGAATGAATATTGACCTGTTTTCCCCGTGTTAACACGTGTTACCACATACAATAGATGTGCCTAGTTAGAAAATACTTATATTCACATCAAATTACAAAGAGTCTGAGGACGATGAAAAAGACTAAAACAAAGAATCTTCTGAGGTTAAAAACACACTATAATTAATTCTATCATCTTGGATCCATGATCCAGACCAAGGCCAGGACGCGGCGTGAACTCAGAACACGTCTTTCTCCCGTGGTTGCAAAACAGAGAGTCAAAGCTGCCGCAAGCCCACAAGGAGTCGTTGGCTGGCCCAAGATGACGCTGTGTGTTGATTGGCCAGAGACAGCGCCAACAAGATTAGACCAGCTGCCGTAGATAGCATCACAAAGATGAAATGAATAACCACTACTCGTGCGGAGTAGAAGAGGTACACCAAGAAGAATATGAGAAATAGGAGCTTAGCGCTCAAGGCGAAATGGCATTATAATCAAACATGTGACACCAAGTCACATAGAATATAATAGTAGAAGACAAATTGGAAATAAATTCCCAGTAACACAGATTTCTACAGCGTGTTTGCCACGTCTAAATTGTTAACGGAGAGGGCCCCCAAAATGTAACCTTGGTTACGAACTAACGCGACTAGATTTCACTTAAATTACTTTATCACCTACGTACTCTCATTCGAGATTTCTTGTAACGGATTCAAGAGAAGAAAGGCAGGATACTTTTTCTAATCTCGTTTATGAAGACGTTACATTTACAATATCATAGTTAAAACACTTCACCTGGACTCAGCTACAATAACATGAGTATATTTCCATGAAAACAGATAGAAACATGCAACATATTAAAGAACGCCGAACATCATAATCGTGGAGTCACTGGCGGAATTCACACATGGAAATTCACTTGTGGTCAATACCTTAGAATATCATCCCATATTTTTCACTGTGTGCGTATTCGAAGGTCTCTGTACTATATCGTACCACATTTTTATATCTTCCATATTTAGACAACGTATTCTTATAGTTATTATTTTTTATTACTATACATCATTGCTGTATTAATGTAGTAATATCTGAGACTGGAGCGCTCCCATATTCAATAATAACAGTTTATTTTGTTCAAACAGTTGGGAAATACAGAGCTATTCGCAGGTATGGAAATATACAACGTAAAATTTGTAATAATTGTAATTATAAAAAAATGATATTTGTTCGGGGCCTCGACCCATGTGGACCCTTTTCCCCTACTGGCACCATATTGTATGAATCTGAATGTAATTGGAATGGCAGTGCTGTGCTATGTTGTGTGTGAGGAAGGAAAGATGGAGGACGTCACAAACACCCAGTCCCCAGGCCATGGATATTAATCATTATAATTAAAAACCGCTGACCCGGCCGGGAATCGAACCTGGAGCCACCGGGTGACAGACGGACGCGTCGCCCCCTACACCGCGGGGTCGGACTTTCCCTTTAAAAATTGTGAGTAAGAAGGAGAAGCCAGTGGTTATGGGCGCACCGCTGTGAGCTTCTGTTCGTGAGTTATTTGGTTCGAAACCCACTGTGGACAGCCCTAAAGGTGGTTTTCCTTGTTTTCGGTTCGCACACTATCAAATGCTGGGGCTATGTCTTAATTAAATCCACGGCCGCTTTCTTTCCATTCTTAGCCTATTCCTGTCCAGTGTTCGCCATGAGACCTATTTGAGTCGGTGTGACGTAAAGCCAATTGTGTAAAGAAATCGGAAGGAGAATCCAAGTCTTGCATTCTGGAAGTTATTACACCGGCTCCGTACCTAACTCCGGGCCGAAAAGTTATAATTCAGGGCATGGACATGAGACTGCAGCCTTGCTGCCCTAGATCAAGGAATCTCTCAGTGATGATAGGATATGCACAGTCGAACGGGCTTGGACATATACAGACAGAGTGGTGGTTAAGGAAGACTATATATGTGTGTGAAGGACGCGATCCTGATAAATATTTACTAATTTACTGAGTTACCCCGTTTCATTTTACCAGATTGTGTAGAGCTGTGCAAATGCACGCTCTGCTACGAAAAGCTACATTCACAACGCTAATTATTACTTTGAAAGGTCTGCTTCCATACACGAGTAGCATGCTTCGATTTCTGAATTTGTGAATACGATCAGTGAATAACCCGATGCAAAACCTGCACAAGCTCCATTTAACCAAACCTTTACAAATTTAAACAAAATATTCAGTTTTTCACCCCATGCAGAGAATGGTGTCATATTGTGATTAATTCGATGCCCTTTCCATAAATGACCGTCTGTGACACCTTCAAAACACTCTACACGTTGAGCCATAGATATGTGAATCTAATTTCAGGCCTAGAATACCTTCTTTAATTTCAGAACCATACTTAGACAGTTGAAAGCAGTTAGTTTCCACCAAGACGCATGGCTATGCTAATTACCAACTGATGAGCCAAATTTAGCACACTGGGGCGAAACGCTGGCAACCAGGAATGAGTTAGCTGAAAAATGTATAATGCCCAATAACGGAGCAACTATATTGGTATTATAAATTTAGTCATTCGGGATAAATATTTCAGATTCTCTACGGGAGTCAACATGTATGCCATCTGATACCCAGGGAGGCGTAATTTTTTGGAAATGAGACGAAGTCTGTCATAGTGTATTAGCACTGCCGGTGGCACCAAGTAGCCTACGCAGTGGCCTCCGCGATATGCACTAGCCATGCGTCTTGGTGGGTGTGCTATTTACCAACTGAGGAGCCCAATTTAGCACACTGGGGTGAAACGCCGGCAACCAGGAATGAGTTAGCTGCAAAATTTATAATTTCCAATAAGGGCCCAATTACGTTGGTGTTATAAATTTACTCATTCGGGACAAATATTGTAGGTTCCCTATGAGAATCAACATCTAAGTCATCTGAACGTTGCCAAAATGTGGAGGTTTTAAAATCGAAAAGATTTTAATTCAGAACTTGTTACGACTGTTCAACCTCTTATTGGAGAGACGAAGAACCTTTTCTTTAATTTGATGACTTATTGGTTGTTCTGTCTTTATTAATTTCTTCGTAACACTTTATTCGCAGAATACAGAAGGTATCCCAATTTCGAGGTGGCCGAGAGTCGTGAGATTAATTCCGTGTTACTGGAGCTCCAGACAAGTATATCTACTGCTCCAACTCTGGAAAGGAATTTGAAACTCATGAATGTAGAACGACTTTGCAATCAAGATGTGTGAATTCATTTGTTCTGGCAACAAGAATTTTATCTTGGTCTGACATCATCTGGTAATGCTATAGCGCCACCATTTTGATAAATCAAATCCGCCATACCACAGGCTATCAATTAGTGCAGCTCTGGGTGTTGGTGTGGTAGCACTTAGTTTAAGGCGACATTTGATACGCCTTAGTGGATTCTACAGCTGTGCGGATAAGGCAATCAAGTAATGGTCACTTAAAAAAAACGTTGTGAAAAAATCAAAAGGATTCTTTCCTTCGCATGATATCATGAGATTCGGATATTAAATGCCTTCAAAATTATTGAATTCACATTCAAGAGTATAGAGCGACTTATCAAATAACCCAAAAGTTCAAAATTGCTGATTGCGAACGTTAGAAAGATCCTGAAGATATCCCAAATTCAAAACTGCCAAGAGTCGTGAGATTAATTCCGTTTTACTAGAGCCCCGGACTAGTATATCTACAGATACGGTTGTGGAAAGTAATTTTAAACTCATGAATGTAGAACGGCTTTGTAATCAAGATGTGCAAATTTGTTTAACATTAAGAAATACAATGTGTCCATGGGAAACGACACAAGTGCCCTAAAAGATTTGTCGGTGTATGTGCCATGGCCGACACTCCAGTAAAGGATATCTGATCCTACTTCTGCTCCTTGTAGTTCAAAAAGAGTACATTATGCTGCACATGATATTTATGCTCAAGGAAGTACTCAAGACAACGATGTAAGTGCCTGCGCCGTCTAGTAGTGGCTAGTGGCTAGTGCTTGCCATGGGCTGTGGAGACGTTTCGATATTGCTTCTGAAACAGATAAGTTCCAGATTTACAGTGTCATCGATTCAGGTTACTACTGTAAGTCCCAATGTACTACAAATAAAGCCATCTCTAAGTGACATTCAGGTGTGATTACTTTCCATATAACGAGAAGAGGAAAAAATATCCTCCAGATCCTTGCAAATTAGAACAATACATCCGCTGAAAAGAATAAGGAATAACTGTAGAGAAGAAGGATACTCTAACCATGTTGTAGGTCATACACTTCAAAATATCATAAATTATATGAAGATACTTGAAAGTCAGTTTATTTTTCAAAACACCTACAGAGTTTGTTTTACTCGTGAGTATGAAGTGATATGCAAACAACTCTATGCTCACCGAGCTCGATAGCTGCAGTCGCTTAAGTGCGGCCAGTATCCAGTATTCGGGAGATAGGTGGTTCGAACCCCACTGTCGGCAGCTCTGAAGATGGTTTTCCGTGGTTTCCCATTTCCACACCAGGCAAATGCTGGGGTTGTACCTTAATTAAGGCCACGGCCGCTTCCTTCCCAGTCCTAGCCCTTTCCTGTCCCATCGTCACCATAAGACCTATCTGTGTCGGTGCGACGTAAAGCCAATAGCAAAAAAAACTGTATGCTCAGAAGAATGTTAAAAAGGAGCTCGTATTCATTATTTATTTCTTGTTATTTTCTGTTATGTCCCATGTAATAATGTATTGCATCTGATATTCTTGTACTAATTGGCAATTTCTTGTACTTATATCTATCCTGATGAGGAACTACATGGCACTTATATCTTATCCAGGCATACAAAATGTCACTCCGTGCTATGCTTTTGCTATTAATAGAATATCACTATTTCACATGGCAATATATCACATGACAGTCCGACAAATTATGAAAGCTTTCAAAAATAAAAATCACATTAAGAAATAATCTGCAAAAATGATTTCTTCTGTTTCCTGACAGTTTCAGTTCATAGACTTACATCGTTTCCCACGGACAGTTGACAAAGGTAAAGAATAACATTTGCAACCTACACTGACTATGTACTTTATTTCGACAACGCCTGTCTCATGGTAAATATTTAACATCAAAAGTAGCGGCCGTGACAAAAACAGAGCTCCATTAAAATTTTGAAAACTTCGGTAACTTACATCAAGGTGGCAGGTCGAAAGATATGATCGTCGGTAGTGCGAAAAACAAACTGAAGCACACTAGTAGACTAACTGAATTTGAGGTATTGCGGAGTTTGATATACCTTAGAACTCTAATCTCGAATAATGGAGGCTGCTCGGAGGAGGTAAGTGCGACCAGCGTGGTGACTGACAAACTTAGCAAGATATGAAGGAGCAGGTCCATCACAAAAAATCCCTTGAGGCAAGCAACTCAATGTTGAAAATATCCCAGGGATATGAGCTACGAATTTTAAATAAACAAAGTATAATAAAGAATGCTAACATATTATTTATTTATTCCTAAAATTAAAATTATTTTCTTAATCATAGTTATCCGGCCGATCAGATTAGCAGTTTGCATTTTTCTACCACTACGAGCGCCAATGTGAGTCAATGCAGAGTTTTACTTAACCTCTTATAACTACAAAGGTGTGAACATTTTTCAAAAAATCGAAAGTAACCTAACTGATAACATGAAAAGTCGCAAATAACTCACACTTATGATCATTAAAACCAGAACACCTTGAAAGACTAGAGATAGGAAGTTCATATTCACTCGAAATATGCACTAGTATGTTCTAAAGAAGTGATCAGCATTTGAACCATGTCGGCCCTCAGGTTCAAGATCCACATTGATACCTGGCCCACCACCACCGACTGGCAAAATGCGCCTGCGGCCTGTGACCAGAGAAGCCGTATGCCAGAACCTTACGTCAAATGAGTGAGTTTGAAAGAGGGCGCATTATAGGCATGAGAAAACGTGATGCATCCATCCGAGAAATCGCTGCTCGTTTAGGGCGAAGTGTGTCGGCAGTGCAACGGGTGGGTACAGAATGCTTCACAGAAGGCTGTAGAACACGACGAGGTAGCTCTGGTCGCACCACCGAGACCCAGACCAACCCCGAGAAGATCGACACCTCAACCGAATGGCATTGCAGGACAGATCTGCGTCCTCCTCGGCTCTGGCGCAACAGTGGAACAGATCATACACTATCAGTAGTGACAATCCCACAGCGTGTATTACGGTTTGGATTATCAGCGCGTCGTTAACTTTTCCGCCTATCTTTGACTGATGTGCATAAACATGCTAGACTGCAATGGTGTATGGAACGACGTTACTGGGTACGGACGAATCCAGGTTCTGTTTGTTTGAAAATGGTGGCCTCATTTTGGTTCGCCGCAGACAGGGGAAGAGGCATCACATTGACTGCGTTCGCACAAGATATACAGCGCCAACTGAAGGCCCTATGGTGTGGGGTGTTATTGGGTACAACTACAAATCACAGTTGGTGCGTGTCCAGGGCACAGTGACCAGTTTGACCTACGTGAATGACATCCTGCGACCCGTAGCCATACCTTTCCTGCACGACATTCCAGACGCCATATTTCAGAAGGACATTGCGAGACCACATGTTGCTGCACGAACACGTGCCTTCTTGTTGTCATAGGATGCCAGACTGTTGCCCTGGCCCGCCCGATCACCGGACTTGTCGCCAATCGAAAATGTGTCGGATATGGCGAAACGACGGGTACGGCGCTGTGACCCAGTGTCAAGCACCAAAGATGAACTGTGGAACCAGGGGAATGCAGCATGTTTGGCTGTACCCCTCGACGCCACGCCATTCACGCCGTACACGTCGATGCAATCACGCATGGAACAAGTTATCAGTGCCCAAGGAGGACCCAGTGGAGCAGGACATATTACGAACCTAGCTGATTGAAATGTTAATCGTTCCTGAAGAACATACTATTGAACATATCCTGCGAATATGAACTTTCTATCTCTATTCCTTCAAAGTGTTTTGTTTTTATGAACATCAGTGTATATATTTCAATTTTAATTACACTGAGGTTGACAGTACACTGATAGACACGATTTCGTGCCTCTATCTTTACATTTTAATTATAGCCCCTTCATATCGGATTGTTTCGCATACTGTTTTATTTTCATGTGGAATAGTACGAGAGACCTGGATGACCTTATGAGAGATATGTTCGCTCATTACACAGCCGAAACAATCAATGTCCAACATGACGTCAATACCAGCCTATGAATTGAGATTGTGTCGTAATGTGTCAAAAAAATCGGGGATAGGCTTTATCGGAAAAAAGCCGGCAACATTTTAGGCGTGAATACGTCAATGTGGTCTGGTGAAATAAAATGCGACAATCTATTTTTGGCTTAACACTAGTTACAGAGCTTGTGAAATAGACTCCTGTGATACTACAAATTAGACATACGACAAAGTTGCTAAGTTAATGTTTTGCAAAAATATCTGATGGTGACAGGTGAGTCCCCCGGCTCTTACGAGAAGGGCCCGGGCTCGCTTCCCGACAAGGACAGGGATTTTTATCCGAACCTGAGGGCTGGCTCGTTGTCCAATCAGCCTACGTGATTACAACTGAGGAGCTGTCTGACGGTGAGATGGTGGCCCCAGTCTGGAAAGACAAGAACATTCCGAAAGGACTCGTCGTGGTGACCACACGACACCTCGTAATATGCAGGCCTTCGGGCTGCGCATCGGTCGCTTGGTAGGCCACGGCCCTTCGGGGCTGTTGCGCCATGGGGTTTGTTTTGTTTTTGGACAAGGAAGTCTACCATAGGTAAAGCACTCAAGCTCCCAAATGAAGCCGTTCTTAATGAATCTGAGCAAATCTTTCGTTTTGAGGGAATACAAATTTAAATCTCAACACAGAATGATAGGCATATTGCATATGAGACTGTCCTCGTAGTTGGGCAATGTGCCTGTGTCAGAAAGGAGCTGACAAATGTGTGTGGCTAGATGCCCATATCTGAGAGCACGGTTGAATTGGATCGTGTTGTTTCGTAACGATCATCTCCATGAAGTCTTCTGAAATTTCTATATTAGCACTCGGATCTTTATTTGCGATATCATTCAGTCAATTAATATACCAAGGGAGATGTTCAACAAAATTACAAATTCTTGGCAATTATTGAAGAAAAGTAGTACGTAAACAACAGATAAGGAATCTTCCACCTGGGAGACTGCTCTGAATGCAGATCAGTTGTGATTGATTGATTGATTGATTGATTGATTGATTGATTGATTGATTGATTGATTGATTGATTGATTGATTGATTGATTGATCAGAGGCATAGAATTAGAATCGCCCTCCTTAAATCCGAGGCTAGTACCGCGATCACTCTGACGCTTAGCTTCTGAAACGTACCGTGTACCATCTACAAAGTTGTGAATTACTTTGTGGTACACGAATCGTATCGCCAGGCAGATCATTTACAGCATGACGCATTTTAATGTCCAAAATAATAATAATAATAATAATAATAATAATAATAATAATAATAATAATAATAATAATAATTGTTACCGTGTTTTTGCGGTAGTTATGCGTGAAAGAAGGCGCGGGGTGGTGAATAGGTCTCAAGCTACGAAAGTAAAATTAATTTAAAATTTAACAAGGTTATATTTTTCTTTCAAAATAAAGAAATAACAAGCATGGCAGGTACAGAGTAGCAAGTCAAAAGGTAGTTACAATATTTACAGGATTTGGGCTTCGAGCCCCGAATTCACATTTCTAGGGCAATTAGCCCAACCTTACTCCAAAATAAGTTTTACCAGAGGGGCCGAAAACCCCATTCATGTCCCAGAGCACTTGCTCCAAATTACACAGAAAAGCCTCCTCGAGGCATACAACACTCAATTTTCGAAAAGAGCCACTCGCTCTCAACTTTAAGCCTCTCAAAGGCCACACCAAACTCCACCTTCAAGTTGTCCTCTCGGGACATAGACACAGGGGTAAAATACCCAACCTACTGAGGTCTATTAAATAAAAAGGGGTAATTACATGACCTCTAAAATAACAATTTGAGAGGAGGCGATCTTGCACTCCTAATACGCTTTGTTTAAAACCTACTTGGCACTAGGCCGTTAATACAAGGGCTAATCCCATACTAAAGAGGTGACTTAATAAGGAAATAATTTACATTAAGTCGAAGAAGAATAGGTTGAGAAAAATATAAGTTCACCTCAAAAAATATGAGTGGGAGCTCGAGAGGGTTAAGCACTCTCTATCCCAATATGTAGTTTAAAAGATAGAATAGATAGAAGTTTCTTTACATTTTAAGGAAGGTTACATAATGGAAAAACTTCGGACCCGCCCCGAGAGTTAAACTGCTGAGCAAGCAAGAAAAGAAGTAATTAGTCGGCCATTACCTGGTTGTTGACTGTCGCCGAAGAAAGAGGCGCTTCCCGCCCCCTGCTATGTACTTTACACACTGAAAGATGGAACAGAAGTGGCCCGGAGACCCAAAAATCAGCAGTTTATATCCTCTCGCGGAAGGTTCGAGGCGTTAGGGGAATGAGAACACCCCCCCCCACAAAAACTTTTATTGGGTAGGATACCGAAACATATTCCAGTTGGGGGAAGCTACATTCAATTGGTCAGAAATAAATTAAAGAAATTCGGGATAGGCTAAATACAAAACAAGGGGAAAGAGAGGGGTATACAGCCAACTTAAGCAATAACAGAAAGAAATTTAACAAGAAACAAACTTTTGAAATAAAAATTTCTCCAAAAAAAAAAAAAAAACACAGTTCTTTCACTCCGCACTAGGGTGCACTATTGTTGATCTTCAGTAGTGTCCTCTAGAAGAGAAAGTTCACACTTCTTACTACAAGCAAAACAAAAATACGTCGAAAATGGCATAGTTCAAAAACTCCAAATTTTCCACGTAGTGACATCTTCTGAGAAACTTGAAAATTAATACCATCAATAAAGTTCAGACTTCCTCCAGCAGAGGAGTTTCAATTGGCGCACATTTTAAATTAGCGGGGTGGAGGTGTACCGCCCGGTACAGACCTCCCCCCCCCCCCAAAAGTTCCTCCAGGGGTGAAACATGAAATTTGTTTGCAAACAAGGTCCAAGTTTTGATGTAGATATGGAGATTAATTGCCGAAGAATTTATAAGATTTTCTTAATGTGGTTTGATTCAGTTTCAAAATTTTTGTTGTAACAGGAGAAGTAAAGTTTTTATGGTTGTAGAAGTTGAATTCAGAAGATAAACTTTTAATACTTGAAAGTGAAGAAAAATTTTGCAAGGACCACCAAATATTGCTGTTGAATTCCCAAGTGCAGTAATTGCTGATAGTAATAGTTCATGTAGTTAATGTTGATTAAGTTGGATGGCCAGACCGGCCGTTGCAGCTTGTGTCCAGAGGAGGCCGCTCGGACCCCTCAAGTACCCTGAGATACCGCTCGCCCGCACTATGAGGGGAGCAGTGGTGTTGAAGCACGCCGCGCCCGCGGTGAACATATACAGGCTGCGGTCCAGTAGCAGGTCGTGCGCCGCACATCAGCCTTAGCCGGGAGGAGAGCTCCGGCTCGCCGTGCCCATGTGGTCCTCGCTGGGGAAGAGGGGGCCCTTCCTCTGACCCAGTCGCAGCACGGCGCCGCGCGGCTGCGGGGGCACTGAAACGTTAAAGCTAGGCGGCAGAATTGTTGGACCATCATCTTTTTTTGAGGGCACAGGCTTGGTGGAGAGGTTGAGGGGCCAGCGGCGTGCAGAAATCCATGGCCTTAATTAAGCCACTGTGTAGAGCGGAGCAGGAGGCGGGAGCGAGGTAATGGCCGTGGGCCGTGGCAAGGACAGGATGGCCGTTTAACCGTGCGGGAGGGGTTTACAAAAACTTACATATGAAACAAAATATTATAGAAGGGGCAGAATGCCTTAAAAGTGAAAACTCAGCTGGATTACTTAATAATAACGTAACCGGCGTCAGGAAATCGAGAATGACACATGGCCCATGAAATCTGGGGGCAAGCTTGCCCGCGGGAACAAAATTCTTGACCATCACTTGGTCGCCTACCTTCAGTTTGGTGGGTCTCCGTCCACGATCATACCTTTCCCTAACCTTTTCATGAGACACTATAAGATTGGCTTTAGCCTTCTTCCAAAGATCTTTAATGTTGTCCGGATCTATTGTCTCAGGTAGAATGTCACTCAGAGACCAGAGGTTAGAGAGCGGGGTGTTGGGAACAAATCTGAACATCAAAGAGGCTGGAGTAAATTTATGTGATTCATGAACCGCCGAATTCAAAGCAAAAGCTAACCAATGCAGGGACGTGTCCCACCTGGAATGATCTTCATGGTGATAGGCAATAAGCGCGGACCTGAGATTACGGTTAACCCGTTCAGCCAGAGATGGTTGAGGGTAATAAGCAGAAGTTGTCACATGAGAGATAGACAGGTCAAAGCAGAACTTACGAAATAGATTAGATGTAAAAGCCTTAGCATTATCAGATACAATATATTGGCACGGACCGAAAGAAGCAAAAATAGAATTTAGGCAAGTAATGGTGGACTGAGCGGTAGCCAGCTTAGTCGGAAATAACCAGGAAAATCTAGTAAAGCCATCTACGCATACAAAGATGAACTTGTTGGCATTTCCCTTTGACTGGGGGAAGGGTCCTACATAATCGATATACAGGCGTTCCATGGGACGCGACGCTTAATGCGAAGACAAAAGGCCTACCTTGGTGGACATGGTGGGTTTACTGAGCAAACAAGATTTACAAGCTTTTACTAGTTCACGGATTTCACCGTCCATACCCTTCCAGATGAACATTTCACGAATCTTCTCACGAGTTTTAAAGATTCCAAGATGCCCTCCTAATGGGGTCTCATGATAGTATTTGAAGATCATAGGCACAAGAACAGCTGGAACGACAACCTTCATCATCTTATCATGCCTCGAAGGGCAACATAGAACACCATTCCTCAGAACATAAGGGACAACATGTTCCCCAGAAGAAAGGGTTTCCATTATCGGAGCCAGCGTCGGATCTTCACGTTGGTATATCTCGATATCCCTAAAGAGCATGGGAGCATCAGTTAAGATGGCATTGACACCAGATAGTATGGACTCGGGAGGTGATGAACTGTCGGCCGGTTTGTGGGTCTCGACGTCGTTGGAAAACATACGGCTGAGTCCATCAGCGACAACATTTTCGGTACCTCTGATATGCCGGACATCAAATGGGAAGGCAGAAATACGGATGGCCCAACGGGCTATACGACCAGTACGACGCGGCCTACCTAAGACCCAGCTTAAGGCTTGATTATCTGTCTCCAGGTCGAATTTGACATGTTCCAGATAGAGACGGAACTTCTCTAAGGCAAATAAGACTGCCAACCCTTCGAGCTCATAGATAGAATACTTGGCTTCTTGAGCCGATAGAGTCCTAGATGCATAGGCGATGGGTCGCCTCCCCAGTTCAGTCTCTTGAAGAAGGACAGCAGCTACTGCTGACGACGACGCATCGGTTTGGACGATGAATTTCTTCGAGAAATCAGGCATAGCAAGTACAGGGGCATTACAGAGAGCTAATTTAAGATCTTCAAAAGCGGCTTGTTGAGAAGGTCCCCACTCGAATTTGATGCCTTTCCTACGAAGAAGGTTCAAGGGCGCCGCTCTATTAGCAAAGTTAGGAATGAACTTCCTGAAGAAATTCACCATACCAATAAACCTGGCGATACCTTTAATGTCATTGGGAGGTTTAAAATCACGGATGGCCTGTGTTCTAGAATGATCGACCGCTACACCATCAGGTGACACAATATGCCCTAGGAACGACATAGAGGGCTTAGCAAAGGCAACCTTGGACAACTTGACAGTTAACCCAGCCTTACGAAGGCGATCGAGAACTTCTCGCAGATGATCTAGATGTTCTTCAAAAGTCTCTGAAAATACGACGACATCATCCAAGTAATGATATAAGTACTCAAATTTGATGTCGGAGAAGACCCTATCTAGTAGCCTAGTGAGTACAGCTGCTCCCGTGGGGAGCCCGAAAGGCACGCGGTTGTATTCGTATAAGTTCCAGTCCGTGGCAAACGCTGTAAGATGTTTAGACTGTTCGGCAAGGGGAATCTGATTATAGGCCTGATTCAAGTCCAAGATAGTAAAGAACTTGGCCTTACGGAACCATGAAAAACAAGAATGAAGGTCGGGAAGGGGCACAGATTGTAACACCACTTTCCGATTGAGAGCCCTATAATCAATGACAGGCCTGAAGCCTCCTTGGGGTTTCGGGACTAGAAAAATAGGTGACGAATACGCCGACTTAGAGGGCCTAATAATACCATCCTTCAACATCTGATCAATGATTTCTTTCAATGCCTTCATTTTAGGTGGAGATAGCCTATATGGTGGAAAACGGACAGGAATCGAATCTGTGACCTCAATTTTGTATTCAATAAGGTCAGTAACACCAAGAGTATCAGAGAACACCTCTGGAAATGACTGACATAATTTACGAATACTATCAGCCTGCTCCTCAGGTAGATGTCTAAGGTCTAACAACATCTCATCCTGGGTAGGCGAAATAGATGAACATGATACAGAATTACACTTTAGCAAGGGAATTTTACAATTGGACACAAATTTGAACGTGCACGACTTACTCTGAAGATCGAGCACAAGACCAGTGCGAGAAATGAAGTCCGCTCCCAGTATGATGGGGCAAGACAAGTGCTTAGCCACAAACAGTTTGGTTTTCCATGTGAATTTAAAAATACGAATTTTGACCTGTACAGAACCTAAAATTTCTAATGGAGATGAATTAGCCGAAACATATTGAACGGTAGATGAGCCATAGTCATGTAATTTACAAACAGACTTCAATTTTGAATACCATTGGTCCGAAATAATTGAACAAACACTGCCTGAATCTAATAGAGCTGTTATAGGCTCGTTATTCAACTCAATCTTAAGAAAAGGAACAGGTGCGGGGGTATCCGCCGCAATCCTAAGACACTCTTTGGGGCATTCGAAAGATGGATTTGCAAATTGAACGTTCCCTGAATTCACGACCTTTTTGCCAGGGGCTGAGCCTTGAGAAGCCGATTGAGTCGACTCAGCCGAAGCCGCTAGTGACATTTTATTATTGGCATTGGTGGAATTTGCACCAGAAGTTGAGCAGGAGGGGGTGCTATTTGAGTTTGGGCAATTCTTGACGATATGTGAGAAAGCCCCACATTTAAAACAGCCTTGTGATGAACCAGCTCCATTATTTGCCCTACTAGGCTTGATCAGTGGACACTTATTGCGAAGATGGTCAGGCGACCCGCAAGCATAACATTTACGAGGTGTGACTGACTGGGCACATGCGAGGCTATTTGTATATTATTCATTTTCACAGATGACTACGTAAACTCTTATCAGAATATTATTTTCAGGTTGTCGTTTAGGGTAATAAAAATTGCCATACCAGGACGAAGCATTCAGCTTCCATAACAACATAAAAGCTGTGAACAAAATGCTGCTTTATGGGTACGAAACGTGGTTGGTACCAACACAACAGATTTTAAAGGCCACATATGTGTACTCTGAGCATTGGAGTACCAATTATAAGCACATTTAAAATACACTTAAGTTAATAGCATCAAATGTGCCGATGCCTCTGAAGAGGTTAAAACACAGACACTAGCAGTAAAAGCATGCGTTAATAAGTTCTTCCCTAAATTCTTTCACTTTACGGAAGACAATCTCTAAGATATGTTCTCAGTTGGTTGCAAGACCAAGGGTATTAACTGACTCTAAATTCCTGACATCTTGAAATGTTTCAAATGAAGATTTCCTTTCTTTAATCTGGAAGATTGCCCGGTTAGAAGTTAATCTGTTAAGTGCACTGCTTGTCGGCAAGCCCATGAGAGAAATGTAAATTAACTGCGGAGTTGAGCTGGTCTTCATTCTCCTTCATAACGGGGAATTAAAGTATACCAAGAACATATTTCTTAAATTAGTGTTTCGTAATCAAGGTAGCGGATCAATATTGCAGAGAGATACTTAATTATACTTTATTGGTTTCCTGGATTGTCATAATTTTTGCCCAATGGGTACATTTTTCAGTAGATTTTTCTAGAATAGGATCACAAAACCCCGCATTATATTCACTTAAAAATCGGCTCTTCGGCATCTAACTCAGCCACTACAAATGATAAAATAGGCACAAAGAATACACTATTCTTCACCAAAAATACAATTTCGGGAAATTAATATAGACTTTTACACATATGAAACCTGTTTATACATATTAAAAGAACAATTATTGTAATTACTTGATTATTTCAAATAATGAATTAGGCCTACTATACGGGGGAGGGGTCAAAATAAGTGATACATCTGAAATAGTGAATGGAGAACAATAAAACTAATAATATAGATTAGGAAACGAATCATTTCGAGGGTAGGAAGTAATTAAGTTTTCAAGTGTTGAAACGAACTCATTCTTAAGTTTCAGGTACCTGGATATCAAGAGCATTTTGCAGTTGTTGCGGCCATTGAAGTAGTTGCCATGGCACCTCACACGATAGCAGGTCCATACACGAAATGGAAATCTCACATCCATTCGTAAGGAAACGTGTGAGTTTCCATGAAAACTAATTCAAATGCCAGCATAAATACAATACTCTCTTGGTATTCAATACGAATCCTCACCCCTACAACATAAATCTCGATAAACATTTCAACATTTGAAAATATGTTTACAACACAACACAACACAACACAACACAACACAACACAACACAACACAACACAACACAACACAACACAACACTTTTTTGCTATTTGCTTTACGTCGCACCGACACAGATATATCTTATGGCGACGATTGGACAGGAAAGGCCTAGGGATGGGAAGGAAGAGCCCGTGGCCTTCATTAAAAGTACAGCCCCGGCATTTTGAATTTTTGAATTTGAATTTTGAATTTCCCCTGTCCGTGCGCTTAGAGGCGTGCGGCTATGAGCTTGCATCCGGGAGATAGTAGGTTCGAATCCCACTATCGGCAGCCCTGAAGATGCTTTTCCGTGGTTTCCCATTTTCACACCAGGCAAATGCTGGGGCTGTACCTTAATTAAGGCCACATCCGCTTCGTTCCAACTCCAGGCCTTTCCTATCCCATCGTCGCCATAAAACCTATCTGTGTCGGTGCGACGTAAAGCCCCTAGCAAAAAAAAAATCCCCTGTTGTAACCCTACAGCTATCCCCGATCAGCAAAACTTTATTTTTCTTTACATATACCGTATAAATGATGATTTTCCATTGAAACTGAGTCTCGTGACATCTAAACAAATATTCTTTAGATACCAAACGGGAATACCAAAACAAAGGAAGAAATCCATTGAAAATTTTGCGACAGATCCTCACGCACCGAAGAGTAACCCAATCGCTTCCCAGCAACTGGCGGCTATGTGATACATTTCTTAAAAGTATTAAAAACAGGGTTCGTAGCGTCTCTTCTTTTCAGAATCAAGTTCTTTGGCCTGTGAACTGTTATTCTCAAACTTTATTTTTGGATCAATAACAACGCCGATGTTTCTCTGTCTGCACGTTTACTGGATCCGTCGCTAGAGATACAGTGCACTTAAAGACATGATACTGTATAGGCTTTCGGGCTTATGCCGTGTCAAGAAAATAAGATGAAATTCTTATCGTTTCGCAGGGAACTGTGCTCTGCGTCCTCAGAAGAAATCTCGACTGTCCACGAGAAAGGCTTCTTAAACAACGACACTTTAAATTTGGAACGTTTTAATAGAAGTGGAAAATGGTACGTTCATTCGCCACCAGATGCCCCCCAGGACATGACAACGCTAGCGTTCGAAGCGGAAGCTGACCGAACCATCACAATCAGACTGCCAAAAATACCAATAAAAGAAAGTCAATTTAGTTGAGAAAACCTATACATACAAAACGTCTTTAAATCACTTTAAATTATTCGGCGTTTCACCACAGTGCATGGCCCCAGTTTTTGTACAGACATGTACGGAGAAAAGTTAATACTTCTTGATATACACCAAAACAAAAACGAACAAAAAATCCAATCAGTTTAGGAAACTTTAAAATAACAAATTACTCAGTTATACAGTAGTGACATCTTCTGATTAATGTCCCAACTTTATGCATTAGCTGTTTCAAGAGTTGTTCGATAGATGGGGTTTCTTAAGGCGCTTCTTTTAAATGTGCGGGGTTGAGTTGTACCTCCCGGTAAAATTATTATTATTATTATTATTATTATTATTATTATTATTATTATTATTATTATTATTATTATTATTATTATTATCCCTCAAAGCTTCGGTGGAAAGGATTTTTTAAACTCGTCGAAGGGAGATCGACACAGGGAGCTTGGCAAGACAAGTAGGTACGTCTAACTAGACTGCTCATTGTGCATTGCATGAACAGCTATTGAACGCACAGCACTACCACAGAGTTCAGGATCTCACTGAGCAAGTAGCCGCATGGTTTGGGTGACGTAGCTATCAGCTTGCATTCGGGAGATAGTGGATTCAAATCCCTGAAGATGGAAGTCCTGAAGATGGTTGTCCGTGGTTTCAAATTTTCTCACCAGGCAAATGCTGGGGATGTACCTTAATTAAGGCTACGGTTACTTATTTCCCATTCCTAGCGTTTTCTTATCCCATCGTAGCAGGAAGACCTATCTGTGTCGGGACGACGTAGAACAAATTATAATTTAAGAAAAAAAAAACAAGCGCATACCTGTCAAGAGCTGAATTCTGTACCTGGTTCTTGTAACAATGTGAAAGTAATGCAGACGTTCCGCACAATGTGTTGGTTACAGACGAAGCATCCTTTACCTGTGAGGGTATAATTAATTTTCACAATGCTCACACATGGGCAAAAGAAGACGCTCATGCCATTTGCCAAGGTCATTTCCAGCATAGGTTTTCTAAACATTTTAGGGCAGTAAAGTTGGGATATCAGCTTCTTAGACCTGTACGACTGACTGGCTTTAGTTATCTTCATTTTCTGCAGTCTTCTCTGCCAAAGCCTCTGGATGACGTTCAACTATAGAAACATAAGCGGATGTGGCTCATGCACGATTGGGCACCTCGTCAAATCAGTATGTATGTTATTAGATAGCTAGAAGGCCGTTTCCCCAATCGGTGGGTTGGTCGGCATAGTCCCATCAGCTGGAAATCGAGGTCCTCCGTTTTAAATCCACTAGATTTTTATTTCTGGGGGCACCTCACAGACTCGGTGTACCAAGTGGAATTTGCCGACGAATCACCTATAAGACAATGTATTTGTGATTCCGTTGCAACTGTGAGAGCTGATGCGGGTGAGGGCTTCATGGTCTCACCGCACGGAAGTGTCATCGAGTTAACCGAAGACATTTCGAGCATTTCCTGTGAAGGAACAGAACAGTAACTTCGGACGTTGAAGTACATGTTCTAGTAATTGCGAAGTCATATTAAGAGTTATGATTAATAATTCGGAGTTGCCGACAGTTGAATATTTTCTTTTTCGTTTATTCTGACAAATTGAGAGCTACAAAGTTTGAGTGTGACGGTTAACTTTTATTTAGTTCCACTAACTTATTTTAACTGTTTTCGGAGACTCCGCGATGCCGAAATTTTGTCCCACATGCATTCTTCAACGTGGCAGTAAGTCTACTGAGAGGAATCTGACGTATTCGATCAACTTCAAATACCATCAGACTCAGCCAGGATTAAGCCTGCCAAGAAAGGACCAGGAAGCCAGTGCTTTAACCGTCTGAGCCACTCAGCCTTTAAACTTTTTAATTTTATTTCGGTACGGTTAATAAGCACTGCACAGTGCGAGTGTGCCATGCGTTTAGGTACGCGCACCTGTGATATTACATCCGGGAGATAGTGGGTTCGAACCTCACTGTCGGCAGCCCTGAAGATGGTTTTCCGTCGTTGCCCATTTTCACACTAGGCAAATGCTGGGGCTGTACCTTAAATAAGAGCACGGCCGCTTCCTTCCAGATACTAGGCCATTCCTATCCCATCGTTCCCATAAGACCTATCTGTGTAGGTGCGACGTAAAGTATATTGTAAAAAATAAGCACTGCAAACGCACCAGTAAGTTATGATACTTTATTTTAGCTTTATACGTGTTCTCTTCGTTTGGAAGGACCAACTGTAGGTACGTTTTATTTATGTAGTTTAATAACACGTACATTATACGTTCGAAACGAAACGTTCCATGTGGTTTAATAATTCACTTCCAGTATTACTCGCTAGGATTTCCTATCCCATGCATTATTTCCTTGACGCAAGGAACATTGTTTACGTATACGCCAGCATGATATTGCATTGTTCATCCTCCCTTTGTACAATGCAGAACGGGGATAATAGCATACTTAATTTCCTGGAGTGCCTATCCCAACCCTACTCTCGAGTAATTATGATACTACACAATCTTACAGACCCCGCACCAACACAGATGATCAGGCCATTTCCACACTCACTGAAGCATGGGGCTGATGACCACAGATATTCTGAACCCCTAAAGGACCTAACAGCAACAGTCATTAATACTGGATATTCGATACATCTACATCAACCGAGATCGAAGAGGTGTATTAACTACTCTGAAAACATTATATCCCTTTGCTTACGAAAGTAACTTCCGACGATTACAAAAAAGTGATATACAGTGGTTCGACGCATCATTCTCGATTGCTACAAGAAATATCTTCACGCATACCCCTAACACTCTGTATATAGAGATTAAATATTAATTAAAAACTACTCATCATAAAACACTACCTATCGAATTTCATTCAAACCACTTCCTAAACCCTATCAGCAGTAATAAGAACGACTTGTGAAATTTTCCGCAAAATCGGTCCAGTAGTTTTTGAGTCCACTCGAGACGAACAAACAAATATTCGTTTTTATATATTAAAAGATTTAAACTTCCCAGTAATAACTTATTTTCTGAAATTAAAGTATGGCAATGTCTTTGAAACAAGTCCAGCCTATAATACTCGAATTGTTTCAATCCATTGATACATGTACAAAACACATACCTCCTGTACATCTTGATTATAAACCACTGTGCCTTTCAACATTTAGTCAGCAAGGCTCTGTGAATAAACTACCCCACCCTCCACGGCCCTCTTGTTTGTTACTAGCTCTCTGGCCTCGTTTGATTTCAGAACTATATTCTATATTTTCTATAAATAAAAGAATTTAAAATTAAATTTAGGCGCTGACATGATACATCTTGAAAATAATTGTGACATGTTCGTTTTTAGGCTCTATAACCTGAAAATACAGGAATATATCTGAAGTTTCGGCGCCATTTGTGTATGGGATTTTCCTAGTCCTCCTTCTATGGTTCCAACTTCCTCATCACTTCCATCCATTCCTTCCTAGATGCTTTTTCTTGTATCTTGATCTGTTAAAGTTTCAGAGTTTTCCTCGTTGACCCATTTAGATTCACCTCCTTTGTCAACTTCCGCACCTCCTAGAAATTTGGTCAATTATAATTGTACAAAGCATCTCGGACTGATGAGTCTGAATTGACTGGTTCAGCTCTGTAACTGTCACTCGGTGCCCACTCCAACTCAGTGTCAATCCTAGCCCACATTTTCTTCAGTCACTTACATATTGTTGTGCACTGTGCTATGTCTCACGCTTCTGCATGTTGGTAAACAACATCAATGAGGATAAGACTTTTCCTTCTTAACGCCCATGAACATAACCATAGCTGAAAATTGGTAACCATTAGTCTCCAATATATTGAAAGATCCAGTATCCAGAAGTAGCAGTTTCTATTTTTTGTGCAATATAATTTTAAATAAGCATTATAAGTTCGATAAAGATCAAATAGCTTCAAGATATAAACAATAATTAGAACCATTAGTTAAAGGAAAACCATGTATATTCTTATAAACAGACTTGTATTACCAAATACACCTTTTATTCACTTCATCCTATCATGGAAACTTAAATTTTGTATATTTAAATTACACATTAATCGTTATGTTTTTAAATAGACTGATACAGTTGGGTATGTTATCGTGTACAACACCTTAATGTTGAATACGTTTCTTGGCTGACGAAGTAGGGATTATCATATTACGAAAAGTATAAAATTAAGCAGTTTCCTCAATTGTGCCGAAAGTTGAAGAGCTAAAGGGCCCAGAAAGGTTTCAAATTGTGATTCATGTATAGGCCCATTAAACTAAAAACAAAATTTCGAACATCACTTCCGGTCTAAACGTAGTTTCGAAAAAAAGCCTAAAATCGCTTGTTTTCTTACTTGTTTTCTTTTTTGTTTCAAGTTCTAGCCAAGTTAACTTACTTACCTAATTCTTTCTGTAATGTGTTTTTTGGTTCAATACCCAAAAGCGTTTTTGATTTTTTGAAAAATGTACACACCGAATGTAGTGATATGGGCTCAAGTGAAACACTGCACTGACTCGCGTTAGCGCTCGTAGTGGTGCTTAAGTGAAACAATGCATTGACTCACATTAGCGCTCGTAATGGTGCTTAAGTGAAACAATGCATTGACTCACATTAGCGGTCGTTGTGGTAGAAAAAGGCGAACTGATGACTTAATGGACCGGATAACGATGATTAAGAAAAGGATTGTAACTTTAGGAATAAATAAAGAATATATTCTCATACTATATTTTATTTATTAAAAAATCGTAGCTCATATCCGTAGGATGTTTTTAACAATGAGTTGCTTGCCCGAAGAGCTACAGCTGTGCATTTTTAGTAAAAGGTCCCATATAACGTAATATATAATATTTCTTGTGATACATTTAAATGTATTACCGAGAAAATACATTCAACTCATTAGGGATCCTCTAGAGAGGTTTGTAGTTCCGATAACCACACCATGAAACTGTGATCTACATATATAATAATTGTTGTGCCTAATATCAACGTACATATGCATGTACTACATAACTAGAGTACGAAGTGTCAATTACATTTAACTATATTAATACGCACAAATACCAAACATGATTTACATAGGAAAAATAACTTACAGCCCCTTCTCAGTTTCAGACTGCTTGGAAATGGCGAGGTGTTTGTCCAGTTCTAGTGACTATATATTCACTGAATATATGACGTATTTGTCATAGAGGAGATGATATGGATTGCAATCGTATATGCATCAAAGCTCCCTTTATGGATAATATTGCATTCGATTGCTCATATTCGTCTGGGGAATTTGTAAACCTAGCATTCTGAATGCACAGCGATCAGTAACATGTTGGTAATCTCTCATATCCATGTCGGACTCTCAATGTTCCTTGCAATCGAACCTCGTATGTCGTCCCTTTGAAGTGCACGTGACTGATTCATAGATACACTGAAAGTGCTACGAGACTATGAAAAGCTTCACGCACTGCATTGCATGAGAAATATGAGCTGAGGGAGAATATTTCATTTGAATGTTATATCCTTGGTGAGTTCATCCGATCTGACAGACAATTCGCATTTGACTCCTAACTGAAAGAGAACTTCACGTTTTAGTGTAGTTCTACTAGCTGTCATATCGCTATGCCTGACGGGTTAGATTTTGTATTTGTATGAAATGCCACTTAACAGAGGTGAGTGGTAGCAGAAGAGATATAACTTATGTAACTGAAAATCAATCAATCAATCAATCAATCAATCAATCAATCAATCAATCAATCAATCAATCAATCAATCAATCAATCAATCAATCAATCAATCAATCAATCAATCAATCAATCAATCAATCAATCAATCAATCAATCAATCAATCAATCAATCAATCAATCAATCAATCAATCAATCAATCAATCAATCAATCAATCAATCAATCAATCAATCAACCAATCAATCAATCAATCAATCAATCAATCAATCAATCAATCACCACTGCTGACTGATCTGCACTTAGAGATGTCCCCATCTAGCAGATTCCCTATAAGCAGTTTATCTATGCTTTTCTTAAATAATTGTTCCAATCCCCCTCTCCTCTTCCTAGGAACGAGTATTTGCTCTAATTTGTCCTCTCGAATTCTAACCTTATCTTCATGTTATTATCTTTCCTAATTTGAAAATTCTACTCAAGATTATTCGCACATTAATGTAATTCTTAGCCGTCTCCACTGAGGGCTTGGAACATACCACGTAGTCGAGCAGCTCGTCTCCTTACTCCCAAATATTTCCATACCTATCCTTGCAAATTTTTCGTAACAGTACACTTTTGTCAGAAATCACTCAGAACAAATCGCGCTGCGTTCCTTTGATCCATTTCCAATTTGGATTTAAGTAATCCTAGTGCGAGTCCCCTACCCTGGAACCATGCATACTCTAATTGGTGTCTTACGAGAGACAACTACGGCCTCCCTTTCATATCCTTGTTACAGCCCCTAATAATTAATCCTATCTGAATATAATTACTCAGCACAACCCCCATACTTCAGCGTCGATAAAGTAACATCAATTAATGTCCCCGAGACATCTTAAGAAGCCATATTTTGCTCTACCAAGGGACAGAATTAAGGATACTGCATCCGTCAAGGTATAGAGGCGAGCTGAGTAGAGTTCTAATGACGGCAATCCCCCGAGTTGCAGTAATTTCTGTTTAATAACGTGTCAAATTTAGAATACATTAGCATTGCTGTTTTATTCTCAGTTAACACTTATGAGCTAACTTTTTGGTTAGAAGAAATGTTGTAAATCCTCACGTTTATGACCCACACATTTTCCAATGATGCAGTAATTTAGGTTTACTGAAGTGTCTATATTCTGACTAGAGGGGGGACTGCATATCAGCACAGTTAGGAAACACGCAATGCCCCCTTGAAGCAATAATGTTTTAATAAAGTGTTTACATGAGCAGACAGCTGTATTGGTGTTTCATCATCAATCATACATCACCACAGATCTGCATTTAGGGCAGTCACCCCGGTGAAAGATACCCTATCAGTTATTTTCTCAATATTTTCTTAAATAACTGCAAAGACTTTTATTGAAATTTATTGAACATCTCCCTTGGAAAATTATTCCAGTCTCTAACTCCTCTTCCTATAAACGAATATTTGATCCAATTTGTGCTCTTGAAATCCTATCTTCATACTGTGATTTTCCTACTTTTAAAACCACCACACAGACGTATTCGTCTACTAATGTCATTCCACGCCGTCTCTCCACTGACAACTCGGAACATAGCACTTAGTCAAACAGCTTGTCTCCTTACTCCCAAGTCTTCCCAACCCGACATTGACAACATTTTCGTAACATTTGTGTCGGAAGTCACCCAGAACAAATCGAGCTGCTTTCCTCTGGATTTCTTCCAGTTCTCAAATCAAATGATCCTGTTGAGGTCCCATACACCGGAATCATAACTAATTGGAGGGTTGTCAGACTGATGAATACTCTCCTTTATATACTCACTACTGTCCCCAAGTATTCTCATAACCATATGAAAAGTTCTGTAACCTTCATTTACAATCTGCCGGGCTGAGTGGCTCAGACGGTTGAGGTGCTGGCCTTCTGACGCCAACTTGGCAGGTTCGATCCTGGCTCAGTCCGGTGATATTTGAAGGTCCTCAGATATGTCAGCCTCGTGTCGGTAGATTTACTGGCACGTAAAAGAACTCCTGCGGGACGAAATTCCGGCACCTCGGCGTCTCCGAAAGCCGTAAAAGTAGTTAGTGGGACGTAAAGCAAGTAGCATCATCAACATTTACAATCTCGTGAATGTGAATACCCAATGAAAATTTTTCCTTATATCAGCACGTAGGTACTTATGTTGATCTCCACGACGAACATTCACCCCATCAATGCAGTCATTAAAACTGAGATGAATTTTTTGAAATTCGCTTATAAACATATAAAAGCAATCATTACCATTGCCAGTTAGTTCGTCACCATGACGATGAATGATATTTCTATATTAACGAACCTCACCATTGAAAGACTTTTCCGCAAATAATCCCAGATTTAAAAAATGCACTACATTGGAAATTTCATTCCCGTAATATTTATTTCGATGCTCTTAGAAATATCTGAAAGTAGGCGAAAAATGTAATATGTGCAAATATTTACGTTATTGTTCATCGGATGGGAAAAACACATAAAATTATGACTGCCTGTTCAAAAGGCGCTATTTCTTCTCTAAGAAAGTTTTGCAAAAACACAAAAAAACGTGTAATAAAAGGCAGATGGAACGTGTCAATCATCGGTTATGGTACTTCCTTCAAGGAATTAGCTTACATCCTTCTGGTCTGGATTGCTCAACTACTGCAAGGCATGTGGACAACTACTAAACAAATGAAGTGGAAATAGCAGCTTTTGAAGAGACACTTCTCTCGAACTTTCGTCTTCTTCTGTGAATCTGTTTTGAGACAGGTGTCAACTGGACAGCCTCTATGATTCTCTTTCCTGAGCATATAGTTTCACTTGTTCATAGCTTCTCCCTTGTTTGACATCTGTTAAAATTACAAACCTTCTTCTCCCTCTTCAATTTCTTCCGTCTAATTTTCCCCCCATGACCCTCTGTTGAAGAAAATGTCTACGTAGTATGTGTCCCAACTGGGATATTTTCCTCTTCCTTATCGTTTCCATTAGGTGACTCTTCTCTTCTACTTTTCTTAGCACTTCATTATTTCTCACTATACTTCAATTTTTCTATTCTTCTCCACAGCCATATTTCAAAACTTTCCAAATAATTTGTTTCTTTCTTAATGTCCATGTTTCAGCTCTATATGACACCACACTCCACACAAAACACTTTGCGAACCTCTTTCTTAAATCACTAGACATTGCCGTAGATGTCAAAAGCCCTCTCACCTTTCCGAAGGCTTCTTTTCTCATAGATATTCTGCTTCTTATTTCTTCTGTACAGCTTCAATTCCATGTCAACATTCCATGTTCCTCACGTATAAATGATAAAAAATTATGTTTTTCGCAATATTTTGGTTTGTTTTATAGTTTGGCCAACTATAGACTGCATAGACTTTAAGTTTTCTTGGCCTTTATTCCTTTCATTTCCCAGAATCTCTTCATTCTCTTGCTTCTAATCTTTCTCTCCTCTTAGAAATGATTCATTTGGAATTATTTCAGCATGTTCTTCTTCAGAACTCTCTTCGCCACTTCAGATAAGCCGAATAAATAAATAAATAAATAAATAAATAAATAAATAAATAAATAAATAAATAAATAAATAAATAAATAAATAAATAAATAAATAATAAATAAATAAATAAATAAATAAATATTTTTAAAAAATCTGACTAGAGGAATACTTGTATATTCTCACATCTAGGAACCACGCAAAGTCCTGTGATGCAATAATTGAGGATTACCAAAGTGTCTGCCTGAGAAGACAGCTTCATTGCTCTTTCATCCTCACTTAACACCTATGTTCTTCCTTGAGGAAACATTTCATCACTCAGTATACGACATGTAGTAAAGTAAGCGCCTAACCTTGACTGGTGTTACCACAACGCATTAGGTATAGCAGGTGTTGACGTCATGGCAAGTGGTGACCTCGGCGCCGCTATTGATCATTGTTTGTTCTGTGCAGGTGAGGAGGTTCCCTCAACTTGGTCCTACCAGTTCTTGGGTGGTGTGCTGGTCACGGTTATGGCCATGGTGCTCTTCGCCGCAGTCAGCTATCAGTGTGCCGCCACCTGGAGGTGGCTGCGAGGACGCCGTCGAGACAGTGAGAATGACTCCGACGATCTCTCCAAGCAGGCTGCTATCAGGATCAGTCACTCCCTGCCTGACCTCAAACCCGAGCCTGCCAGGCACGAATACGTTCAAGACCCCAAGGAAAACAAGAAGGTGAGTGATTGAATTTGTTGTTAGAATTTTGTGGCACAAACTTCCCAGATAAACCTGTTGATGTCTAAGAAGGGGCACTATTCAAAGTGTACATTCCGATTTTAATTAAACTAATTTTACAGAAAAAAAATTAAGAATAATTAAAACTGACATTTACATTTTCGCAAGCCATCACAATTTTGCAAGGAATAGGTAGAAATTTATGTTTCAAACTGAGAGATATTTTTTTAGTCAATATTTACATAAGTGTTCTTAGGTGTGGTATACTAACGAAGGACCATCAGAATGTATGGTTCAGATATAAATATCTTCTTCGCACAAGTCAGTGAAATATTTATTTTATAAGAATAACTGTTGAAAACTTACAGCGATGTCAACACTAATTTGATTTTCTCCCGTTGAATAAGAGATAGACCTAACAATGTTTGCTAAACCAACTGCATCCGTTTCTCAACTGTTGATTTGTATGGATTCGGAATTTTATCGATACTTTTCTGATCACGTGCTAATGGGCATCAAGGAAAATCATAATCAAACTGTAGTTTCTGGTAAATAACCAGATTTACTCACCTGGATTTGCAGAAATATTTAATTATGCATGAGTAAAGAGTGGCTACATTCAAGAAAGTCCTTAGCGTTTCGAAAATCCAATTTAATTCTGTTCCTTGAGAAAAAATGTAATTGTCATGTGTGTGAAGATTTTATTTCTTAACCTGGAGTTGGCGCCAACATTCTTTGTGTTTCTCTCACACTTATATCAATTCGCATTACTATTCACTAGTACATTATTTATTTAATATTTATTTACATACCTTTTGTCCACATTGCAGCACTTAAATAAAATTTAGCTTTCACCATCTTCCTCCTAAGCAAAACTTCTTCATTCTTTCTGGCCTGGCTCCCGTTTCTTCAACAGATATGAGATCCTGTTTCCGTTTCACATTTTTCAATTGTGTATGCTTGTTCTTCAAAATTCCTGTCTGTTATCTATTAGCAATTTATCGCAATTGTAATATTCAACTGTTATAAATCATCTTGGACTTCTTTGAACCAATTATTTTTGCCTTTGTCAACAGTAGCGAAATAGTTATTTCGATAGCCTGGTTTCTTCTAATCTTGATATGTGACAGTAAAAGGCAATTGTCCTTTTCCTCATCTTGTCTATTATTGACTCACTTTCTCGGTATACCACTGCATTAGGAAATAATCTCCACTCTCTATCTAACTGGTTCTTCTTATTAGTGATTATTCTGATAATCCTAGTTTAAACAAAATGTCTACCTTTTCAGTATTGAGCAGTGATAATTGCCAACAGAATGAGTATAGTTGCTCATCATAGTGAAAGAATTTTCATTGTAGTAGTTTCATCAAAATCAGAGTGTATACTTTCAGTAGTGTTCGTTATAAGGAAAGGATGAATTTGTTTCAGCGCAGTAAGAGCAGACTGATTTAACGAGACTAACTTCATCAACAAACGTTTCTTTAGAGCAGTAATTATTATCGAGGTTTCTAACTCGTCATCCTCATGATCCCTGTAGAGAAGAAGTTGTGCCTGTAGTTTATGAGAATTTCGATGTATAACAGAATCATAAATCATAAGATTATTCACTAATTAACTGATATATGATCTCCGTCATACGTCTGGTGTACAGAAGGGAAACCATGAATATAAATATCCAGGCCAGCCGATTGTGAGATTCAAATCCACAATCTCCCGAATATAGACAGCCAGCTAAGCGACCAGTACCGAACACCTAACTAGCTCAGTCAGAATCCAAAAAATTAACTGTGAAAATGAATGAGTTAAATGAGTGAATTCACCTTCTGGGTCATACCTCAGTCACCAACACATGCTCTAGTGATCTGCACTTCTTTGCGAACATAACACTGTGATTAAAGCGGAAGTGCTATACGCAAATGAGACCCTGATGTTACACACCAAAAGCAATCTGGAGAACATACTTAAAGAGGAAAGAAAAATAATCGAAAAAATTATCGTCCCAAAGCTGACAAATGAAGGATACATGCTTCATTCCAGGGATACCATAGAGAGGTTGTGGAACCTCGCAGCAGACACCCGAAAAAGGAGAATAAAATTATATGGACACTTAAGCACACTCCCACAATCTAGAATTACGTTCAGAATCCTCAGATACATCCAGGAGGTCAAGACCACTACACCATGAATGACGCAAGTAAAACTCGATGTGAAAAGGGTGCAGGAAGATTCAGCGGACATTGCAGACAAAAACATCTGTAGGCCCAAGATATACAAGTGGGAAGTAATGACAGAGAATGCAGCACCAAAAGCACCAAGGCCAAAGTGGACCGAAGAGGGCCTTTAGTGACCAAATGATAGAACACCTGAAGAACAGGAAGAACAAGCAGTCAGGAATGCTTCACGTCGTCTGATATCGGCCTATTACGTGTGTAATAATAATAATAATAATAATAATAATAATAATAATAATAATAATAATAATAATAATAATAATAATAATAATAATAATAATAATAATAATAATAATAATAATAATAATAATAATAATATCGTGCCCAGACCCATGTTAGATAAGAGATAGTGCTTACTACCTGTACACTATGTCTTCGGGTATGAGCTAGATCAAATTTATTCTTTTCTTTGACCTGTCTTTGCCTTTCACTTACTGTGTGAACCCATTGAATGGCTGTAGTAGAAGAACGATATAATTACCCTTTACGTGCAACATACCATGTTCAGTACTTTGCTAAAAATAACGAAATAATATTTAATTTGAATTATTTTATTATCAGAGTATTTCTATGTTAACTAAGCCCTAAAACGAATGTATTTTTTCCATCAGCACGAAAACAATTCTGTTGTTTTACAAATCAAGTCTAACAACTCTCTTCTAATCGGTATCGAGGGTGAACGCGCAACGCAACGAATGCATTCTTTCGCGTCTCGAGTCATTTGTTAATAGCTGCTATCCAAATGCTGATGGTGAAGATGACAAAGACATAAGACTGGTTGGTACTAATTTTAACGATTTCGCACAGGCGATGGTCGACGATTCTTCCAAAGATTTTCATGGTGTGCGACAGGAGGCATTTTGGATGGTAGACAGAACAGTCTGCCGAGGGACCTTCGTTTCTGAAGACTGTCACTGTGATGCTCGTGACCCATTCGACGGGGATCCATGGTGACGTCACTGAACATTGAAATCTAAATTTTCTGCTATCACTGAACTTGAGGTTACTTTGGATTAGCGTGGCCATTACTTTCCATCTGTAATTCACTTCCTCTTGATGTTACGTTCCCTCTAGGTGGGATGAATTTAGTAGATTTCTGGAATTCTGGATTGATTGTAGGGTATACCCCCCCCCCCATAGAATGCTACATGGGAGGAAAAGAACAACCAGAAGCCACTTCTTCGTATGATATTTCACTTTGGCATGTGAAGAATGGTGCTACTTCCTCCACGGAAGTTAGAATAAAAATATTACTTGGTACTCTCTCGTGTGAGGAGCATGCTTTGGTCTTTGTTGTGTGAGAGTAATCCCGTTTTCCTTAAAATGCCACTAGCCTCAGTTTATCATTAGGCCATCTATTTCGAGATTGCTGAATACAGCTCCAATGATATTTATTAGCAGCATAAATTTGGGTTGTTATAATAAACACAAGCGTGCTCGGCTCATTAAACTGTGTGTACTGATGATATCACAGCGTGTATTAGAGGACCAATTAACATACTCAACTCGCAGAGAACAAGGTAAAAGCAGGCTCCGGTTAACACATGTTGAGCATCTTTGCTCCTGCTACAGGTAATTGATTTTCAGTTACTAATTGACTGGGAAATTATGACGTTGTTTTTCGAGTTACTTTTGATAAATTTTGTACAGAAATTAAGATCAGAATTACTTAAACAATTACCATTCTGTATGCAGATGACGTTCTACATAGTACTTGCTGATAATGGATAATTCCTATAGTTCTGTTTCAAGAGCAAGAAATTTGGATTTAAAATAATTATTCAGGAAACTAAATTGACAGTGTAATCAGTAAAAGAAAAATCAACAGCGCTCTTGTCATTCTGAACGGAAACATTAGCACATTTCAGTGATGCTCGGCCTTGTTACATTTAGCAGAACAAATCTAATGTCATGCATGCCACCATTACAGCTCACATGATAGGAATTTACCAGACATATAAAGTGATAGGAAGCTGAATTTTCTATGGCATTATTATTAGGTATAGTTTTGCGATAGCCGAGCTCGATAGCTGCAGTCGCTTAAGTGCAGCCAGCATCCAGTATTTGGGAGATAGTGGGTTCGAACCCAACTGTCGGCAGCCCTGAAGATGGTTTTCCGTGGTTTCCCATTTTCACACCAGGCAATCGCTGGGGCTTTACCTTAATTAACGCCACAGCCGCTTCCTAAGCATTCCTGTCCCATCGTCGTCGTAAGACCTATCTCTGTCGGTGCGACGTAAAGCAACTTGCAAAAAAATGTCTTGCGAATGCTAGGCTGAGTGACTCAGGCGATTAAGGCGCTGGCCTTCTGGCCTTCCGGTGGTATTTGAAAGTGCTCAAATACGTCATCCTCATGTTGGTAGATTTACTGGCACTCCTGTGGGACAGAATTCCGGCATCTCGGCGTCTCCAAAAACAGTAAAAGTAGTTAGTGTGAGGTGAATCAAATAACATTATTATTAGTCTTGCGATTTAACCACAGAGATACTTGAAAATTCTACTTACTGTAGTCATTTTTCCGTGATGTAAGAAGCACACAAACAAACAAACAAACAAATAAACAAACAAACAAACAAACAAACACACGCACACAATTTTAAAACCGCTCTCGAATTTCATGTACTTAATAACTTCCCAATTGCACATTTTCTCCGCTACACGGAAAATCATAGAATAATAGATGTGATTTTGCGAGTACAGATTCACTGGTTATTCTCCACTTAGCAGCCTCTTACGACTTGCAATGGGTTCAAATCGTGCATCATTTGACTCTATCCATAAAGGAGATATACAGATTCGAAAAATCGAAAAATAAATTAGTAAAATGAAATAGCGTATGGATTTTAGTGCCAGGATGTGTCCGAGGACTTCTGTTCGCTAGATGCAGGTATTTGACTCCCGCAGGCGACCTGCGCGTCGTGATGAGGATGAAATGATGATGAAGACGACACATACACCCAATCCCCGTGTCAGGGGAATTAGCCAATTATGGTTAAAATTCCCGACCCTGCGGGAATCGAACCCGGTGTTCCTGTGACCAAAGGCCAGCATGCTATTCATTTAGCCATGGCGCCGGACAGTGAATTCAGTGTATTCAGAAAATAATTTTAAGGTTCAAAATGTGACAAAATTATAGACAATACAGACCTAGTAAATATATTATTATTATTATTATTATTATTATTATTATTATTATTATTAGCTGAAGCCAATATACGTGCGGTTTTCGCTATATAATACAGAAGGCGTGCATTAAAATCACTCTTTTTCTGTTTTTCCTTTTTTCTTTTATCGGGTATATAAATACCTTACATTCTAAGTCATTTCATAAAAATGCATTCCTGTACACAACATTTGGTGTCGTGTTGTCTGGCGCTTGTAAAAACAGATTTTCTGTTTGTCCGACACGGGAAAAAGCAACGTAGACCATATCAAGTTTGGAAATTTTAATCGACTTTTTTGCAAAATGACAAATCAATGGAATTCATGGTTTGAGAACCGGTCTTCCTATTTCTTTTCTGGTTAGGATTACTGCCTCAATGATATTGTTAAGGAGCTGTTTTAGTAACTATCTGCTTTATATTCAAGAATTACAGAAAATGCTCACAGATGTACTCAAGCAGCTAATTGTAATGGTTCTGAGATCGTCATACTCCTTCGAGAAGAATCAAAAATTGCATTAATAATACTAATAATTTTGTGCGGCTAATTGTAGCTGAATGCAGCCCTTGTAAGGCAGACCCTCCGATGGGGGTGGGCGGCATCTGCCCTGTGTAGGTAACTGCGCGTTATTGTGGTGGAGGACAGTGTTGTGTGTGGTGTGTGAGTTACAGGTATGTTGGGAACAGCACGAACACCCAGCCCCAGAGACATTGGAGTTAACCAATGAAGATTAAAATCCCCGACCCGGCCGGGAATCCTCTGAACCGAAGGCCAGTACGCTGACCATTCAGCCAACGAGTCGGGCAAAGATGGTATTTGAAACCAAGGAGTAAACATCACAGCCTTCTAGAGTACATTCTCACTCACTTTAATACATTCAATGACGAATTCAGCCACTTTCAAGCCCCCCCCCCTCAACTCCCACACCACCACAGCTACAGACCACTATGGTATACGACGGGAGAATCAAGGATAATACCACAAAGAAGCACAAGTAGTCTGCGGTGGGTAGTTTAGGCTGCGAGGTGAAGTATACGGACACAAAAGTCTATTTTTATATATAGTTAGCCAATTTCAACCTCTATGACGATATTCGCTATGTGTGGCGAGCTTCTGGGTAAAGATTTGTCGCATGGATAATCTGCAGTTCATCCGCTTTCATGCGCACAGTTAATCAATCGTTGCTGATTAATGTCCTCACCTTCTCAATGTTTTCGTCACTGACCGTGGTTTTCTCGAAACCCTCAGAAGTAATAAGAACAAATTGTGAAATTTTCAGCGAAATCTATCAAGCAGTTTCCGTGTCTATTAATCTCAAATATACAACATCCAGTTGTGTATATAGAGGGTCTTTATTTATGCTTGGCCACCGATGACATGCCGCTACCGGCCGCTGGTGCGCGCGGTTTCCGCACTTCCTGCAGTTGCTGAGAGCTGAGCTGCGAGATAGTAGGGTGTTCAATGCTATGTATAGTGTTTTATTGTGATTATGTATAGTGCTGTAATGTATGTGAAATATTCGTTACGTGAACGTGTATATCTGCACAATACTTACATTAAAGTGCAGAAAATCTTGCGCTAGGGCAAGACAACAGTTTCGAGCGAAATTTCCAGGGAGACCCATTCCTATGAATCGGACAATAAAACAGCTGGCCAAGAGATTCAAACGTACAGGTTCAGTAAACAATAAAAATGGACGTAAAGAATCGTTATCTCCTTACTGAAGTGTGTTTGGTACGACGATCAGAAGTAAAAATGACAAATCAATGGAATTCATGGTTTGAGAACCGATCTTCCTATTTTTTTTCTGGTTAGGATTACTGCCTCAATTATATTGTTAAGGAGCTGTTTTAGTATCTATATATGCTTTATATTCAAGAATTACATAAAATGCTCACAGATGTACTCAAGCAGCAAATTCTTATGGTTCTGAGATCGTCATACGCCTTCGAGAAGAATCAAAGATTGCATTAATAATCCTAATAATTTTGTGCGGCTAATTGTAGCTGAATGCAGCCCTTGTAAGGCAGACCCTCCGATGAGGGTGGGCGGCATCTGCCATGTGAAGGTAACTGCGCGTTATTGTGGTGGAGGATAGTGTTTAACGGCATGTGATTTTTATTTGTGGGGAATGTTAAAAAATGTAGTTTTTGGGAACAAACCTCACACACTAGATGAACTTAAAGACGATATAAAAGCTACAATCGCATCTATCACTGCGGAGGATCTTGGTAGAGTAAGCGAAATCTTCATTAGGAGATGCCGATTATGTTTGGCAGCGTATGGGGAACATTTTCAGCATAAACTGTAAAAGTGGTGAGTAAAATGCATGATAATGATTTTGAGCACCGTATTCTGCCGTACATACGCACGCACGGTAGCCGGCAACTGAACCGTCACTGGCGGCCAAGGTCGAGCGAGAAAGTCCTTGCCAAGCATAAATAAAGACCCTGTACTTGTAGCTCTATATGTTTATGAGTGCCAGGCCAACCCTTGTGTCAATTACTTAGCTGTCAAACTGGGCATGTAATATTGCCAATAAGTACGTTTCGAAAATAGAAAATAAAATGTTTTAATTTCTTATCTTTTCATGAATGAGAATTATCCAGTTACCATGTTATTTTTGAAGATAATTGGTAAATTAATCACAGATTAAACGTCTTATATACTACATCAGAAAGAAGTCTTGTCCTTCATGAACTGATATGTTGACTGAGTTCTACATAACGCTCCTTGCGTTGCTACGCAGTACATGGAACATACGCTATTTAAATATTTTGAAGAGATTCGTTAATTCATTTCTGAACGTCCTCTGGATATTGTATATGAAGCTCTAAATAAAACTAGTGGTTTCATGTGTGGAGATAAGACTTCCGACTCCAGACAATGCAGTACAGCAGCATATACTGAGAGTGAATTTTTCTGGTTAGAGTCGAATCCTTCCTATTCAACATCCCATTTCTGTCACGGCTATAAATGTGAAGTGTTCACAAAGCACGCTATCAAAAAGGCTCATACTGTACGGAGCCTTTACGTCAGTGATTGATATCGGTCACATGAGACGTAAATGGCTCTAACACATGCAGCACAGATCAATATATTGGAGACAGGCGATCGTATCACAATTCGGGGAAGAGCATAGACCTATATCCATAAATGGATTGCGGGAATTTAAGCTGACTGCCGTTGCTGGTGGGACGTAGTGTCTACAGTCCACTATGTCTTCTGGCATAGGCTAGAGAAATTTTGTTACTTTCATTGATCTGTCTCTGTATTGACTTTGGCTTTAACAATATGAAAGTGACTGAGGTACGAACAATGCTAGTAATATCATTCCTTATGCAGCCAGTCCCTGCTATGAATGGTGTGAAAAATATTGCTCATTGGGTCGGTTAGTGCATGCGTTTCAAGTGGGCTTGGCAGACTGATATGAAATAGCAACTTCTGGCTCGGTTAGGAAAGCAACAGGGAACAACCTCACTCCTCATTTCTCTAGTACGCCTCTTCAGTGTTGCCTGGGCCATCTATAACAGTTGATGGTAGAGCTGTGGAGGTTCCAACCATCCTTAGGGCTGAGGATTGAATATACACATTATTTGTTCAAGAGAACATGTACTTAGTATTTTTGAATGTCATTATTTCGAACTATAAATGACACCAGGTGGCCCGCCAGCTCCATACTTTCTAGTGGTAAGCATCCCGCATGTAATAATGATTAATGGGATGCCTAATAACTGATGTTCACAGGGGTATTACTGACTGCCGATAGGTTACATCAGAATACAAAGTTATAAAAACTGGACGGTCATTGGCTGCATATTCCTCAGTGCTATCCGTATAACGCGACCTCTTGCATCAGTAAGCCTCGTTTCTGAACGTGTAGGAGTAGGCTAATATTTAGAACCGTAGCAGTACAGTTGCTATCAGCATATCAACAATGGATGGTGTGTCCAGCAACGACGAATACACAGGCATAGTTTTAATCTATGGAGAAATTATAAGAACGCACTCGAAGCTCGCATACCGTATGCGCAGGAGTTCCCAAATAGCCGCCTGCCTTGTACAATATACACGAATATCGCCGAACAGATTTGCAATTAAAAGCTAATGGATCATTCTAATTTTTTATTAGAGAGGAATGTCTGTACGTGTATAAATTAATCAGTTATTCAACTTTATTTTCTTCCATTTTTGGCGTTTTTACAAATGCACCACGTTACAGAATGTGTTTAGTAAAAAGGTTTGTTATTATTTTAACATATATATATATAAAATAAGAGTTTTGTCTGTACATTGCTCAAAATTTAAAAAGGGTGGTATTTCTGTATCGGTCGTATCTAGAGTAAAAAGGAAATGTACTTTTTAATTTTCCGCGATTTCTGTCTGTCTGTCTGTCTGTCTGCATATATCTATGTATGTATGTATGTATGAACACGAATCACGAGAAAACGGCTGAAGAGAATTTAATGAAAATCGGAATGTAAAGTTCGGGAATAAGTCGCTACAATCTAGGCGATAAATGATCTTTTTCACGCTGAGGGAAATGGTAGTTTAGGGGAAGGCCTAAAATTTAATTCTCAAATATTTGTTATTTTTTGCCCTATATTAATGAAAATCGGTATTCTAAGTCGGGAAATAAGTCGCTATAATATAGGCTGTAAAGGATTGTATTCATGCTGAGTAAAATAGCAGTTTAGGGGAAGGCCTAAAATTGAATTATCAAATATTTGTGTTATTATTGGTCCTATTTGCAAATAGTATACAACTAAATTATATATTATTCAATTTCCGAACATTTATGACTTATACATTTTTTCTCTACCGGTTATGATAACGGAGATATTCATGAATTTGTATTTTTGTTGCTAAGTCCATATCAGCGCCGCCATAAGAAAATGGCTAAACAAATTTAATGAAAATCGGTATGTAAAGTCGAAGAATAAGTAACTACAGTCTACGTTATAATCAATTTTATAAGACGCCCTAATATTACAGAGTCGAAAGAAACCTGAATGCGAAGGCCTATAGTACAAAAAGCTCATAACATTGATCAACAATAACATTACATTGACCATTGTTCGTTGTGATGTGCTTTGTGTCTTTGTTGCAGCTCATCTCCGATAGATGGGATTACTGCAGTATACCGAGTTTTTTTTTATTTGCTTTACGTCGCGCTGAAACAGATAGGACTCATGGCGACGATGGGATAGGAAAGCACTAGGAGTGGGAAGGAAGTGGCCCTGGCCTTATTTGCTGTACAGCCCCAGAATTTGCCTGGTGTGAAAATGGGTGACCACGGAAAACCATCTTCAGGGCAGTCGACAGTGGAGTTCGAACCCACTACCTCCCGGATGCAAGCTCACAGCTGCGCACCCCTAACCTTGCGGCCAACTCGCCCGGTCGTACTGAGTATAACAGCCTGCCTGAATATTGGCGGGAAGTAGCTGGGGAGTTAGATAACTTTCTTCTTTAGCATGCCGTTCCTCTGGTTCATACATTTTCTGATACTACTGGTACGTAACCCATTGGTTCATCACAGCATTCGAGCTATTCATTCCCTACTCTGAGGCACTGATTGGAATGAGCAGTGTGCGTATTTAACGGAATAATGGCAAAGGAGCGTTCACGGCTGTCTGCGGTCTGGTCATTCCAGCACTGGAACATTGGACTGTTAGATCGGCACCGTAGTACTGTTCGTTAAAAGTGGGAAAATGTGCGGTTTTTCATTTGATAGAGTATTTTATATGATAACATTGCTTTTAATCGCTACATTCCTACTGACGACTTCAGGTAGGAAAACCAGAAAGAAGTCTTTCTGAGAATCCCATAGCGAAGCACGGGTACATAAGCTAGTCCGAAATATAGAACGTTTTTGCGCTTCTTTGTTAACCAGTGCACAGGCAGCCCATTCGTCACTAGAGCATGCAGGACACTTGTATGTAGAAAGTACCGGGTTGGATGAGACTTGGTATACTGTATTTGAGGCGGACCGGCTCAAATTTTATCTGGTGCAATTTTAGGTCAAGTTGAGTTATGGATGACAGCCTGTACTACAAAACTACTAAGTACAGTAACTGAAAGTCTCAAAGTGTACCTTATTCTAGGTTCAAGAATCCAGTAAGATGCAGTCTTCGTTGTTGTATTTTTTTTTTTTTTTTTTTTGCAAGTTGCTTTACGTCGTATCAACACAGATAGGTCTTATAGGTCTTATGACGACGATGGACAGGACAGGGCTAGGAGTGGGAAGGAAGTGGCCGTGGCCTTAATTAAGGTACAGCCCCAGCATTTGCCTGGTGTGAAAATGGGAAACAATGGAAAACAATCTTCAGGGCTGCCGACAGTGGGATTCGAACCCACTATCTCCCGAATACTGGATACTGGCCGCAATAGGGAACATGCATGATCCGGGGTTTTAATTAAAAATATGCTAATCTGATTCAAAATTGCATGCAGAATTCAAAAACGTGATCAGAATGTACAAATAATAACTCCAAACATTATAAAAATCTACGAAAATGTCGCGTCACGCAAGTACGAGATCTCATTGGCCTGACGTCATCGTACAGGTTGACTGAATTAGCAGACGAAATAACACATAGTGTGCTGTGAGAAGCAGGATACACTTCGCGTATTTCTACTTTACGTTAGTGTCTAGTACGGTTAAATTCGAGGTCTATACATTGGATAATAATCTGAGTGGTATATTTTAGACTTAAAATGAATCCTGCGCAAACAGTGAGGCAGAAAACTGATAAATGGTGTAGAGTTCCGATTTGCAATAGCACATCGCATACCATACCAAACAAATTGTTTATAAACGTTCCAAAGACGCTAGAACTACGGAGAAATGGATTTTGGCGAGCTGGAGAAATGCTGGTGATATACCGGAAAAGTCTGCAGTTAATTTTTTTTTAGATTTTAACGTAAGATGAATTTGTTTGAATTTTCAAATCACTTTTCCATGTCAGCTGTTCTAGTTGTAAAACTTTAAATTTTAATGTATGATGCTTTATTTAAATGCTTCAATTACATCTTGGAATATGAAAGTAATAAACAGTGCATTAAATAATGCTGATTATTAAAGTATTCTCCAAACCTAACCTATGTTTTGGGTGATCCATGTCAAGATAATAAATCAAAGGGGTTATGGACCATTTTGACAGCTCTAATTCTACCAATATATCTTGGCATGGGACAGTTATGTATGTCTTTATTGAAGAGCTTAATTGGTAAAGAAATTTAGGCTATATCTCTATACTCTATAATGTAACAAAGAATAGGCGTGTACATCATGAAAGGAAACAACGTGAATTTAACAAATGTATAACTCTGCACAAAACCAATGCTTGTCTGTTGGGGTCTTATAAGTTAACAATGCTCAATTATAATAATTATCATAATATTAATGAAATAAATAACATAATTGCACACAGGTGAAAATAGTGATGTAGGTGTTTAAAATATTATCCAACTTAGCCTAAGTTTTAGGTTATACAAGCCAAGTCAATAAAACGAAGGGTAAAAATACCGCGCGAGTTGGCCGTGCGGTTAGGAGCACGCAGCTGTGAGCTCGCATCCGGGAGATAGTGGGTTTTGAACCCCACTGCCGGCAGCCCTGAAGATGATTTTCCGTGGTTTCCCATTTTCACGCCAGGCAAATGCTGAAGCTGTACCTAAGGCCACGGCCGCTTTGTTCCCATTCCTAGGCCTTTCCTGTCCCATCGTCGCCATAAGACCTATATGTGACGGTGTGACGTAAAGCAAAAAAGTAAAAGTCACAGCACCCAAAGACATTCCTGTATTGAGCGACTAAAATGTCACCAGGACACTTTTCTTTCCTGATATGCTCAGCTTGTTAAATGCCAAATGTAATTAATGTTATTGGCTTCACGCCCCGCTAACTACTTCTACGATTTTCGGAGACGCCGATGTACAAGAATTTAGTCTTGCAGGAGTTATTTTACGTGCCAGTAAATCTACCGACACGAGGCTGACGTATTTGAGCACCTTCAACTACCACCGGACTGAACCAGGATCGAACCTGCCAAGTTGGGGTCAGAAGGCCAGCACCTCAACAGTATGAACCACTCAGCCCGACTTGTGAAAACTAGATGAAGTCATATTTATCTTTATCATGTTTAACTTTTTCCCTCCACAAAGATATTTAATTCTCTTTCATGGGCCCCGGAAGTGGGTAGGCCAGTTGTCCCAACCATAAATATATATATATATTATTTTGGGAATGATAGATTATAGCCCTATAGTACTATGATCTTTCTTTCTTTCTTTCTTAATCAGTTTATCCTTCAGGGTTGGTTTTCTCTCGGACTCAGCGAGGGATTTCACCTCTACCACTTCAAGGGCAGTGTCCTGGAACGTGAGACTTTGAGTATGGTGATGAAACTGGTGAGGAGGGCCATTACCTCACCCAGGCGGCCTCACCTGTTATGCTCAACAGGGGCCTTGTTGGAGGATGGGAGGATCGGAAGGGATAGACAAGGAAGAGGGAAGGAAACGGCCGTGGCCTTAGGTGCCTGGAGGAGAAGTAGGAAAATACGAAATACCACTTCGAGGATGGCTGAGGTGGGATTCGAAACCCTTCTACTCAGTTGACCTCCCGAGGCTGAGTAGACCCCGTTCCAGCCCTCGTACTATTTGTTTTCAACTTTCATGGTAGAGCCGGAAATCGAAACCGGGCCTCCGGGTGTGGCACACATTAACCACTACACCACAGAAGCGGACTAGTACTATAATGCTACCTATATGTTTATGTTAGTGCTGAAATCCGATTTCTTACTTTACTAATGCTGAAAGCCCGAAAATGTAATGTTATTCTTTAATAGGGTAATCAGTCTAGAAGGAAATGTTGATAGTGATGTGATATCTATCCAGGTTCGTTGTTATCCTAATACTATGGGTTACAGTACATTGCACGTATATAAAAGACACCACTTACAAACTTGCTTGTTATCCGCGAATTTCTGCGGCCACAAAAGTCACTATTTTTCAAGAATGATGACATTTACACATGATAGATTGTCTGATTGTGCTATTTTGAACCTTTCTCCTGTCACTTTGAAGTTATTCGCGATCGTGAATAATAAACAATCGGCTTTTAGCAACGGCTGATGCACAACGGCTGGTAGAGCTCCATGCGGCACTGGATCGTGACGTCACAGCGCGCCGCTTACATCAGAGGCTGTTTCACTCGCCTTGCGGAAAGGCACTATTAAATATTTTTTTAATGGTAGAAAACAAGGCAACATCCCACAATGTAATACGTTTACGTACTATTTCATTGGTGTACTTTTCAAAAAAAAGTATTTTTGAAAATGATGCATGTTCCCGATTAAGCGACTGCAGCTATCGAGCTCGGTAGTCTTCGTTTGAAAACCTGCTTAGTGGTAGAATTAAAACTCGGTTCAAAATGTACTTAATGCGGAACCAGTAAGAATGTAGATCAGTAAACGCAACAGACGGATGAAATATAAAATTCTCAACAATGCTGAGAAAGTTTGGAAATGTTTGAGAGTTGGAGGAAGATAGATATCCTTGTGACTCGAAAACAGACATCGAAAAAGTCATGAAAATTGTATTGTCGTTGCATTTTCAAATATCGGAAACCAAGATAACATTATTCACAAAAGAAATGCGATGCATTCATGTCAACAAGGGAAGAACGTATCAGTTGGATGTAGACCTGGCCCACTACCCTTTCAAAAGAAGAGAAAGGCAAGACTGTGTCATCTAACAGAACTGCCGTTAGAATTGTTGTTTCCGAAGCAAACATTTCGTGATCAGTATTCCCATGTAGGCACACGGACTGTGGTGCTACACAGATGACCGATGTGTATAATAATGGACAAAATATAAAGAACAAATTTAAAATAGTTATATTTGAATCCTCCTTGTCAATACCCTTATTAATGAAATAAAACTATTTATTTAACTAAACATGTTTCGGGAAGTCACCCATTCCCTTCATCAGTGAGCAAGCGGATTCAAATATAAATATTTTAAATAGTTCTGTAATACATTTCAGACTAGTAAATACGGATCAAACAACCATATTAACCTCTTATGGTTAAGTTTATCAACAATGTAAAGATAAGTCAGTTTTTTTTTGTTATACACTTATGTTATCATGTCGTTACAGAAATTCCCCAGTAAAAGTCCCCTTATGAAACAATGAACTGTTCCTACCCCAATAGAGGTACAGCAATTGGGAATATGAAGAGATATCAATCTACTGCATACCTCAAATACTGAGTGATTTTTTTGCCACGAACAATTTTCACAAGTACCGTATGTACTTGGTATAGGAAATAGGAAACTACAAGTCGATTTTTCCGCTTGCACGTTCCATGCGAGCATTATTGATAATCAAATTCGTATAGTGTACTCCTAGAAATCGTGTCTTTTCCCCTGTTCTCATTTACTGGTACAATGCAGTGATTTTCCTAGAGCTATCAGATTGTGCACATAAGGCATTTCGTTTCTTACTATAGCAGCAGCACATTGGCACGTCACATTTTGCCACACTGTGAAATTTCTGAAAATGGAAAGTGAGAGTATGACAATTTATAGCTTTAGGTTCTTCACTCTGCCGAAACTAACCTTGAGTAAATTAATTTATAAGCCACCTGAAGAAGAAAACATACCATAACAGTGGTACACCTTCAAAGTTAATTAAAACAGAATGACATGTTTCGTTCTGGAAAGAACATAATCAGATTATGTAAAATCACATTCGAATATTTGTAAAAACGTATTCATGTTCATTTCTGTTTAAATACTTAAGGTAAGGTAAGGGTTATACTGCCCGAAGGCAGGTCCGAACCTACGCAGAGGTGTTCCTGAGCCGGAGTTTACGTGCGGTAGGGTGGTCAGTTCCATTCCGCTCCTCCATTCCCTTACCCCCCACCAACAGCGCGTGGCAACCCATCCAACTCCTGACCACGCCCAACGTTGCTTAACTTCGGAGATCTCACGGGATCTGGTGTTTCAACACGGCTACGGCCGTTGGCTTTAAATACCTAGGAACTAGAAATTTGATGTCCTACTTTGACTCTACTCCAGCATTAGCAGCTAAGTATTAAACATAGTTAAACATAAATATTAATTTATAAATATTTGAGTGTGATTTGATAGAATCTGATGATGTTCTTTCCAGAACGAATCATGTCGTTCTATTTTTACTAACTAGTTTATTTTTATGGTGTAATACTCTTACCATGTATTTTGTATTTCAGGTGATTTATAAACTTATTTACTCAAATTTAATTTCGGCATACTGAAGAATAAAACAGTTAGAAAAATCTCTGCCGAAACTGAAAAGAGATGGCTTCAGATGTAACAAAAATGAGAGTATGACAAGTAACACATGTCAGGTTTCGCCATTCAATGAAAGTGACAGTATAGGCATATCACCGACTGCCATTCCCATTATCATTGGATGAAAATTTATTAGACGTACGGGCTTTTTCCAGAATATAGACTTTATTATTTGCGTTAAATATCAGGAAACTTCCTAAAAAGTCACTTCAGGACATCTCAGATTCTGCATTTCACCTACAGAATTCATACTGAAGAAATCAAAGTTATGTTTTTTTTTAGATATTTGATTATTACTGGTTAAAAACCTTGACTGGGCAGAGCATGTAACAATTGTATGCCAGCAAGTACTTTTCTCCGTCCCCACATTTAAAAGAATAAAAAATTAACTTTCTTTCAACGTCACAAACCTGTTGTTTCAACAGCTGATAATAATGCCTCTGTTCGTTTACTATGACGTCGTGTATGGCAGACTAAGTGGCACACTCTCTAATAAACTTTGAGTGCTCTGGATGCTTGTGCCCGCTTTATAACGAAAATTCCAAACTTTCATTATATATCCTGCATTCCATGAGCTAAATTGGCTTAAATTAAACCAGCGTCATAGGTATCATTCGTTGCTTATATTACACCCTACCGGGCGTCGAATGGATGACCCACGCATAAGAATGCCTCCACGTAACGGGGAACACCCACGGATGAGATTGGATCGAAGAGCGGGTCGAATTGCTTAACGAGCTTCGGACCGCTCCCCTTCCTACTTTCTGTGCCGGCCCGGCAGCCTGAGCACTTGGGGAAGTGGTACGTTCAAAGAAAAACAAAAACAACAAATGCTTAAGATGGAGTCTTATGTCTATAATATGAAAGTAGGATCTCTGGGTTCAAATGCCTATTGGATACTGCTTAACACTGCTACAAATGACAAGAATCATAAAATAGGGGTTACGAATGCAAATTTATTCAAAAATAACAATTTAAAAAGGTTGGTACAGCTCTATACAATGACTCTCCACATATGGGATGAAAAGAAAATAATAATCATTTTAAAATACGAATCGCCCATGGGCGTCGTCTGCATAACGGTATGATTGAGGTTTTGCGACTTGCTATCGTTCATTTTTCCTCATTAATTCATACCGCTCATGAAATTTGTACATTATTCTGTCTATCACACCGTGAGATGATCTGATGTCCCTATACACAAATATTACTAGCTGTTCTAAGCACGAACATAACCGGGGCCTACACTATATAATATCATATTAAAAGACACTTTTGCATAATGCACAAACAAACACAAATACCATTTTTGCTAAACCCCGGACTTCTCATCTGTCACCAAGACCACACGTCGTGCACATAGGTTCTGTTTGAACTCAAAAATATGTGCACATCATTACGAAACATACACAAAACATATGGATATATACACTTCATGCACACCGGAGAACCCTTCCTAGAAAAGAAAACAGCATGGTTATCACAGTCTCCGGCCCAAAGCGCAAGCTTGGAAGCAGCTCGCTCAAGGGCGCCGTCATCATCCGGCGTCGAACTGGCAGACTCCCGACCGAGAGGTACTGTGGGTTTCTGTAGATACCGAGAATAGCTACAATCTCATCTCGCCGGATATCTGGGGGAATCCCTACTCATTTATTAAATACCCTTTTAAAAGAAGTTACCGTGATATTATCATTATACAAGTATTCTTAGCTGAGCCATTTAAACCAACCGAGGGGAGCGCGAGGTTGACCCAGGGCTCCAAGTTAGTCTTAACACAATGGTTTAAAGGGATCCCTCTGTCGCGAGGGCGAGAGCCAGTCATTCACAACAGAAGGAAGGCCGGCCATTCACTTCGCACGGCCGTTCTGATTCTTCTCTCGCTCACACGTCTACCCTCTCATCTCGGGGACACACATATCCACAGCCCGCTTCATTTGTTTATTCATATCATTATGGAATTCCCATGAAATACTCTTTTTATTCACTCCCTTCTCATTATTATCACTGAGACTGTGGGCACGATCACTTCTCAATCATCTCATCGTAAGTTCCTATTCGGCCCTTCCACTACGCCTCATACCGCGTATCTTCTTCCCTTGGGCCTATGGCTCTCATGGCTCCTCGTCCATACCACATGACTACACTTATATTTAAACCTTCTGGCCAAAGATTAGGGACTCATGCCCCTGGGTCTTACCCCGGCTATAGATAAAAAAAATACACTCCAAACCATTATGGCCCATTAATCAAAAATCACGGGAGACTTGCACATGGTTCCTCACACCTATCTAGATCACACAGTATGTACCTCTCCCGGTCGGGATTTTCTTCATTCTTGATGTACATGCACGGATTATATCTGTAAGCTAGGCATGCATTATCTGACTGACCCATGAGTTTCCCTGGCATATCCGACAACCACGTGGGACAGTGACTACCAACATTTCGACAATTTCCCTGCTTGCCAGCACTATGTTTCCAACCGCCCCTACGGGAAACTCAAATATTCTCCTAACCTTGTTCCCATATTTGCTAGGACATTCTACATTAAAAATATAACCCTCACGATAAGCTAACCATTAAGAAAGAAATATGAGTCGTCCGGGAATTCAGCTCCCTTAAATTTTACTTCAACATTATAAAATCAATAAAATTTCCATATAGGACATGCATTAACTTACAACATTTTGATATTTACAAAAGAACGCTAATCCTATCCCCGGGTTATGTCATGCTTAGAAATTAAATTTGGACATCACTCATCTGTTTGGTGGCCGTTGATTCTTCCGCCACGGGAGACCCATGGTGAAGTTCTTAGTACTCCATGACCACTCGGTAGGTGGCGGGCGTGCAGTCCTTCATCCTTGGTCCATACAAGTCCGACATCATGGGGAACTCGTCACAGCTGAAATCTTACAGTAATCCAAGTGGGTAACACTTTTACACTCGTCACACGTCCTCTATTTCAGAGTTTACACCCGCGTTCACAGTAAGAATCGGGTGGCTCACGAGATTCGAGCCCCTGATTCAAAGTAACACGTTGGGTGATACCAAATTATGAATTTGACTGACTCATTAAAGCCGGCACTGTCTCAGCCGAATTCCAATACTTGTTTGCAAATTATGCTCGCGGGTTTTTACTAGTTTGACACGCAGCACAGGAACAATACCTAGGCTCGTTTGGCCTCCCGTTCACTTCACAAAGCGTGCTGGACACAATGGCGCTTTCAATACACGGTCAAGGGTTTCTGACTTAAACTGGGGCACCGCGGGATATAGTGTCCTCCTCACCGACCCGTAAAAGAACAACTGTCTCTACAATGGCCTGCCCGGCTTATATTATCTTACCCGCCGGAAGCTCGGGGGCGTCAACGTTCACGGTTCATTAAGAACAAGAGCTCCTTTCGTACCAAGAATTGACGATATTTGAATAGTGCATCTTGTAGCCCTCTGTCTCCTCTTTCATTTGAGCCTGGCGTGCTGGACCGACGATCAGCAGTTTTTATGTAATTTGCTTCCCGCCTTTGATTAATTCATAGCGTCCTCTGGGGGGTGGAGCTATCTCCTAAGCGCGATTCTTGGCGTGGGTGACGCCGCTGTATCCACATGTGTTAGCGATATGTTACATCTTGACAGCTGGTGACCTCATTTCTTCCCCTGCATAAGTTATTACATATTTTTAGTCTGGAGAACGCAGAAAATTCCGCTCTATTCAATGGTGTGTCTCGCATAATTTTCCTATGTCTGGATTAAAATATCATTCTATTGTTTACGCGCCAAAATCCGACGTTGGCACCCGTGACACGTGCATAAAAAACCGGAAGTTCCTTATGTTCGTTTGGAACTCGGGGAGGCTAGGCTCCACCTCGGGGCGTATCTGACTATTCCAGCATCGCGTCCCCTTCTATCTCTCTCTGCACGTTGAGAGCGTATTTCCGCGAGGGCTTGGCTGTTGCTTTGTCTTTCCATTGTTCGCAGGCGCTCTTTTCGCGGGTTCCGTTCTGGCCGGACGCCGCTCGATCCCCTTCGCCCATACTGCTACCAATGACGCGACCTTTAGGAGTAATTTTAATGGAGTATAGAGGCCCATATCATTCCCATGGAGCTGTACAGGACACTGTACGGTTTCAATATTCAGCAAAGTAATACACCAACAGGCTCCCTATTATCTAACAACTTCTTTCCAGTTGCTCTCAAAAATGCGTAACATCCAGACAAATTTCAAACAATAGAACATCTCTTATGTTGTCCGTTGTGTCGATCTAGACGCATAATGAGTGATTTGACTCAAGCTAATTCATTTGCTTCTCTAAGTGCCTGAGTTTTGGGCTGGAACTCTTTGAAGTCACTTGATGAAAAATCGAAATCACAGATCCATCATCTACAATAATTCTTTTGTTGACGGTACAGTTTGAACGTATACTTGTGTCCATTTCATGCTCCTTCGTTTCACGTTTTCATGTTTCATATTTTGTACTTATTACACGAATAAATAAATAAATATATAAATAAATAAATAAATAAATAAATAAATAAATAAATAAATAAATAAATAAATAAATAAATTCCACCCAGAGCTTCAGCTACACTAATCCTAAACGCACGAAATCAGAGATCCATCTTCTACAGTAATTCTTTTGTTTACAGTACGGTTTCAACATATACTTGGTTGTCAACTAACGTAAGAGACGCCCTATGCGAACCTGTATTTTAAAAATATGTTGGTAGCCGTATTTGGACGGATTAAGTTGAGCGGAAATACACGAATTCTATTTTCATGTTTGTTTGTTTCATTCCATATATCACTATCTTTCGTGCTAATTGAATGCACAGATGACTAAATATCCTGGCCACGTTAGGCAAATTATTACTAAGAGATACCGAGAAGACACACCTCACATGTCACAGCAAGCAAGAATGTCTTCACATCGTCGTGCTGAAATCTGTAAACGAGCACATGCTGTGCTGAATACAACTCTGTACTCTGTTTTTCATTCCAGGGTCATAACTGCAAACTAATAACTCGTCATCAGTGATAATGGTTTTCCACCAGCCATCTCCTTCATCCTGGACACACTGTTTCCATAAGTTGCAGATATCTGTTAGTATCTGTTTTTGTGTGTGAATCAGGAATATGAAAATACAGCGAGCATTCCCAATGAACTCTTGCACTTTGACGGATGTGAGGTGCTCTTTATATGGCCCTGGTAGCAAATGTGTCAGAAATTAACAGTATTTTTCCAGATTTTAATTCTTGTCACTGGAATTTTTATTCGTCCCAACTTAACTTTAGAGTTAACGGGAGAATAACGTCGTGAATGCGAAATTATAAGAAACTAGCAGATGTACCCGTGCTTCGCTACGGTATTCTACATTGTATACGGATTTCTCCGTAAATTGCTGTAAAGGCAGCGAGTAGGATTATATTAAATTGCATGCCTCTTAGCGCTATCCTAGAAACAAAATAGAGAGGATAGAATAGGTTGTTTCCGATGCAAAGTAGACATTGGGAAAGTTTAAGGTTAATGGCAGGCCACATTTCCTACTGCCAATCTCAATCGAGTTAGGGAGTTTCTACTATAACAGCAGGCCCACTTGGCAACTGCTATTCACAATAACGATGGACAATTTTCATTACAGGACAGGCCATTTTTCCTAATGAAGGTCATAATTGAGTTTGAAGGATTTGATTATAATTGAGAAATGCAGCGCTATCTAACGCGTCAACAATCGTATCAACAATAGAACGGCGATTATGCTATCTGTTTTGTAATGCGACTTACCGTTTAGCCACCAATTACCCCGAAACGAAGGTCCGCACCGTCATTAAAATGCATCCATATTTCGGTATTTTCCGAGGCCGAAAGTTATACATTTGAACAGCTTGGAACTTTTCCTCGAAGAAAAGAGTGTCCAGGTATCGGGATCAGCACTCGCATACATGCGGAGAAATTAAGAAAGAAAGTGATACAGTTAAGAAAGTTGGAATTAATAGAAAATAGGATTATGACTGAGGACAGCCGTATAGGACAAATATGTAAATACCAAGTGGATGTACTGCAAAATCAAACTTCCCTTAATAAATTATGATGGTATGAGTTACTGATATAAGAAAACCGTAACAGAGGAGAAATTCAGTTGCAAGGATTCTTAGGTAAACAAATAAATAGATAAGTTATGGTGTTATTACTTAAGCTATTCGAGGACGGTTATAACCTCCTACGATATTCCGCCAATATCCCGCAGAACGGCGGATGGACGTCTCTCTTGCTTTCTACCGAAGGAACAACCACGAGTTTACAGGAATGACGAAGAAAATGGCAATAGGTTACTTCCTGCTGGGAAGCAGTCAGAGACGTTGCCGTGGTAACTTGTAGGTTCATTTTTGGTCTGTCGGTCACTCAATGCAGAGCATGATACCCGCAGAAAATAGTAATTTTCTCCGTCAATTGAAGAGTAAGCTAAATTATGAACATAACAAAAGTTATTTATAATGAAGGGACGTTTCATATACAGTACACGGAGTTTACAAGAAATCAATAGTATAAGAGAAAATGGAGGAAAACTGTTCTCTTTTTCCTGTTCAAAGATCTTAAAATCATATGCATACCAAAACTTCCCCGGAATGAGTATACTCTAAATGTGACGTTTGGTTGAGATCTCCTCAGCCATTTCGCCGTGATGGAGGAACAACCAGACAATAAAAGTAAAAACGAAGTATTTAGGCCTGAGTTGATCTAAAACGGATAAATATCTCAAAAATTTGCAAAACGAACGAAATTACAGACAGCGAACTCCCTACAACTTTATTTATATAGATTTAAGAAAGGAACGTATTACATTCCCGCTCTGTCACTTCAAGTTCGATAGCGAACTTAATGTGTATACGTAAAGGAACGCAAATTTCAAAAAATTGTTTTAATATAGTTAAGCTTAAGATACTATGCCATTGTAACGTCTACAACTTAAAATATAAGCCAAGGGGAAATGAAGTAAATTTAACGGAAAATAAAGCTGAGAATGCCAGATTTATATCACACAGAAATTGTTCTTTCTCTCCTGGACAGTAGGGCATTTCATATTTGTTAGTTGAAGATAGTGCCGACGATGTATCCGATTTCTCAAATTTCTCTAATGTTAAGTTTAGTTTACTAAGTGCAATTGTTAACAAAGATTATTTGTCTGCCTACATGTTCAATTTATCTGCATATGCTTGACTTCATTATATTTTTTCTCATCGTAGAGTGTTTCAATTAATTTATTATTCCTCAAATGAATGAGGTTGCCAAACCGACGAAGAATATCATACAATCTATATATATAAAATAAGAGTTTTGTCTGTACATTGCTCAGAATTTGAAAAGAATGGTATTTCTGTATCGGTCATGTCCATAGTAACAAGAAAATGTAATTTTTACTTTTCCGTAATTTCTGTCTGTCTGTCTGTCTGTCTGTATGTATGTATGTACACAAGTGCGGCCAGTATCCAGTATTCGGGAGATAGTAGGTTCGAACCCCACTATCGGCAGCCCTGAAAATGGCTTTCCGTGGTTTCCCATTTTCACACCAGGCAAATGCTGGGGCTGTACCTTAATTAAGGCCACGGCCGCTTCCTTCCCACTCCTAGCCCTTTCCTGTCCCATCGTCGCCGTAAGACCTATCTGTGTCGGTGCGACGTAAAACAACTAGCAAAAAAAAATATGTATGTACACGCATCACGAGAAAACGACTGAAGATAATTTAATGAAAATCGGTATGTAAAGTCGGGGGATGAGCCGCTACAATCTAGGATATACATAATTTTATTCACGCCGAGTGAAATGATAGTTTAAGGGAAGGCCTAAAATTTAATTATCGAATATTTATATTATTAGTGGTCCTATCGATAAATACTATATAACTAAAGTTATATAGAATTAAATTTCCAATCAATTATGTCTTATACATTTTTACCGTACCGGCTCTGATAACACAGATTTTAATGAATTTGTAGTTTTGTTGCTAAGTCCATATCAACGCCTAGCCACGAGAAAATGGGTTAACAGAATGTAATGAAAACTGCTATATAGAGTCGGGGAATAAGAAACTACAGTCTAGGCTGTAAATAATTTTATTCACCCGAGATGAAATGGTAGTTTAGGGGAAGGCGCCTAAAATTTAATTTTTAAATACCGGTACCTGTTATTGGTGCTATCGAAAAGTACTACATTACAAAAGTCATAGACAATACAATTTCCGATCATTTATGTTTCATTCAGTTTTACTGTACCGACTATGATAAGAGTGGTATTTCAGAAGGCCTACAATACCGAAAGCGCATAACACTGATCAACAATAACTTTACATTGACCATTGTTTGTTGTGATGTTCTTCATTTCTTATGGTCCCGCTCAACTCCGAGAGATGGGATTACTACTGCGTACCGAGTATAACAGCCTGACTGAACATTGGCGGGAAATAGCTGGGGAGTTGGAAAACTTTCTTCTTTAGCATGCCATTCCTCTGGTTCATGTAGCCTCCGTGGCTCAGACAGCAGCGCGTCGACCTCTCACTGCTGGTTACCGTGGTTCAAATCCCGGTCACTCCATGTGAGATTTAAGCTGGACAAAGCTGAGGCGGGACAGGTTTTTCTCCAGGTACTCCGTTTTTCCCTGTCACCTTTCATTCCAGCAACACACTCCATTCTCATTTCATAGCATCTATCAGTCATTAATATATCAATGGGAGTGGCGACCCCATCGTACTAACAGCCTATATATATGCTTCATTTATTACATCCCTGACCCGGACAATGACTGGAAAACAGGTTGTAGGTTTTCATTTTCAATTTCCTCTAGTTCAAACATTTTCTGATACTGTAGGTTCGTAACACACTGGTTCACCATAGTATTCCAGTTATTCGATCCCTACTCTGACGCGCTGTATCGAATGAGCTGTATGCACACTTATGGCAGAGGTTCACTTAGTAGTAGTAGTAGTAGTAGTATGACCTGGTCTAGAATTACAATTTAAGCCTATTTCAAATTGTAGCATCACAATTCACTAAATAACTCAAAAGTCAACCCTGAAAAGAGCCGTTTCTTAAGAAAAGCTTCTTCCTCTTCACTTTTATTAAATTCTACATTAATTTAATTCCAAGTTAGCAGTGAAGAGAGGGGGGGGGGCTTCTCCTCTGGCTTTGAGGAAAAAAATTGCCTCCAAATCAGATAGGTTTTTCCGTTGCCATTGTAGTGAATTGAGATTTTCCGACTCATCGGGTATTCCTCGGAAACATTAGTAATAGGGCATAGTTTTTGCCCTGGGACTCTCTACTATTCGCCTCCCCCCCCCCCTCTTCCCCGCACTGCCGAGAAAAGACGAAGAGTGTTCACGGATCAGAGCTGTCTGCGACTTGGTCATTCCAGCTCTAGAATTCCAGCATAGTACTGTTCGTTAAAAGTGAGAAAGTGTGTGGTCTTTCATTTGATGGAGTATTTCATATGAAAGCATAGCTTTTAATCGTGCCATTCCTACTGACGTCATTGCAATGACCTATGTTCAGTTGGAAAAACCACTAAGACAGGCTTTCTGAGGATGTGAAATGGCTGGTGGAGAGAGAGTGTCTGCCATTATAATGAAAACTCCCCAATCTGGTGGTAACTGATGGTAGGCAAGCGGGCCTGTCATTACAATGAAAATTCCCTAATACAGTCTTCATATGAGAAAAGACATTTGGTGACTTCCCCGTCGCGTTTCTAGGGTAACATTAAGAGCTATGCAATTTAATACAATCTTGCTCACAACGTATACACTACCTAGCCTAGAATTCTGTACACAATGTAGAATTCCGTAGCGAAGCACGGGTACATCAGCTAGTATAGGTTATGTACAGAGTGCAGTGTAAAAGAAACTATCATTGCATTGATAATACACAGAAAACGAATAATCAGCATATACATTTCGTTAATTGATGTAGTTCTATGGATGGAGCGTACAGGTGATGCCTCGAGATTGCTATCGAGGCTTTCAATGTTTGTATGATCGAGATCACGATGGTCTCACTCGTCACACCAAAGTGTCGTAAGTAGGTGACAAGTAGTTTAGGAATGGTGCCCCTTGCATCCAGCATGATCCCTATGACCTCGATGTCCTCAAAGTTGTACTTATTGAGGTAATATGGAATGGTTGGTAAGTTTATCATCTTTGTTTCTTCATCGACCTCAACGGGTTGTTGTGCATCTGCTTCAAATCTGAGAGTCGGGTCGAGAATGAAACTATTTTGCTCACGGGTTTGAAGGCGAGCATGTCGATTCGTCTTGTCCCACAGTCAACTGAGAGGCCATGGACCTCTTCGTGTACTACGTACGCTTTAGCACGTAGCGAACCGGCTAAGGAAGACCAGATGTGATGGTGTCTGGTGTTCCGTAAGCATTTGCCGAATGGGCAAGATCTTAAGACGTGTGTGAAAGTTTCAGTCTCACCGCATCGTCTGCAGTGGTTACTCTCTTCGATGTCCGACTCTTTGGCTGAATGGTCAGCGTACTGGCCTTCAGTTCAGAGGGTCCCGGGTTCGATTTCCGGCCGGGTCGGGGATTTTAACATTCATTGGTTAATTCTAATGGCCCGGATTCTGGGTGTTTGTGCAGTCCCCAACATCCCTGCAACTCACACACCACACATAACACTATCCTCCACCACAATTACACGCAGTTACCTACACATGGCAGATGCCGCCCACCCTCATCGGAGGGTCTGCCTGACAAGGGCTGCACTCAGCTAGAAATAGCCACACAAAATTATTATTATTATTATACCCTCTTCGATCTTCTTGGTATGGCGCGCACAGGAATCAAATTCTCTGCCATTTTCAGAGCATCTTCCCATTGTGAATCATTTCTGTTTTCTTATCCACCGGTTGACTGGAGTAAACTATTGATATACGTATACACCTTTGCCCCTCTGGTTTAATAGGCACCATGTTTATATTCCTGATCCCTGAGAGATCTCCTGAGTTTCATGGTTTCAAGCAGACACGAAAAATAAAAACCACTGATTCGGTCTTGAGTTGATCTAGCTTCGTTTGTCATAATATTATTTAAAAGTAATAATTAGAATTCAGGATGCTCTGTTTGTCGGTAAGACAGAGATACATCTGTTTATTTCTTCTTCTTTTCTTCTGTCTCTCTACTTAGTTTGTAAATTGTCTATGTGTGTAATATACACTACATACTCTAACTGCAACTAACGTCTGTAAAACGCGTTGTTTATACCAATAAATAAATAGACTCGACAGACTAATGTTATCCTTTCACGAATGAATTACGTAAGGACGATCTAGAGACAATATCCAGCTGTTAATTTCAACAAATGAACTAAGAAGACAAGACTATATGAAGGAATTGTTTCCTACTACACTAGTGTCCAAAGTTAAGCATAATCACTAAACGAGGCCTTACCGCCTGATTGGAATGTCAGACGGATTGCTGAATAAACGGAAGCTGAATCGCACACCATATGTCACAAAACCTGCCCAGCAAAGAGTGTCAGAAAGGTTCTGATAGCTAAGGTACACCTTTGATAACAAATAACAAAACTTGGCAATGTCTTCCACAACCAAATATGTTGTTAAAATTGTGTATGGTTAGCCCTAACGGCCACACATGCTTCGCAGAGACGTGGCTTGCTCTCTATCAGTTAATCCAAGAGCTCTTGTGGCAGTCGATCCCATTCCTCCGAAAGGGTAATGCGAAGGTCTTGGAGGGTCCTTGATGGAGGCTGACGGGATGAAATTTGCCTCCCCAATGCATCCCAGGCATATTCTATAGGATTCAGATCCGCAGACCTCTCTCGCCAGTCCATGCGATGAACGTCTTCCCCAGCCAGAAATTCATCCACGAGAACAGTACGGTGCGGTCGGGCAATATCGTCCATTAAGAGGAAGTCTGGACCAACCGCACCTCTGAAGAGTCGAACATGTGGTCTTAGTATCTTATCCCTGTATCTCTGAGCGTTAACAGTGTTCCTCGGACCACCCATGAAGATGTGCAGGTCCGTACGGCCATTCAACATGATGCCGCCCCACACTATGACGCCACCTCCACCATACTGGTACCGTTCCACGATGTTTCTGTGGTTGTATCGGCTATGCAGTTCTCTCCACACTATTGTCCGACGGGAATTGTTCTGCTAACTGAAGCGAGATTCATCTGTGAAGAGCACATGCCTCCATTCTTTCATGGTCCAGTTTCGATGTTGATGGCTTCACCGTAAACGGGCCCGTCTCTGTGCTGGAGTGGGCGGGACGCACACCGATGGACATCGGGCAAACAGCCCTACTCTTCTGAGCCTCCGTTAGACAGTTTGCCGGGAAACGGCAACTCCTGGGACGGTTATAAGCTCTGCCGACAATAATTGCCTTGCGGATGCACTCCGATTTCGTCGGGGGTTTAAGGCCAGATATCAGTCCTGCTGTGGGGTGGTCACACTTGGTTGACCTGGTACTGGTCTACGACCACATCTCATGTGTCTCGAAATCATCTCCAAAGCCTGGAAATGATACAGCGATTTCGGTCCTTGTCTGGCCTGCTTTCAGGCGGCCGAGTATTCCACCCTGCAAAACGGGGTCCAAGTGGCGTCATTGTGCCATTATGCTGTCACGTTCACCACGAGGCTACACTCCGCACACTATAACAGGGCAAACACGAATGAGGGAATATGGGGCGCAGGCACTGGCTGTGTTTACGTTGCGGTTATGCCGCTAGTCAGAGCAGGGAGCAATCTTTTCCTATACAGAGCGAACACGTATGGTTGGTAGGTGCATATGTCGTGCAATTTGCGGTCTATTTCCTGTTGCTCTGCTTACCCGTAACTTATGCTTAACTTGTGGACACTAGTGTATAAGGAAAAATACTTCCTGGATGGACTAGAAGGAGCTCTGCCTATGTAAACGTACACAAGACATGCAGTCTGGCCTCATGGTTGCTATCAAACGTTCAATTATTAAACGTCAAATCTAATGACCCAGATATCCCTTAGTACAACAATCACATCCACCTCAAATGTTTCAACTGAATCACCTACATTTGGCAAATTTTATGGGAGATTTAATCATTATTTATGGATTAAACATGAATTGCGTTATTAGCTTCCCTGTGTATGCCAGGACAGTACAACGAAGGCTACCAAAGAGACATTTAAAATTTGAATTTAAACCTGGCATCCTAAGTTTCCGAGGCTGACGCTCTACCACTGAACCACTGGGGAACATACTGCACAATAATTACTGGGAAACTGATTAATATGAACAGCAAGTCCTTGCACGATATGTGTAGCCACAACAAAAGAAAGTGATATCACATGCAAACAAAACTGAAAATCCTTCTAATGAATACATGCTATAATAGTACAGGTCACCATAATCATCATCGTCATCTCCATCGTTACCGTAGCGTTGTCCCGCTCCTTGCAATGTGTACTCTTTGGATCTTTCATCGTCACTTCACTCTGCTCTGGGCTTCAGTCGAATTTACGACGCTAATTCTCAAATTTCCATTGATAATCTCTTGTCATCGTTGTTTAGCTCTTTTTGAGGTTTACTGGACTTCAGTCTTAAGGTTGTAAGATGTGCTGGGAACAGTTCTAGGCGTTCTTATCGTAGCGTTTCCTATTTCAGTAGTTAATGGGCTCCAGAATTTTCTAAAAATTTATATGTTGGTGATACCAAACTATATTCTCAGTACATCATTTTGAATATGATCCGATAGAGAGGTATCAATCTTCCAAAGAACAACGCGCATTTCCAGTATGTGAAGACGACGTTCAATGGCTTTAGTTGTAGGCCAACACTCTGTTCCATACAACGCAACTGGAGGAATACAGACAAGTAGTTTCTGGATTTCAGACGCGCAGACATCTTTGTGTCGTATAATGCCCTCGTAACTTCTCTTCATCTCGCTGCATTCACTCAAACTCGCAGGTAACCATTAACACTGCCGTCACTCAGAAGACAGGAATCCGGGTGCCGCAACGTGATTATTTTGTTTGCTGTTGATGAAGCTGTCTGCTCGGCTTGTATCCATACAATCAGTCACAATGTTAAGGCGGAGTTCAAACTCGGAATACCAAAAGCCTGCACCTTTCGTTACAATTCCTCACTACTTGTTGACGTCATGACCATAGAGTAGACAGTTATATAGATATGTGGTTTATTTTAACTTGCAAATTTAGAGACACATGTCCCTGTCTTACCTTAACCAGTGAGTACAGAAATAGCATTGCTTGTTGTCAGGTATGAGGTGGGATGAATCTGCCTTTGTTTGTTTTTATGGCTGTGAGTAAAAAACATTATAAAATAGGGATCGAGATAATAATTACTATTTACAGGGGACCGCAGGTGAGCATCTGCTATCGCTCTAACACTAACGATGAATGCGATGGTAATAATAATGAGGAGAAGATCAGGAGAAGGAAAACCGTCGTAATATGAGCTCATCTCGTGGGGGTATTTGGAGCATCCTGTTTTAAATCCCTCGTGATTTGACGTCCCTCTGACCTTCGTGCGACATCACTTTGCAAAATCCGGATGATTGTATCCATAACGAGAATCAAGACGAGTGGTGACAGTCCTGAAATCTATTTGATGAAAAACATCATACGGAACTCTTCACAGACGCCGGATGAACACCTTATACAAGTGGTGGCATTCTGGTACAGCAAGTATAACCAATAGATGGGTAATTCTGGAATTCCGGGTTCACGTAGCGCCCGCCAAATTGTGATATCACATGATTGAACGCTGGCAGTGTAATTTTGAAGCCCATGGATTGATCTTCTATCCGTTACACCGATTAAAGCACATTGCACCTAAGCACAGAGGTTGGCACCTTAAGGTCTGGTAAACGTCAAGGCCACTGATATCCATCCGAAGTGATCAGTTTAATCGAACAGCTAGTTGATCGTTTGCCTGATTCGTCCTCCCCTGACTCACGTCGTAGCATATGTGGAACGTATCTATTACTAAGACCTCAGTTTGGAATAATCTGCAATAGTTTCGTAACTGCTTCACTATTTGGTCTTACCTATTGGTAACTTACGAATTACGCCTAGAGACCAGCACTGTAATCGACTTTTGTTGCCTGGAGAGATTGATAAACTCAGATCAAGTAGTATATCACCCACCTTCTTAAACAATACCACCATCATTTATGGAATGTAGAGTACCTATTAAAATTCCCGCTAGCTCTGCTGGGTGTGTTATCAGAGTTCATAAGCTAAAATTCTCTATTCCGAGAGGTATCAATTATACTATCTACTAAATCAATTAACTGTTTAAAATTAGTCACAGGTTCAGTCGACACAGTTGTACTCTAACACAATTAAGCACACAGGTCTCCAGAGCGTCGTACTCCTGGTCTCCACACGGCCTCTCCCAATGGCACTCCGTTCCTAGAGCAGTTCTCTTCACAGCGGACAAATCACACTAATGACAGTGTAGCCGTCTGACGGACTCGCGATCGTCTCGTAACACCTTGCGTTCACGCGCGACCGAACGTTGCGCTCTTTATAGAGGTTTACACAAGATTAACGTAGTTTCCACTTCCAGATCATTCTGGATGCCTGCTCCTTTGTTAATTCGTTTCAATATTCTTCTAGGAAGCTATCTTCCTGATCGCGAGACAACTATTATCCGACGGTATTCTCTTGCTTGCTACTGTCCCGCACACATTGTGGACAGTGCATTGCCATTTGGGCCTCTCGCCGGTATTTCAGATCTCCCCTACCGGCCCCCTCCCTGCACTTTCGACCTTCATTGTTATAATAATGTGAACTTCAAGACGACGCTCTCGACAGAGGGAGCTGTTATAGGCAGCAAGGGGTATGAAATGTGAAATGTTGTATGGCTTTTAGTGCCGGGATATCCCAGAACGGGTTCGGCTCTCCAGGTGCAGGTCTTTCTATTTGACGCATGTAGGCGACCTGCGCGTCATGATGAGGATAAAATGATGATGAAGACAACACATATAACAAGCCCCCGTGCCATTGGAATTAACCATTTAAGGTTAAAATCCCCGATCCGGCCGGGAATCAAACCCGGGACCCTCGGAACCGAAGGCCAGTACGCTGACCGTTCAGCCAACGAGTCGGACAGCAAGGGGTATGAAAAGAGGAGACACGTTTAACAGCGGAATTCAAATCTGGAGTAATGAAGGAAGTAGGGCTCATAAACTCCTTCTCCCGTGGCCTCTTAACTTCACAGTTCATAAATACTGTATTGAAGGAAAAGTGGCGAACTTTATCTGACACGCAACATGCAATCAATATCCCAATAGGCTACCCCGGGTCTTTGTTTCATCTCCAGCATGAGTGCAGTTTCCTCCTCTACAGTTAGGAGTTTACGGCCATCACCCAGACAACGGTAAAGCGACACGAGTATTTCCGTAAAATATAAGGCTTTCAATTTTCCTAGTTCCTTACAACTGATTCCAGCCTAACTTAACATTTTTAACAGGTATATTTTGCCGGGCTGAGTGGCTCAGTCGTTGATTCGCTGGCCTTCTGATCCCATCTTGGCAGGTTCGATCCTGGCTCAGTCCGGTGTTACTCGAAGGTGCTCAAATACGTCAGTCTAGTGTCGGTAGATTTACGGGCACGTAAAAGAACTCCCGCTGGACAAAATTACGGCACCTCGGCGTGTCGAAAATCCATAAAAAAGTAGTTAGTGGGACGTAAAGCAAATGACATTATTATTATGACAGGTATCTTCCTGGACATTGTTGTTCGACATCACACGTCCGCAGGCGCATAGCAATGGCGAGGACTTTGAAACCAAAGCATACTCGCGTATGGAAAGAGACCGTTATCGCTGTATCAACGAAACGTGAGGGTTTACGGACGCTAATTTTTAACAATTGCAGCAGAGAACTGTACCTAAATGATAACAGATCATCGTAAGGTAGACTCTTTGGAAATATGTTGCTAACAAAAGAATAATACGAAATTGTTTTAAAATTGTTCATCATAGTATTTCTGACCACTAAGTGGGGAATCAACCCGTATTCAGACTCCATTGCTGGCAGCAGCGTAATACATTTGAAGCAATTACATTCTGTTGTTTTATGCGTTACTTTATTTGCTTAAAGGTGTGATATAGCGTCCCAGAAATGGACATTTCTTACTACTTCCACTTCTCTGTTTACAGTCAACAGGCACTTTGTTAGGTAATAGTCCTTTAATTGTTGTAGTTTTACCGAAATCACAGTACTGGGAATTCAGAGCGTAGACCTTAAAACAACCGTGCAAGTGGACGTGCGGTAAGGGTCACACGGCCGGGAACTTGCATGTGGGAGACAGTTGGTTCGAACCGCACTATCAGCAGCCCTGAATATGTTTTTCTGTGGTTTCCCATTTTCACACCAGGAAAATGTTTGGCTGTACCTTTATTAAGGCCTCTACCGCTCCCTTCTCACTGCTAGCCCTTTCCTATCCCATCGTCGCCATAAGACCTATCTGTGTCGGAGTGACGTAAAGGAAATTGTACAAAAAGAAGAGAGAACAATTACTTGGTGACCTGAGAGATCACTGCTTCTTGCTCTCTCTTGAAATACCAATAATCCATTTATCTTTCGGCACTGGATCTACATAAAAAGTAATAACTTCTGCCTTTTTAGCAGTGGTTGATGTGCTATTTGCGACATAAAATTTCACCACATTCACACACTTTCATGAACCAAAACACCGTAACTCCCATTCTTAGTTCTATCTTGCTAATGTTAATGCCACCATGCAATATTTAGGTTTACTGACATCTATCGGTGAGACTGTGAACTCGATGAGCTCAGATTTTATGACCGAAACTTCAATTGCTTTTGCTAGTCTTTTGTGTTTAGTCGAGAAAGAGCCATCATAATGCTTTTAACCGGAGAGATTAATAACTACAGTCTGAGAAATGTCAAGCAAATATGAGCAATTCAGAATTAGGTGTATGCGGAATAAAAGCGAGAGGGAGATCACATTTTCAACTCGTTTATTACAGTTTGTATACCATTATCCTCTGTATTACCGAGCTCTGCATTCGGTAGGTGTTGGGTTAAACTGCACCATCAGCTGCCGTGAGAATGGTTTACTGGTATTTCCCATTATTACTTACAGGAAATTTTGAGACAGTTCCTATTCATAGACCACAGCTGATACCTTCACACCGTTCATTGCAGCTGAAATCACCACCATATAACCGTACATCCAATCAATCATCAACAATATAAATTTACAGCTGTCGCCCGGGTGGCAGATTCCCTATCAGTTGTTTACCTAGCTTTTTCTTAAACGTTTTAAAAGAAATTGTAAACATATCGACCAGTCCCCTTGATAATGTATTCCCTGTCATATAAATGAATATTTGCCCCAGTTGAAATTCAACTTTACCTTCATATTAAAAACTTTCCTACATTTAAAACCTCCACTCAAACTTATTCGTCTACTAATGTTATTCCACGCCAACTCTCCACTGAATGTTCGAAACATACCGCATAGTCGAGCATCTCGTCTCCTTACTCCCAAGTCTTCCCAGTCCAAAGTTTGCAACATTTTATTAACACTATGCTTTTGTCGGAAATCACCCAGAACCAAAGGTGTTGCTTTCCTTTGAATCTGTTCCTGTTCTCGTATCAAGTATTTCCAGTGAAGATCCCGTATACTGGAACGGAACTCTAATTGGGGTGTTACTAGAGACTTGCACGCCCTCTCATTTACATCCTTACTACAACCCCTAAATACTCTCATAACCGTGTGAAGAGATCTGTCACTTTTGTTAACATGGTTACCCTAATGAATATAGTTCCTTATGTTAATGTTTTATATATATAGCTATTTTCCGTATTATATTAACAGAGATAGGATGTTACCTTCTAGGGTAAACAACTAGGGTAAACCCTGAAGGGTAAGGAAAAAGAAAAAAACCCGGGAGAATATCTTCACTTACTCATATGGTACTTCTTATTTTCCTTCAACCGCTTTTCCCACACCTTGTGGGGACGCGGGTGTGAAATTAGTAGCACATGTGGATTTAACCCTGTTTTCCAGCCGGATGCACTTCCTAACGCCAACCATATATAGAGGGATGTAATCACTGTTGCGTGGTTGTTAGTGTGGTGTGTTGTATGAATATGAAGAGGAGCGTTTTGGGATACATACAGAAAAACAGTCCCCGAGTCTGAAGAATTAATTACACGCGATTTAAATCCATGACCCGGCCGGGAATCGAACCCGGGACCCTCTGAACCGAAGGCCTCAACGCTGACCATTCAGCCAAAGAGTCCAACGTTTTCATGTGCTACTATTGTTTTTATTGCGGGATAGGAAATGAACTAATTATTTTTTCTTTTTGATATTTGCTTTACGTCGCACCGACACAGATAGGTCGTATGGCGACGATGGGTTAGGAAAGGCCAAGGAATGGGAAGGAAACGGCCGTGGCCTTAATTAATTAATGTGGGAAACCACGGAAAACTATCTTCAGGGCTGCCGACAGTGGGGTTCGAACCCACTATCTCCCGGATGCAAGCTCACAGCTGCGCGCCCCTAACCACACGGCCAACTCGCCCGGTAATGAACTAATTAGAAATCTGGTCCCTCACCGAATATTTTATATTTAGATTGATATTTTCAATATAATCTCCATTTATCATTAGTTATTTCCGACCATTTTATTATGAGTTAGCGACTGAGGGGAAAGTACTATTTTCAGTGCACTGGAGATCATGATATGGCAGCTGACACATTACTTTACGAATTAAGGAATGAGTGGTTTGAATCCTCTTTGTGCATTATTTTGGTGAAGCATGTGAAGCATCTAGGTGCTTTTCTGACTGTTGCAGCAAGTGTTACGTCAGACCACACTGCCATCCGTACCCACTCGCCTTCAGACATTCCAGAGGCAACTGTCCCACCGTCTGGACCTGCCCAACAACATCCAGTTCAGCGTGTGTAGCCTGGAGCACCGCGCCGACTCCAGTATCGGCCTCATCAAGGTAAGAATTGTACCTTATTTCAGTTGAGTATTGTGCGTTGTCTATGGTATTATACAAGGCCAGGAAATGTACGCAGTTCTGCGTTAAAAATTATGCAACATGAAGTCCCACCAGTCACCGCTTGGATCATGTAGTACCACCCTAGTTTCGGCATTCGCGCCTGTAACTCAACAGTGGCATTACAAATAGTGGTTATTTTAATTTTGGTAAAATTGCTTACTGCTCTGTTCCGATTTGTACATCACGTGAAGAAAAGTGTAAATCAATTTTGTTTCATACGTTTCTTATTAATGGAGAATTAAGAAATAAGTGGATTTCAACTGCTTCTCGACAGAGTAATAAACCAGGCACTGTGTTGACTCCTTCAGAAAGGCCGACGGTTTGTGGTGGGCATTTTAGAGAAGACAATTCTAATGAGAGCACAACTAGAAGGTTTCTTCTGCCTAAAAGAATTCCTTCAGTATTCACAGACTTTGCTCAGCAGAAACAGCTACAGCTAGGAAACCTCCGAAATGACGTCAGCCTCAAGCATTTCCCTGTTGTAATTGAAAATTTCGTTGAAGGTCAATTACCAGCTTAGTCATTTGTTTTCCTTGCAGTGTGCTTTTACCTAAACACGAATATTTTTAGGAAGTTGGCCTTTTTTCAGGATTTTTAGCTACTACATCCAACATGGTGGCAGTTCATCTGGTGCGCGAAGCAGAAGAAAATAATACAGTAGTTGAACAGGTTGTCCACAACCTATTTCTCTTTCTGCGAGTGATATCCTGGTCGTCATGTTCATACATCTTCAAGCTCGCGCAGAGCTGAGGTACCCTAAAACATGATTTGTGGCGTTACTAGAGCAAGTTATGGAATTCATGTCCCGTGTTGTGCAGTATCTGACTTGGAAGAACTAGCTCACAAACTGTAAAATTTTATTAAAAGATAAGTTCTTTCAAATAATTAAGTGTGACAAATGCAACGAGTATGAAGTTCCGAATGGCACGAGCAGGAATGAAAGTTTTTTGCCGCTTCACACTAAGCCCCTTAACAGAAAAATACTCCTTATTTATGATCTTGTCCATTTCTATGGTGTAGTAGTTAGTTTATCAGCTGTCAAACCCGGAGGACCGGGTTCGATTCACGGCTCTGCCACGAAATTTCAAAAGTTGAGACGTGGAAGTCATAAAATATAAATGAGGAGGTGGCAGTAATTAAATTGAACACAGTAACTTAAGGGGTGACAGAAAATATGAACATAATAACAGTAACGTCTTACCAAGAGCCAAGATAAGGCTAGGTAAAGATTCACACAAACTGTGCACTGTGCACTTACACAAACAGTGACACCAGAAAAATCAAACATAAATACAGTGTCATTACACCCCAAGCGGAAAATAAATAAGAACAGAAGAAGGGGTGAATGAGCGGAGAGCGAGCTTAAAGTGGATCATTGCAATGTAACCAACCTCTTTTTTTAAGATATCAGAATTAAAATGTAATTTTTTGAGATTAGTTTCGAACCGTTGTCAAGAAAGGATAATACCTAGTTTAGAAATAGTAAAATTTAATACCAACAGTACATAAGAATTACATATGACCTCTAGGGAAATAACAGCATTAAGGTTAAATGATCCGGTTTGATTTTAGAATTAACAGCCCGAAGAAGAAGAAGTAAGAGGGTTTTTAACAATAAAATTAACTGAGAATGATAAGAGGACAAAAATAAAATCAGTACCTTAGTACGGTGTAAAAACAAGAACAGAGTACATTAAAAAATTACCAGGGGACAGAAATCTAGAAGTAAGCGCTCTTCAGTATAATAATTCACAGAAAACCCACCTCACAAGGGATTCAAAATGGATAATACCCAAAATCAATTAAGTTTAAAACAAGGTCAAGTCAAGGAGAAACCCCACCAAAGTTCAATGAATTCCAAATTATGTAAGGTAATGGACGATAACAAAAATCATTCACTGAAGTGGTGGAATAAAAGAGAGATCAGTAAATATCACCATTGACACTTCTAGGGCAATGCTAAGTCAAGAATAAATAACCCCTTAATTCAATAATTTACTAATTAAAATTCAGGCGAATAAAATAATGTATGATACCAACGATCATTCAACGAGGTGGTGAAGTAAACGTGAAATCAGTAAATATCACCACTTACACTTCTATGCCAATGCTAAGTCAAGGAGAAATCATTCCTTAATTCAATAATTTACTAATGAAAATCCAGGTAAATAAGATATGGATGATGTCAATGACCATCCAATGAAGTAGTAAATCAGTAAAATCAGTAAAAATCACCACTAAATCTTCTATCGAGTCAAATCAATCAGCAACGCTCACCCGATCTCAGTGAAGTCGGACTCAAGTCTCAATTCGCGAAAACACAATATGCCACCAAAAAAGGTCACTAAGACGACGAGAAAAAATCAGGCAATGAAAACACGTAACAAATCACCGTAATGATAGTGGTAGTTTCAGTTTTCTCAATACATACTTCACGACAATTAATGAAATCCACCACAAGGTGAATTGTGTTTAATGTTAGCCTTCAGAACAGGTAGGCATAATTAAGTTAACGACCACGGGTATTTAAAATCAAGGTTAAATAATACAATTTAGGAAAACGGCCGAAAACGTCCCATTAAAGATTATGCTGCTCGAATAGTATCTGACACATGAGATGGTTAATAAAGGAGACGTTGGAAAATTCCAAGGGATGCAGAATTACAACAAGGTTGAATGCCTTCATAAGAGAAGGACGGAATCAAGATTACTGACCACCAAAATAATTAAAACTACAAACAGAAGAATAAGGGGATTTAGAAAAAACGTCAGTAATGAACTAATAATTGATTCTGCTATTAATGTTAATGAGAATGCTGGTAATCCGTAAGAAATTTGGAGTGGAAATTCAGATCAGAACTAAATAAGACACAAGGTTAATTTATGTACCAAACGCGATCAATAAGTAGAAGAATTAGACAATAAAACGACACTTAAAAAACTTCCCACCCAAAAGGGATAGGAACCGGGAAAAATCCCGGAAATGTGAGCTCGCATCCGGGAAATAGTAGGTTCGAACCCCACTGTCGGCAGCCCTGAAGATGATTTTACCTGCTTTCCCATTTTCACGCCAGGCAAATGATGGAGATGTACCTTAATTAAGGCCACGGCCGCTTCCTTCCCATTCCTAGGCCTTACCTCTCCCATCGTCACCATAAGACCTGTTTGTGTCGGTGCAACATAAAGCAACTTGCAAAAAAACAAAATCCCGGAAATATATCGCAGCCTACATGACTCGTCTGTCTCGTAGAAAGAACACCTGCAATATGGCTACTCCAACATTCGACAAAGCCATCCGGACTCCCGTTAGTAATGGGAAGAGAGGGGGAGATGGACCAATCACGTGCGGAGCACAACACAGAACTATACGGAGAAGGGTCCGTACAGTTCTGCTTACATCTTCAGGAGGACATGGTTAAGGTAATTCCAACGTTAAAATATCGTTACAAAGTGTTACGAGGGCTGGAACGGGATCACTCAGCCTCGTGAGGGGGTTTCGATTCCCTCCTCAGTCATCCTCGAAGTGGTTTTCAGTGGTTTCCCACTTCTCCTTCAGGCAAAGCCGGGATGGTACCTAACTTAAGACCACGGCCGCTTCCTTCCCTCTTCCTTGACTGTCCATTCCGATCTTTCCATCTCCCCCACAAGGCCCCTAATCTGCATAGCTGGTGCGGCAGCGTGGGTGAGATACTGGTCCTCTTCTCCAGTTTTGTTCCCCGACCCTCAGTCACACGCTCCAGGACACTGCCTCAGAGGCGTTAGAGGTGGGATCCCTCGCTCAATCTGAGGGAAAAACCAACCCTGGAGGGTAAACGAATTAAGAAAGAAAGAAGAAGATTTTTGACTTTCCGGCGAGTTTATTTACGTATGAGGAACTTGATAGTTTTAATACTATACTCTCATCTTTATAATAAATTCATATAGTGTGGTCATATGTAGGGTGTTACAAAGCGATCGTAGAGGCAGAGCGCTGAACGCCAGTGATACCCATTCGCTGCGTGGCATATCCCGTCCTTATTTATTAATAACGTTAGCAGCGGTATTGTGTATATGTGATCCAATGACTTGTGTTTCAACCTTTCTGCCCTGAAAAAGATCTATGACAAGGTAGGAGCATTCTTATTCTTCTTCTCTTCCACTGCCTTCTCATTGGAGGTTGGCTACCGTCTTGGTGTGAATATTTTTATTTCCTGTATAAGGTTTGCTATGTGGCGGATATCGAAGCTTATCGCAAGTTCTGAGCCTAGGATAATCTTCCCCATCCAAATCCACGTTCCCCATCCATGTTGCCTTCTTTGACAGTATGGAACTACAGATATATGGGTGGAACAAGACCAGTCGACTCTGGCTAGGTGAGGAAAGCAACGGCAAATTACCTCATTCCTCATTATGTCTTATATGACTGATAATGGTGCCGGCATTTACGATTTCCCTATTACTGTATAAATTGTGGTGGTGACATTACAAAAATAGCGATTTATCTTATAGCCTACTATCAATTACCCTCGGGCTCCAGCCGCAATATCTTCACGTTGCAAAGTTTGGAGGTAATGGAATAACACGCATGATCAATTGTGGTAAAAGAACGTGGTATATCAGCTAACATCCGAAAATGTATCAAAAATGAAAATGGAATTATATTCGTTTCTCTACAGTTGTGCAACTTTTTGAACTTATTGTGAAGTTTTGATGTAGATTCGTAAGTTTATACATTTTTTCTAACCATGAAATTATTAATCACTGCCGTAGGATAAAGAAAATTACGTATCACACTACTGGGAGAGTAATTGTATAAATTTCCCCGATTTCCAACCGCGGAGCAAGCTACATATTATGGACCACGAGAGAAACACGCAGATTCCAAATTAAGCCCTGCTATGCTAACCCCTAATGATGGAAACGAGGTGAAATATTCAGAGCACACTATCCAATTGCTGCAATATACTGCTGTGGTAATCATGTTGTCAAGAGGAAATAATAGTAGGACTTATTTGAAGGTTGCTTGCATGTATTTAGAATTCAATTTTGAAGGTAGTCTGGTTGCAATCGGTTGATTTATGCATTTACAAATGACATAAAATACGAAACTCTGATGGGCATAAGTAATCATTTGATACTAATTAAATGGAACTGAGGTTAATTTTCCAGATAATTAATCGCCAGATTGTATCATAGATATGCATTTCTATTTTAAGTTCAATACAATTTGTTTAGCAGAATATTGGTATCAAAAATGGCGTCATTATTTGAAACCTTCTACCGGCACATCACATATGTAATGACTAAGTATACATTTTTATATCATCAGCATGTTTCTATCTCCCTATGAACTGTGCATTTCCTCCACTTTTCTATCATTAGCATGTTGTATTTTATTAAATTGTCGTTGCCGGCACAAAACCTCCTATGTGATAATATTTTAGGAGATATACTAAGCCGCAGCACATACATTATGAAGAGGGAGAATGCCTTGACCACACTGACACAATATTGCACCTTAGATGACAGAACCTAACCGGCCAAAGTTTTAAGCTATAATATTTCATATAGGAGGTTTTGTTCCGGCAGCGACGAAATATCTTATTATATATCTACCTCTACAACCCGTCCGAGTGCCTCTTGACATCATGAGCCTCGATGCAAATTTTTGTACTGATCAGTAGGGGAGTGTACAGTTGTATAACGAACAAACAAACATACATCTTCGAAATCGAATTTCAACATACAGTAATAGGTTACTCTACCAACCGACGCGAAATCGGGAGGTTATGGGTTCGGATCTCACTTGTATCAGGTTGGCCATTTTCGTTCTGCACATAACATCTCTTCAACACGTACTAAATGTACGAAACACGACCTAATATGTTGAAAGTCGATTTCTATTAAAATTCTGTCGTCAAAATTCAATATTCATAAACATACATCTTGTTTTATAGATACATTCTAGATTGTGATAAAATTCCACGCCCCAAAATCTAATTGGCTACGCAGGTAGAATATTTTTTTGCATATTCTAAACTCTATATTAAGTTAATCTCGGTACTTATACAACCTTATATCTGTGCCAATTAAATTTCTGTTCCCACATTACAATAACATCGGTTACGCGATGTTTTGATATCAATTATAGAATTTGTACCAAAAAAACCGAACACAATACCGTTGTATTTTTTTTCAGCTTCTCAGTAATCTAAAGCGATAAATTCAACGGCTCCTGAAAGGATCCGTCTCGCTACATGCATGGTACATCTTAAATTACAGGCCTTCGAGGTGAGCAGTGACCACTTGGTAGACCAAGTTCCATTAGAACTGTAACGTCTTTGGCGGCGGAATTGGGGGAGGGGAAAGTAACTGAAATGAACGTGGCTAAATAGTAAATTTTACGAAACCAGTCACTGTCTGCATTTAGGGCTGTCTCCCAGGTTGAAGATTCTCTATTAATTGTTTATCTAGTCTTTTCTTAAATGATTTAAAAGAATTAGAACAATATTCAAACAACTCCCAATCAAACCAAACACCATGGCACTACAGCCCTTGAAGGGCCTTGGCCTATCAAGCAACCTCTGCTCAGCCCGAAGGCCTGCAGATTACGAGGTGTCATGCGGTCAGAACGACGAATCCTCTCGGCCATTATTCTTGGATTTCGAGACCGGGGCCACCATCTCACCGTCAGTTAGTTCCTCAATTCTAATCACGTAGGCTGAGTGGACCTGGAACAAACCCTCAGGTCTAGGTAAAAATCCCTGACCTGGCCGGGAATCGAGCTTGGGGCCTCCGGGTAAGAGGCAGAAACGCTACCCCTACACCACGGATCCGGCTTTCAAACAACTCCACTGCTAAAATTCTCCAATTCTTAATTTCCCTTCCTATAAGAGAGTATTTGCCCTAGTTTGTCCTCGTCAGTTTCAAATTTATTTTGTGATCTTTCCAAGTTTTAAAAGCTCAACTGAAACTAAATACTCGTCCTCCAATGTCACTCCAAGCCATATCTCCACTGACAGTTTGAAGCATTCCACTTAGTCGAGCTGCTCGTCTCGTTACATCCAAGTCTTCCCAGTCCAAAGTTTTCATTATTTTCATTAATTTTTCTTTTAGGAAATCACCCACAACAAAATGTGCTACTTTCCTTTATACATTCTCCAATTCGTATTTATCAAGTATTCTTGGTAAGTGTCCCAAAAAATAATAGCTGCTCTAATTGGGGTCTTACCAAATTATTTTATACCCTTTCGTTTACATCCCTACTACAGCTGCTAAACATGTTCATAAAATCACAGTCCCGCTTATGTGATTGCCCCAATGAAGTTCTTTCCTTACAGTAACACATAGGTACCTGCAGTGATGTCCATTAATTACTGTAATTCCATCAACACAGTAATTATAGGATTTATCTTATTTGTAAAACTTACAACCCGACTTTTACCTCTCTTTACCATCATACCATTCTGTCCTGTCCATCTCAAAACTTTGTCGAAGCTTTTTGCATTCCTGTAACTTATGTTTTGCTCCATAGAGTGCAATATCATCAGCAAAAACCGTTATCTGTGATTTCAGTTTCTTATTCATATCATTTATAAGTAAACAGTTGTCCAGTAACACTGCCTTGCGGGATCGCCCTCTTAGTCACCACATAATCAGATAATGCTTCAGATACTCTAATTCTCTGAATCCTCTTATCTAGAAATGTTCATCATGCTTCTGTTTAAAGTTTTATTTCTCACAAATGTGAGACCTTGTTGTTGAATTCGCTATCTCACATACGTATCGGATAAAACAGCAATGGCGGTGGTGTGCACGATAATTTATGATGAGATCAAGTACAACAGAAACAGCTCTTGGCGTAAATAGTTTTGTATATTCTCGGGTAGAAGTAATGTGAGCTAGTAATTAGCAAGGTAAGCAGACACTGAAAAGTTCGAGTTATGAGAGATATTACAGATTTCGTAGGGTTCACTCTGGCGAACGTAGAGAGCTGCAATCAGGCTCCCGCTGATAGAGCGTTTATTAAAGAGACGCTGAGTGAGGCCGCTTCAATGGGACTACATTTATCTGAGCGTGCAAAACATCGTCTGTGAATAATCGTGTCTACTCTACAATAGAAATTTTAATCTGTAATGAATACCATTTAAACAGCAAAACCTGTTGTATAATTATTAAAATATCTCACATCCACCATATCATCCTAATTGAAAATAACCAAGATCACTCAATACTTGCACTCGGAACAGTGAATCGCTTTCTTCCTATTGCTTATTTTGAGAACGACCGGGGGGGGGGGGAATAATAAGAATCTACTTGATAATAAGAGTGACTGCACATTTCTTCCATTGAATTCTGAATGTAAATTTCGACCCATCATGCATATATCCTTCAACAGAGAATTTTAGGCCCGACGTAACGGTACCATTGTGATAAACTTAATATCATTAGAGCACAAGTTACACGGTGTACTACCACATGTTTTGAAACATGAAAGTGGCTCACATAATTAGAAAGAGTAATAAAGTAAAGTTGAACTGTGCTGTTATAAATCTTTCTTTTTTTAGAGTAGGAAGCCATTCTATGTCGCGCCACCGTTTAATCAACAATGCATTAGCTGGTGTAGATTCATTTCCTTGTTCAACAAAGCGCAAAGCAATTTAAAATAATGAAACATTTTTGGCCGCCTCTGTGGTGTAGTGGTTAGTGTAATTACATGCCACCCTCGGAGGCCCGGGATCGATTCCAGGTCCTGCCAAGAAAATTTGAAAAGTGGTACGAGGGCTGGAACGGGGTCCACTCAGCCTCGGGAGGTCGACTGAGCAGAGGTGTGTTTGATTCCCACTTCAGCCATCCTGGAAGTGGTTTTCCTTGGTTTCCCACTTCTCCTCCAGGCAAATGCCGGAATGGTACCTAACTTAAGGCCACGGCCTTCTCACTTCCTTGTCTATCCCTTCCAATCTTCCCATCCCCCAGCAAGCCCCCTGTTCAGCATAGCAGGTGAGGCCTCCTGGGAGAGGTACTGGTCATCCTCCCCAGTTGTATCCCATGACCAATGGTCTGCAGCTCCAGGCTGTAGAGGTGGGATCACAAGCTGAGTCCGAAGAAAAAACCAACCCTTGAGGGTAAACAGATTAAGAAAGAAAGAAAGAAAGAAAGAAAGAAACAAAGAAAGAAAGAAAGAAAGAAAGAAAGAAAGAAAGAATGTTTTTACTACTGAACTGAATAATGTATACAGTAATTTTATTACAGTACTGCATTTTAAGCACGTGGTACTTTATTTTTATAAAAATTCGAAATCAATGTTACCTCCAATGTATTAAATACATCATCTGCTGTAACTCGATTCTCAAAACCGCCATTGTCAAGGTCGGAGTAGTCTGCATATTATTCATGATGAAAAATACAGTAATAATAATAATAATAATAATAATAATAATAATAATAATAATAATAATAATAATAATAATGCAGTAATAACAATTCCTACTTGTTGAAGAAAAATGTATCATGGAACGAACTAAAGGGTAAGAAACTGTTTTGTTTTATGCTACACGTGCATTCTGGTATAAGACATAATATAAAATTAGGGCTTGCCTAGTAGCTCTCTGCACATATAGCAAGGGAATTACTGATATCGACGGCTAAGAACGAGAGGGTAACACCAAAATATTCAAATACAATTTTGCCAGAGCATTTCGGTTAAGCCGGGTTTCGGTTAAGCGAAGTTCGGTTAAGTGAGGTTCTACAGTATTTATTTATTTATTTATTTATTTATTTATTTATTTATTTATTTATTTATTTATTTATTTATTTATTTATTTTACAGAGAGCAATAGTACTTTACCCATATTGTTCTACTGAGAGTTGGACCTTCCAATATATATTTGTGTCCGGAGTAAAGTTGTATTGAAATGTAAATTGTATTTCGCTTTACACAAAGTCAGACTTGCCTTGCGCGTCGATGTTAGCAAAACCCCGGCGGGACACTCGCTCACCTGTCCAGTCCACCCGATATATTCCTTCATAATATTTTACAATTTCTTCAAGTAGTTTCAAGGCCATCTGCTACGTACCGTGCGGCAGCAGGTATCAACGCTACTAACGCTATAGCGGGATAAACACCAACTTCAAGCAATCGAGTGTTAACGTGCTGAAAATACGATTGCGCGAAGTTACTAATACCAGTGGCTTGAGGCTTTGTTGTTACGAACTAACGGGATAAGGTTTATGAAGGAAAACATTGTTAAATGAACTTTAGACCTAATGCATTTAAGGTGTACATTTCTTCAGACTTAACAAAAATCCTTTCTTTCTAAAGTCACAAACCTCTTAGACAACAACTACTTTCTCAAATCGGAGCTTGTTCCAAGGTACTTCAAACATTTTCATTGTTATCATTACTATGATTCAGTGTTATTAACACCATAGCTCGCCTGCTGGCCGTGGGTGTTAAGGAGTCAAGTTTTTACAGTCTGACACCGTAGTTAACCGGTGCGAAATCCACTTGAGAAACAATTCCTACCCTCAGAATGCTGGAAGACAAGATAGGAGAGGGGGTGTTGTATAAGTTGTAATCACTAGACTGCGTGCCAAAATCCTGGATTCAATTGCGAACCTCTCCATAGTGTTCATATAACGATGTTAATGGTGATTCGTCCGTCGGGTGGAGACCTTACATTTTAAGCAGGCGCCTTGGTGCTATTAAACAGGAGAAGGTTATATACCGACGCCGGGTTTCACCTAATTGGTACCTCATTTTCATCATCGTTTCAGATTCAGACCCGTAGGTTACTCATGCGTGTCAAATACACAGAGCGGCACCGGGCAAGCCCAGTATCATCGCCAAGTTCAGGCATCGTCAATCGAGAGGGAAATGGCTTCGGAGCCAATTTGCTGCCCGCTCTTGAGAAACGAGAGCAGCTTAGCGAGCAACTAGGGGAAGAAGTAGGGGAAATGCATGACATAGTGCGTACTGCAGGCCAGTGGCGTAAAGGTATAGGGCAACTCTCTGGACAGGTTAGATTGTGACACGATACGTGAGGTGACAGTAGTGTGTTCCCGCCTTTATCCTCACATCACACGACGTTAAGTCTCGTCAGTTAATGTTGCATTTACTATGGAAGATAGTTGAGCACAGCGTAGGCCATCGACGCCAACAAGTTTCAAACCTTCTTGGGAAGAAGAATATTTGATATTTCAAGAAAATAACATACAAAATGTTGAATATGTAATGAAATATCGAATCACATTTAAAAGTTCAATCTGCAGCCCGCCGTTGTTTCTTGCGTCACGCCAACGAGTATGATAAATATGAAGGCCGGGAAAGGGTTGCGTTTTTTGAAAAGCTTAAAAACAAAACACATTTGAGGATGTAAGTACATTTCACATTACCTTACACAACTCTATTAATATTATAATGTTTGATAATTCCTCAGAAATGATTGATTTATGTACCGGTATGCATTTCATTGCTGTTGTCCATATGGTGACATTTCCGAGCGGCAAGTACTGTACTGCCACGGTATGCAACCCGCCTGTCCACTGCTCTCTTGTCACGTGACTGACAGCCGTCCCGAGCGTAGCAAGTAATACCGGCTCCCCAGAGCAACTGCGTGATGACGTCTGGCCTAGGGAGCAATACCTCATATCTCACGATGCTCTTCCTATCCATTATGATTCTTAAGACTGGTTAAGCCTCCCAGCCACTTGGGGATATGCAGGCTATCAGAACAATTTTCTTTCTGGTCATTTTCCTATGGTTACGTATGATAGAAAAATAAACTTAACCATACAGTACTGTAGGGAATATTGTAGCCTGTGTAAGGTTAATTTTCCTTTATTCACACGCATGCCAAAATGAACACAAAATAAATTGTTCTGATGGACTGAATATCCATATGGGTCTGGGAGGCGTGACCATTCGTAAGGAATATAATGGAGAGGAAGAGCATTGTGACATGCTGTACGAGGTATTGCTTCTTACGCGTCGATATGTACTTGCACATTCTCGGCACTAGAAGCCACACGCTAAATAAAAATAAATAAGAGCATACTGAATATTTCTGCAAAATGTTTGCAATGGAGTTCTTGTTGAAACATTTTGTATAAATTATACTTTTTAGTTATCAGGATATTTTTATTAATCATGTTGTGTTCTATGAAGCCTCTGTGGCTCATGCGGCAGCGCGCCGGCATCTCACTGCTGGGTCCCGTGGTTCAAATCCCGGTCACACAATGTGAGATTTGTCCTGGACAAAGCGGAGGCGGGACAGATTTTTCTCCAGGTACTCCGGTTTTCTCTGTCATATTTCATTGCAGCAACACTCTCCAATATCGTTTCATTTCATCTGTCATTCACTAATCATTCGCCCGGAGGAGTGCGACAGGCTTCGGCAGCCAGCCCAATTCCTATCCTCGCCGCTAGATGAGGCTTCATTCATTCCAATCCTGACCCGGTCGAATTTTCATTTCATGTTGTATTCTGCCCTCAACAGCTATAACTATTGTAAAACAATGTAAATGAACGGGGGATAGCGGACGTCCACTGCAGTATGGCAAGTACGATGCCGTCCTATTGTGGGATGCTCATAGCGTTGCGGTGATCTCTGAGACAGAGAAACCTAAAAATATTACGTAGTGGATCACATTGTGATATGAAAATTGACCTTCATCTAACAATGATAACGAAAACCAATGTCCGTAGAAATACATTTGATGGCCCAGCTACCTATGAGGTGTGGGAATAAAATAATACCTTGACGTTAATAATCAGGAAGACGATGTAACTATATTGAAGTAAGACTTTGTAACAAGATTTCAGTGTGTTACCTTATCATCCTCACGTTCCTTTCACTGTCGTATTTCCTTATTCTGGAATTATTAATATTATTTTTCGGCGTTGCCTGCATATTTCAGTAGTATATTTTCAATTAACATATCTGAAGCCATTTATTTTCAGTTTCGACTGAGTTACGTTTTAACTGTGTGATTCTTCAATCCGGCGAAATTAATTTTGAGTAATACATGTCTAAAATATCTGCAATAAAACATATGGTAACAGTTTTATACTTGAAAGGGAACAACTTAATTGAAATGAAATGACATGTTTCGGTCTTAAAATTACATCAAACATTTCTATGAAATCACACTCAAATATTTAGAAAAGTACAAACATTTATGTTTATTTCTGTTTAAATACTTATGAATTTGAAAATCTGGAACTTATCTTAGTGAAGTCCTGTTTCCTGTCTACTCCAGCATAGAGTTAACATAAATAAACATAAACTAGTGGACTCGTGCTGTTCTGCAGCATTCATTATAAATAGATCAATTAACTCGTCTTGATATGCCTGCCGTAGTCATATTGTTTCGCCTGCCCTTTACAACAGTTTATGAACATTTAATATCGGTACATAATAACTGATTCATTCGTAATTTAGTTTATACATTTGCTTTCCATTAAATATTCTATGTGCCTCGACAGTTCGGCCGTATCTGGATCTTAATATTGTCAAACGATTTTTCTCGAGAGAGTGCAACATAAAATTGGCCGTGATTTAATACTGGTTCAGGTAAGTAGACTACCCACTTTTTAAAGCGTTTTATTAATGGTCATCTCCCGTCTGTACGTACGTGGACTGTTTTATCTTAGCAGCATGTAAGTTATTGGGAACGTTCTGCCATATGCTCAGTATATTCAGAAGCTGGGGAAGGTCGCATAATCAAAGAGTATCCAGCAGAGAATAGTATTCTTCCATCATCAGAAGAAGTGTATACTCTCCGCCTTCACAGGTAGTCATCAAAATTGAAAGTGTTAGTCGCTTAGCAACCTGATAAGTACAGAATGTATTATGGGTTAGCGTAGTCTTGGCCTGGAATTATTGGAGTACACATTTAATGATTTGATCTTGAAAATAAATTGCGATGAATTTTCAAGAAATGCAAGGATTTTCCTGTACTACTGCGACTATTTGGAAGATGATGGTATAAACCGCACCTTTTAACTCCTGCTTGTTTAAGAGCTTGAGTTTTGTGAAACATACATATTAGCGTTTTATATATATATATATGTTTTTACGTTTCTAAATATTTGAGTGTGATTTGATAGAAACTTATGATGTTCTTTAGGGAAACATGTTATACGATTTTAAATAAGTTATTTTTCAAGTGTAATAAAGTTACCAAAATTTATGTTTTCCTGCAGGTAGTTTATAAATGTATTTGTTCAAAATTCGTTTCGGCAGATTGGAGAACAAAATACATATAATCATAATATAATTTCAGTAGTATAGATCCCTTTTGCAGCACTCGCAAGTAACCGATCGTAACACATTAGCATTCCAAAGAAAGACAATAGACATTATCACTGACGAATCTCTCATTGCATAAATATCGATAATTTCTTTAAAAAGTGTGTTTAGAAAAATAGTACGAAGTGTGCGATATGCAAATACTGTTGCTGTAGGAAAATACGCGCCATCATTGCTGTTCACTACACATTTTGGCTGCTATGACGCCTGTTTTATATCATTATCATATGCTGTAATTATCAGTTAAGAAAAGAATGGTAGTAAAACCAAAAATTACTTTCGGAACATTCGTCAGTATAATAATGCACTTACATTTGCTTCCGTTCAAATGGATACCATAAATGTTAAAAAGTCAAAGATTACATTAATTGATAAGTAAGACTATCTAATATTGTACTGATTTGTGTATTCCTTAGTTCACCAGTACTTCACCCGGGGCTACTCCACCACATACTTTATGAACATGCGAAATTTCTCGCACGGGTTCCCTAGTATAAATTAATTTCCATTTTAGGTGCATTCTATATTTTACGTGGATGGCTTGATGATACATATCTGCATTATTGGTCGTGTAATGCGCGTGGACGGAATAAATCACGTGGAGCAATACCATGTACATAAAGCAAGCGTACATATAATAATGACATTAAATACATCCCATAGAAAATTTTAATAAAGTGTTTACTTTACTCCACAGCTCGAATTATGGATACGTCCAGTTTATGTGAATTACTATTAACAGAAAATTGCACGAATGTACATTACACAGATTATTTATTACATTAGTTTTTGCTGTAATCACACATAGATTTATAGCTGTGATGTGACTGATATCACAGAACTGTCCGCATAATGAGCACACGCAGTTTCCAATTGGGTCGTGATAAGACATATTCTCACATATTTTGTGACGGTACCCGTGCTCTGCTACTTGGTTGACACTGAGCAGTTCCGATCCAACGTGTCGTCCATGCTGTAGAAATCATGAGGTAGTTCTTTTCTCTTCTTCCTTATCTCGGCTAGGTTCACTTCAACGTTCTTTGTGGATGGTAGCGGTAGTTTCGTTTCGTTCTTAGTTTCTCTATGAGGAAAGGTTCCCTTGCCAATTCGTATGCTAGGAGGAAACGCGTGCATTTTGAAAATCCCATTATATTTTTCAAGAATATTGCGTTCACTCCTTCGATGGTGGCCAGATCTTTCTTAGGCAGTTTTTCCATATTAGGTGTATCCCGTAAGTGAGTAATGGCAAGATCCTTATTTTCGTCTTTTTGAAGTTCATATTCTTACTTGAAAACTCCTTCCAGCAACATCATTGACCAAGGTAAATGCTAGGTTAGTTCAGTCCATTGTAATGCATAACTAGTGCCTTCAATACTTTTATGAGTTTACTGGAAAACGTTTGCTATAGTGTTTAAATTTTCTGTCAGCAAGTCGGAATCATCGGTAAATGTAACATTTTGAATAATTATAATATACAATTGCTAAATCCATATTGGCTTCCTTTGTGAATTAAATTAAGAACAAATCGGAAAATGCTTAAGCGGTCTTGGTGGGAGTAAGCAGCCTTGCTTTTCTCCTTTACAGAACTCTTCACATTATGGTACTTCGTTCCCGAGCCTGCACAGCATTCTGATGTTCGTATGTATCGTAGATATGATTATCTTTCTGTTTGCAGCATATTTGCTCAATGGTATGAAACAACGTTTGCCAGATTAGCTTCTTTCTCATAATCAACAAAGCACACATACAGGTTTCTTAATGCGCTCAGAATTTCTTCCCCAAGACAGCGAAGGGAACAAGTAGCATCACGACTTAACATACTTGAAAACTCCATCCACTGACATACAGTATATTATCGAAGTTATAATTCTTACGTGCTGATTCTTTCGAAACTAAACTTTTAATTTGCACCAAAATGTTAATCCTCAGGAAAATTTAAAACCAAAATTCGAAAATGGTGTGGTGGACCAGCTCTTTTACTACGGATTGGCGACAATATGTATATTAACAAATTCCTAGCTTGAAAGATCTGATTAATTGTGACGTGTCCATAAATCGCCACACTGTAGAACGTTGGCCTTGGCTGGCTACTGTCTTGAAATTCCAGGAACAAGTTAGTCTCCGTCTGGGGTGCATAAATAGAGCTTATTGTTGCCTTGAGCTCTCAAGTAAATCGCTAAATTAATTTTAGCGTATAAATTGCAACATACTATCTGTATGAAATCTTTCCTTTGAGCTCTCGTTAACATTTACGGTACAGTATAATGGAATGATCAAATAATCCTAAGGATATATACACATATGATATCAAATGATATCAAACACCTATTTAAACTGTACACACTGTAACAAATTTCAGAGGTCTGTAACGACCTGGATGTTATAATAGAATTTGGATAAAAAAAGGAATCACATAACTATCAAGTAACAAAAATTCAGAGATACATTCAGGTAACTTCGATTACAATTTTATTGCCACTTATATAGAATGTATAACAACAGGCTCACAAATACATTTTTTAACTTACTTACGAGGGAACACATACATGTGTTACACTCGGATTCGATTGAAATTTGGTAGGAATATTCGTGGGAGGCAGTAGAATGCTAAGGTGAAAACTGCATGTGCCCAGCGCAAGTTTAAACGCCCGAGTTCTTGCTACTCATCGTAATTTTTCAAACCTTATTGGCATCGTTGTTCAAACATCGTCCCTTATACACTTGTTTCATGTGCTGTCATCATATTTACGTCTTGCACAACTGATCGGGAAGTTAAGGAGAACGTGCTAACTATACGCTGCCTGGCTGCTGACGCAGAACATTACAGCCTGGTTGGTTCACGTCCACTGCTTCGCTCCTCCCTACCTCTCCGCCACACCCCGATACTCCCGCGGCACTTCTAATTTTACGACTATTTATTTGTTCAATTTTGACATTTAAACTTGCGCTGGGCACATGCAGTTTTCACCTTAGCATTCTACTGCCTCCCACGAATATTCCTACCAAATTTCAACCGAATCTGAGTGTGACACAAGTATGTGTTCCCTCGTTAGCCTCATCAATGAAAAATCACAATAATTGGCTAAAAGAATCAGTGTAAACCTAAATGCAATTGACATTAGTGAAGAAACCATTCAAGGTAGAATAAAATTCAGAACTTTAATTCACAAACAAAAATCTTCTGTAAAGCTCACCCGACTAAATAGAGGATGGACTGAACAATGTTAAAAGGAACGCAGCGAGAGGATGAGGAGATAATGGGAAGAGAGGAAGGAAAACAAACAATTGCTAATATGTTCAAACGTGCTCCTTATTTGGGCATAACGGATGAAAAGAATAAAGGCACTTCCCCAACAAAAGATGAAGTTAGATTGCCCTAAACGCTCACTCAGTTCTTTCGCACCTGGCTTTGTTTTCTGGTGAAGTATTTATAATCTGAGAGAAATCCAAATTCCTTACTATTTCTCTTTCAAACGAGATAAATTTCTACAGATGACTATAAAACAAAGATACACGTTAAATACTTTTAATTTGCTAAAGCGTCCCTCTCCACCTGCCACTGAAGATGTTTAAAAAACAAATACAAAATATTTTACGATAAATGTTTCATACAATATATCGTCCCTGTTCTGCCAAAACGGCGAATGTTACAATGCTCTTCCTATCCATTATGTCCCTTAAGGTTGGTCACGCCTTCCAGCCATATATTGATATGCGGTCCATCAGAACAATTTTCGTTGAGTTCATTTTCCTATGCGCGTGTGTAAAGGAAAATGAGCCTTAAATACATCACACTCTAGGAGTGGGTAAATGTCATGCAAACATACATTCCTTCAGTACGGTACTGTAAGGTTCATTTTCCTTTACACACGCACATAGGAAAATGAACTCAACGGAAATTGTTCTGATGGACCTAATATCAATATGTGGCTGGAAGGCGTGACCATTCCTAAGGGAAATAATGGATAGGAAGAGCATTGTAACATTCGCCGTTTTGGCAGAACAGGGACGATATAAATTAAGGCACTAATTTTTATCTTTAAAATGGCGTAAGAATGGACTGGACAAGTGGAGATACTTTTGCTTAGAAAATATACATTTCGCATAAAAAAAAGTTTGAATGCTGTTTTTCATTATCTTGACGACCTCTTAAGTCCACACAACGGGCCTTGGCCGGCCGGTGTCGTATCTTGAGCTCCAGGAAAAAAATTTCGCTTGTAACTCACTAATTCACAAATGAATTAAATTAAGCAATTTAGAAGTCTCACGCCAAGATTCAGCCCTCTACTGTATGAATTATTTTTCTTTTTTGTTTGGTGAAGACAACATACATTCAGTGTTTTAGATGTACCAGCAATTCTTAACTGGGGCTAATAGCTTAACACTCGTATGCGATGTGGATTACCATAGTGGAACACATATACGATTTTTCACGATTTTACGCTAAGATTTTAACATTCAAAGACCAAACATTACTACCTACTGGTCATGGGTACGTACTGCAAGGCGCAAGTACAACTTGCATGACCGTAGCTCGGTAATGTCTTTTAGGTTGAGCCAGAGGTACTCCTGAAGCCTGTGGTAAAATAATGGGGAGGGCCCACGTAAAATAAACGGTGGTTGGTACGCGTGCATGACGGGGTGGAAGGAGTACCTTTGGTTGTAGGGCTGTTTTAAGTTATGTAAAAAAATACAAGGCATCACTGGGATATGTGTTTAATTGACTGTATAGTTGAAGGTGTGCCGTAAAACTACCTCTGTGTACAATATTTATCCATTTATACAGGTGAAAAGTTATTTGTTGCCTAACGGCAACAGCATGCAGTAGAGGGTTAATCAGTTGCCACGGAGATTATTTCCCGTAACTTTTCATGTTTTAATTTTCAGTATTCTTATTTTTTAAAATTATTCACAGGTACAAGTTTTTTCAACACCTTGAGACGGAGGTCACAAATTTTGTTATCGTATCGTCTAGGTGCGTGCATTGTGCATGCTAGTAACAATTGAATGTCTATGTCTTAAGCAAGAATCCTTTGTTGAAACATAAATGTTTATTGTCTGACGCTATGAACAAGGAGCATATATCTCAGTTGTATCTCCAAAACGAAACAATTTAATGACTTTCGGACAAATGACAGGTGCACTATATATATGTATGTGAACAGTTTGTCAAATATAGAGTTGGATTTTTTCACCAATTTCTGCAAAACGGTGGGCCTGAGTCAATACTGTATCTATTACAATGATCAACAAAAAATACCTTTCGGCGGATGTTTTGGTATTCAACACGCATTCGATGACAACTCAAATAAGTTGATACAAAATGTGCAAACCATTTGCCTCTATCACGCATCTGTCTTGAGATGTAAGACATTTACCATTGCCATTTAGCTATATTTAACCTTGTATCGAGGAAAACACCTCACAGAAATAAGGTGGACTACAGCACTAATTGCTACATGGATTACTAATGAAGATTAGTGCAAATAAACCCCATGTCACATACTGGATTTTTTTGTTAAATAGCCGCAGACGTAGCAAATCAGATCTATAACCCTTCAATGCCGTAATGTCCACTGCCACTGACAATAAAAAGAAGTAAATGAAACCTTTTGGCTGTATATGAAAATCATCGGAAAATAATTAAAACAATTGCCCTTGAACATTGTTCCATAATAAATAAAACTTTTAAAAAATCTTTAAAACCTTAAGTGATAGAGCAAAACGGTTTTCAGAGATGAAACAGTACGAAGAACTGCTCTAGAAACAGTAAACATGAAGTCAGATATCTACTATCCCTTGAAAATTAGTTTTATTTGCAATGAATGTGATTTGCTTCGTCAGAACGATTTTAATGGCATCATCAGTGCAAAACTGTTTATGCATGCATTTTTAATCCATATGATCAATGTTTTCTAAATCGTAAAAAGTAATTTAAATATAATGTAGATATAACCTGTTATAAATTGTTGTGCTCTTGCGAGTAGAGGGCGGTAAATACGAGCACCGTCTATGGGCTGCACTGTACCTAAGTGTCACCCTCCTCGCGCAGAAAACCGATACTCTCACTTAGCTGCAGAAGAAGTTTGAGAGACACTAATACAAGGAAGTTTCACAATAACAATCACTTGTCTTCCCGTGATGCCCCTGTACGCCCTGTGTGCTTGGAATTGATTTGTAATCATAAAATGAAGGTGTCATATCCGTCTTTCACCAGATCTGCGTGTGGATGACCTATTTCTTAATGAATATAACTCATCTCGACAGCGAGAGATAAAACTCCATTTAGAGAGAACAATTTCATTTGCTATAATTACCGCTGAGCTTTGCATTTCTTTTCTCTTTATTTGTCCTTAAAGGCAATAATTACTTTTGTGCTACTCTCTCTCTCTCTGAGGATGTCAAGGACGAATGGTGTCTTTTTCTCAAGTTGAAAAGTTACTTTGCTTTACAGCAGAACTCACAACTCGATTAGTAAGAGTTTCTTAAGAAAAGGAACAAGTTACTTATGCTATGAGGCATGAAATCTCCAGAAAACGTGTGTATATTCATGGAATCACTGACAGTCAATTCTCGTAGATTTTTCTTGCTGTATAGCAAACTATACCGAAAGATATAAATGTTGTTGAAGAAATACACAGGATGGAATCTAGAAGAAATTTCGAACGACTGGAGTAAAGTATGACAAAGACTGCTGGTCCTTAGTTCAGTAGACTGAATACTAACGATTTTCGATGTGAACATCTAAAAACTGAAAACGTCACAGAAATGTGTCAAAGAGTTTGCTTTCCATTAAATTTTCATCTTCATTACGTTATATTGCATTAGAGATTTCCATCCACGCAACACATGAAAATTATTAGGTCCGAGTGTATTTTTTTCAATATTTGAATATTGGATGTACTATGTATTGTAATAATGTGAGCTAAACAATTAGCTGTAGAAAACGGTGTGCCTAGAGTGATTGAACACATTCTGTTTTAAATCCCCCAGCTCAATCAATCAATCAATCAATCAATCAATCAATCAATCAATCAATCAATCAATCAATCAATCAATCAATCAATCAATCAATCAATCAATCAATCAATCAATCAATCAATCAATCAATCAATCAATCAATCAATCAATCAATCAATCAATCAATCACCATTGATCTGCATTTAGGACTGTCATCCAAGAAGCAGATTCTCTATCAGATGTTTAATTAGTCTTTTCTTGATTAATTTTAAAGTACTTGGAAATTTATTGAACATTTCCCTTGATACATTATTCCATCCCATAATTTCTCTATTCCCATTTTTTTCTCCTCATTGCCATAAAGGCTCCACTCCAGCTTATTCATCTGTTAATATCATTGCACGCCATCTCTCCACTGACAGCTCGGAACATACCACTACCGAACTCGATAGCTGCAGTCACTTAAATGCGGCCAGTGTCCAGTATTCGGGAGATAGTGGGTTCGGACCCCACTGTCGGCAGCCCTGAAGATGGTTTTCCATGGTTTCCCATTTTCACACCATGCTAATGCCGGGGCTGTACCTCAATTAAGGCCACAGCCACTTCATTTTTGCCCTTTTCTGTCCCATCGTCGCCATGAGACCTATATGTGTCGGTGCGACGTAAAACAACTTACAAAAAACGAACATACTGCTTTGTCGAGCATCTCGTCTCCTTACTCCCAAGTCTTCCCAGATTAGAGCTTGCAACATATTTGCAACACAATCTTTTGTTACAAATCATCCAGAACAAATCGTCCTATTTTCCTTTTGAACTTTTCCAGTTCCTGATGGAGAACATGGCATGAATGCACTCTTTCATTTGATGGCTTCTGCTAGAGTAACATCATCCCAGCCGTTGCTAAAGTCAATTTAGTAATTCTTCATATTAACATTTAGTGAAATATCACCTGTCCGTTGTCAAAGATGACTAAAATGGGAAGCTCCATCTGTTCTAAACTTAGGAGCGAGGGCTTTCACTCACTTCTGCCAACCTAAACACTCTCACCTTTCTTATCTGGCCTCCCTTGATCAAGTTTTGTTTTCTTCCAATCCTGACGGTAGTAGTAGTATTAGTAGTAGTAGTAGCAGTAGTAGTAGTAGTAATAGTAGTAGTAGTAGTAGTAGTAGTAGTAGTAGTAGTAGTAAGGGAATGGATAGAACCTAACGGATTGGATAAAGAGGCGAATAGGGCAAGAATTAGAAAACTAAAATTAGCTTACAGGTTAACCCAGAAGCAGATACAACAAAAGAGCAATATCTTGCAAGGCGAAACTTAGACACTACAGCACAGTAGTAAAGCCAGAGGGTCTCTACGCTTCAGAGAGCCTGACAATGAATAAAAAGGGTGAGCTTAAATATCTCGAAAAAAAGAAGAGGAGAATCTTAAGGAAAATTTTAGGACCACAGAAAAATGCGGATGGGGAGTGGAGGAATATAAAAAATGATGATCTCTACAAATACACCGGAAAAACACTGTCACCATGCGAAAGCAAAGTCTAAAATTCTATGGGCATCTAGAGGAATAGATAAGAAACGGCTAACTAAGAAAATATTCAAGTACATCACTGGACTGAAAGCTTCGACGAGGTGGGTAGAAGAGGTAAAAAGAGATGCAATAGAAAGTGGACTTACAATAGATATGATTCACAACAGAAAATGATTCATTCCAGGATGAAAAAACCTACAACCTGTTTTCCAGTCATTGACCGGGTCAGGGATGTAATGAATGAAGCAGATATAGGCTGTTAGTACGATGGGGTCGCCACTCCCAAAGTGATTTATTAATGAATGATCGATGCTATGAAATGAGAATGGAGAGTGTTGCTGGAATGAAAGATGACAGGGAAAACCGGAGTACCCGGAGAAAAACCTGTCCCGCCTCCGCTTTGTCCAGCACAAATCTCACATGGAGTGACCGGGATTTGAACCACGGTATCCAGCGGTGAGAGGCCGACGCACTGCCGTCTGAGCCACGGAGGCTCCTCTCATTCCAGGATAAACCACCAAAATATAGACCCAAATTGGTCATATCTGAGAAAGCAAGGTAGATCAGAAGTGAAAGGATGAAGAGGTTCTGAGAGGATTAGAAGATGATGAAGTAGAAGAAGAAGAAGAGGAGGAAGAAGAAGAGGAGGAAGAAGAAGAAGAATAAGAATAAGAAGAAGATAAACATTTAAGTTCAATGCGGTCCACAGGCGGCCAAATTCGGAAACAAGAAGAAGAAGACTTTTGAGTCTTTCCTTTTCACTCACTTCGAGGCCCGTCCCTTATTTTTGCCGATGAACTCATTCTTACATTGGTCGGAGCTCTTCCGCTATCCTACAATAATAATTTCATGTAACTATTGCTAGCCTCGTGCAGTCCTTGTAAGCAGATCCACCGTCGAGGGTGGGTGGCTTCCGCAGTGTATGGGAACCTGCGTGTTATTGTGTCGACGGTCAGTGTTATGTGTGGTGTGTGAGTTACATGAATGTTGGGGACATCAAAAGCACCAAGACCACAAGAAACGGTAATTTACTATTTATGATTAAAAGTCTCGAGGTACCCGAGAATCGAAGCAGTGACACTCTGGACCGAATGTCACCACGCTAACCAATCGGGGAAGTACCTGGAAAAATTCCCTCTAGAGTTAAGAAATGATGGTCTTCCAGTAGTCCTTCCTATTAAGACAATAATAATCGCCGCAAAGAACACGCCGGGACCACTCAATTGGTCTTCGACTACTAAGCAGAGTCTTGGAGGTGCGTGCCAATCCAACCGATGAGCCGAAATGGCACGTCTGGGCGAAACTCTGCAAATGCACACAGTCTAATCACCGAAAATCTGGTTCCATTCCTGTGAATTTTAGATCTGCAGCCTGAAATCCTTTTTCAGGAATTACAGGGTCAACATATGTCCAAGTGTCTGAAGGTAGTCCATACATCCATTCTCGTCTTTATACATTTGGTAGTATGCCTCACTTCTCACAATACTTGGGTTCAGAATAATTACATTCGTAAAACATAATTCAGAAATTTCTGTTTGAACTTTTGCATTTCGGAAAAAAGTACATTTGGAAAAATAACCCATCGGAATACTCAATTCGGGAACGTGATCCTGAAGCAGAGAGGAAATTAACCCGTTACATAGGATATGGTAGACATTATATTCTCCTTCCAATGAACAAAACCCAACACACAACGTTTAGCATTTTACACTTGTAATGGTTCTGCTAATTTGTTTGTTGAGTCTCCGTATCTACGGCAGTACTTGTGCATAATATGGGGCATGCCTTAGGGAAATCTTCTGAGAATGTTTTCTCTCGACTACGCACAAACGTAGCGTGAATGAAGAAAATATCTACAACCCAGTTAAACAGTTCCTCGCTCTTTCACATTTAGAAAGTTATACTTTCAACGTACAGCTTCTAAATGCAAATTCCGGGATCGTATCCTGAGCGAGTGGGGTGTTGAGTCACTGAAAATTGAAGCTCTTGTAGAGTTGAACGTTATTATTATTATTATTATTATTATTATTATTATTATTATTGTTATTATTATTTCGTTTTGGAAACTAAGAACCACGTCATTTCGAATGTTTCCTTTGAGCTTTAATGTTGGTCCAGTACTCCTTCATTCGTATACAGTGTTGCTCCTTTCGCTCTTTCGTCCATGCCTTTCCAGTTTTCAGCTTCGGCTTTGGTTGGAAACTCTGATGTTCTTGGAGATTTTTCTTAAGTTGGTCGCGCTCCTAGATATCTTCAAATGCGATCCCAATCTCCTGTAGATTTTTCTGTATCTCACTGAACCATGCCTCCTTTGCCTTTCTCTATGAGGAAAGTGAAAATGCAGTTGGTTAACCGTGTTGACTTCATTCGGGCCATGTGTCCATAAAAAGTAATCCTCCTTTTCCGCATCACATCGGTTACTTTCTCCACATACGAGTACAATTCCTGGTTGTGCCGTCTCCTAAACTCGCCATTGTCTTTGACTGGACCTAATAATTTCCTCGAAATATTCATTTCCTTAACCTCCAATTTCTCCATCGTGCCTTTTTTTTGTTCATGGTGAGACATTCCGCTGCATATAGATCCTCTGGCCGGATGACAATGTAATTGTGTTTGATTTTTGCATTCAGAGATATAGATCATTTGTTATAGTTGGTTTTTGAAGTAAGTGTAGATGGTAAGAACGGTAGGGGTAGACGAAGGTATGAATATGACAAGCAGATTAGAGCAGATGTAGGATGCAATAGTTACGTAGAAATGAAAAGGTTACCACAGGATAGGGTGGCATGGAGGCTACATCAAACCAGTCTATGGACTGATGATTCAAACAACAACAACAAATATTCTTCTCGAGGTTAACATCTGAGGGCTGGGACTTATGGCTTTCTAAGCGAATTGTGGGGTCGATGATGTAACCTCTCATCTTATTCTTGAAAGAGTTGAAAGAATGTGCAGACAAGAATGGGTGGGTATAGAAGAGTTAGAAGATTAACTTCAAACTTTAAAATATGAGCTGTATTTCCTCCTTATGTCTTTTGTTTTTCTTTTCAAATTTTGAACTTTACACGTTGCTAAGTAAATAGTACATCAGTTACAGAGCAATGTTAGGGCAATCAGAATAATCAATTAATATCCAATTAACAACCTGAGCTTGACGCTCCCTAATTACATATTATAAATCAGCACTCTTACTCCTTTTAACCAACAGTCGAGGAGACCGATCTCCCAACTTTTACATCAGGTCTACAAGTTTATACTTCAGGAGGGTATTTTCGAAATTTACAATTTCCAGACCTATCATAGGCCCAACCTCCATTTAACAAAACAACCAGTAATCACTGTCTTAACTGCTCAACAGTCTAATTGCCTAGAAATGAAATGAATGATGTTAACTGTAACAGGAGTAACGAGTACCCATTCTACCTGGGCTTTGATAAAAACAAAGGTTAATATTATAGGCCGAAAATAAAAATGTCAAGGAGGCGAAAACTTGCGCTCCTTGAAATTTACCAGACATGTTTAAAATCCTATTTGGGCTTACGGCCCGACGTTAGAGAGGCTAAGCCTATACTACCGAGGTGACTAGCTGGAGAAAAAATATTTAAGTTACGGAAATTACTAGATAGATTTAAAGGTTACAAAACCATAGTCACCTCAATTTCAACTTGAGAGGGAATACAAGAGGGGTACCACACTCTGTATTCCCTGATTTCGGTTAAGTTCTTTCGACTTGTTTGAAATTTGCATTTAGAGTTTGAAATTTACATTTGAGAAAATAAAAGTTACGGTACATAACCAAATATTTGACACCTTCCCCTTGAGCTAGCTTTGATACACTATCACATTTTGATCGGAATCTGCCATTACCTCGAGCTGGTGGGCCTCCCGAAGATGGATGAGGCAGCCCAGTTACGAACACACTCTAGACTGGAGCAATTAAAGACAACATAGCTCACCAGCTCTCGGCTTTTTTAGCGGAAAAGAGAGTTCCAGAAAATTTTTGGGTCAAGGCCCTGACAAACCCACTATTCTTATGGATTAATTTAATAAACATCAGAAAATTTTGATTGGTAGATAAATAAATGTGCAAAATTTCTCACTGGCCAACGCCTTAAATTGGTGACAAGAGATAGAAGTGTTGATAACTTTTGAACATCAATAAATTACACTAAACATTCCAGTTTAAGAAACCTTAACACACGAAATTTGTCTTGAAGTTTAATAGTTCTTCTTCACCCAGACGGCACGACATATTTTGATAGTAGCGACATCAGTCGAGATATGTTCACACTATTTCCGAAATGAGTTTCAGGTATCCTGATCTAGATGCCTTCTACAAGGCGCTAGTTTTAAATTCACGGGGCCGGTGTACCTCCGGTATAATTACAGTATTATTACAACCGAAAATATTTCCGTCCATTCTTGACTGTCAAAGGCATGAACCATAGTGGTTGCCGCAAGATGTTCTCTGGCTGTCATTTTACGGAATGAAATGGAAACTGTAAAACAATTTAAATTCCTTGGAGAAAGTATAACATAGAATTTAAATGAAAACATTTCTTGGATAGAGAGAATGAATAAATTATTCAGAGCACGAAAATGTAACCATAAATACATGCAACAAGAAATGTTTTTCAATAAATACAAAATTGAAACATTATAAGACTGTAGTCCAACCTGAAACAACTTATGGAAGTGAACAATTATTTAAACTAAGGCTAAAGAATAACAATGACAACATATTTAACATAGAAAAAAGAAAAGTAAGAACATGCATTAATAAGATATACCAGAAAGAAGGAGGGTGGCGTATCGTCCCAAATGCAGCAGCATATCAGGAAATAAAACCTATAACGGAGTTCATAAGAAAGAAGAGAATACCATTTGTTCATCTGTTGAGAATGCCTCAAGACAGGTTAATACGCAGAATTTTGGAGAATTTTCGGAAATAAAAACGTATCTGGATAAAAGGAATAAAAGAAGACATGAAATAATTATTAGACATAACACTGCATGATTTAAGAAATATATCAAGGTAAATAAACTGAAGAATAGTAAATTCCTACCAAAAATTGATAAAAGAGAAACACCAAAAAGGTTTTTTTCCAGAATAAGAACGAAAGTGAAGATCATACAGAATGAAGAAATACTGGATGAACAGAAAGAAAAAACCCATGAAACTTCATAGAAGACCGGACAGAAATTGACTACAGTGGTCCAATGAGGCCATAAAAGCACAATAATAATATTATTATTAAAATCGTACAGTAGGTTCAGCACACATTTCATCATGTGTGGATTAGCATGTTTTTAAATAATTTTAATCACTGATGTTGGACCATAGTACCCAAAAACCGGTTATGAACTAAATACTTACATGATGATACGATTATTTAATAATAATAATAATAATAATAATAATAATAATAATAATAATAATAATAATAATAGTTATAATAATTGTTCCAGGACTCCTGTGGAACAGCAGAGGTAAAAGAAGGTGCCGGGATGAATGGGTCTAACTACAAAATCAAAGTTAAAATTTCAAATAAAGGTTATATTTTTGAATTTTAACAATCAATCAACGACAAAACCTGAACAAAATTTCACTTTGTGAAATAATAATTTGGAAACAAGACTAGAAAGATCCAAGATTCCAGAACTTTGACACTCTAGGGCTACACGCCCCTAGTTTTACAAAAGCACAATTTGTTCAAAGAGGCAGAAAACCCCTACCACATGGAGCAGTAGCTTCGTGAATTACAAAGTCAAGCCTCCTAGAGGCACTTTTACAATACTAGAAAAGAGCAGACCCGCTCTCAGTTTTCCAAGCCTAGTCAAGGCAACATCAAAACTGTCTTACACTTTCTGCCCTTCCATGGCCCAGCTTACAGATTGAAACAGGGGTATCTCGTACCCAACCTACAGGGCCTTCGAGGAAAAGAAATAACCGTTAAATAAATGGCCCAAACAAAAGGAAGGAGGCGGATATTTGCACTCCTCTATGTAGCTTCTTAAAACTTAACAGGCACAAGGCCGATGGAACAGGGGTTAATCACAACCTATGGAGGTGACTCGTATAATAATTATTTAATACATTAAGGAAGAGAACAAAATCAGTTACAAAACGTAGTCACCTGAAACCAAAATGAAGGGGAGCTCGAGAGGGTAAAGCACTCTCTATCCCAGATTTACAATTAAAGATATTTACATAAGCCAGCAGAAATTTACATTACAGAAAGGCAGGTTACATATTAAAGTTTCGGACCTTTCCCGCGGGTTAAACTGCTGAGCTAGCGAGAAATAAGATGCTACATGGCCATAGAGCACTAGCTCCGTGAATTACAAAGTCAAGCCTCCTAGAGGCACTTTTACAATACTAGAAAAGAGCAGACCCGCTCTCAGTTTTCCAAGCCTAGTCAAGGCAACATCAAAACTGTCTTACACTTTCTGCCCTTCCATGGCCCAGCTTACAAATTGAAACAGGGGTATCTCGTACCCAACCTACAGGGCCTTCGAGGAAAAGAAATAACCGTTAAATAAATGGCCCAAACAAAAGGAAGGAGGCGGATACTTGCACTCCTCTATGTAGCTTCTTAAAACCTAACAGGCACAAGGCCGATGAAACAGGGGTTAATCCCAACCTATGGAGGTGACTCGTATAATAATTAATACATTAAGGAAGAGAACAAAATCAGTTACAAAACGTAGTCACCTGAAACCAAAATGAAGGGGAGCTCGAGAGGGTAAAGCACTCTCTATCCCAGATTTACAATTAAAGATATCTACATAAGCCAGCAGAAATTTACATTACAGAAAGGCAGGTTACATATTAAAGTTTCGGACCTTTCCCGCGGGTTAAACTGCTGGGCTAGCGAGAAATAAGATGCTACATGGCCATGGAGCACTAGCTCCGTGAATTACAAAGTCAAGCCTCCTAGAGGCACTTTTACAATACTAGAAAAGAGCAGACCCGCTCTCAGTTTTCCAAGCCTAGTCAAGGCAACATCAAAACTGTCTTACACTTTCTGCCCTTCCATGGCCCAGCTTACAAATTGAAACAGGGGTATCTGGTACCCAACCTACAGGGCCTTCGAGGAAAAGAAATAACCGTTAAATAAATGGCCCAAACAAAAGGAAGGAGGCGGATACTTGCACTCCTCTATGTAGCTTCTTAAAACCTAACAGGCACAAGGCCGATGAAACAGGGGCTAATCCCAACCTATGGAGGCGACTCGTATAATAATTAATACATTAAGGAAGAGAACAAAATCAGTTACAAAACGTAGTCACCTGAAACCAAAATGAAGGGGAGCTCGAGAGGGTAAAGCACTCTCTATCCCCGATTTACAATTAAAGATATTTACATAAGCCAGCAGAAATTTACATTACAGAAAGGTAGGTTACATATTAAAGTTTCGGACCTTTCCCGCGGCTTAAACTGCTGAGCTAGCAAGAAATAAGATGTTACATGCCATTACCTTACTGAAGAACTGCTGTCTGAAGAAAGAGGCACCTCCCGCCTCCTTCTACACGTCCATACACTAGATTAGATGTTAATCAAGTGGCCACAAGACATAAAAATCAGCAGTTTATAAACCCTCGGGGAAGGTTCGAGATCTTTCATGAATAATCAAGCCACACCCTCTTACTTTATTGGTCAATCTTGAAGGTACACTTAAAGTCGAAGAAGAAAATAAAATATAAATATTGCCAACCCATAAGCGAATGAACGAAATTTAGTATTAAAAATTTTATGAGTACAAAAATTCTTCAAATAAGTTCCTTCACTTCGCACCAGGGTGCATGATCATAGTTTTTTAGCCTAGACATCTATGAGAGAATGTTCACACTTCTTGCTAAACGTGAAACAAAACAAGTAGAAATGTACACAGTTCAGAAAACTTCACGAGAACAAAATTTTTAGTGGCGCCATCTTCAGAGAAAATGTATAAGTTAGTCCAGTTTTAAGTTCAGAGTTTCTCCTGTAGAGGAGGTTTTATTGGCGCAAGATTTAAACGTGTGGCGTAGAGATGTACCTCATGGTATAATAATAATAATAATAATAATAATAATAATAATAATAATAATAATAATAATAATAATAATAATAATAATAATAATAACCCTTAGCACTGTTTATCATGATGGATTTGATATATTTTGACGATTATAACTTTACTGTATACTATTCACATATTCTATAAATTATATAACGATGTTGTTTATATGGTTTGGCATAATCGCAGGCTTCAAACCCTGAGGCCCGCCATGTATAGAAAGGTATTAACGCAGCATTCACAAGTGATTGGACACAAACACTTCCCTTTTAAAGCAATGAGTCGATATCACTTCCAGTTTTATTTCTCACTGCGAATCCATGAGGATTTAGCCCAAGTCGATTCGAAGGATAAAATATGAAAATATTAATTAGTACGAAAATCTCACTACATATGCTTATAAAAGACCCCCCCCCCTTTGTGACCTAGGAGTAGAGGTAAGTGCCCTATCCGATAGGCCGCTGTATGATTTAGTTTAGGTACTGCCGACAGACAAAAGGAATGTAGGGCTTCACTCTTTACACACGAGAACGGGAAAAGGAATAATTTCGTATATCGCAGAAATTCCTACAGACAGGCACACTGTTTCCTTCAAATTTCCCTCCTGATTAAATAATATTCGAAAGTAATGTAACTCTCCTCCTCACAGGTGTTACGTTGGTTGACCTTCCACACTGCGACTGGCTACAGTTCAAAGGAAGCAAGCTCCCTCACTGTTTCAAAGAATTCTCGGCGGTGGTTACCTCACTCGCTGATCTCATCTGACAACGAACACTTGTCAAAGACTCAGAAGAAGAAAGTACATACAGATGGCAACAATCGCAGCAGTACAAGACATGAGGAGAAAAAGGCCAAGTTAGGAATTAAGTCTCTAGATGAAGCTGAGGGTATGAACCGGCTTCAACGTAGAGGTCATGTTATGCACATGAAAGAGGAGAGAACACGCATAACAATAGTGGTCTCAGCTGTGGAGAGTAAAAGAAACAGCGGGAGACCAAAATGGCAATGAGTAGATTTGAGCACAAGATCTGTAAATGTAAGCGAAGCAACAGAGGTAGGTGAAAATACAGGACTGAAGAGGTGTAGAAGTTAACAGAGCCTTGAAGACCAAACACTGAAAAAAAGTCTACAGTGAGGTTTTATATATGTGTAGTGTTATTTATTTATTTTTTATTTTCACCTATCTGTTCTACCGTTAGAACATGGAGAGTTTCTTCACGTAACGTGAAATGTTAGAGTTTAATTTTTGTAAGCCTATCGTCATATCATTGACACACTTCGTGTAGGTATAGAACGCGCTAAAGCTAGTCTAATTTTTTAACTATTGATTAAGGACGTAAAAAATCCATTTCCAACGATCTATACCAAAATAAGTTTAAAATAAAGTCTTACAAACTTTGTAACTGTTCGACCCCTCATCAAGACACTTGGGGAGATGAAAGTTATTACCTTGGGACACATGCATATCAAATAAACTATTTGTGGCTTGCCCGCAAATTGCCACGCAAATAGAAACAATTAACATTCCATGGTTTCCCATTTCTCTATGTGATGTTTGGGCGCCAGGGTTACAGTTTTAAACAAAACTGTAAACCAAAATTTATATTTACTAGCATAGAGACTTATACTTAAATCACAGGGGTAGTATTTTAAATAATTAACCATTAAGTATCGCTTAAGAAAGAAAATTAACGCAATATAAAATACAAATGAATTTATTATTTTAAAAAATGAGATGAATCGGAAAAGTTCCTTAAAGAGTGGAGGAATTTAGAATTTACTTTACTGAATTTACTAATTGCTTGCTTTATCTAATTGAAGCTCACCAATTGCAGCTTCCGTTGAAGTCATCTGGTTTCCGTGGTTACTCATTCTCTTCTTCTCGATGTGGAATTTGCTCCATGGACATCCTTCCTTCCTTCTCTGATATGGTACGGGCTATCTGAACTAGCACTCCCTAATTGCCTAGTCTTTAAATTAGACATTGGCCCTATACTTGTAAAAACTGATCAGCGTTGATCGTAAGAGGAGAAAATTCGAAGATATGAATTTTTCCATATTAGTAGAAATCTCAATCCAACTGAGCTATACTATTTATACGGTACAGACTTGTACCAAATTTCGTAGACTTGAACTAAACATAGTTCTTCGTCCAGAAGATTTACTGAATATAACACAAGCCGTAAGCTTGTTTCGTTTCACGTAGACCCGATACCATAACCGCAGCTAAGTACTGTATCGAAGCGACAACACACTGTACAAAATCAATAACGTCGTTCACAGTAGATGTTCACAGTAGAAGTTAGTTAGGTTGTTACGTGCCGTTCTCGTGGTGAAAATCTCTATATATCTGGGCTCACCCCCACTCTCGGTAACAGTTCAATCTTAAAACTCATATACAACGAAGTATCTGATTCGATAGATCGAATTATCAACTCCCCTTCTCTTCTTTCTTGACAAATCCAGTAGGCGTGGCGATGATGTAGATGACCAGCTTGCAAGCCTCGCGCGTGGGTCACTGTTTACTAGCACTGACTTATTAAACCCATGAGTTATGTAATTTTGCACGCTCAAGAATAACCGTTTCCGTATACACAAATATGAGATGAAATGACAACAACTATATTTCAACATATTAACCAAATCCAATACATAATAAATTCCTATCTTTCATACTATAACAATAAATAATAAATGATGTTATAATATATACAATATGATTGCAAAAACCTTATCTACAAATGCTTGACGTAGAATACATATGTTATTACGAATAATTGCCGATGGCGGATAAACTTGATATCAAATGATATCGCGTAAAAAGATATTATATTAAATTAGTAGGACTGGAGAAGCCTGGACGGTTACAACTTCTCAGCATCAATACACAACTGCTGAGCTGTAAAATTTGTTATAAAGCAAAGTGTGTCAGAGATTGTGTCATTAGAATGGATACAGTGATATGGATTTTAAATGTGTTCGAAAACACTTCAACATAGCACACGAAAACTTGTATTTAATTTATAAGTGATCAAATAGCAATATCGTCGCGTAAGGAGCATTACCTCTTATCTCACAATGCTCTTTCAGTCCATTATTTTCCTTATTACTGGTCACGCTTCCCACCTCCATATGGATATGCGGTCCACCAGAACAATTTAATTCGTATTCATTTTGGTCTACCTGTGTATGAGAAAACTGAACCTTGTATACAGTATACTGTAGGAGTGAGTAAATATGTAAACATACATCCGTACAGTACAGTATGGTAAGGTTCATTTTCATTAGACGTACCCGTAGGAAAATGAACACAACGAAAATTATTTTGCACTGGATAGCTGCAAGAGTGTCTGGGAGATGTGACCTGTCTTAAGGAACATAATGGATAGGAAGAGCATTGTGAGATACGATGTATTGTCTCTTAGACGGAGATATGCTGTACCTTGTATGTTAATGTTATTGTATTATTTTGCATGTCATAACCTGCCATTATGTTATAAAAAATCATAAAATTCCACTTATTACATGGGAACAAATACAAATGAAAACGAAATAAAAGAAAACAAATAAAAGTGCCGTTTCTGAAGTGAAAACAATTACTTACTCTCGACATATTAAAGAGAGATAAACTTTCCTTATTGAGAAAATGAGCTGAAAATTTGGAAAGGAATGTGAAAGCCGAGGAACCCAGTAATGAATATAACATTCTTCGGATGACTTCAGAAGTTCTTAATGGGCTCGAAGCGACAAAGGAACACACTGATTTTCAATTCCTGAACTGCGTCAGCTGGTTTCTCAGTCCGCAGCCAGCTGATATTTTACCAAGACAAATACGTACAAGCGATTTGAAAGTAAATTAGTTCTCGTCTGTTTGAGACAAGATGATGAACACAGTTAACGTTTCTGCTCTCTCAGAGACCAAAACTGGTGTTATCAGGTGCAGATTATCTATAAGCAAGTGAATTGTGCAGCAAATTATGCAAGTAAAAGCAATGTTGCTAGGTTAACACTGATGCTTTCACGGCCCGTACTTGTAGACATGATATGTAATTTTGGCCATAGGTCGCGTCAAGAAAAAAAGGTGAAACCCTTTACGTTTTGCAGAGAACTTTCCTCGTGAACGGTAGAGATTTTCTTCTGAGGACGTGGAGGAAAGTTATTTGCGAAACGTAATGAATTTCGCCTTGTTTTCTTGGGACGGTGAAAGCCCAAAATCTTATATCATATATACAAAGGAATATAAATATTTATTTATGTGGTATTTTTCGGGTATATAGTTAGATTGCTGACTTCATTGCATCCAATAGACAAGATTCCTTTACTTGCATGTGCAAAAATAAACGGACAAGGGTGATAGGTGGAAGTGCAGAATTGCGGTGGTGCAGGAATTAAAAAAGGCTTGAAGACTAAACACTGGAAAGAAGTCCACAATGAAGTTTTATACATGTGTACTCGTTGAGATACGCAGTGATTCCTTCTTGGGAAGTGTTAACTGGCAGTGAATCTGACATACGATTATTTTCTTGCATAATCTTACCGTACAGGTACCACATTCCTGGCAATTTCTCGGTTTTTTTAGTAGGTGACATCTAACATAAAATAAAATAGGTTAGGTTGCGCAGGTGCATGTACTTCCGTACGTATGCATGTAAAGTAGCGAACGATCATCCTCATGATCCCTATCGATGTGACAAACAATTAAGAGAAATAAATCAATGATTTCACCTAACCGGTACTATTTATTTCATTATAGCAAAATTAAAAAAAAACTGTGGTACATCTTTCGCCTACTGACTAGACATCAATAGCTACGTCTTATTTAGGGGTAATAATTACAAAAAGTAAGGACATATTCATTTCTTCTTAACACTATAAAGACATTTGAAAACCATAAAAAAAATTAATTTAGCTCGAACTAAAGGAATGTGTTATTCAAAGAGGGGGTGGGATGGGTGAAACTAACAAGTTAAGGTTTAATCATTTTTAACAGTTAAAATGGCCAATAGCTAAAAATACTTTTGATGTCATATTCGATATAGTTTTAAAAGTTAAGTAGTCCTTATGATAGCGTGAGCCTCAAATCTTCTGGGAATGTAATGAGTTGTTGTTATTTTCATATGACACTCGATCTTGTTTGAGAACAAAAAAGCAATTTCCTTTTTTAAGTTTTATTATGCGTGTTGACGAAATCTACAAGCTCACTGGAGTTGCCATTCCATTGGAGACTCATAATGGTGGTTTGGCATTCATAAGTCGGCTGGAAGTTTTCAACTCGACCTGTAACTGGGCAGAAATGCGAGAAATATAATTATGTGTGATATAAAAGTGTTCTGAGAAAGTTGCTATTTTGATTGCCGTGAGGAAAACTTACTCCTCAACATCCAGAGTGTTATTTTTCCTTTACATTTCTGCGGAGTAGTCTCCTAAACAAGACGTAGTCATTAGACGAAATATGTACTACAGTATTTATTTTGCCAAATGCAAATAAATAGTATCGATTACATGGAATCATTGATTTATTTCTCTCAATTGTATGTAGAGTACACATTAGGAAGGCTGGCTGCTCCCTCATCACTTCCTCTGTTGTAAATGGTCTAGGTGTCACTGAAGAGAAGCAGTAACGAAATTAAGAGTGATTTAGTTTTCCGTTTCTTTCCGCACCGAGACAGAATTGGCTATTACATATCACTCTACCAAATCCGTTGAAATGCACACACATACCGACTCTATGAGCAACATTTTCACGCCATTCATGACAGGTACTGTCTACATAAGGAATGACATTATTGGCATCGCTCATACCTTGTCACCTTCGTACTGTGAAAGTCAAAGTTGGTACTGAGAAAGGTTGATGAAAGTAAGAAATTTGATCTATCTGACACCAAAAGACACATTGATCTCGGTATCGCCAGTTAAATTGGTACCTTACTGAGTTTTCTAAGTCTTACAACTGTCATTCTATATCCACCAAGTTTTGTATGTTCATTTATGACGCCAAAATTAAGATTATTCTAAAATATATAACAATTTGGTAAAATAGTTTCTGATTTAAAGCACATATTAAGAAATACTTTGCATAATTTTAAAACATCCTTTGCATGCCATTTTTTGAGTTTGTCATTTGAAACTCTTTTTGTGATGGTTGCTAGGGGTATCTGAATAATTATTGGTATTATTATTTGAAAAATCACATTGGTAATGTTACTAAAGTACTTTTTCTCTTACCCGTTTGCATTTTTCTTAGAAATTCTCAAAGTTCGTATCCACAAAAATAATTATGATACCAACATTTATGAATCTCACACGTAATATACACATGCCAAGTTTAAATACAATGAAGTAAAAACTGTTGCACTTTGAATATTGAAAAATAATATTTTTGTGGAAAAGCTAATTTTGTAAAAAGTAGTAGTTTAACTTATAGTAGCTGCATCAAAACTTCCCAGCTCCATACATTTCTCATTCCTTGGCCTTTTTCCTCTCCTCAGCAATAGTTTTTAGTATTCTACGCTTCTTTCTTGCAGTTTTCTCTCCACTTTATCCTTAGTGACACTTTTTCTCTTCCTTGTTATGTCACGCTCCACACATACCCTGTACGAAGTGTCACACAGTTCTCTTCCTTCATTTGCCATCTTGAGTTTATTGTAGGCAAGTGCACCCATATCGAATTTTCCTACAGCATTCACAACTGCCGTATCAACTGTGAATTTGGAAATAAAGGTTTGCTTAGGGCACTTTAGCCAAATTACACAGTGTAAGCTCTCATTTGGGTTCTGAGTCTTGCCCCTTGTACACTTTTTCAGGAGTTCATCATTTGCCAGTCTCAAATAGAAGGGCATTAGTTTCTTCCACCAACTTGGGGGTCAACGTAACATATATTTTATCATTACTCTGTGGTGTTTCGCCCTCCGCTATCGCTTTCGTACAGAAGCACCTCGAGTTGAACACACATCAACACACGACCGAATATAAACATCCTCACATGTTTCCTGTCAGAGTTCCAAGACAACCAATACTCACTGATAATGAAAACCTACAACCTGTTTTCCAGTCATTGGCCGGGTCAGGGATGTGATGAATGAAACATATCGTCGTTGCCGGGACAAAACCTCCTATGTGATAATATTTTGGAGATATACTGACCCGCAGCACATACATTACGAAGAGCGAGAATGCCTTGACTACATTCACACAATATTGCACCTTAGATGACAGAACCTAACCGGCCAAAGTTCTAAGCTAAAATATTTCACATAGGAGGTTCTTCACCCGGCAGCGACGATATGTAGGCTGTTATTACAATGGGGTCGCCACTCCGAAGGTGATTTATTAATGAGTGATAAATGCTATTAAATGATAATGGAGAGTATTGCTGGAATAAAAGATGACAGGGAAAACCGGAGTACCCGGAGAAAAACCTGTCCCGCCTCCGCCTCTCACATGGAGTCACCGGGATTTGAACCACGGTATCGAGCGGTGAGAGGCCGACTAATAATACCCGAAATATGAACAATAAATAGTCTTCAGTTTCTAATAAACGTGAAAGTCAGCACAGCATTTATAAACAAAATTGTCATGAAAAAAAAAAAAAAAGATTTTACTATTTCTAATGTTTTTCTGTGCATATAACTATGGAAACTGTCTACAGATGGCAGCACAAACCATTACTCCAGGAATAGGCGGGAATTCAACAGCTAAAATATAAAATACATTGAAATTCCGAAGATATTCATCAAGGTAGCAGGCATGGCCTTTCGAAGCGATGTGCTTAAATCATTTAAATGCCTTAACAGGACCTTTAAATGGCCGTTAACGAAAATGATATATCGCCATGCACCCCAAGGAATGGGGGTAAATTGTAGGGTAAAATTCTGAACTTTTGTTTTCGGACAATTTTCGCTTAAAAACTCAGTGATGTACAGTTGAACAGATATCGATCGATCGATGAATCAATCAATCAATCAATCAATCAATCAATCAATCAATCAATCAATCAATCAATCAATCAATCAATCAATCAATCAATCAATCAATCAATCAATCAATCAATCAATCAATCAATCAATCAATCAATCAATCAATCAATCAATCAATCAATCAATCAATCAATCAATCAATCAATCAATCAATCAATACAGTTATTGGCCACTTAAGTATAATTTGAAGTTTGTTATTCAATAAAATTCTTGAATGGCAGTAAATAATTTTTTGAAACAGATTTTTGGCATTGTTATTTATTTCTAATAAAATAAGGACTAAGACACTTGGGATAAAATAATATTACAAATTTACACAACAAAATTATTTGTAAGAATGTATAGCCACTCCATATTTGTACTAGTAACGTTATATCATCGGTTTACTGAACAATCTATAAACTACTACAGTATATCATACTTTTCTTGGAACATAGTGTTAAATTCTACGTTTTATTAGGTTATATAGTTCACCTACATCATCATCATCATTATCATCATCATGCACACTCTTGTCACTGAAATCTTCAATTTCACTGGCTGATTTCACATTGTAGCAGAAATGGCAAAGGAACCCATCCTCGTCCTCAGCCAGGCGAATATGCGAATATGCGAACTGCGGTAATCGTCACAACGTATTTCCCTCCCATTTTTAACCTCGCTATGTCAGATGCAACACGATACTTAATTTCCACCTTTCCCAAATAATTTCCTTTTAATTGTGCATTTCTCGCTTGCCTTGCATTCCTTTTCACTTTTCAGTTCTCCATGTTTCCTTTTCTGTTGTTCTTTCTCTTCCTCTGCGGCAAGTTCAGCAAGGCGCTTCTTCTCAAACATGTCTTGATATTTTTTGATGTAACAGCAAATGGCTGTCTGTCTGTGATCTTCTTTCCTTTACGCTCAGGAGGTTCAGGCTAAAGAGGAAATTCTTCCATATTGTCTAAACGAGCTCTCTGGATTACTGAGGTAGTTGTGCTGGTTGAACACTTTTCCTCCTCTCCTGCGCAAATTCTCTTGCTTGAGGTATTGCTAGTTTCTGCTGTTATTTAGTTATGCCGTGAGGCATTATTTGGGGTCACATTGCTACTGATATTAACAGTACCTTTTCTCTCAGGAGTTCAGCTAGTGGATTGGCAATCAATATCCTTCAGATTGGATGAGTTGTTGTTACACTGAATCATTCCACTTGCTGCGTTGCTTGATTGAGCTCCTGACATTCGCCTGAAGTTCTTCTCTTTATTTAAATATTTCCATAATCGGAAAAAAGAGAAAATATTCGCTGCTTTCTCGCAGAATCGTGCCATTGCTATTCTTAAATATTTCAATATTTTCAGCTCCTACAATGCTGAAAAATGTGTCATAATTCATAACTACATTTGAGATATTTTCATTATTGCAGGAAATCTGTCCCTGCTCCTACGGGACCGCTGTCACGTTAGATTTCCCAAGACATTTGGAGTAATCCACTGCTTTTGAACTTAAAGAACAAATACCGCATACATCAAAATCTTTTGCCAGGGTTTGAGGTTTGGCATCAGACTCAACTGAATTCTTCAGCAGAGGAGCAAATGACAATTTGTTTATAACCTCACCTGGATGATTAGAATGCCAATCATGCACTGCCTTCCGCCAGGATAATTTGAGGGGACGAAACACAACATCAGCAGGTTGTAAAATGCGGGTAGCATTTGAATACAGTGCTGTTACCTGAATCAATAAATCACGGCACAAGACACTTAATTGATAAGTTAGATGTGATTTATGTCCGTCAACAAACAATATTACTGGCAACCAATACTACTTGAGACACAAGAAATGGGTGAAACACATTTGCTATGTATTAAAAAAATACCTCGGAAGTCATCCACCCCCTGTCGCTTCGACCGATTCCCCATTCCTTGGGAACAGATTCGGAAATCTTTTCAGGAATTCTTTTATAGGGATAGACAATCATTCGGCAATATGTTTTCTCACTGGCCGAAAAGGTGAACATAACAGTTATGTTCTCCTCAGAAGGTCTCTGCTGTACCAAATACACGTTTTATGCCCCCTTCTTCACTAGCACTCGACCCGTTGAGGGACATATTTGGAAACCTGTTTCGTCTCCGTTGAAGACTCTAGATAGGTCTTTCAAAGCCTCTTCAAGGTTTTTTTCTTTAATATACTCCTTTACTTCGCAAAACCACTTCCTAACATCACTTTCCGAGACACATGAACTTTCCCTGATGACGCAGAAAAGCCTATAAACAAAAAAGAGAATTCAATATTTTCAAAAGAATTTACAACTGCATAGATACTAGTAAGCAGTTCTACAAATATCTTTTTACCTTCAGTCAGCCTTCACCTGGGTGGTTGTTCCTAAAAGGGTTCGGCCGTGTTTTAATGTCAAAAAATTCAGTACGCTGGAAATGATGTCTTCTCTGTTTTTGTCCTAAACTTTTCCTTGCCATTTCGAGTATCCACCTAGAAAGATTAAATTTCTCTTTCATTGTTAAGAACCATAGCAGTAATACAAACTGTGTATCTCTCTACTTCATGTTACATATTTTGAATCATCTTAGGCTTACCTGACTAATGTATCCTCCTCTTTCTTCGTGAGAACTGGTGATGAACTGAAAGAATCTTTGTGAGCAGGGTTTTTCAATTTAAATTGTAGACTGGTTCGTGGTAGGCCATATTTTCTCGCCATGGCTCCCAGATACATCAGTATCATTGTTTATTTCCTCTATTACTGCTTCCATAGCAGCAGGATCGTATTTTGGAAGTTTAGGCATTCTTAAAATTACTTGAAAAGTACCAATCAAAAATTGTTGGCCGAGGTGGCCAATAGCTATACAATGCAACTTCTTCAGTTTCAGTTATTGGCCACTCACGTTTATGGTACAAACTACAATGATTCTTATAAATTATCACATTAACTCATTGGTCATTAACTGTCCGACTCGTTGGCTGAATGGTCAGCGTACTAGCCTTCGGTTCAGAGGGTCCTGGGTTCTATTAACGGCCGGGTCGGGGATTTTAACCTTCATTGGTTAATTCCAATGGCCCGGGGGCTGGGTGTTTGTGCTGTCCCCAACATCCCTGCAACTCACACACTACACCTAACACTGTCCTCCACCACAATAACACGCAGTTACTTCCACACGGCAGATGCCGCCCACCCTCATCGGAGGGTCTGCCTTACAAGGGCTGCACTCGGCTAGAAATAGACACACGAAATTGTTATTATTATTATTGGTTATTAACTTAACTCACCTCAGTAACCTACCCTGGTGTGTAGGACAATATCGAAACAGTATCATGGATATTTCAAATGCATCCTGGCAATAAAGAAATTCACAAGAATTATCACAATATTAAACACTGTGCCAATTGAGTGCCGCCATTTTGAACTCTCACAGCTAATGGAGGGAAAATGTCACATGCTCATGGAGAATAAAGGATAGGTCTGCAATCTTGGTGACAAAAATCAGACTTCAAATGCTACCACTGCCTTGTTATTGAACTTTAAATCAGTATTGGCCAATAACTAGAAGGTGGCCAATACGGCTTACCCTGGTTGAAAACAGTTCATTACATCACATCTTTCTGACATTTTACTGTGAAGAATAATATAACCGGGGTCATTACGTGTCAAAAAAAATTGGACCGAGTTCGATAGCTGCAGTCGCTTAAGTGCGGCGAGTATCCAGTATTCGGGAGATCGTGGGTTCGAACCCCACTGTCGGCAGCCCTGAAGACGGTTTTCCGTGGTTTACCATTTTCACACCAGGCAAATGCTGGGGATGTACCTTAATTAAGGCCTCATCGTCGCCATAAGACCTCTCTGTGTCAGTGCGACGTAAAGCAAATAAAAACAATTTTAAAAAATTGGACTGTCCAACTGTAATTGTGAAAATTTACGGCGTAGATAATCTTCCTCAAACACACCTAAGATGTTGGAAGGAAAAGGCATGATTGCAGAAAGGACGAAGTGTATGTTCGATAACATTCTGGAGTACTGAACAGCAGAAACGAGGCATTTGTTGTGCGAGCGGCCAGGCGACATTAATGCCGCTGAACCTGGGCCAAATTGCAAGACGGATTGTGTTCGCAAAAGAACATTCCAGAAAAAATGAGCAACAATTCAGTTTTGTTAATACACTATTCAAGATATATTAACAGTGTAAAACATTTATTGGATATCGATTGTGTGTAGTTTCAGATTGATCTTTTAAAATATCCATATTATTATTATTATTATTATTATTATTATTATTATTATTATTATTATTATTATTAATATTGTTAACATTAGCTTTAATACTGTTGTTATAATTTTTGAATGGTTATCTTATTTTACATCTTACTGTGACTTCCACTTTTTATATTTACATCTTCAAGTGCTTTTACTGCCACCCAAGGAGGCCCAGTTTCGATTCCCGGCTCTTCCACCAAATTTAAAAAATGGTACGAAAGTTGGGACGGGGTCCACTCAGCCTCAGGAGGTCATCTGAGTAGAGGGGGGTTCGATTCGTACATCAGCCATCCTCGAAGTGGTTTTCCGTGGTTCTCCTCATGTTCTCCGGGCAAATGCCGGGACGGTACCAAACTTAAGGACACGGCGGCTTCCCTCCCTATTCCTTGTCTATCCCTTATCCCCCCTCCCCGACAAGACCGCTGTTCAGCAGAACAAGTAAGGCTGCCTGGGAGAGATACTGGTCCTCTGCTCCAGTTGTATCCCCCGATCCAAAGTCTCAAGTTCCAGGACACTACCTCTGGGGCGGTATAGGAGGGATTCCCCGCAGATTCCCAGGGAAAACCAACCCTGGAGGGTAAAACGATTAAGGAATAATATTTTTGAAAGTGATTAAGTGTAAGTGAGGGCCGTAAGCCGTAACTTCACCATAGATGTAAGTCAAGGATAAATAAATAAATAAATAAATGAATAAATATAATCACGAATCGTAGAGTGAGTACTCCCGTATTGAGGCGATGTTGCCTGTAAGCTACCATTAGAACTGTGTTAATAGTATTACTAACTTCTGAAGCGTTCAGGAAGAAATTGATGAAGATTCTCCTTGATTGTCAAAAGTGAAATATAGGAGCAGTCACAGAAACGATCCTTCGACTTGAAACAGGGCATTCGTTCGCTCACTTAGAACGTGTTACATTAAGGTATTAAGATGTTACTTGAAGTACGAAAGCACATTAAATTTGGTAAATAATGGAGATTCACTGTTGCTAAGAGCGCGAACCGCAATGCTCGTCTCAGTAATATACGAGCTCATTATCTTTACTCTCGCTTCCTTTATCACCGTGACGGTTCGTTATTGGAAAAATGTATCTCACGGGCAACAGGAACACTCCACATATTCACCTGTGATCTGCTCTCTGAAAAACAGGTAATTCCTTATACGGTATTTGTGATCAGTTAACGAGGATTCAGAAAGCCTTGTGCTAGAAAGACATGTTTTAGTGGAGAAGAATATATTTTGATATTCCATATTTTAATTTATTTTAGAGGAATGTATTCTCTGAATATCAGATATTTCAGCTAAAAGACTGGCTGAGATTGACCACATTTACGGGAAGAAATATTTCTAAAACTTCCGGGCCCAGTGACCTAGATGTTAGACACTTTAAACAAGCACAAAAACGAATAAGCAAAAACTTCCGAAATATCGTGACACATTTAGCTTCCGTGGTAGTAACAGGTGCAAGTTGCCTATGTGATTGCAGTTTAGTTGCAGTTAGTCATAACGAGATAGACGTGTTGATTTGCAAATATGCACACACATCGTATATCATAGCGTAATTTATCCCCCTGTGGGTGGGGCGGAAGAATAACACCCACGGTGTGCCCCGGCTTAGTAAAAGGCGACTAAAAGGGGCCCAAGGGCCCTTTACTAGTATTGTGGGTTGGCGAGCACGGGGGTCATAGCTGAGTCCTGGTATATCTTCCAATTACATGTTGCAGGCTCCTCCTACCCAATCCGACCTTCATTTGTAAACTCTTCTTCCTTTACAATCCCGATGGTAAATGAAATGTCGTATGGCTTTTAGTGCCGGGATATCCCAGGACGGGTTCGGCTCGCCAGGTGCAGGTTTTTCTAATTGACACCTGTAGGCGACCTGCGCGTGGTGATGAGGATGAAATGATGAAGACAACACATGCACCCAGCCCCCGTGCCATTGGAATTAACCAATTAATGTTAACATCCCCGACCCGGCCGGGAATCGAACCCGGGACCCTCCGAACCGAAGGCCAGTACGCTGACCGTTCAGCCAACGAGTCGGACATCCCAATGGTACTAGGTGACGAGTCCTACGGAGTCCTTCATTTTCACGCTTTTTGTGGCCCTTGTCTTTTGTTGGCCGAACCTTTCATTTTTCGAAGTGTCGGACCCCTTACACATTTTACCCTCTGGTTAGTGTTAAAAGAGGATGGTTGGCTAGTTGTACTTCCTCTTAAAATTATAATCACCACCACCGCCATATCGTACTTTATGAACATTTACACTTCATGTAGAGCTACAGGTATAAGTTTTTCGCAGGTACACATTTCCAAGAAATAATTGAACCTATACATATAGTATTCGCTGTGGGTATCCATAGGTTTGCTATCTACATGGGAAATGAATGTTGAGGACGATTCACAACAGAGGTAGCTAAAACGCTTTCTATTTTCTTACGGTATCTTTTGTTTACTGAACATTAGCTCTGGATCCCACTGCAAAACTTCTGGAGGTATTTGTATGAAAATCTCCTGGCCTAGTTGTAACCTGATGGCATAATACGAACTTTTACGCCAGGCTGAGTGACTCAGACGGTTAAGGCGCTGGCCTTCTAACCCCAACTTGGCAAGTTCGATCCTGGCTCAGTCCGGTGGTATTTGAAGGTGCTCAAATACGACAGCCTCGTGTCGGTAGTTTTACTGGCACGTAAAAGAACTCCTGCGGGACTAAATTACGGCACCTCGGCGTCTCGGAAGACCGTAAAAGTAGTTAGTGGGACGTAAAGCAAATAACATTACTATTATTACCGAACTTTTACGTAGCATGATTAAGACAGCGTCCATCCACCGACAGTTTCAAGAGGAGAATGTGGGTTTTAGAATCGTATTATCAAGTGTATTTCACTTAAATACAACGTAATTTTCAATATTCATTCAGTCAACATTGGATGTATTTTTGTGGGATATTAAGTAAACATAAACGCATTATGGCGGATTCTCAAAGTCCTTGAATCTGAAATAATTACTCAACAAGTAGCGTGTTATCACAGTCACGAGCGAGACATCGGGAAGTGCGGACGTGTGAATGAGCTGAGGTGCGCAATATGGGAATAACGATACAGCAATACAGGCTAAGAATTGGAAGATGCCATGGTGCAAGGCATTGTTGGAAGGAAGGTGGAGTTGAGAGAGGAAGAGAAATTAGTGGTTATAAAGGACTGTTGGAGATTATGTTGTGTGCGACGGTTTTTGCGACGCTGCTGGTGGTAGGAGGTATAGAAAAAAATCCGGGTCCAAACCAGGGACCGTTCGGCTGGGAGGAGCTTGAAGAGATCAAGAGAGTGGTGAAGGAAGCAAGCAAAGGAGAAGAAATTAAGGAAATGATGCAGGAACACCAGGCAACCCAAATGAAGGAGATGAAGGACTTAAAAAGTTTTATAAAAGAAGAAATTGGAGGTGTAAATGACAAGTTAGCGGAGATAGAAGATGAGGTAGGGAGCTTGAAAAAGAAGGTGGTGGTACTGGAAGAGGAATTAACAGCAATGAAGAGAGAAGTGAGGTTAGCGAGGAACGAATCAGCAAGAAAAAATGTGTTTGTGTATGGTGTACCTGAGGAAGGAACAGAATCAAAAGTGGAATTAGTATTGAAAGTGGTGGACATAGTTTCGAACAAAATGAAGATAAACTTTTCTCAAGTTGATATAGATGATATATATAGAGTGGGAAGGAACAAGGGACATAGGCCGGTGAAGTTAAGATTAATATCAACCCTGATGGCTGATATAATTCTGAGGAATGCTGGAAATTTGAAAGGATCGAACATTTATTTTAAGGCTGAGATAGAGAAAGAAGACAGGATGCGGTCGGATGTCTATAAGCGGCATATGTGGCGTGCTAGAGCGCAGGGATTGCGAGTCAAGATAGTGGGGAGGTGTCTGGTTACTTCAGGCAGAAATTGGTCGCGATCGTGGACACAGGAGGAACTGCTGAGGATGGAAAAATGTGAGGAGGAAATGAGTTGCAGAAATCGAGAGCAGGGCGACATCAGTACGGAGAAGGAAGAGAGAAGAGGGGACTGCGGTGTCAGCGGGCAGGTAGCGAAGACAGCAGAGTCCTTGGTGAGTCAGAACAGCCCAAGAAGGAGTGAATCAACAAGTAGGACACTAGACCGAAGTGAAGTGGATACAGGTAGTGAAGAGGTGACGAGAAGGGAAAGGAGTCAGGGTAGTGACTCAACCTCCCCGAATAGGAATAATGCAGAAATAAACCTGGAGAGAAAGCAGGCGTTAAATAAGGCGAGATCCTTAAGTTTAAAAGATCTATGGGGTGGGAAAAAAGGCTCTGGCACGGAAAAGGGGAAGGATGGGGGTGAGAAGAAAGAGAGGGATGGGGTGGAGCTAAAAGGAAGAATCACGAGAAGTAAGGGGGGAAGTGGTGAAATGCAGAAGTATAGGGAGGGAGGGGGAGGAAATAAATAACTAGATATGGTGATAGGGATGCTGAATATTGAGGGGTTGATGGGGAAGTTAGGGAATAAGGAAATTGTGGATTTAGTGAAAGATTTTGAGATTATTGCTCTAGTAGAGACGTGGTTAGGGAAGGGGGTTGAAATTACATGGGACGGTTATAGAGTAGTTAACGTGTTAAGGAAAAAAATAGGGAAGAGGGGCCGAAACCCAGGGGGCATAGTAGTTTTAATAAGAAATGAGCTAGCTGAATGGGTGGAGACGTTACAGACTAGGGTAGAAGGGGTAGTGTGGTTGAGAGTAAAAATGGGGAAGGGGGCAGCGGAAGCAATTTGTCTGGCACTGCTTTATAACCATCCGAGCGATTCAGTGTATGCAAATAAACATTTTTTTTGACGAACTGATTGAAGAAATAAACACAATTAAAGGAATGTACGTAGAAGATGGGATGATTTTATTGGGGGATTGGAATGCGAGAGTGAGCAATAGAGTACCGGTATACGGGAAAGAAGTAAAAGTAGACGGGGTACTGCAAAGGAAGAGTAAGGATAATGTTGTAAATAGTTATGGAGAAAGGTTATTAGAGTTATGTGCTCTAGAACATTTATTTATTTTAAATGGGTGGATGAAGGGGGATAGTGTGGGAGATTTGACGTATATTACAACAAATGGAGGGAGTGTGGTGGACATAGGAATAAGCTCAGAGATAGCGTTAAGGAGAATAATAAGTTTTGAGGTGTTAGAATATGGGTTGACAGAACATATGCCTATCAAAATAAAATTGAGAACGTTGGTCGCTGATGAGAAGGGAAAGATGGAGGAAAGTAAGGAGAGGTATAGGAATGGAGGATGGAAGTATGTATGGGATGATAATACTAAAGAGAAATTAAGACGGCATTTCAAAGAGGAGGGAGATATATTAAGGGTAGGAATTGAAAGGGCGGTAGAAGGGAATGATGTGGATAACGTGCTAAAATTAATTGAACTCCCTGTATGGAGGGTGGGGAAGAAAGTGAGGAGAAGGGTAGAGGGAGAAAAGAATAAAATGAATGGATGGTTTGATGAAGACTGTAGGAGAAAACGTGAGGTTGTAATGAGAGCCCTAGCGGAGTTTAGGAAGGAGGGTGTGCAAGAAAAAAGGAAGGAATATTGTAAATTGAGAAGGGAATATAAGGAGGTATTGAATGAGAAGAAGAGAGGATGGAAGGAGGCGGAAGCTGAAAAAATAAATATATATTGTAGAGAGAAGAAATTTGAGAGGATTTGGGAGTCAATAAACAAGATCAGAAGAACGAAACCGGAGGGGAAGGGGCATAAAATAGGAGAAAACGAGTGGGTTAGGCATTTTAAAAGGCTTTTAGAAGGTTAGAGGAAATTGGGTAGAGAAATAGACAAGTTACAAATTGGAAGGGAACTGGAAGTAGGCATTACAATATTGGATGTGGAGATAACAAGGCAGGAGGTAATTACAGTATTAAAAAATGCTAGACCCAAGGCTGCTGGAGGTGTGAATGGTATTTCCAATAGTGTATGGAAAGAGGTAGGGGCAAATGAACCGATGTTGAGAGGGATTGTGAAATTCTTTAATAGGTTGCTGGAAACGGGAAAATTTCCTAGAGAATGGAGGAAGGGGGTATTATGCCCTATTTATAAAAATAAAGGAGCTAGTAGTGATCCAAACAACTATAGAGGAATTACACTCCTAGACTCGCTGTCAAAGGTGTACACAGGGGTTTTGGCGAATAGGATAACAAATTGGGCGGAACAGTACGGTAGGATATCTGAGTTCCAAAATGGATTTAGGAAAGGATGTAATACAGTTGATAATGTTTGGATTCTGGACACTTTGATTACAAAGTGTGCGAGGATAGCAGGGCGTAAATTATTTATAGCAGCGATTGACTTAGAAAAAGCCTTTGATACGGTCAGTAGGGAGGCGCTATTTTTGAGATTAGGGGAGGTTGGAATGTCGAAAAAATGAGGGTGGCAATTGAAGCTATTTATGAGGAAGTGTTTGTGATGATTAAATTGCAGGATGGAAGGTTGAGTAAGTGTTTTGAATCGAAAAGCGGGGTGAGACAGGGATGTAAGCTATCCCCGATATTATTTATGTTACTTATAAATAATATTTTAGAGGGTCATGGTAGAGACGCATGGCAATGCCCTTGGGTAGGGAAAATGGAGGTTCCGGGGTTGCTATTCGCGGATGACCTATTGATTTTGGTTTTGACGGCAAATGGGTTGCAAAAAGGGTTGGACAAGGTAGTTGAATATACTAGGAAATGGTCTCTCAGAGTAAATGTAAGAAAGACTCAGATAATGGTGTGTAGGAAAGGGGGTGGGAGAAAGAATAAGGAAGTCTGGAGGCTGGAGCAGGAAGAAATTAAACCAGGGGGAAAAATTGAGTACCTAGGTGTAAGAATTAGTAAGAATGCTTCTTGGAAAAATCAGTGTAAGAAGGCAAAACTTAAAGGAAGAGGAGCGCTTGCGGTAGTAGGAGTATTAGAAAAGAAATTTCCAGACGTTAAATACAAAATTCAGAAAACGGTGTTTAAATCACTGGTAATGGGCAAAATGCTATTTGGGGTTGAAGTATGGGGATTGGAGGAAGACAGGTGTGAACTAAACCAGGTGGTGGCGAAATTTAGCAAGATCATGATGGACCTACCGAATTGTACAGCCAATGCCGGGGCCAGATTAGTCTGTAAAGAATCGATAGAGGTTGAAATAGCTAAGAGGGTGTTCAAGTACTGGATTAGATTGGAGGAAGGGAAGGGTGGGGCGTTAGTACAAGAAACGTTTAATTTTCAGAAAGGTATGACGAATGAAGGTTACTGGGTGAATAAGTGCAAAAAATGGTTACAAAAGATTGGATTGGGGGTATATGGAGAGGTCTGGGGGGATGGTAGGAATAAATGGGTATGGGAAAGGATAAAGGGAAGACTACTAGATATTGAAAGACAGAGCTTAATCGGGGAATGTAGAGAGAGAGTCTCTTTATCAGTATTAAATAAATTGGTGGAAGTAATAAACCCGAAAACGGAGTTTGAGGGTAGAAGGGATAAGAGAGGTTTGTATTGGTGGGTATTGCGTGTACCGAGGAATAGGGGGTGGGTAGGTAGTGAGAATAGGGATAGATGTGTGTTATGTGGAGAGAAGTGGGAGGACCTGCATATTTTTAATCAATGCCGACCTTTGGCGGAGATAAAGATCAAACTACTAAGTAAGAAGGAGCTGCATATGGTAGGGGAAAGCTATAAGATAACATCTTGGTTATGTAGAGAGTGGGAGAAAGGAACGAATATAGCGAAATTCTTAAATGTGGCCAGAGCTATATTTATAAAGAAATTGAGGGAGTAACAGGGGTTGTGCAGATAATGTGGTTCGTGCTGAGGGAGAAAGGGGGAAGGCATTCTGTTCAGAGGAATGGATATCCGCGCTGAGCAAATGCGGGAAGGGTATCATGGTAATAATGATATCAGAAGAGGGGGCTGTAGTGTTAGGGGAAAGGGGGAGAACACTTTGCCCTGTGGAAAGGTGATCCGCCTGGGGCAAAGGGAAAGCCTGAGAAAATTAGGTAAGCGTTGAGAAAAGGGGAGGTTGAGTAGGTTTGAGGGTAGTGTAAAGCTTAGGTGGAAGAAAAAAAAATTAAAAAAATAAATAAAACAAAAAAAGCGAGTTGACTGAGTGAACTAATGGACTTGGAATGGAGTACTGTCTGTTGGTGTGTAAATGAGGAGTGAAAAAATGGATTGTTTAAGTGTATTTGTGTGAGGAGGGAGTATAAAGAAGGTATATGTGATAGAATTGTGATAGATTAAGTGGGAATGTAGTTAAGGAGAAAATGTTGGCAGTATGGAAATTATGAAAGTAGGTCATAAAAAAATTTAAAAAAATGAAAATGGTGTAGATGCCTTGATGAGGGGTGTAAAATTGAGGGATTCTTGATGTTTATGTATTAAGTTTAATAGGATTTAAGAAATGGGATCTAACAGTTTGATGGAATTGAGGTGTTGTAGACTGAGAAGACGGAGTGAACTAATGGATTTTGAATGGAAACTGTTTGTTTGTGTGTAAGTGAAATGTTAAAAAAAAGTCAAATTGTTTTAAGTGCGATATAAAATGATTGTTAGTTGATGTTTAAGTCTGAAGCTTAATAAGGTGAGTAGGTTTGATATATGAAGTGTGGTGCGGTAGGTGGAGAAGACTGAGTGAACTAATGGACTTCGAATGAAAAAAGTTTGTCTGTGTAAAAAAAAGTGTTAATTGTTTTAGGTGCGTTGATGAGGGATTTTAAATGGTTGTTAGCTGATGTTTAAGTCTTAAGTTTTATAAGGTGAGATGTAGATAGCGGAAGTAGTGCGTGAGAGGTGAGGGTGACGTATCAAGGGAAGAGGGAGGGGTGGGGGACTTGACCCCACTCCAAAGAAGACTTGAGCATGTCTGCACGGAAATGAAAAGGATAGGGAAGGTAGTGTGCTGACAATGGTCAAGAGTATGTGTGACGTACATAGCGGAAGTGTGTTGCAGGCCACCTGTTGGGTCTGGTTTCAGCCAGGGTGGCTTGTAACACATGATAAGGAAAGGAACACAGTGTTTGTCAGCGAGGGTCGGTGAGATACGATACCAGTTCTCACGTGGCAAGGCTGGTGGCTGCTGTAGACGGGTTGGTGGGCGTGTGTTCCATGCCAGGGCTGTTGCAGCGACCAGTCTAATTAATTTTTAAAATTATATTTTAGGTGGTAGTCAGGGGTTGGGCTTTGGGTAGTTAGTAGTGCGGTATCGTCCTGCATGTGTGCTGGCTATCCGCGTACGTGTGGGATGATACTGAGTAGATGTAGAGGTAGTAAATGTAGTTAAGTAGTTTTAAGAGAGATGTAGTTGCTATTATTGCTTGTTTTCCTTTGTTTCGCTCTGTCTGTCTTTATTGCCTGTAAGCCGATGGTGTACACTAGGGTGGGCAATAAAGATATGTATGTATGTATGTATGTAAAATAAAACAAGTAGCGTGTTATGCTATCTACTAATTGAAATCAATATTTTTTATAATCATTTACAAGTTCATTCATGTTCGAGTTTTCCACTTTAGGCAGTTAATACTGTACTCACCAACATGGCCAAACACATATCAACCCGGCGCGTCCAACTCCTCCTCTCGACCACAGGCCTTTCAAAGCCCAGTGTTGTTCTGAGAGCAGTTCACCCTAGAACTCCACTCTCACACAGCATTGAACTCCTTACAGCCTTCTCTCTCACTAGTCGTTGACGCCCTGTTGAATGGCTCATGACTGTCTCGAGACCATCTAGTAACCTACTCACGACTTTCTTGCATTCACCAGATCCTTTCACATCTTAGTGTCGTTCTGAGAGCAGTTCATTCCACAATACCACTCGCACGCCTCACTGATTTCCGAATAGCCTTCTCTCTCAGTAGTCGTTGATACAACGCGGAATAGCACATGACTATCTCACGACTATCTCGTAACTGACTCAAAATATTCTCACATACCTCAGCTTCGCTTTCTCATACACCACTAGAAGATTATAGATAAAAAAACGTTGAGCTTTCACTTTCAGATCATTTCGAGCGCCAATATTTTCTTAACCTCCTTCCAGGATCTTCGAAGGAGCTTGGCCAACTTGTTTTTGGTGTGCCTTAGCAATTCGCCGGGGCTATTCATTAACTCGTCACTGACCCTACCCACACTGTCACCATTAGACTGGCATTGTCACTCGACACGGGTCCCTTACGGGCCACTATTTATACTGGCAGAAAAATATCTGAACACCATGAAATGAGGAATGTAAAATATGGAAATGTTGGCGATATATTTGTCATTGTAACATATTTAATCGATTAAAGGTACACGACTACAGATTAATATCCGCGCGAGAAAAGCCATCGCAAATATGCCATGATGGTCCATTAATAACCGGTGTAATCACCTGGATGTTGAATGCAGTCGCATGCATGGATTGTGTCGTACAGGTGCCGGATGTCAGCTTGTGGGATGGAGTTCCATGCCTGTTACACTTGGTCGATCAATACAGGGACCGCTAATGCCGGTTAGGAATGACTCTGGAGTTGTAGTCCAATGATGTCCCATACGTACTCGATTGGGGACATATCGGTGGATCGAGCACGCCTAGGCGACATGTCGACACACTGTAGAGCATGTTGGATTACCACAGTGGCATGTGGGCATGCATTATCCTGTTGGAAAAACACCCCCGGGAATGCTGTTCATGAATGGCAGCACGACAGGTCGAATCACCAGATGGACGTACACATCTGCAGTCAGATGCGTGGGATAACCACGAGAGTGCTCCTGCTGTCATTGGAAATTGCTCCCTAGACCAGAACTCCCGCTGTAGGTCCAGTATGTCGACGCCGCAGACAGGAGGAATGCAGACGCTCACCTTGCTTCCTTCTAATAAACACACGACCATCACTGGCACGAAGGCAGAACCTGCTTTCATCAGAAAGCTCAACGGACCTTCACTCCATCCTGCAACGAGCTCTCGCTTGACACCACTGAAGTTGCAGACGGTTGTGGTTTGGGCAAGTAGAATGCACACCGCAGGGCGTCTCGCTCGGAGCTTTCTTTCAAGTACCTGATTCCGATCAGTTCATTGCGTCACTGTGGTGCCAAATGCCGCTCGAATTGCTGCTGCGCCGCAGCCATACGCCGAATACGGCAGTCCTCCCTCTCGGTGGTGCCACGGGCCCGTCCGGAGCCCGGTCTTCTTGCGAACGTACCTTCTCGTGACACCTGCTGCCAGCACGCCTGCACAATGGAGACATTCCTGCCGAGTTTTTCTGCAATAGTGCGGAAGAAAAATCCACCTATTATACAGCTTCGTTCAACCGCAGTGAGCTGTTGATACTGGCCTCTTCGTCATCGTAAAATAATTCTTGACCCACTCACAGTCACTCCGTCCAATCTCACAGGTAACTAACGCTCCCGCACAGTACGGCCCGTATTTAAAGCAAACCGTATGTGCAACGTCATGGGGCAGCTACTAGCGCCACTCTAATGCGATTTGCGGGACATTTAAATCAACGTCATCTTTCAGATGTATAAACATTCCTACCGACGTTCGGTAATCTAGCACAACCCCTTCATTGTGTCTGGATATTTTTTCCGCCAGTATATATATAACCGAAGACCAGAATATTAAGAAACATCCAAGTGAGACAGATACAAATAAGTTAAGTGATATTGACGAATCTGGAGGGAAGAAATCGAAAAGTATTTGATATAGAAATGTGAAAGCGTTTGCTGCCTGCTTGAAAATAACTCTTTTAGCGTTCGGAACAAACTTATTCACCTAAAATTTCCATAACATATGTACTCAAGGAATGTCGCTACTTGTTTCAAACGTTTCAAACGTACGAATACCCACCCAAAACTTTCGAACGATATCTTTCAAGATTCCAGAGTAATCTTACCAGTCTGAGAGGTATTATCCCTAGAAATATAATTGACACAATTTCAGTCGAATAACAAAATAAGAAAATGAATTTCTCTGACACTCTCCGAATTCGTTATTGATACCGGTTCTGGAGTTCGAAGGCGAAACTATACCGAGGCGTCGGCTGAAAACCCACTAGCGTGAAGGGACGACGCTCTGAACTGGAGCATCTGAAGTAAATGTTCGATCAGGTACTAACGTCTCTAAAATGCCGTCAAACATGGGGCGTCACGCTTTGCCTGAAGTGACCTTAACATATTACCTTACAATGCTTTCCAACTCATTCCTTTTGTCTTCGAAAGGACGTAGTGCCTTCATGAGTCAGTATTCTCAATGGTTCTCACTGGTTGGCCATGTGGAACGTTGCAAGGAAACTTAATCGTCTATGATTTACGATCGACGCAATCCACCGGAGGCCAACCCCTGTTCATGAGCCACCCAAAGTGCCCACATTAACTTTCATTTCCTAAAGAGTTGGCTCTTGAAAATTGGCCAGACATTCTCAGAGCTCGTTGTTCGATTTTAGTGGAGAGCGGACTGAAATTCAGTGTTTTGTCTCTTACTAATTACGCAGAGACAAACATTTTACATGAACATTTTTAACAGGTGTACGGGCGACCAATTAAACAACATCTGGTTTCCAGATAATAAAATATTTTGACGGAGGAAGTTCCTATGCAGTTTCGAGTCATTTAGCAATCACCTTGCATTAAGGAGAAAGAGGGTTCGAACCCCACCTCCCACTGTCGGCAGCCCTGAAGATAGTTTTCTGTGGTTTCCAATTTTCACGCCAGGGAAATGGTCGGCTGTACTTTAATTAAGGCTACAGCCGATTCCTTCCAACTCCTAGCCCATTCCTATCCCATCGTCGCCATAAGACCTACCTGTGTCAGAGCGGCGTAAAGAAGATTGAAATCAATAAATATAATAGGTAGAATGACTTTGCATCATTGCCTCCGTTCCACTTTGCGAATTGTACACTTTCCTGAGAACTGTATTGTGATATTAAGATATCTGTCCATTTTATCGTGAGTATATTTCTAGTAGTAACTTATACACAAATTTCCAACCAATGCTATTTTGGACTTTTCCATTTAGATATATTGTATAGAAGTAGTTCGTAGCTCTGTAACGGTTATCTGGGAATATAAGTTACATATGAACTTGTTCCAGCCTGAGCTGTACCAGAACGAGATGCTGGTTCGACAAGCCTCCACAGACAGCTCGGGGACGGAGATGGAATATTGCGGAAAGTTACACTTTGCTCTGCGGTACGACCTGGAGATGGAAGGGCTCATTGTGAAGGTAAGTCAAAAAGTTCTTATCGTGTAGTGCTGGATACTTAAAGTAATAATAATAATAATAATAATAATAATAATAATAATAATAATAATAATAATAATAATAATAATAATAATAATAATCTATATAAACAAAATCGTAACGACCGTGTCTGCACATTGAATATTTTGGTGAAATATTCTTACAGTTAACTGTTCTATGTTCAGTAATGACCATATGAATATTGTATAGTTTTGTGCCTGTCTGTCTATCCGTTTGTCTGTCTGAGTTCTTACAACGGGAAATCTAATGGATATATTTCTACCAAACTTATATATAAAATCCACCTGCCCTCGGGTAGGTTTTAGGGCCAATATTATTCTAAATCTCTCAATGGATTGGAGGTTTATAAGAAGATCAAACACGATTTTACCCTCCCACACAATATACATGACCAGCCTTAATGGAAATCAACTCCTTAAAAATAATCATGTGTACATTTTCGATGGGAGGATTAATAAGGAAGAGATCTTTAAAGGACGGTTTTACAAGCTATGTCATGTCACTTCAATGTGGGTTAACTGGAATATCTAAAGAACCATTTTACATTTTTTAATAAACAGATAATAATAGAGTTTGTCGTCAACTATTGTTTTCATGAGTCTTCGGCCACCGAGCCACTCCACTCCAGGTTTCAGGTGAACAACAATATGTAACCGAGAAGTAGAGAGAATTTAGCCCAACTTGGGATCGGGAAGTGTACCGTTCGGTAAACTCTGTGATTTTCCTCATTCTGTCTCGAATTTGTTCAGCTTTATCGTACTTCACGTTACTGCCACGTGACTTTGTAGAAACATATCAATTTAACACGTGGTATAAAAAATAATTGTGCCATGTCACTCCTTTCGATTACATACAAGATCCTCGCGAAAACATTTCAAACGAGAGCTAAAGCACAGATAGATTAGCAACTGGGAGAATACCGAGGAGGGTTCAGGAAAGGGCGATCTGGTTTTGAGCAAACCATGAATCTAAAATCAGTTCAATCGTACATGAAACTGAGGAGTGAGAAATTCGTAGTGACCTTCGTTGAATTCATGAAGGCTTACGACTCGCTGGATTGAAGTACCCCGATCCAGGTTCCAAAAATTTGGGTTTAGATAATAATACAAGAACAATCATCCAGAAAACTCTGTTGGAAACAATCTCCAAAGTGAAATTCAGCGGGGGGAATTCTGAGTGGTTCGAAATACGGATAGGGGTAAGGCAGGGAAATGGGCTCTCACCTCTGCTATTCAACGGTGTTCTCTAGAAAATTATTCGATAGTGGTGTAAAGAACTGTGCAGGAAGGTATAGTGAATGGGGTCAGACTATGTTGTAAGAACAAGGATCTGACAATCGACTGTTTAGCCTTCGCAGATGACCATGCAAAACTTGTATTCTCTTGACACGGCCACACAACAAGTCAGCCAACTACACATGCAAGCAGGAAAGGCAGGGCTTAGATTTCGTTTGAGAAAACAGAGGTCATAACGAACATCGAGTCAGCACCCAAAGAATTTAAGGTGAACGAAATTCAAATACCTGGGTGAGTGGATAGGACCCCACATTCAGAGGGGAAAATAGGCCAATATTCATGCGATTGTTATATATGCTACAAACGTTGTTGACAAATGCTGCACATATCCCAGGATTGGCATGCTTAAGAGCAATCAGAAGCAACTTCATTAATGTAAAAATTTTAATTATAACATTTTAAAATAAACATTTCAAAATTTCACGCCTTTTTAACAATATATCACGGTTTCCTTCATAACTCTTTTACTGATTCACGGATAATTATGATTTTTTCAGAGTTTCCTCCCATAATGTTGTACTACAATCTGTACCTCAATCAGATCAATAGGATTTAAATTCTATTTTATATAATATTTTTATTTAAAAATCTTTTAATATTTTCTGGTGATCGGAATAAAAACGCGACAAAAATATAAATCACAGTCTATGTTTATGATTGAGGTTCATTTTGTAGCTGGCGTTTTGATACACACTTTAAAAAAGGACAAGTACGAAAATTCTTATAAACTTGGAATTTATAAGGGAAACAGTGATATACTGTTAAAAAGACGGGAAATTTTGAATACTTCATTTCAAAATATTAAAATTATTAAAATTCTGACATTATTGAAGTTGGTTCTGGTTGCCAGGAAGCATGCTAATATTGGGATATGTGCAGCAATAGTCAACAACAATTGTAGCATATTTAATAATCGAATGAATATAAACCTATTTTTTTCCTTTCTTAAGCTGGGTCTCCCCCCTTCACGAAAACGAAGCTTTCGTGCAAGGATCAACAAAATGGAAATGGCTCAACACCTAACCAAAAACACCTACAATAAACGATCAGTGTCCTTCAAGCCAAACTCAGGCACTACTGTACCGTTATTCGACCGAAGGTGCTAAATCCATCAGAATGCCTTGAGATGAATAAGAAAGGCCTGGCATAACAATTGGAAGCCAAAGAGAGGAAGATTTTAAGAAAGATCTTGAGGCCGGTCAAAGAAAAAGTAGAGTACAGTAGACAATACAACGATTGACTGTATCTACACTTGGAGAAGACAACGGACAACATACTCAAAAGGAGAATCTCTTTCTGTGGCCACGTGACATGAGTGAGCTCCGGAAGATTGTCCAATCGAATTTGTGCCTGTTTTCGGGGAAAGAAAACCAAAGGGATCTGGTTTATAGAGTGGAAAAAGACCTACAAGAACTGGGGATCTCACATGAAGACATCTTAATAATAATAATAATGTTATTTGTTTTACGTCCCACTAACTGCTTTTACGGTCTTCGGAGACGCCGAGGTGCCGGAATTTAGTCCCGCAGGAGTTCTTTTTACGTGCCAGTAAATCTACCGACACGAGGCTGTCGTATTTAAGCACCTTCAAATACCACCGGACTGAGCCAGGATCGAACCTGCCAAGTTGAGTCTAGAAGGCCAGCGCCGTAAACGTCTGAGCCACTCAGCCCTGCTGAAGACATCTTGGAACGGTGACTATTTGAAGAAGAAACTTCAGAATGTACCGAGTTTTCAGCCAAAACTCAAAATGAAAACGCGCAAGAAATGGACAGAACAACGGAGGGATGTTCACCGAAGAAGAATACGGGAACACTGGACAAACGTGAAAGATAGTAGGAGAAAGCAGTTGAAATAATGTGATCAATAGAGATCGAAACGTGAATAATATTAATAATAATAATAATAATCTGAGCAATAGAGTTGCAGATATTTTTAATTGGTACCATATTCACTGTCCGCCTACTACGTGCCTATTTGGTTACGAGAGTGGTTCCCTTCTGGACGATATCTAGTTAGTTTTGTCGAGTGATAGTGAGAGGTAGACTAGAAGTTATTAATATGGTAATGACATCGACATGGAGCACCAAGAGATTTTCATCTCTTCATAAGCCGATAAAACTAAAGTTAGTTTGTTTCTAATGTAAGCAAAATAATAATTATAGACTGCAGCTCACGGGATGGTTGTCATACAAAATTGAATACAAATCATTGTCGAGATTGTTTCACGGAGATGAGCGTGACGTCTCATCTACTGCCAAGCTTTTTAGGAAATTGAAGTCTCTACATGAGAGATCTTGACCTGCATGCAAGAATAGAACACATTTTATAAATAACATTTCCACTAAGACAAAATGAGTTCTTAACTGATACGACGAAGAGATCATTTACTACTCATACTGAAGGAGCTCAAGTTTATCTTAATCTCATTAATATACGTACACGAGAAGATTGATATGCAGATTAGAAAACTAAGTAAGAGAAGGGACACATTTTCCGAGAACAGCGTTTCTCCAGGCAGTATTGATTGTTTTCACATCTGGAAAACCCATTATCGTGATCGTGTTTCTTCTTTACCTTCATCACTTTTCTTTTTTTTTTTGCTAGTTCCTTTACGTCGCACCGACACAGATAGGTCTTATGGCGACGATGGGACAGGGAAGGGCTAGGAGTGGGAAGGAAGCGGCCGTGGCCTTAATTAAGGTACAGCCCCAGCATTTGCCTGGTGTGAAAATGGGAAACCACAGAAAACCATTTTCAGGGCTGCCGACAGTGGGGTTCGAACCTACTATCTCCCGAATACTGGATACTGGCCGCACTTAAGCGACTGCAGCTATCGAGCTCGGTCCCCCTTCATCACTACCTTCGTGTCAAATTACTTCACTTACCTTTAAGAGATATTGCAAGGCGAACATTTATATTATAAATAACAATCTCATCTCTGTAAGTTACTCTTTAGAGCAGACGTTATACCCACATGTCACGGCAGCAATCTGCCGGGCAAAAATCCGAATTTATTTCTTGCAATCTGGGTCTGTTACATCAGCCTTGCCTCAATGAACCTCTCCCAGAGATTCATTACATGGTTCAGAAACTTTATCCATGGCAGTTCGTAACTACTGTACAGGATGGTATCGAACACAAATCATCACTCCTAGTAAGTAAGTATGTTAGTTAGAAACAGGCGGGAGTTACTAGCAGACACAATCACAACAAGCACATACAAACCAATGACGTTATCTTGGTGCCTATAGCCTCTCCTTCTTTTCATGATTACTTCCTCCTTCACGTAAACTGCCAGCCCTTAGCGCATGAAATATTTCAATTATCGTGAGCTGGCGTGGTGGGTATAAATGGCATGTGATAGGGTGTATACACTCATGTCGGTCTTAGCTGCCATGGGTAGAAAGGGTAATTTTTCTGATTTGCTGAAAGGAATAATTATCAACCTTCGGGGAAAACATGACAAAATTCCTGAAACACCGCAGTTTTTTTTTCTTTTTATCGTAGTAATGTAAGGAAACCGAAGTGGTAATTGTGGGCATGTGGGCTGACTAAAACTCAAAAGTGAGTAACTCACCGTCGAAGTAAATCAGTGAACCTTGCTCTATGTGGAGTTCCGAGATAAACGAATGATTACTGCACAAAGGTATGTGTGTGTAATAGACTTACATTAGCTCGACAGTACTGGAGTCAGACTTCTGTTGACTGGGAAGGGGTGCATCATCTGATGGGTCCCGTTAATCATTTTCATCGAACGTTTGGATGTTAGTGTGTCAGGCGGTAAACACCCGATGAAATCCCCCTGCAATCATTAGTGGACAAGCATAAACTGCTGATAGCATGTTGTAGTCGGGGAAACGTTTTCGTATCATTCTCTAGGACCTCTCATCAACATGGAAGGCACTAACGATCGATTTGATTTTGCTACATTTGCAGATAACATACACTTACCTAGGTTGTTTATCATATGGATAAGCAGTGCACCAGAACAATTTTTGTTGTCTCCATTTTGCTATGTGGATGTGTAAAGAAAAAACCTTACCGTGCCGTACTACAGGAATGTATTTTTGGATGACGGACTTATCTACAGTGTACTGTATTTAATGTTCATTTTCTTTACACCTTCATTCCTTGACACATAATTCACATGAGCTACGTAGGCAATACACACATTAAGGTCCCTATATATTTTTGCAAAGTAAACGTATTTAGCCCGGAAATACGAGCATGTGCGACAGATCTATGTCATAGAAATCATATACCAGCTGGTGTCAGTAGCGCAGCAGCAGTGCCTGAAAATGGCAGCTCGTATTATTTCTCCCACCGCTTGCGAGGTTCGGTCTGTGATGAAGTTCCTAAGGAAATTGTGATGGGCCATTCAAAACCGTAGGCATTGAATGCTCAGGGCAGGTGTTGTGCCGATCCATGGCCATGCTTGCCCACATACGGCTCGGCGCTTAGCAACTGTTCTGCAGGAGTTCGTCTGGGAGGTGTTTGATCTTACTCCGTACAGTCCTAGTGATTTTCATCTTTTCATGCACCTCAAAGAATCCCTCTCCTCCTGTCAGCACTTTCACATGGACAAAGAGCTGAAGACGAATGTCACTCGCTCGTTCCATTCCCAGGTGGCAGACTTCCACGACACAGGCGTACAAATGCAGATACACGATATGACAGGTGTATCAATTCTGGTGGCGATTATGTCGAAAAATAGCCCTAACATCGCAGTATCGAGTGCCAATAAAAATTTTCATGTAACTCTGTTAATTTTTTTAAAACAATAGGAAAGCTTAATTCCTGGGTCACTTTGTAGCCGACTCCTGTCGCCTAGTGTGAAGCGGCCCTAAGCTACTTGTAGTTACAATATGACCACATCTTTCGGTGTGTTTCATATTTCTCGTCTGATCTCCTTTGAGTAACATTGCACTTCATTGCTCCTCCCCATTCCCCCACCGTCAATGTTATTGTGTTTGCTTCTTTAAGGGGCTCAACTTTGTGTTTTTCATGGTCGTTCCCTCAATAAGCTTATAATTTCATTTTTCAGGTGTTCTTTTCCTCACTCAAAGCTTCCGATCTCATTGTTAACATGACTCAAAATTAACATAAACACATCATCATCATCATCCCCTTGTGGGTGGGGTCGGTAAAAGAACACCCACAGTATCCCATACCTGTCGTAAGGGACGACTAAATGGGGCCCCATGGGCTCTCAACACGGGAGAGTGGGTTAGTGACTCCGGGGCCTTAGTTGAGTCCTGGCATTACTTCCATTCACTTGCGCGGGGCTTGTCAATTTCATCTCTCCTATCCGAGTCCCTCGGCCAAGTCTTGTTCTTTTCCGACCCCAACGGTATTAGGTATCGTAGCCTAGGGAGCCTTTCATTTTCACGCCCTTCGAAGCCTTTGTCTTTCCTTGGCCGATACCTTCATTTCTTGAAATGTCGGATCCCTTCCATTTTTCTTTCTGATTAGTGTTGTATAGAGGATGGTTGCCAAGTTGTACTTCCTCTTGAAGCAATAATCAGGACCACCACCACGTCATGATTATGATGATGATGATCATCATCATCAACAAAACTGAATTCATGAAAATTGTTCAAAACTTTCCATCTCTGTCCCTTGTTTCATATCCCTCACAATGTACAGAGATGTATGTGCATCAGTGGGCCGGACTGAGTGGCTGGACTTCTGACACCAACTTGGCAGGCTAGATCCTGGCTCAGTTCGGTGGTATTTGAAGGTGCTCAAATACGTCAGCCTCGATTTGGTAGATTTACTGGCGCGTGGCCATGTGGGACGAAATTCCGGCACCTCGGCGTCTCCAGAAACCGTAAAAGTAGTTAGTGCAACGTAAAGCTTTCAACGTTATTATTTATTTATTCTGCGTCAGTGACAGTTTATTATTATTATTATTATTATTATTATTATTATTATTATTATTATTATTATTATTATTATTATTATTATTATTATTATTATTATTATTATTATTATTATTATTGGGCCCATGATTTATTGGCAATGGGATTCATTTCCTCAGTTAAATGGTAGTTGTTGACTGCTTTGTTGAACCGGAGTCGATCTTGAATGATTTCCTGTCGGATGCTAAATTACTGAATGTCATTTTCTGTTTCACTAAGCCGGTTGTTATTGACTTTCATTGAGAGAGCAAGGTTGAGAATCCTTTTGCTGAGCCTGTTATTGTTCATTCTGAGAATGTGGCCATAGATCTTCAACTGCCTTTTCCTGTCGGTGTCGTTGATCTTTTCAGAACGCAGATAAAACTCCCGAGGCTGCCATTTCATTAGATTCCCTCTCAGTAGACTGGACAAAAACTTTCCTCAATATTTTCCTCTCCTGTTTCTCTATGTCCTTAATAAGTGATGCGCCTCCAATGATCAAGGTTTCCGAGGCGTATAGTGCTTCAGGTTTGATAACTGAGTTGTAACTTCTTAATTTTGCGTTCTCAAAGTGCCCTGATTTCTTTCACCTCTGGTAGAGTAAAAAGTAACTTCTACTAAATTATTATTATTATTATTATTATTATTATTATTATTATTATTATTATTATTATTATTATTTATTTATTTATTTATTTATTTATTTATTTATTTATTTATTTATTTATTTATTTATTTATTTATTTATTTATTTATTTATTTATTTATTTATTTCCACAAATTTTAGTTACAAGTCAGGGATGGTGAATGGAGAAAGGAATGGAGAAGGTGCCTCCACCCCTACTTAAAATTACGATATTAAGTAATTACAATCATAGGGTACAGAATGTGCTTATATATAATTACCATATTTAAGTAGACGTATTATTTACATAATGTTCACAGGACCTGTTCAATATTCAAATAATTCTACATAACACACACACACACACACAAACACTTGGATTCCCACATGTACTTCAGCTAGGCCGGCTCATTCATACCCACATACAGTCTCACACACTCGGGATCACTTAAACATTCATCCGTCTCCCACGCATACTGAACATTCGCACAATAGAAAATTATGCCATGTTCAGGAGGTTTCGTTATACACCTTCAATCACGTTGTGTTCATTCTTTCCCACACAGGTGTTGGAGGCTCGAGATTTGCCCATCAAGGATGTGACGGGAAGCAGTGATCCTTACGTTAAAGTATATTTGCTTCCTGACCGCAAGAAGAAATTTCAGACTAAAGTTCACCGCAAGAACTTGAATCCCATCTTCAATGAGACTTTCATATTCAGGTCAGTGTTAGCAGTATATTTTACGGAATTTGTAAGGGTGCTGTTTCAGAACTTGTAAGTGAGAGAATGGTCGGTGTTTCAGTGTGGGTTATGAGGACCTCAGGCAGCGGTATCTTCAGTTCTCAGTGTACGACTTTGACCGCTTCTCGCGACATGACCTCATCGGACAGGTGGTGCTCAAGGGGCTGCTGGACAGCGCTGATCTGCACCAAGAGATCGAGTACACCATGAACATCTTGTGTGCCCCTCAGGTAAGTAGGCTGTATAGCATTACCCTGACCTCAGGAGGGCATCCTCACGAATGTGAATGAAGTTGTTAATATCTAATACTCTGGCAGTATTGCCCGGCTAGTAGGATTTGTATTACCTGCTTGACATGTTTTGTATGAGGATTTCTTCAGTGTGACATTGATTGAAATCTTACTAAATATTTTGTAGATTTAGAAATATTGTTATGTGTATAATTTCGAGATTTAATTTGAGATTATTTAGTTTCGCGTTGAACTACTGCATTTCCTTGTGGCACCCCAAGATTGTCTGTGAAGTAGTTGATATTCTCAAACAAATAATAAAAGTAATTACAACTGTATGAATTTACGCGTCGGGCTATATTGTGTTGTCATGGGGACTGTCACCAATCAGCCTAGCAACCCCGAAAAGAATCGAATCAGCATTCCTCTTGGTCATCTTGGACACTTTCTTTTACACCCGTTCTGAATCCCCATGTTGATGGAGGCTGAACAGGGAACTTAAACGGCATACAGAGTATCACAATTCATTTCAGGGACCATGAAAACTATGGATTCGATACTAATATGTGTCGTTTTCTATTATTTTTACATGTCATCCCCTCCCCTAGTGGTGCTAGTGATGTCTCACCCTCACATTATTTTTGCATATATTAAGTCATTTTTTGAACCGAGTTCACTTGAGAACTCCAATGTTACTTGCACACATACATCCATAATCTCAGTCATTTTGGATATTTTTTTACCTCGTTCCATCCCCATTGACCTAAAAGTCATCCGGAGTGTCAGTATGCATCTCAGCGACCCCTAAAACTATGTGTTCTATATTAATATGGGCGGTTTTCTATTATTGTTATCTTTCAGGTCATTTCATGAACAAATGCATGCAGCCATAACAAACAATTCTTATTTGTAATTTCTTGAGGACGACATCATTTATTGCGCAAACCTGGTACGTCGTATGACCTTGGCAGATCCTAATGTTAGTACATTTATAAAAAATAAAGTCGTTCCTTTTCGTATCACGTTTCCTTAAATAAAATGGAATGGCGTATGGCTTTGAGTGCCGGCAGTGTCCGAGGATATGCTCGGCTCGCCAGGTGCAGGACTTTTGATTTGACGGCCATAGGAAACCTGCGCGTCGTGATGGGGATTGAATGATGATGAAGATGAAGATGACACACCCAGGTCCCGTGCCAGCGAAATTAACCAGCGATGGTTAAAATTCCCGACACTTCCGGGAATCGAACCCGAGCCCCTGTGACCAAAGGCCAGCACGCTAACCATTTAGCCACGGAGCCAGACTCCTTAAACAGAAAACACATACAGACAGTGCGATAACCATTGAATGGATGTCTATGGTACATGCTTGGATATTTACTTTGCTGCGCCACGGTAGGCTATTACGATCGAGACACAGTACGTCCGGTTATCTACCCGGTGGAGAAAATGAAACTGGCCAGGGAAATATTTATAAGACTGAAGCGTAATTGACCCTTGTTAAGGAACAGAAGAACTGTCCATCACACAAAATGCTGAAAACCGTAATTTCGATGCCCCGGTCGGTTGCTGTTACATGTCTGCTCGTGCGTATCTCCCGAGTACGTCGCTTTGTCATTATGTGTGAGTGAGTGAGTAAGTGAGAGGATCAGACGTGTTTAGTGACCAGTTGAATGCATCACAAAATGGTGCGCATGATAAAACAGCCTGTGTTCTTTGTCGAGTGTTGTGGGTAGCACGATTCTTGGGAAACCTGTACGGTAGAGTTTGCTCAAGAGTTTAAGACTGGAATTGTTTTGACAAAATTTAGTAGCAAAGTGAATAAAAACCATAACTATCCGAAAAGAGTTCGAACACTAGAAAACACTGTTCGAATGGAGGAAAGCCTGGAACGAAGTCCGACAAAATCTCAACGCCGTTTACCTCTGCAAGTGGGAATTAAGGGACCGTCGTGTCGAATCATTATCAAAGAATAATAATGTTATTTGCTTTACGTCCAACTAACTACTCTTTTACGGTTTTCGGAGACGCCGAGGTGCCGGAATTTTGTCCCGCAGGAGTTCTTTTACGTGCCAGTAAATCTACCTACACGAGGCCGACGTATTTGAGCACCTTCAAATACCACCGGACTGAGCCAGGATCGAACCTGCCAAGTTGGGGTGAGAAGGCCAGCGCCTCAACCGTCTGAGCCACTCAGCCCGGCCATTATCAAAGAGGACCTGCATCTATATTCTTACAAATTTACAGTTGATCATGCCTTCGAGCGTCCAGACGAACTTTTGTTACTCACTCCCAAGACTCTTTAAAACGTAGAAGTGAATTATATATTGTTTTTCAAATATCTGAACATTATCAACAGAACAGATTAACGGAATTATAAATAGAGATGCTGGAAATAGCCACCGTTGGCGTCCTATTATAAATGTTTCCCGGACGAGTTTTATTTTGTCCATTCTGTTCTACGCAGTACACGCTATGATGATGCCACAAAGCTTTCACACATAACATGCGTGTGCAGCTGCCTCTCTGTAATACATTGAAGATTATATTACACTTCTCTTCGGATTCGTTCTCGAATTACGGCGAAACATCCAAACACCCGTGCTTTATCAACTGCGGAGTCTACCCAGGATTATTATTATTATTATTATTATTATTATTATTATTATTATTATTATTATTATTATTATTTCAATTCATCCTTCATTGTTGTTTCCTTTTCCGTTCCTTCCAATATTCGTTCACCATCTTGCACTGGGTTTGCTTTTCATTCTTCCTTGGAATCATTCTATTCTTTTACTTTTGGCTCTCTCACTCTCTTCCTATAATTTTCTTTTCTCTTATTTTTTATATCATTCTTGACCCCTTGTATCCAGCTCGATGTTGACTTTTCCTTCCAAAAGTACATAAATATCTGTTTTGTTAATCTGGTATCATCCATTCTATAGATATATCCAAAAAATAGTCATCTGGTATTTCTTTATATTTTGTTATTTGTTTTACGTCGCACCAACACAGATATGTCTGACGGCGACGATGGGATAGGAAAGGCCTAGGGATTGAGAGGAAGCGGCGTGGTCTTAGTTAAGGTACAACCCCGGCATTTGCCTGGTGTTAAAATGGGAAACCACGGAAAACCATCTTCAGGGCTGCCGACAGTGAGCCTCGAACCCACTATTTCCCGATTGCTGGATACTGGCCGCATTTAAGCGAATGTAGCTATCGAGCTCGGTCTTATATTTTCTTGTATATTTCCTGTGTTCTGGTACATCTCCTTATTACTTCTTAATATCCATAGTTTGGATCTAAGATTTTTACCACAATTCTTCATTCTAGTACGCCTTTTTTTCAGTCTATTACCGGTATCGATATACCAGTGTATTGCACTGCCTTGAAGATTTATAGATAAGCATTCCTTGTGAAAATTCAATGTGATGCCATACTATTTGTGTTATTACTGGTAATTTATTATCACTCTTATTTGTAATGTATAGAACTAAATGAGGCCACAACACTAGTTGAAAATCGAGGATTGTGGCGTCGTTTAGTAAATTCACAGAGGCTTGCAGACTGAACGCTGAAAGGCTTAACAGTCTATAATGATAATGTATGTATGTATGTATGTATGTATGTATGTATGTATGTATGTATGTTATTTGTAATGACATTTCTATATGTCAGCGCGAATAGAACATTCCTTTTATCTCAGCAGAGGAAAGTTTAAAAATGAATAGGTTATTTCCAGAAATGAACATGTCTAATGAAATGGGAGTTGAGGTATTAAGGAAAGACAGTTACGGAGTGTTCTGCTAAAATAATGATTCCGAGTAATAACATGTACAGAAAATTATTCTAAAGAAGAGACTAGAAGTCACGCAGTAAATGAAATGTCGTATGGCTTTTAGTGCCAGGAGATCCCAGGGCGGGTTCGGCTCGCCAGGTGCAGGTCTTTCTATTTGACTCCCGTAGGTGACCTGCGCGTCTTGATGAGGATGAAATGATGATGAAGACAATACATACACCCAGCCCCCGTGCCACTGGAATTAACCAATTAAGGTTAAAATCCCCGACCCGGCCGGGAATCGAACCCGGGACCCTCTAAACCAAAGGCCAGTACGCTGACCGTTCAGCCAACGAGTCGGACAGTCACGCAGTTATAGACAGTTATTGTGTCGGATATGTTAACTTGTGGAAATGACATGTTAGGTGTAAACATTTTGTGTTGACATTTCTGGATTTTTAAAGTTTTTGGAACATTGTAAATTATTTTACAAATTTACACACTAATCATGTCCGTTACATTTGTTATTAAATCTTAATAATGTATCGTCGTTGCTATGCCAAAACCACGAATCTAACAATGTGCTTCCTATCTATTATTTCCATTGAGACTTGTAACGCCTCCCAGTCACATATTGATATGCAGTCCATCAGAACAATTTTCGCTTAGTTCACTTTTCTATGCTCTAGTGTAAAGAAAAATTAACCTTACAGTACCGTACTGTAGGAATGTATGCTTCCATGACATAATTACCCCCTCCTAGAGTATGTTGTGTTTAAGGTTCATTTTCCTTTACGCTTACCATTGGAGGCTGCTTCAGGCGTTGCCTAGGAACCCACCTGCTTCAGACATGACTTTTATGGCACAGAAAATCTGTTGTGGTTATATATTGTCCACGTTTATGTGCAGGTTACCATGAAAAATTAATTAAAGAGAACTGTTATTATGCAACGGCCCAGCCTGATGGACTGTGGTCAGTGCGACATTTTTCAGCTGCCTCTTGTATCATGCATCTCGCCAAACTGAGTGAATATTCTACCTGCCTTGAGCCTAAAACTGAAATCAATCACGGGTTGGCTGATATTGCCAACATTGAGGCGCCAGTGTGCAATATGTCAGAGACCAGTAACACGGCGAATCTGTAGATGCCTGACGTGATGCTTTCTCTCTATAGTGCATATTTTTATGCTGATTTCAAATGTGAAAACCGTTTTGCTCTCTAACACGTCAAAATTTTGTTATGTTGAAAAAGTTTTATCTTTCACAGAAAAGAGATAATCGATAAATGACGTAGTTTTTCCTTGTTTTTCATACGAATTTGAATATTTTCCTTTCTTTTTATAGTCAGTGATAGTGGATATTATGGCGTCTACAGGCTGCATAAATTCATCATATCTGTTTTATTATGTAGACAAATTCAATGTCGTATGGTAAATTTTCACTAATATTACCTAAAGCCATATTCATTAGTACTCCATGGAGCAAGCAGTGCTTTAGAGAAAATTCCGTCCGTGATTTGTTTTCCTGGATACAAATTAAACATATGTAGCCTGCATAGTTGATGTGAAATAACGGTAGGGGTGAGAGAGAGAAATGGTTTGCATTTTTTTCATCACTTTTCAGTTGGCTTAGAACGCGTATTGGATCCCAGAATATCCACTGAATTTCTATTTTTATTTTATCAGTGTTATAAGAGATGACTGTATAATTACAAACACAAATTCCGTAGAAACATTTGCCAGGACGCTCCGGGATATTCGCAATTGCAACATATTGCAGTAACAGTTCTCTTCTCTGCTGACCTTCGACAGATTTTCTCTGTTATGCTAACGGCAGTAGCATTGATGAAGTTAATGAATGTATTCACAAAACAACGGCACAGTTTATGAGTAAGTTATATATTGTTTAAGGGTAATTCCAATTTACAATACTTACCAATATTTATTTTGTTTTACAAGAAGGGACATGATTTGTCTCCAAATAGGAGACATTTACAGTCTAAAGACAAAAGTGGTAATAATGTCTACCTTTCGTAATGAACTGTTACAAACGAATGGCATAACCGTAAATTCTTAGAGTTAGACTTAACTGAATCAAATACGTCAATAATAAATATAGACCTGGATAATCCTGCTTGCGTTAAAAATTTTATGTAAATAAAATAACATGTCGTTCAAAAGCTGTAAGGTACTAAAAGTACAAGTCTATTTTAAATAGGTTCTTGCAGGCATATAATTATGTGCATATATATTGTAAATATATAAGCCATTCTACACCTCGTAAATACATTATTATTATTATTATTATTATTATTATTATTATTATTATTATTATTATTATTATTATTATTATTATTATTATTATTATTATTATTATTTATTCATAGAGCGTATCAGAACTTGTTAATTAACGTGGTGCTATTTGCCTTCCCATTCTTCCAAAATTACTCCATAAAGTCATTGTGTTGCCTTTTCCATTCTTGTGAGCACTTTGTAAATCCCTGATACTAGTTTTTACCATAAATGTGCGTTTATTTACTGATGTCGTGAAGACTTCGCTATTTCTCATGTTGTCTTTTCCGATGTTCAATGCATTCTGGTTCCCTATTGTTTCCTCCAGCCAATTTATTCTCCTGTTTTGTAAATGTGTTACATTGAATAATCTTCTTGAAATATTCTTCTTCTTCTTCTGATTATTATTATTATTATTATTATTATTATTATTATTATTATTATTATTATTATTATTAGCCATCCCTGTGGTATATATAGCGTGTCCTCTCTGATTCAAACGCCTTGGGTTCGTTTTCTGGTCAGTACAAAGATTTTAATTCTGAAATTTTCATCATGGACTCAAGAACGTTTTGTGAACTGTTAGCGCTCTAACACCTCCATATATGGTTATCGGGTTCAAATGTGGCAGAATATTCCAAATTTTGATAGTCGTACAACGTTGACATGTAGAAGAACTCTGGTGACGACACATTTGCTGTCCACATAACAAAATTTATAAAATCTCAGTCATGGACGCCCAAGAGAGATTCGGTTTATTCTGCTATCTAGTAGGCCTAGATTAAAATTGGACGTCGAAATTGCCAGAAAGCAGCCAAATTACGGCACTCGCACACGATATCTGAGGCTATACGATTATTATTATTATTATTATTATTATTATTATTATTATTATTATTATTATTATTATTATTATTATTATTATTATTATTATTACTGATTTGGCTTCCAATAATTTAAATAATATTGATAAAGGTCATTTTTCTACTTGAGTTTTTTTAGATTTATATATCTTTGATAGTGTAATCCGTGACCATCTAGAACGCTATGGTGTTCGTGGTGTCGCTTTACATCTGGTAACTTATTACTTTCAAAAGCGTAACGAGCGCTTTGAAGTAAATTCTGAAATCGAACGCGAGGTAAAAAAGAAGGATACTTCGTTTAAGTCATAAAATACTGAATTACAAAGGGTACTATTCTGGAACATTTCCTCTATTTCCTACATATTAATCAAGTGCCAAAACTTGGGGAAAAGGTATGGAATTAATAGTAGAATACAAATTCTTAACGAATCCTAAAACATACCAACAGATTGTTCCCTTCCAATACCCTTATGCTGAATCATCGTAAAACAAATGTGATGAACTTTGATTTTGAAAGGGATGGCAATGATGTCATGAGTGTTTGGCTAAATGGCACCTTCAAACAACAGATTGTACAAAATTCTTAGACATTGTTCTGGATAGACATATGTCTTGGAAGAATCATGTAAATTATGTCTGTAAAAAGTTAATATCTGGAATATTTTATAACGTACGCTATAAAAAATAATAGATCCAAACGAGTTAATGAAAGTGCACTGTGGAGTAATATGTACCCTCGTTTGAAGTCTGGGTTAGTTGTCTGGGGTTGTGTGGCGAATGCATATCTTGAACGAATGATACCCCTAAGATTAATTTTTTGTATGCCGAATCGAAGTACGTGGAAAAATTACTTAATAGCTCATAATATTATGACAGGAATCTTCCAATATAAATTTATAAATCTATTTTCCTTTTAAACACAATAAATAATTGCTTATAAGTAACTGTGAATTCCACATTTATAACCAAAGAAATAGGAATGATTACCCCATGACTTTCCAGTACAATACAAACGTGGGGCATAGCTCATATGTGAATATATGTTACTCCATAGAAGGTGTTTCCAATTAGTAAGTGTTCAAGGACCGCATTGAAAACCATAGACATGATCACGGACAGCAATTTAATAATAGGACAATATTCGAGAAATTCCGCAAGTAAGGCTTGTCTAGTATAATGTGCATATTTTAATTGAAATGAAGTTCTATAATTTTAATTGCTTAAAACACTATTTTACAATTGCATAAAAGAGTGATATTAAATATGAACACTATTATAGCCAGTACATTTTAATTTGGAAGAACACTCAACAATATCAGTTCATTTGAATTAGGCCTAATGTTTGACAAATCATAAAAATGGAAACAAAATACCTAAAGGAAAACTGAAATTATTAATGTAATAAAGAAGGACAATTTAGTGGGAGAAGTGTGAAGGGAACAATGATACAGAGTTGTAAGAGCCTTAAATCCTAGTGATGTACTTCCAGGAGTACTTCCCAGTGCAGCACTGTGTACCAGCCAGTACTACCAAAAAGAGAAGAACGAAGAACTGAAGGCGCTTCTTACATCAATTGCTATTAAAGTATTTTTGCTATTCATTGCATTCTATCCTGCATAAAATGTTCACGGTGAGGTTAACATGAAGTTCAAAACTTGGTATCGAACCCATATCCATGTTTATAATGGTTAAGACTTAGCACTGGAATTTGTGAGTAATCATTTTCCGCCAATTTTTTATTTTAATTTTTCTTAATCAAAAATAATGTAATGATACTAAGTGAACAAAGAACAGGAAATAATATTAAAATTACAAGTTAATACATATTTCAACGAGGTATGAAATATTTTTGTAAATTTTTTTCATATTTCTTAAAATATTTCTCAAAGCCTTCGCAGACCTCAAAATTTGTCTTCGCGGGCCACCTTTTGGAAACCCCTGCTCTGTAGCAACCTGCCTAAGGATATAAAAATATTAATGGTAAAAATGTTTCAAAAATCATTGAAACATCACTTAATTAGCTGGCGCCTGTATTGCACAAATGATCTCTGAAGACATGTGTTTTATTTGTATAAGAATTAAAATATATAATTTTTTGTATGTAGGGTATAACATGACGTTGTCTGATAACTGTAAGGCTCTTTAGGCAATAACGACAAATCGAAATTAAAATTAAGAATCTTCATGTAAGAGCTGAGCGCTGGCCATTAAAATGCGGGTGTACCGCCCAATTTTTAACATCTCTTGGGAAGACCAAGCCACCACGGAGAAGGAACTGTAAGTCCTCGGAGAATGCAGGGAGGCGATCTATTTCGGTCACATATTCCGATGATGATGATGATGATTAACATATGTTTATTGTTTAAAGGAGTCTAACACCTAGGTCATCGGCTCCCAAATATGCAGAAATGGCAAACACGGGCACATACACACTGTCAAAGAGGAAGAAGGGAAACGTAGAAGTGGACGGGGAAAATTATCTTGGACCCGGATACTTCGGCAGTGGTTCGTCATCCGCGATACATTAACTTTAATAGGAAAAACACACGATATTAAAAGTTGACCCCATATGTTCGCCATCCTTCTGTGAATAGACAGCACCAGGATAAGAAGAAAAAGAAAGTCAAAATAATTTGGATATTTTAATATTTTCTACTTCTCATGCTCGTGTCGTCCTCAAGAAATTATTAGTTGTCTCCTTGACAGTGAATACTGTTAATGAAGGAATGTTGTTGAATGAGCTCATTTAATGGAACGTGAGGGATTTTCTGCCGTAGAAATCAGTTTTGTTGATCATTTCCTTGACGTAATGGTAAAGGCTTTAATACCGTGATGTGCTGTACATTTGGCGAGTGCAAGATGTTATTTTCAGAGAGCAGGTCAGTGCTCAGCGTTGGCCCAGGTGATCTCCTGGAGGACGCAACCCACACAGCGCCTGTAGATTAGCCAAAGAGCCTCGGATGCTGCGCACACCTGCTCCTCTTGAATTACTGTACCAAGATACCAGGCAGAAAGGCGAAGGAGTCCAGCATTCTACGATCAATACTTGCTTGCTTCACTAGGCAAGAAATAAAGGCAACAGGACATAGAATCGTCTTGACATGCCCATAAATATGATAATGTAGAAACCTGGTCAGTGTTTGAGTCCAGACCGCAAATGGAAAATGATAGAATGAATTCAGTAACTGATGATGATGATGATGCTTGTTGTTTTAAGGGGCCTAACATCGAAGGTCATCGGCCCCTAATGGTACGAAATGAAAGAACAAAAATTGCAAAGGCATCCACTGACCAAAATAAAAATAAAATATGACATGAAGAATGAATGGATGGACAGGAACTCAACAAAACACAAAACAAACAAACAAAAACCAGTGGATCGGACTCAATACTGATCGAAAATAACATTATTACCGACCAAGGAACCACTTATAAAGCACAATGATGCTTGGTGTCTAAAGGGGGTGCAAAATCCACGTCTAAGGCCCCACAGAATGGTACATGTCGCGAGTAAAATAGAACCATGGTATGTGTCATGTTGGGGTATTAATCAGAAGTAGCGAAGACTCACGGTGTTCCACAAAAGATGGTACTACTCACAAGTATTGCAATACGTACAAGTAACGCAGACCTATGGTGTGTCTCACACAATGGCCCAACTCAGAGTCAACGCAAACCGAGAAGGTTCCCCACCTAGGTGTACTAAACACGGGCGCCGGTATTCCCGTGGTGTTCCTCACATAGTGGGTACTAATCACAGGCAACGCAGACCCACGGTGCTGCTCATATAGTGGTACAACTCACAGGCTACGCCCAGACCCGCGGTGTTGCACACATGGGTACGACGCACGGGTACTGGAATCCACCAGGCCAGGCTTTTACTGCTACTAATCACAAACCGATTTCGTACCGAATTTAGTGGTACTACTCACAAGTACAGGCAACCTATGGTGTTCCCCGCGTGATGGTACGATTCAAAATTAGTTTCATGGTTCTAATTCAGTCAGCCCTTGGTCGCCCCTTTTAGTCGCCTCTTACGACAGGCAGGGGATACCGCGGGTGTATTCTACATGTGCGTCCCCCACCCGCAGGGCGTAGTGTCTTTGGTCCGCGAGAGGTATTTTATTTCCCTCAAGTCCGCCGGCAAGCCGGTTAGGACCCCCCTATCCGCCACCTGGGACGCGCCACGTGGGAGTTTCACCTCTCCCCCTGCTACGCCATCGTAGTAGGTTCGTGGAATTCAGTGACTAACTTAGGTTGAACATCTCCGAAAATCCATAGATTCAGAGCTAAGTTAGTACTAGCAGAACTGTTTATTGAATGTTTTGATTTGGAAATGAGGAATTGTCACAACTCTCGCCACTCACCCTTCCCAACATCTCCAGCTGAAGTTTTGAATTTCCTTTTTCGTCTTCTTTCCAGGCTTTCCCCAATTTTTGGCGCCCATGCTCTGTTTAATTACGCATAATTTTATGGTTGAATATTACTTGGCGGCCTAAATGGAGGGATGTGGTAGTTAGTGGTGGTGTGTTGTATGTAGATTAAGAAGTGTACTCGTTTATTAAGACGAAATGAACGACTCAGTACACGAAACGGAGAAATTAACCATAACTGTTAACATTTCCACCTTGTCTGAATGAAACGCTAGTACGCTGTCTTTGAAGCCTACGACTCAGATCTTAAATTTTGAAATCTGAGAGAGTACTACCTGAATATCTATCTAAATAAAAGTGTGATCTAGGGATTTGCCAACTCTTCACTAGGGTTTAAAGGGGTTAACACAGTCTTAAATGGAGTTTACTAAGCCAAAGGAACGAACATAAATTAGAGGAGAAAATATTTTTTTTCTCTCTACACTTCTCATATATTACTACAAGATGACTGTGCTAACAGAACTACCCCAAAAACGTGTTTTATATACTTTATTCAAAATTTGTCCTTTTGCTAACTACTTTTAAACATACTGCGAAGTAGGTAAGATAGAATTACTACAACGCGTTCGGCGCGATTACTGCAGTAATAGAAAAGGGCTTAGTCCACGTATGAGGAGTTTTTGTTCAAAAGGTACCATTTCGACCTTAAGAAAATTGTGGAAAACGCGCAAGAAACGTAAAATGAAAGGCACATGGAACGTACCCATGATATGGTTCGGTACAACTTTAAAGAAATTACATATTTCTAATCAGAATTGTTCATGGCAATCTACAATATTCAACTCATGTAATGCATGTGGACGTAATAGGGGCTACGTATTTATTTTCTGGAAGTGGAATTCGTAACTTTTGAACACACTCCTCATAGATGCTGCAGTTTGCATCAGGCTGAGGGAAGAATAATAACAGGAACGAGGAGTAAACGAGCGTTGCTGATGATGACCGTCTTCTCGTAGTAAAACAACAGCCACAATGTTCAATTCATTTACCACTTCAAAGCTTGTAGTATCATTAGTTAATCTACATTTTAATGTTATCACTATGTGATAGACATAAACAAACTGAAATTCATTGGTATAATAGTTTCTTGCGTAGTGTTCGTTACACGTCCAGTAGGTTTTGAAACCAACTTATCTATGCTTTGATCTGTTTTACATCGCTAATTCATTCAAAATTCTCCTGCAGTTATCTGTATTTCATTGTCAATGACTGAACTGTTTTATCTCTTGTTTTCTAAGAAGAACCCTGCAATAATTTTTACCCTTCGAATTACTGTTGTTTATCCAACACGTTCCTGCTGAGTTGCATCTTTTATATTGCATCCCTATACCATTATACACCTTTACGATAGACAGTTATGTCGTTCATCACTAAGTTCCAAACTTCTCTGAATGTAGGCAAAATTTGTAACTGTCTATGTAGCATTTTTTGTTCCACATGTCTTAAAACCAAGCACCAAACCCCCATGGCTCAACAGCTCCAAATGAATAAGCGACCGCTGCTCAACTGGAAGGTGTGTACATTACGAGATGTCGTGTGGTCAGCATTACGAATATTCTCGGATGTTATTATTGGATTTCTAGACCAGGGCCACCATCTCACAGTTAGATAGCTCCTCAATTGTAATCACGTAGGCTGAGTGGAACTCTAGCCAGCCCTCGCGCATAGGTAAAAATTCCTGTACTTGCCAGGAATGGAACCCGGATCCTGCGGGTAAGAGGCAGGTACGCTATCCCTACACCGCAGGGCTGGCTTACACACGTCTTACGTTCAAATAATAAAACTAAATATAACGACCGTCACCCTGATCTCCCTCTACTTCTCCTACTCTCCACGGTTGAGTCCATTCTTTCTCGTAGGTTAACTATTTCCCTCCATTCCTCTCATATGAATCGATGGCATTTCAACTCACATCTTCATTCATACGATTCATTCCTTACTTATGCTTTCAGTTCAGAATAAGTTGTCCCGATTGTACTCAGTTTAGATCCCGTACAGCAAAGCGATTTTGAAATAGAGAAATGTATAAAAAGTTTTATCTGAGAGCCGATTTGAAACTAATAGAATACCGTACTATATCCAATGCAGTAATATTTCTTTCTTACTGGTAGTTAAGTGCTGTACCATCACTTAGAAAGTTTTACGTGACGCAAATATGGAACAGGGCTGGTATTCGAAGAAGGCGACTTTACACTTATTCATGATACACCCAAGAATTTTCCCAGCCTGAAAATTGGAAAATTATATTATATTATATACGAAATGGCCCGCCTGCCCCATTCGATCAACTTTTATGCCACCCGTCGCATTTATTACAAGTCTGGTAAACGACGGTCCCCCTCTCTAATCCAGGGTAATTTAACTAATTGTGTGGTTACGGGCTAAAAGACAACAAGAGATTGTGATCATCACCATTATTCCTTATTGGAACCCCGAATGAATACGTTAAAAAGAACACAGGTACAAAGGTTACAAGAAGAGGTGCATACAAAGATTGTATTATATTGTATAGGTTGGGAACTGCCACCAGCGTGTCAAGCCTCACGATAGATCGCTTGGCAGGGGTGCGGTTAGAGATATGATCGTGCACATGGTTCGAGGGTACGGAGATTCGAAACCCACGCAAGAAGCTTTCATTTAACGCCAATTGCCGGGGATGTAGCAAGGCTGCATACGTAATACTGTAGTTGCCACAGAATGATTCATTTAGGTGGCCCTGAAGGGTCTAATTGATATGATCAAAGATTGATTACTTTAAACCCGATATTACAAACCTTATATGATATTCTTACAAATTATATGTACAGTACAGATAAAACATTTCAGTTGAAATTGAAGTTGTTTGTTATAATAGCCAGTAACTAAACTCGAAAATGCAAAACAACTACAGTTTAGGCGGGCCACAAAAATGTCTTCGCGGGCCAAATAGGACCCTGGGGTGATAGATTGGGTGACCCTGTAATATAACATATTTCCTAAGAACATAGGATAGTCACTTATTGCAACTACCCTTCACTATTTATTTACAACACTAATAGACTATCACCAAAGGAATTGCAAATATATACCATAATTATTAATGTTTGCTATGAAGTAGTATAATCCTAGATGTCAAATACATACTGTACGTGTGAATAACGAATATGGAGAACCGTGTCATCCCAGTGTCAGTTCAAAAATTGACCATTCAGGATCTGTGCCAATACAATACCCCTTATCACCGCAATAATTATAGTACTCATTTAACACATTTCTGAGGGAGACTGAGGAACGTAATTCTCTGTGTACTCATACCCAAATATTTAAGAGTGTTAAAATTTGCGAGTTGTTCATAAAAAGCAGTTTCTTGAGTTCATTTCGCTAGCCTGGGAAAACGAAATAAAAATGACTCCTCGTAGATTATCCCTTGTTTAATTGACTCACGTTCTGAAGCTCAACGTGTGTGAAGTAACTTAATTACTGCTTCTTAAAATTGTAGTTGTTAATAACATTTCTTGGGAATAGGAACAGGATTAAACGGCATTTACTCAAAATGTCTCAAGGAATCAGCTCCGTATGTGGAACTAATGCCTCATAGCGATCTGTTGCAGATCTATGTTTCTTTGAATTGAGTCTCCACAATAACATGTACAAAACGTTACGATTCAATCAAGGAATATGTAATGCATACATTTGTGAGCTGCAGAGGTGAAAGCGCCAAGATATTTTTTAGATCTCGTGATAAACATTCACGTCATGTAAGCATCAACTTAATAGCTCCTTTCGCAGAAACTCAGCAAACAGATAAAACTGTCTGGAGAACACGGAAGAGCCCAGCTGTAACTATTGACTTCCCGTGAAACTCGCTTCCGCATTGCCAAGACTGTTGTCGTATTATCGCTTGTGAGCACATAAACACAGTCATTAGTCATTAGTCATTCAAGAACTTGTTTTATACCTGTTTGGAAAGAATAATCTACGTACATTTCTTACGGGGTTGCTGATGTATTATTATTATTATTATTATTATTATTATTATTATTATTATTATTATTATTATTATTATTATTATTATTATTAGCACAACGTTGGGCTCAGCTAAGGGGGCGATTGCACTTACTTAAACGTTGACTTTCCTCTCTTCTCTTCCCAGAATTTCTTCCGCCGGTATGCTGATTTCTTGAAGGTGTTTTTCAATTTATATTGAAAATGAAAACAAACAACCTGTTGTCCAGTCGTTGACAGGTCAGGGATGTAGAGAATGAAGCAGATATAGGCTATTAATACGATGAGGTCGCCACTCCCAAAATGATTTATTAATGACTGATAGATGCTATGAAATGCGAATGGAGAGTGTTGCTGGAATGAAAGATGACAGGGGAAAACCGGAGTACCCGGAGAAAAACCGGCCCCGTCTCCGCTTTGTCCAGCACAAATCTCACATGGAGTGACAGGGATTTGAACCACGGTATCCAGCGGTGAGAGGCCGACGCGCTGCCGTCTGAGCCACGGAGGCCCTTCAATAGCTATTATCTCTCTGTACCTATTGACATCACATTTAACCCCCTACTTATGTAAGGGGTGTATTAGAGCACACATTCACTAGTAACTACTTCTCACTGACAGTACACAACTTTAAATTTATCTGCATTTAAAATCATCTGCAAAATCTCCGCGTCATTTTCGCGTCGGATTATCAAGCCTTCACTCTGCATTGCATTCGATACCGGTTGCCCGTTCTGACACATAATTTATCCCATTCTCAGTTTACATAGTGGTTCTGTCTTCTTACATTTTTCCTGCGAGTTTAATTCGTAGAGCTTGTAAAACATCATGTACATAAATAAATATCACGATATACGATGCAGTGACAGAATGAATGTTCCAACCCATCCAGGAAGATTATGAGGCATATTTTTGTAAGAGCTTAGAAACTAAATAATGCTCTTATAGCACCTTTACACGCGGTTTATTCTACGAGGTTATATCGTACAAAATTCAAAAAACGAAACGATTTAAAATATTAGTAACACAAATATTTTTAGTTTTCCACAAACGACACAACACAAGCGACATGTGGCACATTAGGCCGTTGAAATATTTAGTTCTCTGCTAAGAAGGTTCGTTCTCCAGGAATTGTTGCAAATATAACATCTGAACATAGTCGTAAAAAACCAGATGCTTGGATATCCCGCTTCATACTTCGTTATATAAATGCAGTACATGACAGACAGCACTCTTTCCTAGCAATCATTTTACGTGTAAGAATAAAGTGCTCATTAATCTTTTATAGGAAATTAAATTCAAATTCTAAACTTATTCTGGCTTTCTAATAACACCAACAGTTTTTCCTTTATTATGGGTTTTATTGGATAAAGCATACGCTAGAACAATTACAAGGATAATTTATTGTACAGCTCGCATAGCTAGCAAGAAAATAATAACGAACTTTGTTAGAAATTTGAGTAAAGTTGAGTTCAAAGTACATTTGTTAGGTTTCATTTTAAAGGGGGACCTACACCTTTGAACATAGGGAAATGGAGCGCATTAAACTTTCTTTTCTTTAGCAAAATAATTGAATACTAAAAGGAAACTTTGTATGGCAATCATTATATTCTTTAATAATATGCCTACATATTTAAAAATCATACAAACTTACACCATTATATAAAATTAATTATTCAAAATGGCGGTGTATCATGGCCACAAATTTTCCATTCCCCTGATTATTACCAAACTCATAAATATCTTTCGATTAATTTTTTGTTATGATTAGTAATGTTATAGCAACAGTAAATACTAAAAACAGTGAAGTCCATCAAGTATAAATAATTTTTCATGAAGTTATTATCAAGCAGTCTATTTTTTCATTCATTTTAAATTTGATTTGATTTTAAACTTAACCATCGAAGCTTGGTTAATAATTCTAGCGCATTTTCTTCTTGTCTATGAAGCACATGTGCATGCACAATTTCATTTTAGCATCTTAAAACCTTGCAGAATTATCAGGGAAACGGTTCCGTAAACAAAAGTTACGGGAAACGACCGATAAAGGGCTTGCTTGGGTGAAAGGCCTTCACGTTTTTGGTCATAAATCCGAAAGTATTGGAGATATCAACACATAGTTTTCACATTTGTAAAGAGAGAAGTTCAATTTTAAATGAAAAATATTAAGCTGAAATTGGCTTTTTTTGTTCTGTTAAAGGTGTCGGTGCCACCTTAAGTAGGGCTGATATTACCTGGAGCGTATTCATTTTTAAGTGTCCTTAGCATATATCTTCTTCGTTTAACATGTGCTTTAGATGCATTTTTCCCTTAAGAGACAGTTTGATAATAAGTAGCCATATGTTCTGCCAGTTTATACAATAATTGTTTGCTGATGTTTTTGCCATATGTATCAATTCGTTCAGACGTGATGATTCCACAAACATTCAAAAACATTTCGCCATTTATTACACTCATTTTCAAAAACTAAAGAAAATCTCACCATAAAAGACCCATCGCAGGAGCGTATTGATGGCATACTTTTAAAACCTCGTATGTCCCAATGTTCTTCGTAGTCATGATATTCCGTAAGACTGGTCACGCCTCCCAGCCACATTTTTACATGCAGTCCATCAGACTAATTTTTGTTCTGTTCATTTTCCTGTGCTTATGTGTAAAATAAAGTATACCATACCATATCGTATTGCAGGTACGTTGTATGCAAGCGAATGTACGCACTCCTACAGTATAATCTATTTAAGTTTCATTTTCCTTTACACATAACGTAGGAAAAAGAACACAAAGGAAATTGTTCTGATGGGCTGCATATCCACACGTAGCTTAGGGGCGTTACCATTCTTAAGGAATATAATTGATAGGAAGAGCGTTAGGACATAGACCTACGAGGTTTTCGAAGTAAGCCAACGGTATAAGTAAGTACAGACACAAGAAAACATATTTTACTACTCCAAGCATTTATTGCAGGGTGACAAAGACTCTTAGTGTGCTAAATGTTTATACTCACTATGTGAATATTACATTTTATTATACAAACTTATAAATGTTTCGTTAGATTATTATAAATCCTTAAGCTTAGATTACTCTGTTCTTAGTAATCTATTCTGAAGCAAGAAAGTAAATTACACCATTTACACCACTTTCTTTTAATAAATTTAATGAGAGAGAGAGAAATGCATTTCTTTCTGCTTCCCCCATTTGTAGGTTGCCAAAAAGACAAAGGTTACATTAAAATTTGATTAATAACTTCAAGGGTCGTTTATAATATGTCCATAAATGATAAGTATACAATATTCCAGCCTACTTAATACAGTAATTAAAAATGTGTATCAGGCAATAATTTTGAAACCCATGAGGGATTCTTCATAGGACAAAGACGTAGCTATGAGTATAGATGATTTTTTACTATTGCTATTGATCCTTTAAGAGCTGCTAACCCAATGTCCTTAATAGGTTATGCAAAATGAATTTCTTACAAAAGTTGTGAAATGTGTGAGTAATATTGCCTCGTGCTCCTATGATCAATCCTAATACATGTATGGAGTCCAGATGATATTTCTCGGCATAGTACGGGAAGAAGATATCGTCGCTGCCGGGATAAAACCTCCTAAGTGAAATATTTTAGCTTAGAACTGTGTCCGGCAAGGTTCTGTCATCTAAGGTGCAATATTGTGTGAATAATGTCAAGGCATTCTCACTCTTCATAATGTATGTGCTGCGGGTGGGTATATCTCCAAATATGTATTCCGTGTATTTAGCATGAAAACCTTCCACTACATTCAAGTCATGACTTCTTCTGGGCATATTATAAATACATTTATTCCCTATATCCTCCAATTCAGGTGTCCTGTTCCATGCTCTGACAAGCTTTGCTAGCAATCTGGTCTTGTTTGTGGGCACATCTCCCTTCACAATCTCGTATTTCCCACCTTCCCAAAATCTTTCCTTGGATCATCCGCAGAACAGACAAAGGCGGTGATACTGTCGTCCATGGAGGTAAACATACACCGGATTCTCTAATGTGGAAGATCAAACGACGGCTAGCAAAACTGACCTTCTAAATCGGCCGCAGTTACCACTGGTTAGAGTTGCTTTCCAATCTGATTCTAAAGGGTCTCGATTGGTGAGAGTTTGCGGCAATTTCTTGCAAGCAAGCAGCTTTAAACGCAAATGGAACACAAGCCTGACTATGATAATAGTGTGTGGCACACTTCTTTGAACATGTTGGAATCGTTCATGGTGGTGTTTATTGAATACCATCAACGAAGCTTGAGAAGGATACTGAAAATTAAATGGCAAAGTCATCGGACTAACGTCAGTATCCTCGATGAATCCAACACTAAATCAAGGAGGCAGAGATAATCAGGAATCAATTACGCTGGTCTGGACATATCGTTCGCATGTCAGAAACACGCGTCCGAAGGCAAATCATGTATTCCCAACAAAATAAAGGCCTCCTTAATCAAGGAGGGTCCGACTCGTTGGCTGAACGCTCAGCGTACTGGCCTTCGGTTCAGAGGGTCCCGGGTTCGATTCCCGACCGGGTCGGGGATTTTAACCTTAATTGGTTAATTCCTACAGCACGGGGGCTGGGTGTATGTGTCGTCTTCATCATCATTTCATCCTCATCAGGACGCGCAGGTCACCTACGGGTGTCAAATAGAATGACCTGCACCTGGCGAGCCGAACCCGTCCTGGGATATCCCGGCACTGAAAGCCATACGACATTTTATTTCATCAAGGAGAGCGGTTGAAAATATAGTCTATAAGGATATTTTGAAATGTATTCTAAAGGAATGTCAAATTGGCACTGTCAACCGGGAAAATATAGCCAATGATAAGGCAAAATGGCGCTAAGTCATATATGACGAACTAAAATATTTTGAACATGACAGAAGAAGGTTAGAACCTGAGAGACGGAATCGCAGGAAAGACCAGTGTCTGCTGTCACTGTAATGGTGGGTCTAGAATTGGATTAAGCAGCTATTTGAGAAGACACAATTGATGTTCCAAAATATATGTATATATTCGTATGACGAGTAAATGTCTATAATATAATTTTCAAATGAATGTCTATTACTAAGTATATTCGTTTGTTCATATTTCTTATTGTTAATGTTGTTTTTCATTGATTTTAAATTGAGTAAGAAGTCGCATTTCCACTTGATAATTCCTTCAACTAGCAGGTCAGCAAACAAAATGTCGAGCAGAGAAGTATTTTCCAGTGGCTGAATTACGATTAATATATAGCTAGAAGCGGACAGACTAGGTATGATAAATTAGCTGAGTCCCGCTACAACTAGCGAAGGTCACAAAACGAATTGTCCTCGCTGTAAATCGTAGCAGGTACAATATTTCTCCGGCAAGGCTGTTAGCGTATGAATTGTGCAGCGTATTGATCAGGCGGTAAGTGTGTCGTGCATTCACTTGATGTATTGTCATATCCCCTCCTCATGAGAGACATAAATATCTCCTGCAATCCATACACATGGGCTTATTGTTATCATCCCCCCAGAGGAAGAAACCGCGCTGTCGAATGCGAACAATTACACTAATGATCGAAACAAGGCGAAAAGTTTATGACTCGGGTACTGAACAAGTGTGAGTGTTCCACTGCTAACTGGTGGTGGTGGTGGTGGTTGTTATTATTGTTTTAGAGGCCACTGCTAACTAGGCTCCGGGAAAATTCACATACTGAATTATATTTCTTATATAGTCACCAGATACGCGTCCACCAGCCACGTGGTATAAGATTGGCTTGCCTGCCTCTCACCCTTATGCCGTCCGACTGGTTGGCTGAACGTTCAGCGTACTGGCCTTCGGTTCAGAGGGTCCCGGGTTTGATTCCCGGCCTGGTCGGGGATTTTAACCTTAATTGTTTAATTCCAATCGCCCGGGGGCTGGGTGTATGTGTTGTCTTCATCATCATTTCATCCTCATCACGACGCGCAGATCGCCTACGGGTGTCAAATAGAAAGACCTGCACCCGACGAGCCGAACCCGTCTCGGGATATCCCGGCACTAAAAGCCATACGACATTTCATTTCATTACCCTTATGCCTTGAGTTCGATTCTTGGACATCTGAGTGATTTTACCTGGATCTAAAGGCTGGTTCGAGGTCTATTTAGCTATTGTGATTACACTTGAGGAACTATCTTAAAAAAAAAAAAAAACGAACAGAAAACCTATCTGTGGCACATATAGCTAATGAAGACCCTTGTCCTACCAAGACCACTGCTGCTAAGATGGCCTACAGTACTTGGAGTGCCTAATGGTCGCTGTGGTGACATCTTCAGTCTTTCATACCTCCAGTGCATCACTTGCTCAAAGGTGTCTAGGTGAACGCCGGTCTTGCCGACAATCTAGAATACTGAAGTCTTTGACGGGCCATAAATCGAACACAGTGGAAGCCAAACTCCCTCTAAAATACGGTGCTGCCTCTTCTGCATCAAGAGGGTTCGAAATTCACTAATCTGGAAAGCCGTGATCTACGGTAGCATGAAGTCAGGTCAGAGCTAATGTGATAGCAACAGCAGTTTTTGGTTGAACGGTAACAGTGCTGTGTTGGTCGGGCAATAAGGAATAGCGTCATTGTAAAATAATGTCTCTTAGCATGAGCCTTGGTTGCTCTTCATATTTTACTGAATGCCAGACGTCAGAATACCACTTCGTCGAAAATGCAATCTGATTTTCTAGAACGCGTAATTCCGGTGACAATTCGTGGAAAACAAAGTGAAAACAATTTTCAGCGGTGGTGGTGGTGATTATTGTTTTCAGAGGAAGTATAACTAGACAACAGTCTTCTATTAACACTAATCATAGGGAAAAATGGAAGGATCCGATACTTCGAAAAATGAAGGTATCAGCAAAAGGAAGACAAGGGCCACGAAGAGCGTGGCCAAGAATGCTCTTATACTCCGGGGTCGAAAAGAATAAGCGGTGAACAAGAGAAAATAGATGAACGTGAAGAGCTTGGCACAAGTAAGTGGAAGCAATGCCAGGACTCAACTAAGGACCGCATGATTGACAACCTACGATATCAAGCCCAGGGGATTCGGGTTGTGGTAGTGGTGTTTATTATTGTTTTAAAAGGAAGTACAACTGGCAACTACCCTCTATTAACTAATGAGTGGGGAAAAAGGAAGGGGTCCGACACTTCGAAAAATGAACATATCGGCCAAAAAAGAGACAAGGGCCAGAGAGGGCGTGAAAATGAAAACCACTCTTGGTCTCTAATGCTCTAATACCGTCTATTCCACTGCCTGAACCCAGTGGGGAACAATAGTTTTCGTTCCAGCATCCCTTAGGCAAGGGACCTCCTTGGAAGACCGGAATGGAAGATTGGTTGCTTTTTTAAAGATATTACAGTAGTAAATTTTCTATGAATGTCTTTTATACACTTCCCTGATCCTCATTGCTTAATTTTCAGGATAGTATTTTGACACTGTCACGCCATTCAGGTTTTGGTGTAAACCGTGGGGCATCCATCTTTAAAAAAATCCCCTCTCTCGCAGGTATGAAAAAAAAAGGCATGATCACTTGGCGAGATTATTTCCAGATATAAAACAAACTTAGCCTTGGGTCTGCTCTAGTGGTGAATGTTACTCAGTCATTACCGTTGCTCGCGTTCAGCGCCTATCTCCTTCTTCCCTCTTAACTCATTGGTGCAGGCTCACGGAAACTTTCCGCGTACGACTGCGCTGCACCTGTTGCGCGACCAAGGAACTGTTCCGCCTTCTCACATTACGACTCAGTTTAATTATCTCTGTGAGAAATGGAGTTAGTTTTGACTCCAAAGATACACGAACTGGGTATTTAGCCATAACTAACTACATTATCTCAGACCGTAATACCAAAACCGAGATGGTGGAATTCAAAGAGTGCGGCAGCCTAAGCAGCACGTCAGACTGCGGACGGTTTTAGGTTAAGGCGTCACATAAAGAACATTTCGACGAGAAACCTTCGCATATTAATTTACATTCCTCCAGGAACTCCAGGCGTAAAACGAAAGTTAGATGCTTTGCAGAACGTAATTGGAAATATATATATACATTTCCATTAGGCCAGTTTAATTCAATACCCCTTCTTCGTTTAACATATAAGTAACACAATATGAAAGAAATAAAACATATAACTAACTAACGAACTAAGTAACGGACTAACCAGCTGATTAACTAACTAATTAACATGTAGTAAACTTTATTCTTACAACAAAGAACTTTCCTTAAATGTCCCGGGTTCGATTCCCGGCAGGGCCGGGAATTTTAACCATAATTCGTTAATTCTTCCGGAACGGGGGCTGGGTGTATGTGTCGTCTTCATCATCACTTCATCCTCATCATGACGCGCGGGTGGCCTACGGGCGTCAAATCAAAAGACCCGCATCTGGCGAGCCGAACATGTCCTCGGACACCCCCGGTATTAAAAGCCACACGCCATTTCACTTTTCCTTAGAAGCATTTCGTTTCACTCCTAAGTACTATTGCTCCTTTTCACCTGTTTACTGTGCAGCTTTTTATCTATGTCCTTGAAAACATTTCTGTTATTATTTATGGGATCTGAATTATTGACAAGAATTTTGGCCAGAAGTTTCATATATGACTTGAACATTTTAATTCATATCACACAATACTTTGAAACATATTCTATATCTTTCTAGGGTGCTTTCAGCCATCTGGAGACCTCGTATTAGTGCAGTATTTCTTTGACTGGATAATTTCAAAAAATGTGGTTCATGTGTGGCAGTGGTGAGAGTTACGGAAATGCAATAAATATCGAAACTAAGGGATAGAATGAAATACGAATGACGCATGAATCCACCTATGTTTAACAAGAAAAAGTAGGAATAAATTTACAGATGATCACCACCAAGAAGTAGTTCATCAGATGTTAGCAAAATTTTACACCTCAAACACCTCTTGTTCTTGCTTCGTCTTTTAACAGCTCTCATACATGTGTTATCTGATTGTCCTCTCAAGGACGGGCACTACAGCTTGTATGCATGAAAGGTTGAATTGAACACGACAAGTTGGGGCCAACATTTATTTATAAAAAGAGGAGTTAGGGATTGTAATAATGTACCATGGTGGATGATAGATGAATTTCGAAATTCTTTCAAATCTTTTAAGAATTTATAGGGGATCTGCTACCTGAACAACAGCCCTAAATGCAGACGAATGGCGATTTGATTAATTTATCATTACGTTAATATGCATTGTAATTAAAATTAGTTACCGTATTTCAAATGAAGAAGAAAGCATGGCCAGATAGCTAGCGTATAAAACAATATATAAATAATATTGTTCATTGCTCTACGTCCCACTAACTACATTTACGGTTTTCTGAGACTCCAGAGGGTTTAAATTCATCCCGTCGGAGTTCTTTCACGTGCCAGTAAATCTACCGACACGAGGCTGACGTATTTGAGCACCTTGAAATACCTCCCGTACTGAGCCATGTTCAAACCTGCCAAGTTGGGGTCAGAAGGCCAGCGCCATAGCCACTCAGCCTGGCACATGTAAAATAATTTAATAAATAACTATTATATAGTTATCAATAAGAAACACCAATTTGATGGCCAATTACAACATTTTACTTTGTCACCTCAAATATCTGTGAATCAGGATGCACGTGAAAGCGGGATAGGCCGACCAGTCGTACAGCGAATTTTGAAGGCTGCCAAGTGAAAGTGTACATTCCAAGATCCCTGAACGCTATAAAAAAATGAAATGGCGTATGGCTTTTATTGCCGGGAGTGTCCGACGAAAAGTTCGGCTCGCCAGATGCAGGTCTTTTGATTTGACTCTCGTACTCAACCTGCGCGTCGTGATGAGGATGAAATGATGATGAAGACAACACATACACCCAGCCCCGTGCCAGCGAAATTAACCAATTAAGGTTTAAATTCCCGACCCTGCTGGGATTCGAACCCGGGACCCCTGTGACCACAGGCCAGCATTTAGCCATGGAGCCGGACCGCTGAACGCTATGAACGAGGACGACACGGATCGAAGGATGGAGTGCAGAGAATGGTTTGAAGGCATGCTTCGCGAGGATGAACGGTTTGCAGGGATGGTTATCTGGTCTCACGAGGTGCAATTCGAACTGAACGATTTTTTGTTTGGCCGCCTCTGTGGTGTAGTGGTTAGCGTGATTAGCTGCCACCCCCAGAGGTCCGGGTTCGATTCCCGGCTCTGCCACGAAATTTGAAAAAGTGGTACGAGGGCTGGAACGGCGTCCACTCAGCCTCGGGAGGTCAACTGAGTAGAGGTGGGTTCGATTCCCACCTCAGCCATCCTGGAAGTGGTTTTCCGTGGTTTCCCACTTCTCCTCCAGGCGAATGCCGGGATGGTACCTAACTTAAGGCCACGGCCGCTTCCTTCCCTCTTCCTTGCCTATCCCTTCCAATCTTCCCATCCCTCCACAAGGCCCCTGTTCAGCATAGCAGGTGAGGCCGCCTGGGCGAGGTACTGGTCATACTCTCCAGTTGTAACCCCCGACCAAGAGTCTGAAGCTCCAGGACACTGCCCTTGAGGCGGTAGAGGTGGGATCCCTCGCCAAGTCCGAGGGAAGAACCGAACCTGGAGGGTAAACAGATGATGATGATGATGATGATGATGATTTTTTGATTTGTTTTTTGTTCAGGGCGTCGACCCATGTGGATGTTTTGCCCCTACTGGCACCATATTGCATGAACCTGCATGTACCGGGCGAGTTGGCCGTGCGCGTAGAGGCGCGCGGCTGTGAGCTTGCATCCGGGAGATAGTAGGTTCGAACCCCACTATCGGCAGCCCTGAAGATGGTTTTCCGTGGTTTCCCATTTTCACACCAGGCAAATGCTGGGGCTGTACCTTAATTAAGGCCACGGCCGCTTCCTTCCAACTCCTAGGCCTTTCCTATCCCATCGTCGCCATAAGACCTATCTGTGTCGGTGCGACGTAAAGCCCCTAGCAAAAAAAGAACCTGCATGTAATTGGAATGGCGGTAGTGTGGAATGTTGTGTGTGAGAAAAGGAAGATTAAGGACGTCAAAAACATCCAGTCCCCAGGGCAGGGATATTAATCATTACAATTAAAAAACCCTGACTCGGCCGAGAATGGAACACAAGGCCGCCGGGTGCCAGGCGGACGCGTTCCCCCTACACCGCGGGGCCGGACGAACTGTACGTTAGTGTAGGCTACTCTCAGTACACTGAACGAGCTACGACAAACCATCGAGGCATCCTGTGCGGCTATCACACCCGCAAAGCTGAGAGCCGTACTTCGGTCAGCAGTTCAGCGGCATCGACGTTGTTTGGCTGCTAACTGGGGGTCCCTTTGAGTACAGAAATAAATCTTTCGCTCGTGCAAGAATTGTAACGGTATGTCATTTTGTTCCATTAATGTTGACTATCAAAAGAGTGTCTACAATTTTCTGGACCCCTCTCTATTTATAACTAACTAGAGGAGCCGCGCTGCCCCGCACCATTCGTTATAAATACGCCAAATAACCTGTCTTAATATTAAGTTTTCCCATCCTCTGGCCGGGTAATTTATAACATTTGATTTTAGGATTTATATTACATGTGTGAAATGAACTTTCCTACATTTATTTATAGTGACTTTGATTAATATTTAACAAATGTTTTCTTTGTTTTATGTTGCACTGACACAGATAGGTCATACGGCGATCATAGAATAGGAAAGGCCGTGGCCTTAATTAAGGTACATTTTCCTGGTGTGAAAATGGTAATCCATGGAAAATCATTTTCAGGGCTGCCGACAGTGTGTTTCCAACTCACTATCTCCAGAATGCTCGCCTCTAACTGCATATTCCAATCGCTCGGTGATTTAAGTTTCTCCCGCAATATTGACGTCGATCTGTTTCCACATATATGTCGCGTCCCGTATTAAGAACTCATAGTACATCGACGTACAATTGTACAAATATATTTTAAAACGAGAAATGTCTGCTTCCTTCCCATTCCTAGCTCTATACCACCCCATTGTCAAGACCTGTCTGTGTCGGTGCCATGTAAAGTAAATTGTAAAAAAAAAAAAAAAAAAAAAAAAAAGTCTACATTTATACTACACACAGCCATGGGAGTCTCTTCATTATTCCCCCCCCTCCCCCCGAAGTAACGAGGAGCTTGCTTTACGAAGCTTGTCTACCTTACACTTCAGATTCCCAATAAGATTTTTGACGCTGAATATTGGTGATTTTGGACTTTCGGGTACTCTGCCAAGCCACTTTATCCTCAAGGATGCTTTTTCGATAATTTTTAACCCCCTTATTGCTCATGTGCCAGCCCCGTTTCAAATCATTCAACTGTCTTTCTTTCTGCGCCTGTTACTGTCCATGCCCGTCATTCTCTACACAGACGTCTTCAGAAATGTCTTTGTAATGTGGATACCTATATCTGACGTGAGAAAATAACGATTTCTGCCGTGCTTGGGCTATTCTATATCTTTCTCATTTCTCGCATTATCGTTTCTTCCTAAGAAACAATTTCTTTCAGGCTACTTTCTCTAAAAGCCGGACCCGTGGTGTAGGAGTAGCGTGCGTGCCTCTTACCCGGAGGCCCCGGCGAGGCCAGGGATTTATTCCTGGATCTGAGGGCTGGTTCGGGGTCCACTCAGCCTACGTGATTAGAATTGAGGAGCTATCTGACGGTGAGATGCCGGCCCCGGTCTAGAAAGCTAAGAATAACGGCCGAGAGGGTTCGTCGTGCTGTCCACATGACACCTCATAATTTGCAGGCCTTCGAGCTGAACAGCGGTCGCTTGGTAGGCCAAGGCCCATCAAGGGTTGTAGTGTCATGGGGTTTGGTTTTGTTTGGTTTATTGCTCATGTGTTTGGACATTCCTTGTAAGAAAGAAGTTTACCGCAATTCTACACACCGCAATCATTTTCTCAAATATTTTCTGCTTGATTAATACTTTTACCATATGCCTTTAGAAATCAATACGATGAATATTCGACACCTTACGCGACGTACTGCCATGATGGATTCCAGAGTTACGCTGTTGGGCGTGACGATTCTATTACATTAAGATTTTATATAAGCTGATGATGACATACAGTACTGTTTTCAGATTCTTGTTGTGGGTACTTTTGTCCTTCCTCTTTACAGTGGGAAACTGAAATCCGTCGTCGATATCTTTTAGAAATACTTTGGATTATTTTATAACTTTCATGAATTTTTAACGCTCACTGGCCCAAGTAGATATCAATCAATCAATCAATCAATCAATCAATCAATCAATCAATCAATCAATCAATCAATCAATCAATCAATCAATCAATCAATCAATCAATCAATCAATCAATCAATCAATCAATCAATCAATCAATCAATCAATCAATCAATCAATCAATCAATCAATCAATCAATCAATCAATCAATCAATCAATCAATCAATCAATCAATCAATCAATCTTGAACCTCATTTAGGAATGTCTTCCAGGTGGCATATTCCCTATCAAATATTTACCCAGTTTTTCTTAAATTAATTAGAAGAACTTGGAAATTCATCGAATTATTCCATTCCAAAATTACTCTTCCTATACATACAACAAACAAAAAACATATATGATGCTAACAGCCCCGACTGGGCCTTGGCCTATCAAGCAATCACTGCTCAGCTCCAATTTCTGCAGCTTACGAGGTGACGCATGGAAAGTGTAACGAATCCTCTCGTAGTTATTCTTGGATTTTTAGACCGGGACCGCTAGGTCACCTTCAGAGAGCTCCTCAATTGTAATCACTTAAACTGAGTGTACCTCGGATCAGCCCTCAGGTCAAGGTAAATAAATCTTGCTCTAGCCGGGAATCGAACGTGGTTCATCCGTGTAAGAGGCAGGGTTGGTGCGCCAGTTTGTTCTTAAAATATGGACTTATTCTACAACAAAACCAAATTCGTCTGGAAAAATTTGAGATGGACGGCTTTTCAGATTATTAAATAACCAGGTGCAAATAAACAAGTAAAAATTAATAAAGTGATGCAGGAAATCTCATTTAGAGAAAGTAGCCTGAAAGAAATGGTTTCTTAGGAAGAAAAGATAATGTCAGAAATGAGAAAGATATAAAATATAGAATAGCCCAAGCATGGCAGGAATCGTAAGAAAGGGAATTTTCTCACGTCAGATATAGGTATCCACATTACAAAGACATTTCTTAAGACGTCTGTGTAGAGAATGACGTTGTATGGAAACGGGCATGGACAGTAACAGGCGCAGAAAGAAAGACAGTTGAATGGTTTGAAACGTGGTATTACAGAAGAACGTTGAGTCTGAGACGGGTAGATAGAATGACAAACGAAGAGATTCGGAATAAACTTGGTGAAAAGAGACCGTTTTAATGAAATTCACCAAGAGAAAATGGTACATTGATAGCACACATCTTCAGACACCATGATTCTCGCTTGCTTGGTTTCTAAGGAAGGTATGGTGATTAATAATAGAGTGATGGTAGAAGAAACTAAGACAAATTATATTGGATATAGGATAAAGTATTTGAAGAGGATGGTAAATGTTAACATGGGATAACCAAGCTACATCAGACTGGCCTATGGACTGATGGCTCAAAGGCAATATGTCTGTGCCTCACACTTGTTACTACGTCAGTCAAGTAATGTTACATAATTTACGGATGATTTTACTTATTGCACGGATTTATTTGTGGGGTCAAGGTATATGTGCAAGGAAAATTTGTGCTGGAGGTTTAATTTCATTGTAGTAAGGGGAAACTATAATCAATATCTCGGATGACTGTCCTTTCTGTCCGACTCTTTAGCTGAATGGTCAGCGTTGAGGCCTTCGGTTCAGAGGGTCTCGGGTTCGATTTCCGGCCTGGTCTGGGATTTTAATAGCGTCTGATTACTTCTTCTGGCTTGGGAACTGGGCTTTTTGTTTGTCTCAACACTGTTAATAATCAGACAACACACCACATTACCAACCCCCGCAGAAACACGCAATAGTGATTACATCTCTTAATATAGGGTTGGCGTCGGGAAGGGCATCCGGGCGTAAATCAGGGCCAAATCAACATTGGCGACAGAGTTCACGGTAGAAGAGGAATGACTCTTATGTTACTTCTCATGTGTACCTAACAAAAGAAAACTAGCAAAGGAAACATTCTCCCTCCAAGATATCAAAACAGCCTTCGGACTTAAAAGTATGACTCTCCCTCTCACACACTCATCGAGAAGAGAGAAAAACAAATAGGTTATTAACGAACATTTCCGACAAAGATATCCTCCAGGGGCACATATAGAAAGACTGCAATTTGCAGCTACGACACATCTACACGAGTCTATGGTGGTGGTGGTGATTATTGTTTTAAGAGGAAGTAAAACTGTGCAACCATCCTCTATATAACCCCAATCTGAGACACAACAAAAATGAAAGGTGAAGGTATCGGCCAAAGAAAGACCAGGGCTTCGAAGGGCGTGAAAATGAAAAACTCTCTAGCCCTTAGGAACCTAATTGGTTCGGGGTCGGAAAATGACACGTGTGGACCAAGTAAGGTCGGATAGGATAGATGAAACTTTGGGGCCTGGCACAATTAAATGGAAACAATGCCGTGACTCAGCTATGGACCCCGTGGTCATAACCCACGCTCCCAAGTTAAGAGAACCGGAGGCCAATTTTAGTTGCATCTTACGACAGGCAGGGGATACCGTGGCTGTTATTCTACCGCCCCCACTCAAAAGGGAATATATCGTCTGTGGTTTTCATGAAAGGATCTGCACGTCTTGTGGATACAACATACTAGATAATATGAATGAATGAACGAATGAATGAATAGGAGTACGCCCATCCCCTAGTTCCGGATTATGCGGAATTAATGGAGAAAGCACTCTTTTATTGCAATTTGTTCAATTTGATACATGCCTTACGTTTTACATTTTCCTCTTTTATTTAACTATACTGAATATACTTTGTTTTGTCCTAGACGTTAGCAATGCTATATTGTATAGAATAACATGTATCTTAACTTAGCTTATTTATACACTTATCTTAAAAAAATGATCATTATCAAACATACAATATAACTGCTCACCTCGCGTCAAATTAACACGAACACACTCACTTCTACTTAACAGCATAATTAATTTACATAATTGTAAATACCCACTTTCCAGCAGATATTACATATTATGTCAAACCTTTTCAGGCAAGACACAAAAGCGCCTTCACAGGCATTTAAAGAACCTTTTCAGGTGTATCACACTATTCCAATGCTTGCTTAAATGTCACCGCGTATCTTAATTTTAATATTTTTGATGCAAATATTTGTTTAAGAGTAACAATAATTTTAGTTAGTGCTAATCTCTTTTCATTTACTTCTGCCACATACTTCTTAAAATCCAAAAAAACATTGCCATTCGCCGTGGAGTGATCCATTCTTTATGTAGCAATTTATATATTGTATAAAATTCCTTCTCTATTTCTACTTTTGATTTATATTCATCCCCAAAATATTTATCTCTTAGTCCATCAGTTCCCCTACGCACTCTCAATAGATGAGCCTCTTCCATTATTTCTGCACAGAAAAAACAATGATTTTCATTATGATTATCTCTCAACCCCTTATTTTTATATATATCCCCATTAGCCACCACACTACACCTCTTAGTGCTCTATTTTTGAGTCTTTCTTTCATTACTTTCATATTTCGAATAATTCCGCAGAACTCTGATAGTGTTCTTTTGGTTTCACATTCTACGCTAATCATCTGTTTCTCCATGTCCCTCGCTCTAATCGTTACCCTTTTTATCAATCTCTTCTCTTTACTGTGCATCTCTTTATCCCAGTATTCTCCCATTCCTATTCTGTCTAGCGTACTTTTCACTTTCGACACCCAATTCATCGTATAGGTATTTCATTTGGTGTTGGTATGATAGGTTCAATATTTCCCTCACATCTCCCTTTCTTAATCTTAACCAATATTTTACTACTTTCCTGCTTACATCTGCCTGGATGCTGATATCTTCAAATATTCTTCTAGCTCCACTATTAGCTGTGCAATCTGGTAGACACATTATTAGTTTACAGAATTTGTTACTTGCTACATCTAATTCCTTTTTGTCTACTTCGTTACCCCATTTTTCTGCATCATACAGTGTACCTGATATCAGAAGATCATTTACAATATTTTTGTGCAGCTTGATTCCATATTTGGCATCTTCATGTTTAGAGACCTTGTACTTGATAGGGGCGGCCAATCCTTCCAATTTTGCACGTTTAATTTGTTCCTTCCACATCCCATTTGATGTTATTATGATTCTTACATATTCTAATTTATTTACAACTTCTAGTTCTACACTTTATAACAACCAGCGCCTTTCGTTTCTCTTTAATTTATTTCCTCTTTTACAAACCATGATTTTTGTAGTCTTGATATTTATTTTCAAATTTCATGTACTGCAGTATTCAGCCGTTTTTTCTTAAGACTGTTTTGCATGCCGATTGTTGTTAGTAAGACCAGGAGGATGTCGTCTGCGAAAATTAGGCCAGGAATTTCTTTGTTATTTAAGCAAGGACTTATTCTCCTTCTCCTGACAGTCCATTGCATCATCAATAAAAAGTAAAAACAATATTGGTGATAATTTACATACCTGATTAAGTCCGATATTCGAGTGAATCCTGCCTATCATTAGATCTTCCTTAACTTTAATCATCACTTCTGCAAATAATTCTTCTAGGGCTTTAAGTGAAACAAAGCATTAACTCACATTAGCGCTCGTAGTGGTAGAAAGAGGAAAACTTCTCATCTAATCGACCGGATAACAATGATTAAGAAAAGGATTGTAATTTTTTGGCATAAAGCGTATATTCTCATATTTATTATGTTTTATCCATAGGATTTTTTTGACATTGAGTTGTTTTCCTGAAAGGATAGAACTGTGTATGTTCTCAAGTTAGTGTTGACATATGAAGGAGAAAACTGCCGGTATTTACAATTTTCAAAGTACGATGGCTTGTACTAGAATCCTGAAACAAACACCTTTCATTCTCTATCTTACTCTGGTTTTATTTTGTTAATATCAGTAGATAACGCTCCATTCAAAAAATAAGTTTCTAAAATAAATACATATATTAATAATGATTAAAAACTGTGTATGGGTTAATATTTTGAGGCCTTGGTTACACTACATTTCATAGATGTGTCCTTGTTAAATTGTTCACATTAAAAATGTTAATTTTTGTGTATTATGAGTTGTTGCATGCACTCAGCCTTCAAATATGCACGAGCTATTTATATTACTTCGTTACAACACCTGTTTCGCGTTTAAATTAGATGATATAGGAATGTGGACATTGATTGGGAATTTCGTTATAATCCATTGTATTGTGTACTTGTTGGTGCATGATTAAATATCTCGTAGTTCAAATTAAACGGGGCGTATGTGGCTATCTCCACTGCAAACTCACATTTCGTATATCATGACGTGAACCGCTTGACGTGTGAAGATAAATCTTTGTGATGTACGGAGTGTAAGCCGCTTGCAAGGGAGACGTTCACCTTCTGGAGAACTGTGTGAATCCTTCATAACACATTTCATGCTCTGAATACTGAGACAAGGAAAGATTTGAAGAAATAAAGTGACTAACTTGTTGACTTACAGTACGGTAAAAATTTGATATGTAATAATAATAATAATAATAATAATAATAATAATAATAATAATAATAATAATAATAATAATAATAATAAAAATAATAATAATTCGAGAATTTGGCATAAAGTCTAAACTGGCAAATCTAATCCGTGAAACACTTACAGACACAGTCTCTAAAGTGAAATTTCTGGGAGAGATATCACAGCCTTTCAAAATAAAAACTGGTGTACGACAAGGCGACGGACTATCCCCAATTCTTTTTAATTGTGTCCTGGAGAAAATAGTGAGAATTTGGAACGAAAAACTTATTGAACTCAACATTTCACCGATAAGGTTAGGAAGAGGAAACAAAAGGATCGAAATAAATTGTCATGCATTTGCAGATGACTTTGCAATACTTTCTGAAAATGTGACATCTGCTGTAACCCAAGTAAATATCTTGGAAAGAATCGCCAGCAGAACTGGCTTAAGAATTTCTGAAAAAAAACCAAAATTTTTAACAAATATTTGGGATGCACCAAAATCTCTGAAAACAGATATTGGCCAAATAGAGAGAGTAAAAAAATTAAAATATCTAGGGGAAATAATCAAAGAAAATGGTTTAGAAAAATCTGCAGTAGAGGAGAGGGTACATAAAATGGAGAGAGCTTATGGTGTCACCAAAGATATCTACAATGAAAGATGCCTATCCAAAAATGCAAAAATAAGGCATTACAACACAGCAGTGAAGCCAGAATGCCAAGATGCAAGCGAATGTCTGGCATTAAACTATAATTTAGATAAACTAGAAATACTAGAAAGGCGAATCGTGAGGAAACTATTAGGCCCACAAAACACAGCAGAAGGTTGGAAATTACGAAGTAATGCAGAAATATATCAAAAAATAGAAAATATTTCAGATGTAATGAGGAAAAGGAGACTTAGGTTTTTTGGACATTTATATCGAATGCAAGATAGTAAATTAACCAGTAAGATTTTCAGATATTTGTGGGGTAAGAAATCAACGACAAGCTGGGTCAATGAAGTAAGAAAGGATTTAGAAAAAAACAATATAACAACATAAATAAATAATAGAGAAAGCTTTCGGGAAAAAGTATTGAAAATAGAAGGATTCCAAGGTAGGAAAGTAAAAAGGACTGGTTCAAAGTGGTCTCTAGACAGAAAGAAGAAACAGTGAACAGATGAAAGCGTACTGTAAGAAAAGGAAAGAACAAAGAAGAAGGAATTGAAACTGGCACGTGGTCCTCTGGTGGCCCATTCGAAAGAATATGTGACGTAAAACAAATTGTACAAGGAATGTAATAATAATTTTTACAAAGAAAGGGTTAAGGATGGAAGGATCCCAAGGTCGGGAGAGAAAGAAATCAGGCTCAAAATGGTCCGTGGAGAGGAAAACGAGGCATATTGAGCAGATGAAGGAGTATTGGAGGAGGAAGAAGGAACAACGAAGGATGAACCATTGAAATTGTCACGTGGTCCCTGGAAGATACTAACGGAGAAAAAAAGAAGAAAATAATTAATACTACCAAGCTCGATAGCTGCAGACGCTTAAGTGCGGCCAGTATCCAATATTCTGGAGATAGTAGGTTCGAACCATACTGCCGGCAGCCCTGAAGATGGTTTTCCTTGGTTTCCCATTTTCACAACAGGCTGTACCTTAATTAAGGCCAGGGCCACTTCCTTCTCAGTGCTAGCCCTTTCCTCTCCCATCGTCGCCATAAGAGCTATCTCTGTCGGTAAGACGTAAAGCCAATAGCAAAAAAAAAAAAAAGAAATTAATCCTTATCCTCAGCTATCGTGTGCATGTATGTCATTGGGCATCATTTAGCCTGCCTGTGTGTCAGGTTAGACTATATGGCAGAGTAAGATGATCTCAGCTGGGCGGTCTATGGCTGAGTTCAATTAATTTTGTAGGGTAAATAGCCTACACAATTTATTACCAGAGATCATTTTGCATGCTGACATCGTATGACATGTTATATACAGTATGAGAAAATAAATGGGAATTGAGCCTGAACTTCTTGATATTCGGAAGTGAAAATTAACCTATTATCTTAGGGCAACCATTTTTTCAACTCATATTCTCCTGGAGAGGGTACATACATTCGTCGTTATATCATGACTTAATAAAATAAATCTAAGATATCGTAACCTGAAGTAATTTTGCAGTCACCCTGTGCGTAGTCGTGTGCACAGTATTTCGAAAGGTTGGCGTTGTGCTTCGTGTCTATCTCACAGGAGGTGCAGAACTGGTAAGGTCCATCGATGGTATTTTATTCTTCAACGTGGACAATTGTGATTTAAATGTTATATTAACTAAACCACGGAGAGAAACTGCATGTCATAAAGAACACAGTGTACATATAGTGCTTCATGACTTACAGAATCAACTTTAAAAATAATAAAGAATATCAAAAATGAAAGGAAGTTCTGAAAATATGACGGGCATATCGCCAATTAAGTTAACGTAGATAACGTCAACGGTTATGGTAAAAATGAATATTTTTTTAGTCACTTACGTGACTGATTTTCATTTTTCGTTACTTTTCTGAAAAGAAAACCACCCCCATCTGACTCGAGCTAAATTCAACTCCCTCTACGCTATTTTATGCTGAGTGATTCTTTTGTACAACTAATTACTATTACCGTCCAAGCACCAAAAACGAAGACACCCATCACGGTTCTATTGCTACATTCTACTTGTTCCTCTTAATTAGTTGTTTTGCCACTATCGTCAAGTTCTCCCTCAGGCTTTTCAAGTATTTTAGTTTACGTATTACAAAGCACAGTGAACACATGAAGCATAATCACCAGTGCAAGTGATCTTTCGTTACAGTCTTTCAGGTTCTGCGCCGTGTATTTCATGTCGTAAATATTATCTAGTAAGGGAAAACTTTTGAAATTTTGAAGATAGGTATTGAGAATATGAGAGAGGAAAATAATATTGATGAAGCAATAAGTATGGTTGAAAGATCAATTGAAGTAGCTGGTAAAAGAATAGTTGTAAGAGAAAGGAATATAAACAAAACGTGATGTTTACTGATGAACATAAAGAAAAGAAAAATCAAGTGATGAAGATATTAAAAATATACCGAAATGAGGGATCTCGGGATTTATGAGCAGAATTTTGTAAAACGAGGAAGCAATATAAAGAATGAGCGGAAATAAAAGGAACTGACAGGCTAAAGTTGCAAAGTTATTATATAAGTACTGCAAAGAAAATGAAACAAAAAAGTATGTAAAAGAATTAGTACAATATGCAAAGATTATAAAAGCTGTCATAAAGTAAGCATATGCGATGGGGAGGGATTAACTTATTTTACGAGGTTGTTAGTGGTTAAAGACTCATGGGATAGGAAGAAAACTGAGACTGTTATACTGAGACATGTGGAGTTCACTCTTCCTGTACTAGGCGATATAATAACCACAGATGTGGTATTAGACAGATTGAAAAAAGGGAAGGGTGGAAAATCGGGTGCTGTCATGGGAATTAAGTATGAATTCTGGAAAGAGCTTGGGAATAACAGCCAGATACTGGAAATAATAACTAAAATATTTAACAAAATATTTGATGGCATAAAAATTCCAAGATGTTGGCAAGAAGGAGTAATTCGCCCCATATATAAAAGAAAGGGGGAAAGATCGAACACGAATAACTATAGAGTTATCACCTTGTTGGATACACTCAGTAAGATTTACACCAGTATTTTAGTCCGAATCGTTGGCTGAATGGTCAGCGTACTGGCCTTCGGTTCAGAGGGACCCGCGTTCGATTCCCGGCCGGATCGGGGATTTTAACCTTCATTGGTAACTTCCAATGGCCCGGGGGCTGGGTGTTTGTGCTGTCCCCAACATTCCTGCAACTCACACACCACACATAACACTATCCTCCACCACAATAACACGCAGTTACATACACATGGCAGATGGCGCCCACCCTCATTGGAGGGTCTGCCTTACAAGGGCTGCACTCGGCTAGAAATAGCCACACGAAAAAAACGGGTATTTTAGTAACAAGAATTATGAAATGGACAGAAGATTACTCTATATTCTGAGTGTACCAGTCAGGATTTAGGAAAGGAATGAGAACTACAGATAGTATACTTATAATTAAAAAATAATAGATAAATACATAAGGAAGAAACGAGGTACGCTATACATTGCAGCAATATATCTGCAAAAAGCTTCTGATTCGGTTAGCAGACGGTCTGTCGTTGCGAAGCTGGCTGGAAAAGGGATGTCAAATAAAATGATTAAGCACCACTACGATCGCTAATGTGAGTCAATTCAGAGTTACACTTAAGCCCTAAAACTACATTCGGTGTGGATATTTTTTCAAAAATCAAAAGAAGCCTGAATGAATTGAGCCAAGAAATAGATTACAGAAAGAATTATGTAAATAAGTTAAGTTGACTATGGTTTGAATAAAAAGAAAAGGCGTAAAGAAACAAGGGAGTTTGCGTTGTTTTCCGAAACTGCACTTAGGCCGGTAGTGATTTTCGAAATTTGTTTTTTTTAGTTTGGTAGAGCTATGCAAGACTCACAATTTGAAACATTTCCGGGCCCTATAGCCCTTCAACTTTTGGCACAATTTGGGAAATTGCTTAGTTTTACGTTTTTCGTAGTATGGGCCAACGGCCGTAGCCGTGTTGAAACACCAGATCCCGTGAGATCTGCGAAGTTAAGCAACATTGGGCGTGGTCAGGAGTTGGATGTGTAGCCACGCGCTGTTGGTGGGGGTTAAGGGAATGGAGGAGCGGAAAGGAACTGGCCAACCTACCGCACGTAAACTCCGGTTCAGGCACACCTCTGCGGAGGTTCGGACATGCCTTCGGGCAGTATAACCCTTACCTTACCCGTAGTATGGAGCAACTACTATTCTTGTTTTCCTTGAGATATTCTTCTCACTGCAAGTATCTTTAATGAGTTGGTATGATTTGTTGTTTTCTTGCTGTTGATCTGTTCGCTTCCTTTTCGGATTCATTAATCTGAATTACTTAACCTAGGTATTGAAATTTATTATCCTTGTTGATTTTTCTGTACTCTGTTTTTGAGTGCTGTGGGTGAACCTCGTAAATTTTTCCTTCCCAAAAGATATCGGAAGACCGACTTTTCCTGCGGTTTCCTTCAGATTTGTTCTAAAGCCGTTTCTATAATTAATTACAGACAGGTTTGCTATGTGGTCAGTGAATCTCAAACAGTTTAAACCAACCCCTTTGTGCTTTGAACCTAATCTTATCTCATGACGGAGTCTCCAATTTTTTGGAGTCTCTCTTCCCACTACTACACTATCATTCCTCTAATTTACTGCACCATGTAGTATTTCGGCGTAAGATTATAAATAATACTTGTTTCGCCGGTTCTATGCCTGTTTACGTCGAGAAGCTGTGGAAAAAGAAAACATTCCAATAATTTCAGACTTTCAATATACAGAAGTTACTATCACTTCGGCTGCGGTGTAACTTACTGAGAAGTTGGGCCTCGCAATGTATATATATACGTTTATATTAATTTTTCTTTCCGCTGCTTCTATCAATATCCGGTCGAATCTTGGGTATGACCTAGGTTCCAAATATGTACTTTTATGGTCCAGTGCGCATCCTGACGCCCACTCATGGGGAAGAACGCAATAAATATCACGTGTTTCTGAGGCGGTGTATTGGAACAGACACAAATATACTGTCCCTGAATCAGAGAAAATAATCAGGCATAGATAACATTCTTGATAATGCCAGGGATGGAAACGAGGACCCTTTGAACCCAAGGTCTGGACTCTGATCATTCAGATGAGTCGACTTGTACATTCGCTGTGAGAGGAATATTCCACTTGTCTATCAGAATGTTTACATTCTTCAAAGAGAATCCACTGAATAATAGCTTTCTAAAACGTCTTTGTTCCAGGATAAGGTCGATCTTGGGGAGCTGATGCTATCACTGTGCTACTTGCCGACTGCTGGCCGTCTGACAGTTACAATCATCAAGGGTAGGAACTTCAAGGCAATGGACATCACTGGATCATCAGGTAAGTTATAGCTCTTTCTTTCTTACTTAATCCGTTTACCCTCCAGGGCTGGTTTTCCCTCGGACTCAGTAAGGGATCCCACTTCTACCGCCTCAAGGGTAGTGTCCTGGAGCGTGAGACTTTGGGTCGGGATGACGAAATTAGGGGAGGAGGACAGGTTCCTTGTGGGGGATGAAAAGAAGGTGGAAGCGTCCGTGGCCTTAAAGTAGGTACCATTTCGGCATCTGCCTGGAGAAGAAGTGGGAAACCACGTAAAAGAACTTGGAGGATGGCTGAGGTGGGAATCGAACCCCGCTCTAGTCAGTTCACCTTCCGAGGGTGAGTCGACCCAGTTCCAGTTCTCGTGGCACTTTTCAACTTTCATGGCAGAACCGGGAATCGAACCCGGGCCTGCGGGGATGGCACCTAATCACACTAACCGCTACACCACAGAGGCGGACAAGTTATATTTCTGTCAGTCACAATAGTCACTTACAACAGAAGCATATCCATCCTCAGTGCAGGCTTATCTAGTGAATATTAATTGAATTCGCTGCAGCATTACGTGTTATATTCTACATTATTTATTTCCAGGGATTATTCATTGGCTTTATAGCCAGAATCCTTGAGTGAATGGTCAGCGTTGAGGGTCCCGGGTTCGATTTCCGAGCAGGTCGGGGATTTTAATCGCTTGCGATTATTCCTTCTGGCTAATGGGATGATCGTTTGGGTTTTTCCCAACACTCTACTTTTCATATTCAGACAACAGACCAAACTACCAACCAGTTGCGAAGGTACGACTTTTCCTTCAGTTGGAGAGGGGTATATGAATAATACGTAAAAGAAGAAGACATTTTAGATGCGCAGGGATCCATTTAAACGAAATTTACGGTGGAGGCGAGGGATAAAAATTAAAATTAAAATCTACAGTCTGTTTCCAATTTCAACCAAGTCAGGAATGGAATAAATGAAACCCCATCCAGCGGCGAGGATAGGAATTGTCCTGGCTGCCGAAGTCTGTCGCACTCTACAAGGGCAATGATTAATGAATGACAGATGAAATGAAATAATGATATTGTAGAAGGTTGCCGGAATGAAATATGGCTGGGAAATCCGCACTACCCTGAGAAAAATCTGTCTCACTTCCGCTTTCTCCAGCACGAGCATCACCTGGAGTGACCCGGATTTGAACCTTGGAACCCAGCGGTGAGTGGTCGGCGCACTGCCGCCTGAGTCAGGGAGGTTTTACGGGGGGCTATGATTAGCACTAAAAATAAAACATATTTTATACGGATGTTATTGCAAATTGATGTGGTTACATTACTTTTGCTATTTGCTTTACTTCGCACCGACACAGACAGGTCTTATGGTGACGATGGGACAGGAAAGGCCAAGGAATGGGAAGGAAGTGGCCGTGGCCTTAATTAAGGTACAGCCGTGCGCGTAGAGGCGTGCGGCTGTGAGCTTGCATCCGGGAGATAGTAGGTTCGAATCCCACTATCGGCAGCCCTGAAAATGGTTTTCCGTGGTTTCCCATTTTCACACCAGGCAAATGCTGGGGCTGTGCCTTAATTAAGGCCACGGCCGCTTCCTTCCAACTCCTAGGTCTTTCCTATCCCATCGTCGCCATAAAACCTATCTGTGTCGGTGCGACGTAAAGCCCCGAGCAAAAAAAAAAAAGATACAGCCCCAGCATTTGCCTGGTGTGAAAATGGGAAACCACGGAAAAACATTTTCAGGGCTGCTGACAGTGAGATTCGAACCCACTATCTCCAGGATGCGAGCTAACAGCTGAGCGCCCCTAACCGCACAGCCAACCTGCCCGGTAAGATGATTTTATTACTTAATTTTGTTTTAGTATCTATTTATAACAAAGTGTACAATGGGCTCATGGGAGGGGGATATTCCCCCCTTATTCCCTCTCATACATACGCCACTGCTACCAGCCACCACAGAAAAAAACGCAGTAGTGTGGTTATTACGTCCCTCCTCATACGGTTGGAGTAAGGAAGGGCATCCGGCCGTAAAAGGGGCCATAGGAGGAACCGAGGTACGTCAGTCTTTACGACGGGGTCGTCCTGACAATGAGGTATTGAACTACATCGCCGCGCAATTTCTCTAGAAGTATTTTAAAACTCTAAAGCCTGTCTGAGTGGCTCAGACGGTTGAGGCTCTGACCTTCTGACCCCAATTAGGCAGTTTCGATCGTGGCTCAGTCCGGTGGTATTTGAAGGTGCTCAAGTACGTCAGCCTTGTGGCATGTAAAATAAATCCTGTTGGGACAAAATGCCTACAACTCGGCGTCTCCGAAAGCCGTCGAAAATAGTATGACGGAAAATAATTTGATTATTATTTTAAACTTTAATGCACATGTACGTCTCCGAAACAATAGATGTATTATACGACAAAATAACTTACCCCTTTTCTTCCGTTCAACCCTAGTCTGAATACTTCATTTATTGAAAACTTTTTCATTACTACAGCTTCATTGAACACTGATGACTGTATTACATAACGTGAACAGTTTCATAAGTAACCTTGACACTACAATTCAATCGATCGTGTTCAGTGGAGACTTCATAGCACGAAACAGACCGAATGACGCTCATAGGTATTCTCGACGTTTTACAGTCGCCGTCCAATCTCTGAATTTTTTTTTTTTTTTTTTTGCTAGGGGCTTTACGTCGCACCGACACAGATAGGTCTTATGGCGACGATGGGATAGGAAAGGCCTAGGAGTTGGAAGGAAGCGGCCGTGGCCTTAATTAAGGTACAGCCCCAGCATTTGCCTGGTGTGAAAATGGGAAACCACGGAAAACCATTTTCAGGGCTGCCGATAGTGGGATTCGAACCTACTATCTCCCGGATGCAAGCTCACAGCCGCGCGCCTCTACACGCACGGCCAACTCGCCCGGTAATCTCTGAGCTAAACCCGGTGTTAAAAGAAGGAAACTGCCATAGTAATACTGGTGCGCGGCCTCCGGATAGGGCTAGTGATGCCCTACACGCGACCTGCGTGTGTGTGAGAGGCAGGGTGCTCTCTAAAATGAATTTTAATGATGAAGGTGGCACCAACATCCATACTGAGGTGGAGGACTTAACCAATCAAAGTTAAAATCCACGAGACAGTCGGGAATCGAACTTCTGCTGGTTGTCCGACTCCATAGCTATATGGAAGCTTCTTAATCAGGTTGCGCTCCAAAATATAATTTGTGATGCTAACCTCTTCACGGAAGCAAGCTCCTCTGTCTCCTTATCTTGAAGATCCGCTTGGATGACCTTGCAGAGCTCATTTTTGTCACGCGACGACAATATATTTACAATACAATATAACTAATTTGGACACATTAATAAGAAAATTCATCATGTTATCTTCATTTTGGTATATAATACTTTACATTGCACATAAAATTTGAATTAATACAAAAGATTGCGTTTATATAAATATCTCAGAATCTACTTTTGGATCTTCATCAAGTAATGCATAACACAATCCAGTTGTTAGCCACGTTACATGAGGATTGTAGTACCTCAAGATGGCGGCATCACCCGATGATGTCATACCACGGTAAAAGTGGTAGTGGTGCTGCTGGTGGTGATCGTGATGGTATTATTGTTTTAAGGAGTAATACAACGAGGTAACCATCCTATATTACCACTAATCGAAGGGCAATGAAGGGCGTGAAAAAATGAGACTCCGTAGAATTCTCAAACCTAAGACCAGGGGGGGGGGGGGGCGGAAAAAGAACATGAGTTGACCAAGAGAGGTCGAATAGGATAGATGAAATTGAGGAGCTTGGTACAAGTAAGTGGAAGCAATTCCAGGACTTCATTGGGGTAAACACATAAATACGATTCTAAATAAAACATACAGATCTCTGCACATGGTTATGAGGGTATTTAGGGTTTGTAGTAAGGATGTAAAGGACAGGACATGTAAGTCTCTGGTAAGACCCCAACAAGAGTATTGTTCCAGTGTATGGGACCCTCACCAGGATTACTTGATTCAAGAACTGGAAAAAATCCAAAGAAAAGCAGTTCGATTTTTTTCTGGGTGATTTCCGACAAAAAAGTAGCGTTACAAAAATGTTGCGAAGTTTGGACTGAGAAGACTCGGTAGAAGGGAGACGAGCTGCTCGACTAAGTGTTATGTTTCGAGCTGTCAGTGGAGATGGCGTGAAATGACATCAGTAGAAGAATAAGTTTGAGTGGTGTCTCTAAAAGTACGATGGCGGGCTGAGTGGCTCAGACGGTTTAGGCGCTGGCCTTCTGACCCCAACTTGGCAGGTTCGATCCTGGCTCAGCCCGGTGGTATTTGAAGGTGCTCAAATACGTCAGCCTCGTGTCGGTAGATTTACTGGCACGTAAAAGAACTCCAGAGGGACTAAATTCCGGCACCTCGGCGTCTCCGAAAACCGTAAAAATGTAGTTAGTGGGACGTAAAGCAAATTTGTTTTATTATTATTATTATTATTATTATTATTATTATTATTATTATTATTATTATTATTATTAAAAGTAGGAAAGATCAAAATATGAAGATAAAGTTTGAGTTCAGGTGGAAAAATTGGGGCAATATATTCGTTTATAGGAAGTGAAGTTAGGGATTGTAATAATTTACCAAGGGAGATGTTCAATAAATTTCCAATATAATTGCAATCATTTAATAAAAGGGTAGGAAAACAACAGATAGGGAATCTGCCCTGAATGGAGATCAGTATTGATTGATTGATTGATTGATTGATTGATTGATTGATTGATTGATTGATTGATTGATTGATTGATTGATTGATTGATTGATTGATTGATTGATTGATTGATTGATTGATTGATTGATTGATTGACAAATCGTGCGGCCTTATTTAGAAAAGGTTGTTAATGTGGTCTCTCCAGTATAGACTTCCCGATTGCAGTCATTCATTAATAAAGCATAACTCTATAGTAAACTACTCCTCTTTGTCATGTGAATTACTAGAGATAACAATTACGATCCGGACAGTCAATATTTTTGCCAGCCCTTCAGAATCGAACTCACGACTCTGATGCAGTTGAGGTAGCTATTTTGCCTGATTGATTTTTACAAGTTGCATTATGTCGCACCGACAGACACAGGTTTTATGGCGACGATGGGACAGGAAGGGCTAGGAGTGGGAAGAAAGCGGCCGTAGGCTTTGTTCAGGTACATCTTCAGCAATTGCCTCGTGTGAAAATGGAAAACCACGGAAAACCATCTTCAGTGGGGTTCGAACCCACTATCTCCTGGATGCAAGCTCACAGCTGCGTGCCCTTAACCGCACGGCAAACTCACCCGGTGACATTTATTACTGTTATTATTACACATTAAATAATAACTATCGTACCAGAAGCTAATAAGTTAAGTCACTTTCATTCCTCTAATCCTATCCTTGTCGCAGTATTCACTGCATGAAATATGTTATGAAAGTTTCGAACATTATTCCAGAAGGTAAACGTCTTCCTTGCAAGGGGATTACACTCCATACATCACATGGACTTATCGCAATACGTCAAACAGTTCACGTCATAATATTCGAAGTGTAAGTTTGCAGTGGAGGTAGCCAAATATCTCCCCTTTAAATTGAACACAGAGGTATTTAATTAATGTATCAAAAGGTACACAACAAAATGGATATTGAGCGCACTTAAGCGATTGCAGCTATCAAGCTCGGTGCCTGATTCTTATAAAATGATATGCATTATTGTGTGAAGTGTGCTAGGTGTGTCAATTTTAATTTACTTGTTCAAGGACAAATAGATGGATATAGTGTTGCATGTTGTTTTCTTAAATTCGCAGTGTTCAACACGAAAGCTTTCATAACATGGGTAACAAATTTCGTAAGTTGATGACATTAATTGTCATATGTTTCAGATCCTTACGTGAAGGTGTACCTCCTCTGTGAAGGGAAGCGCATCAAGAAGAAGAAGACGACGGTAAAGAAGGCGACCCTTCACCCAGTCTATAACGAGGCGCTGGTGTTTGACGTCCCGGCGGAGAACGTCGAGGATGTGAGCCTTATTGTCAAAGTGATCGACTATGACAGGTACAAATCTCTGAATTACTCCTTGACGTTTGACTTATATACCACAGACCATCTGCTCCCTGTGCCATTCACATGCTACAATGATAATAAGGATTGAGTTTACAACAGTTAGGTTCTTCAGTCGGCGGAAATTAATACGTGAATAAACTAGCATTTGTATCCGTTCTTCGCGAGGGTTTTCGCAGTTTTTCCTTCAGGAATTTATGCGGAGTAACATGGCTATATTCAGATGTTTAATATGTTCAAATTCAATTTGCCTGCGACAGCGAGGGGTTGTAACGAAAACATGATGAATCTGAATAAATTCAAGAGAGAATGAGAACGATATCCTAATTTATTGTAAGGTATAGTTCCTGATCCAAAGTTGTGAGAAATTCTTTGAGGTTCTCAGGTTGCATATTGTATCTCATACCATATGAGCAGAGGTCTGACATTGATGATACCTCCCTCAAAATCTGCCCTACAGAAAATAGTAAAATGTCCCTTTAGTTTTCCCGCTTCCCACCTGGAAGTGACATGCGCGACATGCCCCATGGGCCTTGAACTAAAAATCCAAGTTTTTTAATCATCTGCGTTAATATCCGTCCTACGTTAAATACATACTGTACATGGCATAAAAGAACGGAAATAACATATACTGAGACGTTTGTTATGTACAGCCTTTTGATAGGCATAATGTCAACGAAAATATTTGATGACCAACCACAACCAAATCCATGAGTTTGCAATGACATCACAAGCACCTCATAACACAATAGGGAGTGAGTAAATTTGGTTTTAAAAAGTCCACCAGTTTTTTACTTTTAGGAGTATACAAACGGCTATATATATAGACAGACAAACACAAAAAGGGGAAGTCCCATCTCATGTTTTCTCGGTGTTCAGTTCAAATAGGTGGGGTTAATTTTCAAGCCGAGAGAAATACTATGCATCCACTGATTTTCTCCTCTTATGGATCATTCAAATAACTGTAGGTGTGGGAGTGTTCCCGTCACTGGCTGCAGAGCATCAACCCCGTAGAAAATAGTACATTTCTCCGTCATTTAATGAACAAGCGAAATGATGTACCGTACATAACAAGAATGATTTAAAATCAAACTTCTTGAGATAGTTGTTGCAAACTGTGATACACCAAAAAAATCAAAAGAAATCCTATCAGTTAAGAAACCTTAAAATAACACATTACTCTATCACCTTAGTAGTGACATCTCTGTTGATCAAAGTCCCAATTTCTTGCACTAGTTGTTTCAATTTTTATGTGAGAGATAGCGCTCTTCAAGGTGCTTCATTTAAATGCACGGGGCTGAGGTGTACCTACCGGTACAGTTATAAAAGAAAAAAATCACTACTTCGTTCCTGGAGGATTAGGAAGGAAAATTCCACTATTTCGTTTCTGGAGTAGTACGCAAGGGGCTGAAGAGATCACGCAAAAGTGTTTCTATCACTTAGAAAGATGTATGTTTCCTAGAGAATTGTTTGACTCACTGATTCTTTAGTTTCAGATTCTTGGTAAAGCCAAGTAATTGACGGTACAATGTTTCATTTTTATACATTTTATATTATGTATGTTCCAATTTTACTGAATTTGCTATACGTACGAGAAAAATCGTAATTTAAATTTATTTTAAAATTTAAATTCTTGAATTTGGATTATTTAATATTTTAATGTATTTAAAGGTAAGAGGTATAAAACTAAGTAAACAAAGCCACAGAACTCGTTACAAATAAAGGATTGTGGTGGCGATTAGTAAATGTACAGATGCTTGCAGCCTGAACGCTTAAAGGCATAATAGTTTATAGTAAAGATGTTTAATATCATAATAATTTCGTTAGCGTTTTCGTAAACCTGTATATTATTACATGAAGACGCTACATAAAGGAGCTTTTCAGCGTCAGTGGAATGTAAATTATCAATAAATTCAATGCAGTATCAATTCAATTCTCGCTCTCTCTGCAATGTCTTTATAAAACTGAATAAAGCATAATAAGTTGTTGGGAATTTCTTTTACTAATTTTACTTCTTTGTAACTCTATGCATGTGTTATAGGAAAGCAGATAGAACTTCTGCAATCATTACAGGAACTTCATCTAGGGACTGACAAGATATTGTGTAAATGAATGCATGTACTTTCTTGAATGAGGCAAAGAAAGGATACATCGTATATACAGCGCATGTGAGAGGTCACAATCTTACATGAATGTATTTGTTGAATGTGCTCAAATTCAAAGATGTTATTCTAGCAAATAGAAAGTTGACGCAATCCATCCTCAGAATGAGTTTAATCCGAATGATATTTTGATAGCAAAATCATACGTATACACTGACTAACAGTGACAATGCAACACCAAGGAGGAGTGGTTCGAAAGGGATGAAAGTTGGGGAAAAAACAGAGTAGGCAGGTTATGCAGGTTACACAATGCGCACGGCATCGACTCAGTAGGATGTAGGACCACCGCGAGCGGCGATGCACGCAGAAACACGTCGAGGTACAGAGTCAATAAGAGTGCGGATGGTGTCCTGAGGGATGGTTCTCCATTCTCTGTCAACCATTTGCCACAGTTGGTCGTCCGTACGAGGCTGGGGCAGAGTTTGCAAACGGCGTCCAATGAGATCCCACACGTGTTCGATTAGTGAGAGATCCGGAGAGTACGCTGGCCACGGAAGCATCTGTACACCTCGTAGAGCCTGTTGGGAGATGCGAGCAGTGTGTGGGCGGGCATTATCCTGCTGAAACAGAGCATTGGGCAGCCCCTGAAGGTACGGCAGTGCCACCGGCCGCAGCACATGCTGCACGTAGCGGTGGGCATTTAACGTGCCTTGAATACGCACTAGAGGTGACGTGGAATCATACGCAATAGCGCCCCAAACCATGATGCCGCGTTGTCTAGCGGTGGGGCGCTCCACAGTTACTGCCGGATTTGACCTTTCTCCACGCCGACGCCACACTCGTCTGCGGTGACTATCACTGACAGAACAGAAGCGTGACCCATCGGAGAACACGACGTTCCGCCATTCCCTCATCCAAGTCGCTCTAGCCCGGAACCATGCCAGGCGTGCACGTCTATGCTGTGGAGTCAATGGTAGTCTTCTGAGCGGACGCCGGGAGTGCAGGCCTCCTTCAACCAATCGACGGGAAATTGTTCGGGTCGATATTGGAACAGCCAGGGTGTCTTGCACATGCTGAAGAATGGCGGTTGACGTGGCGTGCGGGGCTGCCACCGCTTGGCGGCGGATGCGCCGATCCTCGCGTGCTGACGTCACTCGGGCTGCGCCTGGACCCCTCGCACGTGCCACATGTCCCTGCGCCAACCATTTTCGCCACAGGCGCTGCACCGTGCACACATCCCTATGGGTATTGGCTGCGATTTGACGAAGCGACCAACCTGCCCTTCTCAGCCCGATCACCATACCCCTCGTAAAGTCGTCTGTCTGCTGGAAATGCCTCCGTTGACGGCGGCCTGGCATTCTTAGCTATACACGTGTCCTGTGGTACACGATAACACGTTCTACAATGACTGTCGGCTGAGAAATCACGGTACGAATTGGGCCATTCGCCAACGCCGTGTCCCATTTATCGTTCGCTACGTGGGCAGCACAGCGGCGCATTTCACATCATGAGCATACCTCAGTGATGTCAGTCTACCCTGCAATTGGCATAAAGCTCTGACCACTCCTTCTTGGTGTTGCATTTGCTCTGTCAGTCAGTGTAAAAACCCCAATTAACAAGTCCATCTATTAGAGGACTATTGACGATATTCTGTATTGACCTTTTCACGACAGGTATGAGACAAGCATATTTATCATTCACAGGTTACCTCCTACAATATATAGTCTGCCATGTACGCTTTGGAAAACTTTTACTCTGCGAACTTCAAGAAACTGATTTTGTTCGTCTCGTAGTAGCAGCTTCCAGACACGTTCCCAGCAATGTCGCATTCAGACCACGAGTAGGTTTGATCAGAGCTTGGCGGGTGCGGTGTTAATTGCATTTATCCCGAGGGATAACGGTTTATTGAAGGATTAGTTCCAGACTGTTTTCCAATCCCGTGAAGGGGAAGCAATCAAGTCTGCCGTTCTCTCTGGGGATTATTTTGAGGTAGACTTAATATTTCGCTTACTTCATACTCAGAAGACACATCCAATTGTTATTTACAAACTTCCGGAGATTGGATGCTAACGATAAAGAAAGTGGAGCAGATTGCGTTTATGGCACAGGAATAACCTGTATCAGAACTGTAAATACCGAGCTTCTCAACCTACTCTGTATTCCTTACATTTGCGTAATCTGAATAAGTTCATGGGATATGCTTACAGAAAGGAGGGCTGAGCCCACAAAGGTATGGCAATAAGAAATGTAAACCTGAGCTCGTGATAATTAGAAAAGAAGGATGATGGTGGGGGTTATGATGATGTTTTAAAGAGTTGTGTAAAATAGTTTTTTCTTTTGCAATTTGCTATACGTCGCACGGACACAGATAGTTCTTGTGGCAACGAGGGGATAGAAAACAGAGGAATAGGAAAGAAGCGACCGTGACCGTAATTAAGGCATTTGCCTCGCATGAAAATGGGATATCTCACAAAACCATCTTCAGGGCTGCCTTCAGTGGGCTTCGGACCCAGAATCTCCCGAATGCAAGCTGACAGCTACGTGACTCACACCGTGAAGCCATTCACTCGGTGTAACGTCAAATAGATCTTTGTAACAACTCAATCTATAACTTATATATAAAATAACAGTTTTGTCCGTACATTGTTTAGAGTTTAAAAAGGATGGTATTTCTGTAGCAGCCGGGTCACCAGTAACGGGGAATTGTAATTTTTACTTTTCCGTAATTTCTGTCTGTCTGTCTGTCTGTATGTATGTATGTATGTATGTATGTATGTATGTATGTATGTATGTACACGCATCACGAGAAAACTGCTTAAGAGAATTGAATGAAAATCGGTATTCGAAGTCGGTGAATAAGTTGCTGCAATCTAGGCCATAAATCAATGTATTCACGCTGAGTGAAATGGTAGCTTAGGGGAAGGCCTAAAAGTTAATTCTCAAATATTTATGTTATTAATGGTGATATTTAATGAAAATTGATAGGAAAAAATCTGGAAATAAGTCGATACAATCTAGGCTGTAAATAATTGTACTCACAATGAGAAAAATGGTAGTTTAGGGGAAGGCCTAAAATGTAATTCTCAAATATTTCTGTTATTTGTAGTCCTATGAATAATTTTATTCACGCTGTGTGAAATGTAGTTTAGGGGAAGGCCTAACATTTAATTCTCAAATAGTTATGTTATTAGTGGTTGTATCTATAAATATATATTACTAAAGATATATAGTAAATTTCCGATCATTTATGTCTCATACATGGTTACCTTACCGGCTATGATCACAGAGATATTCATGAATTTGGATTTTTGTTGCTATGTCCATATCAGCGAAAAAGTAACGAGAAAATTTGTAAACAGTTTTTAATGAAAATCGGTATGTGAAATCGGAGAATACGGAACTACAGTCTACGCTATAAAATAATTTTATAAGACGTCCTAATATCACAGAGTCGAAAGAAAACTAAATGTGAAGGACTACAATGTAGAAAGCTCATAAAATTGATCAACAATAGCATTACGTTGACTATTGTTTTTTGTGATGTTCTTTGTGTCCTCTGTTACCACTCATCTTCGATAGATAGGATTACTGCTGTGTACCGAGTATTTTTTTAAAATTTGCTTTACGTCGCACCGACACAGATAGGTCTTATGGCGACGATGGGATAAGGAAGGGCTAAGAGTGTGAATGAAGCGGCTTAGGTGTGAAAATCGGGAACCATGGAATACCATCTTCAGGACTTCCGACAGTGCGGTTCGAATCCACTATGTCCCAGATACAAGCTCACAATCGCGCGCCCCAAACCACACGCCAACTCGCCCGGTCGTACCGAGCGTAACAACCTGCCTGAATATTGGCGGGAAGTAGATGGAGAGTTAGATAACTTTCTTCTTTAGCATGCCATTCCTCTGTTTCATAAATTTTCTGATACTACTGGTGTAACACACTGGTTCATCATAGCATTCGAGCTATTCGCTCCTTAATGTGAGGCACTGATTGGAATGAGCAGTGTGCATATTAAACGGAATAATGGCAGAAGAGTGCGGTTTGCCCTTTGATCGAGTATTTTATATGATAACATTGCTTTTAATCGCTACATTCCTACTGACGTTTTTGTAATGACTTCAGTTAGGAAAACTACAACGGCAGTCTTTCTGAAAATCCCAAAGCGAAGCACAGGTACATCAGCTAGTAGGGAATAAGATGTCAAAAGAAAGGATTAAATGGAAAGGGAAGGTGAAAGAGGCAGGCAAATATGAAATGGGCGGGAAAATTAACAGAAAGGGAAAGGGACGGTAAGTAGCAAGAAGGAGATTATCCACCAAAGAAGGGTAAGCTTTCTAAGAACAGCTTGGTTTAAATGTCCATATGGGCAAATATCATGTCAACAAGGGATGTCATTTTCATGCAACAGACATTCGTAATTCTTGTTGCAAAATCATATATAGGCCTACCCATGGCGTTAGTCCCCACCACTTCGACTGGAAAATTTGCTCTTACAACCTGTAACGGTGTTCAAAATACATGAGATCATCCAGTTTCTATGAAGTCAACAAGTATGCTAGTTGTAATGATATTACTCCAGCCCAGGCCACTGGCCCATCGGGGATTAAAGCAGCCATAATACATCTGCAAGTACTTAGGATAACTGTCGCTCAGCATCCCAAAACAACACATGCCGTGTCATATGTGCCCAAAATACATCATTGCAATGAAAATACACGCAAACAAGGCTCACACACAAACATATTGCCTCATCATGCTCACCACTAGGCAACTCTACATATAACTGTAATGTACTGCTGGTAACGGGAACATTTAGCAAAACACCCCTTGACACCAATGCCTCGATGAAAATATGGGAACATAAAATCCAAGATATTCTTATCAACAAATCTACTGACCGAGCTCGATAGCTGCAGTCGCTTAAGTACGGCCAGTATCCAGTAGTCGGGAGATAGTGGGTTCGAGCCCCACTGTCGGCAGCCCTGAAGATGGTTTACCATGGTTTCCCATTTTCCCACCAGGCAAATGTACCTTAATTAAGGCCACAGCTGCTTCCTTCCAATTCCTAGGCCCATGCCAGGGAAATTAACCAATGATGGTTAAAATTTCTCACCCTGCGTGAAATCGAACCCGGGACCCGTCTGACCAAAGGCCAGCACGCTAACCATTTAGTCATATTGACATAGTACAAACAAGTGACAGCTACAGCTAGGAAACCTCCAAAGCAACGACAGCCTCAAACGGATTATATCGGTAATGTGTTATCCAAAAGAAAGGGGGTCTGAGATTGCTCTTGGTAAACTGTCATAGAGTGTAGTAAATAAACAATTAAAATTCAGTACATTGATGAAATCGTACAAGCCTGATGTGGTGATAGGAATGGAATCGTGGTTCAGAGAAGGGGTGGGTAATAGAGAAGTATTTCCAGAAGGGTATACAGCCTATCGCAGAGAGCGAGGAGATAAAATGGGAGAGGGTGTTTATTCCGGTGAAGGAAACTTATTGTTCACTTGACTGGTTTACCTATGAAAGGGATGAAATATTAGGGATAAAATTAGTTTGTGATAATGTAACGTGCACACTTTAAAATACAATGACACTGTGACGTGCGATAATAAGAACGGTGACGATGCAATTATTTAAAGGTTAGGTTTGGGTTACACTTAGAGATGTCACGATAATTAGTTAAAATTCCAAGAGATATACTCAGTTACAGTTAGGTTGATTACAAGTACACGGTGAGGTCCTATTAGAACTCAGACAGTATCCGTAGCACTGCTACACTAAGCCTGACTATAGACACGCAGTGATGGACGGGTTAGGTCAGTACATAAACTAGAGAGAGTTTGGTACATCGATATGAAAACACTTTTAGCACACTAAGGAGCTAGGACACCAAACATAACACTAGTAGCTCAGAGCGACTCACTAGTTAATAATCCTTTGGTACCAAGGTATCTGGTAAGTCTCGAGACACAGTGATGTAGTAGGCGTTTGTCAAGTGACAGTTCAAAGGCAGTAAGTATTCCGGTGTACAGCAATTACCGAAGATAATGCACCCAGAAAATCCAAGTAACTTATCACACAGAGTCACCACATAGAAACAGCGAAAGCAATAAGTAAATGCCAGTTTTTATTAAAAAACAAACAACTTACCTCGAGGATAGTATGTAGAAGGTGCTTTTGGATCTTTGCAACCGTGACCAATAGTGTTACAGTATCATGGTAATCTAACAATTAGTGCACTTTCATAAACACGAAAGGATAAGCCGAGGTTTTAGGAATATAGAAATTTAATTTAAACACAAAATGAAATACTACACCAGGTTGAACTAAACGAAGATTAATCAAGAGGTTTGCGAAATTAAAGATTCAAAGGGTGCAGCTAAAAATAATTTACATGAATTCACAATCACAAGGAGAGAAATGAATTCTATCCTTACCACGATGTTAATCTGGAAATACCTGCATAAATTAACAGGACACAGAAAACAGGAAAAGCCCCAAAACGCGAAACATGAAAAACCTCACAAACCAGAGGTACAGCACGGGCACAATAAAAATGGTTAACTCGAGAAATAGCAGAATACAGTTTTAAGAAATAAATTCAACGTGTGACACCACAGGGCCAGTGGAGACCAGAAATGGGAAACACGGTAATATATTTACCAATACTTCAGGAGCGTATCGGCGGGAGCAGGAATAACTGCTCGATATAATATTTCATAGGTTAGATCATATGCCCATAATCAGAACGGCATCACAAGCGCAGAGGAGTAATTGCAATAAAATTCCACACCGACTCAACCAGAGCCTTACAGGAAACGGAGAAGTTACTCCCAAATTCAACACTTCACGTACCCAAATCACAATAGAGATCGCACGGATCTCACTAAGAAATCAGTTACCGGGGAGAAATAAAGAAATCAATAATAATAATTCCCCAAAATTCCAAGTCAAGTTCACAAGAACCAACAGTAAACGTACCCGTGTCAGTTTCCAGCAAAAACATTAGTCAACTCATTCAATCGAACAATGTCAATCGATCTCAATCACAATAAAAGTCACCAAGGCAACCGTGAACTAAAATTAAAATTAGACGGTCAACGAGAAACCAAACACCGTTGAAGGGATTGGAATTCATTTTTCTCAGCTCCGTTAAGAAATAACAATTTACCACCCAGGGTGGTTGGTGATAAAGGTTTAAGCTTATAGATCTGTTAGGCATATTTAGCTTGCCAAGTTTGAAATGGGTATAACCCTATACAGAATTACATTCATTCAATAGAACAACTTTGATACCTTGCATAATGGGAAGGTTAAATTAGCATAGCTGACCACTGAAAAATAAAACCGAGAACCAGAAGAAAATGAGTTTTTGAAAAGGGGTCAGTTATGGACTAGCGAGAATGACGGCTCCGAAGGAGAATCAGAACAGAAAAATATAACGCAAGTTGAATTTACGTAAATAAAATAAGAATAGTCAAAAGGTCAGAACCTACCAAAATTACACCCCAAAAGGGGGAAAAATCCAGGGAAAACCCTGGATTAATATAAACCCTCACATGGCACGTCCGTCCCGTACAAGGACAGGAAACAAAAAATGCAAAATGGCTTCCACAACACTAATCAAGGCCCCGCCGTTATCGCTAGTAATAGGGAGCGAGTGGAGGGGGAAGGAGGAAAATAGCCACAATGAGAGCAGCGTGATACAGAGGTACACAGACAAAGATATGTATACCTCTGCTAACAATTTAAGGAGGACATGTTTGAAGGAGATTAAACTTAAGGTATTAACCTTACAATAATATGAAGGAGGTAGGAATTATAGGAACATATAGGCCTGAAAGAGAGGAAAGAGATATGGAAGTATTTGAGCAAATAATAGATTACACTCATAAAAACAATAATAATGATGTGGTAATAACTGGGGCAGATCTAAACTTGCCTGAAGTTGAATGGAATGGAGCTGCAAGTGAAGCCCATGAACAGAAACTGGCAAATAAGTTAATTTGGGAGGGAGGATATACACAAGTAGTACAAGAACCGACTCGTCTCAATAACTTACTAGATTTATTCTTGGTTAAACCATGGGAAATTGTTGATAAAACTGAGGTAATTGAAGGAACAGGTGACAATAAGGCTGTAATAATGGATGTAGGACTGGTACCAAAAAGGCTTAATAAGAGGGTCACACAAGACAAGAAACTGTACAGAGAAACTAAAGTTGATGAATTTGGGACTTACCTTAAATCACAATTTAGTTGTTGGATGAGTGAAGGGAGTAATGTGGATACACTTTGGGCTAAATTTAAAGGAATCATTCTGAAGGAGAGAAGAGATTTGTACATGTTAAGAAGGGCAAAATTACCTCAGACCCTGTTTATTATACAAGGGAAATAGGAAAATTAAAAAGAAAATGTAGAATAGTGAACAGGAAAATCAAAGAGGGTAAGGAGAGTAGAGAAACTAGAAAACAACTAATGGGGGAACTGAATAGAGTAAAAAAAGGAAGCAACAGAGAATTATATGAATGGCATACTTCAGCAGGGTTATGACCACATACGGAAATGGAAGAAACTGTATTCATATATCAGGAATCTAAAAGGAAAAGGAATCCAAATTCCTACAATGGTTGGGGAAGGGGGTGAACACTATTTAACAGATACTGAGAAAGCAAACCTATTTAGTTGAGAATTCAGATATTCAGTAGAAGATTGTCAGAAGTTGGAAACTGAAACAGAAGATAGGGAGGGAGAGACACGTAGGAAAACAAGAAGCTTCTCATTCACAAATGAAGATATTTTCAGAGAAATCCAGCTGCTTCAGCAAGGAAAAGCAGCAGGAATTGATCAAATTACTGGGGAGGTATTAAAGACAATGGGGTGGTACATAGCGCTTATTTAAAATTTCTCTTTGACTATGTCATAAATAATAGTGTAATGCCAAAGGAATGGAAGGAATCTATAATAATACCAATTTATAAAGGAAAGGGTGATAACAGGAAACCAGAGAACTACAGACCAATCAGCCTGACCAGTATAGTTTGCAAAATACTGGAGAGTTTAATATCAAAGTACATCACATGGATATGTGATAATAAAAATTGGTTCATTAGGAGCCAGTATGGATTTAAAAAGAAATTTTCTTGTGAGGCAATACAGGTGGGATTTCAGCAGGACGTATAAGAACAGTTGGATTCAGGAGGCCAGTTAGATTGCATAGCCATAGATCTTCCCAAAGCCTTTGATAGAGTGGAACATGGAATATTATTAAAGAAATTGGAGGGAGTAGGATTGGTCGTAAGGGTTACACGTTGGATAAAACCATTTCTAAAATCAAGGGTTCAGAAAATCAAAGTAGGAGGTAATGTATCACAGGAAGAGAAATTTGGAAGGGAATTGCACAGGGTAGTATAATCGGTCCGTTACTTTCCTTCATATACGCAAATGATTTAGGGAACAATATAATATCAAAAAATCAAAATGTGTGCAGACGACATAATTGTTTATAGGAAAATAAATAACATTGAGTATTGTTCAAAATTACAAAGGGACCTTGAGAGTATCCAACAGTAGGTTGAAGAAAATAATATGAAGGTTAATGGAGGCAAGTCAACTGTTACAACATTTAAAACAGGAGTTTTAAAACTGAATTTGAATATACTTTGGATGGGGTAGTTATCCCAAAATATGGCAAGTGCAAATACTTAGGTGTAAGATTAGAAAGTAATTTGCACTGGAAGGGTCAACTGGATGACATTGTTGAGAAAGTATACAGATCGTTACATGTCATAATGAGGCTACATAAAGGATGCAACAAAGAATTAAGAGAGAAAAGTTACTTAAGTATGGTTCGTCCATTATTAGAATATGCGAACAGTGTTTGGGATCCTCAACAATAATACCTAATAAAAGAAATAGATAGTGTGCAGAGGAAAGCAGCAAGGTTTGTAACAGGAGATTTCAGGAGAAAGAGTAGTGTATCAGGAATGTTAAAGGAACTTGGGTGGGAAACTTTAAGTAAGTGAAGGGAGAAATCTAGACTTATAGGAATATATACAGCCTATACAGGAGAAGGATGGGGAGATATCCGTAAGAGGCTTCAGTTGGAAAATAATTATATCGGCAGGACTGATCACAAGTATAAAATTAGAAGAAACTTTAGCAGAAGCGATTGGGGTAAATTTTCATTCACTGGGGAGGGCGTGAAGGAGTGGAACAGTTTACCAGGGGTAGTGTTTGATCCTTTTTCAAAATCTGTACAGATATTAAAGAAGAAAATAAACAGCAACAGAGAAAATAAATGAAATGTTAGAGGGCATTCAACCAGTGCAGGTTATTTTAAATAAAAAAAAAATATGTGTGAATTAAATTCAATCCGCTGATCTAAGGAGTTTGTAAGCCAAAGTAGGGGACTGCCTGTAGGGGTGAAGTACAGTGGGGACTTCGAGGGCCCTGAGACCGCAATGGTATCTGTGAAGGCCCTTCAATAACTCTGAAAAGTGGTGGAAAAAGGGGCTCTGGTTAACACGCAGCAGGTCGTTATGCTACTTATGTTCCAAAATAGGTAAAAAATAAATAAATAAATAAATAAATGGAAAGTAAATTTTAATCTTATACCAGTTGTATAGTATTATTTGAAGTAATTCCACATACTGTATATGAGTTTACTATATTTGTAAGTACGGATGAGCTGTGTGTTTAATAGAAAAACTGTTAGCGTAAATTGTATAATATTGCATTCTAGGAAAAAAATTCTCTTGTTAATCTAAAATTTAGTGCTTGACAATAATGTATTTTAGTGTACCATTTGCCACCGAGGTAGACACCTCATTTGCAAATAAAGAGATTTTGATTTGATTTGATTTGATTTGATTTGATTTGATTTGATTTGATTTGATTTGATTTGATTTGATTTGATTTGATTTGATTTGATTTGATTTGATTTGATTTGATTTGATTTGATTTGATTTGATTTGATTTGATTTGATTTGATTTGATTTGATTTGATTTGATTTGATTTGATTTGATTTGATTTGATTTGATTTGATTTGATTTGATTTGATTTGATTTGATTTGATTTGATTTGATTTGATTTGATTTGATTTGATTTGATTTGATTTGATTTGATTTGATTTGATTTGATTTGATTTGATTTGATTTGATTTGATTTGATTTGATTTGATTTGATTTGATTTGATTTGATTTGATTTGATTTGATTTGATTTGATTTGATTTGATTTGATTTGATTTGATTTGATTTGATTTGATTTGATTTGATTTGATTTGATTTGATTTGATTTGATTTGATTTGATTTGAAAACTTGTGTGTCCCAAAAACACTGCATGCAATTTTGCTACTATTAGCGAAGATGAGGCAAATAAAATTATAAAAATATAGGAGCTCCATTTTCACCGATTTTAAGGCTAGTAGTTAGGGAGTCTCTTCGAACGAGACTGCTAAGTGAAATGCCATTATTAAAACGTTACGAAGAAAACTGCATAATCTTCAGAATAAATTGTACCAGCACAAAGCTGACAACTCTGGCATGAACAAGCAGCTGTCCGTACTTCAAAATGAGTCCTAACAAGACCGGGCGAGTTGGCCATGCGATTAAAGGCACGCTGCTGTGAGCGTGCATCCGGGAGATAATGGGTTCGAATCCCACTCTCGGCAGGCCTCAAGATGGTTTTCCGCGGTTTCGCATCTTCACACCAAGCAAAGCTGGGGCTGTACCTTATTAAAGGCCACGGCTGCTTCCTTACATCTCCTTGGCCATTCCTATCCCATCGTCACCATAAGACCTTTCTGTGTCGGTGCGACGTAAAGCCCCCTAGCAAAAAAGCAAAAACGTATTAAGGTATTATAATAGCCACATTTTCTAGTAAATACTAGCTGAGAAGTTTTGTTTACAGCCTATTTCTCTTCCTGCGAGTAAAAGCCAGGTCAGCAGCCTCATACATTTTCAGGATCTAGGAGGGCTTAGGTGCCCTAAAAACATCATTTGCTGCGCTACTACAGGAAGTTATGAAATTCATATCCCGTGCCGTTCCTTGTCTGCCTCGGAAGAACTTGCTCACAAATTGTACACTTTTATTTCAATACATGTTTTTTCAGACAATTTAGCGTGGCAAATGCAAAAACTTTATAAACTTCCGGTTCTTCTTCTGCAAAAATTCATGGAACCGGTCCTGGAGAACCTACCATTTTATCGCAGGAGCAGGAATGAATGAGTTTTGCAGCTTCACAAAGAGCCTCTCAACAGAGAAGTAGTGATGTTTTAATGAATGACTGTTAATTCATGATCTTTCTGTGAGTTGCAGATACACTGACTGACAGAGCAAATGCAACACCAAGGAGGAGTGGTTCGAATGGGATGAAAGTTGGGAAAAAAACAGAGACGGCACGGACGAATAATTGATGTTTATTTCAAACCGATATGCAGGTTACACAATGCGCACGGCATCGACTCAGTAGGATGTAGGACCACCGCGAGCGGCGATGCACGCAGAAACACGTCGAGGTACAGAGTCAATAAGAGTGCGGATGGTGTCCTGAGGGATGGTTCTCCATTCTCTGTCAACCATTTGCCACAGTTGGTCGTCCGTACGAGGCTGGGGCAGAGTTTGCAAACGGCGTCAAATGAGATCCTACACGTGTTCGATTGGTGAGAGATCCGGAGAGTACGCTGGCCACGGAAGCATCTGTACACCTCGTAGAGCCTGTTGGGAGATGCGAGCAGTGTGTGGGCGGGCATTATCCTGCTGAAACAGAGCATTGGGCAGCCCCTGAAGGTACGGGACACCGGCCGCAGCACATGCTGCACGTAGCGGTGGGCATTTAACGTGCCTTGAATACGCACTAGAGGTGACGTGGAATCATACGCAATAGCGCCCCAAACCATGATGCCGCGTTGTCTAGCGGTAGGGCGCTCCACAGTTACTGCCGGATTTGACCTTTCTCCACGCCGACGCCACACTCGTCTGCGGTGACTATCACTGACAGAACAGAAGCGTGACTCATCGGAGAACACGACGTTCCGCCATTCCCTCATCCAAGTCGCTCTAGCCCGGCACCATGCCAGGCGTGCACGTCTATGCTGTGGAGTCAATGGTAGTCTTCTGAGCGGACGCCGGGAGTGCAGGCCTCCTTCAACCAATCGACGGGAAATTGTTCTGGTCGATATTGGAACAGCCAGGGTGTCTTGCACATGCTGAAGAATGGCGGTTGACGTGGCGTGTGGGGCTGCCACCGCTTGGCGGCGGATGCGCCGATCCTCGCGTGCTGACGTCACTCGGGCTGCGCCTGGACCCCTCGCACGTGCCACATGTCCCTGCGCCAACCATCTTCGCCACAGGCGCTGCACCGTGGACACATCCCTATGGGTATCGGCTGCGATTTGACGAAGCGACCAACCTGCCCTTCTCAGCCCGATCACCATACCCCTCGTAAAGTCGTCTGTCTGCTGGAAATGCCTCCGTTGACGGCGGCCTGGCATTCTTAGCTATACACGTGTCCTGTGGCACACGACAACACGTTCTACAATGACTGTCGGCTGAGAAATCACGGTACGAATTGGGCCATTCGCCAACGCCGTGTCCCATTTATCGTTCGCTACGTGCGCATCACAGCGGCGCATTTCACATCATGAGCATACCTCAGTGACGTCAGTCTACCCTGCAATTGGCATAAAGTTCTGACCACTCCTTCTTGGTGTTGCATTTGCTCTGTCAGTCAGTGTATAACTGAGAAAGCTGGAAGTTGTAAATAGGCATAAAGGGGGTTCAGTACATTCTCTCATCTTTAGAATAAATGCATATAATGAACTGATATGTAGGGTGCTACACATTTATCAATGGAGGCTGTCTCCCAGTTGGCGGCTATCTGTGACTGGAAAAGGGGACTTGAAATCTAGTCCACTAATTCATGATCTCAGCCGTTCGTCCATTCATTCATTCATTCATTCAAGCTGCTTTACGTCGCACCGACACAGATAGGTCTTATGGCGACGATGGGATAGGAAAGGGTTAGGAGTGGGAAGGAATTGTCCATGGCCATAATTAAGGTATAGCCCCAGCATTTGCCTGTTGTGAAACTGGCAAACCATGGAAAACAATCTTCAGGGCTGCCGACAGTGGGTTCGAACCTACTATCTCCCGAATGTTGGATACCGGCCGCACTTAAGCGACTGCAGCTATCGAGCTCGGTCATTCATTCGTCAATGAATACTCTCTCCCCAGTTAGTGGCTATAGTTGAGCATTCATTCATTCAGGGACGGCCACAATTCAATCATGAAGTCATTCGTTCGCTAATTCACATAGCCATTCAATTCATTCATAATATATGTTGGAATTGTTGGATAAGATTTCTGACACAAAAATAAGCACTAAATAAACTTACGAAGGAGAAGATGAAGTGATATTGCGTATGTCTTTGAGCACCGGGAGTGTCCAAGGACAAGTTTGGCTCACCAGATGCAGGTCTTTCGATATGACGCCCGTAGATGTCCTGCGCGTCGTGATGAGGATGAAATGATGATGTAGACGACAGCTACACCCAGCCCCCGAGCCATCGGAATTAATCAATTATGGTTAAAATTCCCGACCCTGCCGGGAATCGAGCCCGGGACCCCTGTGATTAAAGGCCAGGACGCTAGCCATTTAGCTATGGAGCCGGAAAAGGAAAAGATAAATGTCCTAGACTATAAAACACTGTTAATAAGCACTAAATAAGCTCAGGAAGGAGCAGATTCATGTTGTCCTAGACTAGAAAATACTGTCAACGTCCACAACAAAATAAACAATATTTAGTATAGTAATAATGAAATAAATGTAAAAAGGAGAATGTAATGCATGTATTGAATTCAATGAATTGTAATAAACTAATTTCCCCTTCCCAGGTTCAGGTGACCCAGAACTAGGGGATGGGAGTGTTCTATTCTCTGTAGGGTGATAAAGCGCCATCCCGATGGCAGAGCGCTGAACTCTAGTGTTACCCAGTCACTGTGCGGCACCTTTCGGTCTTATAAAATAACGTAGGCAATGGTTATGTCTCTTCAGATGCTACTCAACTCCGCTAGATGGCACAACCACTGCAAAAATGTCCAACGGTGGGTTTACGATGGGCATTAAAGTATAAAAGTTGCAGAGTACAGTCAAGTTACATATGCATAGTTATACGTAAAGCAGGATTTTACACGTGCAACAATAAGAATCACTCTTGTAAATATTAAAAACCATGGCGAGGAATCGATGGAGTTCTCCTGTGTTCAATACCGGTGACCAATATAATTTGAGAATGGGTAGTAACACATGCATTACCCGGTTTAAGACAAATTTTTAAGTGGTCCTAATAGTCTGTACGTGTATAATGTAGTGAACTATTTAAAACACGTTTCAGCGTTTGATGACTGTTACAGTATTGTAAGAGTGAGATGAAATTACTAAACTTAGTACACACTGTGCCGGGAGGTACACCTCTACTCCGCTCATTCAAAATCAGCGCCTTAAGAAACTCCTCTATCGAACAAAAATGGATACTGATATAACACGAACTTAGAACATTAATCAGAAGATGTCACTACTGAAATTTTAAGTTATTTTGTTATTGTGTAGTTTCATAAACTGATTGAATTTCTCCTTTTTTGCTCTGCTATATATCAAGAAGTTTGGACATTTTTCCACAGATGACACTACCAAAAAACTTGATCATGCACTCTGGTGCAAGGTGAAAGACCTTATAACTTTTAAAAATTTTGTATTTCTAGGTTGTCCATAATTGACTCTCTGTTCATTTATTTTTGGGTTGGCAACACGTCTTTTTCTTTCCGCCAGGTTTGAATCTAGCCAATCAGAAATTTTTGTAATTAATTTGCAACCAATCCCGCATTTCTTGTTCGCTTTGAATTCACCAATAAATTTTGAGAGGGCGAGTCTGGATTAGTCTTGAATTCTCTAGAACCTTCCCTGAGGGTATATAAATAGCGGCTTTTCGTGTTTCCTTGCCAATTGATCATCGTCTTTCTTTGTGTGCGTTAAGGCAGGAGGCCGGTCCGCCTCTTTCTTCGGCCAGCTGAACATCTATAAGGTAATGGCCACATAAAATTATATCTTTCTTGCTGCCTCCACTACTTTATCTGAGGGGAAGGTCCGAATCTTTAACTACGTAACCTACTTTTCTAAACTGTAACTTTTCTTTCGGCTAATGTAAAAACTTCATAAAATCTTTAATTGTAAATCGGGGATAGAGAGTGAGTTACCCTCTCGAGCTCCCCTTCATCTTGATTTGAGGTGTCTGCGATTTTGCAACCTTTTTGTAATGTATTAAATTTATTCCATTCTAGCCACCAGAGTAGTTTGGGAATAGCCGCAGTTTCGTCGAACGAGAACCCTATAGGTTTTAATATTTTATTATCTGGAGCGCAGTGTTCGCCTCCATTCAGTTTGTGTTCGGGCAGTGTATTTATCCTGTTTTTTTTTTCGCAAAGGCCCTGTAGGTTGGGTACGAGATACCTCTGTGTAATAATATTTCAATTTGTAAATAGTGCCATGAGCGGCCAGAGATTGTCAGATTTCCATGTGATGTTGCCTTGAGTAGGCTGGGAAAAATGAGAGCCTTTTAGCTCTTTTTCAAAGTTTTGCAACAGTAATGTGTGCCTTTGGGAGGCTAGATATCGTAATTTAGGGAGCAAGTGCTCTTGAATTAGGGGATTTCTGCCCTTAACTACATAATACCACTTTCAATTGTAAATTTGTAACCTAGGAGCTTGTAGCCCAGAATTGTCAAGGTCTGAATCTTGAATTCCCCAATTTATGAAATTGTCATTGTACCTGATGTTTCATTGTTATGTTTATTCGGTGAAAAATTGTTTTGAAGTTATAAAAGAAATATAATCTTCAGTTCAATTTTTAAATTAATTTTGATATTGTAGATAAACCCATTCACCCCGGCACCTTCTTTAACGTCTTTCTACTCCACGGGTATTCCCGTAACACACACATTTCACAATGTCGAACCTATGGCGATTTTACACAAGGGAAACTTCAGGGGAAGACAAATACAACAAAGAAAGACAGGCTAGTGGTGATTCCAAAAATATGCCATTTTCCATTGACGGAAAAATGGACTCTATAAGGAGAAGAAGAAATAACAGAATAAAAAATATATTTGTAAATGGAAAAGTATAAAATCGTGGATGTGATTTTTGTGCTTAGAAGAAGAGGGAGCAAGTGCATATTCTTTGGTTATTCTCCTCTTTGAATCCTCTTGCGGCTTGCAGGAAGTACAGATAACGCATTCTTTCTCTCCACCCACAGGGAGAAATAGAAAGAAATATGCAGCATCATGATCTATGTCCAACAAAATGGCAGCTCATCCAGCACAAAACATTCACACGCCATGTCGCAAGATAAACTCGCCTATCAAGATCCAACAAAATGGTCGCTGATTTAGCAACAATTTTATGGCCCTAAATATTCACTAGATACGTTTTGCGAGAAAAACACTTCATCTTGCGGTGACGTTGCCAGGCGTAAGGGATTTTACAGTAACCAAGAAACACTGTTAAAGTCTAGAACAACGCCAGTCAAAGACTGCAGAAACTCATTTAGAACACGGCGCCACGGAAGCAGAGTACTGGCGCACGGTAATAACGTAAGGAAGATGATGACGAAGACTGGTTGCCGCTTTATCACGTTGTCGGTTTTCTGTCCACGCTAAATTGATGACGCAAACTCCAGGATTCATACCAGTGCAAGCAGATTCGGTGTGAGTTCCGATGATGAGTCCATAGACGTCGGTACTCCTGATGAGTAGTTAATCGCATGCACCGTCTCGACCATGCATCATGGGAAGAGTGTCGGTTTGCGTATCGCCATGACTGAGAGCCATGCACATCCATTGGTTAGCGAGCAGGGCTGCAATAGGTCATGGATGGCAAAGAAGACGATCGAATATACTGTGGTCGTCTGAGAATAAGTCGCATTGTTTCGACTTAAAAAGTGCATGGCTTCCGCACATGCGCCAATCTCAAGTCTCTGGGCCTGACAATAAACATCCGTTCCGTCCGCGCTGACTGTTACGAACTGCGCTGCTGTCGTGAAGTTTCAAAGTAGTCGTGCAATTGTGCTTTAGTTACACATTTATCGTAAGTGCTGCATAATGAACAGTTTAATCATGAATATGCCTTGATTCAGAGAGCTCGTATTGTCTGTCAGGACTGATGTTTGTATCCAAGTGTCTAGTATCTGTTACTTGTGCGCACTTACAAGCTGCCGCGACTCCTCCTCAGACGCTGTGCACTCACTCTGTGACATAATATAAATCAACTGCATATATTTCCTTCTTCTTCTTTTTCTACCGCTTTTCCCACACTTGTGGGGTCGCGGGTGCCAACTGTGTCGCACATGTGGATTTGACCCTGTTTTACGGACGGATGCCCCTCCTGATGCCAACCCTATATGGAGGGGTGTAATCACTATTGCGTGTTTTTGCGGTGGTTGGTAGTGTGTGGTGTGAATATGAAGAGAAAAGTGTTGAGACAAACACAAAACCCAGTCCCAGAGCCAGAAGTATTAATCAGAGGAGATTAAACTCCCTGACCCTGTCTGGAATCGAACTCGGACCCTCTGAACCAAAGGCATCAACGCTGACCATTCAGCCAATGAGTCGGACAACTGTATATCTTTTATTTATTGTAATAATTTTTATTATAACTGAACCAAATGGAATATTATGATACTTTAATTATTATAACCCAGATGTTTAAAGACTAGTAGGTTAGGATACAAACTTATTTGGACCAGTAACGAGTATCTTGTCCGACCCCGCGGTATAGGGTGCAACGCGTCCGCCTGTCACCCGGCGGCCCAGGGTTCGATTCCCAGCCGGATCAGGGTTTTTAATTGTACATGATTAATACCCTGGTCTGGGGAATAGGTGTCTATGTCGTCCTTAATGCCCTTTACTCACATTCAACACTTTACACTTCCGCAATTTCCAAATACACGCAGGTTCATAACACATGGTGCGATCTAGGGGCAAAAGATCTTCTTAGGTCGACGCATCGAATAAATAGAATTTTAAAAGACGAGTTTCTTTCGGCCTGCACTACACTTCTGTAATAATTTGCATAAATACTGACGATATGGCCTTAAGAGAAATTTAGAAAGGGAATCACAGTCCAAGGAGAGGAAATCAAAACCTTGAGATTTGCCGATGATATTGTTATTTTATCTGAGACTGCAGAAGATCTTGAGAAGTTGCTGAATGGTATGGATGAAGTCTTGGGTAAGGACTACAAGATGAAAACAAATAAGTCCAAAACAAAAGTAATGGAGTGCAGTCGAACGAAGGCAGCTGATATCGGAAATATTAGATTAGGAAATTAAGTCTTGAAGGAAGTAGATGAATATTGTTACCTGGGTAGTAACATAACTAACGATGGCAGAAGTAAGGAGGACATAAAATGCAGTATAGCACAAGCAAGGAAGAGTTTTCTTAAGAAAAGAAATTTGCTCACTTCAAAAATTGATATAGGATTTAGAAATATGTTTTTGAAGACTTTCATGTGGAGCGTGGCATTGTATGGAAGTGGAAGATAGACGATAACTAGCTCAGAAAGAAAGAGAATAGAAGCTTTTGAAATGTGGTGTTACAGAAGAATGCTGAAGGTGAGATGGATAGATCGAATCACGAATGAAGAGATACTGAATCGAATTGGTGAAAGGAGATCGATTAGGCTAAATTTGACGAGAAGAAGAGATAGAATGATAGGACAAATCTTAAGACACCCAGGACTTGTTCAGTTGGTTTTTGAAGGAAGTGTGGGTGGTAAGAACGGTAGGGGTAGACCAAGGTATGAATATGACAAGCAGATTAGAGCAGATGTAGGATGCAATAGTTACATAGAAATGAAAAGGTTAGCACAGGATAGGGTGGCATGGAGAGCTGCGCCAAACCAGTCTGTGGACTGATGACTCAAACAACAACATGGCCTTAAGGGGTGGCGATTATTGTTTTAAGAGGAAGTACAACTGGGCAACCATCCCCTGTTAACACTAATCAGAGAGAATAACGGAAAGGGGCACGACAACTTCGAGAAATGAAAGTATCGGCTAAAGAAAGACAAGGGCCGCGAAGGGCGTGAAAATGAAACCTAACACCGTCGATGTCGAAAAACAACAAGCTTTGACCAAGGGAGGCCCGATAGGATAGATGAAAGTTTCTGTGTTTATGGGATGAGGGTTCCCCTTGGGGATCATTGAACGTACCTTCATTGGGGAAATCACATAATATGATTATAAAGAAAGGGTGCATGGTTATGAGGGTAATTAGGGGTTGTAGTAAGGATGTAAAGGAGAATGCATATAATTTGTGGTAAGATCCCAACTAGAGTATGGTTCAAGTGTATGGGACCCTCACAAGGATTACTTGATTCAAGAACGGGAAAAAATCCAAAAGAGAGGAGCTCGACTTGTTCTGGGTGATTTCCGACAGAAGAGTAGCTGGGTAGACTTGGGAGAAAGGCGACGAGCTGCTCGACTAAGTGGTATTTTCGGAGTTGTCAGTGTAGAGATGGCTGGAATGACATTAGTAGAAGAATACGTTTGAGTGGTGTCTTTAAAAGTAGGAAAGATCATCAAAATATGAAGATAAAGCTGGAATTGAAGAGGACAGTTTGCGGCAAATATTCTTGTATAGGAAGGGGAGTTACGGATTGGAATAACTTACCAAGGGAGATTTTCAATAAATTTTCAGTTTCTTTGCAATCATTTGAGGAAAGGCTAGGAAAACAATAGTAGGGATTCTGCCACCTTGGCGACTGCCCTAAATGCTGATAAGTGGTGATTGATTGATACAAAAGTGAGGATCCTGACAGAAGTAAGTGGAAGCAAAGGCCCCGTGTCCGCCAAGTCACACTCCCTACGTAAGTGTTCCTGGGACGAAATGTGGTCTATAATAACCTCTACATTTTATGTTGCGCCCAAACACGTAACTGTAAAGTGGTCTAGAAGCCACTTGCTGCTCGCTGAATAAGTTTGCATTCTCACCTATTAATGCTTAGAAATCCGGGCTCTAGAATATGCACGATTGATTGAACCTGCTACGTTGATTTGAACTGTTTCCATTCACACGAGAAATGTGCGTTAAAAGGGAAACGTGCCAGCGTGTACCAACTCTGCCCGCTCCACTTTGTGATGAAATATATTAGCATTCATTTTCACTACACCAAAATTTGTTCGTTATTTGTCATATCTGCACATCGCAAGAATAAAATGAAGGTATTCTTTTCTTTTAATTCACCGTGTACGTTTACGTTTTGAAACACATAAAATAAAAATACGTGAACTCACCTCAGTAGACAATATAACGTATGTCTTTCTTACCTGGAGAACGTATTAGAGTTTGTTCTGTTATTCATGCTCCAGGATTGGACCGAACGAGTTGATGGGCTGCACAGCGATCGGGTCGAGTTTCATCGGTATTGGACGAGATCACTGGCTGGAGATGCTGGACAATCCTCGTAGACCTGTTGCGCAGTGGTACCCACTGTTGGAGACCGTCCCGGGTCAGATCCCCGTACCGCCCTCACAGACCCTGCCAGTCAGCCTGAGCTGTCTTAATGGAAGGTAACGGTATTGACCCCAGTATACATAGTATAGAAGTTGGTGACTTTGGACAGTTGGAAATTTCAAATCATCGTAAATAATTAAAGAGCAACATAACATTCTTGTCCTGACCTATTTTAAAAAACGAAATATCATAGCAGTCAACTCTTACTCTTGTTTAATTGTTAAAACGCATTCCGTCGAAAGTCACCTTCCAGTTGGGGTGACTTTGGAGCTTTATTTTGAATACAAGTGTAAACCAATATTTCAGCTTGTGTGACTTTGGTCACTGTTATTATTTTAACAAGTATATTTATAATCAGAGGTAAGAAATAAATTTCTCAATGTACTTAAAAGCAAATAAATTTACATATCCTTCTTACAGGAACAAAATCACTAACACTTAGACGACCAATATCAATGTCCTTCTGATACAGGCTTTACTTTACATCCATTGGAATTGTACAGTTCCTATTCACACTTACATCTGATAATGAATCTAAATACTCTCGCTTCTTAATCACCATCATATCTTCCAGTGAATTTATCTGGTTTTGCTTTGTTCCTTGAGGTTTAGGCTCTGGACCGCACGGAATGTTTACACGTTTTCCTGGACGGACTTTTATTTTCACTCTTTTCTGCCTAGTGCCAGAAGTTATCTCTCTGTTGTGCAGATCTATAAGCAATTTTTCAAAATGTGGAAGTAATGGTTACATTCATATCCTGGTAAGAGTCTGCGGTATCGGGGTTAGTATTATTCAACCATTTTCTGTACTATTAGGAATAATTCCTAGAGCCTTAAATCCTGAAATTTAAACCCCACAATAGAACCATTAAAATGCAAAATTATTTTATTAGTTTTATAAAATATATTTAACTTACAAATCATCGGCTTTGTTTTCAAAAGTTTGTACCCCACTTCTTCAGCTGTCTTCTGTGAGATGTAGGATCTCTGGAATCCCCTGCCTTTCAATGCTCGGACCTTCTTCTCCTTCCCCTTATGCGTCAGCTTGATACACGATTGTTTGAAGAAACATCTCCTTTGTGGCACTCTGATTGTTCATGGAGATATTGCTCTGAGTTTCCCCACCTTCTTCAGTTCTAGGTTCAGATTTCTCTTCAAAGCCCTGTATATTCAGTTTATGGCACATAATGACAACATGAGGGTTAGTGTATACGGGGCATCGAACGTGTGCCTTGCAAATCTTGGCTCTTTGTCTTAACTTCAGACAAGTAATACAGCAGATTTCTTTTGCTAGATTGTTACCCATTTCCTCGAAGGTCATTTCTTGAGCAAGGCGGCATTCCCTACTCTTGTGTGGTTTGCTGAAAAACACACACTTTTGCTTCTTGCCTTCAAATTTCGCAGAGAACAATGAACTCGCAGTTTGACTTCAGAAATGTTCCCTATTCCCTCCTCATGGTCTTTCCTATCGGTTAAACAGAATCATGCCTGCGCAAGGGTCATCCTTTGTCCTCCCTCCACTTCACGTTTGAGGAAATTAAGAAGAGCCACCAGTTTATCTTTTTGTGGAATGACAAAATCTTCATTCGCTGATGATCCATTTCTGAGCTGTAACCTTAAAACATCTTCAGATAAGCACGATTCTACGAGGGGGAATAACATTGACTCTTATTAATCGCTGTTTACACCTATCTATTATAGAAATCTTAACTTGGTCTCTAGTGTGCAATATGGGATGGCTATCCCTGATTATTCCTTCTTATGGGACATATTCTGCATAAGCTCCCTAACGTAAAACCCAGTCAAAAGATCGTCAACATCCAGACCGTTCCTTCATGCACCCTATAGCCTTAGAATAATTTTCGGCCGTGGTAGGGAAACTATTTACCAGTTCTCTGGCTCAACTGGCAGGTTCGGTGCACTGATTCAGATACTGAAATTTATCTTCAGATTGTATATTACAATCGCCATGGATTATTTCAAACATGCCCCGGAGTCCGAGCCAACCCTTTATATCCATCCAACTTGGCTAATTCCAACTTAAGTAGTTTTAAATTCCTAGCTGCAGACGAAATACCAGATATTTGATCTCTAACCATGCCGACATTTTCAGTACATAAATTCGTCATCTTTAACCTAAATTCATCCAAGACCGACTACAATATCTCAGCCCTTAATGGTACAATCTATTGGCTGGAAAATGGTGGAATTCCTGTTGGACGTAAGTGATGTGTAGTTCGCACATGGTTAGGTTTGTTAACATTGTGTTTAGGGAATACAAAGTACCAGTTCAACAATTTTATTGAAGTATAAAGTATATACGCAATTTTTGACGAGTAATTCATATTGTGTAGTGTTATTTGTGTAAATAATTGTGCTTAATAGAGTCTATTGTTGTGCTATAACGGTTGTAGCATTTCCAAAATGGATCGTTAGTGTTGCAAAGTAGGTTGTGGGTTAAATTATACTGTTACAGATACTTCAGTTTATAAATTCCTTGAATATAAAGCTTTAGGGGAGAAATATATAATGAATATACACCTGGAAAATTAAGTCAAAGGCCAAACCGTTAATGTATCGAACAAAGATATCTGGTTAGCATATATATCTTTCCAGAAGAAAGTGGTGACGAGTTAAATTTTTGAAAGTGCTGCGAACAAGATTTGATCTACTTTTGATGACCTTAGAACAAACTCCTGGTTGCACTTAACGTAGTAATGAAGGATGATACTGTTCATTTTATAAAGTACACGATGATGGTAGATTTGATGATATCCACATGAATTACTGTTTCGAAATGTCAAGTGCCTTGAATGTGAAGGTGTTTCCCAGGAAAATAGGTGTGTGTCAAGCGAGAAGTTCTGTATAACTGCTGGGACACGCTGTACGATTTGGTGAATGAATTTACAATTACGAACATCTTTCCACTTCCAGTGGGATTTATATCCTAGTGAATATTTTAGAGGATCTATTTATTACTGATAGTGATATGGATATTGTAAGATGTAGGAACACAGCATTTGCTTTGGAATAAGAGTGGAATTATTAGTTTCAGCTAAGGTACGGTTTACGCCAGAGATTCTGATACTGGCTGCTACAATTTATTACGCGTATCCATGAGAGTATCGGTTCATACAAAGAACTAACACTGTAATTCTACTTCACCATGTATACCTTCGATATAATAGATTCATAAGAATACTATTAAGGCTTGCTCTAAATTTGACAAGGAACTCCTTTTATCCCACAGCTATCGAGAGGCAGAAAGTAGCTCTATCAATAAGCATTTATCACAGCATAACACATCATTAGATTTTACATTATGAGTGTACTGTTATTTCTGAGGGCACTATCCAATTTCTGAATGCAATGTCTAAATAGTGCAACAACAAAGATGTGCGTAAAATATATGCTCACATTAAATTACTTTACTTTTCTACCGTAGCAATTCTCCCTTAATATTACTAACTGCTCAGTTAGGATTGCATTGACGGATATCGTCAAATCTACCACCATCCATCGTGTATCTTAATAAAACAAAAACTACCATCCTTTATTACTATGTTAAATGGAATCAGTTGCTTGTTAAAAATATTATCTGATTCATGCCATATTCATACAAATTTTAGTGAAAAATGGAAGGTTGTGTATAGGTACTTTAATTCAGGAACAGGTTCCAAGAAGGACATTCCAGGAATCATTAATGAACAAAGGGAGTTTGTATGTTAGGATTTTCAAAAGGGAGAAGTACTCAGTCAGCAGTATGTAAAGGTTGTTTGTTACAAGGATAATATCCAGATATAGGAGGTACTAATGCTAAAGAAGTATATTAATATTTACCTATGATAACAATGACATTTACAATTTGACACAAAATTTGAAACTTAGAAAAGTGGCTGGAATTTATAAGATTTCTGGGGATATACTAATGATAATGGGTTGGGATATAGTACCATATTTGAAGTACTTATTTGATTACTGTTTTCATGAAGTGCTATATCAAATGAATGAAGAGTTGCTATAATAGACCCTGTGTATAAAGGAAAGTGTGATAATTATAAAGCTGAAAATTACAGGCCAGTCAGTTTCTCATGCATTACATGTAATCTTTGTGAAAGCATTCTTTCTGATTAAATTAGACATGTTTGCGGGTTTAGGGAAGGTTATTCCACTGAAGCTCAACTTTTATTATTCCAGCAAGATATCTTGGATTCAGGAGGTCAAATCACGATTGACCTGTCTAAGGCGTTTGATACTGTGGAACATGGGAGAATACTGGCAAAAATGAGTGCAATTGGACTAGACAAAAGAGTGACTGAATGGGTTGCTATATTTCTAGAAAATAGATCTCAGAGAATTAGAGTAGGCGAAGCTTTATCTGACCCTGTAATAATTAAGAAGGGAATTCCTCAATGCAGTATTAATGGACCTTTATGTTTTCTTATATATATATAAGGGAAATGAGTAACGAAGTGGAATCAGGGATAAGGCCTTTTGCGGATGATGTAATTCCGTATAGAGTAATAAAGAAGTTACAAAATTGTGAGCAACTGCAAAATGACCTCGATAATATTGTGAGATGGACAGCAGCGAATTGTATGGTGATGAACGGGGTTAAAAGTCAGTTTGTGAGTTTTACAAATAAGAAATGCCCTCTCAGATTTAATTACTGCGTTGATGGAGTGAATGTTCCTTATGGGGATTACTATAGGTACCTGGGTGTTAATATAAGGAATGATCTGCTTAAATGGGATTGTAAATTAAGGGTACAAATCTCTGCACATGGTTATGAGGGTGTTTCGGTATTGTAGTAAGGGGATAAAGGAGAGGGCATATAAGTGTTTGGTAAGACCCCAAATAGAGGATCGTTCCAGTGTATGGGTACTCACCAGGATTACTTAATTCAAGAACTGTAAAAATCCAAAGTAAAGCAGATCGATTTGTTGGGGGTGATTTCTGTCAAAGAAGTAGCGTTACAAAAATGTTGCAAAATTTGGGTAGGGAAGAATTGGGAGAAAGGAGACGAGCTGCTCGTCTAAGTGGTATGTCCCGAGCTGTCTGTGGAGAGATGGCGTGTAATGACAATAGTAGAAGAATCAGAATGTGTGGTGTCTTTAAAAATAGGAAACAATACGATATGAAGATAAAGTTAGAATTCAAGAGGACAATTTGGGGCAAATATTCGTTTATAGGAAGAGGAGTTATGGATTGTAATAACTTACTGAGAGTGATGTTCAATAAATTTCCAATTTCTTTGAAATCATTCAATAAAAGGCTAGGAAAACAACAGATAGGGTATCTGCCACCTGGGCGACTGCCGGAAATCCAGTTTATTAGTGATTGATTTATTTACATGCTTCTTTATGTCAGTATTGTGTTATCAAATTTTAAACGATTCTAAGAAGGTAAGGTAATGCATTAATCTAATTAAGGCATTGGTTCGTAATCCTCTTCTTGTTTATTTCGCATTATACCGATTATTGTCTAAAACGTACATTTTTTGACATTAATCTTGGAGTTACTGGAGGAATGTAATCTAATATGCGAAGCTTTCACGTCAAAATAATAATAATGGCGTAGGGCCTCCGGAGAGGCCTGGTGCGGGTCTTTTTCTCGTAGACGGCCTATTAGGCGACCTGCATGTCTGTGAAGGTGAGAGCACTACCTAGGATGATTTCTAATGCTGAATACGCCACACACACCCAGCCCCCGAGCCATTGGAATTAAACAATTAAGGTTAAAATCCCCGATCGGGCCGGGAATGAACCCGGGACCCTCTGAACTGAAGGCCTGTACGCTGACCATTCAGCCAACCAGTCGGACACGTCCAAATGGAGTTTTTTGGATTAGTATCTAACCTTGAATACTCGGCAGCTGATCATCCTATGATGCTCACCATTTCGGTTTTGATATAACGGTCTGAGATATTGTAGTCGGTCTTGTTTCATCCCTATTATCTGAATATGGTTTAAGTGCTTCGTACTCACGGTTATACACATCATCTTCTTATTCCAACGTTAATTCTGAAAAAAGAAAATCACCTAGTGTGGAAACGTCAGGACTTAACCTCTCCAATTTCATCAGCATCTTCTCTACCGATTCCAGATCAACTATTTCACTGGTTAAACTTCGTATTAATTCATGATACACCTCTGTAAACGACGCCCGAATTGGCTTACTTTGCTTCACTAATCTTTCCATGGTCATGTGCCGGTATTTTTCACTAAATCTTACGTATTCTACCGTAACTTTTCTTTTACGCCTAATGATCACGTCGGGGGTCACCATACTTTTTAAGGGATTAATTCACCGAACTAGTGTTAACCACAAAGACAGGAAATAATAATTATTGCACTACAACATAAACATACATGTACAAGTCTAGAGGCATTACACTTCACTCTCTTGTCGTCACTGACCCATCATGCATCACCCTGCACGGAGTCCAAATAACACAGATTGATCTTCAGCCAGTGTTCTCCATTTTAGGCCAAGAGCAAGTGAAGTTAATCAAATTCTCGTGACAATATCCATTAATGTTAGGTTTACCGAAAAATTGAGAATAACTGAACTAATATGCGGTAGCTTTTGCCATATGTACACTGACTGACAGAGCAAATGCAACACCAAGAAGGAGTGGTTCGAAAGGGATGAAAGTTGGGGAAAAACCAGAGACGGCACGGACGAATAATTGATGTTTATTTCAAACCGATATGCAGGTTACACAATGCGCACGGCATCGACTCAGTAGGATGTAGGACCACCGCGAGCGGCGATGCACGCAGAAACACGTCGAGGTACAGAGTCAATAAGAGTGCGGATGGTGTCCTGAGGGATGGTTCTCCATTCTCTGTCAACCATTTGCCACAGTTGGTCGTCCGTACGAGGCTGAGGCAGAGTTTGCAAACGGCGTCCAATGAGATCCCACACGTGTTCGATTGGTGAGAGATCCGGAGAGTACGCTGGCCACGGAAGCATCTGTACACCTCGTAGAGCCTGTTGGGAGATGCGAGCAGTGTGTGGGCGGGCATTATCCTGGTGAAACAGAGCATTGGGCAGCCCCTGAAGGTACGGGAGTGCCACCGGCCGCAGCACATGCTGCACGTAGCGGTGGGCATTTAACGTGCCTTGAATACGCACTAGAGGTGACGTAATAGCGCCCCAAACCATGATGCCGCGTTGTCTAGCGGTAGGGCGCTCCACAGTTACTGCCGGATTTGACCTTTCTCCACGCCGACGCCACACTCGTCTGCGGTGACTATCATTGACAGAACAGAAGCGTGACTCATCGGAGAACACTACGTTCCGCCATTCCCTCATCCAAGTCGCTCTAGCCCGGCACCATGCCAGGCGTGCACGTCTATGCTGTGGAGTCAATGGTAGTCTTCTGAGCGGACGCCGGGAGTGCAGGCCTCCTTCAACCAATCGACGGGAAATTGTTCTGGTCGATATTGGAACAGCCAGGGTGTCTTGCACATGCTGAAGAATGGTGGTTGACGTGGCGTGCGGGGCTGCCACCACTTGGCGGCGGATGCGCCGATCCTCGCGTGCTGACGTCACTCGGGCTGCGCCTGGACCCCTCGCACGTGCCACATGTCCCTGCGCCAACCATCTTCGCCACAGGCGCTGCACCGTGGACACATCCCTATGGGTATCGGCTGCGATTTGACGAAGCGACCAACCTGCCCTTCTCAGCCCGATCACCATACCCCTCGTAAAGTCGTCTGTCTGCTGGAAATGCCTCCGTTGACGGCGGCCTGGCATGCTTAGCTATACACGTGTCCTGTGGCACACGACAACACGTTCTACAATGAGTGTCGGCTGAGAAATCACGGTACGAAGTGGGCCATTCGCCAACGCCGTGTCCCATTTATCGTTCGCTACGTGCGCAGCACAGCGGCGCATTTCACATCATGAGCATACCTCAGTGACGTCAGTCTACCCTGCAATTGGCATAAAGTTCTGACCACTCCTTCTTGGTGTTGCATTTGCTCTGTCAGTCAGTGTACATTTATATTACTAATAATGCCGGATATATTTAAAAAAAGGATATTTAATCAAATTTCCGTGAGACACTCGTTGCATATCACTTTCACACAACTTTGGACAAGGAATTGTCCCGTACAATAAATTCAGAAATAATCCTCATTATGTCTATATTTCGTTCAACTTTATCATACAGTACATCACATTACTGCTACACGTTTCCGTAAAAAATGTTAGTTTAACATGCCGTAATTAACACGTGAATTGTGTCAGAGTGCTTGGCATAAATTCATGAAGAAATCATTTATTCCATTGCAAAATTGATATTCAATAAACGGGTAAAAACACTAATTATAAATATAAATTAATTGATAATTTAAATATAAACTACCCCTCAGCCAAGAGGTTAATTCCTCCCCTGCCTAAATCTAAAATTATTTCCTATTCAGTTCCTTACTCCTTCAAGACCCTGTTTTTATTTGATGGCTTGTCCCGCACGTTCTGATTGGGAAATGTTTACTCAAAAGTGACTGTTCTGTGTAGAGCCTTTTATTCTGTTAAATATTTTTAGGAACCTATTCATTGTCTAATATTGTTATCTTGTTCCATACCAGGTGAAAGAAAAGGCGTCATCGCGCTGACAAGAAGACTGCTAAGAGTTGGGAAGCACAATAAATTGCTCAAGTAATTACCCTCGGGGCATCAAATAGCACAAACGCCTAAGGGAGGAGAAGCTGTCCATTCTTAAAAGGCTCGCTGACATCATGAGTTGGATTTCTTCCTTCTGGGTCTAGCACTGTCCTGTCCTCTACCACATACTAAATGCATGAACATACTGCATGTTAGCTACTCCTATGTGTCACGTACAATACAACATCCTTGGACAATATTACGTCATAGATTTAGACATTGTGTATGCACAATATGCCTATTGTACTTAGCATTAATGAGAATGCATTTTACCGCAACGCAAAGTCAGAATATTCAACTTGCTGGCAAGTCGTCTAATCTGAGTTTGAGTTTTTCCTAATGCATTATTTTCTGTCCATCATCAAGGTAGTTGTAAAAAGACAGTAGTAAGAACGAATATAATTGCTTTAGAAAATGGGTGTAGAAATCCTCAGAGGTTATTATTTTTAAAATCATGCATTTGACATATTATTGATGCCTTTGTAACTTCGTACGTTAGTGTCTTTATCACGAGTTTCATCTGTTGAGTAGATTAATAGCTTTGTGAATTGTTGTGCTGGACTGTAGCTGAGACATTCGTACATTTTAATTGCAGTGAGATCGGTGGGGAAGCTGAATGAACACTAATGTGAATACGAACTGAAAATATAAAATGTTAGATTTTGTGGGTTATGAACAAAAATAATTTTCTTAGTTTTAGGTCAAGGGCAGTCACAGTGTTCGCGAATAACAACTTTAGAATTTAGAATTGTGAAATAAGTTACAGGAGGTAATATGTATGAATTTGGGGACATTTATTCACGAATTTAAATTTAAATTTATACCTCATGAAGAAAAATTATAAATAATTTATTTTCCAGAATATTGTGACCATGGATGTAAAAATGTAAAGAAAGAACAATTTTTCCTCACAGTGACATTGTTGCACGTAGCCGAACATAGGAAATGATTGTCAAACGTTATGAGAAAGGAACGTCATACATAGCAAACAAATTCTGGTGATAATATTGATGTTCTCCCTGGAGGATTTCGTGTTTCATTCACCTTCCTGTGAGCAATTTTTGAAATAGTTATGCTGTAGTGCGTAGTATAGGTTATTAGCTTTAAAGATAAGTAATCACCTTCCTTTTTATATTTGATGTTAAACGTCTGTATCATCAAGAGATTGATGGAACTAATCTCGTCATATGTGATCAAAAGGAGATATATTGCTCCACAGTGCACAATGTATATTATGAAATCAACGTCTTGTAATGAATTTTTGCACATCTATGGACTGAGACTCAAGTCCGTTACTGTTCCATTGAACGCAGTTCTTAGCTACACTTGTAGGGACTAAAGGAATACACTCCACTGTTTGGACAGGTACTTCTAAAAATCTCCCTCTTCACATTAAATATGCCCAGTCTTTTGTAAAATTAGAAAATCAGTTTAATGTGAGGTGTTCTTATAATCGAGAGTATTATGTTTTTTTAGTTTAAACTAAATACAATCTAGAGAAAATATTTCGAAAAAAATTATTTCTACAGACCAACTATGCTACAGAACGTAGCATTATTTCTTCTGCACCTCTACCATCTCCCTAAATTTATCAGCGGCTTTTGATAATACTTTTCAACTAGTGAAGTAAATAATTCATCTAGACACTGCATTGAAGTTCCATTATGTCTAATGCAGGAAATTGTCGGTATGAATAGAAATGAGACAGAACTTTGATAGTAAACATTCTACACTAGCAGAAACGTATACGTTTTCTTGATAAATTTGAAACATTCTATTTATAAGTTTTGATAACTCACTAGACAAGCGCTAAATGAAGGAGTGCTTAGATGAGAAATTAACAGTCCTACGACTTGTATCCTTTGATATTGGAAACTGTCTTAAAATGACACATCGGCGAGATATCCCTACACTACCTGATGATCTATAATGGGTAATGCTTATAACATTGATACGATCATTTTTTGTTATGGAAGGCGGTACAAAGGAACCAGTGCCCTGTGAAGCTACTCATCTCCTTGGCATATGTTCTTGGAATTGAATGTCAGAGTGATCACTTGATATTTAATAATTTATAAATTTGAAATATCTCCAGTATATTTTAACTTCTCAGAACACAATTCTTATAGTCTGACGTCTTTTGTAGCCGATAATAAAATATTACGTTATTATTATTATTATTATTATTATTATTATTATTATTATTCTTATTATTATTATTATTATTATTATTGTCATTTAACTATCCACCCCGGCTCTGCACGGAGGCAGTTATGAATGTAGGGTGATAGGTACTTTTATCCGAGTGACCGAGCAAGTTGCCCGTGCTGTTAGGGGCGTGTAACTGTGAGCTTGCCTTCGGGAGATAGTGGGTTCGAGCCCCACAGTGGCCATCCCTCAAGACGGTTTTCCATTGTTTCCCATTTTCATACCGGGCCACGGCCGCTTCCTTCTCACTCCTAGGCCTTTCCTATCCCATCGTCGGCATAGGATCTACCTGTGTCGGTACGACGTAAAGCTAATTGTACCCCAAAAAACGTTGACTTATAGTATTTTCTTGTATTCGACATTATTATTATTCTTACTTCAGTAGTGAACATGAAAATACTTCATTTTTACGTAATACGCGAAAGGAACACGTAAAGCTGACCATGACAAAAACATTCTCCATCGAGATCAACTCAAGCCACGCTAAGTGTCTGACCCTCTCATGCCAAAACAAATTTTTGTCAGGAATTGGACTCGTTTAAAACGAAGAGGCAGATCTGAAGTAAGCGTATGTATTCTCTGTATTAAGACTAATCGTTTGTGCTACAGCCATTAAAAAAGGTAGCTTCAATCAAACAGTCTTTCAAAGTTTTCGCTACCAACCGCGTCCCATTGTATAACTTTGGCGGGTGTACACTACGTATTTCGAATGCACTTTACTACGACCTATATTCGCTTTCCATCTCGGCGTGATTGGTTGTCAGATTTATATAGGTAACGAAAAATCACTGGAAAACTATCATAATATCGTAGTATGTGCAACGAATTGTTCACATACGGAATTTTAAATAAGCCATGGGGAAATAAACAGGAAATCTTCTAACACATCCCCACTCCCCCCAGTCTTAGCTCGACCGTGAGGTTGTACAAAGAAATGTTTACTGACGATTTTTAAAAAAAGTCGAGGTGCATCAAGTTACCAGGAAATCTCCAAATATATTCCCCCTCTCCCCAATCATATTTCGATTGCAATGCCTGCCGAACGAAATGTTCACAGACTGAATGAAGAAAAGCCGAGGTGAAGCAAATTACCACAGAAACTCCAAACAGACTGTGGAATGAAAATGTTCACGGAAGGAATACAGAAAAGACGAGGTGAATCCAATGAATAGCGAAACTCGCAACAACACATTCCCTCCTCTAAAAAAGCAGATGCGTCAGAGAGAAAGAAACACTGGTTCTCGTTGTAGGTTCTTGCCTCTACGGCAAAATACTGACAAACTCACGTCACCACAAGATAAGATCACTGATTGCAGAAGAACTCCGTAGTAGAAACTTCCGTGTACATGAAGAAGTCCATGGTTTGTCTATGACAGGGAGTACAAGACGAATTGACATAATTGCCTTTATTATCGATCCGACCATCCGATTCGAGCACCATGTTGGCCAGTCTACTGAAATTCATCTCGAAAAGCAGAACATTTACGCACCTACCGTACCGTTCTACAAAAATAAATACCAGCTGAATGAGGTAGAGATTATCGGCCTAATGCTTGGTGCTCGTGGCACAATACTTGCATTGTTCATAGAATTTTGGCAGAAGTTCGACCTGCCCATAAACAACATTGAAAGAATTGTTAACTCCACCATAGGTGGATCTGTACACATCCTGAAATCTCATTTGTTCGGACCTCCACAATTTAAAAAGTCATATTGCCGCTATATATCTATATGATAAAACATTCTGTATCCTGATACGCTTTACTTTGTCCATTGTGGCAACCCGTTATTGCGGGAAGTCATTAATTCGTTCAATAAATATGATATATATATAGAACAGACTTGCCAAAAATTTTATATTTTAAACCACTAAATATAGAAATTTACATTTTAAAAAATGTTGAAATCTTCCCCTCAAACTATCCGCAGATTTTTATGAAAATTCTGCCAATACCTTGAGTCGCTGAGCCTTCTGGTTCACACGAACTCACCCTCCTCTCACTGGAGCAATTCAGACAATACGGCCCTAAAGCGCCCAGCTTTTATAGTATTTTTAAGGGGAAGCTTCCAGAACTCTTTACTGATAGGTTGGATTCCAGCACACGTCCCAAATTTTAATTGGCTGGAGAAAATATTTACAAGTTTCTCATAGGTTGATTCCTATTTAAGAGGGAACCAACTGAAATGTTGACAACTTTAATACATAAACAAAACAATCCTGAAAACAAAAGGTTTGCCAACTGCAAAAATAAACATTCCTTTGTGAAATAGTTAAAGTTCATCCCGCTAGAGGGAGCAATTAAACCGATGATAGAGATATCTAACCGTTGAAAACCAAAGTATCTTGTAATACATCAGTTCATGTTTGTTTACCTAGATGGACTTATAGAAGGCGCGCAGTTTAATTTCCCGGGGGATGTGTACCCCCGGTACAATTATTATTGTTTCATGCAGACTGAGTGTGCTGACTGTGGCATTGCTTAAAAATTGAAATATTTCTAATAAGGGAAAGTCAGTATGCAGCCTCATTTTAATGGTTGAAGCCTCCTAAAATTTGAACAAATTTGGAACATCCCATGGAAGAGTTTTGCTATTAGGAATCATTCGAACATTTACCGGAACTACACAGTCATGAGGTAGTATACATCCCATCTTTCCTGGCAACATAGCGTTAGGAGATGTGTAGTATTTAAGAGATCTTTCAATATTTCTCTTATTACGCGTAATGTTGTCTCGCCAAACTATATAAAAGGCGCATATCATCGCGTATTTCATTCAAAATAGTGTAGCCTAAAAAATGGTCAAGATACCTTTAAAACAATGAATTTCACAATTTACCTTTTATAACTTGTTAATAATTCTCTTCATTCGGCCAGTTATATGTGATGTTTCTTAGGCAGCATTTTATACTTATTTATTTATTAGCGTATGATGAATAAAATATTATACAAAATATGTACAATCACAATATCAAGTTCATAACTAAAGTTCCATATCAAAAGTTGTGAGCCAGAAAAGAGCTTCGCTTGAGACTTAGTTATTCCTCAAACTCAATAAATTTATGGACTTATATGGAGCCTCTATAAGCACGCAAAGGACATTCAAATGCAATGTGATCCACTGTCTGCTCCTCTTCTCCGCAGTCACATTGCGGTGATGTCTTCCATCCCCATTTGAAAAGAGTGGCGCCACATCTACCTTGGCCGGTCCTCAAGTTCGTAACATTGGCCCTTCAATGAAAATATGCCAGCTTAACATCGGAGGCATGAGCAAAGCAAAGTGCGAACACCTAGCAAAGATTCTCAAAGAACATCAGAATCATACCACCTTGCTTCAAGAAACCCATACGGAAAATGATCTCCAACTACAACCCAGAGGGAGAATTCCATGATTTAAATTAGTCTCCGCAGTTAATCATGCAACATACGGGATTGCCACCTATGTGAGGAGTGATATCAGCCACTATCAAGTCTTGCCATCCTCCTCAGATAATGAAATTTTATACTTATGTGTCGTTTTCTTGGCAGTCGTTTTCTGTTACATGATGCATCACTGGTGTATGTGGAGATGTGTGATAATATATAACTGAAATGGTGCAGAGTACATTTGTTATGCATACCAAAAGGCAAGTAGATGAACTTAAAACGGAGTTTTCACATTAACGTTTAAAGTAGCAAAGATAAATGAAATATTTTGCACGTTATGTAATACTAGTTTCTCAATGGCCCATGATATTCTGTAGGACAATGGAATGAGACGCATGAACTTACAGATTCGAGAAAACAGTCATCTCACAGTTTACAAACACACAGAAATTAGTGCTATTATAAACGAGAGGAAAATGTCTGGCTGCTGAGGAAAATGTATTTCTTACCATGCAATCTTCTTCTTATTATTTAGCGTTTGTCCCGCCTGGTGGCAGGGTCTGCTGTGTGGATTCGTTGTCTCCATTTAATTCGGTCTCGGGCTATGTCTGGATGTAGTCTTACAGCGTTCAGGTTGTTGTACACTGTATCGGTCCATCGCTGTCTTGGTCGTCCCTTGGATCTCTTTCCAGCGACTTTAAATCTATATGCTGACTTTGCCATTTTATTGTCTTCTGCACGCAACACATGTCCAAACCAGCGCAGACGGTTTTCCTGCATTTTCTCCTGGATCGGTGCAAGGTTTCTTACCATGCAATCAAACTTAATTATTCCTCAAACTCAATAAATTTATGGACTTATATAATGCATGCCCGTGAAATAAATACAGATCCATAACGGTGAATGGATTGGGTCCATTTGCTGTGTGTGAAATTGTTCAGAATCTGAAACAAAATGTATATCGCTATTTAACTAAGGAAGTGATTTAGGCCATTTATGGCAAGTAAGTGATAGTTAAAGGTAAATAACATCCAGAATGTAACGTGTGAGAATTTTTCGTTGGCTACATACAATTAAATTCATTGAACAAATTCCATTTAGTGGAAAAAGTATATCGTCGTTGCCGGGACAAAACCTCCTATGTGAACTATTTTAGCTTAGAACTTTGGCTGGTAAGGTTCTGTCATCTAAGGTGCAATATTGTGTGAATATGGTCAAGGCATTCTCGCTCTTCATAATGTATGTGCTGCGGGTCAGTATATCTCCAAAAATATTAACACATAGGAGGTTTGGTCCCGGCAGCGACGATATCATTCTGGGTGGAAAATTACAACACAAATTTGGAAGTCCGAGAACGTAAACAGAAGCGACATTACTTTCACAATATATATGTTTACAAAAGTTAAAAACTATAGTGTATATTTTTCTGCAAACACTGTAAATAATGTGATTCCCTTTTAAACAATTATCAAGGAATGAATTACCTGAGTGGAAAAATTGAAAAAAATTACGCCTCTTAGTAAATCACGAACACAACGTAGTTTCTTGCAATTTGAGCAGAATAATTATTATTTATGATGGAATAACATTGGTCAGCTCTTAGGGCTTTATATTCTGTGAAACGAGCAAAGCTAGATGGAAGCAATACATTTAGACATATTGTAATCTGTACATTATACATTTTCTTTTAACAGTTCATTTATTTCCTTTTTTTGTTCTTTCTGTTCTTTCTTTACTGATTTGTTTTACGGTTCTCTGTATTCATTCTTTTGATGTTTAACTATTGAACTATTGTCCCTTTTCTGTAATCCCTTGACGTTGTTATTTTCCACGTTTCATTCCACTGCCTGCATAACTTAACACTTCCGTGTAAACATGTAACATGAGTACTCTTCTATATATAACAGTACATCGTGACTAAACCAACATCAAACGGCTTCAAAACAGCACGTGTTAAGTCGGTATTAAATTATTCACTATTATTCGAACAGTCGCGAGCCGTCGCATTTAACTATCGAAAACAAGGAACGATGTATGAAATGCGAAGTTAACATTCAGTTTGTGTCGATTCACACGCCATGATAGCCAAAAGACTTCCGTGTCATTTATTTGGAGTAGTGAGCGCTCTGCGTATTGTCGGGAACCGAATGATATACCAAAAGCAAAGCTTTGTTTATGGCTTTTGTATCATTAGAAATTGTTTTATTCTCTCTATATAAAAATTATGTGATCTTTCTAACTGTTTTCCGACCACTAAACCACTGCGCGGAAATACAAATTTTCCACATGCTGATACGGGACAAAGTATAATATTGAACTGAGTACATATGTGTTTGAGTCATCAGTCCATGGACTGGTTTGATGCAGCTTCCATTCCACCCTATCCTGTGCTAACCTTTTCATTTCTACGTAAATATTGCATCCTACATCTGCTCTAATCTGTTTGTCATATTCACACCTTGGTCTACCCCTACCGTTCTTACCACCTACACTTCCTTCAAAAACCAACTGAACAAGTCCTGGGTGTCTTAAGATGTGTCCAATTATTCTATCTCTTCTTCTCGTCACATTTAGCCAAATCGATCTCCTCTCACCAATTCAATTCAGTATCCCTTCATTCGTAATTCGATCTATCCATCTCACCTTCAGCATTCTTCTGTAACACCACATTTCAAAAGCTTCTATTCTCTTTATTTCTGAGCTAGTTATCGTCCATGTTTCACTTCCATACAATGCCACGCTCCACACGAAAGTCTTCAAAAATCTTTCTAATTCCTATATCAATGTTTGAAGTGAGCAAGTTTCTTTTCTTAAGAAAGAGCTCCTCCTTGCTTGTGCTAGTCTGCATTTTATGTCCTCCTTACTTCTGCCATCGTTAGTTATTTTACTACCCAAGTAACAATATTCATCTACTTCCTTTAAGACTTCGTTTCCTAATCTAATATTTCCTACATCACCTGCCTTCGTTCGACTGCACTCCATTACTTTTGTTTTGTACTCATTTATTATCATCTTGTACTCCTTACACAAGACTTCATCCATATCATTCAGCAACTTCTCGAGATCTTCTGCAGTCTTAGATAAAGTAACAATATCATCGGCAAATCTCAAGGTTTTGATTTCCTCTCCTTGAACTGTGATTCCCTTTACAAATTTCTCTTTGATTTCCTTTATTGCCTGTTCTATGTAAACATTGAAAAGAAGAGGGGACAAACTGCAGCCTTGCCTCACTCCTTTCTGGATTGCTGCTTCTTTTTCAAAGCCCTCAATTCTTATCACTGCAGGCTGATTTTTATACAGGTTGTAGATAATTCTTCGTTCTCGGTATCTGATCCCTATCAGCTTCAGAATCATAAATAGCTTATTCCAATCAACATTATCGCATGCCTTTTATAGATCTACGATTGCCATGTACGTGGGCTTTTCCTTCTTGATTCGATCCTCTAATATCAGACGTAAAGTCAGGATAGCTTCACGTGTTCCTACATTTCTTCTGAAGCAAAATTGGTCTTCTCCCAACTCAGCTACAACTTGTTTTTCCATTCTTCTGTAAATAATACGTGTTAAAATTTTGCAGGCATGAGACACTAAACTAATGGTGCGGTAGTTTTCACACCTGTCAACAGCGGCTTTCTTGGGAATACGTATAACAACATTCTGCCGAAAATCGGATGAGACCTCTCCTGTCTCATACATCCTGCACACTAAATGAAATAACCTTACCATGCTGGTTTCTCCTAAGGCAGTCAGTAATTCAGAGGGAATATCATCAATTCCAGGTGCCTTGTTCCTATTCAGGTCACTCACAGCTCTGTCAAACTCTGACCTCAAAATTGGGTCTCCCATTTCATCAGCATCAACAGCCTCTTCATGTTCCAGAACCAAATTTTCTACATCGTTACCTTGATACAACTGTTGGATATGCTCCTGCCATCTTTCTGCTTTGTCTTCTTTCCCTAGAAGTTGCTTTCCATCTGAGCTCTTAATATTCTTACACCTAGATTTCCTTTCTCCGAAGGTTTCCTTGATTTTCCTGTATGCAGCATCTACCTTTCCCAGGACCATACAGCCTTTGACATCCTTGCACTTCTCCTTCAGCCATTCTTCCTTAGCTACCTTGCACTTTCTATCCACTTCATTCTTTAATCGCCTGTATTCTTTTCTGCCCTCTTCATTTCTAGCATTCTTGTATTTTCGTCGTTCATCAATCAGGTCTAGTATTTCCTGAGTTATCCACTGATTCTTAGTAGAATTTTTCTTCCTTCCTAAAATTTCTTCAGCAGCCCTACTGACTTCATTTTTCATGACTCTCCACTCTTCCTCTACTGTGTTTCCTTCAGCCTTTTCATTTAGTCCGTGTGAAACATGTTCCTTGAAACAATCCCTCGCACTCTTTTCTTTCAACTTGTATAGATCCCATCTTTTTGCATTCTTTCCTTTCTTCAATTTCTTCAACTTCAGATGGCATTTCATGACCAACAAGTTGTGGTCAGAGTCCACGTCTGCTCCTGGGAAAGTTTTGCAATCCAACACCTGGTTTCTGAATCTCTGCCTAATCATAATGTCTATTTGATACCTTCCAGTGTCTCCAGGTCTAGTCCACGTATACAGCCGTCATTTGTGGTGTTTGAACCAAGTATTGGCAAGGACTAAATTATGATCAGTGCAGAATTCAACCAGCCGACTTCCTCTTTCGTTCCTTTGTCCAAATCCAAATTCTCCTACTGTACTACCTTCTCTTCCTTGGCCTACCACTGCATTCCAGTCTCCCATCACAATTAGATTCTCGTCACCTTTTACATATTGTATTAAATCTTCTATCTCCTCATATATTCTTTCAATTTCTTCATCATCCGCTGAACTAGTGGTGGGTATTGATTTGGTGTCTATCTTGACGACAATAATTCTTTCACTATGCTGTTCGTAGTAGCTTACCCGCTGCCCTATTTTCTTATTCATTATTAAACCAACTCCTGCATTTCCCCTGTTTGATTTCGTATTGATAATTCGGTAGTCGCCTGACCAAATATCCTGTTCTTCCTGCCAACATACTTCACTTATACCAACTACATGTCACTTTAGCCTACCCATCTCCCTTTTCAGATTCTCTAACCTACCACAACTATTCAAACTTCTAACATTCCACGCTCCGACTCGCAGAATGTCAGTATCCATCTTCCTGATGATCGCCCCCTCTCGTGTAGTCCCCACCCGGAGATCCGAATGGGGGACTAGTTTACCTCCGGAATATTTAACCCGAGAGGAAGCCATCATCAGTACATCATTCATACAGAGAGAGCTGCATGTCCTCGTTAGGTAGTTACGGCTGTAGTTTCCCGTTGCTTTCAGCCGTGTAGCAGTATCAACACAGCTAAGCCATGTTGAGTATTATTACAAAGCCGTATCAGTCAATCATCTAGACTGCCGCTCTTTCAACTACCGAAAGGCTACATATACAATGGCTGAATTATTGGAAGTTAAGTGTAGTATGGGATCAAATACAAACCTAATCTGACCTTTCAAAATTAACTTGTTATTCAGGGTGGTCATTAATACGTGAATGTAGGTATTTATTGAACTTACGCGTTCTATTCATTAAAAGCTAAAATAATGAGCGAATTATTAGACGTATCACTAAATTCAGCTCAGTATATATACATAAAAATTCCGTTTTTCACAAAAAAGAATGTCATGTATATTTTTTTCTATTATAATGATTCTGAAGTAAATTAAGTTCTTACGTGTTAAAGCACACTTTCTTGAGCCCATAAAACTAATTACACTTAGAGACGGTTGTTATTTGAAGTTGATTTGGTCAATTATACTACCACTCATCTCCATGTAGATGATAGAACTGCCGTAATTATACCAAACCCACCTTTGTACCTGGGGTGCAGCATCTAATGAGCTATAAGTAGTACCGTGGGAAAGAATGTGTACGCAAATGAAGAATTAGAAGAACCATGAAAATGTCATGAAAACAAAATCGAGAAAACACGACACCATTCAGATCACAAAACTCCAATCTTTAGTAAGAAGAGGAAACATTATTTTCTGAAACTGCGTTCTTGGAGATTTGTGTCTTATTTTATAACATGCTGATTAATTATGTTGAACAATAAATGTTCAACATTTTATGACCTAAACCCATTCAGATGTGTTCAACTCATACTTCTACATAAGCAAAGCTATAAATATATGGTTGAGTCCGATCAGAACGTTTGGATGTGTTAAATTTTCGAATGAGTTAAAACAAGAATGACTAATAAATGAGTAGGTAAAGTAATGATTTAGTATCACGAACCTTCTAATGCTAAAATCTGTGTTGTATTTTTAAGTTTGTGTTACAGTTTCCAGTACCACTCTGAAACATTTTCTTTCTCTAATACTTTTTTGAGTTACGAGAAAATAATGCATGTCCGTCCTTAACGGGTCAGTTTTACCATCTCTAATTCCATCTAGTGAGATAAGTGGCAGCGGAAGGAGCAGAGCCCAATAGCAGTACCCAGTCGGGACGAGGTTATTGTTGATAAAATTTATTTTTTGGCTGGGGATCATCTGAATATTTGCGTCACGAAATTAGCGGTACAAAATGTGTGACGTGATGTTACCTAGCAACCGTGCAAGGCTGCGATGTGAAGTATTGTAGGAGGGCCATGACTAAGAAACATATAGAGGCTCCCTTTTATCAAAGAGGCCTCCTCTCATCATGAGAGAACAGATTAGTTCTTTCATGATAATGGCATAGGCCCGGAATCAGTTTTCCCCCAAATTTCGATTAACTGATTCCCACACTTGTCGACTCCAAATTCCATCGAGATGTCTTTGGAAAACGATTCGTTAGATGCAAATAAATTAATGTTCATAAATTTGAGTTTCGTTTATTGAAAGAGATATTTATAATCATTTCATTTTACTAAAAGGAAATTTGACATCATATTTTTCTCCTCGAATGTACATGCAACTTTACGTGGCTCCATCCCCATTTTGAATAGGGCATGTTACACTAGTAATTATATCCTGCAAACAAGGTGATGAAGCTGAGCAAAATGAAGGATTAGAAGATCTAAACAATGTTACCGAAACAAATTCGAGATAGAAAGAGGATGATTTCCGAATGTATAGTAAGGTATAGTGTACCGTACCCAAGGGTAAATGCCCTCTAGGACGATGCCTCCATTCCTGTATGAACATCCGACTAACTCAGGGTTGGGCAGAGAGTGGGTTGGTTGTCGGTTGGGTCAGGATAAAAGTCGAAGTTCTACTCTTAAATATAAATAAATGACAGGAAATGGAGGTATAAACGAATGAGAAACAATCATATGGGGTAAGATGAATTTGTTTATAAATATCCCCAAATCATTCTACTTGAAAATTGATGAACACAAAAGTTAAAATATCATAACAAAACTCAAAAATAAAGGGGAAAAAATGGACATTTACAACGTTAACATTTTAAGGAAACAAAATTGAAAAAAATCAAGCTCAGCAACGAGTACTTATATCCTTTCAGAACTGAGCTTCTTCTTATAGTCCATTGTTTATATTGTATGGTAACAAGTGTACGCATACACTGATATGTACTGTTTCCGCATGGAGTTACACTTTAACGCATCACAACGATACGAAGTTAATTTGAACTGAGAGTCACCAAAACTCTCCGGTTAAAGAAAGGTTACATTATGAAGAAAAGTTACGATGAAAAGAAATAAAATTTAAGACGCGATAGGATGTTATGTGAATTATGCAAAATACTAGGGGCATTTCCTATACTATATCTACAACAAATCAAATAATCAAAACTAAACACATCTATATACATCGGACAACGAGTAAAAACCTTAAATACTACACAGATTCTACGTGAATCGCGGTTCACCACAAAAAAAAACCTAGTCAGAACTAGATTAACCATCAATAATTCAGCACTCGGGCTGTTCCCCCTTAAAACAACGAGACAAGGTATTCAAACACCATATAACAATGTAAAACATCATCCTGTAAGGTATAAACATATAAATAACCCTCAATATCATGAAGAAAGCAATGGGCAACATTGCCTCCTTCTGCTGCATTTGAGCGCTCAACAACGTGGTCATCCGTAATGTATTTCCGGGTAGACTGCGAGCTGAAAGGAATGTCGAACTCAACACTGTGCTAAAGTTTGGATTCTGTCTCCCAAGACTGACACAAGGAAATACCGTCTCATTCGCGCCTTCTAATAAAACACGGCCAGTAATCAGCTTGCCATGAGATAACGTCTTTGCCGGCTATACGGAAACTCACGTATAATCAATCTTTCTTAGCATGCTTTTACCATTTAACAACATTAGACTCATTAGTCTGGAATTAATACTGTCTATTCTGATCCCAATAAACACTCAGAAAACAATTGGCAGGTACATATCCACTGCACATTATTCTCTCACATGTCAGGCATACAATCGGCCTGCACCAACACATTATAATTCAGCATGCAATCTTATATCTCATATTTCTTATGAATCACATTGGCCTTCCACATTAAGAGACTCGGTTCGTTTCCTGTGCAAATCATTAGGCAAAAACAAATTCCAACTTAATTTCAAAGATCTTATTCTTACGACGCCGTTATGCAGCTCCTTCAGAAAGCTTCTGAAATACCATGCGTCATGCAAATTAACTACACCTGACTCTCTGAATAACCGAAATAAAATGAAATAATACGTATTTAACGTTGTACTTAGATGAACCAATCAATCTAGTCCTCCTATCATTTATATATAAGGAAAACCTGGAATATCCTACACTAGATAAACATGCATGAATGAACAACAAACTAATCCTATCAAATCCCTCGTTATCCCAATTATCTAATCATAAATCAAAATGAAAATGAAATAAACATGCATTATTCTCATATCCGAAAATATCATAATAACAAAATGAATCAAACACATGCCGTCAGGCTTTCTTTACATTAAATTAAAAATCCTATCTACACTGCCCTAGTACCTTAACATACTTCATATAGCATTCCATAAATAACACATGCGTCTTAACTGATCCATGGCGAATCTCGGGATACAAGGCAACAGCTCACATCCCCGCTCCGTAAGGGATCTACACCATGTTGGTCACAGCATCAACATGTGGGAATGCACTTCCTTCTTCTTCTTCATGTGTCGCCATCTTCTTGATGATAAGTTATTACAACTGGAACACAGAAGGCTTTGGTTAACAATATCTTCGCCGCTCAATGCCACGAGCCGAACAACCCTTCCTTCTTTACAGGATCAGCCAAACACACTGATACCTGAACAATGAAAACTTCAACTTTAAGGGTATATATACACAGTTTCAAGAACAGCACGCGGTACGCTACGAAAGTTCCTCGCGAACGCGCCCGTCGCGAAAGTGTGAGACAATAGCACGTCTCCCTTGCACTCGCTATACTGCGGTCAGTTAACACCGTTTATATGGGTTGAAAAACAAACTTTGCAATAATATAATTTTCCATTTACTCTGGAACAGTTATATCTTCCAGCTGCACGATTTAAACAGTTGTTTAGAATCAAATACTGTTACTAATATAACATTTCAATATTCACGATCACAATAACACTTCCACACACTCCAAACTATCCAGACAGGATGACACTATCCACAGCTCGGGTACTGAGGAAGCTTCGGTAACGCCATTTCAACTCTGGGGTTCCCGGTTGTCTAAACGAACCACCCATCAGAAAGCTTGCTATATATGATGACACAATGTTAATTATAATACATTTATGAAGCACAGTTCAAACGATAGCAGATCTCTTCTTCTAATTATAATATTGTATTTCTGATTATATTCCACTTCTAGACCTGTGGAATTCCGATGAATGACAGAAATTAACACAAGCAACTGTACACGTTGGTCAACCTGGGATTGAGACTTGGCGCGATGTAGACTCCATACTTGCCCAATCCTCACGTTCTTATTGGCTGAATATAATGCATGGTCATCATCCATTACACGTGCCGAAACTTGCCAACGCTTGGTTACGCGAAACTATCCTCACGGTCAGAAGGAAGTGTTAAGCAACGTCCAGCGACATGATGTCTCCATAGACATCCGGTCTCAGCTATCTGGGATTCAATACTCTACCATTTATGACTGTAACTTGTATGAATAAAATTTATATATATTTTGTCAAATAATACTCTAAATATTTCATATGGGCCGGCAGGATACGGCTCAATAGTTCATTGGCCAAATTTGAGTGAAATTGTTCCTCATTCTTACCGGCACTGTAGTTTCTCTGACTACAGGCCTGGAGCTGCAACTGAAGACTTACGAAATCCATTTTAATATCTTCCTTATTATATACTCTATCAAAAATGTTAGGGTCTGACTGGCCGAGGCGGTAAAGGCGTGATCGGTTCACCCGGAAGAACGTGGGTTCGAATCCCCTTCAGGAAGTCGTAAAATTTAAGAAATTAGATTTCAACTTCCATAGGTGCACATAGCCCTGAGGTTCACTCAGCTACACCATAAAATTAGTACCAGGTTAATTCCTGGGGTCAAAGGTGGCCGGGCGTAGAGCTAACCACTCTACCCCATTAAGTGCCGATATTACGAATAGTGGAAGCCTTTACCTTCAACCTCTCCAGGGGCCTTCATGGCTTGTATGGAGATGACTATCCAAAAAAAGTATTGTTTTTATTTATTCAAACTTCCCCATTTATAGGTTGTCACAGAACAAAGTATACGATAAAATGTGTCTTGTTACAGTGCATATAATAGTCAAAAATTATGAAATAAAAATTAAAAGAGTTTGAAAAACTGAACAAGATATTTATTAATAGTTATGAAGACAAGTGCTTAGAAGTTGAATAGAGCTCTTAAAACTATAGATTACTTACAAGATGAAAATAAGAACAACACTCTTGAACTGATTTTGTTATGGTATCCCTGAAACCCGCTAGCAAACCAGTGACTATACACTCTTTAAACCGAATGCGCTTTTTAAAAAGTCTGTAGTTGGTTCATAGTCTCCTTTCTTCTCTTGGTCGAAAGTCGGTGGATTTTTCAAAGAGCACTTTGGGATCAACCATGAAGCGGGCTCTTCGGATGCCAATTATGTATGTCTAATTCATCATCATCATCATCATCATCGTCTGTTTACCCTCCAGGTTCGGTTTATCCCTCGGACTTAGCGAGGGATCCCACCTCTACCGCCGCAAGGGCAGTATCCCGGAGCTTCAGACTCTTGGTCGGGGGATACAACCGGGGAGTATGACCAGTACCTCGCCCAGGCGGCCTCACCTGCTATGCTGAACAGGGGCCTTGTGGAGGGATGGGAAGATTGGAAGGGATAGGCAAGGAAGACGGAAGGAAGCGGCCGTGGCCTTAAGTTAGGTAACATCCCATCATTTGCCTGGAGGAGAAGTGGGAAACCACGGAAAACCATTTCGAGGATGGCTGAGGTGGGAATCGAACCTACCTCTACTCAGTTGACCTCCCAAGGCTGAGTGGACCCCATTCCAGCCGTCGTACCACTTTTCAAATTTCGTGGCAGAGCCGGGAATCGAACCCGGGCCTCCGGGGGTGGCAGCTAATCACGCTGACTACTACACCAAAGAGGCGGACTATGTATGTCTAATTTCAGTTTTTATTCTTACTGTAGGCGCAACTTGAAGAAACCCTGAAGTTACACCCACCGAGTGTCTCACTGCAAAGGTAAATAAAAAAAAGCAAAGTCATCCCCTTATAGCCATAGGCCATAAAAGCCCTAGGAACTTAACTTGCAGTATATTTGCCGACCTAGGCTTACGGTAACGACTAGTATGACGTCACTTTCGTCACACATTTTGTCACGTTACGTTACACAAATTTTCGGATGACTTCCAGCCATAGACATACTGGTGTCAAAGCTTGAGGCACTAACGGCTGTGCTGCAGGCTAAACAAACAACAGTGTTGAGTGACGATAATGATCATCCTTTAATAGTCCATTGAACTATACATCGGTTATAGCCTTGAAAATATCGTGAAATAATTTTTCATATTAGCACATGTGTACGGATATACAGCAGCATTAGTGTAAACAAATCTAAAATGAATTCAATTTGGGTTAGGTTGCTAAATTTATGGAATACTAGCACAATGTCCGTGTTGTGAAATTGGGACTGGAGAAGCTTTCCTCGTATTGATAGCAGAAACTGTTATCTGGTTATGAACAAAACATGTAAGCGAACATATTTATAACAATTAATGCGCTAGGGCTATTCCTTCCAGTTTTAAATCGTCAACGTGGATGAGTGTTGTATCTATGATTCGATTGATGTATTATTGTATCCGTGGTAATTTTTATGATAGTTTTACGATAAGGTATCATCTCACTCGTTGACAAAACATTTACAGCAAACTCTTGATTATCCGGGGCTAATCACCGGACAATAACTGAAAGTACAGATAATACGGTTTTGTGCATTTTAGTGATAAATAATAATAATAAAAAAGGAAATTCAATACTGCTTGAATATGGGATCATGTGTAATAATTCACATATTCAATAACCACTTGTATCAATAAATTAGGCTAATATAAAAATTACTTTCACCGTGTATGGTCTGTAAAATACTTGAGGTACCGGTACAAACGTATACAAAATCACAACCACATGATAATTTTCCTAGTAATTTCCTTATTGAATCTCCTTACTCGAACTTTTCCATTAATTCAGAATTTTGTTGCAAAATTTGCTATCACAGAACACTAACAAGGAACTGCTGTACTGCACATTGTATAGTGTTTGGTTCAATATCAGTCACTACTGACCTGCATTTAGGGCAGTCGCCCAGGTGGCAGATTCCCTAACTGTTGTTTTCCTAGCATTTTATTAAATGATTGCAAAGAAATTGGAAGTTATTGAACTTATGCGTTGGTAAGTTATTCCAATCCCGAACACCTCCTCCTATAAACGAATATTTGCCCCAATCTGTCCTCTTGAATTCCAACTTTATCTTCATATTGTGATCTTTCCCACTTTAAAAGACACCACTCAAACTTATTCATCTACTAATGTCATTCCACGCCATTTCTCCACTGACAGCTCGGAACATACAACTTTGTCGATGCTCGTCTCCTTTCTCTCAAGTCTTCCCAGGCTAAATATTGCAACATTTTTATAACGCTATTCTTTTGTCGGAAATCAACCAAAACAAATCGAGCTGCTCTTATTTGGATTGTTTCCTGTTCTTGAATCAAGTAATACTGGTGAGAGTCCCATACACTGGAACCATACTCTAGTGAGGGTCTTACCAGAGACTTTTATGCCCTCTCCTTTACGTCCTTACTACAAACCCTAAACACCGTCATAAGCATGTGCAGAGATCTATACCCTTTATTTACAATCCCATTTATGAGATTAACCCAATAAAAGTCCTTCCTTGTATTAACACCTAAGTACTTAAAATGAATATCATAAGGACAGCACACTTGCAGTCAAGAGTGCGCTTTAATTCCAAGCGCACAGTTCACACGTATTCAAAATGCCGTGACAATGAACTCGGGGTGCACGCATAACCCGCAAACCGCATAATCCACACCCGGATAATCGGGAGTTTGCTCTATACTGTATATCTCCATGAACTGATTGATAAAATGTCGAATTGCTCTTAGAATGTGTCTTTTTAAGGCAGTTTCCAAGTAGTAAGTTTGAGGATGATTCTTTCGAGAAGTAATTTTGTATAACATTTTATACCATATAATTGTATTCTTTGTGATATTTTTATACTGGAATTTATTTTAAGGTCTCTTCCAACAGAAAATAGGCATTTGCTTAAAGTATTTGGATGTTCTAAGGGGTCGAATGGTGACTTGAATTATTAGTAATCCTTCGTCCTAGCGTACCGTATATCTAGCACGGGTATAGGGTCTGCTTTGACTAGTAGTTCAACTCCTTGAAATAATTCAGCGTCCACAAGAAGAAACATTGTCCTCGGCATTTTCTTTAGGTGTGAAGACTTTTGTTTGTGCTAATGGAACCGATATAAAGTTTCTTCGATGTTGCTCTCAAAATCGTTTCATTCATTGGCAGAAAGTTCAAACAATGGAAAGAAGTATAAATTATAATCTTAGAAACGAATAAATATTCTTTGAAGAGGTTTTCACAAAACAAGATTTTTAAGACACGTAACGTAATAAACGTCTGTACTGGTACTGAACAAGAAAATAATACGAGTGGTGTTCTAATTTAAATGTTTTATCAGGAAGAAGTAACCCAAATTTTATTCCGAACCATTTATTCACATACGTGAAGTATACATTATACAGAACTAGGAAAATTATAGGATTTCCTATCCACATTTATGATTTTCTACAGCCTGTTAAAGCTGTGATATTTGTGAATCACATTGGCATTGGTAAGCACTTCAACAAAATTGCCATTAATATGGAAATACCCCGACAATATCAACTCATTCTTAACTCTAAATAATAAACTCTCGTCTTCACTGTGTTCTGGAGAGTAAACGCATGACATTAATTTAAGACCTCCGCGGAATAAGAATGTAAACAGAAAATCAGTAGTTTTTCTGGAGAGAGGTAAATTATTTTGGAGATTTATTTCATGATATACACTACTTGAACCAGTTCCGTATGTACAAATGACTTCATCTATTAAGAACAAAATGTTATTGTTGCAATTTAAGGTGTTAAATAATGTATGAATTCGAAGTGACACACTGGAAGATAATCTTCAAATATGTCTTAGGTTCGTATATAACAGAAGGGAAATCCTTCACATGCCTTTGCAACAAAAATGATAGCAAATAATATTAGTGTAATAATAAAAATAACAACAATCAAACTGTCAACAAAATAATTCGAAGTAAAGATGTGATTTCATCTATAACCTTTATTAAATGATCTATTACACTTTATGATGAATCAACACACGCGCTGTCCCTCATCGTGACTGATGTTCCATTCCCACACCATGGAGGACAAAGTTCTGGTGCCTGTAAATCAGCTTGAAGTTCGAATGTATGATTAAAGGATAATACCACAGCAAAGAGGATTGATGATACACCCTGTTTCCACTGAAATCTCACTTTTCCAAGCTTTCTCGGTTACATCCATATTCCGGGAGGTCTTCAAATATTGCCAAGTTTTATGAACCACTTACACCATAAATTCTGTAACTCTAAATAGGAGTTCAGTTTTTATTATATAACTTAATGCATATTGAGCTTGATTTCGAAAGGTACCAAACACACAATTCAAAAATATTGAGGGACGGATGACAGAACGCCTTTGAAACTTGTTTGCAGCTACGGTAATGTTATTCTAACAAAAATACCAGTCACTTTCATAAGGATCCAATCGGTATACTTTTGACTTAAAAAACGCCACATCAAAGTTGAATTTGTTCACAAAAATATATATTCTCCTTACAACCAAAGGGAGGGCTCCCTTAGGTCAAGCTCCATACTCGACTTATGATGAGGTTCACGGCAGACTATACTCCTCATTGTGGTGAGGAAACATGAGTAAGATAAACATGCTTATTGATAGAATTGAAATGCCACAAATCAAGTAAGAATTTCATGGATTTGATTGATGTCCACACTCCAGAGAGAAAAGGAGAGATTTAGTTATTGCAGATTGTGAGACATGCATTAAGAACGATACTATTACATGGAAGGTAGCCGGAGGTATATATAAATTTGTACATTCACTTTAAAATGTATGGAATTTAGAATATTGATTGTCGAAAGTTTGAGCATATGTGCCGGTATCTATTAGATCATTTTTATATCTAGTTCCTGCTTTTAAAACTACCAGTGGACAGAGCTAACAACCTATAAATATTCAGGAGGTCATCTAAAATCATAATGAGTTTCCTGTACGAAAATATAATTGAAAAAAATTGAGCATGCGAAGTTCTTATATTTCTGAATCAAGCTACACACACATATTACAGTAGTTCAGTAGTGTAAGGGCACTACCTGGCGAGTTGGCCGTGCGGTTAGAGGTGTGCGGCTGTGAGCTTGCACACGGAAGGTAGTGGGTTCGAATCCCACTGTCGGCAGCCCTGTAGATGGTTTTCCGTGGCTTCCCATTTTCACACCAGGCAAATGCTTGGACTGTACTTTAATTAAGGCCACGGGCGCTTCCTTCCAGCTCTTAGGCCTTTTCTATTCCATCGCCGCCATAAGACCTATCCGTGTCGGTGCAACGTAAAGCCACTAGAAAAAAATATAAGCTCTAAATTCATGTAAGGATGCTTTACTATTTAGAGATGGTCCTATTTCTGAATAAAAATGGAAGATTTATGTCTTCGTAAAGGGCGATCTAAATAAGGAAATGCTGAGGTCAAAATCTATCACGACGGATGTTTGAATAATCTATGTCTAAATAAGACTTGGCTGAAACAGAAGTGGTCCTAACTTCACCCCTCTCCCAGAGCCAGTGGTTTCTGAGCATTAATTTTAAAGCTTCGCTGGATAATATGAATATATTCTTCGAAACGAGTAATTTTTATACATATTTGAAATCTACATTTCTTTAAAAATCACGTTCGTAAATACACAAAAATGTATTACTCAACATCTGACCGTCAGTACATCCTAAAGAATTCGTCATCACTTTATTTTACAGTTTATGATTTATCGTTGATATTTTACGTTTTTTCCCTCTCACTTTTGATAATTTACTGATATATGATGCTGGGTAAATGTTTATGTAAATGTTAGTGTATAAATTAATGTTTTAAATTTAGACTACAGTTGTGATTATTTTCATCATGAAATTCGTCCGAAATGTCAAATCTATTATATTTTAATATAAAGTTATTTGCCAATTCTCTGCATAATAATTGTCGAGCTAGTAAAATGCATGGTTTCTTTCAAGTTCACTGGGAAATTCCGATTTGATTTATTGAGATATTTTTTGGTTTATGTTGAAATACTTTGATTTACTAAATACATTTTTAATAATTGAAGGCTTTCTTGGAGGTGTAATATGTGGTCATATTCAATTGTGTGAAATATGGTGTGATTCTTGTCGATATCACAGGGATTTCTTAACTTTTATAATATTCAAATGGGTTATTCACAAAGGATTACGATGTTAAGGCTTCGTTTCTCTATTCATCAAATTAATTACATGAAATTATGAAACGTTTTGCATATTTTGTAATAACTGCATCTGAAAATATATCAGATGAACTTAATTAGTCACGCTGATGTGTTTTAGATTTGTTGCCGTGAAATAAAATAACTATAGAAATAAGATAAAAATATATTTTTCATATGTCTGTGGAAAGACTTTCTCACTGTAACTTACTGAGTCATGTTGTTCCCAAATGAACTGTATTTGTAAAAAAAACAGAACATGTACAGTAGATCTAGAACATAAAATGAGAATATTATACGTATTTTTGTGTCGTACACAATGTTATTGTACTCATAGATATTGTAAAATTATTGTTGTATTTTCCTATAAAAGGAACTACTGCATAATATTATATATTTTGTGTGTTTCTGAAGGTATGTTGTTTGTAAACAAATGTGCCTAATTGTGTCATTATTCTACTATATGTACTGTGATGTTTGTTGAAATTAAAAATATATATATAGGAAGTTTGAGTCCTTTACATTTCTTTAATAATTCCTTGCTTATTACTATCCTTGAGTTATAATCAATAAAAACTGTACGACCTCACTAAAAATACATTCTGTGTGGCAGGAATATTTACTTAAAATAAATACAAACTAAAATGTAGTACTTCACAACTGAGGATTGTCTGTTCAAAAGGGACTATTTCCACTTCTAAAATATAAATCAGTACCTATTTAGTCCACAGCCTAACAGTAGTAGAATATTATCGAATGCCATGTGCAATGCAGACCAGAGAGATGTAATTCTTCAAACGTTATACCAAACCCTATCATGGTAACATTCCATGTGCCTTTTATTTTCCGTTTCTTGCGCTTTTCTCACAACTTTCTTTAGGTGGAAATAGCACTTTTGAACAGACACTCCTCAATATAAGTTAACCATGTCCATTGATTGGACAATCCATCTCTCCAAGACATGAAAATGTACTTTTGACGATAGGTAAACTGGTTACAAAATAGTAACAACAACCTTGCCTGCAGCTTATACAACAAACATTACATTCACTGCATAAACTTAAAATAATATTCGGCAAGGATAACGTGTAGCTTCTTGTGGAGAATTCGAAGTAACGGCTTGCCTTAGGGATGCGTTTCGTCCCCCGTCTTATCCAATGCCAACACAGCCCCAAGGTCGAAAAACCTTAACCTGCTAGTGGGCTCGCGGCCGCACTCAGTGTGGCAAATTCGTATGTTTTCACTTTGCTAGTGAACGTAGTTATTTTCCGCCTTGTAATACAAGGTATGCTATGTTCATTATATGACCACTAGGTTTTAGTTCAATTGATCGCTTATCTACCTCATCATCATCATCATCATCATCATCATTTCCCTTTATCCAGCTGTAGCAGGGTAGGGGCAAATATGGTTCCTCTCCACTTTCTTCGGTCTTTCCACCACTCCTCCTCCAACACTGTGTCCCAGTCTAGGTTTCTTTCTATAATGCTGCGTTGGATTGTGTCCTTTCATCTCAATCGTGGTCGTCCACGGCCTCTCCTTCCTTGGATTTGCATTTCCATCACCTTTTTTGGCATTCTTTCGTCGCTCATCCGCTTTATGTGCCCAAATCATCTTAGTCGGCTCTTCTCTATTCTATCATTCATTTTTTCCACTCCAATTTCTTCCCGGATTTTCTCATTTCTAATGTTGTCTCTTCTACTCTTCTGTATCATACTCCTCAAGAACTTCATTTCGGCTGCCTGTATTCGACTCTCATCCTTCTTTGTCATTGTCCAAGTTTCTGCTCCGTAAGTTGTTATGGGTACGTAATACATCTTGTTCATAGTATCCTTTGCTTCCGTTGGCACATCTTTGTCCCATAACATGTTTCTTACACTATGATAGAAACAACTTCCAGCTTGAATCCTTTTACTAATCTCAGCATCCAGTCGAGCATTCTCCTCGTATCAGTCGTTTATAGGCTATGGGAGATTACAGATATCATGACGTCACACGGAGTGAAAGGCGCGCCCAATCCCGTAACAGTTTCTTTCACACTTGGTGAAGGACATGTTCGCTCTGAGTGTGAGCATATCGTCGCTTCACCGGTAAATGGTTGTAATCCACAAAGCTCTCCCTATCGATTATTGTCCTTAAGACTAGTCACGCCTCCCAGCCACATATGATTATGCAGTCCATCAGAACAAATTTTGCTGTGTTTATTTTCCTATGTCCATGTGTAAAGGAAAATTAACCTTACTGTACCGTACTATACGAATGTATGCTTGCATTACGTATTTACGCACTCCTATTGTACAATGCATGTTAGGTTCATTTTCGGTTACTCGTCGGCATAGGAAAACGAACACAACGGACATGGTTCTGATGGGCTGCATATCCATACGTGGCTGGGAGGCGTGACCAGTCTTAAGGAGAATAATCGATAGGAAGAGCTTTGTGGATTACAACCTTTTACCGGCGAAGCGAAGATATTTTATAGTTCATGCAGATTGAACGTTGTGATGTAAGTATTATTCATATGCTGTGAACGTTCCAATATTATTTATCACATCAGTAAGTATTTTCAGATAGATTTCATTACCGTAATAAAATTATAATAATTTAATATAATAATACAATAAATTTTTGTTATGTTCGCGAATTGCTTCTTGATCTAAACCAGGGCCTCTCAAACACCCAAAATCTCACGCGTGCAGAGCGAGGCGCAAGAGCTCCGTGCACTGTGCATCGCTGCCGCTCGGCATGGCTCGGATCAACGCTTCGTCTCTGGGCTACTCGGCTAAGCTCGGCTCAACTCGCCTATACTCGGCTCAACTCAGCCCGGATTTGGAGCGCTACGGCGCAAGTGGGGCAGAGGGAGACAGGCGGAGCGAGCGAGACAGGAGTGAGGAAAGAGAGAGTAAGCGCTATTGTTCCAAATCGAGGAGTGGGGGGTCTGCACTCTGGTCAACCAAGCCAAGTCGTCTTTTGCACCGTGCACAGTGTATGCACCACGCGCATGCACTCTGAGAGGCCCTGATCTAAACAAACGTTCAAAATATTAATTATCTATTTATTTTCAAAGGGATGAAATATTGGTAACTATGAAGGACATTCGTCAAGTCCTTCTAGAGCCTTCCGATGATGATCACGATCTTCAACCTGAATTCCGCGAAGACGAGGACGGAGACGAAGACAACGATCACGGAGAGGTAGTTGTGATGGAGGAAGAAGAAGAGGATAGTGATACGGATCAGTCAGTGGATTTGGGAGCAGGTGAACCTGACAACGAGAGAGATGATTGCAGATTTTATTTGGCAAAGGCTTAAACACAGTCTGGTGTAAAAGAACTGTTATTGAACCAGGCAAAACTAGGTCGAGAAATATAATTTTGAAATCCCGGTCTAAAATGAATTGGAAGGGATACTAGAACTGAACTTGATCCGTTTCTAAATATTTTTGATTTGGATATCATAGACAATATCGTCTCATGAACTGATATTTTCTTGAAAATTTACGCTCTAGCACCAAATTTGTGAGAGACAGACAGCAATGATGAAACTGGAATAGAAATAAAGGTTTAGTGGTTGTATTTCATATCGGAGTGGAAAAAAGGAAGATGCACTGAAGCTGGAGAACTTTGAAAGGTAGACGGCACTGGTATGCCTATCCTAAGAGCTGTATTCAGTCTGAAGCCGTTTCATTTTTCAATGCGAGTACTTCGATTTGATAACGTGGACACTCGTCAAGAACGTCAACAATGTGCTAAGTTAGCAGCTATTAGGGAATAGCATACAAGCTTCTTGAACAGTTGTCAATTGAATTATTGGCATAGTGAGTTCGTCACACTAGACGAAATACTCGTAGGATTTCGAGGACACTAGGGTTTTGTGCAGTATATGCCAAACAAATCGGCCAAATACGGCATATAATATATGCACTGTGTGACAGCAAAGCATGTGACATGTCTAATTTTAATCTGTATTGCGGAATTCAGAAACCAGGCCCTTTTGTGACGTGGAATAAATTATTTGACATTGTAAATAGAATGGCTGTTTCAGTACAACATTCGAACCGAATCATACCACCGAAAATTATTACTCCAGTTATTATTCGGAAACGTATCTTCATGGAAACGGCCTCACATTTTCACGTGCATTTAAGTGATATTTTGTAAGAGCCGCACTCCATGCGGTGCGCTCCCTTCCGTGTAATTTCTAAAGGCGCGCCAACCGGAGGATTAATCTATGTTGGGGAGTGATGAACCTGTTCTTAATCTTCAGTTTCCTCAGTTCGAATACATGAAGCACATACTTACCATACATACCGCAGCTTGGCTCTCCCTATGAAAGAAAAGAACTCATAACGAGTTCAGTCAAGGCTTCAGTAGCCTTTATGCTGTTTATTATAAACGTAAACAGGATTATCTGCAACACAAAGCATTCTGTAAACGAGCGTTGCTATATCAGTGTCTCCATCCCAGATATCTGGGTGTTACTTTGGACTAAAAACATACCTACAAGGAGCACTCCCTTCGGCCGAAGCAGAAAATTTCCATCTGGAACAGTCTACACGGGAAACTGGTAGGGACAAAGCGTGGCACTCATCTACAAACATGAAGAAAGCCTGCTCTTGCCTTATGGTGCTCTGAAGGAAAATACATCAGCTCCATGTAGACAGATCGATGTGCCCTTAAAATCGTAGATGTAGATTTAGACTGTCAAAGGCCTACACAGTTCTCTGGCTCAAGGGGATTGCTCCATGCTATGTCAGAAGTCTTAAGTACAGGTAACATCGACATTTTAAATCATCCACAATGATCTTATATTCTTCCCTTGTATAAAAATTGGATGAAAGTACTCTAAAATTCGGAAAGAGTTTCTTAACAACTTAACAGTCCCTAGAAGGATCAGGAGAGACTGCCAAAGTCTACAGATGGAAAGCTGAACTCGCAAGGTATCGAACTGGAAGGAACCGAAAGAATTTCCATCTTGTGGTCATACGGGGAAATGAATAACCAGAAAAATCATTGTACAAAATACGGGAAGAAGCCGCAGTATTGCGATGGAACATGCGTAAGCGGCACATTCTTATGTGATTATGATGGACTGCACCAGCGCGATTTCTCTTCTGCTGTACCTTGTGTAAGTACGTATTGCACTCGCCCCTCTCCGGCGATATATCTACAAGGTCGTAAATAGATTTTTATTCTATTGGGCATAATAAATATATAGTTATATGTATATACAACCTGTGACAATAAAGTTCGGTGAATAGTCCTATACTATCAACATAGATGAACAATGCACGACAGTGACCTTACTGTTCTTCGAAATAGTCCACTCCCATAACTATGCACTGCTGAGATCGGCGATACTTTTCCTGGAAACTTTGCAAGAATGCTTCCTTTGGGGTGGTGTTCAAAAGCCTCGTCACGTTTAGTTGGATGTCAGGAATATCGTCACATCTCTTTCCTTTCAAAGCGAGTTTTGATGCGTGACTTTTCGGCTCTGACCTTTTTTCCGACGAGGGGATCCCGGAGAGCGCCATTCCATGCTTTGCCGTTTCGTTTCAGGGTCATATCTGAGACATCGGGTTTCATCCTCAGTGACAATACAGTTCAAGACATTTGGTGTCGCATCCGCCGTTTCAGCAAAATTCTCTGAACCATCTAAACGTGCCTGCTTCAGATCGTCAGTCAAGTGATGTGGCACAAGACGAGAACACGTTTTCCTCTTCCCGAACTTCTGAGTGACGATTTGCCGCACGGATTCACGGTTAATCTTCAGTTCATCCGCTATCGTGCGCACAGTTAATCGCAGATCGTTCCTGATCAATGTCCTCACCTTCTCAATGTTTTCGTCACTGATGGCGGCTGCCGGTCTTCCGCTACGGGGGTTGTCAGAAACACTTCCCCGCCTCCTCGAAAATGGACGAAGCACTCATACACACACTTCAAGGACAGTGCTTTATCTTCATAAACACGTACCAGCATTGCATGCGTTTCTTTCGGTGTCTTGCCAACCTTAAAACAAAACTGTACATTGATCTTTTGGTCGTTCATGTTCCTGTTCCCAGTTCAGAACCAACGCACTAAACACGCACTGTGTCAAACAGGTCTTACACGGCACACATACGATGCTCAACTGAACAATGTTGGGAGTAGGTGGTCAAAACCTGCTGTTACGGAGGTGCAGCGTTGTGTGTCACCAGTGTTGACGGATCGACCGTTCTGACTTCATTCACCGAACTTTATTGTCACAGGTTGTACCTTAGCGGCGTAAGGGTCAGGGGAATATGGTTGTCATCAAACCAAAAACGAACGAGCATATTATTTAAAATTTGTAAATAAATGGGTTCATTATACTCCTGATGATTATAAAACGTGATGTAAAATGATAATGTTGAATATACATGAACGATTACACATTTCTCAGCCAACATCTTGAGAATAGCTTAAATATGTTGAGGACGAGTCTAAGTACAATCATTTTATGCTGCCTTTAGCATGATATCGCATATACGGACAAATAAGAAGAAGTAAACTCACTCAGACTATTCCCACTTGCACTAGGGTGCCATTACACAAATTATAAACATGTCTGTGTGAACCCTAATCTAGATCTAATCCGTTACTCTAGGAAATAACTAAATAAACAAACATCATCCCAAATGCTTGTTTTTTTTTTTTTTTTTTTTTTTTTTTTTTTTACTAGTTGCTTTACGTCGCATCGACACAGAGATAGGTCTTATGGCGACGGTGGGACAGGAAAGGGCTAGGAGTGGGAAGGAAGCGGCCGTGGCCTTAATTAAGGTGCAGCTCCAGCATTTGCCTGGTGTGAAAATAGGAAACCACGGAAAACCATAAAAAATGCCATGGACCAGAAATAAACCCATGACTCTGGACACATAAAATAAATTGATCGTTGGGTCAGAACCAACGTCATTCCAGAACTCAATCAACAAATATAACATAGAACACAACCACTACACAAAGAAAAATAATACACTGAATACATCAGGTTGCCGTGGAATCAACCCGCTATTTGCGGATGCCCCAACGAGATCCGAACTCATTTCCTGCGACGATTGAAGATGTGGCTGTAAGCCTTACAACAACAACTACTACTACTGTTAATAATAATAATAATAATAATAATAATAATAATAATAATAATAATAATAATAATAATGTCTCTATGAAAGTGTTTACTGACGTCCGTCGGTAATTAACCTGAACCGAGAAACATGGGGGTTTATATTCCATAGTGAAACAATTCTAAAACGTCGCCGTGTTACTCAATAAATGGGACACTGGGTCCTCGCCATGTGAGCCGACACTAAAACAACAACATTCATCCCTTCTACAGAGAGAGAGAGAGAGAGAGAGAAGAGACCTAATCATGTAGGCCTCTCTGTGGTTTTCAGGGGGTGTTCCCAGCTACATAATTCACTGTTTTTTGGAGAGTCTCTGCTCCTTTCTTAACACGTCACCTCTTTAAAATCAAAATTGACCATTTTTAGGCTGCCGTTCACAAAATTTAATGCGCTCATTCATTTCACTGTGACAACACATTGATCATCAAATCACTTATCTCTTTCATATGGCCCTAAATACATGTACTTCATATCCTCCACCCAAAGCCCTCCTTTCATTACCTTCTACCATCATGGACTAACACATTTCTCGGCTGGCTGCATGGTTCTTTCTCTTCAGCTCTCACATAACTAGGCAACTGGCTAATCCAAAAAGAACAAACATATACGATAGCAAGAACACCAGCTTAGTATCTGCTATTTATAAATTGACCTAACATATAGGTCATCGGTCTACATGATACTACTTCAATATAACGATATAATTCTTTTCAATTTATACAGGGCAAATGAAGTCCAATTGTAATGTACACAACGATCACAAATATATGGTCACTCTAAAACTCCAAAAGAAATCTGACCCATCTGTCATTCAAAGGAGGGCATTGCTTTGGATCTCTGAAGAAATCACTGCAGCATTTCTTCTATCCAGCTGCATTAAATGTAAGTGACATCCATGACACTACTTGGTTTAGTATTAATCCCTGGCAAGTAACTGTACCCAGGAAAACTAATGGTCCATGCCAGTTTCCACCAATATTAAACTGCACAAGCAAAACGTATCCAATGAACATTCCCAAAATAATATAAAGGATTAAGTTCCCAAAAACAAATCTACCAATCTGTACAAAATTTAAGTCACTCAAACTTGCTTATATACATCACTGTGCTATTCATTAGTACATTTATTACCGAGCTCGATAGCTGCAGTCGCTTAAGTGCGGTCAGTATCCAGTAATCGGAAGATAGTGGGTTCGAGCCCCACTGTCGGCTGCCCTGAAGATGTTTTTCCGTGGTTTCCCATTTTCACACCAGGCTGTACCTTAATTAAGGCCATGGCCGCTTCCTTCCAATTCATAGGCCTTTCCTATCCCATCGTCGCCATAAGACCTATCTGTGTCGGTGCGACGTACAACAAATAGCAAAAAAAGTACATTAATTTTTAATTAATGAAACACTATCAATTATTATATACACAATTAGGCCTAATGTACACTTTGAGAGAAAATTCCGTTACATACGAGACATGCTTAATAAAATGGATGCACTCAGCCTCGCTCCTGAAGAAACCTTGGTTAGGCCGGGGAGTCCATCCTGGATTTACTGGGTCATCGTGTCCAGATTGGTGACAGTTATAACAAGGGTCGGTTGGGACTGTTATGATGAAGCTCCATGATCCTTGTTACGAGGGATCTTCTGTATCTATGGCACACCACAGACCAGTGGCTGTTCGTGCATGAAAGGCTTTTGGGCGTCGCTCCACCGCCTATTCAGAAACATTTAACGTTATTTCACTCTGTAAATGATTGCATAAAGAGATGGACAAATGTAGCGAGGTAGAATTTATGCTGTGTGATATTCAGTTAATATGTTATCTTTATTATTTCGGCTGTAAACATGTTGCTTTTCTATTTTCAAGGAAATGGCAAAGGCTTTCCGATTGTGGCTGCTGTCCAGCAAACACGATATGTGGGGTGCGGGAGCAGCCTGGAAGGACAATTTTGACTTGTCAGAGGTAAGAAGAGTGCAGGCGGGCGTACGCGCTAATCGGAGGAGCCCTCAGCAACAATACCAATCACTTAAAATGTACCAGGGCCTTTTCTCCCACGTCTTATATTAATAATGGTTGTTAGAGATTAATTCCAAAACATTTTAAAAAACATTGAATTCCATTATACTGACTAAACAATTCAGTTCTATAAAGAATCAATCAAACACTACTGATCTGCATTTAGGGCACTTGCCCAGCTGGCAGATTCCCTATCTGTTGTTTTCCTAGCCATTTCTTAAATGATCGCAAAGAAATTGGAAAATTATTTAACATTTCCCTTGGTAAGTTATTCCAATCCCTAACTCCCCTTCCTGAAAAAGAATATTTGCCCCAATTTGTCCGCTTTGATTCCAACTTTATCTTTATATTGTGATCTTTCCTAGTTTTAAAGACAAAGCTAAAGTAAAAATTCAAAATATAACTGTAACGTGACGGCACTATTTGTAGGGTGGTCAAATTGTTAAATACATTGTCATGCTTTGAAATTTGAGCAAGGAGAATGAAATTCCGGAGTGTACTGTTTATTTACTTTCATGAATATTGCTATTTTTAATTGTGATTGTGATCAGTGAAACAGTGCAGTGCCATAATAGTCGGGACTGCATTAACTGTTAGCCTGTTAATTTATGTGTGTGTATATATGCCACTGTAGTGTAGTTAGGTAATTAATTAGGTAATTAATGTTGTAGTGCAATCAAATTTCTATTCAGCCAGTGTTATCGGATTATTATTATTATTATTATTATTATTATTATTATTATTATTATTATTATTATTATTATTCATCTAAAAGTATCGTGGTGCTGGTCAGTGCAAACTGGACCGATTGGGGAGGGAAAAGAGATGGCGGCACAGCCCTGCCAGAGTAAATAGTCACGAGCCGCCACTGCAACACACACAGTTAATCCCGTTGCCCTCAACTCCTCCAAGAACGCACGCGTTTTGACCCAACGTCCCGGAATCCAATATATATATATATATATATAGGGTGATTAACTGAACGAGCACATTAGGTTTATCAGCAACACGTTTTGGTGTCTACCCATGTATCCCTACTTATTCCATTGACTTGATATGTTGGTTTCAATCGACCCTTTCTATTCGGGTGGATTAAATGATAATTATAATAATTTTAGTTCTGTTTCGTGATTTAATGAGAGTCATAATAACCCGTCCACGCACTCGTCTTATCTCATCAATATGAGTTCCAACGCTACATGAATTGTATTCAGTCATTTCTGCTAATATCTGCCTTCACAGTTCAAACACAAAAGGAATTACGTCTCACAACCGAGACATATCCGTCTCTCGTGAGATATTTTAGAAGATTGACCCAGAGAAAAGCCTCCCAGTTCTTATATAAACCAGGAAGATCCCCCTCTCCAAATTTGCATACATCCTATTCACGGTGTATTAGAGGCACAATAATACGACCATCAGATGACTAATGGCCTTGTAAGAAGGTTAAGACTCTCCCGTACGAAATCTCTTTGCACAATCCGAAGTAATAAATAAATATCTGTCCTCACATTCAACTAATTCATGGGACTTCCCTAATGTCAGGTGGTTGTGGAGAAAAAAAAAAAACATATGGCTTCTGTAACTGTCTACTCTTATATAATCACTTATTCCTTCTTTGGTACGAAATTATCGGCATAAAGGACGTCACAAAACCTAATAAAATTCACTGATGACGAGTTGGATTTCTGTACAATGCAATATTATTAAAATAATTAATTTCCATTATATTAAAACCGAAGTTGGCCATACTGTTTTAAAGGTGGGTTCGAGATAACGACTGTGAACAGTTTTATCCTCTCCCTTTCACAGACGACTTGTGGTCGGGATAACCCCACCCCTCTTGTCATTCTGGGATTCCCTCGCTCATCTTGGTGGAGACACACCCTAGCTTCACACTTGGCGTCCACGCTTCGAGTTCCCGTGAACTTGCTTCCAGACAATAATGTGCGTGCTCTCTTGACTTCTAGTCCTTGCTTCACGTCCCTGTCGGGTACGTAATAATTTAGAGGAGATACCGATATATGTAATGTCAGCAGTACTCCAGGTAGTTTATGTTGTAAACAAGATAAGGTTTACAAAAACACAACTTATTTATTTGCTTCACATAGAAATTTACAGGAATAAATATAAAATTGTCTTGAAGCAAAGTAGATAATTAAGCTTGAGAGAGTTATGTTTCTGTACACTATATACACTTTGAATGTATTTACACTAGCTTCTATCTTGAAAAGATAGTTCGTAGGAATGTTCAGTTTGTGATAGTTGAAAACTATCAGTTTCACTAGCATTGATTAGCTAATGGAGTTCCTTCTAACTTGAAGTGTCTGAGTTCATGAGCTTGCACAGAATGACAGCTAAGTTCACAATTAGAGAATCTAATGTGTGTGTCAGAGCCTGAGTGAGATTGGGGATGTGTAGAGTACAGCATCGGGGCTCGACTGGAATGAAGGAACGGGAACTTGGAGCAGTGACCTGAGGTGAAACCTCATACTACCAGAATTCCGTCCACCTGGTCGAGACACATTTTTAAGAGGAGTAGCTTCCGTGTTCGACGTACAGTGTATTCTGGAGCAGGACACTGGGGAGAATCCTGGAGAGTGACAGACAGGGAGCTCCTTTTATACAGCACTCGTCGTTACAGGCACGCGCACTGAAGACTGCGCGTCGAGTCTCGAAATATCCACGCTTGCGTGCGTGTGGCTGGCTGGCGCTGAGCGGAGAGAGCGGACGACATACAACACCCTCCCCTGCTAAATACGCCGATACGGCGTGAAGCGGCGGCGGCGCTGGCGGCGGCTGCGATGCTGGGCGGGAGCTTCTGACGTCTCTGTTGTATTGTCCGGAGCTGTGACTGGGCGGAGTGGCGCTGCATCGTCCTGAAAGGAACCCATGGTTATTAAATGGTCTAAAGCTCGTTCAGCAATAGATTTATCTGGCTTAATAAGAGAATCAATAGCCGGATATGGACGGTAGCGCAGGCGTATCTGGTCCTGGTGGCGGCAAATGTTTTTCTCAGCAGTCTGAATCTCGTAGAGACGATGGCCCAAAGATCTGCGGATGACACCAGGTAACCAGAGCGGGTTTGACTTGAATGTCCGTATGTAGACTCTGTCGTTGACGGTGAACTTCGTTGGCGAGGTCTTAGGCTGGGCCGGAAGAGGCTGCAACAGAGAAAGTAAAGTTCTGTGAGGTCGTCCATGGAGCTTTTGTGCAGGAGTGACATTATCAGCACCGGGCAGAATTCTGTAGTTGCTTAAGAGTTGTAGCAATGCTTGGTCTTTAGTTAAGCCTGAAGAGACAGCTTTTTCCATACTCTTCTTAAAAGTTTGTACAAAGCGTTCAGCTTCACCATTAGATTGAGGGTGAAAAGGCGGTGCTAGGATATGGCGAATTCCATTATATGTACAGAAGTTCTTAAAAGCAGTAGCTGTAAATTGCGGTCCATTGTCAGAAATTAGTACTTGAGGTAAGCCTTCAGTTGTAAATATTTTCTGAAGAGCACGAATGGTAGCTTCTGTAGTAGTAGTCTAATGCATATCCACTACATATGGAAAGTGCGATAGAGAATCGATGACGATGAGCCACATGGAATTGAGGAAAGGACCTGCGAAATCGATGTGAACTCGTTCCCATGGTGAAGTAGCAGGAGACCATGAAGCTAAATCAGAAGACGGGGCGTTCTGATTAATTTGACATTGTTCACAATGGCGGATGAGCTTTTCGACGGCTGCATCAATACCAGGCCAGTAGCAGTGTTGACGTGCCAGTTGCTTAGTGCGGGATATGCCCCAATGACTTTGATGTAACAAGTCGAGAACTTGTTTCCGTAGACTAAGTGGGATAACCACTCGGAAGGTGGTGCCGGTTTCCAGGAGTATAACTCCAGCACGAGTCGTAAGACGATGCTGAATACGATGATGAGGCGCAAGGTGGGCAGGAAGTTTGTTCTGAAGAGGCCAACCGTTGCGGATGTAAGTACGTACTGTAGCAAGTGTACTGTCCTTATCCGTAGCTTTAGCAATGCAGGTAGCGTCAATAGGAAAGCTGGATACGGTGTCAAGATGGCGGCTGTAGGAGACAGGCGCAAGCTTAGTGCTGCTGCAGTTTGTGTTGTTTGTGTGGTAATAATCAGAGTTCTTGCTCTTTACGGTTCTCTGCACGGGTCTATTCGAGTTAAGGAATCGGTGTGTGCAAGTGAAAAAGTGAGTTCTCCTTTTGCATGGATACTAGCAGAGAGAAACTACTACATTCCGGCGTTCTCTCTGACTGGATGCGCCATTTTCCAGACTTAGAGGCGCCTCCCTACTAGCTCGGAGCCGAACAAGCCTAGGCCTGGTCGCTCAGCGATTAGGGGCTTGCTTTGCCTCCTACTACTGGCTGGAGATGTCCACTTAAACCCCAGTCCCACCACTTGTGAAATGAAAACAGACATAAACATCTATTGTCAGAATGTGCAAAGCCTAAACAATAAGTTGTCTGATTGTGAACTATCCCTTCCAGACTTAAGAGAAGTTGACGTGATCGGACTTACTGAAACATGGCTCTCTTGGGCTAGTGACAGTGAACTACCACTCAGTGATAATTACAGCATATTCCGTCGTGATCGCGCTACTCTAGGTGGTGGAGTGTTTCTAGCAGTGAACAGTGCTTTACCATGTAAACGAAGGACAGATCTCGAACGGAACTGTGAGTTAGTGTGGGTGGAGCTACTCTTTCCTCGACGCCCTGTACTTGTGGGATGTTACTACAGACCACCAAACAGCCAATTCAGTGACCTTGAGCAGTGCCTGGACTCAGTCATTGCAGCTCTCCCTCATGGTGAAGTAATTTTAATGGGCGACTTTAAGTTGTCTATAAAGTGGCCTTCTCCAACTACCGGACTGTCAGCTAACAACTGTGACACATACTTTATAGACAGTTTTATTAATGGCCTCGGACTGAAACAGTTTAATATGTACCCAACCCGTGGACCCAACACCCTGGACATCATACTCTCCTCATTAGAACTTAAAACAATAACCCCAGGCAGAAACCTTTTCTTATGCGACCACCAGTCCCTCGATGCTACATTCCTCCTTCCACACCCCTCCTCAAAGTCTCACAGCAGGACATCCTACCGCCCTACCTACATCTGGCGCCGTACCGACTGACCTGCAATGTGTCGTGCCCTGGAATGCCTTCCCTGGAGTCTGCTCGAAATAGCTGATATCGAATCGGCTCTTGACCTGCTGTACGACTGGCTGCAAGCTGTAATTAAAGACTTCGTACCTGCACAGCGGCATACTACTAGCAAACATCAACACTGGATATCACAAGAGACCAGACTGATATTATTTAATAAGAAGAGAGCTTGGCGCCTGTGGAAAGACTTCCCTAACCCACACACTCACAATACCTTCGTTAAAATCCGCCGCTACGCGAGGTTTATGGCCAGAAGAGACTACAAAACACACGTAGACACTGTCACTGAAAACGTCCGCAGCAATCCCAAGCGCTACTGGAGTCTCATCAACACACGGAGAAGGACGGAGCGGATTCCTGTCAGCGTGAACCACAACGATACAACAGCAGATGGCGCCGATCGCAATGAACTGTTCAACAGGTATTTCTTCTCCAACTTCTCCCCTCCCTTACAAAACCAACCGCTCCCTCCCGTTGGTACAGCTTCAAACAGAACCCTATCAAGCATAACTACCACACCAAGTGAAGTTCATAACCTTCTTCAAACTCTTCGTACCAACAAAGCTACCGGTGCCGACACTATAGGTCCTCTTTTCCTAAAAAATACTGCCAGCACTCTTTGCGTCCCTCTCTCTAAATTATTTAACAGATGTTTTGCCGCGGGCTATTTTCCTATTAACTGGAAACAGGCAAATATTGTTCCACTTCTCAAGTCAGGCAACAAATTTAATGTTTCATCTTACCGATCAATCTCTATTCTCCCCACACTATCCTTTATCTTTGAAAAAATTATACACCAGCGTCTCCTCCCATTCACTTTGCCGTATATCTCAACCAAGCAGCATGGTTTTCTACCAGGTGGCTCTTGTCTAACAAACCTGGCCACTCTGCATAGTTTTGCATCACACGCCATTGCAGCTAAATCACAGCTGGATATCTGCTACGTAGACATTTCGAAAGCTTTCGATTCTGTTGACCATACTCTGTTGCTCCATAAACTCTCCGAACGATTTAATATACATGGCAGTCTACTGACCCTTCTTGCTAGCTTCCTACATAACCGTTGGCAGAGAGTGGTAATATCAGGCACTTCATCCTCATGGTTACCAGTCACCTCCGGGGTCCCACAAGGCAGTACTCTTGGCCCCTTGCTGTTTTCTTTGTTTATGGACGATCTGCCGTCCGAACTCAACGAAACAGCGAATACCCTACTCTTTGCTGATGACTGCAAGATATTTAGGGAGATCAGGAATCCAGCAGATGCAGCTCTGCTACAGTCATCGCTTAATGCCCTTTCGAACTGGTGCCGTACTTGGAAACTTATCCCCAATCCACAAAAATGCAGCCACATGACCATAACACTGCGTAAATCTCCTCTACCGACATCATATTAACTACTCGACAAGCCCATCACCGTGGTTACGCAACAGCGTGACCTAGGTGTAATATTCGATACAAAATTACAATTTAAGACCCATATAGAAACATATACAACCAAGGCTATGAAATTACTAAGCATTCTCTATCGCTTCACAGAAATTTCTGACCCTGTTGCTCTTCGCCACTTCTTCCTCACGATCGTTCAACCTCTCTTAAACTACTGCTCTCCGATTTGGACAACAGCCGCCCCCTCCAATACCAAGCAGTTAGACAGAGCAGTGTCCTTCTTTGCTGCAATTGTAAGGAACAGAAACCCCAAGCTCAGAAATCTGTCTACGCAGCAGATATTAATGGCAATTAATGTGTCACCGCTGCACATCAGGCGACAGGTAGCTGACCTGAGTTTCCTCCACGAGATCTTAAATGGACATTACGGCTCGGAACATCTTGTTTCTCTCTTCTCTCTCCGCGTTCCTTCCCGCTCTACCAGAACCAAAGACCTTCTCCACATTCCCCACACTCAGCACTCAATACTTCAACGATCTTTCCTAATCCGCCTCCCAACACTCTTTAACAATATTAATAGGAGACAAGAGCTTGATATAGCATCAAATAAAAGTGTATTCGAGAGGTGTGTAAACAGTATCTTAAAGATAAGTTGATGTGAAGGGATTATACCGCCATCTTGACCCACAACGACTTGGCTATGAACATGGACATTCTCATGGTTTTCGATTTGGACAGTTATTAGTAGGATGTGTACCTGATCTTGTTATATTTTGTTATGTTTGTTATATTTTATTACGAAAGTTTACGTTTGTTAAATAGTCTGTTGACAGTGCAAGTGAAATTTGCTCAGTGTAGCTGTATCTTGTGCTTCGTGAATAAATAAATAAATAAATAAATAAACTGAAGACATTCGGATTCTTGAGAAGCGAAGGCGGTATCAGGACCTACTGGTAAGCGAGAGAAGGCATCAGCATTACAATGCTGGGATGTGGCACGATAGGCGATCTGATAGGAATAATCCGAAAGGAACATGGACCATCTTTGAAGCTTTCTGAGGGAATGCTCAGGGATCTTATTACCAGGATGGAATAAGTGTACTAGAGGCTTGTGATCAGTAATGATCAGGAAATGGTTGCCATAGAGATATTCATTGAAACGGCGAATACCAAAGATGATGGCTAAAGCTTCTTTTTCTATCTGGGAGTACCGACGTTGATGCTCATTAAGTGTCTTCGAAGCGAAGGCGATGGGACGTTCTTGTCCGCGACGATCCTTCTGGGAGAGAACGGCACCGACGCCGTAATCTGATGCGTCCGTAGCTAGCGTGATGAGCTTGCCAGGCTGAAAATGAGTGAGTTTAACAGCTTGAACAAGGGCTTTGTTGATCGTTTGCCAGGCCTGTTGGCATTGCGGAGACTACTGAAATGTAACACCTTTTTTGCGTAGGGCGTTTAATGGAGCTGCAACTGAAGCGAAGCGGGGAATGAACTTGTTATAGTAGTTCGCTTTGCCTAGGAAGGATTGGAGCTGCTTGATGTTCTGTGGTACAGGCATGTTTACAATCGCCGAGACCTTCCGTTCACTAGGTTGAATGCCGTTTTTATCAAGGATGTGTCCCAGGTAGTGAACTTGCGGCTGAAAAGTGCATTTAGCGAGATTCGCTCGTAGGCCATTGTCTTTCAACTTCGTGAGAAGGAGGCGCAGATTTTGGAAATGTTCTTGATGATCTTTGCCGGTCACAATAATATCATCAAGGTAGTTAGCACAACCGGGAATGGAGGCAGTGAGTTGAGCTAAATAGCGCTGAAAAATAACAGCTGAGGAAGAGACGCCGAACGGGAGCCGCTGGAGCTGGAGCAGTCCGATAGGAGTGTTGAGTGTGAGAAATTGTTTAGATTCTTCGTCTAAAAGTAGCTGTAGATAGGTTTCTTTAAGAGCCACTCTAGAGAAGAATTGTCCACCAGCAAGACGACGGAATAAGTCCTCTGGACGGGGAATTGGAAATACATCTGTATCGATTTGTGAGTTGATCGTAGATCGGAAATCACCACAAAGTCGTACATTGCCATCAGGTTTCTTGATTACAACTAGGGGAGTGGCCCATTGACTGGAATTGACTGGTACCACTATTCCATCTTCTACCCATCTTTCTAACTCCTTAGTGACCTGGTCTTGAAGTGCTAGGGGTACTGGACGTGCTTTGAAAAAGCGAGGCTTAGCGCCGGATTTCAGCTGTATGTGAGCTGTATAGTTTCTGGCGGTTCCGAGCGTAGAGTCGAAGACTTCAGGAAACTGCTCGAGGAGAGCCGTAATATCAGAAGTAGGTTGCAAAGTAGAGACTACGTTGATATTGTCATGAATCTGGAAGCCGAATAAATTAAATAGATCCATGCCCATAATGTTTGATGCGGTGTAGTTGTTGTCTACGAGTAGTGGAATGACCTTCTGAATTCCTTTATAACTGGCTGGAAGTGTGATTTGGCCTTTAATGTCAATCTTCCGTTTGTTAAATGTAACAAGCTGGATGTCAGCTGGAGAGCCAGGTGATCCAGTGTCTAACTGAAAATCGATAGAGCGATCAGAGAATGATAGAGGAACGATGATCTTGTGAGAATTCTTGGTGGGAAGAATAAGATTTATCTGATCAACTTCCATGTCCTGTCGGGACTGTATATGTTTCGGGCGCGCTGCAGGAGTCTTAGCAGGGCGGAGCGAACTCTGACATACAGTCTTGATGTGTCCTACTTTATTACATCTTTCACAAGTGGCTTTGAAAAAACGACATGCACGACGTTCATGATGTTTGAAACATCCTCTGCAGGAAGGCAGGAGTTGCGACTTGCTCTTAGAAGTGGGCTTCCTTGTAGAAGAACGAGAGGGAACCGGGCGAGAATGCTTGGCAGAGAGCGACTTGGCTGCGCGGTTCCAGGTAGCAGATGACTGGCGGGCTGGAGTAGAGACTCGAGCTACTTCGTGTTTAGAAGCTATTTCTGCGGCAGTCTTAGTAGTAAGTTCGTATACCGTAGCAATACGCTGGACGTCTTCTAAAGAAGGGTTGCTCTTCTTGACAGCGTCAAAACGAACTTTGTCCTCAGGAGTATGCAGAATGATCATATCCCGAATGAGGGAATCGGTATAGGGCGTACCACAACCGTCCTTGGAACATATAAACTGGCAGGGTTTAGCGAGACCTCTTAATTCTGCGATCCACTCAGCACGAGTCTGATGCGGTTGCTTGATGCTCTGAAAAAATTTGTAGCGAGCGGCCACTATGTGTGGGGCTTTAGCATAGTGTTCAGTGATACGGGCCAAGAGCTTTGCGAATGGTACTTCAGAGAGTTGCTCCTCTGGACTTAATTTTTGGAGTAATTCGCACGTAGCATTGCCAACCGAACTGAGAAATAGAGCACGTTGGCGCTTGTCATCCGTGATGGAATGGCATATAAAATGCTGCTGTAGGCGGGCTAAATAGAGTGACCATTCTTCCTTAGCCGGATCAAAAGCAGAGAACGGAGGAATTCCTGAGGGCTGTATAGAAACAGAAAGAGCTTGAACAGCTGAGAGCAATGCTGCTTGTTGCTGCTGCATGAATTGCTGTTGCTGCTGTTGGAGAGCTTGCAAAACGGCTGCGAGTTGCTCGGCTGTAGCCATGTTGAGATGCGTGAGAGAACTTGTGTAGCAGCGTGTACTGAGCTGGCTCGAGGGGCGACCTTCAGCGGAACAGCTGGGAGTGTGTGAGAGAGCACACAAGCTGAAGCGTGCCAGACAGGTGCAGTGAGCGAGAGAGAGAAAGAGCCTTGGAATGTAGGCTGACTGTCCGTAGTTCGAAGGAGGCTAATAGGCGCACTGTAGAAAAGGCTAACTGCTGGTAGAGTCCGTACAGGTTCCAATGTGGAGTGGTGATAGTTACGGAGTATAGCTTCACTTTGCCAATGAGTTGACGATACACTGGAAGAGGTTGTTTCTTTGTCGCGAATGAGTTGACGAAAGAATGCAAGCAGTTTTGTACCTCGTTGCGAATGAGTGGGCGACACACTGACCACTGTTGTACTTCGTCGCCAATGTGTTAGTGACAGATTGCGCACAGTTTTGTATCTCGTCGCTAATGAGTTGGTGGCAGATTGCACGTAGTTGTTTTTGTTTACCTCGTCGCCAATGAGTTGTGTTGTAAACAAGATAAGGTTTACAAAAACACAACTTATTTATTTGCTTCACATAGAAATTTACAGGAATAAACATAAAATTGTCTTGAAGCAAAGTAGATAATTAAGCTTGAGAGAGTTTTCTGTACATTATATACACTTTGAATGTATGTACACTAGCTTCTATCTCGAAAAGATAGTTCGTAGGAATGTTCAGTTCGTGATAGTTTAAAACTATCAGTTTCACTAGCATTGATTAGCTAATGGAGTTCCTTCTAACTTGAAGTGTCTGAGTTCATGAGCTTGCACAGAATGACAGCTAAGTTCACAATTAGAGAATCTAATGTGTGTGTCGGAGCCTGAGTGAGATTGGGGATGTGTAGAGTACAGCATCGGGGCTCGACTGGAATGAAGGAACGGGAACTTGGAGCAGTGACCTGAGGTGAAACCTCATACTACCAGAATTCCGTCCACCTAGTCGAGACACATTTTTAAGAGGAGTAGCCTCCGTGTTCGACGTACAGTGTATTCTGGAGCAGGACACTGGGGAGAATCCTGGAGAGTGACAGACAGGGAGCTCCTTTTATACAACACTCGACGTTACAGGCACGCGCACTGAAGACTGCGCGTCGAGTCTCGAAATATCCACGCTTGCGTGCGTGTGGCTGGCTGGCGCTGAGCGGAGAGAGCGGAGGACATACAACAGTTTACCTTTCATGTTTAATTCAAGTTTCATATCATAATTAGTATAATCTATATCGCAAGTTCCCTCTGTGGATCAATGGTACAGTGTCGGCCTCCGGATCCCAAGATATCGTGTTCAAACCTGGGAGATCAAGTCGGATATTTAAAGGGTAAAAGAATGCCCTGTTGTAAGATGTAGGCATGTAAAAGAATTCTGGCGACATATTTCGTGTTTATCCGACAAATATTCATTAAAAAACTCAGCCATAGACGCCACCGATGAGAGATTTGGTTTACTCTGTCTGTCAACTAGTAGGCTTACAGTAATATGGTACGTCGAAATTGACGAACAAGCAGCCAGATGGCATTCAAATTCAACTGCTTGCAACAGTAGCTCAGACCGTACGATTATTATTTTTATTTCTGACACGAATAGATAAAGGAGAAAATTTGGCTTAAAATTATTTGTCAACAATTGACAGTTACTAAAATGAAATTTATTGTGGTACTGTAAATTGCGAATCTCGCACTAACAAGGAAACATCGGCAATGGGTAAGTCGCCGATCGCGATGAAACTTAGAAAACACATGGAAGTACACGTAAAAACGACGTCGGCATCAATTTTGGGTGCCAACACTCATTAGGGCGTTAACTACGGGGCCTAAAAGTTGCGACATTTCAAATTCCACGCGATCAGCGATGAATACCTGCTGGCCAATGCTAAGCTGGCACACTGCGTACCTGGAGACACGCCTCTGCACCTCCTCCCCTCCCCGCTCCAATTGGTTCGCCGCCGCACGTTTCTCTTCTCCACGCGCTTGACGGCGTTCTCTTGTAAGAGAAAAATCTCTTCTTGAATTTTAGAAGATGACGTGAATCGTTCAAGTGCCCGACTCCTTGGTTAAATGATCAGCAATGTGACCTTCAGTTCAAAGTCCTTGAATTCAATTCCCGGCCACGTGAGAGATTTAGCTTGAGGACTGGGTGTTTGTGTTCGTCACTTCACATACACACAACTCACGATAATACCTAACATCAAAGAAACACGCAAAAGCGAATGCCTCCTTCCGCGTATGGTTAGCAACAGGAAAGGTATCGCGCCGCAAATCACAGCTCAATCCATTCGTCATGCCGACCTCAAATAACTGGGATAAGGTTAGGAAGAAGGAAGAGAAGAGATTAAATAGTTGTCAATAGATTAGCAGATTAACTTTCAACTTCGATATCGTCGTTCTATTTGATGGTCTCATTGTCAGCTACTACTCTAGTTCAATCAATTTTCCCGTTAACGACCAGCACGCTTTTGATGTCCACACTGGACTCCACGTGGAGTCTGTCATTTGCAAGGCAAGCACTATATTGGCCGATAGGTGAGCCGGTCACACATTGCAGTATATGACCCATCTGCTATTGGTCGACAGTCGAACTGGTGTGTGGTCCTGCTTAACGTTTGAGTCGCCGTTCGTTAACGAGGAAATTACGAGAATTGTACTGCTACTACTACTACACAAATTTTCATTCCATCGCTGAAGGGGACGGCGGGTCTCCTAGACTGTAACGCCATGTCTCATGACCGGGAGATGTGATACGGTGAAGGAGATGTACGGAAAAGGAGAGAGGTTGGCGGCCGTGGGCTATACTAGGTACCACCCCAGCAGAATGGAAATGCACGGGAAACCATTCTCAGGACAGCCGACGGTGAGGACAAGCCCCTCTCCGTCTCCCGAGTGCAAAGCTGTAGAGCCACGGTTCAGTCATGGCCACCACCACGATCAAAGCCATCTCTGGGGGACTCTTGTTTCCATCATCATCATTAAATGAATTTATTCCCCACCCTGAGAGAATGCGGTCAGCCACTTTGCAGGTAATGTCTTCTCACTGACCAGGAGATTCGCCGGGTGCAAGTGATACGGAGGATTATGGCAGAGGGTGATGTGAAATGATAGTGAATAATAATAATAATAATAAGCAGAAGAAGAAGAAGAAGAAGAAGAAGAAGAAGAAAGGCAGATTTATGGAACCTTTTCGGATAAGTGCTTAAAAAAATAGATGTAATACATAGTACAGACCGTTACATGACAGTTATGGATCTCTAGTTGTCTTGACCGTGATATATCCTATGTGCAGCACAAGTAGTTATTCCACGTGTGGCCTTTAACATAGCATAGGAGACGTTTCCATAAACAAAAATTCCATAAATCATTCAGGTAAACAACTCAGTGTTGAAAACATCCTACGGACATGAGCTACGAATTTTAGGTAAATGAAATATAATAAAGTATGAGAATATTATTTATTCCTAAAAATTACAATCCTTTTCTTAATCATCGTTATCCGGTCGATTAGATACCAGTTTGCCTTTTACTACCACCACGTTTTTTTTGTTTTTTGTTTTTTTGCTATTTGCTTTACGTCGCACCGACACATATGTCTTATGGTGACGATGGGACAGGAAAGGCCTAGGAATGGGAAGGAAGAGGCTGTGGCCTTAATTAAGGTACAACCCCAGCATTTGCCTGGTGTGAAAATGGGAAACCATGAAAAACCATCTTCAGGGCTGCCGATAGTGGGGTAGCCCTGAATATGGTTTTCCATGGTTTCCCATTTTTACTACCACTACGAGTGCTAATATGAGCCAATGCATTGTTTCACTTTAGCACCACCGTGAGCGCTAATGTGAGTCAATGCACACTTTTACCTAAGCCCTTATAACTATATTCGGTGTGCGCATTTTTCTTTTTTTTGCTAGGGGCTTTACGTCGCACCGACACAGATAGGTCTTATGGCGACGATGGGATAGGAAAGGACTAGGAGTTGGAAGGAAGCGGCCGTGGCATTAATTAAGGTACAGCCCCAGCATTTGCCTGGTGTAAAGCAAAGTAAGCAAAGTCATCTCCCTACAGGCCATGAAGGCCCTTGGAGGGGTGGAAGGTAAAGGCTTCCACTATCCGTAACCTCGGCACTTGATGGGGTAGAGTGGTTAGCTCTACGCCCGGCCGCCTTTGCCCCCAGGAATTACCCTGGTACTCATTTTTGGTGTAGGCTGAGTGAACCTCAGGGCCATTTGCACCTCCGGAAGTGGAAATCTCATTTCTTAAATTTTACGACTTCCTGACGGGGATTCGAACCCACGTCCTTCCGGGCGAATTTGCCTGGTGTGAAAATGGGAAACCATGGAAAACCATTTTCAGGGCTGCCGATAGTGGGATTCGAACCTACTATCTCCCGGATGCAAGCTCACAGCCGCGCGCCTCTACGCGCACGGCCAACTCGCCCGGTTGTGCGCATTTTTAAAAAGTCAGAAAATTCCTGAGGGTATAGAACAATGAAGCACATTACAGTAAGAATTATGGAAATAAGTGAATTTGGCTAGTATTTGAATTAAAAAAAACGGGTAAAGAAACAAGCGATTTCACGCTGCTCAGCACTTCGAGTTCATCGACAGCGAAGTGAGGAACCTGGCATAAGTGGAAACAATGCCAGGACTCGGCTAAGGGCCTCGAGGTCGCCAGCTTATGCTCCAAAGTTCAGAGACCCTGGGGCTCCTTTCAGTCACTTCTTACGACATGCATGGGATACCGTGGGTGTTATTCTACCGCCCCCACCAACACGGGGAAATCATCTGACGGCTGAAGATATTCAGAGGAGCCTTTTCGACAGATCGTTTATGCAGGACAAGAGTGCGCAAATATCATCAGATATACGAATTTTGTTCATATGTGTTTGTTTGCTGGTAAAACAACATCTCTCTGGTAGCTCATTTTGTAAAACATATACGGAAGACAATTAACCCATCTGTGCACAATGGGCACTTTTGTGCCCTCTAGGAAATTGAATTATTAGAGGAATCTACGACGTTTTAAATATGTCTGGGCATTCTCAGCAATAAATAGATACAACAATGAGCATGTATGCGTGTGTGCCTATCAACTATCACATTTGATCATTTACTGACAACTACAAGGAAGGAAGGATGTTTGGAATGCCTTCACAAGCTCCAAAGAGGAGTTAAGCTTCATACACACTATAAACTGTGTAATTGAATTGTTAGCTGAGTAAGATCATACCAACATGTGCAATGATGTAATTGTGACTAGATTGTGTTCATGTGCACGCAGTGTGATTGTACGATACGAAAAACTTAAGTTGGGCATGAATGTGCCTATTGGACATGAGACCTACAAACATGTTCGTAACCAATTATGCATTTTTACCAAAGTAATTGCAATATTTCTCACACATAATGCTGGAAGATTTGGTTTTACAACAATTATCTATACCTTGATACAAAATAATTAAAGAAAAGATCTAAATATCAAAATCAGATTGAAAAAATATTTTTGATATCAGTATGTATGTTATTTCTGTTGAATTTCAAAGGATAACCAGTCTGCTTTGTAGTCTCCGTGGCTCAGACGGCAGCGCGTGGGCCTCTCACCGCTGGATACCGTGGTTCAAATCCCGGTCACTCAATGTGAGATTTGTGCTGGACAAAGCGGAGGCGGGACAGGCTTTTCTCCGGGTACTGCGGTTTTCCCTGTCATCTTTCATTCCAGCAACACTCTCCATTCTCATTTCATAGCATCTATCAGTCATTAATAAATCACTTTGGGAGTGGCGACCCCATCGTACTAATAGCCTATATCTGCTTCATTCATTCCATCCCTGACCCGGTCAATGACTGGAAAAGAGGTTGTAGGTTTTCATTTTCAACTAGTCTGCTTATAAAGCACCCTTTGTCTTGTTTCTGTTATGTTTCTGCACAGAATATCACGGTTATATCTCAACATCCATCTTTCAATACATGGCATTTACTGTGGCGAAGATAACTGAGAAGCTTCATACTCTAGATTTGCCAGATGCTCTTGGTGCTGTTGTTTGTATTGGACCTCCTGAAGGTGTAGCTCAGATGAAGATTTGGGCTACACTTCTATAGAAGTATGACACCGCGCTGAAGACACCAGGGCTATTGCGATATTCTTACAGGATAAGCAAACCTGCTCTTGAGACCTGTGAAGTCATCTTAACACAAAAGGGCAAACTAAGACATGTGACCTTTGTTACAAGGTGAAGATGGTAATGGCTTTTGAGAGATGCCAAGTTCCACTTTACAGATATTGCTTTGTTGCATATCACAAAGAGAAAACTTTTGTGTCATATACTATAAACAAATGTGGTGAAAATATTCAGATTTGTTAGCTTTGAGACTATTTTCAAACATTAGTTGAAATAGAAGATTTAACAAAAGATTTGTAAAATAGTTTCTGTAATGAAATAAGAAAGTTATTTAACAGTAAAGAAATGTAATTTATCATTACAACAACATTTATAATCAAAACATTCTTCTGTGGTATTCTAATAGGATTCGTGACCAATGGGCACTTTCATACCCACTCCCGTATTGCGTGAAGAAAACTATATTTGTGAAAATTAAATTTAATAAAGATATCTCTTTTTGACCTAATAAAATGTTTATCATTTTAAAAATCGAAATACAATGTTCCGGGCATAAATGGGTTTAATATACTAATTTATTAACCATATTTACATCAAATACTTAAGAAGTTCAGACACACAATAGCGCGCGGCGATCATTGTTAACTGCTCGATCAGTCAAACCATCGCCCTCGATGGTCAAACACTCAAGTTCAAATCTACAATAGACCATTGTTGCCAAGACAAGTCCAACAGTCTCTCCCGTTCACTGTTAAAGGCAACAGAGCAGCCGAGAGGGACACACAAAAAATCACTTCAATAATGCCATACGACAACAAATACAATAGGAACAATTGCACAAATAAACACATAAAGTCACTGTCCCAACAATATGAGCTCTAAATTATCAAGCCGTTAGCGTTCTAATACAATGCGAAGAAGCATCTGAAACAAAATCGGTAAACTGGCACAATTTGATGACCAGTGCACTGTTGGACTAAATTGTGTAATTGCCATTCTAAACACAATAATGGCTATGGACTAAGTACTTCAATTGTTCTGATCCCTGGAGGCAATTCTGTGGATTACTGCATCAATGGTAGTAAAATGTAACACCTGTCACATTGCTCAACTCGTGCGCATAGCTTAGAACAGGGATGGCGAACCTATGACACGCGTGCCACTTGGTGATACATAAACACAACTTTTTTTTGCTAGTTGTTTTACGTCGCACCGACACAGATAGGTCTTACGGCGACGATGGGATAGGAAAGGTCTAGGAGTTGGAAGGAAGCAGCCGTGGCCTTAATTAATGTACAGCCCCAGCAATTGCCTGATGTGATAAAGGGAAACGACGGAAGACCATCTTCAGGGCTGCCGACAGTGGGACTCGAACCCACTATCTCCCAGATGCAAGCAAACAGCCGCGTGCCCCTCCCCGCACGGCCAACCCATCCGGTGAAAACACAAATTTAGTAGCACGTCAGACAACATACCAACATATTTTAACGTTTATAACATGAAATAAATAGGTCGAAAATCTATCAACATGGCATATTTTAACATTACACATTAATAATGAAGTATGTCTCAATTAATTATATCGCCATATTTTTTACAAATGTTATTAGGTTAAAGCAAACATGTACGTTGTTCTTAAAATGTAATTTTCAGTTATATTTGCAAAATGAAATCATGAAACATTCAATCGAATTGATTTATATGCAATGCAACTTAATACCTTCTTGTATTTCTTCTCCAAGTGCCATCTCCTCTCAGAAGGTCGGTTACCATAATAGATATTCTTGCTATAGATGATGCAGTGCGAAACAGCTTAATAGTGGAATAGTTGAACCAAGTTTTCAGATTATCAATCCAAGAAATGCGTCTTCTTCCTAGTCTTCTTTTTCTTTGTATCTTCGCTTGAATGACCAGCTGCAGTTGATGACATTTCTCTCCTCGCATATTTTAACAGTGTTTAATATTCCCTTTCTCTTACCCATTCGCCTCATTACCTCGTTGTTTGTGACATTTGTTCAACTCAACCGCAGTAGCCTTATGTACGTCCATACCTTACATGCCTCTAAACTGTCCTTTTCTCTTTTCTTTATGGTCCAGGACTCAACTCCATAGAACAAGGTGGAAAAGTCTAATTTTTAGATGTAAACAAAGACCTCAACTTCAGAACATTCTCCTCTTTTGTCTGAATGCATTTCTTTTTTTTTTTTTGCTAGGGGCTTTACGTCGCACCGACACAGATAGGTCTTATGGCGACGATAGGATAGGAAAGGCCTAGGAGTTGGAAGGATGCGGCCGTGGCCTTAATTAAGGTACAGCCCCAGCATTTGCCTGGTGTGAAAATGGGAAACCACGGAAAACCATCTTCAGGGCTGCCGATAGTGGGATTCGAACCTACTATCTCCCGGATGCAAGCTCACAGCCGCGCGCCTCTACGCGCACGGCCAACTCGCCCGGTGAATGCATTTCTGGCTTGGCCGAACATAAAATTTATTTTCTCAGTACAGTTAATCTAATTAAAGTCAAATGAGGGTGTTTAATGAGGTTTATAAAGGAAATATAACCGATGGCAAACTAAACAATAAAAATTAATAAACAAGACCATAATTGACACGCTAGTCAGCAAAGGTCTGTTAATCCTGGCTTTGAGCTTCGGTATGAGGCATTTACATGTCAAAAGGGACCAATCATGTCATTATAAAGTTACAGATTTCGTCTACGACATTTCCATATAAGATACTACTCTACCAAGCCAACTTTGCTTGCGGAACGAATGAAAACTCACCTCCCACTTTCCTCATCCCTTTAGTCGGCCGCGCTTCCTGTGTCGTGAAGACATCTACTGTTATCTAACTGACAGCTTGTGAATGATGTATAGTCCTTTGTTAAACATAATGCTGTGAGTTGCTCTACTTCAATTGATTTCATATTTTTTCTTAACGCTTCTACAGGAAACAAAAAAACAAAGCAAGACAAGAGAATATTGAGAAAAATGGTAAAATCAATGCGATTGCGGTTCATGAAATGCAAGAACAATACATAAGTGTTAACGGAGTGAAACGATATCGATTAGGAATGAGGAAGGCTCTGACAGTGAGATAAATCCCACACTGTTTTGCTTTTTTGATTATAGGGCAACGAGCTAGAATAACATAGAGAGGCGGAAGCGCTGCCTGGGTGAAGCTAATAGAACGAAAGTCCGCCATGTTTTTTGTGGTCACACAAGCAAGGGGGCGTGGACCTTGAATGACGAAAAGTGTAGAAAATACGCATTTTAGAATCACTGGGGGAGAATTAAAGACCGTTGCCGAAAGCATTAAAAATCATAGACTGCGAATACAGCCACTTCATCATATTGCGGCACGAGGGCCAACATCACGATCAGTTGATTGTAAGGTATATCGAAATCATCGCACAGTGATATACGAATAGGCTTGTCTGTTGTGGTTAAGCGTAAATTACAATAAAAACCGTGCACATAAATATTTATGACAGAAAGCGTTAAAATGATAGAGACCTACAATAGGTTACAACATTGTTCTGGTCATATTTTTAAAAGTATTGCATCCCCATGATTACTTTCTTTCTTAATCTGTTTACCCTCCAGGGTTCGTTATTCCCACGGACTCAGCGGGGGATCCCACCTCTCCCACCTCAAGGGCAGTGCTCTGGAGCGTGAGACCTTGGGTCTGGGGATACAACTGGGAAGGAGGGTCGGTACCTAGCCCAGGCGGATGCAACTGCTATGCTGAACAGGGGCCGTGTGGGGGGATGAGAAGATTGGGGGGATAGACAAGGAAGGGGGAAGGGGCGGCCGTGGCCTTAAATTAGGTACCACCCCGGCATTTGCCTGGAGGAGAAGTGGAAAACCACGGAAAACCACTTCCAGGATGACTGAGGTAGGAGTCGAACCCAACTCTACTCAGTTGACTTCAGAGGCTGAGTGGACCCTGTTCCAGCCCTCGTACCCCTTTTCAAATTTCGTGACAGAGCCGGGAATCGAACCCGGGCTTCCGGTGGTGGCAGCTACTCACGCTAACCACTACACCACAGAGGTTGCCCATGAGTACTTTTTTGCTTTAGGTCGCACCGACACAGATAGGTCTTACGGCGACGATGGGATATGGAAGGCCTAGGAAGCTGCGCGACCTTAACCGCACGGCCAACTCGCCCAGTACATGAGTACTGTACCACTATAATTGTTTAATGTAATTACTTATTATAATATATGGGGAGCATATAATGTTTTTCCCATTACCATATCATATTGGGATTACTAGCTGAAAGGTAACCTTGAAAGTTGTCCATTATGAAGTGTTTTTTTCTTTTTCCTTACAACTTGCTTTACGTCGCACGGGCACAGATAGGTCTTCTGGTGACGATGGGACAGGAAAGGGCTAGGAGTGGGAAAGAAGCGACCGTGACCTTAATTAAGGCATAGCCCCGTAGGTGTGAAAATGGGAAACCACGGAAAACCGTTTTCAGGACTGCAGACCGTGGGGGTTCGAACCCACTACCTCCCGAATACTGGATACTTGCCGCACTTAAGCAACTGCAGCTATGGAGCTCGGTATTATGAAGTGTAGGCCTAGCCTAGTTTTGAAAACGAATGCAACTGACATCTACAATAAAGGCTGCATAAATTTCACAAATAGCAGTAAAATACCGTATTTACCATACTTGGGGTCCGACTCGTTGGCTGAATGGTCAGCGTACTGGCCTTCGGTTCAGAGGGTCCCGGGTTCGATTCCCGGCCGGGTCGGGGATTTTAACCTTCATTGGTTAATTCCAATGGCCCGGGGGCTGGGTGTCTGTGCTGTCCCCAACATCCCTGCAACTCACACACCACACATAACACTATCCTCCACCACAATAACACGCAGTTACCTACACATGGCAGATGCCGCCCACCCTCATCGGAGGGTATGCCTTACAAGGGCTGCACTCGGCTAGAAATAGCCACACGAAATTATTAAACCATACTTGGTGTACGTTTGACCGAAATACTTTACGTGGTTACGTTTCCTTGGTGGTGGGTGGTCCAATTTCTTTGTTTGTAAAATTGAATGAAAATTAAAGAGGGTTTTTGGAACGGCATTTGCCAGTACTCGCCGTTGGTCATTTGTTTCATACATGCACTTATCTTCGAAATGTACAGAGCATAAGCGACTGGATTGAATGGGATACCATTTAGATCTTTTCGTCCTCAGAACGCATTGTTTCGTTAATTTCTTGTTCTTGAAGGAAAATCTGAAACGTAATCCGCCAAATAATTACCGTGGCTATCCTGTATAAACAATAAAATGGGTTTAATTACAACCAGAGATTACAAAAGAAATCTCGGCTATCATTCAGTAATACATACTTATACGATATATCCTTGGTTTTATTACTCCGATTAGTAAAATCGTACGCTGAGCATACGGCTGGCATTCTTGAATGCGAGAATCTATCTTTTCACTTCTTAAACTTACGAAGACGTAGGAAATTAAATTGGCATGCACGATCTCCCTGTCACCTCAACGTATGTTCTCGCGCCAATTCGCTTTGTTTTGACAACCGTTAACATGTGCCCCTTATCAACTTGCTTCCGCAGGGAGCGCTGATGTCAGGCATGCTGCCCCTCTATGTTATTCTACCTATTTGATAATAGAAGACCTAGAAATGCTGGTTTGTTGATGATGTCGCGATTAGTTTCAGAATGGGCCGCTAGATTTCCTCTTTACGGGCTGGCCTACACAATTCTCTTCATGGAGAAATAACACAAATCTGTTCATATTCACCTGATAAACTTATAAAAATGTCATAACGGAGGGAAAAGTAAAACAATAATGATTTTTTCAAATCACACAATCCAGTACTTATTACGCACCGGTCAGTCTATAATAATTTGAAGAACCGACCCTGCTCTAGAGTTGTTCGTTCTGCAGGAGTTCTACTATAAACTTCATGAGGGTGTTTCAGAAATGTCGACGCAATAACATACAGATTACTTTTTTTCTTTTTGACACATAAAATACTTCAAGAAATGTAGGTACGATAAGGTCCTAATGCAGGTGAATTGTGATTGACTGATTGTAATAATTGCGACGAAAACACGAATTGCGACTCTTATTATGAGCAACTTTCTTCCCAAGAAACAAACAGTTCATGGATGTACGGTATTTAAATAAAACGTCCAAGAAATGTGTTGCTTGTTGAGGATTATTTTACAATTCACGCAGAAATTCCTAAGTATATAAGGCCGTCGTATCTAGTTAAAAATCGAGTTAACAATATCGGTTAAGAATCAGGAAGGCTGTGACATTGAGAGAAAACTCACACTGTTGCCTACGTGATATACAAGAGCTAGAAATGTCGGCTTGATCAACGAACCGTAGAAAGTTTCAGAATACGCTGCTAGATGTTACCGTTATGGGCCTACTTACGCAATTCTCTTAAATGAGAAATAGCATAAACACTCATACAAATGCTGAATAACATTGACGGAGCTTTTAAAAGTAGGAAAGACATAATATGAAGTTAAACTTGGAATTCAAGAGGACTAACTGGGGCAAATATTCATTTATAGGACGAGGAGTAAGGGATTGGTATAATGTATCAAGGGAAATATTCGATAATTTCATAGTTCTTTGAAAACGATACACGAAAAACTATATCATCAACTGGTAGGGAGTCTGCCTCCTGGGTGACAGCTCTAAATGCGGATCATGGATGACTGATTGATTGAAATCAAATGCCGGATCTTGCCCAAATTTATTTAAGTCTTTAAGTATCAAAACAGCCGTTGAGAAAAACGGTGTTATATTATTGTGTCGAAAGTTTTTAAACCTATATTAGATATTCAGCCATGGAATGTTACTAATAACAATGAATACTACTACTACTAATAAAAGTTTTCATTGCATCCCCGAAGGTGACGGTAATGCTGTCTCTCAGGCCAGTGAGATGTGAGACGGTGAAGGAAATGTTCGGAGAAGGTAAGGTGATTGGTGGCTGTGACCAATTCAGGGAATTTGCCGTAGAATGGAAAACGGCGGAAACCCTTCTCAGGACAGCTGATGGTGGGGACCTGCCCCTCTCCGTCTCCCGAATGCAGAGCCGTGGCCAACCCTCCTCTGCTCAGTTGGTAGGTCCGAGTGCAGAGCTCTCGGATCACAATACAGCCTGGTCACTTGTTAGCAGAAGCCTACTCTGCAACGCCGACGATAACAATGGCATGCGCATACACTTTGTAAGTAAACTGAAGAACACGAAAATATCGAAAATTTGACGCTAGAGCTTGGTTGCTTCTTCAAAATATTATAAACTGACAGGTACGTAATACGTATTATGTGATTTAAAATGATCCATTTCCCTGTAATTTTTCTCCTTCTTTACAGCATTTTTGTGGATTTACCAGTTGAAAATCAACGGATTTGTGTTGTGTTCTCCCCCTGTGAGTCCAACCCTTCTTAAGGGTGTAGTGGCATAACGCGACAAGCTTTTTGGTGATCTGCCCCCAGGAGTCTTTGTTTTGGGCATGGTGACTTGCTTGCTATAAGCTGTAGGACTTCGGCCGTCGACTTTTCCCTCTATGATAAGTATTTCCATTTCCTCCTGTCTTCTGGCAATGTGACAAAAACATCTGAGTTGTTTTCGGTTGATAAGGATCGACAATCTGGTTCTGATGTCGGGCTGTTGCAAGATCGATTCATTAGTACGATGTGTTGTCCATGGTATTCGCAGTAATCTCCTATAGCACCATATTTCTAGAGCATCAATCCTGCGGCTATCCGCCTCCTTCATCGTCCAAGTTTCTGCTGCATAGGTCGCTACAGGGAAGATCAGACTTCGAATGCGGGTGAGCTTTGTCTTGGAAGTGATGGAGGTGTCCTTCCATATGCGAGTAAGTTTTGCTATTGAATTTTTCGCAATCGCAATGCGCTTACGGATCTCAGGTTCACAGTCTGCGGTATTTGTGACAATAGAACCCAGACAATCGAAGCGACTGACAACCTCATAACCAGCAATTGTTGTTATGGCAAGGCTGTTGTTATTAAAACCATCTACAATCATCACTTTGATTTTTTATTGTTGATTTCAAGACCATATTCTCTGCTTCGCTCGTCTATCACAGTGTCATACGCATATCTGAGCTTGTTAATTTTCCTGCCACCAACTGCGATGCCGTCTCTTCAATCATCGAGAATATCCCTCATAATGTACTCACTGCATACGTTGAATAGGAGGGGGGTGAGATTGCAACCTTATCGCACACCATCAGTAGTATAAAATGTGTCTGAGAAGTTGCTATTAACTCTCACTGTCGCAGTGTTCGAAGAGTACAATTGTTGAATCAGGTACACTAAATGTCTCGGCGTTCCCATTTTAGTGAGTATAGCCTAGAGCTTTGATCATTAAACCTTGTCGAAGGCTTTCTTGTAGTTCGCGAAGCACAGGAACATCTTGATATAGTACTCCCTTGTCTTCTCTATGAGCTGTCGGATGTTTAGGATCTGCTCACGAGTTACTTTGCCTGAAACAAACTCGACTTTTTCCTCTCAGTAAGGAGGTCTGCAACCTCACGTTCAGCACCGTGAGCATGATATAACTGGCATGGGAGACGAGGGCTTTCGTTCAATAGTTTGCACAGCCAAGTAGAGACCCTTTCTTGAACATCGATACGAAGATGGAGTAGCACCACTGGTCCAGCCAATTTCCAGATATCGATATCTTCTGACATAACTTGTGGAGGATGTCGACACCTAGGTCACCCATGTTCTTTAGGATTTCAGCAGTGATTCCATTTTGGCCTGGCGCTTTCCGGTTCCGGAGATTTTTACTGCAAGTTCCACTTCTTCTCTAAGGATCGTTGGTTCACTGTCTGTTGGGTTCTGGTGACCTGGCATTGGTTGTGGGTCATCAGTGAACAGCTTGATGCAGTATTCTCTCCACACTTTGGCGATGCCCATTGCATTTGTGATGGTATTCCCTTGGTCGTCTTTAATAATCTGAATCTTAGGCATAAATTCTCGTGCTAAGTATTTCACCTTGTCATAGAGTTCTGCGCTGTGGTTTCTGATCACGTGTGCCTCTAGTTCTGCACACAGTTTCTTAATATATTCATTATCGTCTCCTCTACACGCGTGTTTGGTGTCACTGTTCTTTTTTCCGTTAATCGTCCTTGTTGTTCTGGATCTGTAACTGTGAGCCGGATGTTAAGTCTCATTTCAACCAGTGCCAAAGTTTCGCCAGTCATCCAATGTTGTCGCTTTCACTATAGTGTTCATCTTCAACTATGACTGGAGCAAATATTCATTTATAGGAAGGGGAGTTAGGGATTGGAATAACTTACCAAGGGAGATGTTCAATAAATTTCCAATTTCTTTGAAATCGTTTAAGAAAAGGGTAGGAAAACAACAGATAGGGAATCTGTCACCTAGGCGACTGCCCTAAATAAAAATAAGTATTGATTGATAGATTGATTGAACTTGCTCGCTGCATTTGTGATCCATTCATCGATTCTCTTCCAAGCCATGTCACAATTTCCCTCTAGGTAAGTTGGCCCAGTGCTTCGGAGTGTTTCGGGAAAGTAATTGGCTCAGGGGTGTTAACATTTTCGACTTAATTCTGACCAATAGTTGCTCAATTTGATTCTAAGGCAGACCCAGAGTAGACGATGATCCGATCTGCATTTGGCACTAAGTTCTGTTTTCAAATTACGGAAGGAGGTTCTCCATCTTTTACCGAGAAGTATGTAATCAATTTGGTTCTTAAAATGCCCATTCGTGGAGGTCCACGTAAAGAGACAACGTTTGTGCTGTTTAAACATGGTATTCATAAGGGAAAGACTGTTGTGTTGTGTTATTTCCTATTTGATAGCATTATGAAGGTCAACCCATAAATCATCTAGCGGCGTGTTCTGAAACTCTCGGCGACCCCATCTGCTGGCCAGCATTTTCAGGCCTTGTAAATCGCGTAGGCAAAGCAACTGGCATCCGAAATCTACTGACGATATTACAAACCTGAAGTGTCCATCCACGGCCAACAGTATCCCTCGCTGCGTTCCAGCTAGAGCGACGCATCAAGTCGGCCGTTGTCCAGCTCACCGCCATCTCGATTCTCTTATACTGCCTGCTATATGCCAATAGTTTAACCGTCGCCCCCTACTATGACTGTGCTAATACGCCTTCCCAATACAGCGATATGGGCAATATGGGCAATAATGAAATATGGGCATAGTTCTCATTTTTACCGCCGAGCGCTGCATCGCTCGCATTGAAGCACGATTGTTCATTACAGAACACATAAAGTATTTTGTATATTTCTGTTTAAACATATAGCCAATCACTCGATAAACATAATTCATCACACTTTACATATTAATAAAGAAGTTCAATGAATCCCTCCATAGTGGAAAAATCCCTGCAAAATAAAATTAATGGTAGTAAATATTATAGGAAAGACGATTTCACATACTTCTCTGTTTTGGAGCTACATACGCAATATCCTTCTGTGTAAGGGTTTCGCGTTCTCGCGTTCAAATATTTCGGTTTTAGGAAGACCTCTGCTGTTGATGTGGCTGTGCTATTTAATAATACAGAAATAGCACATTCGAAAATAACTACACAATCAATAACTGTGGATGTCCGATTTCAGGACAACTGAAGCAAATAGGGAATAAATAGTCACATCAGAATGTTTATGGACACAGCAGAAAATCAGATGGGTACTGCAGCCTCCCGTTTTCATCTCCTTTATTAATCAAGTCCATTAGCTCTGATGAACACCTTCGTCTTGTCAATGGAATCAAGCATCTGTCACACTTGGTTTCCAGGAGTGTTTCTCGAACAACAAAACCTTCAGTACACAACAGATGTGAAAATGTCACTCATAGGGTCTGTTAGTGCGGGCATTTCGGTGGGTTTGGTAGACTGAGATGTAATAACGATCTCTGGCTCAGTGAGGAAAGCAATGGGAAACCACATCACTCCTCATTTTCCTAGTACGTCTCTTCAGCGACACCTGGGCCACCTTTCAGAGCTGATGGAGGCTCTGTTGAGGTCCAATACACTTCGGGCTGAGCACTCAACATACATACACGCTAACATCATAGAAGGATAGAACAGAGCAGAAAAAGAGAGCTGTGGGATCAATTGTGTCTCAGACCAATAATGAATATATAATAGTTTTGTAGGCTTAATGTCCCATTAACCACTTTTCCAGTTTCTGGAGACGCCGAAGAGGCAGAATTTAGATCCGCAGGAGTACTTTTGCGTGCCGGTAAATCTATCGACACGAAGCTGACGTATTTGAGCACCTTCAAATACAATATGAGTGAACGAGGGTCGAACCTACCAAGTTGTGCCAGAAGGCCAGAATGAAGAAATAGTTATTGTAACTTACAATGTTACCTACTGTCGGCGATTACGCGGGGATTTATACAGGGCCTCAATGATACACGTGACATGATCTGGTGAATGTACTGCATTGCGCTGACATTGGGGCGTGTTTGAAAGAATCTCATCGGCATTTCCGATCACAGAAGTGCCAAACTCCACCTACACGTTACTGCTTGCAGGGATAGCCAAGATTCCCATCTCCAAAACGCGAATGAGACCGAAGATACCTGATATTTGCCGCAGAGCGCTAAAAACCCTTTATATATTGTCACTATTGAATTCTCGGTTCAAAACGAAATGAAACCCTGTCTGAAAAAGTTACTCTACACAATCCATCGTTGATGCTGAAGTTAACAGAATGGTCGTATACGTCTTTTTCCTAAGGAATTGCCTTCTGGCTTTCTCACTGGCGGTCTTAAGTTTCTTCAGGTACGATACAAAGCCAATGCAATCTCTCGTTATCCAAGGTGAAGATATGTATTTTGTTCGGTTGCAATGTTGCTAACCTTTGCTTCTGGCATCACGTAATTCGATCCATTTCTTTATTGATAACATGTACTTGATAGTGGCACCTGCATTAACAAAATCGTGGGCATATTTATGATGTGAATGGTCTTCGCCTTATTTTATTGTTGTGAATGTTAATGTATGTTGATTTGTATCTGATAGCCTCCTAGAGAAGAAAAATGATGCTGATATCCTGTATTTTGTAGTCACACCAGAAATTAAAGAAAACGCATAAGGTTATTGACCACGGTAATTGGATTTCTACCTTAGTGTCTTTCTGGCCAAAGAAGGTGTCTAGTTAGTCACAACACCTGCTGTTTGATGGACATCTCATCGACTACCAATAAACACATATCTTTCTGTTTCTTTTAGGCGCTGACTTTCTGCTCAGGGGTGCTCCTTTACTAAGGGTTTGAGTTTATATTTTCTTCGTATCGTGAAAGTGTGGATTTGCTGGGTGTGGTGAACATAATCGTTTCTATGATCTCGAATTAAAATTCGGCCAGAAATCTTTCTTTGAAATAAAATTAGCCATTCGTGACGTTGTTCGTTGAAAGGAAATTTATTCATTAAATCCCATTTCCCGATTTGCTTTTGTTCCTACATAAATGCACACAGACAGTAAACAATACTATGTACATAAACATTAAGATGGTTCACGACCAAAGAAACAAACCAAATAAGGTATACACAGCCTCAAATTACACCAGCATTCTTAGCAATGATCACTGAGCTAGTCTCGTCAAGCTGACCAATGCTTGGTTCTAAGCGCTCCAAGCGCCTCAACTAGTAACTATGTCATGTTCGCTCGTTTATATGTGTGACGGGCGAATGAGAAGGCGTATTAGCGCAGTCCACGGCCGACTTGATGCGTCGCTCTAGCTCTCAGGAATGGGCAGGACAAAACATAAAAGTCTTACTTTTTCCATATTCGTTGTATGCACAACATAAATATTTTGACTCAAACATGTTTAAATTTTAATTTCAATATATATAGTTTCAGATTACATTTCATTCTTACCTTTCACTAGAATATTAAATACCGGGCAAGTTGGCCGTGCTAAATTCAGACAGTAATTTTTACTTGAAATGCAGTAGAGTGGAACAAATTGACCGCGCGGCGTGCAGCTGTGAGCTTGCATCCGGGAGATAGTGGGTTCGAACCCCACTGGCGGCAGCCCTGGAGATGGTCTTCCGTGGTTTCCCATTTTCACATCAGGCTGTACCTTAATTAAGGCCACGGCCGGTTCCTTCCCACTGCTAGCCCTTTCCTATTCCGCCGGCATCATAAGACCTATCTGTGTCGGTGCGACGTAAAACAAATAGCAAACAAAGAAGAAGAAGAAGAAGAAGAATTTAAATAAATTTCAGTGAGAGAAAAGTATTTTGAGTAAATGAATTGTAACCTGTTCTCTGCTCAATGACAATCATGCTTGTTGTCTAAAGGGGCCTAACATCTAGGTCATCGGCCCCATTGCTCAGGTAACAACACTTCATACGTTGACCTTACCGTCATAGCAGTAGATTCTTAGTTGTCAATGTTTAAATGTTGAAGTTCAGATTATCTTGTATAAAAATATTTTCTGTTGCTGTCATATGGCAAATAAGACACCGCCTAAAGGATTATTCTATGAAAGAAAATTCATGGGTAAAAATACCTGATTAGCGTGATTAGCTGCCACTCCCGGAGGCCCGAGTTCGATTCCTGGCCCTGCGACGACATTTCAAAAATGAGACGAAGGCTGGAACGGGGTCCACTCAGCCTTGGGAGGTAAACTGTGTAGAGGGAGGTATCGATTCCCTCCTCAGACATCCTCGAAGTGATTTTCCATAGTTTCCCACTTCTCCTCCAAGCAAATGCCAGGATGGTAAGTAACTTAAGGCCACGGCTGCTTCCTTCCTTCCTTCTTCCTTGTCTATGCCTTCCAATCTTCCCATCCGCAACACAAGGCCCCTTTTCAGCATAGAATTTGCGGCCTCCTGGGCGAGGTACTGGTCATCATTCCCAGTTGTATCCCCCGACCCGCAGTCTGACGCTCCAGGACACTACCCTTGAGGTGGTAGAGGTGGGATCCCTCACTGAGTCCGAGAGAAAAGCCAACCCTGGAGGGGTAAACAGAGTAAGAAAGAACGAACGTAAATACCCGAAATAGAAGCGGAAAACTAAGATAAGAGTGCTACCTGTTTTTAGCCACTCCGTATTTTGTTCCTGGTCTACAGAGAATTCGTGAAATGATAGTGTCCCTCTGTTCTTTTTTTCCTGTTCGGAATACAAAAAGGCACACAGCAATATATATACGAATATTTCCTAAGACAGTTATAGAAAAGTAAATTACCACACCATTAAAAAACGAATTAGCGCATAAATTAAAATCCTTGTTCAGGACGAAGTTACAGCAAGAAATCACGTTCTTCTTGTTTCCATAAAATTTCTGCTCGAAGTACGAAAAAGTGCACAAGAATGTCACAAATTCCAAGATTTGTAAACACAATTAAAAATATATAATCACCACACAATAAAAAATAAAATCACTAGCGCATAACTATCAGATCTCAATATCAAGCCAAAGCACCTCATTGCGAACACATTGCCAACATTTACGACAGCAAAACCATATAAATAAAACTGGAAATGCGGTGATTTGCGGTATATAGCATCCTGTCAGTGGGTAGTAGGCCAGCGCTCCAGCGGCATTACGGCGAAACTTTCCAATTACAGCTTTATGCTGGGCTTCACAAGCGATTGTCAAGACCGGTATAAGGAGTGCAGCGGAGGATCCAGTCGGCCGTGGCGCAGTCATAGTAGAGAGCCAACACCACCTATAGAGAATGCCTCGCAATAAGATTCGTGACGTCACAGTGCTAAGGCCGAGAACGGGCCATGGGCGTATGCCATGCCATTCGCAACTTAAACACTTAGACCGGATTATTTCAGTTCGAATCTACAGTTCAATCTTTATTTTTACCGAGCAGTTAACGTACCAAAACATGTAAGATGTATTACTGATCATTTTTAACGTAAGGTTTATTCGGCAAAAACAATCAATGTTTTAACAACGAAATTTCACGCAATTAAGTACCCATCCCTATACTTCGTTTTGTAGTTTCCAAAATATTCATACTCTGTTCAAGAGAAAAGTGAAATAATTAGTAACCCACAGATTTTACAGTAATTACTGATGAATTCTTAGGCTAAGATATTTTACAAAAGAATTTCTAAACAAGAACAGCAGCATGCACAATCAATGACTCCACATATTTGCCTTAATAACAAAATACTGTACATGACACACAAGCTTACCACTAAAACATGAACAACTTAAAACACACCAACTAAAAACTGGGATGTACACTCAATCATACTATAATTACCTTATCAATGTATGAAGTCCAGTAGAGGCCTACATGGCATAGACATTAATGTAGAAGTTTAAAATACAAATTACTGACAGTTGCGTAGAGCATTTACAGAAGCATATCAGATAATTTAATTTACAAACTAGTTGTCTGCTTTTAAATTTAGCCATAGTTCTTACACTAAAAGCAGTCTGTACTCCATTTATAAAATGATTGTCATAAACAGCACTAAACACTATAATTCACTGCATTAGTTTTCTTTTATGCTGGGCGAGAGTTTTAGATTTAGCATCATCATTGAAGTCCTTTACAAAATTATTGATCAATATATTGCTAGCTGTATGAAGTACACTATGGACCATGAAAACATATGCACTTGTGGCACATTCATCACTGTTCGTCGCAGTACCTACTACCCTGCCCTGTTTGAAATACTGGGGTTTGATATGAACCTCATCTATTGGCAATAGCACTAATTTGTCTTCTGGAGAGAGTAATGGAAATTTACTCTTCATATAGAGCGGATAATTGTCATTCTTTTCCTGCAGAGGGTTTGTTACAAGCTTTGAGAATATTATTTGCAACGTACGTGGAGCAGGGAGAGTTAAATTACCAGATCCTCGAATAAATTTGTAACAATGGGGAGAAATTGAATGAGCTAATGAAGAAAATACCATTAACTCCCAGGAATCATTCTTCACCCTCTTCTTAAGTAACAAGAATAACTGTTCTTTTAAGAAATTCAACATATTTTCTTCTCAGGAAACTTATTTTCTAAGTGTAGCAATAAACCATCAAGAACAGTCAAAGTTTCTTCTATATCCTGGCTGCTAGACATACCGGTAGTAGAAGATACATTCAGAGAATGTACATTCTGTATTATAGTTTCAATTTTTGTGAGATTCTTAATATGCTTGGGCAATGACACCACTTTACAGGATGTAAATCTTGTGCAATTTTAACATAACAAGAAATATGAGGGTTGGGTTCCTCTTTCATTAGAATGAAATATAAACCTGATTCTTTCTTGAGCAAGTCCCATTCAGTATTAAATGTAATGTCATTCACTTTCAGCTTTATTCCTCAAAGTGTTTAAATGTTATTGCCTCAGCATGTACGTAAACTGTCAGTAATAGCATTTTCTAAACACTGGTTTTCCACTCTACGCCGCCTGTTTTCTGGATCTTCACGGAGGCAGTAGTGGTTCTAGAGAGATATTGAGGGCAGTTTGGAAACTGTGATGGAACTGCATTTAAATGTTTAAAATTAATTGTTACACAGTTGTACTGAAACTAGCATTCTATTAAGAAACAAAGAATATGCCTAAAACATCATTGTGTTCTATCTAGGAATTATGAACTAACCTTTCATCAATCTGGGGTTTGACAAAGGAGCGGTCAGTAACCTCCCGTTCTTTTCATCGAACATGCTTGTGGATCTTTCAATCTCATCATCTTTAAAACGAAGTTCGCATACCTAAAATACAATGAGATTGAAACGTGAATGCACATGTTCGTAAACTATGCTGTTCGTCATTTCTTAATGTGATTTTCGTGTCAAAAGGATTTAATAAACCAAAACTATACATGCCCTAGACTGTTTCGTAGGAATAAAATCCTCCCGATGGATGACTCTTATCCATTTTAACCTCAGTTCTTTATTAGCAGGGACCGTTTAAATAATTGCCTTTACAATTTGGCACACTGCATTTATGAGGCATTATGCCTTTTACTATGATAGGTAGGCCTACCACCAAGTAAAGAACATAAATTCACACGCACTAGTCAAAAACTACACTTTTTCACACATCCAACAAAATTAACATTCAAACCACGCTGCCATCTGTTTACAGTTCGGATAGGACGTAGCAGCATGACGTCACACGAGGATCGTATTTGGATTGCTAGGCCTTCTCTATAGGTGGTGTTGGTAGAGAGCGATGGTTTAACCACGGCCGACCTGATGCGTCGCTCTAGCCAGCGTGGCGAGGGATCCAGTCGGCCGTGATTTAACACAGGAAGATGCGATTACCACTATTTCATCAAGTCGCCGTTAGAGTGCAGTCTTAGACGCACAATCTTCGGAGTCAGAGTGGATGTAGCATTGTGTTATTGATGCATGCATGTGTGTGAAAAGCTCAGTTATTTCGTACAATGACTAAACTTGCCTGCTCACTTCCGTTGGTACAATGGATATTTTGCATAGAACAGTGAATAAATTGAACATGTTATGCTTATAGCCATTTTAAAAGTTACTTTTAAGTGCACTTGTTTCCTTCTGTTTGTGCAAGTTATATTTTTTGTAGAACAGGAACTTCAGGGTTTTTAACCGAAATATTCAACTCTTGTGTACTATTTTGCAAATCTCGGCAAGGTGGTTCGCAGCCGGAAGAGAGACGATTCCATGAAATGCCGTCTAGAAGGGAATTACGAGAAAAATGGTTGTCGGCTGCATCTGGTGAAAGTCCTAATCAAGGAAGTAGTTTGATATCCTTAGATTACACTCGCATCTATAGCTTTTACACCTTTGCATCTTTACACCTTATTTCAGAAGGTGATTAATGCAGTGGAGGACAGTGGATTCCTTGTGAAAGTACTCTTAGTGGCCAAAAGTCATGGGAAGACACTGAATATTATGTTAATAACGAGTTTCTTCTCGTCGAGCCCTCAAAACGGTAGAAATAGGGTGAGGCATGGACTCTACAAAGTGTGGGAATCATTCTGGAGGGATATGAATCCACGGATCTTGCACTGCTACCCGCAACTGGTCTTGTATAGTTGGTGCGGAGTTCGTGGAGCGTACACCGGCATCGACAGCATCCCATAAATGCTCGATTGGATTAAGATCGAGAAATATGAATGGCCATTCCATCGTCGTAACTTCACTGGAGTGCTCGTCCAACTATCTGCAGGCCACCACAGAGCGCTGACATGGCGCATTGTCCTGTTGAAACATGGCGTCTCCATCAGGGTACTCTAGGGCCAGAAGGGGATGCAGATGGTCTGAAAGAATGTCCATATAACGTGCACCTGTCAGAGCTCCCTGCAGCCAGACAATGAGGCCTAATTGCGACCATGAGAACGCCGCCAAGACCAGAACTGAGCAACATCCCACCTGGACACAACCTTGTTGAAACTCAGGGTCCGCAGCTTCATGGGGCATACCCAACACTTTCAGCCCGGTACAACTGGAAACGGGATTCATCGGACCATACCACACACCGCCATTGTTCCATGGTTCATAACGATGGTGACGTGATTCCCGCTCGTTGAACAACTGTGGTCTTCCGAAGCGGCGGTTTACGCGGGTTGTAACATACATTCCGCGATACTGAAGATCTACCTTCGACACTGTTGACCTCTCAAACGCGAATTCGCGTGTAATCTCTGCAATGCTATGACACATGCGCCGTGCGCCGATGATCACTTCACGTTCAATGTCGATTAACTCGCGACTTGTTGCCATCTTTACGACACTGGTGTCTGTAATAGGCTGCTCTGCTACGCCGCAGCTAGCCGCAACGCTCAGGGGTTATACACGGCATATTTTCTAATGGGACACCCCTTCCCGTGACTTTTGTCCACTCAGTGTATTGTGGCGGACAATCACCAAACAAACGTCTTCATGTTTAGACATTTTGGACAACCTCAATTATCAAAACAAATAACGTTCACCATCAGTCTAGAAACAAAAAATCAACTCTTAATTTTCGGGTACTTGGTTCGTGTTGTTGAAGAGAGAATGAAGTGTGACATTCGCGTCAGAAACATCTCACTGCCTAGAGCTTTGACACCCTAAATGGAACTGGTTATGCATTAGGACAGAGGAGGACTTCGATTCGAAACCTTGTTGTATTGCTCTGATGAAGCATCTGAAGGAGTTCGTTGAAGCTGCTGTGCCCTACTGTCAGAAGTCCTTCAAACTTAGGATTGTAATACGAGGACATGCTACTTCTTTCCTTTCAGAATACGTTCTATTACAGTGTGAAGTCAAATAATACAAGCAAACTGTTATTGATATTATCCTAACCAATTTCCTAAGACCTCTATTAACTGATATTGCGTTGGCAAGAACAAAAATATTAGCTAGCTGCTCTATCTCTCCAAGCCCAGGATAATCTTTAAATTGTGACGTCTACTACACCCCCATACACGTAATATTACCGATATTTTATATTACTGATCTAATTTACGAGCTTCAGTCAACATATGATTTTACTGCATAGAGTTTTGTAGGTTGTCGTCATAATAATGCGTCTATGCCTGCCACCTAGAGGAGAATTTTGACTCAGCCTATTCGTAAAAAGACTCGCATAGAGTAGACAGTATAGAATGATCGAGATGGCGGTGGTCCTGCTATTCTGGCGAAAAATCGCCCTTTTCTAGGCCTTGTGTTCCTCCAACGATCTCGTTGCCTTGATGGCTGGCCAAGCGTGTTTGGTTTAACAATTTTTTTATATCTGGTCTGTGCCAATATTTTGTTTACACACATAAATAAATTGGTTAAGTATCTTGCTGGTTTAACTCGACTGGTGAGGTTTACTGGACGGGGCAAGATATGGTAACAATCGTGATAGGACTTAATTAAAAATATGCAAATAACGGAGTTAGAGTTAGCGTGCTTTATTTGCAAAGACTTTTAGGATAACTAAACACATGCTGACATGCGGAGGAGAGAAGGATGCCTACAGGCTACTTGAAAATATACGGTTACTGCGAAGTAAAATGGATGAGCTTACAGTACTGAACCAAGAGATATTAACTCGTCCTCTTGGGATTGATTCCATCGATGAAGAATCGGAAGTAGAATTTAGCACCGCTGACGTTACAAACGTGAGTACTAATCCTCAGGCATTTACCGTATATTAATCAGCTTATAGTAGACAATACTTGTAAAAATGCAGTCTTTGGATAACAATTATTGCCACAAAGACCTAATACAGAGATTCACGCGAAACAGTAGCCATTCGCTGCGAGGTGGGTAAAGTCACTACGAGGACCCGGGCACGCCAATATGCGAACGATTAGACGTGGCGATAGCTCAGGCTCGCATAATAATACACACAATACGGGATTAAATTGGACATATACTGTATAGAAATCATAACAGAGCATAAAGGAGAAATACTAAGTTCGCTTACTTCTGTAAACTGAAAAATTTCCAGTGGAAGGAATCCAAAATGGCGTTAGTTTTACCGTGAACTAGCAAACGTACCCGTGCTTCGCTACGGTATTCTACATTCTATACGAATTTCTACGTAAATTGCTGTACACGTGGTGAGTGAGATTTTATTAAACTGCACATCTCTTAGCTTTATCGAAGAAACGCCAATGGTAGGTCTCCATACCATCTTTCCCGTGTAAGGTGCGAATTATAGAGTTGTGATAATAACCGCAGGCTCGCTTGCCTACTGCCATTCACAATCGAGTTGAGAAGTTTCATTATAATGGATGCTCTTTCTAACGTATGAGGGATAGAGATACGACAAAATGTCACAGGAACAATGCTGTAGGTATTTTCATGCTGAGTTCGATTGTGTGATCCGTTTTGTGATACGACTTACCGGTTAGCCACCAAATACTTCAAAACAAAGGTCTGCACCGTTATTAAAATTGCCCCGTATTTCGACATTTTTCGAGGGTAAAAAGTGAAAAATTTAAACACCTTGATATTTTTCCGTCGGTTACAGGCCAAAAGGTATATTTTTGCCGAATTTCAATTTTATACATCGTCTGGCAGCTTGTGCCGCCATCTTGATTTGGGAGAGGGGATACATAAGAGGATATTCAGGAAACTTGTACGCCCAAGAAGCCCATGTGTTATCGCTTTGGATAAGTATATCCGACTGCGTTCTTATATTCTTCTTTTTCTTTCTTCTTTTCTAGCCTATTTCAATCCACTGCTGGATATAGGCCTCTTCCATATGCTTCCATCGTCTTCGGTCTTGAGCCACTTGGAACCAGCGTGTTCCAGCCAACAGCTTTATGCCATCGAGCCATCTCTTCTGGGGTCTTGCAATGCCTCTCTTGTGTTCCCATGGTGTCCAGTGAACAATCCTAGAGGTCCACCTGCTGTAGTCTTGTTAAGCTAAGTATCCTACCCATTGCCATTTTAGTCTTCCTACTCTTTCTAGGATGTCTGTTACAATCGTTCTTCTCCTGATATCCTCTGAACGGATCTCATCCCTAAGGCTGATCCCGAGCATCTGTCGCTCCATGGCTCGTTGTGTTCGCTGAAGCTTGCGAGCACTTTCCTTCGTCAGAGTCATCGTTTCCAGACCGTAAGTAGTAACTGGCAGCAAACACGTATTTTAAACCTTGGTCTTCAGTTTAATTGGAACATTCTTGTTTGTGAGGATGAATCTTAGTTTTCGGAATGCTATCCAACTCATACCTATTCTGCGAGGAATTTCTGCACGTTGGTTGTCTTTTCCAAGTTTTATAGATGTACTTATCGACCGCTTCTATATATTGGTTTCCCATTTTAAGTGGTTGACTGACTGGGCTTAGTATTTTCGTTTTATTAATGTTCATTTCCAAACCAATCTTAGCAGAGGCAGTTTTTCATTCTTGAATCACGCTTTCCAGCTCATCTAGATTTTCACTTATGAGCACAATGTCATTGGCAAAACGCAGGTGGTTCATATATTACCCGTTGATTTATTTCCCTTTATTATCCCAATGAAGGGTTTTGAATACATCTTCCAAGGCATGGGTAAACCGATTTGGAGAGATTGTGTCACCTTGTCGAACTCCTTCGCCAACTGGGATTTTGCTGGTGACTAGCTGATGTACCCGTGCTTCGCTACGGAATTCTACGTTGTATACAGAATCGTAGGATAGGTAGAGTACACGTTGTGAGGAAAACTGTATTAGCTCTTAACTGAACACTGGAAACGCGACTGAGAAATCACCAAACGTCTTTTCTCATATGAAGACTGCGTTAGGGAATTTTCATTGTAATAGTAGGCCCGCTTGCCTACCATCGGTCACAATCAGGTTGGGGAATTGCATTATAATGGCAGGCACTCACTCTCCACCTGCCTTTTTACATCCTCAGAAAGACTGTCTTAGTGGTTTTCCCATCTGAAATGAACACAGATTTCTGGGGATAGACTAAAGACAATGGGTTGGGATATAGTACCATATCTAAAGTACTTATTTGATTACTGTTTGGTCGGAGGAGCTATACCAGATGAATGGAGAGTTGCTATAGTAGCCCCTGTGTATAAAGGAAAGGGTGATAGACATACAGCTGAAAATTACAGGCCAGTAAGTTTGACATGCATTGTATGTACGTTTTGGGAAGGCATTCTTTCTGATTATATTAGACACATTTGTGAAATTAATAGCTGATTCGAAAGAAGGCAGTTCGGTTTTAGGAAAGGTTATTCCACTGAAGCTCAACTTGTAGGATTCCAACAAGATATAGCAGATATCTCGGATTCAGGAGGTCAAATAGACTGTATCGCGATTGACCTGTCTAAAGCATTTGACAGGGTGGATCATGGGAGACTACTGGAAAAATGAGTGCAATTGGACTAGACAAAATAGTGACTGGATGGGTTGCTATATTTCTAGAAAATAGATCTCAGAGAATTAGAGTAGGTGAAGCTTTATCTGACCCTGTAATAATTAAGAGGGGAATTCCTCAAGGCAGTATTATCGGACCTTTATGTTTTCTTACATATATAAGTGATATGAGTAAAGGAGTGGAATCAGAGGTAAGGCTTTTTGCGGATGATGTTATTCTCTATAGAGTAATAAATAAGTTACAAGATTGTGAGCAACTGCAACGTGACCTCGAAAATGTTGTGAGATGGACAGCAGGCAATGGTATGTTGATAAACGGGGTTAAAAGTCAGGTTGTGAGTTTCACAAATAGGAAAAGTCCTCTCAGTTTTAATTACTGCGTTGATGGGGTGAATGTTCCTTATGGGGATTGCTGTAGGTACCTGGGTGTTAATACAAAGAATGATCTATATTGGGGTAATCACTTAAATGGGATTGTAAATTAAGGGTACAAATCTCTGCACATGGTTATGAGGGTGTTTAGGGGTTGTAGTAAGGATGTAAAGTAGAGGGCATATAAGTATTTTGGGTCTTCAAAATAGAGTATCGTTCCAGTGTATGGGACCCTCACCAGGATTACCTGATTCAAGAACTGGAAAAAATCCAAAGAAAAGCAGCTCGATTTTTTCTGGGTGATTTCAGACAAAAGAGTAGCGTTTCGAAAATGTTGCAAAGTTTGGGCTGGGTAGAACTGAGAGAAAGAAGAAGAGCTGCTCGACTAAGTGGTATGTTCCGAGCTGTCAGCGGAGAGATGGCGTGGAAAGACATTAGTAGACGAATAAGTTTGAGTGGTGTTTATAAAAGTAGGAAAGATCACAGTATGAAGATAAAGTTGGAATTCAAGGGGACAAACTGGGGCAAATATTCATTTATAGGAAGGGGAGTTAGGGATTGGAATAACTTACCAAGGGAGATGTTCAATGAATTTCCAATTTCTTTGAAATCATTTAGGAAAAGGGTAGGAAAACTACAGATAGGGAATCAGCCACCTGGGCGACTGCCATAAATGCAGATCAGTATTGATTGATTGATAGGTCATTACAATGACGTCAGTAGGAATGGCGCGAGTGAAAGCAATGATTTCACATGAAATAATAAAATGAAACACCTCACATTTTCTCACTTTTTACGAACAGTACTACGCTGCCGATCTAACAGTCCAAAGTTCCAGAGCTGGAATGACCAGGCTGCAGACACGAAAAACGGTAGATGAGTGGCAGTAAAATAAATCTGTAGTTGAGCTTAAGATTAAGTTTTATATTACACGACTAACAGATAAAGCGAAGTTTAAAATGAACCAACAGTTTAATCCTCTATTTTAATACCGTCCATTAGTGGGTTTTGGTCCGAAGTTGCAGAGGCTAAGCCTATTCTACAGAGGGGTGACTAAAGGAGAAATATTAAATGCCAGAAATTTGTTAAGAATTTAGAGGTTTGGAAATTTTTTGTAACCCCATACAAAGTTAGATGGGAATCAACAGAGGGTGAGCACTCTTTGTTCCATTAGATTACATGTTTACAAGCAGGGATTTGAACATAGTTCCCAGACTTGCCGACAATCTACATTTAAACCACGAAATAAGAATTTTGCATGCAATAAAAGAGCATTTGAATCCTTCCTCTCAAGCTATCTGCCTGTAGCTATCAAACATGACTTTCTACCATTACCTGCGTCCCCTGCCTCCAAATAACACGCTGAACTCACTAAATCGGAGCTATGAAGATGACAATACGGCCTTAAAGAGCCCAGCGTTTATAGCATTTTGAGGGGAAGTTTCCAAAACTCTTAACAGATAGGCTGGATGCCTGTACACACCCCTAATTCTAATTGGGTAGAGAAAATTTTCAAAAAATTCCTGTTTGGTTACTGGATACGGGAGATTGAGGGGGTCAGAACTGTTGACAACATTTACATGAAATGTTATGGCGTTTGGCTTTTAGTGTCGGGAGTGTCCGGGGACATTTTCAGCTCGCCAGGTGCAGGTTTTTCGATTTGACTCCCGTAGGCGACCTGCACGTCATGATGCGGATTAAATACACCCAGCCCCAGAGCCAGCGAAATTAACCAAAGATGGTTAAAATTTCCGACTTTGCCGGGAATCGAACCCGGGACACCTGTGAGCAAAGGCCAGCACGCTAGCCATTTAGCCATGGAGCCGGACAACCTTGACTTAAGAACAAAACAATCTTCACAAACATAAATTCTGTCACCTCTGAAAATTAACTTTCACTTAAGAATTAATTGTCGTTAATCCAGCCAGAGGGGGCACTCATGCCGATGGTAGAGACATCTAACGGTTGTAAACCCAAGTATCATGCGTTACATAATTCAAGTTCCATAACACAAATGGCCTTATAGAAGGCACGCAGTTTAACAGGACGGAGAAGGTGTACCCCCGGTATTATTATTATTATTATTATTATTATTATTATTATTATGCACAGGTAAGAAATAAATGGTACATACACAAGCATTATAAACATTAATGTTATCATTGCGTTTACATCCCACAACCAATACCCATTTATTTATTTTTGGGAAAAGTATGAAATATTACTTGGTAGTGCTTGTCAGTAACATACAGGTCGAAGCGACACAGTTACACAAACTGTATCTGTACTACTTAGAAAACATTAAACCAATCACGACTCACGAGTTTAACAACATGATGATAATTAACTTCACACAGATATGTGATAACACGTCATGGGTGTGATGATAACTAGCTTTAAAAGGTATTTACTACCTATGCTGAATACTGGATTTGGCGAAAAGCCCCAGCGTATGTTGTGCGATGACGTTTTATCTAACGAGTATAGTAAACCATCGAAATAAAACTGACATCTCCAAACAATGTCAAACTAACAAGTCAATCGACAACTTTCACAATAAATTCTCTTTCATGAAACAAAGAAAGTACTCACAGATTGTGTTACAGGGTGCTAGGAAAATGTAGTTTTAATATCATATAAACTTTTTCTATTAAATGAAATACGTGGCCAGCCTCATACATTGTAGTGAAGTTAGTAATTACTACCTTCAGCATAACTGACGGGAAATAATGTACTTGTTGAAAAGTACTCAAATCAATTATAGGGTGTCTGATAACTCTCTCAAGTGCAGGAAATGTGCAGCAAATATGCGAGATGCTTTGTTGGCATGAGTGAAAACGGGCGAGTGCTACCCGTTATTGCTAGGAAAAGGCATTGATGTTTCTAACAACGCTAATTTATTAACTCACGTTCGATTTGAATTTGAAAATAAGATCCACGAGAATTTGCTGATTTCTTCAAACTTACCCAAGTTCGCGAATGCCGTAAGTATCGTCGCGGTCTTCAAAATTCGTAACTGAAACCTGACTTAACTGGGAGCAATGCATTGGATTAACTCCCGACAGGGCTAGGGCCTTATTTAGAAATTATAAAGGTGTAATTGCACACGTGAAGACTGTCGCCCGTTGTTTAACGTTATTCATTGTTGTATATGCAAAACTAATAACTCGTAACATGCCCCCAGAACTGAGTGATGTGTTGTAAAAATCAGTGAAAGTTATTCATTTGATGAAATCAAGGCCTCCAAATTTCACATTATATTCAGTGCTATGAATGTTGATGGTGAGTGACCAAGATCATTTGCTATTGCATACATAGGTTACGTGGTTATCGAGAGATGAGCTTTTGACCCGGTTGTCTGAATAGAGAAAAAAAATATGCCATTTCTGCCCGATGGCATTTTCAACTTGAAAGTCTTCTTCAACATTTTGTATTTTAAGCGGATGTATACAGTCACATGGATCAATTGAAGGAACAAAAGATACACTATTCACAGTGCAAGCAAAGGTATATGGAACAATACAGAATATGATTATAAGTCTTCTCCGGTTTCACTAAGATATGGCTCCAGCAAACAGTACGCAGCGGATGAATTTGACACATACATCAGTTTGTTCTTCTGACAATCAATCAATCAATCAATCAATCAATCAATCAATCAATCAATCAATCAATCAATCAATCAATCAATCAATCAATCAATCAATCAATCAATCAATCAATCAATCAATCAATCAATCAATCAATCAATCAATCAATCAATCAATCAATCAATCAATCAATCAATCAATCAATCAATCAAAATCAATCACTACTGATCTGCATTTAGGGCAGTCGCCCAGGTGGCAGATTCCCTATCTGTTGTTTTCCTAGACTTTTCTTAAATGATTGCAAATAAATTGAAATTTATTGAACATCTCCCTTGGTAAGTTATTCCAATCCCTAACTCCCCTTCCTATAAATGAATATTTGCCCCAATTTGTCCTATTGAATTCCAACTTTATCTTCATATTGTGATCTTTCCTACTTTTAAAGACACCATCCAAACTTATTCGTCCACTGATGTCCTCCCACGCCATTTCTCCACTGACAGCTCGGAACATACCCCTTAGTCGAGCAGCTCGTCTCCTTTCTCCCAAGTCTTCCCAGCCCAAACTTTGCAACATTTTTGTAACGCTACTCTTTTGTCGGAAATCGCCCAGAACAAATCGAGCTGATTTTCTTAGGATTTTTTCCAGTTCCTGAATCAAGTAATCCTGGTAAGGGTCCCATACACTGGAACCATACTCTAGTTGGGGTCTCACCAGCCGTAATACCCCATCTTGGTCCCATCTGACTTCCACATCTGCGCATCAATGTAGCACACGTTCGCAGAGCAGCACTTCGGCGATTTCTAGGAAGTTGGAAAATGGGTCGACGAATGGTTTGCCGCAAAATACAAGCAGTTTTTCTGGCAAGGTATCCATAACTTACATGAAATATGGGCGAAGTGTGTAGAAGCCGATGGCCACTATTTTGAATAAACAAAATATGACTTTCCCTCGATGAATACGTGTTTTTGTTTTCCTAAAAATGAAAGCTTCAGAAACTTATGCATACACGTGGTATAAGTTCAACAATTCAGAAAACCCGAATTTGATTCTTTCTCTGAACCTTCCTGGAAAATGAACGTAATCTGCTTTCCGTTGAATAAGATTAACTAGCCGAAATATATTGAGACACTTCTTTTGAAGACCTGTATAACAACTTCAAAACTGTGATCGATTTCCGGGCACATATACGTACCCTATCCCCTGCAATTTCTAGTAAGGCAATATTGCTTTTCATACCTTTCATGGCAATATACATGTGCGAGTATACCTTTTCTTCTCTCACACAAGAGAAGGCGAAGCAGAAAAGGAGATGTAATATAGAGTGTAATCTTCGGTTCCTTGTGACTACGCTTAAACCATACGTAAAATAATTAGCTTCTGGAAAACAAAACCATCGATCCATTTGTCCCAACAACCGTACCAAATGAATTTACCCAAGTAAGTTTCCTGACGGTTGTAATTATTAGTGAAGTGTCACACTGTTTTATTTTGTTAGTAAGAAAGCCATATTTTTCAGTGGCGACTCAATTAAATGTACCTTAAATGATTTTCAGTCTGTCAAGCACAAAATTTCAATCATAATATATAACACTATAACATATCTAAAAAGATTACACACTATTGAACGAAGGATGACATGTTTCGTTCTAAAAGAACAACCTCAGATTCTATAAAACATTTTAAAACCATATGCATATATGTTCATGATTTTTATTTTTAGTGACTTGAGATTTTGCCTTCTGAATTTGCTTGACTAGCCGAATCATTTGTTAAGAAGAAACAAGGCCGTACTCAGGGGCGGGGGGGGGGAACGTTAGGGGTGTTCAAACCCCTTCCGAAATAAAAATGAATATGAAAAATATAAAGAGCCTACAATATATTACAAATATTATAGAAATAAGCATTTGTAAAATAAACTATTGAACTTAACCTGTAAAATCTGCGCCATCCTTAAATGTTTTTCGATTAATACAGTTAGCAAATTTACTGAAAACATAAATAGAAATTTTAATTTCGGTGAGATGTACGGATTGTTTGTTTTTTATGTTTTTAATGCACTTCGCACCATAGAATTCGATTTCAATAAACATATAGAAATAGGTTCATTTTATTGAACTTCTAGAAGATTTGTTGAAAATAAAAAACCTCTAAATATTTTAAATACTTACAGTGAATTTACCTCTTAACTTCACCTGTTGATTTGTAAAAGGTACTGCTGTAAAACTCAAATTTTTGCTTTCTATAAAGTCTGTTTGAAAGCAAAAAAAATTTGTTACTATAGCTTTTGTTTTCGGAAGTCATATCCCCCAATCCTAACACCGCCCCCCAGCCCCGAAAAAAATCCTGGGTACGGCCTTGAGAAGAAAGCCAGTGTCGACTTAGTTAAATGTAATTTAAAAGATTTTCAGTCTGTCAAATACACAAGTTCAAACATAATACATAACACTATACTTGTAAAATATACACACTATTAAACAAAGAATGTCAATAAAATACAAATCATGAACATTGATATGTGCACATGGTTAAAGAGCAGAAGTACGTGAACAGGTAGTAAAATTCAATTTTGTTCTGCTCTTAATCTGAAAAGCTCTCCATTCTGAGCAAAAATATTTATAATGTATATGTATTTGTATTTGGTTTCAGAAATAAATATAGAATAATGTGAAGCCTTGTTTTTGCCACGCCCCGCTTTTCAAATTCCACTGTTGACATATTTAGTCAATCAATCATAAATTCTCTACTAATTAAAGGAGATCTTGTGAGATGGTCGTTTCAGAAGTTGGTACCTCCCGCGTGTCGTGAACAAAAGATTACACACGGACATAGTGAAAGAAACGGGTTGATTTTGTTATTACATGAAGTAAACATAATCCGAAAGTTGTGAATTGTAATTCTTAGAACGTCTGTGGTATTTGAAAAGTGTATAAATATGCCATGAATTAAGAATTACATTAGGAAACAACACCATAAAGGCAACAGATACACGAAAAATGCAGTGAACGTTAGTTTGAGTCCAGTGCAAGACATTATTTCATCTTCTAGCCCCATAAAGTCAATAGACTCGTGTGTTTCAAGTGCTTCAAAGAGAAATATTAGTTATCATTCAGAGAAAAACAATGGAGTAAATAATACATCTGGTGGCAATGCAATATTAGATTTAGATGTTATATCTGATTTGGTTCAGAACCATGTCATGTGTAGGTACTGTCAATATGTCAATTGTGTGAAGATTGTAGAAGATGTAAACTGTAAAAGAGGCCTTGCAAGTAAAATCATTCTAGTATGCAGTATTTGTAAATAAGAACATCCATCTATGTTATGAACCTGCCACCTTCATCAAGTACATTTGTCAAAGCCAACAAAATAATTTTGTATTTATTGAAACATGTTTCCTTGTGTAGTATGGTAAATGCAGCTAAAGAATCCAAGCTTCTAAATGACAATATTAGTGATGTTGTTGTTGCTTGTGATAGAAGCTGGCAAAAACGTGGTCATACATCACTGAATGGTGTTATAAGTATAACATCTGTACATTCTGCGAAAGTCTTGGATGTAGAATGCCTGAAAACTTACTGCAATGGCTGTGCTCTGACCCAGAATGATCATAAATATGAAAATAATTTTGTTGGGCCTAGTGGTAACATGGAGGCTGCAGGTGCTGTGGCAATATTCAAACGTTCTTGGTATGAGCGAGGTTTGATATATGTGAAATACCTAAGTGATGATGATTCTAAAAGAGTTATAAAATTAAATTACTGTAAACCATATGGGGACAATGTAAAAATTGAAGAAAATGAGTGTGTTGGCCATGTTCAGAAGAGGTTAGGAACTAGGCTTAGGAAGCTCAAGAAAGATTTGGGTAATCAGAAACTTTATGATGGTAATGGCATCAGTGGTCGAGGGAGGTTACCTGATGCAGAAATTGATAAGCTGCAACTGTTATTTTCGGCTTGCCATAAGAATAAATACAGGAAAACGTCAAGCAATAAAACAGGCCATAAAAGCAAAATTATACCACAAAATATCACCAGATGAAGAACCAAGACATGACCTGTGTCCAGAAGGTGTAGATTTATGGTGCGGCTTTGAGAAACAAAAGGCAGGTGAACCTAAATACCACCACAAGAATTCACTTCCATTGGCTGTTTTGAATGACATAAAACCTGTATATAAGGGACTTAGTGACGACACTCTGTTGTCTAAATGTTTATATGGTGGCACACAGAATGTCAGTGAAAGTTTTAAACACGGTATCTGACAACGCATTCCAAAAACTGAATTTGTAGGCTTCAGAACCTTTCAAATAGGTGTACTGGATGCAGTCATGTGTTTCAATGAGGGCATAATGTCAAGAAAATATGTTCTGGAAGACATAGGTGTCGAGCGTCGGCCAAACATGTTGAAGGCGATGAGGGGCTTTGATAGTGACCGTGTGAAAAAATCCCAGAAAGCAAGTGCAGAATCCACTAAGGGTGGTATAATTCAAAAAAGGAAGAGAGAAGACGAGGAGAGCCAGCAGCAGGAAGTGTATGGTCCTGGAATGTTCTGAGACAGGTGTGAGTGAAGCACAAACTTTGACTGCAGTTTCCCGATAACTCTCTTTTTTTCCACATTTAGGTACACATTGCTCCTAAACTACTCTAGCTAGAGATATTAAATTTTTCACGCCCATTTTTGACTGTACTGTGATACTAAAACTCTAGAATTTTTAATGTTGCTTCTAAACTGTGTTTTTTTTTTGCTAGGGGCTTTACGTCGCAAACTGTGTTTTTATAAACTTATTTTTTTTACTATAAGTTACAATGTTTTAAGATTAAATTTTAATTTATAACTGAAAACATAAAGTTTCAAGTGTTTCATGCAGCTATGAATGTGTGGTGAAAATTTGGAAGGAGTGGTACCAGTACGTCAGTAGTAATGTGTACCAACATGACGACATGTTTCAGTCAGACCTAGAATAATGTCTCAAATTCAAAAACTTCCATACAAAAAACTATGAGTCTAAGTACTATGAATTGCAATACATTTAAACAGCAAAGCTTTGACTTTACATCACAAAATTTATGCATCTCTACCTTTAATGTTATAATAGTTATAGTGAGAAATGTTATAGTCAGTTTGAGCATTATTTCAATGACCACTCATGTACTTCTGTCCTTTGTGATTTGGTAGAATCTGAGGATATTTTACAACTAAACATGTCTTTATTTGTTTAATACTTTTAATAGTGTATGTTATTTACAGGTATGTTATAGTGTTATATATATCAATTTTTGAACTTGTGTGTTTGACAGAACTAGAAGCTTCAAGTTACACTGTTTTATAGTAGTTGTGGATTTAGGAAGCATGCTTTTGTAAATGTAGTTCAATTGGACTTAAAAGTTCAAAGGAAAGTAAATTATTACACATGGTAACACTACAAAATTCTGTCATTTGCTCACTGAATAAATTATTATGCTCTCTGTCTAAAGTGTTCTTGGACATGCATGCAATATGCTTAGGGGCTCAGACACAAGGAAGTACGGTGAAATCCTGCCCTAACTGACTGAAAAAATTATACTGTAAGGACTCTAGACTTTTTTGGAACCCGAAAAATTACCACTTTTTCATCACTTATGGAAATTCATCCCTTTTCTGAAGAATTAGCATTCAACAAACGTTGCATATTTTGAAAATTATTCTCAATATTTCATTCTTTAGGCCTTTCTTTTCTTGCAGTGGTTCTGCTCTAGTTATTTATGCAAATACTGTGGTAAGAAGGTTATAACTGGGATGATCCGATTGCTCCAACATTCTTGAAGGTATGGTAATGTATTTTATACAAAAGGATATTCACATCCAAGGTTTCTCAAATCCCCCAGGAAAAATCTACGGCACCTCCATCTACATCGGATCCAACAACCAAGAAATAAAGGGAACATTGCAGCTTCCGTCCCTAATCAAGAATATCTCCTTTAAAGCAAGTTTGGCTTACACAATTAGAATTTTGCTGAGCTCTATTGCTTGCGCTACTTACGATGATGATGATGCTTGTTGTTTAAAGGGGCCTAACATTGAAGGTCATCGGCCCCGCACTACTTATCAAGAAGACGCTTAATTTCATACAGTGGGGTGTAAACGTACTCTGTGGACGGAATCTGAATTCGTCCTAGCTTCGATCACGGCGTGCTGCGTAAGGCGAAAAGCATTTGTTCAAATAGTGTTGCAGAGACCGAGAAGTTGCATTCAAACAATCATGGAGGTATGTGCCATCACATGATAGTCCCACAAACCTTGCTTCAAGGGGATGTGAACCTCGACTATCTCCGACATTATGAGCTTTGGTGGCATGGGTCACACTTTTTGAGTGAATATTATTGATCTTGGCCTCAGAATAGAATATCTGATGATATACCAAATATCCCTTAAAGTAAAACCTCTTCGCTACTCATAGCTCTAAATTATGATGACATATTCATTGAAGGTTTCTTGCAGCTTCACAGACTGAAACGTGCAGAGACAAATTGCTTGTCAATTATTGAAAATTGTCATAAGAAACCAACAGCGCCAACCAGTGGATCTCTATAAGCACCTGAACTAATTAATGCTTTGAAAGAATACATAAAACTAGTTCAAACAAGAACATTATCAGACCTCATTAAGTTCTAAGAGAAACATTAAAGACTTAACCCAACAGCCGATGAGAATAATTTCGATTCGTGTAGGAGGGTTTTTCTTGTCTAGTGCCAAGTATTCCGTAGTAGAATGAGGAGGGGACACAGGATATAGAAAATATCTGCAACATGTATTTTTATGCGACGTGTATTGCAGGTACGGTATTTACAGGGACAGATAGACAACAATCTTATTCGAGATGACAGTCAGCGCTCTAGGAAGATGTACAATATCTACAGGTATAGATTCCCTCACACGATGTATTCCTTGCTGCGAGACAGTAGCCACACTTTCATCGGCTCCGACTTTCCCTTCATGCTGACAGGTCCACGGTACTCTAAGTTGAATTGCGGGTCCGCATTACTGGGCTTGCACAGATATCTGAAAAGGAAAAGAAAGCATATTCACAGAGCGGCAGTGATACTTCCTGAGAGACCAGTCATTTCCACCATTAATTTAGCAGAGAATTTGAGAAGGACCTCCTCACTGTTTCACCTTATATTCAGTTGCGAATCCATATTTTTGGTAAAACTAGATGGAAAATATATTATCACGAAACTATTTCATCTAAATTATGTATTATATGTTCAGAGTTTGGAAACAAAATAATGCTGTATTTACTGCCTATTAAGAATAATATATTTAAAAGGACTGTTTTGTAGAACTGAATTCGCTCAAAAAACTGGTTCAAACAATATCAAAGAGAGCCTAAACCTTCTCTGGTGTCGTTATTAACCTGTCTGTGAAATATTCTGCTCAGAGGCTGGTAGGATTATTTTCAATTAATGTAATATTTTTAAAACAATCAACACCAGTACCACCACCACCACTACCACCACCACCACCACAACCCCTACCCGTATTTACCGTGAACATTTAATTTGAACGTGATAATAAGAAGTATTATGGAATTTCAGGATTAGCATATTTGAAAGTCTGTATTAGTTTCAGGGGTGGGGGGAACGTGCACGAAAATTCAGCGATTTTCTAAATTCTCTGTAACTTGGACACTACTAGAGTCAGAATCATAAAATTTGCACACTGACGTAATATGCATCGCACCTAGCTATATACATTAATCAGTTAATTTAGTTTAAAATGTTTTTGAATTATTATTATTTTTATTACTGAAATTTTAAATTTGGTCACATTGATGTACCTTTTTCTCAGCAAAAGCCGAGGTTCTGGACCTTGTATTTTTTTTACTGATTTCTAAGACCTTGATAAATTTGTCGCTGTTCGTGCAAGAGGTCATATATCACAATGCTCTTCCTATGTATTATTTTTCTTAAGACTGGTCACGGCTCATATTCACATATGGATGTTCAGTCCATCAGAACAATTTTCGTTGTGTTCATTTTCGTATGCTGACGTGTAAAGGAAAACGAACTATAAGTGTAAGAGTGCGTTAAATAAGTTGTGCAAGCATACTTTCCTAGAGTGCGGTACGGTACCGCCATTCGTAAGACATAGCCTGCACGGTTGCTAGGTTACATTGTCTGGCCATCCATCCACACATTACACCACGGCCGCCTGTACGGTTGCTACGATACACTTCCATCACATACTTTGGCACTGTTTCCGTTACACAAATTTTCGGATGACCCCGAGCTCGACGACATAGGCTATTTAGCCTATATCCAAACGAGAATTCAAACGTTTTCCGTGGTTTGCCATTTTCACACCAGACAAATGGTGGGGCTGTACTTTAATTAAGGCCACGGCCGCTTCCTTCCCACTCCTAGCCCTTCCCTGCCCCATCGTCGCCATACGACCTATCTGTGTCGGTGCGACGTAAAGCAACTAGCAAAAAAAGAAGTCAAACAAGGAGAGAAAAGGAGACATAAATGTGGGGTGGTGGTGGTGTTATTGTTTTAAGAGGAAGTACAACTAGACAACCATTATCTATTAATATGAATCAGAGGGACAAAACTGAAGGCGTCTGACACTTAAGAAAATGAAGGTATCGGCCAAAGAAAGACAATGACCACGAAGGTCGTGAAAATGAGAGACTCACTAGGATTCGCAAGCCAAATACCGTCGGAATCGGAAAAGAACAAGAGTTGACCAAGGGAGGTCGGATAGGATAGATGAAAGTGAGGAGTCTGGCACAAGTAATTCGAAGCAATGCCAGGATTCAGCTTAGGGCTCCGTGGTCGCCAAACCGCGCTCCCAAGTTTACAGCGCATGGAGCCCCTTTTATTCGCCTTTTACGACAGACAGGAGATTCAATGGATTTTATTCTACTCCCCCTCTCTCAGAGGGGAAATAAATGTAGCGGTGTGTGTGTGGGGAATGCCCTGAGTCTCGATACTGCCTGAAGAAAAGAAAATGTAATGGTCTACAATGTCATAAGCTTCTAACACCGAACAACAACAACAACAACAACAACAACAACAACAACATAAGAGTGACAGTTGTTTATTTGAGGCGTACTCCGTTTCTTCTGCTGCCACTCCTCTCCACTAGAGGCCCTTACTGCTGAAATAAACATCAAGGATGAGTACAACGGGTAGTTTACCTTCCGTTGAGGAAGCCGCCCTTGCAGATAGCAAGCAACTGACCGTTGAGCTGATGACATGAAGTGGACTATACGAGGGCTTACATAACACGTCTGTCCTTCGTATGGCTTCCCTCACATCATGACACATTACTAGCAGACTGGAAGATTAACATATGCTAAATACGTTATTGATGAATCGCAAAGACACACAGTGTGGTATACCAATGGAACTGTATAAACTTTGGCCGTGTAGATAGTGGGGGAGTAGAATACTACCCACGGTAGACCCCCACCCCGACCATCCTAATAGGTGACTATGAGTGGAAGCAGGGACTCCCAGCTTGGAGACGAGGATCGCTGAGCACGGTTCTCCCAGATGTGTGCTGATATACTATATTATTATTATTATTTTGCAGGTTTAACGTCCCACTAACTACAATTACCGTTTCCGGAATCGGCGAGGTATCAGAATTTTGTCCCGCATGAATTCTTTTAGGTGTCAATAAATCTAACGACTCGAGGCTGGCGTATTTTAGCATCTACAAATTTCACCGGACTGAGCCAGAGTCGAAACTGCCTAGTTGGGGTCAGAAGGCCTGCGCCTCAACCGCATGACCTATTCAGTCAGGTGGTCCTCCAGAATCCGATCACCGAGATAACCTGGTAAATTTGCTTGCGCCCCGAGAAGTTACTTTTTTTAACTGCCGTTGCCATCATTCTAGTACGACCTCTGAGTTACAACTATGGTATTCGGCCTCAGAGGTTACCTTGAGAGGTTTTCCGGGTATTTTATATCCCTCAGACCCTCCGGACGAGTCCTGTGAACTGGGACACTTCCGATAGGGGAACATTTAAACCCCAACAGGATGGGCAGAAGAACGCAGAAGAGAACTCAGTGAACGAAGGAAGGGATATTGAGAAGAAGAAACATTGTGCTAAATAATTTCAAACACGCTCCTTACCTGGGCATATCGAATCAAGAACAACAAACGTATGGCCTCAACTGCCGAGTTGCAGACCATCTGAAGGGGTGCCGTTTACGTGGCCTACCTAAGTCATGTTCTGAGGTAACACCAGTGGCGGCGGGTGGATAAAACGTCTGGGAACTCACTGTTTTATTAAATAACGTGTTCTTTTTAATCGGCTTGATGCTCACATAGATGTTAAACAGTGACTACTTCATTAGCAACGAAACTTTCCTTTTAAGGTGCACGGCTGGTGCCCCCTAAACAATGATGAATGAAAGAGTATATGAGATGCAATTATTTCCTGCTGATCGAGTTTTCAACGTGTTGCTTGCGTAGGTATAATTGCTTCAAGAATGTGTTAGGAAAAGTACTGTTATTTATATTTTGATGTATTTTGTTGTTTGTTGTTGTTGTTGTTAGTCGTTTAGTCGCTTTCGTCTCTCCGTGACCCCATAGACCAAAGTGCGCCATTTCTTCCTGTCGTATACAATTTTCCGAAGTCTTTCTAAATTGAGAGCCGTGGCTTCCTTGATGTCATCAATCCACCTCATCCTTTGTCGCCCTCTTCTCCTGTTACCATCAGTCTTCCCCAGCATTAAGGTCTTTTCCAGTGAATCATGTTTTCTCATGATATGACCGAAGTACTTTAGTTTTTGCCTGAGTATTTGACCTTCCAGTGAACAGCCTGGGTTGATTTCCTGTAATATGGACTTATTAGATCTCTTCGCAGTCCACGGAACTCTAAGGAGTTTTCTCCAACACCATAGTTCAAATGCATCTATTCTTCGGCGCTCAGCCTTTCTTACTGTCCAGGTTTCGCTTCCGTACATTGCTACTGGGAAGACCATAGCCTTCACTATACGAATCTTCGTTCTTAAAGTTACGTCTCTACTCTTGAAAACGTTATCAAGGTTGGCCATTGCCTTCCTCCCAAGGAGCAAGCGTCTCTTAATTTCATGGCTGCAATCGCCATCAGCAGTTATTTTGGAGCCCAAGTAGATGAAACTAGGAACAACCTCCATTGTTTCACCATTTATATGCCAGGAGGTGATAGGTTTAGTTGCCATGATCTTTGTTTTCTTGACATTCAACCTTAGTCCAGCTTTTGCACTTTCTTCTTTCACCTTCATTAGTAGATACTTAAGTTGTTCTTCACTTTCTGCCAACAGGGTGGTGTCATCAGCATATCTAAGGTTATTTATATGTTTACCTTTCATAAAACATGTATTATTAACTAAAAGTGCCATAGATAACTTAAACTTAAACTTAAACGCCAATTGATGCTATACAAATCGCAGTTTCCAAAATATTCTAGTTCATTGCGGTTAACTGCACCACAAACGCAAAATAGTGAAATTAAAATCCCTTCAAAACCTACCACAAATGACACATTTTAACAATGCGCTCTAAGACAGTGCTTCGGATCGGTTAATTTTGTGTGTATCACTGGTCATCTTGCCAGTGATACCTGAGATATGTTTTCCTTGCTCCTCACAGCCTTGCGCACCCTCCTTACGTCTCACAGACCCGCACTCTCAGTCCTGTTTGTAGAACCTCTTCGCTGGTTCCGCAGAGTAACCGAGTGTTGGTACAAAAATGATTCCTACGTGCTCGAATGTACAGAGCTAATTAAAGGAATAGGCTCCTGATGAACCATTTCACTATTTCTAGGTGGTTAACTGAACCAATGAACATATAGAATACGCCGCCATTGGGCGACACTTAGTATGCCACCAGAGATATTCAATATGACAACAACAATAACAACAACGAGATGGAGGCCAATATATTTGACTGCCATTCAAACATAAACTTCTTCACCCCGTGTGGGTGGTTGGCGGTTGAGTCGTAAGAGGTAACTAAACGGGGCGTGGGTTAGCGATCACAGGACCCTTAGGTGAGTCCGATCATTGCTTCCACTTACTTGTACCAGGCTCCTCAGTTTCATCTATCCTATCAGACCTCTCTTGGTCAACTCTTGTTCCTTTCCGACCCCGACGGTATTACGCATGGTGGCCTAGGGTTTCTTTCATTTTCATGGCATTCGTCACACTTCTCTTCTTTTAGTGGTTAACCTCATTCTTCGAAGGGTCGGAAATCCTCCACTTTCTTCTGATCAGTGTTAATAGCGGAAGGTTGCCCAGTTGCAATTATTCGTGAAATAATAATTACCAATATATCAGTGTTAATGGGGATGAGTGCCAAGTTGTACTTCCTTTTAAAACAATAAACACCAATATATCAGTGTTAATGGGAATTATTACCAAGTTGTACTTCCTCTTAAAACAATAACCACCAATATATTAGTATTAAAGGGAGTATGATTGCCCAGTTGTACTACGTCATGAAATATAATCTATATCATCTTTCCTTGCAGACTTCTCTTGTATAACCGTTGTTCAGTTTATTCGCTTCCTATTCATCTTTTTACTCTTATTAGCCTTAGGAAGGGAATGACATATTGCAGTGATTCTCCTTAGAATGGTCACCATCACCACTACAGCCATGACATGATAATCGTCGTGTTAAAGCAAATAAGAATGTATCGAGAGCAAAATACAGGAAAACTGAACTCTCAGTTTACTTGAAACCTTCAACTTGGAACTGAAGAGTGCGCAGTAATCTACCTTATATTACTGATAATAATTGAAGACGGTGATGGCACGTGTAACGTAGAGGATGATGCTAATCAGACCAGTGGTGGTTAATTAAATGATATCATATTTCGTACCGTGCGCCACAGTCTGGGGACGAAAATAGCCCAGGAATCCTTATGACTTCCAGGTAAAGGGGCCGTAATCTTGTTATAGAGCTGGTCAGCTGTAAGGCATGGCAGTGTTTCTGTTTCACCCTGACGGAGCAGTTTATTTCCTTTATGATCTGCGGCACTGTTTTATAGTCAGGCACTGAATATCTCAAGGTGTGTTTTGATAGGAGCGTTCTAACCGGCTCTAATTCATTTTCTGCTGATCAGGGAGATAGTTTACCAATATCCTCTTATTAATCATTACACAATCATTGCGCAGTCTTAGCTTGATGCGATCTGAAGAGTTCAACATCTGTGATATTATTTAAATTTTATGTCGGTATTTTACAGGCAATGTCTCATTATTTCTTAGAGGGAAGTACGTTATTTTGGCTAAGTGTTTGTTTAAGGGAATTCTCTTCTCTTTAGAATAGAAACTCAAGTATATCTGTATCGATTAGAAATAACTTAATTATCTTACTTCAACTAAGTGCGTGTCTGGTTGCGAAAATTTTAGGTTGGGTGGTACAGTTTGAAAGTTCAGTAATTTTATGTGTAGTAAAGTGAGTGCGTTTTGTTTTATAACATTGTAACAATGTTTCCATTTTTAATTTAAAGATTATCTCCATGATTACTTAACTATTTTTGTTCCAATTTTCCGGATAAATAAATAAACCTTCACGACATCACATCTGTCTAGAGGGCAGTTCATCTGTGACGTATTCAGCTTGAGTATCGTAAACGTTTTGGTCGTGCTTGAATTTAGAACGAATTTTATTTCCTATTAATTTATAATATTCAGTATTTTCGTGTGTATCGCTATAAGCATTGTGTTCAAACCATATTATTTTAATCTTAATTCACGTATTACGAGACTTGAAGATTACTTTCTAAGTGTTTCGTGATTTATTATGGAGTCGTTTCTCGACTGCTACTTTGACGACATCTTCTCGAAGTTGGAGAGGGACTGCCTCCTCGCCCGGTACAGACGCCGTCAGCTGGTGGACTACCTCAACACTCTAATCATGGGGTGCTGCAGAGGAGAGGGGTGCTCGGTGCAGTTGGGCTGTGCCCGGGCCGTGATGGCAGCACTGCGATACCACGCCAGCTGCATGCACAACAATGGAGAAGTGTGCATGATGGGCAAATACCATAACGTCCTCTACGTTGCAGCCAAACTCTGCTTCGATTGGAAGTTAGAGGTAAGTAACCGCTTAAATCACGTAATTGTTTCCTGAATTCAAAACTGTAACATATGTTTCCATAACCTACTTACTTTTTAGAATTTCTCGTTACGCCTCACCAACGCAGATAGTTCTCATGACAATGAAATAAATGAAATGGCGTATGGCTTTTAGTGCCGGGAAAGTCCGAGAACATGTTCGGCTCGCCAGGTGCAGGTCTTTTGATTTGACGCCCGTAGGCGACCTACCCATCGTGTTGAGGATGAAATGATGATGAGGACGACACACACACTCAGCCCCCGTGTCAGCGAAATTAACTAATGATGGTTCAAATTCCTGACCCTGGCGGGAATCGAACCCGGGACCCATGTGACCAAAGGCCAGCACGCTAACCATTTAGCCATGGAGCCGGACAATGATGGGATAGGAAAGGGCTACGAATGGGAAGGAAGTGGCAGTGGCCTTAAATTACGTACAGCCTCAGCATTTTTCTGGTGTGAAAATGGTAACACATGGAACACCATCTTCAGGGCTGCCGACAGTGGGGTTCGAACTCACTGTCTCCGGAATATAGCTCTGAGCTGCTCCCTCGGCCAATAACTTACTTCACGTCCATCAATATCTTAATATGTTCAAGGATGATGGCTTCGGAAAAACCTAGAGAAAGCAGCTGTGGTAAATATTAAGGGACCTTATACACAAACAATCTTCGGGTTTCGCCTTTAAGGTTCAGGTACTGTAGTAGTGGTGGTGATGATTATTGTTTTAAGATGAAGAGCGACTCGTTAACCATCCTCTATTAACACTAATGAGAGGGAAAATATGGAAGGGGTTCGACGCTCTGAAAAATGAAGGTATCGGTCAGAGAAAGATAAGGGGCACGAAGAGCGTGCAACTGATAGATTCCCTAGGTCTCCAAACGTAATAAGAAGAGTTGATCAAGGGACATCGAATAGGAGAGATGAAAGTGAGGAGCCTGGCACAAGTAAGTGGAAGCAATGCCAGGACTCAGCTAAAGTCCTCGTGGTCGCCAGCCCACGCTCCCAAGTTGAGAGCCCTTGGGGCCCCTTTTAGCTGCCTCTTATTACAGACAGGGTATCTGTCGCCCCCCACCCTAAATAGCATAAGAGGTCGAATCCTTCCAGATATGAAGGTATCAGTAAAAGAAACGAAGGACGAGGAAGGGCATGACAATGAACGGCGTCCCAGACTTCGTAAACCTAATACCATTGAGGGCGGAAGATAACAAGAGTTGATCAAGGGACATCCGATAGAAAATACTGAAATTAGAAACTTTCCACAAGTAAATGGAAGTAATAACAGAACCTAGATAAGGACCCCGTGGTTGTCATCCCACGCTACCAAGTTAAGAAACCCTGGGACCCCTTTTAGTCGTCTCTTACGACGGGTGGAAGATACGGTGGGTATATTCTAATCCCCCTCCCCACATGGGAAATTTTATATTCATCAAATGGATGGTCTGTTAATTCACTTCTGTAATAAGTTTCATGCTAAAATCTTTAGATATTTGCATTATATCGAAGAGTTGCATACCAATTCAGTATAGTAGGTGTGGCATAAGAGCAAAACAGTGTACTGTGATTCGGATGACCTTTGTTTTTCGAGTAGCACTACTTACTCTCTTAGCCAATGAATACACAAACAATCAAGGAATTTTTCCTCGTATTTCAGAACTTAATTAAATTATCTACTAAAAGTGTAGCAGAATGCTTTAGATGTAAAACTATTCTTCAGGATAAAACAAAATAGTTCTAGGAGAACGGGTTGTTTCAGAGTTAAGGCAACGATATTTATTGCAGAATGTACCTTCTCTAGTGCAGAATACTCCTGTAGGTAAAAGCCCCAACATTTCCCTTGTGTAAAAATGTGAAACTATGAAAAACCACTTAGAGAATTGCCGGCGGCGAGGTTCGAACGCACTATCTCCCGAACTCAGGTTTACTGGTACACAATAATGTTATTGGTTTTTACGTCCCACTAACTACATTTATGGCTTTCGGAGACGCCCAAGCACCGGAATTTAGTCCCTCAGGAGTCTTTTAATTGACAGCAAATCTGCCTACACGAGGCTGACGTATCTGATCACGTTCAACCACCACCGGACTGAGCCAGGATCAAACATGCCAAGTTGGGGTTAGAAGGCCAGCGCCTCAATCTTCTGAGGCACTCAGTCCGACTTACTACTACACGATCCGTGTCATGTAGTCGGTAATATGACTTTAAATCGCAAGATATTCAAATGGTGTAGGATTCAATAGTTTATCGAGGCGTATTTTCCGGTTCATATCAACGTTAGTTTGACGGAAAAGTACAGCTGCCTGGATGTGAGAATGTAAAGGTTCTAAAAATATTTATCTCTCGTCCATTCTCCATCTTCTTTGAAACCTATTATTATTATTATTATTATTATTATTATTATTATTATTATTATTCTAGACTGAGTAATTAAGGGGTACAGCGCTGGCCCTCTGATCTCAGTTTGGCGGGTTCGGTCCTGCATCAGTTCGGTGGTATTAGAAGGTGCTTCATTATCCCAGCCTTGTCTTTGTAGATTTATCGGTAAGTAAAAGAGCTCTTGCGGAACATAATTCCAGCCACCCGGTGTCTACTTAACCGCACAAATAGACAGTGTGACGTAAAGTCAGTAATATCATTATCAATATTATTATGAACTTGACAATCGTCGTAACATTTTTTCGAAATTCAGTGCTGTCATCTACTCAATGTACAACCCCACACTAAGGAAGAATGTTTGAGAGAGAGAGAGAGAGAGAGAGAGAGAGACTGGATTTCCTGCAACTGATCTGTCTATAAATATTGTTGTTGTTTGAGTCATTAGTCCATAGACTGGTTTGATGCAGCCTTCCATGCCACCCTATCCTGTACTAAACTTTTCATTTCTACATAACTACTGCATCCTACATCTGCTCTAATCTGCTTGGTCTACCCTACCATTCTTACCACCTACACTTGCTCCAAAAACCAACTGAACAAGTCCTGGGTGTCTTAAGATGTGTCCTATCATTCTATCCCTTCTTCTCGTCAAATTTAGCCAAATCGATCTCCTCTCGCCAATTCGATTCAGTATCTCCACATTTGTGATTCGATCTCTCCATCTCACATTCAGCATTTCTCTGTAACACCACATTTCCAAATATTCTATTCTCTTTCTTTCTGAGCTAGTTATCGTCCATGTTTCACTTCCATACAACGTCACGCTCCACAAGAAAGTCTTCAAAAACATCTTTCTGATGGGACTTCTCCTGTCTCATACATCTTGCACACTAAATGAAATAACCTTGCCATGTTGGTTTCTCCTAAGGCAGTCAGAAATTCAGAGAGAGTCATTAATTCCTGGTTCCTTGTTCCTATTTAGGTCTATCACAGCTCTGTCAAACTCTGGCCTCAAAATTGGGTCTCCCATTTCATCAGCATCAACAGCCTCTTCTTGTTCCAGAACCAAATTATCTACATCTTCACCTTGATACAACTGTTGGATATGTTCCTTCCATCTTTCTGCTTTGTCTTATTTCTCTAGAAGTGGCTTTCCATCTGAGCTCTTAATATTCATACACCTAGATTTCCTTTCTCCAAAGGTTTCCTTGATTTTTCCTGTATGCAGCATGAACCTTTCCTAGGACCATACAACCATCAACATCCTTGCACTTCTCCTTCAGCCAGTCTCCCTTAGCTTCATTGCATTTTCTATCCACTTGATTCTGTAATCGCCTGTATTCTTTACTGCCCTCTTCATTTCTAGCATTCTTGTATTTTCGTCGTTCATCAATCAGGTCTAGTATCTCCTGAGTTACCCACTGATTCTTAGTTGATCTTTTCTTCCTTCCTAACATTTCTTCAGCAGCCCTGATGATATTTTTCATGACTATCCACTCTTCCTCTATTGTGTTTCCTTCAGCCTTTTCATTTAGTCCTTTTGCAACATCTTCCTTGAAACAATCCATCACGCTCTTTTCTTTCAACTTGTATGGATCCAATCTTTCTGCATTCTTTCCTTTCTTCAATTTCTTCAGCTTCAAATGACCTTTCATGACGAACAAGTTGTGGTCAGAGTCCACGCCTGCTCCTGAGAAAAATTTTGCAACCCAACACCTGGTTTCTGAATCTCTGCCTAGTCATAATGAAGTATATTTTATACCTTCCAGTGTCTCCAGATCTCGTCCACGTATAAAGCCGTCGTTTGTGATGTTTGAACCAAGTATTGGCAAGGACTAAATTATCATCAGTGCAGAATTCAACCAACCGACTTCCTCTTTCGTTCCTTTGTCCCAATCCGAATTCTCCTACTGTATTACCTTCTCTTCCTTGGCCTACCACTGCATTCCAGTCTCCCAATTAGATTCTCTTCACCTTTTACATATTGTATTAAATCTTCTATCTCTTCATAGGTTCTTCCGATTTCCTCATCATCCGCTGAACTAGTAGGCATATAGACCTGCACTTTTGTGGTTGGCGTTCTCTCGCTATGCTGGTCGTAGTAGCTTAGCCGCTGCCCTATTTTCTTATTCACAATTAGACCAACTCCTGCATTTCCTCTGTTTGATTTTGTGTTGATAATTCGGTAGTCGCCTGACCAAAAATCTTGTTCTTCCTGCCAACGTACTTCACTTATACCAACTACATCTAACTTTATTCTATCCATCTCCCTTTTCAGATTCTCTAATCTACCACAACGATTCAAACTTCTAACATTCCACGCTCCGACTCGCAGAATGTCAGTATCCGTCTTGCTGATGATCGCCCCCTCTCGTGTAGTCCCCACCCGGAGATCCGAATGAGGGACTAGTTTACCTTCGGAATATTTTACCCGGGAGGAAGCCATCGTCATGACATCAGTCATACAGAGAGAGCTGCATGTCCTCGGGAGTTAGTTACGGCTGTAGTTTACCGTTGCTTTTAGCCGTGTAGCAGTATCAACACAGCTAATCCATGTTGAGTATTATTACAAGGCCATATCAGTCAATCATCTAGACTGCCGCCCTTGCAACTACCGAAAGGCTGCTACCCCCCTTCGATGAAACATTCCCTAGTCTGGTCTCTCAACAGATACCCATCCGATATGGTTACACCTGCGGTTCGGCTATCTGCTTCATTGGGACACGCAAGCCTCTCCACCGCGGCAAGGTCACATGGTTCGCAGGGGAGTCCTCTGAGGAGTATGTCAGAGTTTGTAGCTGATAATCTGAACATATTTTGATGTGGACTCCATTGCCGTACAAAGCATTTATCGAGAATGTAATCGCCAAGAAAAGGTAAACTAGTAATGGCAATTTTGCTGAAGGAAATCAAAGACAGAACGACATTCGAGCGCTTTCTTAGGTAACGGTGCCTTAAACATCAAAGGTAGAATCCGGGTATGTGTGGAAGTATTCTAGAGCATTATGAGCTGTACATAAGGGTCGTGGGCTAAATATACTTAGGCCCTATCTGTAAAATATGACCCTCATTAGAATCGTTATCTTAAAATTATAAGTACTTTTTTAGATACATCACGAACTTATGAAAACGACTTTTTTCACTTAATTAATGAGATTAAAATGCGGTCTTTTTCATCAATGCATCAGGGGTTATGACTGATTTCATGAAATTCGAGGAACTGACTAAATATCGCAATGGTATTAACATAAATGGGATGAAAAGTTTCACAAAGAAGAAAAGTCCTCTCAGTTTTAATTATTGTGTTGATGGGGTGATAGTACTTCATGGGGAACAATGTAAGTACCCAGATGTTAATATAAGAAAATATATTCATTGGAGTAATCACATACACGGGATTGTAAATATAGGGTACAGATCACTGCACATTGTTATAAGGGTATTTAGGGGTTGTAGTAAGCATGTAAAGGAGAGGGCTTATACTGTAAGTCTCTGGTAAGACCCCCAATTAGAGCATGTTTCCGGTGTGTGGGACTCTCTCCAGGATTATTGATTCGAGAACTGGAAAAACAGAGGAAAACAGCCGGATTTGTTCCGGAGATTTCAGAAAAAATAGTAGCGTTAAGAAAATGGTACCAACTGTGGGCTGGGAAAAAAAAGAAATGGTGTATAGCTTTTAGTGCCGGGAGTGTTCGAGGACAAATTTGGCTCATCAGTTGCAGGTCTTTTTATTTAACTCCCGTAGATGACCTGCGCGTCGTGATGAGAATGAAATGATGATGAAGACATCACATACACCCGGTCTTCGTGCCAGCGAAATTAACCCATTATGGTTAAAATTCCCGACCCAGTCGGGAATCAAACCCGGGACCCCTGTGACCAGGGATTGATTGATTGATTGATTGATTGATTGATTGATTGATTGATTGATTGATTGATTGATTGATTGATTGATTGATTGATTGATTGATTGATTGATTGATTGATTGATTGATTGATTGATTGATTGATTGATTGTGTGTATGTATCCCGAGTAACGATGGTTACTTTCTATGTAAAACTGGGCTGCTATCGGTGTCCTAAATATACCACTCTAGCATCATTTTGATATGAATGAAATAAATAACACTAAGAGTCATACGAGTATGTGTCATTACGCATGGATGAAATAATCCTGGTCATACATTACTTCGGAAATAAAGAGAGTGTGTTGCAAAAGTAGTTGATATTGTTATTCAGATTATGTAACTATAATTAGAAAGAAAATTAAACAACGAACTAAACATCTTGCTTTCTCTTCCAGAATCGCAGTATCGTATGTGAGGTACTACAGAACATGTTTCGTTGCGAGCGTACTCTGGAGCGACTTATGATCGGCGCCATTTTGGGTCCACATGTGACGCATGTCCTGTCTGGCTGGAAGAGCGACTACGACTCCCAGAAGCAGAACTGCCTGGCGCTGGAGTACTTCCTCGAGCACGCTGCGGGGGAACGTCTCCTATTCGACTGCGGCACTCCTACTCGGTTGGCTGACGTCCCAATGTCGTCGTACTGCTACACAACGCCCCTGCGCCTTGCACTTCAGCTCGGACAACCTGACACGGCCCTTCTGTTACTAAGATATGGAGCACGCGCTGCCCAGAACACGCCGGTACCTGTGGTCATTGGAAACGGCCAAGAGATAACCTGCCTGCGCTACTTACTGAGAGGGGTCCCGATGGCCGCGGTCCTACCACATCCACAAAAACGCAAAAAGCAGGTTGGCCTGTGGAGGGACATCATTTACTACGACGAGGACTCGCATGTTGCCAGCTTCATTCCAGAGAGCAGGCGCGGAAATCAGCCTCCACAACTGAAGCATCTTTGTCGTTGCGTTCTAAGAAAAACATTATTAGAAAACTGGCAGTTGCCTGGAGGTATTGCAGATCTCCCTTTACCTGTTTCTCTTCAGAAGTACTTGGATCTCGTGGAAGACTGATGAAATTATAATGTATGTCTCGTGTGTGAAGGTAGGTTGTTACAATGACTGAACTGTCGAGTAATTTGTTGTTGAAAACAAATAGGTGGTTTAACGAATATCATAACATCTGTATGAACGAATACATAATTGCGCATTGAAGCAATCAACGGGTCAGTCTCCAAGACTGCTGTATTTTCTCAGTTCAAATTCAATATTTCCCTCCAAGTGTTCCTCAATCATAATAATGAAGACCATGTGCATCGAAAAGCTTCCAATAGAGAAAATGTCTGTGAAGTTGTGACCTATTTTTCATGAAATAATAATTTTTTGTTGTTTATCTGCTAACAAATGAAGATACATGTGGTATATAATAAATGCGATAACGTTTTTTGTCAATAAATGAATTTTATGTACTTTTATATTTTAAGTGACGGCATTGGATAATACTATTAAGCTGAGAAACTAAGGTAGCATTTAAAAAAAAGTCAGTAGGTCTGATTTCCTTGAGTGGCCACATTAATATGTAATGATAACTCAAGGTTCTTATACAATTCAAATACGTAGTATTGCCAGAAAGCTGTTGACCTCTGTTAATGCGTTTAAGAAATTTTGCTTTACCTTTCGACCAGTTTTAATACCATATTGCAAGATAATTAAATATGTCTGGTATTTTACAGTGAGGGAAAGATTCATGTGCTGATGGAATTTGTTCTCGAAGTAATTGGTGAATAAAGCAAGAAATGACTTTTATATATTTTACCTGAAATAAATAATAAAATTGCTTGACGACATTCCATAGATTTCCTCTGTTCCTTCATTAGTCTGACTTATCTTGTGTTCAGCATAAGTTAATTAGACGTTTTGTGAACTATCAATCAACAGATCTCCCTAATGATCTGAGAATATCTCTCCTTAAATTTCATTGCTTTCACAAATCCGTCTCCCCTCAAATAAATCATCGTTTTGGAGCGTGGAATGCTACTAATCCCTTGATCAACTTATGTATTCCTCCTCCGAACCCTGCGATGATACGTTTGTGAGGCAGAGATGGTCAGACCAGAAATCCTTGTTCAATATAACTTTAATCAGCATTCAAACTTAAACTTTTGATGCATTTTTTAGACTAAGGCACAGAAATTAAGATACCAGCTCAGTGCTCATGCATATCCTTACAACTAGCTACATGCACCTCCCCCGTATCCCGTCCTGGGAGAACACACATCGGTAAATAATTGAAATTATCTACATTTTCCAGATTTCTGTCACCAATCTGACATTCAGTCCTCTTGGATTTCTTACCTACTGACACCAAATTAGCCTTGGAAAGGCTAATTTTTATACCCTACTCATTTCACCTATTTTCAAGTTCCAAGATATTAGATTGCAGGCTTTGGGCACAAATTATATTTTAATTACTTTTGTAACACTAGGTATGTTATTTGAATTATGCATTAGTATGGTTGGATTTGAACACTCTCTTCCGTACACATCAGTTTACAGCCTACATTACCTCCAATAAGTGAAGGCAATTCGAACTCTACAAGAAAACTTAAGCAACCTACTCAGAATAAATTTCAGTCTGTTTGGTTAAGACACACTTTTTTCGTTTTACATTTAATTTTCACGGGCAAGCTTATTGTTACAGGGTGAACTTCCTTAGCTTGAATGTTTCAGAACATTTAACAACCTTTTATTCAAATCTCAATGAGCTGTGCGATGTGCTTCAAAGAGAATGGCACATGATACCCCGCTCAGAGACTAATGTACCAGACAGCTTTGAAGCCAGGACATGACGTACTACGCTGCACTAAGGATTTGTCTGTTAAGGCACTATTTGAAGCTATGTCAAACATGTATATATGTCGAATCCCTTTTTCCGTTTCTCTACAGGCTCCGGTATGAATTGAAATGAATCTTCGTAGCGAGTTTTTACAGCCGGATGCCTTTCTTGACGTCAACCTCATGAGATAAAGGTAAGGGTGTATTCTGCCAGAATGCAGGTCCGAACCTCGGCAAAGGTGTGCCTGAGCCGGAGTTTACGTACAGTAGGGTAGCCAGTTCCTTTCCGCTCCTCCATTCCCTTACCCCCACAACAACGTGTGGCAACCCATCCAAATCTTGACCACGTCCAATGTTGCTTAACTTCGGAGATCTCACGAGATCCGGTGTTTCAACACGGCTACGGCCGTTAGCACTTCATCAGAGGAGTTAATGAAATGAAATGAAATGAATGACGCGATATATGGCAGTAGAGGGAGAGGGTGCAGTCCAGAGCCAGCCCAAAGCGTACTCCTGTCGAATAGAACGAGGGGTCTGCTTAAGGCTTAACATCCCCTTCCAAAGGACGGATCACTATAAACAGCATCGTATGCCCTCACTCCATGTGAAGATTGCGGAGAGGTTTTGAATTGAATCCAGGAGTTTGGTACGCAATCTAGTGATCAGACATTGTATACCACCACTTCTTGTACACTACCGGCCAGCAATCTGATGGTGAACATTTTTCGACTAACGGGTCTCGAACCAAGGTGTATTGCCATATAGGCTTGACGCCTTAACCATCATGGTCATTAGGTGGGCTCTAAGTCAGACACAGATTTATATGAATATCCTTCGTAGTGTTGATGATCAAAGACAAATTTAACGTAAGATCTCTACCGGTGTTTCTACAAGTAGGTCGATATTCTCTATAATACCTACAATACGTTCTGTATCATCTCCAACATCACAATTATGTGTTTCCTGATTTCATATACAAAGAAGAGAACTAAGGAACTTTACCTGTAGGTGTCCTCCGATACGTTTATTCGCCCTGGTTCCCCCGTTGTCTCCGTCCGGCTCGTGAGGTTCACAGTGTTACCGAACAGGCAGTAGCGCGGCATGCGGTGTCCAATCACCCCTGTGACCACCTCTCCGGAGTGTATGCCTATGGTGATTTTCTGTAACAGAATAATAATAATAATAATAATAATAATAATAATAATAATAATAATAATAATAATAATAATAATAATAATAATAATAATAATAATAAAATCTTATTTAGCGGTAAAGTGTCATCGCCATGCACGATTAAAACAGGACCACGATTATTTATTTGTGTCTAGAGACGATTATTAAGCAATGAATAACATCTCTAACAGAGACTTAAGACATTGGGACAGGCTAGAAAAATATAACATTGACGTTTGAAGATAAAGTCACCTTAATTAGCAAGAACGTTAAAGAGGCTTCCATACATTTATCTAGTTTGCAAAAAAAAATTGTTGCAAAAACAGGTTTTGAGATAGACTTCAAGAAAATGAATTTATAACAATCATCAAATAAGTTCCAAGTCCAAATAACTGGCTCAATATTCAGCGTGAAGGCCTTCGGTTCAGAGGGTTCCGGGTTCGATTCCGGTCCAAGTCGGGGATTTTAACTCTGATTAATTCTTATGGCTTGGGGCTGGTTATTTGTGTTTGTATCAACACTTTCCTCTTCACATTCAGACAACATATCACACTACCAACCACCACAGAAACGCGCAATAGTGATTACATCGCTCGACATAAGGTTGGAGCCAGGAAGGGCATCGGGCAGTAAAACTGGGCCTAATCAACAGTTCGCACCCGTGACTCCACAGATGTGGGGAAAGTGGAATAATAATAATAATAATAATAATAATAATAATAATAATAATAACAATAATATGATGATGATGATGAAGATGATGATAATGTTGCAATAAGCACCAAATTTTATCATGCTATAATAGGTTTTCAAGATAGCGAAATACCTACAACTACTGTATAAATGAAATTCCTCAGCCTGTTTCCAGGCATTCGACCGGGTCAGGAATGGAATGAATGAAGCCCTACCTAGTGGCAAGGGTGGGAATTGTGCCGGCTGCCGAAGCCTACCAGTCTGGGGTAACAGGTCAAACACAGCGTAGTCAGAGGAGTTAATCAAACCAAATAAATGACGTGATGTGCCAAAGTAGAGAATCCATGTCAAACCTTTTTACAATCACCAATCTTTAAACACCGCAATTACAGACCAGTAGTAAGATTTTTGATTTTATACACATAAGAATGGTTGTATATGATGAGCATATACGCCCCTAAGAAAATTAGAGGTCAAATATTGGAGAATAACGGGGAAGATTCTAAGTGTAATCAAAGTTCAAGAAATACATAAGTGATGACACAACAAAGATCATTATCAGGATATCAAAGCTATAAACTGAGAACTTCCTAACTCGCTGACTAACTTTTGAGACATATAAATCTGAATTTAACTTGAAAAATCTGAATATCTGCATTTAAAATGGAAATTATGAAAATTAACATTCATTAAATAAAATACACACTCGTCGAACCTTGTACTCACACTTACTTGTTACCTGGTTACTTACACATACGTTATTTGAAGGGCGCCAGCTGCCACTCAGTGCAGCAATAATAGAATGAGACTCTTGACTATCTCTAGGGTGTGGGGTAATAAGCTTACTTTTGACAACATACCATATAAGTTCTGGGAAAGGAGATTGGCGTTCGGTTTCCCCATTAATTTTGAGGTTAAGATATTTTACTTTCATTGAAATAAAACTATGAATTCGTTTGATAGAACAATATATATTCTTTAAATAATATATCAAAAAATAGTGAGTCTTGTTGCGATAAAACAGATGAGAATGTGAAATTATGACATTGCAACAGAAAGAAACTAGGCATGAATTTGAATTCTTCTTGACCGGACATTTAACAATTTATACGAAATATTTCCCTCACTTATTCACTTGACTGTACCTTCAACACTTTTAGTGTAATTACGACGTATTCCTTTGATCTGGTGTTTACTGTAGATGTGTCACGCCTAACTTGGTGATACATCCTTGTGACTGCTTCTTCTCCATCTCATCTGACTTCTTTGTAAGTCAATATGGTATTACCTCTTGGTAGGTCCTGGGTTGCCCTCTCTGACTTCATTGTAAGCCCTTGCGTCCGTGTCTTCCACTAAGTGACGGACCAACCATTTGGTCTCACTCTCTCAATGACCAATAATGGCTCACTGAGTATTCACCATCTCTCGTTCACACTGGTTGACTAACCAACTAAGGCCTCTTGATCTAGTAGACTACTTCACTGTACTGCATCGTATAACTAATGACTGACGCTACAATATGCATCCACCTTATATAGACGTTGGTTGACTCCGCTACGTAATCTCCAGAAATAACAATGACATACTCCCACCTACGCGACAGATATTACATACAGTGGTGAAATAGCCCTGCGGCGGCCGACTCTCTGAGCGCATATTCTAAATAAATACGATGACATAGCCATGGCTCGGCGATGACTTGGCAGAATCGCCACTAATCTTGCACAATGTCCCAGCGTCACATCCAATCTCTGATATATACAACAATTCTCACTGTACAGGTATTGAGTGGTATTCTACACATACGTATATATGCATACATCTAAGTACAATCTTGCAAGCAACAGGCAATTGCAAAATCGAATTAAATAAGACTGATAATTACAATAATAGTAACAATATCACAGATAACATAATAATAAGGACATAATAATAATAATAATAATACAGATAAAATAATAAAATACAGATATCATCTTGTAACGGGATTTGAACCGTTACAATTCGCCTCCCTCATAAATAAATCGAAGACCAAAGAATCGATTGATTTATGAGCAACATATTATATATATATAACACTGACACATATAAACACTTTAAATGAGTATACAACAATAATTTTCATTTTCAGCATCCATACATTTTATAATACATCACATATGAGAATTTTTCTCGCACATTGCCATCGTAGATAACTGTTCAGTGTCCCATTCTCTTTTTCTCTCATACAAATCACAAGAGTACAGCACTCAATTTAACACATACAAATAATTTTAAATGATTACACTACATTCTTCTTCTTCTTTTTTTAACATATCAAAACTTTTTGTGAAATATCACTTATATGAGAACTGTTCTCGCATATTGTTATCGCATATAACTGTCCAATGTCCTGTTCTCCGTTTTTTTTGTCACACATTACATGACAATGTAGCACTTATTCTTCCAATACACTAATACGACACTTGGTTCACACGCATATCGCATATGTTAGTTTTATTTTGCCAGTTTCTTACAAAAATTAATCATCTTATTATTATCTCAACAAATCTCACGTGAAGTACTTCTTTACATTCATTATACTATAAATACCGACAATATCCCCTTCCTGATCTTTATAAGAATATGCACACTCCCCGATACGGTTCACAATAGTGAAATACCCCTGATAAAAATATAACTTCAACATATTTCCCGCCTCTGCAGATGATGAAATGGAACTCTGAGTAGCACTCTGTCACTCAAACTGAATCAATTTTGCCCTTGTAAACTTACATATCTCAAGAAATCGCATCCTACTTGGCAACAATAATTAAAAGAATCAATACTATGGCTACAAGATGGTTCAATTATTCCGTAATCCAGCATAATGTTTATCTGTTCTTAGACGTCACTAGCATTTTTAAGTTGAATGGGGTACTTACCTCCCACAAACGATGAATGGTCATGTACTACAAATTTATGTTCATATACGTGTTCTTCCTCACTTACCACTAAATACCTCTCGATGCTTACCTAACATCGAACACAATTACTCCTCCTGTAATTCACTCAAATTACCTCACGTCACTGCCTCATACCGACTATCCCTCGGATACTGGTCGTACAGGCACGTAACACACCTCAAAACATTTCCTCTCACTAGGAACGCCTTCACTTACCACTCATATATCGTTAAAGAACACACGTCACCAAACACTTACCTCAGACCCATCATAATTAACACGTACTTCTGTGCTAGTTTCCTCATAGAACAGACACACACTACCTAAATTAAAGTCTATTCTACTTCCATGATTTGCAACCAAGTTAGCTCCTAAAACAACTGAATACACAAGCTTTGGTACAACAAGGCATGTCTGAAACTTACAATTATCTTTACTTATGATTGGTACCGCTATCATTTTATTTACTCACTTTGACTTACCCAACGGCTGTTATAATATTTAATAGTACCTTCATTTACCTTCACAATTTCCATCATCGGAGTTACTATCTCACTACTTACATCATATTCTCAGTATTATAAGTACTTACATCTCTTAACAGAACACTTCTTACGTCTAGCTTACTACTACTATTAATTACTTCATTATCTACGACTACGTCATTACTTAAATATCTCACTTAACATTACTTAGGTCACAATCACACTATACTCTTAAATCTACTTTCATTACATAACTACTTATACTAAATAAATACTAAATACCAGTTCATCTTCTACCTTCGGACTGTTCACTTTATTTACCCGATTCCCTGTGAATTTGAAATACTCTGGCTCGATAACGACACTTGGATAACACTCGTATTAAGACTATCATAATCCCTCTGATAACTCAAATCCGTACGCCTCCCATCTTCCGATTCTCTCTGATTACTCTTCTGACCTTCTCTCTTATAACTCAAATACATACGCCTCCCATCTTCCGATTCTCTCTCGTTACTCTTCTGATCCTCTCTCTCACAACTCAAATCCATACGCCTCCCATCTTCCGATTCTCTCTCGTTACTCTTCTGACCACTATCACCATCAACACAACTATTAATCCTCTGCGGATCATGATCACCCCCTCTCCTCTGATACACGGCTAACATTTTCCCTCTCTCTCCACTATACTACTTTCCCCAGCTATCATGCGCTCTCTCTCCCGCGCGCGTAAACATTCTTCCCAAAGCCTGTCAATGAAATTTTCTCTAAATTCTCCCAAATTAGACATATTATCCCAGTACACTCGAAGCCATATTCTACTTTCACCGATAAAAACATTCGACAAGATTTTCAGTACGTATTCCCATTCAATAATATTATCCCTCAACTTATTTGCAAATCTTTTCTCAACTAATGTTACAAATTCCATAGGATTAAATTGTTTTCCAGTAAACTTAGGCAAATCTTGGTCCCTATTGTATAAACCACTCGTTACTACTATTTCTCTTGTAATCTGACCTTCTCTCATTTCTTGCCGTAGTACCCTCTGGCAATTCAAAAGTTTTTCTTCCGCCACTTTCTCCGCATTCTCTTTCATTATTCTCAGTTCTTAGTGTAATTTTTCCTCTTTCTCTGTAACCTTCTGCGACAAAGTTTCTTGTTTATTCTTTAGTTCTCTGACCTGCCCAAGCTCTTTTTCAAACGTTTCTACCTTACTGACACATTCCCTCATATCTTGCCCCACTGCATTATGGATCTTGTCTAGTCTTTTGTCTATGATCTTGTGAATTTCTTCCTGATTACTAGAAATCTTATTACTTAACTCTTTGATATTCTCTGTACAAGTTCCTTTGACATGCTCAATTTGCGTATGAAGATCGCTCCGACTCGACTCCATTTCTTCTCTAAGGTCAACACACTCTTTATTTACCTTATCTTCTAACTTAGATATTTGACTAGTTACCTCTACTATCTTAGTATCTATTTTAGAATTTAGTGATTCACTTAGCCCATCTATTTTATCATTAATCGCACTGTTACCATTAATCAATTCTTCGATTTTACTACTTAGAGAGTTAATCTGTTTATTACAATTTTCATTATTAGTACTAAAAAATTATTTCATCTCTTTCATCTCTTTCATATTATTTTAATTATTAGTACTAATTAATTCTTTCATCTCTTTATTATTTTCACTACTCGTATCAATCTTTTCCTCCATACGTTTCTGACTATTTTCACTACTACTAATTAATTCTTCCATCTGTTCCTTATTAACCATTTGTTTACTGAGCTCGGTCATTTGGGCCAACAGCAAATTTAGAATATCTTGGTTCATCCCCCCCACGATTTCCTTTTGAGTTTCAGTGTGCTTCTCAATTTCTGCACTTTCCTGAATTTCCTCAGAATTTTCCATCGTATTCACCTGCTCCCTACTCTGAATTTCACCTTGGATGTCCGCAGAAGCAATGACCTCGTCGTCACATGACTTGTTATTGTCTTCCTTGTCCATCTTTGGTTCACTAGTGATAGTACGCGATCTCAAATTAATATCCCTCTTCAAATCCCTTGACATATCCCCAAAATACAAATATATATCACAAAATTACACTCTTGACATTTACCGGTAATACTTCCGTTGGCTTAAATGTGCATACTCTTCCCAAATGAACATATGATATGCTGTCATTCAGAACAGATTCTGAATTTATTCGAGTCCCACGTTGCGTCGACACTTTGAGAACTTCCTAACTCGCTGACTAACTTTTGAGACATATAAATCTGAATTTAACTTGAAAAATCTGAATATCTGCATTTAAAATGGAAATTATGAAAATTAACATTCATTAAATAAAATACACACTCGTCGAACCTTGTACTCACACTTACTTGTTACCTGGTTACTTACACATACGTTATTTGAAGGGCGCCAGCTGCCACTCAGTGCAGCAATAATACAATGAGACTCTTGACTATCTCTAGGGTGTGGGGTAATAAGCTTACTTTTGACAACATACCATATAAGTTCTGGGAAAGGAGATTGGCGTTCGGTTTCCCCATTAATTTTGAGGTTAAGATATTTTACTTTCATTGAAATAAAACTATGAATTCGTTTGATAGAACAATATATATTCTTTAAATAATATATCAAAAAATAGTGAGTCTTGTTGCGATAAAACAGATGAGAATGTGAAATTATGACATTGCAACAGAAAGAAACTAGGCATGAATTTGAATTCTTCTTGACCGGACATTTAACAATTTATACGAAATATTTCCCTCACTTATTCACTTGACTGTACCTTCAACACTTTTAGTATAATTACGACGTATTCCTTTGATCTGGTGTTTACTGTAGATGTGTCACGCCTAACTTGGTGATACATCCTTGTGACTGCTTCTTCTCCATCTCATCTGACTTCTTTGTAAGTCAATATGGTATTACCTCTTGGTAGGTCCTGGGTTGCCCTCTCTGACTTCATTGTAAGCCCTTGCGTCCGTGTCTTCCACTAAGTGACGGACCAACCATTTGGTCTCACTCTCTCAATGACCAATAATGGCTCACTGAGTATTCACCATCACTCGTTCACACTGGTTGACTAACCAACTAAGGCCTCTTGATCTAGTAGACTACTTCACTGTACTGCATCCGTATAACTAATGACTGACGCTACAATATGCATCCACCTTATATAGACGTTGGTTGACACCGCTACGTAATCTCCAGAAATAACAATGACATACTCCCACCTACGCGACAGATATTACATACAGTGGTGAAATAGCCCTGCGGCGGCCGACTCTCTGAGCGCATATTCTAAATAAATACGATGACATAGCCATGGCTCGGCGATGACTTGGCAGAATCGCCACTAATCTTGCACAATGTCCCAACGTCACATCCAATCTCTGATATATACAACAATTCTCACTGTACAGGTATTGAGTGGTATTCTACACATACGTATATATGCATACATCTAAGTACAATCTTGCAAGCAACAGGCAATTGCAAAATCGAATTAAATAAGACTGATAATTACAATAATAGTAACAATATCACAGATAACATAATAATAAGGACATAATAATAATAATAATAATAATAATAATAATAATAATAATAATAATAATAATAATAATAATAATACAGATAAAATAATAAAATACAGATATCATCTTGTAACGGGATTTGAACCGTTACAAAACACATTCATAAGAAAGAGAAGTCTCATTATCTATGGTCACCTAGAAAAACTGTAGTGAATTACCCAACACCAACATAATAAATCATATACTGTACACAATATCTCAAAATCCGGCTTAGGCCTATATCAAATTAACTAAACAGGTCAAGCATGAGCCAGGCCAAAATCAAATTGGTCTGATTGAAATATACGGTAAAGACCTACACTATACAGAAATTTCGTAAGATATGTAACTTCCCAAGAAAATCTATCACTATGGACAGCCAAAGGACTCAAGAGCGGCAGGTGATTTAGCTGGGAAGGAAGAAAATTGCCTGAAAACCAGCCTAAGAGAAGTGAGACCACTTGAGTAGTATAATGCAGGGATTCGGCGGCCTCCTCCGCCGCCCGCGGCGCGGGAAATTTGAATTCTGGCGGGAAATTTGAATTTTGGCGGGAAATTTGAATTTTGGCGGGAGATTTGAATTTGTAAACAAAGCCACGTGCTTTTTGACAGCTGTCATCGACAACAACGCATCGCTAATCTCACTGCTGCCATCTTGACGGGCCTAAACCTCACTAGTGCCAACTTAACCTAACTAGCATGAGGTAAACAAACCCACGTGTTTTTTGACAGCCACGTGCTTTTTGACAGACAACAACTCATCGCTAACCTCAGTACTGCCATCTTGACGGGCCTAAACCTCAGTAGTGCCAACTTAACCTAACTAATGTGAGGTAAACAAAGCCACGTGTTTTTTGACAGCCACGTGCTTTTTGACAGATTTGTAAACAAAGCCACGTGCGTTTTGACAGACAACAACGCATCGCTAACCTCAGTACTGCCATCTTGACGGACCTAAACCTTAGTGGTACCAACTTAACCTCACTAGCTCGAGATAAACAAATCCACGTGCTTTTTTGACAGCTGTCATCCGCCATCTTTGAGCACCGTACTGCCCTCTTTAGCTACATACCTTTGACAGCTGTCATCCGCCATCTTGCATCCGAAACCTCAGTGCTGCCTGGTGACGGCAAATTCCACGTGCTCTACAAAGCCACGTGCAGCTGTCATCCACCATCTTTGAGCACCGTGCTGCCCTCTTTAGCTACTTACCTTTGATATGTGGTACGTCACAGCTGTCATCCGCCATCTTTAATCCAGAGAGAATAGTGCTGCAATCTATGTGGTGGCGGCAAATTCCACGTGCTTTACAAATCAACATGCTTTTTTTTGACAGCAGCCATCTTTAATCACCGTGCTGCCCTCTTTAGCTACTTACCTTTGAAATGTGGTGGCGGTAAATTCCACATGCTTTACAAACCTATATGCTTTTCTGACAGCTGTCATCCGCCATCTTTAATCCAGAGAGAACAGTGCTACCCGGTGGCGGCAAATTCCACGTGCTTTACAAAGCCATGTGCTTTTTTGACAGCTGTCATCCAGCCATCTTTAATCCAGAGAGAACAGTGCTGCCCTCTATGTGGTGGCGGCAAATTTCTGTTAGCTGTCATCCGCCATCTTTAATCAAGAGAGCACCGTGCTGCCCTCTATGTGGTGACGGTAAATCCCGCGTGCTCTTGTTTGGAAACAAACTCACGTGCTTTTTTAACAGCTACCACCCGCCATCTTTAATCAACAGAGCATAGTGCTGCCCTCTATGTGGTGGCGGCAAATTCCACGTGCTCTACAAAGCCACGTGCAGCTGTCATCCGCCATCTTTGAGCACCGTGCTGCCCTCTTTAGCTACTTACCTTTGAAATGTGGTACGTCATCCACCATCTTGCATCGCAAACCTCAGTGCTGCCCGGTGGCGGCAAATTCCACGTGCTCTACAAAGCTACGTGCAGCTGTCATCCGCCATCTTGCATCACAAACCTCAGTGCTACACTCTATGTGGTGGCGGCAAATTCTAAATGCTTTACAAACCCATGTGCAGCTGTCATCCGCCATCTTTAATCACCGTGCTGCCGGGTGGCGGCAAATTCCACGTGCTCTTGTTTGGAAACAAAGCTTTTAATCCAGAGAGAACAGTGCTGCCCCGTTGGCTGCAAATTCCACGTGCTTTACAAACTTATATGCTTTTCTGACAGCTGTCATCAGCCCAGCAATTCTCTTTCTATATAATAATTTCGTGTGGCTATTTCTAGCCAAGTGCAGTCCTAGTCTTGTTACATCAGGAAGGGTAACTGGCTAAATCCTGGTCTTTCAGCGTCAGGAAGGGCAACCGGTCGAAAACCATAGTGTAAGAGGCTAGATACTGCCAGTTTTGCGTCAGGAAGGACAACTCAACAAATTCTTGCGATTTAAAAATCTTAGTCAGGAAGGTCATCCGGCTGTAAAACAATAGTTCGTGATTTACAATCTAAGAAGTACATCTAGCTGTAAATCCCCCGATTCTCGACAGATTCTTAATCCGAGTTGTCAGGAAGGGCAACTGGTCGAAAACCATAGTGTAAGAGGCTAGATACTGCCAGTTTTGCGTCAGGAAGGGCAACTCAACAAATTCTTGCGATTTAAAATCTTAGTCAGGAAGGGCATCCAGCTGTGAAACAATAGTTCGCGATACAGCGATTTAAAATCTAACTGTAAATCCCCCGATTCTCGACAGAATCTTAATCCGAGTTCTTTGACGTCAGGAAGGGCAACCGGTCGAAAACCATAGTGTAAGAGGCTAGATACTACTAGTTTTGCATCAGGAAGGGCGACTCAACAAATTCTTGCGATTTAAAATCTTAGTTTTGCGTCAGGAAGGGCATCCGGCTGTAAAACAATAGTTCATGATTTAAAATCTAAGAAGCGCATCTAGCTGTAAATCCCCGATTCCCGTGTTAGAAGTTGTAAAACAGATTCTTAATCTGAGTTTTCAGGAAGGGCAACCGGTTGAAAACTATAGTGTAAGAGGTTAGATACTGCTAGTTTTGCGTCAGGAAGGGCAACTCAACAAATTCGTGCGATTTAAACACATTTTTATTCCCAAGAGAATCGAACCCGAGACTACTGGGTGAGAGGCATGCATACTGTAGGCTATGGGTTTGTTCTACAGTCCTTGAAGTATCGGCACAGAGCGAGTGTGGAATGCATGTGTTAGCTGAAATTGTACACGTATCTTCCGGCTTGTGTAACCTTGAACGAAGACACGGTGTGCTGATAAGCGACTTCTAACTCACGAACGTCTTCTTAGCTGAGTAGCATTCAGCCATGTAAGCTCTTAAAACACAGTACTAATTAAGGTTGTAAAATATTCTGAAATACTCCTCCTCTGTAGTGTAGTAGTTAGTCTGATTAGCTGCTACCCCCGGAGGTCCGAGTTCGATTCCCGGCTCTGCCACGGAATGTGTAGCATTTAGCCTAGGTAAGTTCCTAACGTAAACTATCATGATTGTACGGAGAGGTTAAAACACACACAGTGCCCACTCCTATCGAAAGAGCCTGCGCGGTGCCGGCATGTAGGCTTCTCCTGATGAAGGAGCCTGCACAAGGTTTAACGTCCCCATCAACAGCCCTTACTTATTGCTGGCTTTTTTTGCACACCCCGCCTCACACCATACTTTTATACAACCGGTTGCCCTTCCTGACTAGGATTTTAAATCGATGTTCCGACATAGCCTACTCCTACTGAAGAAGCCAGCACAAGGCTTATTACCTCCATCCGACAGATGAATCACCATCAACGTCTTGTACTCAAAATCATTTTCGAATGAGCCTGCACAAGGTTTAACACCCCCTATCAACAGCCCTTACTTAATGCTGGCTTTTTTGCACACCCCGCCTCACACCATAGTTTTATACGACCGGTTGCCCTTCCTGACTAGGATTTTAAATCGATATCCCGACATAGAATACTCCTACCGAAGAAGCCTGCGCACAGCTTAACGCCTCCATCCGACAAATGAATCACACTCAACACTCTTCAATCATTCTCGCTACTTCGGAAGATAGCGGGTTCGAACTGGAAGCCGTAAATTCTAGGCGAGGGACCTGCGCGATCGACATTACATGATCTAGCTAGATGCCCTTCCCGACGGCATAAGTTGCCAGGATTTGAATCGCGTACCCTGACTAGAAGAAGCCTGCACATAGCTTAACGCCTCCATCCGACGAATGAATCACCCTCAACACTCTTCAATCATTCTCGCTACTTCAGAAGATAGCGGGTTCGAACTAGAAGCCGTAAATGCTAGGCGAGGGGGGCCTGCGCGATCGTCATTACATGATCTAGTTTTAGCTCAATACCTACAGGTAAGGAATACCGCGGATGTACCCTCGAGAAGTCGAGGATCGCGCGCTAACTTTCCAAGGCTCGAACTCTTAAATTCCGGCACCTCGGCATCAACAGGAGGTTCGAATACGTCAGCCTGCGGGACTACAGGGGGAGAGCTCTTGCTGCATAAACACTTCGTTCCAACTGTACCGCAGTTGTCAGCGATTATCACATCCGCTTGGTAACAAGCAGCATATTTAGTCGCTGCAGTCTGCGCGAAGTGCTCACAGTTCTATGTATGCGTTTATTACGTACACACACATCTCCCGTCTGCTGTGAATATTATTCTTCAGCCTTTATCTTAAGGTAAGGTAGAACTGTTAGTTACTTTTTTATTTGCAAAGCAACTTCTACGCTAGACATCTACATTCATATACGTTTGTTCTTTTTTAGGTACCGTTCGAAAGTACGCAATTTTATTCATCCCAGTAACAGACTGCAGCACGTGCATTTTTTTTAAAGGTATGTTTTCGAACTTTGAGTTGTAAAGATAACTAGGTTAGATGATGTACCCCTACACACTACATTCATATATGTTTCTTCTTTTTAGGTACGACCAGAATATTATCATTCGAGTATCAGGCTTGAACGCACGCATTTTATTTCATCCGAGTAACAGTTTGCAGCGCGAAGATTTTAAGGTATGTCTGACCTCTATTCATTGAAACTTGGTTTGTTCTAAAACATCGTAACTTTAGTCTATTGATAAATAGTTGTTCTCTTTAATCCTCGCGCTATAGACGTGGTATAATTTCAAACACGCGCACATAGCTATGTCTACCCTCAACAGGCTGAAAGTTGGTTTCTTCTAAAACATCGTAACTTTAAGCTATTGATAAATAGTTGTCCTCTTCAACCCGCATACTATAGACGAGGTGTGCACATAGCTATGTCTGCCCTCAACAGGCTGAAACTTGGTTTCTTCCGAACATCGTAACTTTAAGCTAATCATAAATAGTTGTTCTCTTCAATCCTCATGCTATAGACGTGGTATAATTTCAAACACGCACACATAGCTATGTCTGACCTCAACAAGCTGAAAGTTGGTTTCTTCCGAACATCGTAACTTTAGTCTATTGATAAATAGTTGTTCTCTTTAATCCTCACGCTATAGACGAGGTGTGCACATAGCTATGTCTATCCTCAACAGGCTGAAAGTTGGTTTCTTCTAAAACATCGTAACTTTAGTCTATTGATAAATAGTTGTTCTCTTTAATCCTCACGCTATAGACGAGGTATAATTTCAAACACGCGCACATAGCTATGTCTATCCTCAACAAGCTGAAACTTGGTTTCTTCTAAAACATCGTAACTTTAGAGTAATGATAAATAGTTGTTCTGTTCAACCCGCATACTATAGACGTGGTATCATTTCAAACACGCACACATAGCAATGTCTATCCTCAACAGGCTGAAAGTTGGTTTCTTCGAAAACATCGTAACTTTAGTCTATTGATACATAGTTGTTCTCTTTAATCCTCACGCTATAGACGAGGTATAATTTCAAACACGCACACATAGCTATGTCTATCCTCAACAGGCTGAAACTTGGTTTCTTCCGAACATCGTAACTTTAGTCTATTGATAAATAGTTGTTCTCTTTAATCCTCACGCTATAGACGAGGTATAATTTCAAACACGCGCACATAGCTATGTCTATCCTCAACAAGCTGAAACTTGGTTTCTTCTAAAACATCGTAACTTTAGAGTATTGATAAATAGTTGTTCTCTTCAACCCGCATACTAGAGACGTGGTATCATTTCAAACACGCACACATAGCAATGTCTGACCTCAACAAGCAAAGTTGGTTTCTTCTAAAACATCGTAACTTTAGTCTATTGATAAATAGTTGTTCTCTTTAATCCTCACGCTATAGACGAGGTATAATTTCAAACACGCACACATAGCTATGTCTATCCTCAACAGGCTGAAAGTTGGTTTCTTCTAAAACATCGTAACTTTAGTCTATTGATAAATAGTTGTTCTCTTTAATCCGCATACTATAGACGTGGTATAATTTCAAACACGCACACATAGCTATGTCTATCCTCAACAGGCTGAAACTTGGTTTCTTCCGAACATCGTAACTTTAAGCTAATCATAAATAGTTGTTCTCTTCAACCCGCATACTATAGACTAGGTATAATTTCAAACACGTGCACATAGCTATGTCTATCCTCAACAGGCTGAAAGTTGGTTTCTTCTAAAACATCGTAACTTTAGTCTATTGATAAATAGTTGTTCTCTTTAATCCTCACGCTATAGACGAGGTGTGCACATAGCTATGTCTATCCTCAACAAGCTGAAACTTGGTTTCTTCTAAAACATCGTAACTTTAAGCTATTGATAAATAGTTGTTCTCTTTAATCCTCACGCTATAGACGTGGTATAATTTCAAACACGTGCACATAGCTATGTCTGCCCTCAACAAGCTGAAACTTGGTTTCTTCTAAAACATCGTAACTTTAAGCTATTGATAAATAGTTGTTCTCTTCAATCCTCATACTATATACGTGGTATAATTTCAAACACGTGCACATAGCTATGTCTGCCCTCAACAAGCTGAAACTTGGTTTCTTCTAAAACACCTAACTTTAAGCTATTGATAAATAGTTGTTCTCTTCAATCCGCATACTATAGACGTGGTATAATTTCAAACACGTACACATAGCTATGTCTGTCCTCAACAGGCTGAAACTTGGTTTCTTCCGAACATCGTAACTTTGGTCGTTCTCTTCAATCCTCATGCTATAGGCCTAACTCACAGCCATGTCCAACCTCTATACGTTGAAACTTTGTTTCTTCCGTAACTTTCACCTAATCTCTTTCGGTCGTTCTCTTTTCAGATGTTCCCCTGCTGCGAGGAATGTAATGTAACGTTTGCAAGGCGTGATAACTTCATGCGCCATATGAAATCAAAACACCCTAGCATAACATCTGCTTTATGTAAAGTTTGTAGTGTGTATTTCGCTAACGTAGTGCGATACGAGGCTCACTTAGCAGAGGTACATCAAATATCTGCTTGCCCTCAGGTAGTAGTAGGGAAAAAGCGTGCAGCTACTGATGTAGCTGTAGAAAGTACTAGTAGTAAAAAACCTAGAAAAAATCATGAACTTCAAACTATTCACTGCGAGCACTGTAACACTGATGTACCATCTTCGCATTTTCAGGGACACTTAAGGAGTAATGCGCATAAAAATAATGCATGTAGAAGTGGTAGTAACGCAAACATCGAGGAAATTAATACAGCATTTAAAAGTAGGATTGCTAGTTACCGAATTCGCACCAGTCAAAAGTTTCAGAGCACTTCAAACTTTTTAAATTGCGTTCAACCGGATGTACAACAGCTTCTTGCTAAATCTTTGTCCAATCATAGTTTATTTAAAGTTAATTTTGAACTTTTCGCCTTGTACATTAAAAGCACGGATGAATCCGAAATAACGGACATTAAATCATTTAATACGAAGAATTTTGTCATAAGTCAGTCGACTAATTTTGGTGATGTACTTAGGGATGTCTCTAACATTATTTCAACTAAGAGCGAGGAATTTCAGGAAAAGGAATCAGGGTGGGCTTTAGTTGAAATAATGTATCTAGAAGTTAACATCAATAAGTACAATCCCATGCGAGGTTCATCGTACATCGAGCTGCCGACATGGATTCAGCGAAAAGAAGCTGTTGTAAACATCCAAAACAATGACGAAGCATGTTTTGCATGGGCGGTGATGTCAGCTTTAAATCCTGCGAAATCAGACGCAGCTAAGAGAACATCATCGTATCCACACTATTCAACGCAGCTAAATTTCGATAGTATAGAATTTCCTGTGCAGATAAAGGATATTAAGCGCTTTGAGGAACTAAATAACATTAGTATTAATGTGTATGGTGTAGAGAAAAAGTCTGTAGTAGGTCCTCTGTATTATACATGTCATAAGAAGAGTACTCATGTTAATTTACTCTATATTGAAAACAGTGTGAATAGCCACTTTTGCTGGATAAAAAATCTGAGTAGACTTGTTGGTAGTCAGTTATCCAAAGAAAGGTGTAAAAAGTGGCTATGTGATGGATGCTTGCAGTATTTTAGAACTGAAGATCAGTTAACGAAGCATTCCAAGAATGACTGCAATCATGTACGTACAGAGATACCTACTACAGGCAATAATGTTTTAAAATTTACAAATTTTCACAAGCAGATGTGGGTACCGTTCGTGATTTATGCAGACTTTGAAGCCATCCTCACGCCATGCAACACATGCTCACCTAATCCTAACAACTCTTTCACTAATACTACGCACATGCATGTCCCGTATAGCTTCGCGTATTACATCAAGTGTAGTTACGATAGTACGCTTAACAAGTTAGAGCTGTATCGAGGACATGATGCTGCTAAAGTATTTTTAGAAAGACTTGAAAGTGATGCAGTTCGTCTCGGTCGTATTCTGAATAGTAATATTCCTATGAAGCCACTCACCGAAATTCAGTTAAATGATCATGAACGTGCTACAAAGTGTAGCATTTGTGATGGGGAATTTTCCGAAAATGACCCTAAAGTTTTTGATCATGATCATTTAACTGGTTTCTACAGATGTGCCGCTCATTATAGCTGTAATCTTAAGTATAGAGTTCCTAAATTTATCCCTGTAATTTTTCATAACTTATCTGGTTACGACTCTCATTTCATCATTTCACAATTTGGAGCTTCAGATGAAAAAGTAGATATAATCCCTCAGAATAAAGAGCGGTACATTGCGTTTGCAAAGTCTGTAAAAGTAGATGCTGAGCATTCTATAAAACTGAGATTCCTTGACTCGTTTCGCTTTATGGCGAGTAGCCTCGATAAACTTTCTAGTCATTTACAGCCTGAACAATTTACAGAAATTCGACGCGTTTTCCCCGAAGAAGCGCAGTTTAATTTACTTCGGCGTAAGGGTGTTTTTTGTTATGAATATCTCGACTGCTTAGACCGCCTCGAAGAACGTGCCTCACCATCGAAACAATCCTTTTACAGCTCGCTGAATTCAGCAGATATTAGTGATGATGACTATTTACATGCACAACATATCTGGGAGCAGTTCCACATTCAAACGCTGGGTGAATACTCCGATTTATATTTAAAGACAGATGTACTTTTGTTAGCTGATGTTTTTGAAAATTTTCGCTGTGTTTGCATGAACACCTACAGCCTTGACCCATGTCAGTATTTTACTGCACCTGGGTTAAGTTGGGATGCCATGTTGAAACACACGCATGTGAATTTGGAACTGCTGACCGATATCGATATGGTGCACTTCATAAAATCATCAATTCGAAGCGGTCTGAGTCAGTGCAGCGGGCGGTATTCGAGGGCTAATAATAAGTACATGCCGAGTTTCGATTCCAGTCAGGAATCTCGGTATATCGTTTACCTCGATGCTAATAATCAGTATGGGTGGGCGATGAGTCAGCATCTACCGGTGAGTGGTTTCCGCTGGCTGACGCAGTGCGAAATTGATGCTTTACAGCTAAACGCCCTAGGTTGAGAAGCTGATAAAGGCTATTTCCTCGAAGTTGACTTACAGTATCCTAAAGAGTTACACACTTCTCATAATGACCTACCGTTCTGCCCTGAAAATATGAAGCCCCCGTACATCGCATCAACGACGAAAATGCTTATTGCTAATTTGTGCGATAAATCTAAGTATATCATTCATTACCGAAATTTAAAACAGTGTTTGCAGCATGGTTTGAAGTTATCCAAAATTCACCGCGTACTAGAATGTAAAGCGTATTTTAAATTCAGTTAAGTCACAAGCTAAAGGAGCAGATAACATCCCAATAGGCTTTATGAAAATCATTATTGGCGCGGTCCTACCAATTATTACCCACATTGTAAACCATTGTCTCACCACCGGGACGTTTCCAACTGCATGGAAGGATGCTCTAGTAACCCCAATATTAAAGCATACCGGTACCACAGCAAATGCGCCATCTGATTACCGGCCTATTTCGATTGTTCCCCCTCTCTCGAAAGTTCTTGAACGAGTTGTACACGAGCAGCTAGTAAAATTCTTAACCAGGCATTCTCTTTTTGACCCATTGCAATCTGGCTTCAGAAAGGGACACAGTACTACGACTGCACTTCTTCGGGTAACAGATGACATAAGACTAGCAATGGACAAACGGCAGGTGACGATACTGACACTTCTTGACTTTAGTAGTGCGTTCGACACGGTAAATATAGACATACTATTATCCAAGCTACGCTCTCTGCATATCGGCCCGATAGCCCTTAATTTTTTTAAGTCGTACCTTACAAATCGTCGCCAGTGCGTAGTGGTAAACAATCAAAGATCCCAATGGGCTGTAAAATCATCCGGTGTCTCTCAAGGGTCTGTTCTAGGGCCCTTACTGTTCGTCTTGCATATTAATGACATATCTTCCACACTTCAGTATTGCAACTACCACTTATATGCTGATGATATGCAGATATACAAACACACCACTACAAACAATTTACATGAAACAGTTCAGCACATTAATTCGGATATTGAAAGGCTTACCGCCTATGCTAAAAACAACCACTTACTCCTAAATCATCGTGAAACACAAAGTATTATCATAGGAAACTCTAAATTATTACATGTAATAAGCAATATCAATCCTCCTCCAATCATAATCAATGACATTGCTGTACCGTACCTTAAAAATGTAACTAATCTTGGAATCTCCATCAATGAGAATCTGACCTGGAATGAACACGTAACAAATGTATGTAGAAAGGTTCATGCAGCCCTATATCCCCTGAAACGTCACAAGAATTCTTTTCCTCAAAAACTTAAATTAAAATTAATCCAAGCACTACTATTCCCAATTTTAGACTACTGTGATACAGTACTAGTCAATCTAAATGCTGAACAAGCTTTGAGACTTCAGCGAGCACAAAACTCATGCATACGATATGCCTTCCAACTGCGACATGACACTCATGTTACACCATATTTCAAAACATTGGAATGGCTACGCATAAATGAACGAAGGAATTATCACCTAATGACACTTGTTTACCAAGTGCTCTCGACGAACACTCCTACTTACCTCTCTTCTAATTTTCGTTTCCTTTCCTCATTCCATGAAATTAGTACCCGTTCTGGTTCCTTACTTGAAATTCCACTAAGTCGAACCAATTCCTACAATCAATCCTTTTTAGTTACCGCATCGAGACTCTGGAGTACACTCCCAATGGACATTCGGCACCTTACTTCCTCTCATAAATTCAAATCTGCCTGCAGAAAGTTTTTCCTGGTAACATAAAACTGAGTTGTGTGAGTCATTGTGTGTATGTTGTGTGAATGGGTTTTTCATTTACTATTATTATTATTATTATTATTATTATTATTAATATTGTTATTATTATTAATATTGTTATGATTATTATTATTAGTAATTATCACATTAATTGCTGTACTGATATGTAGGCCTAACTTACCGGTAGTCTTAGAATTATCTGTTTGTAGTATTATTTCTTTTTAGAATTTCTATGTCTTACTTTTATGTTTACATTTTTAAATTCTGTTTATAGTGGTTAAGTGTAAGAGAGGGCCGTGAGCCCTAACTTCGCCACAAATGTAAGTCAGGAATAAATAAATAAATAAATAAATTTAATCAGTCACCGTGGCTAAAGCCATATATCGATCTGAACAATAATTTAAGAACGAATGCGGTTAACGAGTTTGAAAAAGATTTCTACAAGCTCATGAAAAACAGTGTGTTTGGTAAGACTATGGAAAATGTTGATAAACGCGTTGATGTAAAATTGATTACAAACTGGGATAATATTAAGAAAAGGTATGGTGCTAACTATTTAATAAGTAAACCAAATTTCCATAGCTGCACCATCATACATGAGAATTTAGTTATTATACAGACTAGCGAATGTACCCGTGCTTCGCTACGGTATTCTACATTGTATTCGAATATCGAAGTAAATAGTGTACATGCAGTAAATAAGATAGTTTTAAAATTGCATGTCTCTTAGCGTTATCCGAGAAAGAGCATGGGGAGGTCCCCGTACGTTTCCAATGTAAAGTGTTTGTTACGGATTTGTGATATAACGGCAGGCTCACTTGCCTACTGGCATTCACAATCAGGTTGGGAAGTTTACATTATAATTGCAGGCCCCATTGCCTACTATGCGGACAGAATCGATTTGGGGAGTTTTCGTTAAAATGGCAGCCCCCCTTTCCTACCTCCAGACAGATTACAGTTTTTATTATAATGGCAGGCAATTACCCTACTATCACTCGAAATTGAGTTGTGCAGTTATCATTATAATGACAGGCCCCTTTTCCTACTGCCAGCCAGCGTACTGCCAGTCACACCAAGTTGGTGAGTTTCCATCAAAATAGCAGGCCACTATGCCTAATGCCAGTCACATTTTAGATGAGGACATTTCTTTATAATGGCGGGCACCCTTGCCTACTGCCAAACACAATCGGGTAGGGGAGTTTTAAACAAAACTGCATGCTCACTTACCTTCTGCAAGTCAAATCGAGAAGGGAACTATTCATTACAATTGTAGGCCTTCCTTACTAATGACAGTTACACAGGAGTTGGAGAAGGAACCCTTTCCTACTGCCAGTCAAAGTCGGTGTGGGGAGTACTGATTACAATAGCAGACCGACCATTTCTCGATCGCTAAATCGACATCAGTGAATATATATAGATCGACATACGAAAGTATATGCGTGTTTACAATATTGAAGACCTTCATTTACAGATTAACTGCTACTAAACGTACGTCATATCGACAAAGGATTATACCATAAGACACGCCGGATTTAGTGGCCTAAATGGCTGGTCCAATGATATGTCATCTATTCTTGGGTCAGATTTAGAAACGTGGAACAGGGTAAAGGTTTTGTAAGATCATCTCACATTACATTACTTTTCGGATAATAATGTGACAGCTACATACGTAGCATTTGGCTCACATATGGCTACTGAGTGGGCCAATTTTCGTGAAGAGTTTGATGATTCTGTATTTCATATAAGTAATTGAAAGTATGAATAATGCATGTGAAAATTCCAAATTGACTTAACATCGATTAATAGAGAAAAATCAAACGTAAAAGGGATACAGATACGGCATAAAGTCATAAGACCAAGGTTGTAGATCATTCCAAATTGAACGGAGATTGTGCAATCCGTTACGTGATAGGAATTTCCGAAGGTCTGCACCATCATTAAAATTGCCTGCATATTTCGATATTCTTCGGGGATAAAAAATGAAAAATTTAATGATATAGGATTTTTCATTCGTTACGGGCTAAAACGTATAATTTTGTCAAATTTCAATTATCTTCTTATTCTTCTGGCAGATTATGCCACAATGTGGATTTTGGGCGAGGCGGGTAAAAATTAGGACTTTCAGGAAATCAAAAATTATGGAGATTGTTATTATTACCCCTTAAACGGAAAGCTGTACGAAAATTTCGCCAAAATAGTCAGTGTAGAGGTACACAGTCGTTACGATTTGATTTATATAGTGACCATTCATGATATCTCCCTTATTAATCCTCCTGACGAAAAAATGCACATGAAAAAAAAGGTTTAGAGGTGGAATTCCATCAGGTTTGGTCGATTTCCAGTCAGGTTGGTCTTGTTCTGTATATATTGTGGAAGAGTAAAATCACCATTTCGGTTCCTTATAAACCGCCAGTCCATTCCGGAACATGAAATGTTATTTACGTTTAAAACCTACCTTTGGACAGGTGGATGCTAAATATAAATTTTGTTTCGAATGTCTTCAGTAGTTTTCAAGTTGTAAGGAATACGCTTTACACGCACCCGCTCGTGAGTTAAGTCCGATGGGACTTGTACAGAAAAACGGTCCTTTAATGATATCTCCCTTATTGATCCTCGTATCGAAATGATGCACATGAGAAAAAAAGGTTTAGACATTAATTTCTACCAAGGTAGGTAGACTTCCATAAACTTTTGTTGTGTATATTTTTTGGAAGTGCAAAATCACTGTTTCGGTTTCGTATAAACCCTCAGTTAGTTCAGGGATTTAGAAACAATATTTGCCCTGAAACCTATCAAGGACAGGTGTATTCTAAATACGAATCTTGGTGGAAATGCATCCAGTAGTTTCTAGCATTCACGTACATACGGCGTAATTAAGGAAGAAAATAATACAGTTAAGAATGTTGAAACTAATAGAAAATGGATTATAACTGAGGACAGCCGGATAACGACAAATAAATAAATGCCGTGAGTTATGGATATAATAAAGCGCTAACAGAGGAGAAATTTAGGTTCAGTGATTCTTAGGTAAACAAATATGAAGATGACTAATGGTGTTATTACTTAATCTATTCGAGGGCGGTTATAACCTCCAACGATATTCCGCCAATATCCCGCAGATGAGCCGATTGATGCCTCTCTTGCCATCTACCCAAGGAACAACCACGAATTTAAAAGCATGATGAGGAAAATGGCAATACGTTACTTCCCTACTGGCATGCAGTCAGAGACGTTGCCATGGTAACCTGTAGGTTCGTTGTCGGTCTGTCGGTCACTAAATGCAGAGCATGATACCAGCAGAAAATTGTAAATTTCTCCGTCATGTGAAGAGTAAGGTAAATTATGAACATAACGAAAGTTGTTTATAATGAAGAGACGTTTCACGTACGGTAAACGAAGTTTACAGAAAATCAATAGTATAAGAGAAAATAGAGGAAAACCACTGTGGTTTTCCTATAAACACCCCGTCTATTCAAAGATTTTAAAATTATATGCATATCGGAACCTTTCCTGGGATGAGTATACTCTAAATATGAAGTTTGGCTGAGATCTATCCAGCCGTTTTGACGTGATGGTGGGAAAACCACTCTGGTTTTCCTATAAACCCCCCGTCTATTCAAGGATTTTAAAATGATATGCATATCTAAACCTTCCCCGGGATTAGTATACTCTAAATACAATGTTTGGTTGAGATCCATCCAGCCGTTTCGACGTGATGGTGGAAAAACCATTCTGATTTTCCTATAAACCCCCCATATATTCAAATATTTTAAAATGATATGCATATGGAAAACTTCCCTGCGATGAGTATCCTCTAAATATGAAGTTTGGTTGAGATCTATCCAGCCGTTTCGACGTGATGGTGGAAAAACCATTCTGGTTTTCCTATAAACCCCCTGTCTATTCAAGGATTTTAAAATGATATGCATATCAAAACCTTCTCCGGGATGAGTATACCCTAAATATGAAGTTTGGTTGAGATCTATCCAGCCGTTTCGACGTGATGGTGGAACAGACAAACAGACAGACAAACAGAAACAATTTTATTTATATAGATTTTTACACTCGTTCTTCACCCCCTTTCCATCCCCGCCCAAAGGAGTCCTATGAGTCCCTTACACAACAGTATATTTTTTTCCCAGATATTAAGTCTTATTTGTACCTATTTTGGTTGACAGCTATGCCCAAACGTACATGCATAATCTCACTGCTCTAGAATCCTGGAGCTGACGTTGCCATGGTTACGGCAGTTCATTTCTTTATCCGATTCCTAGAGCAGGGGTAGTGTGGTGCCAATATCTCCGTAACGGTTGGTTTTAGGGCCTTAAAACATGGTTTTCGGGCCCGTAGGGCTTACCGAGTTTTGTTCTTTGCGTCAAGAGGATTAAATTGAGCTTTGTCTCGTCCTTATACGACAAATTCGATATTTTGCCTATAATAGTATAAGAGAAAATGGAGGAAAACCGTTTTTCCTATAAAACCCCCGTCTTTTCAAAGATTTTAAAATGATATGCATATCGAAACCTTCCCCGGGGTCAGTATACTCTAAATATGAAGTTTGGTTGAGATCTATCCAGCCGTTTCGACGTGATGGTGGAACAGACAAACAGACAGACAAACAGACAAACAGAAACAATTTTATTTATATAGATGAATCGTGTCAAGGTTAAGTATGATAAACCTACCTACGCCGGCTTCACAGTTCTTGAATTGGCTAAAACACTCATGTATGAATTCCATTACGATTATATGATGAAGAAGTACGCGCATAATGCGCAATTGCTCTACACAGATACCGATTCGTTTATTTATCAAATCAAAACTGATGACTATTGCAATGATATAAAGCCGGACTTGGGTAGGTTTGATACAAGTAACTATCCTGCAGATAATCAATATCATCTACCGCTAGTGAACAAAAAGGTTCTAGGTAAAATGAAAGATGAATGTGCTGGGAATATTATCGATTCATTTGTAGGTACTAAATCCAAGTCATATTGCATAAAACTCTTAAATGAATTACAAATAAAGAGATTGAAGGGGTTTAAAAAGAATGTCGTTCAGAATCAGCTAAGTTTTGAAAACTATAACAATTGCATTAAAAGTAATCCACCTGTTTTGCATAAGCAAATGTCTGTCATTAGAAGCAAGAAGCACCAGTTGTACACTCATTTAATTAGTAAGGTAGCCCTTAATAGCGATGATTGTAAACGGTTTGTCATTCCAAATTCTACCAACACGCTAGCCTGGGGGCATAGTAGTATTGATAGGTACTACTTTACATAAACATTATGCTAGAGGTGTGTACTTACGTTACGCTGTCTTACATCACAAAGAGGTACGCTGAGAGCGTAGTACAGCAAGTTTAAACTTGTACATTCAAGAATTGCATCGAGCAGTACGCAAACATCACTAGGGTAAAATGATTCGAGATAAAACTTGTACATACAAGATGTAAATAAATAATGTAGAATTGGCATATTCTTTTATTTTAGGTTAGGTATTACCTTCCTCCCGCTCCTTATTTGCAAGATAGAGTTTTTGTTTATTATTCATAGATGAAAGAAGGTGATGATCAGATTCGTAAGTATAGTATCGTCTAGTTCGGTAAGTATCTCGAGAGCACAATTTTTTGTCAGAAAAGCATATAAGTTTGTAAAGCACGTGGAATTTGCCGCCACCGGGCAGCACTGAGGTTTGCGATGCAAGATGGTGGATGACGTACCACATTTCAAAGGTAAGTAGCTAAAGAGGGCAGCACGGTGCTCAAAGATGGCGGATGACAGCTGCACGTGGCTTTGTAGAGCACGTGGAATTTGCCGCCACCACATAGAGGGCAGCACTATGCTCTGTTGATTAAAGATGGCGGGTGGTAGCTGTTAAAAAAGCACGTGAGTTTGTTTCCAAACAAGAGCACGCGGGATTTACCGTCACCACATAGAGGGCAGCACGTTGCTCTCTTGATTAAAGATGGCGGATGACAGCTAACAGAAATTTGCCGCCACCACATAGAGGGCAGCACTGTTCTCTCTGGATTAAAGATGGCTGGATGACAGCTGTCAAAAAAGCACATGGCTTTGTAAAGCACGTGGAATTTGCCGCCACCAGGTAGCACTGTTCTCTCTGGATTAAAGATGGCGGATGACAGCTGTCAGAAAAGCATATAGGTTTGTAAAGCATGTGGAATTTACCGCCACCACATTTCAAAGGTAAGTAGCTAAAGAGGGCAGCACGGTGATTAAAGATGGCTGCTGTCAAAAAAAGCATGTTGATTTGTAAAGCACGTGGAATTTGCCGCCACCACATAGATTGCAGCACTGTTCTCCCTGGATTAAAGATGGCGGATGGCAGCTGTGACGTACCACATTTCAAAGGTAAGTAGCTAAAGAGGGCAGCACGGTGATTAAAGATGGCGGATGATATCTGTCAAAAAAAAAGCGGCATAGGTTTGTAAAGCATTTAGAATTTGCCGCCACCACATAGAGTGTAGCACTGAGGTTTGTGATGCAAGATGGCGGATGACAGCTGCACGTAGCTTTGTAGAGCACGTGGAATTTGCCGCCACCACATAGAGGGCAGCACTATGCTCTGTTGATTAAAGATGGCGGGTGGTAGCTGTTAAAAAAGCACGTGAGTTTGTTTCCAAACAAGAGCACGCGGGATTTACCGTCACCACATAGAGGGCAGCACGGTGCTCTCTTGATTAAAGATGGCGGATGACAGCTAACAGAAATTTGCCGCCACCACATAGAGGGCAGCACTGTTCTCTCTGGATTAAAGATGGCTGGATGACAGCTGTCAAAAAAGCACATGGCTTTGTAAAGCACGTGGAATTTGCCGCCACCGGGTAGCACTGTTCTCTCTGGATTAAAGATGGCGGATGACAGCTGTCAGAAAAGCATATAGGTTTGTAAAGCATGTGGAATTTCCCGCCACCACATTTCAAAGGTAAGTAGCTAAAGAGGGCAGCACGGTGATTAAAGATGGCTGCTGTCAAAAAAAGCATGTTGATTTGTAAAGCACGTGGAATTTGCCGCCACCACATAGATTGCAGCACTGTTCTCTCTGGATTAAAGATGGCGGATGACAGCTGTGACGTACCACATTTCAAAGGTAAGTAGCTAAAGAGGGCAGCACGGTGCTCAAAGATGGTGGATGACAGCTGCACGTGGCTTTGTAGAGCACGTGGAATTTGCCGTCACCAGGCAGCACTGAGGTTTAGGATGCAAGATGGCGGATGACAGCTGTCAAAGGTAAGTAGCTAAAGAGGGCAGCTCGGTGCTCAAAGATGGCGGATGACAGCTGTCAAAAAAGCACGTGGATTTGTTTATCTCGAGCTAGTGAGGTTAAGTTGGTACCACTAAGGTTTAGGCCCGTCAAGATGGCAGTACTGAGGTTAGCGATGCGTTGTTGTCTGTCAAAACGCACGTGGCTTTGTTTACAAATCTGTCAAAAAGCACGTGGCTGTCAAAAAACACGTGGCTTTGTTTACCTCACATTAGTTAGGTTAAGTTGGCACTACTGAGGTTTAGGCCTGTCAAGATGGCAGTACTGAGGTTAGCGATGCGTTGTTGTCTGTCAAAAAGCACGTGGCTGTCAAAAAACACGTGGGTTTGTTTACCTCATGCTAGTTAGGTTAAGTTGGCACTAGTGAGGTTTAGGCCCGTCAAGATGGCAGCAGTGAGGTTAGCGATGCGTTGTTGTCGATGACAGCTGCCAAAAAGCACGTGGCTTTGTTTACAAATTCAAATCTCCCGCCAAAATTCAAATTTCCCGCCAAAATTCAAATTTCCCGCCAGAATTCAAATTTCCCGCGCCGCGGGCGGCGGAGGAGGCCGCCGAATCCCTGCATTATACTACTCACTTGCTATATAGACAGCCTAAACGATGCGGGAAAAGAAAAGAAAAATACTTTCACAGGACGGTAATAACATACTTTAAGTTTAATGATGCACAGGTAATCTAGCTGAATATTGGCCGATAATTTGCCTGTAGAATATATTAAATCTATCATAGCAAACAAAATTCAGAAAATCTACGAAAAATTTAGCAGTATTTGAAAAGAGTAAGAGATATACAAAATTTTTCACCATGCTGCACGAATATTTGACCATTTATTAATATTATTATGGAGTAGGATTGCCTGAGACAAAGGAACTAACACGTTTCACTGACCTCAGAAATACATTTTACTGTGTAACCAATAGGTGCTAACAGTAGCCAATATAAAATTGCCCATCAATTACCTTGATCCTGCAACAATGGAAATTTAGAAAACCTGCCTTAATCTGCATACCAGACCAAGTTCAACATCCACTATATTCATTCCCATCAAATAGGTTTAGTCAAATGGGACTGTATAAGCCCTTTTAGGTTCTTTCTAGGACCAAATCTATTGAAATATCTGGTTAAAATAGCTAATAGCTAATTATGGTTTTAACAGTAAAGAGAAGGCACAACTCACATACATAATCCCGTATCTCCTATAAATGATTGATGTAAATCTTGACTTAGTTAGAGGGGAACAATCAGAATACAGCTACCCGTACCTTTTGTGTGCAGAAACCTCCTACTTCGAAAGGTATCTGCAGTCACAAGAATCCAAGCTACAACAGAACTATACATCCTTCAACTTATTAAGGAGCAAACAAAAAATTACTAATAGAAATGCATCATAAAGTTACAGTTTGACCATGACGAAAAAACGAGAAAGAAGAAGGATACTTTGTGTTGACAAATGCAATATCGTCGCTCCTAGGAAAAAAAACTCGAATGGTACAATGCTCTTCTTATCCATTATTTTCCTTAAAACTGGTCACGCCTCCCAGGCACATACTCATATGCAGTTCATAAAAAAACTGCCGTGAAAGCATCAATGGCAAAACAAATTGCGTTGAGTTCATTTTCTTATGCTGACGTGCAAAGGAAAATGGACCTTACTGTACTATAGGAATGTATGTTTGCATGACATATTTACGCGCTCTTAGAGCATGATGTTTTTAAGGTTCATTTTCTTTTACACACCCACTAATATAATGGAACTGTACTTGTTAGCCCATTAAACATTGCGCACCATCAGTATTGCCGCTATTTTTAAAAACTTGCTTTACGCAAGAGATAGGCCTTATGGCGACGATGGGATGCCACTATTTTATTTATAGCCCTCATATATTGGTGTATATTGTAATTCCTTCACGTTAATCATGAGGACGACAGGTGATAATAAACTGGAGTACGTTATCACATAATCCAGTGGTAATAAACTCCTGCATCAGGAAGAAAAAAACATCCAATACAAGTGTAGAAAATAGAGCACATCAGCCTTATTTAGAAATGTTTCTTCATTTAGAGATATGAGGAGATGTAATCGAAATGGTAAATTTTTAGGTACGAATGTATCATGTCGCTTATCTGTTGTTGAAAGTCTTTATAATTAGTAGCACGAAGATCCCTTTATGTGAATCTAGCTTGGTATGGCAGGTAATTCTACCAACATTATGAGTAACTTTAAAAGTACTGTACTTGACCTTAGTATTAAAAATATGTCTCTGGTAAGGACACAATTACAGTATGGTTTCATTGTACAAGACCCTCACCAGAATTACTTGATACGATAACTGGAAATAATCCAAAGAAAAGCAGCTCGATTTGCTCTGGATGATTTCCGACTAAAGAGTAGCGTTAGGAAAATGTTGCAAAGTTTGGGCTGGGAAGACTTGGAAGTAAGGAGACGAGCTGCTCGACTTAACGATATGTTCCGAGTTGTCGGTGGGGGAGACGAATAGGTTTTTAAAAGTAGGCAAGATCACAATGTGAAGTTAAAATTGGATGTTTAGAGGAAAAATTGGGTCATATACTTTGTATTCATTATGCTGTAGGAAGAGGAGTTAGAGGTTGGAACAGTTTACCAAGGGAGATGTGTGACAAATATCCAAATTCTTTGAAATTATAATAAAAGGCTAGCTAAACAACTGTATGGAATCTTCCACTTGGGCGATTGCCCTAAATGCAGATCAATGATGACTGGCTGATTGAAAATGAATTCACACGGAAGACAAAACGTGCTCCCAAAATGCTCCTAAAAAGAAGAATCGTAAATGACTGAGTGTGATTCAAACACCATTATTTTAAACAAATTAATAAGGCTAAGGAAGTCGTCATAGAGACGATTCCATCCTGTGTCAGCAAACAAGTCGCTGGAAAGAGGCTAATGGTTATGTATGTGATATTCTGAGTGTCATTAGCAGGTAATAGTTTCTCATTTGATATTTAGTTCCCTTGTACATGGTTTCTTTCTAAGCTCTGGCTGACTTGGCAGTGTCACTCACCACTGGATGATCGTCCACGTAGATGCCCCCAGCCAAGTCCATCATGTCCAGAGCCAGGCGGGCGATACATCGCGCATGGTCCGTGCATGGCTCCGGCAGTCCACTCACCGTCATGTACTTATCACCCACCGTCTCCACTTTGTATAGTTTGGGGTTCTTCTGAGAGTCAGTGAGCACGTCAAAGGCTGTGTATAGCTCCCCTAGCATCTGGACGATCTTCATTGCCCCTCGAGAGTCAGTGTTGGCCGCGCAGAGTTCGCTGAAGCCCACCACACCGGAGAAGAGCAGGGTGACACAGTCGTACTTGCGGGCGGGCACTGGTCGCTTGTGGCGAAGTTCGTTCGCCACGGAGATGGGCAGCACGGAATAGAGCAGTCTGGTGAAGATAACAAGAGTCAGAACACGACAGTATGCCCAACATTAAATACAATCAATAAAAAACAATTATCTTGAATTAATTAAACATGTTAGTAATTCAACATCAATTGGAGATGTAAGACAACCGTGGTATTCATTCGCCAGGTTTTGGATCTAAGTGTTTAAATTTGTCAACACAGAGTTCTCTGCCAATCCACAAGAAATCTGATTGCAGTTGACCATATTATTATTATTATTATTATTATTATTATTATTATTATTATTATTATTATTATTAGTAGTAGTAGTAGTAAAAGAAGCAGTAATATTCGTAGTGTTGTAATTGACCCTACCGTTAGAACTAAGTTTTCTGAAACTAAGAACCAAGAATTCTCAATTATTATACATCTTCCACTCCCACCCCTCCGCTGATGGCGTGCTAGGGACCTCGTGCCAAATTCAGTTCCTCAGTCTTTCAAGTTTCCTTCTTCTTTCTTATCAATATACAAAATCTTGGTTTCTTCTTCTCATACATTATGTCGTTCCAAATATACCCTGACCCCTTGAATCCACGTTGGTGTTGACTATTTTCCCCAAAGATATATTAATAACTTTTATGTTAATGTGTTGTCGTCCGAAATATATGCCCAAAAATAACAATCTCTCTATCCTTATTATAGATTTCCTTTTTACTTTCTCGATGTGTCTTTGAAAGTAATTGCCAGGAGGTCGCAGTGGCAGACTTGCTGCCAAATATATTGTTGCTCGTTTGGCACCACCCAGGGGCGACGTGTAGGGTATTTTGAGGCCACACGCGTTCAATAGTCATTGAAGTCTTAAGCATGAAAATGAGAGCTTTATGGTCGGTTCGTAAAATGACTGGAAAACCGATTTTTTTTCAGTGTTGTAAGTCACACTCAATCGATAACATTTCAAGTTCGGTGGTAACATAAGAAACCTGAGTGAACAACATCAACCTCCCAACACAGACAGCAAAGTGGATTTTCTGATGGCAACTCCAGCAGCAATACAGTGGATTAATGGTCCTGACATTTAACTGTAAGGCGTCTTTTCTTGTTCATTGTTTTCCTGTTATGTAAATATCAACTGTGCTGGATCACCCTCCATACAGTCCTGATCTGGCCCCATGTGATTTCACACTCTTCCCAGAAGTGAAGATGAAGCCGAAAGGGCGGCGTTTTGCATCCGACGAGGAGCTTTTGGCAGCATGGGATTAAGAGTGTGAAAATGTAACCGAAGGGAAGTGGCAGAGTTGGTTCAGTGACTGGTTTCGACGTATGGAGAAGTGTATTGAGTGTGGTGGAAATTATTTTGAAAAAGTCTAACGCGTTCACTCACATTGCAAACTTTTCTAGTGCCCTTTGTACAGTTTCACACACAACTTAAGTATTTCCAGTGCTTAACATAACGGCTTACAATATTATAGGTTGAGCTTAATACTAGCTTAGCATTAAAAGTGATAATAAAATTAAACATAACTACACAACAACACCACTACAACAATTAGAGTAGAACAAACAATTCCACGGAAAGAAACCACATCAAGAAGTACTACTACTTTAACATTCTAAATCCAGCATGATCGTATACAATATCACACACAACTTACGTATTTCCAGTGGTTAACACTACGACTTACAATGCTATAGGTTGAGCTTACTACTAGCTTAACATAACAAGTGATAAAAAGTAAAGTTAAAACACAACTACACATGTACATAATGCAACGTAAAACAAATAACATTATTATCACATGTGGAGAAACAGATATTTCAGTATTAGCACACACTACTCCCTCACCGTGTGGATTATAAAAGCACGTATATTTGAAATGCTTTGTATACTGGGCTGGAGTAAGCTGAATGACGTTTGGTTTTGTGTGGGGATTTCTTTTCCTGGCAAGAAAGACTGAGTTGTTCTAAATAATTAGCAGTCCTTCCAAAATCTCCCTCTAGATTTTCTGCCAGGAGTGTCCCCTCGGACTCTGCCTTCCAACATGACTTGCTACTCATAATATTATCTCCACTTCTAGAGCGCTACCCTTTGCGATCCACTCAGTAACTCGGGACTTAGTAGGGGCATGAATCTCAATTGTCCTAAAGTGAATTTTACGCATTTGATGGATATTTGACCTAGTTTCATGGCCGAATGCCCTTCCTGACACTAAATTTATGTGAAGGGACATATTTCACAGCTGCGTTTTTCTGTGATGACTGGCGGTGTGGTGTGCTCTATGCACGTAGAGAGACAATTGGAACTAGAAGAGAACCAATGGAAAGCAACATGATTTGCTCTGGGTGATTTCCGACAAAGGAGTAGTGTTACAAAATTGTTACAAACCCTGGGCTATAAAGACCTGAGAGTAAGGAGATCAACTGTTCGACTAAGCGGTACCTTCCTAGCTCACAGTGGAGAGATGACACAGAATTATGTTAACAGGCGAATAAGACTGAATGCAGATTTTGAAAGTATGAAGGATTAATAATAAGACAAGGTTGGAATTGACGAGCATAAATTTGGGAAACTCTTCGTTTATAATAAGAGAAAAAATTAGGGATGGTAAAATTTATCAGAGGGGGGGGGGGATGTTCGATAAATTTACAAATTATTTGAAATCGTTTAAGAAAAGCCTACTCTAGTATCTTCCACGTAGGCGACAACCACAAACGCCGATCATTGGCCACTGGTTGATTTAGAAAATGACAAAAACCCAGTCTCCAAGCCAGGAACTCAAACATACACAGTAATCAACCACAGTCCAGTCTGGAATCGAGCCCAAGACCCTCTGAATCCATTGCCGGTCAGTGTACAGGCTATTCAGCTAAGCAACCGCACTCAAGCCCACCAGCAATACAACCACATAGTGTATACCAGTGAGTATCTAGGTAACTGCTAGTGGAATCTTGTACCTTTCAATACTCCAAGGCTTTCCAAAGTCCTCAACAAACTGTATTTATTTTTAACTTTATAGCCATTAATTCTATTTTATAAGCTTCAAAGTTTTCATTTATTCACTTGTTTCTTACCAGAAAATAATTTTGTTTTCTATACTAATAAGCGTGTCAACAACAGAATCCATATTTTTAAGAGAGTACAATTGCCAGGTGTCATTATAGTGTTCACTCAGTAAGTAAAATAGAGGATGACTTTACCTGTCTGTTTTCTGCTTCTCACTATCGAGCTCGCGGTTTGTTTGCTGTAGCTTGTCTGTAAGCAGTTCCAGGTTCCTCGTTAGTTTGTAGTCAGCCTCGAACTGCTCAGACATGAGAACAAGGTCCCTCGTAGCATCATGTAGAGGAATATCACTGATGAACAGTCCCCGTCTACAACAAGGTTTGGAGATTAGTACAAAATTAGCGAATGTATAGAATTACAATGAGTGGCCTTAAAACTTTAATTCGAGTTCGAGGAACATAGAGCATACGTGTCGTTGTTGGGTATAACTCAGTGTCAACTGTGTTGTGCGTACCATTGGGCCAAGGATGGAGGTGAGGTTGACCCTTTTCTTATGTCTGGTGCCCGAAAAACTGTGGTAGTGGTTGTGCTAATATAACCCCAGAATTAAAAAGGCTTGGGTAATAAACAACGAGCGAATATGCAAACCTGGACATTCATGTTCATCAAATTCTTTACTAGGACGTCGTAGCAAAGTAGTTTTGGCTTTCGAACAGGTGTTCATTGCTTGATAATGGCTGTCTTGAGTGTAGCCACAGCCAGTTTGTCATGGCACAGCAGATATTGAAAGTGAGCTCAATATAGACGACGAAAGTGATACGAAACCCGTAAGTAGTGGTGGAAGTGACGTTTAATGAATGAAGAAACTAATATCAGTGGTAATGACAACGATAATGGAAATGATGACTCATAAAGCGAAACCGATGGTCAACGAAAAGACTGAAGGTTGAATGTCCTCAAGGTCAGGCTCTCATAAAGGCGGATGTGTATGTGTTAATATATTCCATTGAAGTGTTGCATTACAATTTATTTAATTCAATTTCATAATTTAGGTGACACTTTGTTTGTAATACGATGCGATTTTATTTGTCCGCTCCCTGGCTGAATGTTCATCTCCGGTTATGAGACCAGATGGTTTTCATAGCCTCACGGATCAATATACTGAAATATATTAGTTAGAAGCAATACAATCATAAATTCATGTGAGCTAATATATATTATCGACATATCACAAAATAGAAATTTAAAACATTTAATTATAACAGCTATATCTTCTACTGAAAGATCATCGGAATCAGTACGTATGGAGAAAATTGAGAGACAAGACTGTACTCTGTCACCTATTCTCTTCAACACTTTTGGAGAATTGATGATGGTCCAAGCGTTAGCAAGGGCGAACTTAGGAATCAAAGAGAATGGGGAGTTGATCAATGTAATGAAGTCTGCTGACCACCAAGAAATCCTAGCTGGGTGCCCAACAACGCTCCAACAAATGATGCTGAGACCTTCGAATAGAGTAAGAGCTATACAGTAGAATGAAACTCAACACCACAAAAACTGAATGCACACTGATCGTACATACGCCTATAAGTGATCGGTTAAAGATATTACATGTAACGAGTAAATTGAACAACTGTAAACTTTCAGGTATTTTGGAGAGAAATCAACAGAATTCGTAAGATGTACTAACAGAAGTCAAGTGTAGAATAGCACAGTTGAAACAACTCTAACGAAGAAATACAGAATACTGTGCAGAAACAAAGTAAGTCTCAATCTTGGAATTAGGACACCAATCGCCTACCTCTGGGTAGTGGCATGATATGCCTTCGAAGCTTATTCGTTTAACCTGGTAGAAAGTAAACGTCCGAAAGCATTTGATATGTGGTGTTAACGTAAAATGTTGAGAATATCTTGTACTGAAAATGTATCAATTGATAAAATGCTTGATAAAGTAGAAAAGATCACTGCCACTAACAATCCGGAAACGACGTCTTTCCTCGTGGAGATATGTGATGCGCCATCGCACCTGGTGACAACGGAATGTCTCATGGAAGATGAATGTCCACACGGAAGACCTCGCAACTCGTTTATAAACAAGGTCATGAAATATATAACTGCGGACCATTATGTGTCTCTGAAGCGGTATGTTGAAGATCGTTAAACATGGAGAGCATTTATAGCAACTGGCCAGTGTTAGAACTGTACACTATAGAGATGAGAGCTGAACTTGTTTAGTTCAGACAACAAAGAAACAATCGACAATCATGTTTCCTTCCATCTTATCCACAATTGACGGGTCGTTTGACTCGTGGACCATCATGGACAGGGTAAATAAAAACGACTAGCCAGAACATTTTCTAAGCGTACAAATGTTGTTGTCCTGCCAAAGTTATAAAATATTAAATATGCATAAACAGTTGGGGTGAAAAGCAACAGAAACAAATTTTGTTTGACTCGGGAGCCAACAGGGGTGATTACTGATAAGGAATTTCCGACCAAGAACCAACTGGAGTACATCCAAATAAATATATCCAAGAGCTAAAACAACTGTACAGTACTTGTTACTTAATTTGAAAATAAAATAAAATAGAATGCCATGAACAAACCAAATACAAGTCGTTCTTACCTCGTCAAATCATCCAAGTTCATAACACTGGGATAACAGAGGAATATCATGAGGTCTGACTCTGGGATGTACAGCATCTGGCCCTGGTGGAAACAAAGGATGATATTATAGTGCGAACGATTTTCATCCACTATTACTATTTTGTAATAGGTAACTTTGCACCTCATTCATACATTATTTAGCGGGGTTGAACAGTTACAACACCGCATTATAAACCCACCGCAGAAACACACAATCGTGAACACATCTTCCCGTGTCAGGAAGGCCATCCGACCGTCAAACATCACATCAAGTGCCGACCCCGGGATGTTAGGAAAAGGGTCAGTAGGAAAAAGATAACCATGATTACGTTGCCTTTGTCAGTCATTTAGTATGCAGAAACAGTAAGTTATTTTACAAGATTCATTCAATTTAAGAACCAAATACCTTTATGACAAAGGAAATATATTTTGGGTATCCAACATCACAAATCACATTAACATTAAATACCATGAAGCGAAACGAAGTATATTTCCTTGGTCAAAAGCGTAAATATTTCCTTTGAGTACTTTTGAATGAGTTCACTGCCAGCCTTGTGGTGGTCTCCACCCTCTAAGTTACTTTTTCATCTCCTTCTTAATGGTCTCTTCGAAATTTGTCAGCACTTGATGTGAATTCGGCCCAGATTTACAGCCTGATGCCTTTCCTGACTGTCCATATTTGAAGAGATGTACTGCATGATTATTGTAGTGATTGGCATAGTGATATGTTGTTTGTTGGCGAAGAGAAGTGGATTAAGATGAACACACCTCGAGTCAGAAAAAATCATATCCTGTTAGAATACTCTTACACTACGTTGAGCATGCAACCAAGCAGCAGGACTTTCTTCTTCTTCTTCTTCTTCTTCTTCTTCTTCTTCTTCTTCTTCTTCTTCTTCTTCGAAACCGCTTATTTCTAAAAGTTTCGAGGGAGACTTTCTACTGATTGAAATACATTGCCGCCGGATTTCTGTTCAGTATCAATACAATTACTTTCCACTGAACTGGACTAGAACATAATACCCTCATGTGTGTTTTTTTTTAGATAAATATGTCTTATGGCTGGGGGTCACCAGGAAATCCTCCCTCTGTGGTTGGGGGCGGTAGAATAACACCCACGGTATCCCCTGTCTGTCGTAAGAGGCGATCAAAAGGGGCCCTAGGGGCTCTGAACATGGGTGGGTGGGTTGACGATCACGGGGCCCTCAGCTGAGTTCTGGAATCGCTTCCACATACTTGTGCCAGGCTCCACACTTGCATCTATCCTATCCGACCTCTCTTGGTCAACTCTTGTTCTTTTCTGACCCCGACGCTATTAGGCTTGCGAGGGCTATGGATTCCTTCATGTTCATGCCCTTCGTAGTCCTTGTCTTTCTTTGGCCGATATCTTCAATTTTCGAAGTGTCGTATCCCTTCCATTATTTCCCTCTGATTGATAGTATGTAGAGGATGGTTGCCTAGTTGTACTTCCTCTTCAAACAATAATCACCACCACCACCACTCACCTGGAAACTTGCGTCACAAAATTTGCGATACGAGATCTGAACTTGCAGGCTGTAATCTGAAGTTTTGGTGGGTGACCATGACTGAGAAACGTATGGAAGACTCTCTTATCAAAGAGGTTCATCTCATAACACACTACAGAGCACTATCTCATTCTTAATAGCTGCATAGGCTGGGGTAGATTCCCCCTTCCGCCGCCCTGAATCCTACACTTGTCGACTCCAAATTCCGTATAGATTTATCTCGAAAGTCATTCGTTAGCTACCGATAAATTAATCGTTATAAATCTGAGTTTCATTATGGATCAAATGGTTACTTGGTATGGGTCACCTTGCATTCGGGAGATGGTGTGTTCGAAACCCACTTTCTGCAGCCTTGAAAATGCATTTAAGTGGTGTCCCATTTAAACTCCTGTCAAATGTTTGGGCTGTAACTTAATTAATGTCACGGTCGGGTCATTCCCACTCCTAGTCCTTTCCTATCCCATCGTCGGCATAAGACCTATTTGTGTCGGTGCGACGTAAAGCCAATGGAAAAAATCATATGCCGAAAGACATATTTATAGGTAATCATTTCATTTTCCCAAAGGGAAATTTAACACCAATTTTCTCTTTATGACCGGGAATTATTCTTCTGACCATGGTGACTAACATTGATTAACCTGAGAGTGGTGGCGCGGGGTATTTTGTGACCTGGCGCAAACTCATTTCGTTCGATTGCGCTTATTTTAAAACTTAGAGACCTTGGCTGCCACATACCTCTCCCCACATTCCTTGCCTTTTGTTTGAAGTCAGTGGCATTGTAGTGAAGGGTGTCCATTCTGAGAAAGAGGGATTATTATCTAGCGGTGCAACACAGTGTCTCGTTAGGCCCCACGCCACCAGTCCCGTTCGTCAGAAGTACACCCGAAGCAAAGTTAAGTGTACCCAGTGACGTATTTTGTAACAATGTAAGGAATTCATTCAGTCAAACCCTTATCGCTGAAATGATTGATTAGAGGTATGAGGCAAGTGTGTTATGTTTTTACAGTCTATGGAGGAGGAAGAAGTTTTAGTGAGAGTCAGGATGAATTTATTAGAAGTCGTAGACTATAACACTGATACTCGACACAGTGCTAATGAAGAATTAAATATCAGTGATGATTATTTACCTCTTTCTCGATGGTTTTGGACCACAAGAGGAGAGGATGATGTTACAAACTGGACAAAAGTTCGTCCTGCTAAAAACTCACGTACACGAACCCACAACATTGCCACTCATTTACCGTGAGTAACACTCCTAGCAAGAAGTGTATCATAGCTTCAAGAAGCTTCGAGCATTTTTTTTCACGAATGATAATATGTTGCAAATCATTGTAAACTGTACGAACCTGGAAACTGAAATATCCAGGGGAAATTATATTCGCAAACGAATAACTTATCAAAGATATGGATTGTCATTAAGAGGATAATTATTTCCGGTAGCGTAATTATTTTGGAAGAAACCTTCCCCATCACAAAGGGATATACTGTAGAAATAGCATTACGTAGTTAGTAGGACCTAAGCCTGTCAGCTGTCAGCTAAATTAGGCAAGATAATGTGTTTAATAAAAGCTATTCCTAAGCATTACACGTTTTTAATTTTACATGATGTGAAGGTAATTAGTCTGCTTCTTTTTCTACCGCTTTTCCCACACCGGTGGGGGCGCGGGTGCGATCTGAGTTGCACATGATGATTTTTGCCATGTTTTACGGCCGGATGCCCTTCCTGACACTAATCATATATGGAGGGATGTAATCACTATTGCGTGTTTCTGTGGTGGTTGGTAGTATAGTACGTTGTGTGAATATGAAGAGGAAAGTGTTGGGACAAACACAAACACCCAACCTCTGGGCAACAATAATTAACCAGTGGTGATTAATATCCCCGACCCGGCCGGGAATCGAACCCGGTACCCTCTGAACCGAAAGCCTCAACGCTGACCATTCAGCCAATGAGTCGGGCGATGTGAAGATAATTAGTATTGCATATATACTGTATTTATTTTCGATAAAATATCATGCTTTTGAATTAATAAATCTAATACATCAATATATGATGAATGAAAATGAATCATTTTGTTAATAAAGCTAGTTCAATTATAGTCGTCACTAAATACCCCACGCCACCTCTAACGTTGCGTCAACTAAAAATTACCTACAAGCTGTTTCTCAGTCATTGACTGGGTCAGGGATTAAATGAATCAAGCCCCCATCTTGCGGCGAGGGTAGGAATTGTGCCGGCTGCCGAGGCCTGTCGCACTCCCCTGGGGCAATGATTAATGAATGACAGATGAAATGAAATGATATTGGAGAGTGTTTCTGGAATGAAAGATGACATGGAAAACTGGAGTACACGGAGAGAAACCTGTCCCGCCTCCGCTTTGTCCAGCACCGGGACTTGAACCTCGGAACCCAGCAGTGAGAGGGCGCTGCCGCCTGAGCCACGGAGGCTACAGCGCCACTTGTTCAGGGTTAAAAATCATGCAGGATTTTAATTTTCATCACCATTCACTTTAATGCAAATTGTCCATTTAAGTCGTAAAATGTAGCTAAAATGTAATCGCCCTCATAGCAAATAAAAATAGGTTTCCAGTTCAGTATTGAGACACGTACCTTGAGACGCAAATTGGAAAATTCTGGCTCCAGTATCTCGACAGTCATGACGCCGGGTTTGGTCTTCATCACATAGACCGTGTTGATGTGAGAGAGGATGTTCTCGAATGTCAGCTCCAGATGGGGGCGCACCTGAAAATATCCGGTTCATTTCATAACCCCATTACTAACAAGGAGTGACACCGTGGTGTCATCTACCGATTTTGATGAGGTATGGATATATTTTATGGGGTCAAGCAATTAACTCACACAGTAAAAGTTCCACTCTGCTATTGCAGTAAATCTCCTCTGAGACATAGGTACGCATTTCTCTCTGAGGAAAAACAAATTAAAGGGGTAAAGTCATTCCTCCTGCAGACAAGCGTGCAATGTGAAGATTTTACCATACCACAGATAAAAGAGCCGAGCGGAGGCAAATGCAAAATTCGTTTTACCAAGAAAAAGAAAAATAATTCTAGCACATTTTCCTATCCGGTATTATGAAAAAGAATAAACTACTCCTAAATATAAAATCCGATATCCAAAATATTGCCTAAAATTACCAAAAAGAAGTTAAAGCAACTCCCGTCGGTAGCTAGGCCAGAGACCTCTTCATGCACCGTGAAACCGTGATCCCTCAGCGAGGTCGCGATCATGTGTCGTATTGTATGATGCCGGGAATTTCTCAATACCTCCCCGTGAGGGCAGGCTCCCAGGACATGGGCAAGAGTTTCGTGCTTTCTGTGGCAACGCCGTCAGAGGGTGTTGTCCTGGGACCTTCCTGGCGCGGAGCGAACGGCGCACACATTCGCTGTTATCTTGATGGCCTCTCTCCATTCCGCACAGGATAAGCCTCGGTGATCTCTTATCCATTTGTTTCCTGGCGTGTATTCTTGGAAGAAGTATCGAGACCTGGGGAATGAACTGACTTAAGTGGACGATTATAAGTTCTGAGAATACCTGAAATTGTAGAATATATTATCGTCGCTCTATAAATTGAGACGTTGAGATCAAACACCGGGACTAGTCATAATTGTGATGCTATATGATTTATTGGCGTATGATTCCACACATGTTGATGCTAAAATGGGACTTGTTCATTAACTCTTTACCTGTCTAAATCAGTGTTTAAATTTTGTATCTATCGTGTCTAGTGATACGCACTAAACAGCACATTTAAAAGAAGCGCCTTAAAGAACGCTATCTCTCATACAAAACGTGAAACAACTAATGCATGAAGTTGGGAGATTGACCAGAAGAATTATTGAGTAATGTATTATTTTGAAGTTGCCTAAACTGACTGCATTTATTTGTTTTGTGTTTGTTTACTTCAAGTAGTTTAAACTATTTTCCATAAAGGTAAAAAAAAACTGAGGTAATGCACTCTGGTGCAAGGTAAAGGAATTCGTGATTTAAAGAAGTTTTGTGTTCTTATGTTTTCTCAACTAAATTATTCATCAATTTTGTTATTTCTAGGTTTGGAACACTTCTTTCTCATTCCGCCAGTTTTTTAATCTGGCCAATCATGAATTCTCTGTAATTATTTTTCAGCCAATTAATAGGTTTCTTGTACCTTTTGAATTTTCCAGTAAAAACGAGAGGTTGTGTCCAGATTTAGTCCAGAACCCTCTCGAACCGTCCCCTCAGGTATAAAAGCTGAGGCTTTTTCAGGATACCTTGTCTCGAGTTCTCCTTCAATTTATCTTGAGGTGGCTACGATTTTGTAACTGTTTCTTTTTTCTGTAATGCGTTAAATTAACCTTCATTCTAGTCACCTCAGCAGTTTAGGATTAGCCTCTGTATCACCGGGCCGTGAGCCCAATTAGTGTTTTATACTTAATTTTCTAGGAGCACAAGTGTACGCCTCCATACATTTTGTGTCTGGGCCAGTAATTTAACCTGTTCGCCCTTCCACGAAGGTCCAGTAGTTTGGGTAATAGATACCCCTGTGCACAAATTGTAAGTGTTAGATTTTGTGTAATGTTGCCTTGAGTAGGCTGTAAGAAATTGGGAGCGGGGTCTCCTTGGTTAACGTTGGAAAGCATGTAAGCTCTTTTATGAAATTGCTAATTTTCCCGTAACATTGAGGGATGCCCCTGGAAGGCTGTAAATTTTTTATCGGTTGGAGCAAGGGATATTTCTCTCCTTGTCTATGTAAACGCTAATTGGCGATATTGTAAAGTTGGACATTAGGGGCTTGAAGCCCAAATGTGTTAAATTCCCTATTCTGGGGTTTCTACTTTTATATCCAAACTGTCATTGTACCTGATATATTGTTGTTAAGTTCGCGATTTGAAAAGAAATATAACCTTCATTTTTAAGTTTTAAGTTATCTTTGATATAGTAGATAGACCCATTCCACCCAGCACCTTCTTTCACCTCTTTCTGCTCCACGAAAACATGGTAACAATTATTATTATTATTATTATTATTATTATTATTATTATTATTGTTATTATTATTATTAATATTTGGTAAAATGAATTGATACCCGTGTTCTCAACGAAGTTACTACATTGGTAGTTAGTGGCTGAGAATACACAGAATGTCCTTAACGAGTTAATGAATACCGATTGATGTTCAATCAATAAGAAGAGAACAAAACCGCAGGAGAACCAAAGTACATAAAATCAGAGATCGAACCACGTGATCATCTGCCCATACTGATCAGGAAAGTAACTGAAATAACCATCGAAATGAGAAAGGTGACGTGAGAAGAAAAGGGGGAGCATATTATACACATCTCACTGAAGCCACACTTTTACATTCAATATCATTTTTGCATTGAAGCAGTCCACCTTCAAAAGCCACACTAATTACATTTTCACAAGATGATATGTGTATGTCAGTGTCATGACTTGTAATTTGTACTATGGTGGAGAAAATTGATGCAAATGTAAAGGTATTTGCTTTCACAGTGTAGTCTTACAAAATCAGCGACCCTTTTCATATACGGCTTATTTCTACTGCGGAAAGAAGTATACAACAAGAGGTACTAAGCGAGTGGCCATGTGGTTTGGGATATGTAGCTGTCAGCTTGCATTCGGTAGATAGTGGGTTCGAATCCCGCTGTCGGCAGCCCTGAAGATGGTTTTCCGTGGTTTCCCATTTTCACACCAGGCAAAGGCCGGGGCTGCACCAAGGCACCTTCTTTCCTACTTCTAGCCCTTTCCTATCCCATCGCCGCCATAAGACCTATCTGTGCCGGTGCGACGCAAAGCAAATTCTAAAAAAAGAAAAGGAACCATGAAGAGGTTAGCATTTTTTTTTGTTTTCGGTGGCAATATCTTAAATAAAACGCCTTTGTTTCGAAAAATTATATCTAAAAGGGTACGGTGTGTAAGAATTACACAGCAATAGGCTCTTTTACCTTACATGTTCACCAAGTAGGCCTATAGATCGAACATCGATCTGCATTTAGGACTGTCAATCAGAGGGCAGATTCCTTTAATTATTTAATTATTTCAAAGAACTTGGAAATTTATCGAATAAATTATTGCGTTCCCTAATTCCTCTTCCTATAAATGAATGTTTGCCCAAATTTTGTCTTTTTGAATTCCAGCTTTATCTTCATATCGTGACATTTCCTACCTTTGAAAGATTCACTCGTTGTGCTCTAATGATCTCATACAATACTTATCTTGTTGTGAAAAGCTATATCTGCGTAACAATGTTTGTTCTACTTTGTAATGATCCATTATCTACTCCAGGTGCTTGCTCTACATAATCTGGTGTTGCCGACAGAATAAAGAGAGTCATTACCCCATGTGTGTGGGGGCAATGTACTCTGCCCGTTGTAGGAGATGACTAAGAGAACATCACAGATGCTTGCATATCGAAGCCGTGGATTGGCGACCGCGGGTCCACTTGCTGAAGCTGGGATTGAAATTAAATGGCGTATGGCTTTCAGTGCTGGGAATGTCCGAGGACATTTTCGGCTCGCCAGGTGCATGTTTTTATTTGACTCCCGTAGGCGACATGCGCGTCGTGATGAGGATGAAATGATGATGAAGACGTCATATCCACCCAGCTTCCGTGTCAGAGAAATTAACAAAAATTATTTTTAAAATTCCCAACCCTGCCGGGATTCGAACCCGTGAGTCCCTTAACTAAATGCCATCACGCTAACCATTCAGCCATGGAACCAGACGGAAGTGCTAGATTCCTTACTTTCTTTCTTGCATCTTTCCCATCTGACCTTCCTTGATCAAACCTTGTTCTCCTCTAACCCGAACAGAATTTGATTTGCGAGACCTAGGGATCTTCCATTTATGGCATTTCCGTTTCTCTTTCCGATACCTCAACTCTTCGATTTATCGCACCCCCTTCCTTTTTGCCCTGGTTAGTGTTAAGACAAGTGGTTGCTCAGATTTACTTCCTCTTAAAACCGTAATCACCGTCACCACTATCGTAAAATGGTGTTTTTCTTAATTTGGAAGAACAAGGATTCGATTACTCGTTAGGAAGTGCAGAAATTTAAAATTGAATCTACCACTGTCCGCCTCTGTGGTGTAGTGGTTAGTGTGATTAGCTGCCACCCCCGAGGCCCGGGTTTGATTCCTGGCTCTGCCACAAAATTTGAAAAGTTGTACGAGGGCTGGAACGGGGTCCACTCAGCCTCGGGAGGCCAACTGAGTAGAATTGGATTCGATTCCCACCTCCGCCATCGTGGAAGTGGTTTTTCGTGGTTTCCCACTTCTCCTCCAGGAAAAAGCCGGGATGCTACCTAACTTAAGGCCATGGCCACTTCCTTCCCTCTTCCTTGTCTATCCCTTCCAATCTTCCCATCGCCCCGCAAGGCCCCTGCTCAGCATAGCAGGTGAGGCTGCCTGGGCGAGGTACAGGTCATCCTCCCCAGTTGTATCCCGCGGTCCAATATCATATGCTCCAAGACACTGCCCTTGAGGCGGCAGAGGTGAGATCCCTCGCTGAGTCCGAGGGAAAAACCAACCCTGGAGGGTAAGCAGATTAGGAAAGAAAGAAAGAAAGAAAGAAAGAAAGAAAGAAAGAAAGAAAGAAAGAAAGAAAGAAAGAAAGAAAGGATCTACCACTTCGTGAGACTTCACTCAGTCTGAAAAGCAATTGAAGTTATGTATGTATACCAGCATCCCTCCCACCCTGCCGGCCAACGTACTGATGGTGAACATTTTTACGCCTACGAAACTCGAACCGGCTAACCACGGTGTTACCCCGAGCAGACGTGCTGCCTTCACGATCATGGGCACCAAATGGTGTGTGTTGGGTTGCTAGAAGCTTACTGTAATTCGGCGGTCATCTAGCAATGACGTCATGTGCATTATGTTTGCACATTTTGTGCATTCACCTTGCATCCTTAAAATAATCCATAAAAGTAGTTAGTGGTAATTAAAACAACTAGCATTATTATTATTATTATTATTATTATTATTATTATTATTATTATTATTATTATTATTATTATTATTATTATTATTATTATTATTATTATTATTATTGGTTTGTTATGCCTTTGCTGGCGAGATGTAGTGTTTACAGTGCACTATGTCTTTTGGTATGGGCTATATCAAATTTGTTACTTTCATTGACCTGTCTCAGTCTCATCCTTGGCTTTGACAGTATGAAAGTGACCGAGGTATGAGCGATTCTAGTAATACCATTGCTTATGCAGCCAGTCCCTGTTATGAATGGTGTGAAAATATCGCTCATAGGGTCGGTTGGTGCATGCATTTCAGTGGGCTTGGCACACTGATATGTAATAGCAACGGCTGGCTCGGTGAGGAAAGCAACGGGAAACTATCTCACTTCTCATTTCCCTAGTACGCCTCTTCAGTGACGCCCAGGCTATTTATAACACCTGTTGGCGGAGATGCAGAGGATCAAACCAGCCTTCGGGCTGAATACCCAACATACATACATGCATACATTGATACATTGATTGATTTGTTATGCCCAACGAAGGAGCGCGTATGAAGTAATTGGCACTTGGTTTTACTTCATCTCTTCATCCTCTCGCTGTGTTCCTTTTTACCTTGTTTAGTCCATTCTGTATTTAGTCGTGTGGGTTTTACAGAAAATTTGTGTTTGTAAATTAATATTTTGTATGTTATTCTATCTTGAATGGTTCATTCATTAATGCCAATTTCATTTAGATGTTCATTGATTTCTTTTAGCCAAATACTGTGACTTTTCATTGATAAGGCCAAGTTTAAAGTATTGTCTGTGAGCCTGTTATTAACCCGTCTTAACCATAAACTTGTAATCGCCGTTTCCTCATAGCATCTGTGATTTTTTCTGTAACTTGATACACTTCATGTGGTTTCCTTTTCATCCAAATTCCATTTTCGCATTTTGGTCCTAAGATTTTCCTGAGAATTTTCCTTTCATATTTCTCGATCATCTCTATTCGAAATTTCCCCTCAATTACAATAGTTTCAGATTATCGTTATACCGGGAGAGTTGGCCGTGCGGTTAGGAGCGCGCGGCTGTGAATTTGCATCCGGGAGATAGTGGGTTCAAATCCCACTGTCAGCAGCCCTGAAGATGGCTTTTCTCGGTTTCCCACTTTCACACCAGGCAAATGCTGGGGCTGTACCTTACTTAAGGCCACCGTCGATTCCTTCCAACTCCTAGGCCTTTCCTGTCCCATCGTCACCATAAGACCTATCTGTGTCAGTGCGACGTAAAGCTACTAGCAAAAAAGTCGTTATTACATACAACCTGGCCTAGAAATTAACATGCTGCAATCACTTCCTGTTTTCAACGTTCCGACATAGAATCGGACAGCTTTCGGTATATGTGTACGTACGTAATTTTTTCAGTTGGCTCAAATTTTAAAAGATTACTTCTGATGATGATGTTATTGTTTTAACGTCCACTAACTACTTTTTCGGTTTTCGGTGACGCCTATGTACCGCAATTCTGCCGGAGGAGTTCTTTTACGTGCTAGTAAATCTACCTACACGAGGCTGACGTATTTGAGCACCTTCATATACCACCATCAGACTGAAGCAGGATGGAACAAGCCATGTTGGAATCAGAAGGCCAGCGTTCGAGCCACTCAACGCGGCAGATTCACTATCACTATAGCCGTTATTGTAACAATGTTACAAGAAAATAAGTAATGAGATATTTTCCCTCTGATTTTACCACCGAGCCAGACTAACTGTTACAAATCAGTCTTCCTATTAGTTTGAAATTCAGACATTAATAACCAACCAATGTACCCGGTAAGCAACAATTTCACGCCATTCATTACAAATAGTAGGTGTAACAATAAATGGGTTTATTAGCTGCACCCATACCCCTTGCTACATAAATTTAACCAAAAATAGGGATTAATATGAGACAAATATATGAAAATGACAGTCTTGTTTTATCCCACAGGAGAAGAGATGCAGCGTTATTACCGTCGTTGTTGCATGGGTCTTCAATCCATAGACTGGTTTCACTCAGCGCTCCATGCCACCCTATCCTGTGCTAAACTTTTCATTTCTCCAGTGACTACACTACATCTTAAATCTACTCTAATCGGTCATATTCGTACTTTGGTCTGCCTCTGCCGTACGTATCGCCTACGTCTCTCTCAAGAACTAACTGAACAAGTCCTGGGTGTATTAAAATGTGTCCTACTGTTCTATCACTTCTTCCGGTCAAACCTTGCAAAATCGCTCTCCTCTCGCCAATGATATTCAGTTTCAGCTGAACAAAATAGGACTGTGTTGCTCAGGAGCTACCGAGTTGTTGCAGCGAGCTCACTAGTTCCATATTTCGAGCTGTTGCCTTCAGCTACAGTCAATAAATCAGAACTATATTGTTCAGGAGCTGCTGAGTTGTTAACGCGAGCTCACTGGTTCCTTAGTGCGAGCTGCGACCTTCAACTAAACAAAACAGAGCTGTACTACGTATATCTCTGTATCAACTGAGTTGTTTCCGCGAGATCACTAGTTCCTTAGTTCGAGCTGTTACCTTCAGATATATAAAACAGGACTCTATTGCTCTGGAGCTACTCACTTGTTACCGCGAGCTCACTAGTTCCTTAGTTCGAGCTGTTACCTTCAGATAAATAAAACAGGACTCTATTGCTCTGGAGCTACTCACTTGTTACCGCGAGCTCACTAGTTCCTTGCTTCGAGCTGTTACCTTCACATAAATAAAACAGGACTCTATTGCTCTGGAGCTACTCACTTGTTACCGCGAGCTCACTAGTTCCTTAGTTTGAGCTGTTACCTTCAGCTAAACGAAACAGAGCTGTGAAGCTCTGGAACAACTGAGTTGTTACCGTGAGATCACTACTTCCTTACTTCGATCTGTAACCTTCAGCTAAGAAAATACAGGACTATATTGCTCTGGAGCTACTCACCTATTACTGCGAGCTTAAAACAAGTTCCTTAGTTCGAGCTGTTACCTTCAGCTACAGTAAATAAAACAGGACTATACTGTTCGGGAGCTACTGAGTTGTTACCGTGAGATCACTACTTCCTTACTTCGATCTGTAACCTTCAGCTAAGAAAATACAGGACTATATTTCTCTGGAGCTACTCACCTGTTACTGCGAACTCACAACAAGTTCCTTAGTTCGAGTTGTTACCTTCAGCTACAGTAAATAAAACAGGACTACATTGTTCAAGAGCTACTCACCTGTTACTGCGAGCTCACAACACGTTCCTTAGTTCGAGCTGTTACCTTCAGCTACAGTAAATAAAACAGGACTATATTGTTCAGGAGCTACTGAGTTGTTACCTCGAGCTCACTAGTTCCTTAGTTTGAGCTGTTACCTTCAGCTAAACAAAACAGAGCTGTATTGCTCAGGAGCTACTGAGTTGTTGCCGCGAGATCACTAGTTCCTTAGTTCGAGCGGCTACCTTCAGCTAAACGAAACAGAGCTGTATTGCTCTAGAACTACTGAATTGTTACCGCGAGATCACTAGTTCCATAGTTCGAGCTGTTACCTTCAGCCAAAAAGCCAACACGACTCTATTTCTTTGGAACTACTGAGTTGTTACCGCGAGCTCACTAGTTCCTTACTTTGAGCTGTTACCTTCAGCTAAACAAAACAGAGCAGTAATGCTCTGGAACTACTGTTGTTATCGCGAGCTCACTAGTTCCTTAGATCGAGCGGTTACCTTCAGCTAAACAAAACATGACTATTAGTATGTAAGAGTTCTTTAATCTGTGTTGAAGTGAGGTAAAGGATCCGACTCCTTGCCTGAATGATCAGCGCTGAGGCCTTTGGCTCAGTGGGTCCCAGATTCGACTCCCGGCCAAGAAACTGCCGGCCATCACAAAAACAAACGCAATAGTGGTTACATCCCTCCAAAAGGGGGTTAGCGTCAGGAAGGGCATACGGCCATAATACATGACCAAATCCACATGTACGGCACAGTTCACAACCACGACCCCACAACGTGCTAAAAAGCGGCATAAGAAGAAGGAAAAGTAGAAGAAGCAGCGAGATAAACGATCTTTCATGTGTAGGTAAGGGTTATACTGCCCGAAAACAGGTCCGAACCTCCACAGAGGTGTTCCTGAGCCGGAGTTTACGCGCGGTAGGGTGGCCAGTTCCTTTCCGCTCCTCCATTCCCTTATCCCCACCAACAGCGCGTGGCAACCCATCCAACTCCTGACCACGCCCAATGTTGCTTAACTTTGGAAATCTCACGGGATCCGGTGTTTCAACACGGCTACGGCCGTTGGCATCTTTCATGTGTAATAAATTGTAAACATCAAGTGTCCGTAATGATCAGCGGTAAATATTTTTTTTACAATTTGTTTTACGTCGCACCGACACAAATAGGTCTCATGGCGACAATGGGACAGGAAGGTCTAGGAGTGGAAGGGATGCGGCCGAGGCCTTAATTAATGTACAGCCCCAGCATTTGCCTGATCTGAACATGGGAAATCACGGACAACCATTTTCAGGGTTGCCGACAGTGGGGTTCGAACCCACTATCTTCCGGATGCAAGCTCACAGCTACGCAGCCCTAACCACACGGCCAACTCGTCAACTTTAAAGGCAGATTATTATTATTATTATTATTATTATTATTATTATTATTATTATTATTATTATTATTATTATTATTATACCTGCGGTTACACCTTCTCCATCCAGTTAAACTGCGCGCCTTCTATTGGGCCATCTATGTAAATGAACTTGAAATAATGTTATGCAAGGTACTTGGATTTTCAACAATTACAGTAGATGTCTCTACCGTCGGCCTATGCACGTCTTCTGGCGGGATAAGGGACAATTAATACTTAAGGGAAGGTTAATTTTCGCAGTTGGCTAAGCTTAGTTCTTGAAGATTGTTTTCTTCTTGAGTCAAGGTTTTCAACACTTCTGACCCCATCAATCTCCTGTATCCTTCAAACGGTCAGAATGTTGTGAATATTCTCTCTAGCCAATTAAAAATTGGGGCGTGTACAGGCAACCAGCCTATCTGTAAGAGTTATGGAAGTTTACCCACGAGATACTATAAAAGCTGCGCGCTTTAAGGCCGTTTTTTCAACTTCATCGCTCAGGTTTATTGTTTGCGGCGTGTACTAAGGAGACAGGGGCCGCAGGTTTGCGTTCGGAAGGCCCAGCAACTCAAGGTACTGGCAGAATTTTCTTAATATGTGTGAGCTCCGGCGGATAGCTTGAGGGGAAGGTTCTAAAACTGTTTTATTTTATGTAAATTTCTAAACCTAGTGGTTTCTATGAAAAATGTTCGGTCAGCCTAAGGACTCTGCTTTTTTTCTCTACTGGGAAATACATTATGTAATGTAAGGGGACAAAGAGTGATTGCCCTCTGTTGATTCCCATTCTACGTGGTATTGGGTAATCCGTTACTCTGTACATAGCCAAGGCCAGGCCATAAGGCTCCTCCTCCACTTCGCGCCTACGTCATACTAGTCGTCGGCCGCGTCACTCCTCGCCAGTGACTTGTAGGCTGATCTGAACCTCGCAGCAGTGAGGATATCGATGGTATTGAATGATATAAACGTGTGTGAACATTATGAATTATGCCCACGACGTGTTGTATACCTGGTTGTAAAATCAACTATAGTTCAAAACAGCCTAATATTTCAGTGTCTAAATTTCCTACTAACTTGTTTCGCAAATAAAAGTGGATCATAGCCATCCGTCGAGCCGAATTCGTAACCAAAACCATTGAGTGTTAAAACCAGTCTTTCTAAAACCACCCACCCCATTAAGTGAGTACAACCGTAAGACCAAGACAGGAATTAATTAAACAAAATTAACAAAGTATGCCTGTGAGAAATGGGAAACGAAAGCGTAGTTCTGCGCAGGAACAATACTATGATATGCAATCCTGCAAAGGAAATTACCTGCCTAACTTCAGTTTAGTTGCTGTACATGCAGACGGAACTTTTATTTAGAGATTACAGAAATTAGAAAGGGAAAATAGTGCCCTAAGTTGTAAGCTGTAGCGATCCATTAAAAAGCTCAGAGTCGTTTTAAGAAAGCGGAATCAGCTGAGAAGTTGAAGTATTTCGAAAAAAATGAGTGTTACAAAACTGTCGAGTTTTTGCTTTCGGAATAATAATAATTTTTTGACGAGATACTAAATTTGATTTTTTTTCTTTACAAGCAGATATATGTCGCACCGACATAGACAGGTCTTATGGCAACGATGGGATTGGAAAGGTCTTGGAGTGGTGGGAAAAAAGCGGGCGTTGTCTTGATTAGAATACATCCCCAGCATTCGCTTGGTGTGAAAATGACAGCAATCTTTAGGACTGATGACAGTGGAGTTCTAACCCAATGCAAGTTTTGAGTTGTGTACCCCTAATCCCCCGGCCCACTCGCTTGGTAATTTGAGAAAATTAACCCCTAGTTAGTCAAAAATTTCCAATAAATAATGCGTGCTATGGTATTAATGCTCGCCTAAATGACATAAATTCGTAAGAGACCACATCATTATACTGCTAAGAATAAAAACGATCTACTTTCGTAGAAGATGTCTGTCTTGAAACTTGAGTTACGCCTTTAATTAAGGTAGGCTCAGGGAAGAAGCTGAAAGTCGCAATAGTGCTGAATTATTATGCAAATCTAGTTACTGGTCCGCCTCAGTGGTGTAGTGGTTAGCGTGATTAGCTGCCACCCCCGGAGGTCCGGGTTCGATTCCCGGCTCTGCCACGAAATTTGAAAAGTGGTATGAGGGCTGGAACGGGGTCCACTCAGCCTCGTGAGGTCAACTGAGTAGAGGTGGGTTCGATTCCCACCTCAGCCATCCTCGAAGTGGTTTTCCGTGGTTTCCCACTTCTCCTCCAGGCGAATGCCGGGATGGTACCTAACCAAAGGCCACGGCCGCTTCCTTCCCTCCTCCTTGCCTATCCCTTCCAATCTTCCCATCCCTCCACAAGGCCCCTGTTCAGCTTAGCAGGTGAGGCCGCCTGGGCGAGGTACTGGTCATTCTCCCCAGTTGTATCCCCGACTAAGAGTCTGAAGCTCCAGGACACTGCCCTTGAGGCGGTAGAGGTGGGATCCCTCGCTGAGTCCGAGGGAAAAACCGAACCTGGAGGGTAAACAGATGATGATGATGATGATGATCTAGTTACTGGCAAAAATGGTGATCAAACAGCGATTCCTGCATGATGCCAAAGACGTATTGTTTGGACAAAAAGACACTTCAATCCACATTTAGAGACTAAAGGACTAAAGGATAAATGGTTCGCTTTTCATCATGAAGTAGCGTTACTCACCATGTTAGGAAAGGGAATGAAGACCGTATGTATTTTTCTTCCATTAGTAACGAGAGGCTTCGATGGTAAGAAAACCAGTTTTTCAACAATATCAAGATAAGAAGTGAAGAATAAATAAAGTATTTCATAAGTACCGAAACATATGAAGCGGTCATGGTTGAAACGGCATCAACAGTAAGCTACCTACGGTATCTCAGCAAGAACGGTTTTCGCTATATTCTAACAAGGTGATTTAATTCTGGTTGCGCAGAACTGTTCTTCAATGGACTGAGAAAAATCTCAGGAGCAAACTGCATGCTGTACTGCATAACTAAAACTTTTAGTATGAGTAAAGCTATAAAAGCGGGTATAGTTTCTGTGCCTTCTTCCACAAACGTCGAAATCACAGAGAATACAGTACCAATATGGACACAAGTAGCAGAAGGTAGTGCTTGCGCGATTCCTGAAGCATCTTTACCGAATTCCGCTCGACTTATCTTGGATGACCTGCATGATATCCAGGGTATATATTAAAATAGGCCGAAATATTATTTATAATTTCATTAAATTCCTTTTTGTTTAGCTCGGAAATCTAGTGGAAGCATTTAATTTGTTTCAGTTCCTACGCAGACTACCATATATTCACCTTTCCTGACATACGTAGGTGGTTTTGTGGTGAAGAAAATCGTGGTTCAGATATCCTGTTCTACTTGAAAGGGTAAACTGATCACTACAAAATGCCTTTCTGCACTAGCGAGTCTCATTTTAAAGAGCGACAGGAGCTCAGTATTCCAGTTCCTATCCTCTTGGTTTATAGTAGTTTTGTGTGTAATACAGAAGTGCTGTCCCTAAGGTACAAGACATACTTGGAGAAATATTTACTAACCGCTCTGAAATATAGTAACTTCCTCGTGAGCATTAAAATTTAAATGCATTACGCTTCGTTTAGTGAACATATTGCCTATTTGAAAAATAAATTACTTTAAAAATATTATCTGCAATTATGTACCGTGTATCGAGAAAGACGTTAGCCAAAGAATAGGAAATTATTCAACTCCCCTCACAACCAGGTAACTAGTCGTGCACGATCACAGTTCAGCGATAATGTCTAAACTTTTTGCCAGAAATCAGGAACTCTGCCTTTTGCGCATGCGTGCCCAACTTTTGCGATAGGCTGTAGAAACAACAGCCAAGACCGCCAAGACATCACTTTACAGCGATTCTTCGTTCGACCACCCTCTTGACTTAGCGGTAGTATTTAAGAGGGGATTGTTCGAAGCAAACGGGAAAACAAAATACTGTAGAGCTGTTTCCACCAGGTCTTTTAATACCAAAGAGGATAGAATATTCCCAATTTGTCTATCCCGCAGCCACCTTTGTAAACTGATGAACTATAAAAATTGTACTTTTCATGTTGGACATGATATTGAGATTTTCTTTAATAAAAATGTCTAGTTTATAAATGCCACTATAATGCCGGCTTTGTTTCAATGATTTTGGTAACATTGGGAAGTTCTGTTTTTGTGCGCTCACTCCAAGTGTTCGAGTTTGCGAATGTTCTGCCATTGCAGGTGTTATTATGTAGTATTACAGATTTTTAAGTGATGAATGTGTAAATGTGTTGGGGTTGTCTGGGTGTTTGTTCAGTGTGGAAAACTCAGTGGAGAGCCTCTTGAAAACCGCATATTGGTATTTTAATTTTTTGCAGGGGGATGGGTTACAGCACACAAACTGATTTTCTGCACCAGCCGCCACTGGTGAACTGGTCCTCAAGAAATTAATTCCAGGTATTTAGAGAAATATACCTTCTGGGGTCAGCTATCAGCTCCATACGGTGAAATCTGAAACTACTACTTATAACAAGTATGTAGACATATTACCGAGGATTCGTCCGGCTCCACAGCTAAATGGTTAGCGTGGTCGCCTTTGGTCACAGGGGTCCCGTGTTCGATTTCCGGCAGTGTCGGGAATTTTAACCATCATTGGTTAATTTCTCTGGCATGGAGGCTGGGTGTTTGTGTCGTCTTCATAGTCATTTCGTCCGCATGACGAAACGCAGGTCGCCTACGGGCATCAAATCGGAAGATCTGAACCTGGCGAGCCGAACATGTCCTCGGACACTCCCAGCACTAAAAGCCATACGCCATTTCATTTTACCGAGCCTTAAAAGACATCGTAGCAGGCTATGCTCTGTGAGTCCTGGCAGCTTATTAACTTACTGTTGTAGATATGTCGTGTTTTTATGTGATGCTTGTTTTTTAGTCTTTATATCAGTGGCAACGTGTCTTGTGTTAAAAAAAATGAAAATCCACAGCCTGTTTCCAGTCATTTGACCGGGTCAGGAATGGAATGAATGAAGTCCCCTTCTAGCGGCGAGGATGGGAATTGTGCCGGCTGTCGAAGCCTGCCACACTCCTCTGGGTCTTGTGTTGAGTGATCGTTAATTAATTAATTAATTAGCCTACGTTGAGATTTCTTTCTTTAACATTATTCAGTGATTTATTTACTTCACGGAGGAAACAAAACTAAATTGTGCTTAATTTCCTCTCCCCTTTTATCTTGAACTTAGAAACTGTGTTTCACGAATTTACGTGCAAAACTTTTCTCGTGATGCTGTTGATCAGAGCCCTTCGATATGGCAACCCTGTACGATACTGGTTTCTTAACATGGATTGAACTATATTACACCTGCTTTCCATTCAGGTTAATGTATACAGTAGCTCCTAATACAGTGCTTTTAGGTTAAGTTGACTCACACTTACCAGAGCTGCCATTGAACTCACATCCTTGGATGATAAGCCTCACCAACAACATTAATGATACACCTGACAGCATGGTGTTCATTAACCTTCCTCTTCTCAGTCGTTAAAAGACAGTTCTCACTAATATTGACGATGTTGTGAGGCTCACTTACACAAACCGAACATGGCAAACAAGGTGCGAGCGGATATTGATCGTGGACGGCCGCGCCCATAGTCGACGTGTGTTCACGTCCTCGTGCTCTATTCTAAGTACGATCTTTAAAAACACCGCTCATAGAGCTCTCGACTTCAAGAGAAGCTAGCACCGAAAAAGTGGCGTAAACTTCAGTGAGATCACCGTCAAGAGTTCTTCTTTCACTGAAATATACAACCCAGCCATCGCTATACTAGCCTTTGCTGTGATGGTTGACGTATACTACAGCCATCAGCCTCATGCCAAAAGAAGGACTAGAATACATTGTACCGAGCGAGTTGGCCGTGAGGTTAGAGTCGCTCAGCTGTGAGCTTGAATTTGTGTGGTGGTGGGTTTCGAACCACGCTTCTCCTGTGAGTTGGGGAAGTAGAATAACACCTACGGTATCCCCTGCCTGTCATAAGAGGCGATTGGAAGGGGCCTAAGGGCTTCTTGACTTGGGAGCGTCGGTTGTCGTTCACGGGGCACTTAGCTGGGTCGTGGCATTATTTTCACTTGTGACAGGCTCCTATCCTATCCTATCCTATCCTATCCTATCCTATCCTATCCTATCCTATCCTATCCTATCCTATCCTATCCTATCCTATCCTATCCGAACGGGCGAGTTGGCCTTGCGGTTAGGGCCGCGCAGCTGTGAACTCTCATCCGGGAGATAGTGGGTTCGAATCCCACTGTCGGCAGCCCTGAAGATGGTTTTTCGTGGTTTCCCATTTTCACAGCAGGCAAAAGCTGGGGCTGCACCTTAATTAAGGCCACGGCCGCTTCCTTCCCATTCCTCTCCCATCGTCGCCGTAAAACATCTCTGTGTCGGTGCGACGTAAAGCAAATAGCTATCCTAACCGACCTCCCTTGGCCAACGCTTGTTCTTTTCCGGCCCGACGCTACTAGGTTACAAGGGCTCAGGGTTCCTTCATTTGCATGCCCTTCGTGACCCCTGCCTTTCTTTGACCGATACCTTCATTTTTCGAAGAATCGGATCACTTCCGTTACTTTATATCGTCGCTGTTCGGGTGAAAGGTCTCATTCATTACTTTCCTTAAAACTGGTTACACCTCCAAGCCACATATCGTCCATTAAGAAACAATACTGCGTATTTGACAATGCTCTTCCTGTCCAATATTTTCCTTCAGTCTGGTCACGTCTCCGGGTCAGATATTGATATGCAGTCCATCAGAACAATTTTCCTTGAGTTCGTTTTCCTACGCGCCTCGGTAAAGAAAAATGAACCTTAAATACACCATACTCTAGGAGGGGTTATGTCATGTAAACATACATTCCTACAGTACGATACAGTAAGGTTCATTTTCCTTTACACATACGCATAGGAAAATTGACTCAACGAAAATTGTTCCGATGGGCTGCATATCCACAAGTGGCTGAGAGGCGTGACCAGTCTTACGGAACGTAATGGATAGGAAGAGCATTGTCAGATACGCGGTGTTGTTTCTTAAGAGACGATGTGGATATTTAGTCCATCAGAATAATATTCGTTGTGTTCATTTCCCTTTGCTTGCGTATAAAGGAAAATGAACCTTAACGTACCGCACTCCAGGAATGTATGTTTGTATTATTTACTTACGCACACCTACAGTATAATATACTTAAGGTTAATTTTCCTTTAGACGTTAGCATACGAAAATTGTTCTGAAAGACTGCATGTCCATACGTGGCTGGGAGGCATGACAAGCTGTAAGGAAAATAATGGATAGGAAGAGCATTGTGAGGCTTGTCCTTGTGCCCGAACAGCGACGATCTAGTGGATTGTTGCCTGGTTGTACTTCCTCTTAAAAAATATTCACCGCCACCACCACCACCTCAAATCCCACTTTAGGCAGCCCTAAAAGTGGCTCCCCGTGGTTTCCCGTTGTCATAACAGGCAAATGCTGCGACTGTACCTTAATTATGGCCATGACCGCTTCCTTCCCACTCCTAGACCTTTCCCATCCTATATGTGTCGGGGCGAAGTAAAACCAATTGTTAAAAAAGTTTTTACTGTTTGTTTTACTTTGTACCAAGATTACCATAATACCCGATTTTTACCGGGGACCACCCGTTTTTGAGACTTTTCTCCTACCGTGCTAGATAGCTGCAGTCGCTTAAGTGCGGCCAGTATCCAGTGTTCGGGAGATAGTAGGTTTGAATCCCACTGTCGGCAACCCTGAAAACGGTTTTCCGTGGTTTCCCATTTTCACACCAGGCAAATGCTGGGACTGTACCTTAATTCCAACTCCTAGCCTTTCTCAATCCCATCATCGCCATAAGACCTATCTGTGTCGGTGCGACGTAAATTCAATTTAAAAAAATAAAAAGAATTCTTTCACTTTCACGTCTTTCGTAGCCCATTCCTTCCTTTTCCGGATACATTCATTCTTTGAAGAGTCAGACTTCTTCCATTTTCCTTTTGATTAATGTTAAGAGAGGATAGTTGCCCAGTTGTAGAGCAGATTTATTTTTCCAGGCAAAATTCGGCTACTGGGCCCTCCCTTCCATTTAACCACAAAGCGCAAAATATTTACATGCACATAACTTATGTATTTGGTTAATCGTGTCAGAAACGTAACATAATACATCAAAGATATGAAAATAAAATACATCCTAAAATCCAGGCAAGCAACTCAATGTTGAAATCATCCTAGTAATATGAGCTACGAGTTTTACGTAAATAAAATATAATGAGGTGTGAGAATATATTCCGTATTTATTCCTAAAATTTACAATCCTATCTTAATCATCGTTATCTGGTCTATTAAATTAGCTGCTACGAAAGCTAATGTGAGTCAATGTATTGTTTTACTTAAGACCTTATAACTACATTCGGTGCGGACATTTTTCAAAAATAAAGAAACGAATGAGGGCATTGAACCAAGGAACACTTTACAGAAAGAATTATGGAAATATGTTAGTTTTGCTAGGATTTGAATAAAAAAGAAGACGAATAAAGAAACAGCCAATTTGAAGCATTATTTTCTAGAACTGCATATAGGCCACAAGTGATTTTCGAAAGTTGTTGCTTTAGTTTGACAGAACTATCCAAGATTCACAATATGAAACCTGTTTGGCCCCTTTAGCCCTTCAACCTTCGGCACAATTGAGGAAATTACTTCATTTTACGTGTTTTCGTGGTGTGGGGACCCCAACTTTGCCTGCTAAGAACTGTTTTATACATAAAAATTGGTACTAGAAACATATCATTTCCAAAAATTACGTAACAACACATCACATGGATCTACCCTACACACACACACACACACTATGTATATATATATATATATATATATATATATATAGGGTGACCAGTATCTAGCCAAATTGCATGCTTCCTTGGTGGCATCAATCAGGTTCTGAGGAGAACTTGTAGTTTGGCACAACTTGCAGAAAAGGAGATGGCTCATGGTCTGCTCTCCACATCATTCACATAGTGTGGAGTCGCAGGGGAATCCCCACTTTCTCGCGTTGGTCTTTGATCTGCCTGGTGAGTGCCTCCCATGTTGACCAACTCCTCATTATCTGAGGCTTTCATAAGATACCATCTGTTCTACGAGTTAGCTTTGTCTGGAACGCCATGAATTTACTTCAAATTCTGAGGTGGTTATTTGAGTGGGACGTAAAATTTCAGGTTTAACAGTTTTGATGTAATACCTATGCACCACATCTTATAATATACAGTTATTTTCAATCTGTGGCATCATCTATTCTAAGTAGAGCCTCCGTGGCTCAGAGCGGCAGCGATCGGCCCCTTACGGCTGAGTTCCGTGGTTCAAATCCAGGTCACTCCATGTGAGATTTGTGCTGGAAAAAGAGGAGGCGTGACAGGATTTTTTCGGGTAATCAGGTTCTCCCTGTCATCTTTCATCCAAGCAAAAACCTCCAATATCATTTCATTTTATTTGTCAGTCATTAATCATTGTCCCAGAGGTGTGCGATAGGCTTCGGTAGCCGGCACAGTCCGTATCCTCGCCGCTAGATGGGGTTTTCTTTCCATTCCTAACCCGGCTGAAAATGGAAACAGGCTTTGGATTTTCCTTTTCAGTAACATCTATTCTGACATACAGTTGATAATGTTATGACTGGGCGAGTTGGCCGTGCGGTTAGGAGCGCACAACTGTAAGCTTGCATCCGGAGGAGAGTGGGTTAGAATCCCTCTGTCGGCAGCCCTAAAGATGGTTTTCCGTGGTTTCCCATTTTCACACCAGGCAAATCCTGGGGCTGTACCTTAATTAAGGGCACGGCCGCTTCGTACCAACTCGTAAACCATTCCTATCCCATCGTCGCCATACGACCTATTTGTGTCGGTGCGACATAAAGCAAATTCTAAGGGAAAAAAGGGATAATGTTATGGGAGACAAAGAGTTCATGAAGTATTTTCCTGTATTAAATGTGATTGCTAGAGGTGCCTCCAGCATGTCAATTGATCAATCGTTGAAGATTGTTTGCAACGTTCAGCATCATATGCAGCTTTAGATATCATGCCAAGGGCAAGTCCAAAATTAAGTTAGTGAAGTACGAAGAGAAAATATCTGTGTGTTGATGACCTAAAGAGCGGTTAACTTTTGTCTTGTCTTGGTACCAATCAAACATTTTTTTGTAAATTGCTACTCATGAATCGGATTATAAATTTAAAATAAAATGAAGGTAAGCACACAATATTATGATTATGAGTAACATAGTCAGAAAGTAATTGCTCATACTGTAAGTAGAGTCCGAAATGTTAGGCAGTTATAAGTTAGAACGCAAACTTATTGAAGCGGGTAACAAGTATAGATTACCCCACACAACGGATGTGTTATGAGAATTGCATGAACTGTAGGAGTACAGACCATCAGACTCCCTAGAATTTATGTTACTCTTACTACATAATGGAAGAACGGGCTAGACGACACCCCTTAATAATCAAATAATTTGCATTCTAACCAATTATTGCATAAACATCTGGAGCCTACTCATAGCAAAAAGGGAAAAAAACATCAAATATACTGTAAAGATATCGAACTTCACAACAATCCTCTGAGCGGAAACAATTATTCTTAGAAAAGTAACCCAATATTTCGTACACACCGTGTCTAGAATATCCGTTATTTTGCAGCCAGGATGCGACACTCTTGGCAGCACGCGGGCGACGCTCGTCCCCGCTTGGACGACTCTCAGTTCACGGTCAAACATCAGGTGGAAGGGGAACACGCGGCAGAATGTAGCGGGACTCACTTTAGGCTCTGAAAACATACACGTGAGCGAATATTAATACAATACACAGTAAACAAAGTGCATTGGATTTCATTTGGTCATTTTGTTCATGGAAAAGGAATTTAAATTAGATTCAACGTACTAATTGATGACATGATGTCAAACATCCAGGGGTGCAATTTCAACACTTCCAGTATGTACATGAATAGCCTGTAGCGTTATATACTTACAATAAATTAGGCTTGCGACAGGAAGAGACAAATAAACAATTATTACTGTCGATTGATGAAATTAACATTAATTAATTTATCAGATAGCCTTTAGAGCAGAAAGTGTCCGAAGAAATGTTTGGCTCGCCTTGTGCAGGTCTTTTTATTTGACTCCCATAGGCGACCTGCGTGTCTGGATGTGGTATGGTGATGATAATGAGGTAGGGAGCGGGTGAAATCCGGTGTCGGCTTAGGACGCTGTTGATGGTGATTGGTCTATTGGTACACCTTCGTACTAATCCATGGGAGTAGGCTATGTGCCGTTTCTTCCTACTATCGTATATCATGTTATTAATTTAACATCATTAACTCCTGTGATAAGATTGATGTCAGGAATGACATCCAATCATAGAAAATCGCTGCAAAGTTTCATCATTTTATTATGTAATAATTAAGTTCAGAATATTTTAAGTAGGTAAAACGTGCATCAGGAAGATAGGCTATTACCAAACGGAAAGTGAAATATATATCTGTTCGACTGCGAAAATGATGATACTGTCTGTCCGTTTCCGGAGGTTCTATTAACTATGTTTTGATACCTATAGTCGCTCAAGGAAATGAACGCATAGTACTGTATGTTCCTCATATTTAATTATACAACAGTAGAAATGTATTTATAAATCACTGACGAATTTCCTAATTTGAAGTACATTCAAATTGTCATGAGGAGGTATTCAATGAATGTTATTAAAGTGTATAGGAGATTGCGTTATCAAAACAGATTTGTCTAGAACATTTTCTTCTTCAAATGGAAGCTTTCAGACGCTGAGGCAATGCATAGAGTATGTGAAAAGATATGACACTCTTTGATGTTGATATAAATTAGGAATAACATGTTATTCTGCAAGTATGTCAAATACTTGTAAAATTACCATTGCATTTGACGAGTAAATGAGAGAAATGGGTGTGTAGAGGTGAGGTCCGTAGATCGATACGTGAAGTCAGTTAGCGCTGCTTGCTTGACCAACAGGTGTCCGGTGGGAACCATCAGTTGATGTAATGGAGCGTTCTGCTTCTCATGGGGAAACGATAGGTTTAACTGCGGAGAGTCCCCTCTGTTTAGCAGGTATTGATTTTATTCCAGTCTATCAAGCTACATTCTTCATGATTTATTTCATACGGCAGAAGGATACAAGTTTATAAACAATGATAACAAATATATATACCTGTTTGAGAAGTCTTAAAATAAATAAATGTGATCACCGTGTGGTGCTATGAAAGAAATAGCATAGGCTGCTGGTCCTAAATCTCTGCTTTTGGAAATCCCAGCAATTAGAGGACACACAAGTATGAGTACTATGGGAATTATTAATGATAATAAAGAAGCAATGATTGAATAAAATCCTAACCTATCGAATGTGCCGAATTATCAAAATATCCTTCATAGTTGAATATCTAGCTTCCTTCTTTCTGTTGACCCATTTGACAGAAATTTTGAAGCCCTCATTTCGCAATTTCTCAGTATTTGACACATAGGTGTTCTTAAAACTGTCTTCATATCATAACTATCCTTTACTTTGGCCTAGTTTTTACCGAGAACTATAGCAGTCTCAGCAAGAAAAGCCACATCATTTACTAATGCAAAAATCGTATAGAAATCACTCTAAATCATTCTAAATCTATTCAGGGTAGATATGCACTCAACTGATACATTTTCAGAGGTTGCTCAGGGGTGTTTGCTGAGTGTATTTATATACGGAGCCCACAGCCTCCGGTATCTCCTTATCGAGTAGGTGGATGTTAATATATTAGACTTGCAGTGTTTATAGGACTGATGCTAGATGAACTGGGATATTACAAATAAATTAATCAAGAATTCACTAGTCTCTGACTGCCGTAAGAACATGTGTAGAGGGACAGGAAGTCGCATATTACAAAACAAATTGCATGAGTAATCCAACAACCCCGTGTTAAAACACAATTTAGTCAGATTTAGTTACATTACTATTTGAGACCTGTGTCTTTACAGCAACTGTCCAAAGCACAGATTTACTGATTACCACACACTGTATAGTGACTCGTTGTGGATTGTCTCACGCTCTCTAATATCCCAGGAGATCGGCGTACATAATCTGTGATTGTAGAAATTCGCAACCGAATCCAAGGGAGTGTCACCGGGAGTATCGTAAACTAAGCTCTTAATATGGCCTCAGTGGAAGAACTCCATCGGTGCCACATCTGGAGGCCGAACTGGCCGTAAAACAGAACCACCTTGACCAAATTCTCATTGCCCGAACTGTATTTCAACGTAGTCTGTAGCATCACGAGAAATGTCGCCTTGTTATATTGAAACGACATACGCCTGCAAATTATCAGCCTGTTTACAGTCATTTAAAGGGGTCAGGAATGGAATGAATGAAGCCCCTACTTAGCGGCGAAGACAGTAATTGTGAAGACTGCCGAAGCCTTTCACACTCTTCTGGGGCAATGATTAATGACTGACCAATTAAATTATATTGGAGAGTGTTTTGGAATGAATGATGACAGGGGAAACCAGAGTACCCGGAGAACAACCCCTTTGTCCAGCACAAATCTTGCATAGATTGACCGGGATTCGAATCACGGAACGCAGCTGTGAGAGGCCAGCGCGATGCCACCTGAGCCATGCAGGCTCAGAGGATGTATTGAAGGAACGTGCTGTGAGAGGCCGACGCGCTGCCACCTGAGCCATGGAGGCTCAGAGGGCGTATTGAAAGAACGTACTGTAGAACCGTCCGTCGGGAAGTACAGTATATAACATCCATTCGCACAATCATCTTCAGTACAGAGAATATCTGTTGATAGGCGAGACCCACCGATGCATGCGGGTTTGCGTCGGTCTAGGTATGGCTATTCCGACTATTAAAACGGCCTTCTTTTTCGAACATTGGCTCGTAGGTGTGAAGTGTGAAAGCAGCATTCATTCATTTCGCTGAAAGATAGTATTTTGCACAGAACAGTACAAGAATGTTGGTCATTGCATTGATCTTGTAACCCATATCTGGTATCAGCTTATGACTCTCAAACGTTCCCGTTTTCTCAAAATACCTGTGGAATGCAACAGAAGTTAGGAACCGAGCTCGATATCTGCAGTCGCTTAAGTGCGGCCAGTATCCAGTATTCGGGAGATAGTAGGTTCGAATCCCACTGTCGGCAGCCCTGAAAATGGTTTTCCGTGGTTTCCCATTTTCACACCAGGCAAATGCTGGGGCTGTACCTTAATTAAGGCCACGGCCGCTTCCTTCCCACTCCTAGTCCTTTTCTGTCCCATCGTCGCCATAAGACCTATCTGTGTCGGTGCGACGTAAAACAACTAGCAAAAAAAAAAAAAAATAAAGAAGTTAGGATGTACGTAGTTCGACATCACGCCGATAGATACAGCTGTGTACCTACTGTACGTCATCACGGCGAATGTGAGAATATAGCTCTACTGACAAAAACGTATTTTTCTTCAAAAAGTACAAAAGTCGTGGTATTGAGAGGTTAATTGTATTGTGAATGACAGACAGAATAGGGATTTTAAATATACCGGTGGTCAACCAGCCCCTTGCGATCCACTTTTTTTTATGCAACCCTTCACACTTACTACAATTCTGAAAGGCATCGCTCCCTCTCCCTAAACCGGGATAATATAACGAGATGTGAGTTTACGGACTAGAAAACAGCAGAAATCGAGAGTGCCACTATTAATTCATTATAGGTACCTCAAATGAACCCGTAAAGCGAGTACAGATACGGAACGGGTACTTCCAAAGAGGAGGTGGACGCACAGACCGGGAACACAGCACTGTATAGGCTGGGAAGTGGGCGTCGTTCGTCAAGTGTTGCAGTAGCTCACATCGATGCCACGAAATTTGAAAAGTGGTATGAGGGCTGGAACGGGGTCCACTCAGCCTCGGGAGGTCAACTGAGTAGAGGTGGGTTCGATTCCCACCTCAGCCATCCTGGAAGTGGTTTTCCGTGGTTTCCCACTTCTCCTCCAGGCGAATGCCGGGATGTTACCTAACATAAGGCCACGGCCGCTTCCTTCCCTCTTTGTTGCCTATCCCTTCCAATCTTCCCAACCCTCCACAAGGCCCCTGTTCAGCATAGCAGGTGAGGCCGCCTGGGCAAGGTACTGGTCATTCTCCCCAGTTTCATCCCCGACCAAGAGTCTGAAGCTCCAGGACACTGCCCTTGAGGCGGTAGAGGTGGGACCCCTCGCTGTGTCCGAGGGAAAAACCGACCCTGGAGGGTAAACAGATGATGATGATGATGATGATGATGATCTAACCGGTCACCACCCTCTAGGACCCCGGGAATATCCCAGCGGTGATGAGGTTAATAACCTTACCCACCAGTTGAGGGAAAAGAAGGAGATAGGAAAAGAGAGAGAGAGAGAGAGAGAAAAAGAGAGAGAGAGAGAGAGAGAGAGAGAGAGACAGAGACACTGGTGTGAAGGTTGCTATTGTGTCCGCCCCAAGAGGGTAGTTTAAGCGAACACAAGAGAAAACAAGGGCGAAAAAGAAGCAACAAGTAACAGTACATCAAAAAAAATTCCAAGGATAAAACCGGCACCAGCCAACAACATGATACTAAAATTACCCAAAGGAAGAAAAAGAGACACTTACCCAAACCGTGGAGGAAAAGCGACTTAAGGTCCGTGGACAACCAAACCAAGAAAATAGTTGCAGCGCTGCACCAAATGTGGTAAATGAAAACCAACTTTTAAGTGATATGAAAGGAAACTTTAATAGACATTTAAATGAGAGGTAACATTTCAAGATAATATTAGGAGTGGACCTAGGTTCATTATTAATTCAGAAAATACTTTGAACCATATTGTTTAAAAGAATGTAAATACTTGACTAACAATAATTGGATTAACCTGCAAGAAATTAATATGATTAATAAATAAATACCCAATGAGGCAGCTTTAAATAAGAAAATGCAGACTTCATTTAACAAAATAAAGGAACTAAATCGTAAAAATCAACAGGGAAAAGAAAAAAAAACAACAGTGACCTCCATACCGTCAAACAAGATAATTAAATATTGATTTAAATGTGATCGATCACGCGTTTAAGAAAAAAAAAACAAATACCATGTTTAGTAAACAAACCCTAGTCCCATGACCTTTAGGCCGGTTGCCTTTTAACTTTACCACAATTCGTTCCAATTTCTACCAAGGGCAATTTCCAAGGGCACACGAAATTAAAGGAAGAAGTTACACATTTCGCCCAGCCAAAAAACGAGACGAAACGACCAAAGGTAGGCCGAAATAAATCACTTTATATGAAATAAATGCCAACGATACCAGGCAACAAAAATATATTCATCCCACAAGAACACATCAACCAACAACAATCGCGGAAAACAAAACCCACAACAATTACCCAAACACACGTTGCCATAGTAACGGACAAAACAAAGCACGGACTACAAAAGAGAAGTAAAACCAACGGTTTAAAATCAAAAATAAAACAGAGATCCCAGAAACAATGCAAAAAGAACAAAAGGAGGAATAAAACCCAAAAGGCAAGGAACCCGAAGGAAAGCTAACCCCGCTACCTTGGAAACTGCGCCTTGGTTCACACCTTATTGTACAATCAAGTGCAAAAAAAACTTTTACAGAATTTTACGATAAACATACAATTTTTTTTTTCACCGTGCGAACTGCATTCTAAAATGATTAATTGCCGAAACCGTTTCCTAAGGTTCACAGACGCACACGATATCCAGCACAATTTTCGAAGAGGAAGTCTTAATCCAAATATTATTATTATTATCATCGTTACAGTTATCTTGAAGTACGCCGAAACACATAAATCTTCTTGCTTCCCCAGAATTACTTTAATCCAAAACAGTTACATACCTTTGAGTCCAGAAAAATTGAGAAGTTCAAACCTTGGCCATTGTTATTGAAAACCGGCAACCACGAGGCCGTGAACTAAAGTTGTTCACCAAGGATCCTGGAGGATTATCGTAGCGAAAACATAATCCAATGAAACAGTAGGAGGCCAGCAACTAATAGAATATGGGATAATCCCTCTTAAGTTTGTTTCATGGGGGTTTCAGCACTACCACTCCCCGCATAGCGGAACACTCACATACACGTCTATCCATGGCGGCTACAGCACGCCGACTCCCCAGGAAGTAGTTGCTAGGGGTCAAGACTAGACTCGCCTCACCACTCGCTCACGCGCAGTAGGCGCAGACCAAAACTCCGTTCAACAGCGCGCGGCATATCATAACAAGGTAGATATTGGCGAAAGCCGATTGACATAGAATTTCCAAATGGCAACACACATGCCAGTTCGAAAAGGTTATGGGGGGGGGGTCACAAACTACATAATACTGTCTCAGTCCTCCCGCCCCGAAAGACGACAAATCTGAAGCATAACACGATGATGATGTGGTGGTCACATATATACTAAATTTGGGCGAAGTAGTCCAACAGGAAACGACCACCAAGATTAACTAATTTTAGTTAGGAGTTCACATGACCAGGTTAATAGTCCAAGACATAGTTCCATATCACATAGTTTTTAGAAATAATTGGCGGGGTGCGATCAACATCAGTGTCCAGAAACGTTAACCGAGCACTCGGAAAATCACCAGAGTAAAGTTTGTCATCAAATAGAGAGCACAATGACCAGAGTTCACCAAATATTCAGTTTCACCCAATACACATTGTTTTCAATGCATCAGACAATGATATAGTTTATGACACATGACGCAGTTCACCTTGGGGTTCGGCAACTCTCACACTAATCACAGATATACTGACCAAAACTAAACGAAAACCACATAATTATAAGTCCACGCATCCAGGTTATTTCCTCAAGCACGGTGGTAAATTAATTTTTAATGCACGAATGCCTTTACAAGTCTCCTTTGATATTAAGGAAATGCATGATCTTGTGTTGCAAAGGGAGACAACAGGGGAAATGAAACGCACCGGAAAACCCGAATGGGGGCAAAACCACAAGAAGAGGGAGAAAAAAAAAGACAAACCAGGAACTTAAGTAGGTGAGTTTTCAGTTACAGGATCCATAGATCCGCCAATTAACTTTACATAGGCTAGTTACCAACAAACTAGCTGAAGCCCAGAGCTTTCCACTTGGTCCAATATAGTACCGAAGGAAAAGAAGGGTCCATACAACGACAATTAAGAAATCAAAGGGAAACTACGTAAAACACACCATGTTACACTGCCACGAAGGACACTTAGCCATGACACGTAGAGAAACAATGAACAAGAACACATAGACACATAGGGTACGATCCAACACATAATACCAACTAGGACTAAGACAGATATCCCTAAGGATCAAGAACATAACGGAAGGGTAAGCAGTAATATTATTCAAGCACAAATCACCCACAAGAAAAAAATATATAAGAAAAGGTACAGGACCACACCAAAGAATAGACGTCCTTGGAACATATGGTTTCGAATAGCAGGAGTTAAACTAAGAGGACACATGAAAGACCTATCAAATTACACTTTTAGATATTGGAGTGACACACACACAACCACAGAGTGGCGAACTCGTCAATCGGTCCAAGGGTCAAGAACTAGGGGTTGAGCGAAATACAACCCACACTGGGATCGGTAACTTATCCTAGTTCACCAACAAACACAGGAAGGACACAAGCATAGAAAACTAATTTTGAACAGACCAACGGGAAACCATCAGAGAGAAGGGACGCAGAAACCCTAGAGTTACAGAGAGGAAAGACAGGCAACAGTAGCATCGATGGGCAATCAGGAGACTCCTATAGGTTACCAGATGGAAAAATCGCGATCAGTCAGTCATCCATAACAGCCACATCAAGGTACAACTACCAAAAATAAATGCCCGGGGCAACGTGGTACAGAATAGTAACCACAAACCTAATCCTGCGTGAGGAAGAACAAGTCGAAAATCCCAGAGCCAACAGATAACTAAGAATTGCCCACCCGAAGGTGTACTTCCACCGAGTAAGGGATACCAAACCAACAGCCAAATCTACCGTGACACAGAGGTAAATTAAAGGACAAATCACATCCCAACCAAGGTGTCTTGACAACCAAACAACGTAATCCGAACACGATTACCTAAATAATGACAAGCTAGCAGCACGGGTTATTCATAGAGAGATAAAGGATAGCTATCCTCAACGCGTGCTCACAGACCACACCAAACAGCACAATACAAAGCAGAAATTACAACAGCAAACCAGGTACAGATTAAGGACTAGGTCCATCCCACAGAAGCACAAAAGGAGAAATATCCTCAGGAAGGAAGTCCGACAGTACCACCGAAAACTCCACACGCCAACCGGTAGATAAGGAAAATTACACAACGTTACTAACGGTCCACATTTCAAAAGGATCCGAACAACTCACAACAACATTACCCAGTTACAACACAGGAGATACAACCATAATGCTGGCAGGAGTGCACCAACCGAACGCCCACAGGAAAAAATCGGAGACAGATATTCTACATAACCCCAAAACCAAAAGGTTAGGAAGATAAATTCAGCCCAAAAATCCATTACAGGAAAAATAATATAGAGGGTTCACGCATAGAAAACCACCTTTAGAACAGCCGCGAAGAGTGCCCAAAAGTAGGAGAGTCAGATCTCTCAATCATGAATGAATACAAACATCAGTATCCGGAACAGAAACACCTTTAAGACACGGAGTCCATGCAGAAGGCAAACAGGGAACTTATCCGACACCAAATGATCGAAACACACCACAATCAGAAATCGTACAATGCTAAAATGGCACAAATAGCAACCCAATCATGACTAAGCACCACACATCTTCAGACACACGCACACCATGAAAGGATGACAAAATGGTAAACACTCAGGCACCAGACACACTCCCTTACATTCCATCTCAGGCACACCATAGCTCAGCAATGATTAAGTCACAAGATGATCGAAGGGTTCAGCGGAAGGAATCCTATGCGGAGCTACAGAAGAAACAAGTCTTTGAAATTACATAAGCCTAGAGAAAACAGAGGGACAACAAAGCACAATTTAAGTTAGATGTCATCAGATTTCCCCAATGGAACTTCGGTAGCGCACCACATAAGCATAAGGCTATATAACGAGGATATCAATTCCAAGGTATTAATACCCCCATCACAAGACAATAAAGGAAAGACAATTTCTAACTACAAGGATCCACACCTAGAAACAGTAACATACAAGAAGTACTAAATTAGAGTCACCAACACGAGGCATAGAAGGACCAGATTGACTCGCTCGCCATCCCACAGTATGTGTGCTAAATTCACTAACAATACAGGTCAGTTACCAAAGGTGCATCCATCCAGCGGAAGATGCGGTACAATTTGCCAGATTAACCGGGTTTAATTTGAGAAACATGAACGCGCCTAATACGCCTTGCTACAGGGTCGCTTACTAAAATAGAAACGGGAGACAAGAACTCCAACACAGTGCACGGGCCTTGGTACCTAGGGGCAAGTTTTGCCGAAAACTTATTCACGGCCTTACTCATTGGGTAGCACTTAACATACACGAGATCACCAACATTGAATTTTGACGGTTTCCTACCTTTATTGTACTGCCTTTTGACCTTTTCGTATGACACAGCTAGATTCCTTTTTGCTTCGTTCCAGATCTTTTGAACATCATTAGGTCTAGATAGGTCTGGGAGAAGATCCTCAATACATAGCAGGTTAGACATAGGGGAGTACGGAGTATAGCCAAACATTAAAGACATAGGCGTCTTACCATGGGACTCATGAGTAGCGGAGTTGAAAGCATGGGCCAACCAATGCAGACAGGAGTCCCACTTGGACTGGTTGCCATGATGATACGCTATCAACGCAGATTTTAAGTTCCGATTCAACCTCTCTGCATAAGAAGGATTTGGATAGTATGGAATAGTGGTGACATGTGAAATGCCCAACTCAAACAGATACCTTTTGAAGGAGTTACTGGTGAAAGAACTAGCGTTGTCAGATACTAAGAACTTAGGTGGGCCAAAGGATGCAAAGATGGAATTTAGACAGGAGATAGAGGTACGTGAATTAGTGGACCTGGTGGGAAAGATCCAACAGAACCGGGAGAAGGCATCTATACAGACAAAAATGTGGGTGTTTCCCAAGGAAGATCGGGGGAGGGGTCCTACGAAATCTATGAACAGTCGTTCCATGGGGCGCGACGCTTGTGATGAAGACAATAATCCCACTCGGTTATTCAAATTAGGTTTGCTGATGGCGCAAGATTTACAAGATTTGACCATGTTCCTGATATCACTATCCATTTTCTTCCAAACAAAGAATTGCCTGATTTTCAAACGAGTTTTGAAATTTCCTAGATGACCGCCAAGGGGTGAACAGTGGTAATACTTGAAAATGACAGGTACCAGAACTTTAGGAACGACAATTTTGGAATTATGGTCCTTGCGACCCTTACAACAGAGAACACCCTTAGATAAGGAGTAAGGTTTCACTTCGATCCCGCTACTGATTGTATCAATGATCCTTTTCAGATCCGGATCAGTTTTTTGATGATCTCCAATTTCTTGATACAGCAATGGGGAGTCGGTGAGGATGGCACTAACTCCAACGGTATTGACAGCAAGCTTATCGACACATGGGTTGGCTTCCACACAAGGGTTACCTTCAAACATCCTGCTCAAGCCATCGGCAATGACGTTCTCAGACCCACGAATGTGGCGAACATTGAAATTAAAGGATGAGATCCGTAATGCCCATCTAGTTATTCTACCGGTCCTTTTGGGTCGGTTCAACACCCAAGAAAGAGCCTGATTATCGGTTTCCAGATCAAAGTTGACGTGTTCAATGAAAGATCGAAATTTCTCCAGAGCAAATAACACAGCTAGACACTCTAGTTCATAAATGGAGTACTTAGACTCCAGATCATTGAGGACCCTGGATACGTAGGCCACGGGCCTACGCCCATCTTCATGTTCTTGTAACAGAACGCCAGCAATAGCACGCCCGGAGGCATCAGTTTGGACAATGAAACGTTTCTCGAAATCAGGAATAGCTAACAAAGGTGCATTAATCAGTGCGACCTTCAATGAATTGAAAGCTTCCTCCTGGGCTTTACCCCAAGTAAATTTTACATTCTTTTTCCTAAGGTCGTTCAACGGGGCAGCCACTTCAGCAAAGTTAGGGATGAATTTTCTAAAGAAATTGACCATACCAATGAATCGAGCAACGCCCTTGACATCTTTGGGAGGTGGAAAATCCCTAATGGCTTGAGTTCTGGAATGATCTATGGAAACGCCTTCAGAAGAAACTACATGTCCCAAGAAAGACATGCTGGGTCTGGCGAAAGCTACCTTTGATAACTTCACTGTAAGGCCGGCTTTCCTTAACCGTAGCAATACTTCCCTAACGTGCACCATATGTTCCTCGAAGGTCTTCGAATAAATTAATAAATCGTCCAGGTAATTAAAGACATAGCTGAACTTAATGTCAGAGAGAATGGAATTTAACAACCTTGACAACACAGCTGCTCCACAGCTGAGCCCGAACGGGAGTCTGAGGAACTCATACAAGTTCCAGTCGGTGATGAAGGCAGTGAGGGGAATTGATCTCTTCGATAAGGGCACTTGGTAATAAGCCTGGTTCAAATCCAGGACAGTGAAAAATTTTGCACCTGAGAACCATCCAAAACAAGTATGAAGGTCGGGTAGGGGAATAGATTGGAGTACAATCTTACTATTTAGAGACCTATAGTCAATCACAGCACGATAACCACCAGAAGGTTTGGGTACCAAGAACACAGGGGACGCATACGGGGAAGTCGAAGGTCTGATCACTCCGTCTCTTTCCATTTGCTCAATGATTTTCTTTAATTCCAACATACGGGGTGGGGAAAGGCGATAAGGAGGGGATCGAACAGGCTGCAGGTCAGACAACTCAATGTCATACTCGAGTACGTTGGTCAAGCCTAACTTGCTAGTGAACACATCGGGAAATTCCCTGCAAAGATCACGAACTTGCCGTGCTTCGGCATCTCCTAAATGATTCAGATCAAGCCGATCGATGTCACTAGACTCATCTGACACAGGGTAACCCACACACAAAACTTTAGGCATTGTCAATGGAACGTTAATCAATTCAAATTTCAGGTCAGGAGAAAATTTAAAAAAGAAATTTCGACACTGAGGATCCAAAACGACACCAGCCCAAGATAGAAAATTGGTACCCAGAATAATGTTACATGATAAATTGGATGTCACCAAGCACTTGATCTTCCAAGTGAAATTCCCAATCCTTAACTTGACCTTCACAGTCCCCAAAATATTTAAAAACTGACAATTAGCCGAAACGCATCTTAGATTAGTGGGTTTTATTTCCGGAAGTTTACACGAGGATTTCTTTTGACAATACCAGGCATAATTCATCAAGCATACTGCGCTTCCAGTATCAAGAAGAGCATCTACTGGTTCATTGTTGACCTCGACAAATGTGCACGTGCCAGAGGAGGGGGCATGAACAGAAATACTATTGCACCTAGGGGGACACACCGGTTTCTTACGAGATTCAGGGTTTACAAACTTAGAATTGGCAGACTCTGCCCTTTCCCTTTCTAGTCATTGAGTACCATTTCTGTCTACCAAGGGGCAATTTCTTTTAACATGCTGTCTAGAGCCACAGGAATAGCAAGCGCCTGGACCACGCCTAACGTCAGGGCAGGAATTTCTTAGATGACTTCGGGACCCACAGTTGTAACATTTACGGGCATTCACTACTTTAGGTGTTGACGGAAGGACAGGACAATTGGTAGTAGTAGGGGGAGGGAAATTCACAGGTCTGGAGGCATCCCCATGTTTGACATCTTCAGCAAAGGAACAGGCCTCTTCCAATTCTTGAAAGGTAGTAGGGCAACGGGTTAAGGAAAGATAGGAGCGGTACGCAGGAGATATTCCTTTTAAAATTCTAGAGACCATTTCACTTTCTGGCACAGAAATTCTAAAAACCTTACAAAAGAATCGCAGATCCAGCACATAAGTTAGCAAGTTCTCATGCAGGAACTGGGTACGGAAACAGTGTTGGGGCACAAGACTTTGGAGAGCAAGAGAGGGAATAAATTTGGAAAGGACAAGTTCATGAAAGGTACCAATCGATAAATTTTTAGAGATAGCTTCAGAAATTTCTCTCTTTAGAATCCCTTCACAATGAGGGAAGAGGGCGCGGAAAATCCCCAAATCGTCAACTGAGTACACATTACCAGTCTCGGTCAACTCCACCAAAAACCGTAGGAACCGAATACACTCATCTATAGAATTTACAGAAAAGGACTTCACTCCCCGAAAAACTTCCTTTAAACAGTTAGGCGATGACGCCGAATTTAGCTTAGAGACTAAGGTTTCCAGTAAAGGAGCAGTCACACAACACGGACCTTGGGCATGGGTCGAGGACGCAATTTGGTGGGAAGAGACACTCTGGGTAGGTACAGAAGGGTTAAGTGCAGTCGCAATAGAACAATTCTCCATATCTCTGTTAATCAACAGCAAATCTAAATCAGAGGTGATGCCAGAAACCACCGTTAACAATCTAGCACATTCTGACACAAAAACAGAATCAGGCTTAATAGATAATATATCCTGAATTCGGCCCGAGTAGTGGTCAGCTCTGGCCCTCAGCCGGTTTACTTGGGCTTTGGACGGAGGCAATTCAATAAACTCTTCACGAATAATATTAATTTCGTTAAGATTGTCACAGATCAGGTTAAGGTACTCACCCACTCGACTCCTGTCAATAGAAAATACATTAATGGGGACCTGGGAGTTGGCTGATAGCAAGGCAGCGCACTCAGCAACAGTACGGGCAGGTTCAAGGCCACGAATGGATAACTCGTACTCCAATTCGGCACGACGCAGGAAGGAGGGGTTCGTAACGGCACGCGCCATGGTAGCAAATATGGAACAAAATAATCAAAAAATTACACAAGATCCTTGCACTCCCTTTTACAATAGTTATTGACAACAACACTTTTAGTTTTTTAATTTTTGATTTCCATCCGCCAACATTCGCCACAGCACTGCACCGAGCAAGGGTAGGAGGGGAGGAAAGTTAGGCTGAACAAGGCAGAAACAACAGAGATTAGGCAGCAGAGCAACAACAGTGGAACAACAAACAACCACGCTCTGCTACCACTCTAACCGGTCACCACCCTCTAGGACCCCGGGAATATCCCAGCGGTGATGAGGTTAATAACCTTACCCACCAGTTGAGGGAAAAGAAGGAGATAGGAAAAGAGAGAGAGAGAGAGAGAGAAAAAGAGAGAGAGAGAGAGAGAGAGAGAGAGAGACAGAGACACTGGTGTGAAGGTTGCTATTGTGTCCGCCCCAAGAGGGTAGTTTAAGCGAACACAAGAGAAAACAAGGGCGAAAAAGAAGCAACAAGTAACAGTACATCAAAAAAAATTCCAAGGATAAAACCGGCACCAGCCAACAACATGATACTAAAATTACCCAAAGGAAGAAAAAGAGACACTTACCCAAACCGTGGAGGAAAAGCGACTTAAGGTCCGTGGACAACCAAACCAAGAAAATAGTTGCAGCGCTGCACCAAATGTGGTAAATGAAAACCAACTTTTAAGTGATATGAAAGGAAACTTTAATAGACATTTAAATGAGAGGTAACATTTCAAGATAATATTAGGAGTGGACCTAGGTTCATTATTAATTCAGAAAATACTTTGAACCATATTGTTTAAAAGAATGTAAATACTTGACTAACAATAATTGGATTAACCTGCAAGAAATTAATATGATTAATAAATAAATACCCAATGAGGCAGCTTTAAATAAGAAAATGCAGACTTCATTTAACAAAATAAAGGAACTAAATCGTAAAAATCAACAGGGAAAAGAAAAAAAAAACAACAGTGACCTCCATACCGTCAAACAAGATAATTAAATATTGATTTAAATGTGATCGATCACGCGTTTAAGAAAAAAAAAAACAAATACCATGTTTAGTAAACAAACCCTAGTCCCATGACCTTTAGGCCGGTTGCCTTTTAACTTTACCACAATTCGTTCCAATTTCTACCAAGGGCAATTTCCAAGGGCACACGAAATTAAAGGAAGAAGTTACACATTTCGCCCAGCCAAAAAACGAGACGAAACGACCAAAGGTAGGCCGAAATAAATCACTTTATATGAAATAAATGCCAACGATACCAGGCAACAAAAATATATTCATCCCACAAGAACACATCAACCAACAACAATCGCGGAAAACAAAACCCACAACAATTACCCAAACACACGTTGCCATAGTAACGGACAAAACAAAGCACGGACTACAAAAGAGAAGTAAAACCAACGGTTTAAAATCAAAAATAAAACAGAGATCCCAGAAACAATGCAAAAAGAACAAAGGAGGAATAAAACCCAAAAGGCAAGGAACCCGAAGGAAAGCTAACCCCGCTACCTTGGAAACTGCGCCTTGGTTCACACCTTATTGTACAATCAAGTGCAAAAAAAACTTTTACAGAATTTTACGATAAACATACAATTTTTTTTTCACCGTGCGAACTGCATTCTAAAATGATTAATTGCCGAAACCGTTTCCTAAGGTTCACAGACGCACACGATATCCAGCACAATTTTCGAAGAGGAAGTCTTAATCCAAATATTATTATTATTATCATCGTTACAGTTATCTTGAAGTACGCCGAAACACATAAATCTTCTTGCTTCCCCAGAATTACTTTAATCCAAAACAGTTACATACCTTTGAGTCCAGAAAAATTGAGAAGTTCAAACCTTGGCCATTGTTATTGAAAACCGGCAACCACGAGGCCGTGAACTAAAGTTGTTCACCAAGGATCCTGGAGGATTATCGTAGCGAAAACATAATCCAATGAAACAGTAGGAGGCCAGCAACTAATAGAATATGGGATAATCCCTCTTAAGTTTGTTTCATGGGGGTTTCAGCACTACCACTCCCCGCATAGCGGAACACTCACATACACGTCTATCCATGGCGGCTACAGCACGCCGACTCCCCAGGAAGTAGTTGCTAGGGGTCAAGACTAGACTCGCCTCACCACTCGCTCACGCGCAGTAGGCGCAGACCAAAACTCCGTTCAACAGCGCGCGGCATATCATAACAAGGTAGATATTGGCGAAAGCCGATTGACATAGAATTTCCAAATGGCAACACACATGCCAGTTCGAAAAGGTTATGGGGGGGGGGTCACAAACTACATAATACTGTCTCAATGATGATGATGAATTACACATTCCAGGTTTTATACGGAGTTCGAATTGAATCAAAACAGGTATTGTAGTTTTTCCTTACAACCAATATTGAGTGCAGTTGTAACACGAATTTTTACTTTGACGTCTATGGATCTGCGTACTCTTGAGAAATCTACATACAAATGTCCAAAACGAATCACCATCAACCACGTCATAAGCCCTCAATCTATATGAGCACTGCTGAGAGATTTGCAGTTTTATCCAGGAGTCTAGTCATCTGCTCATTCTAGTCCATCCCAGCACCATACCCAATGCAGCAATACATCCGGACTTTTGCAAGGTCAAATAAACAAATCAGTCCTTTCAGGCTATCAAGTATGCACCTTACCACATCCCACACAACTGGCTGTTAAAAAATTCTTTACCGGGCGAGTTGGCCGTGCGCGTAGAGGCGCGCGGCTGTGAGCTTGCATCCGGGAGATAGTAGGTTCGAATCCCACTATCGGCAGCCCTGAAGATGGTTTTCCGTGGTTTCCCATTTTCACACCTCCGGGCGTGGCAGATAATCACGCTAACCACTACACCACAGAGGCGGATGTGTAATTAAATTCATAAAATATATTAATAGTCCGTTTAGAATTTGCATTTACTTTATAGATAGTAATTTCAACACTCTAAGGGAGGCTTATATGCTAGTAAATATATACAGCACCTTCGCATGTATCTTAAAAACAAATTTGTAAGGAGAACCATTGCAGACTAAGAACGTTTCCTAAACGACAATCAGCTGATCACATTGTTAAGAATGTTACATAGATTTTGGAATGGTAAAGGGTAGGAAAGCGCTAGTGACTTAAACAAAGTTCAGAGGTTCATATCAGCCTCGCTTTGTTAACAGCTTGGTAGATTATAGCTGAGGTGGTCGTAGTCGGTGGAATGACTGTGCCCGATGGAAGAGTTCGAGGAAAGAGAAGAGGTTGTTTTAGGTGGAAGCCAATGACATCATGTGAGTTCCTGTGGAAGAGTACTTGGGTCGTACTTAGAAAACATGCAGAACACAATAACGCTTTTGCACTGAAAATATTATGATGTTCCTCTGTTACAACTCACCCAGGGATAATGTATCAATTTCTGCCATCTTAGGAAGAGCAGATTTTGGAGGTCCCGACACCTCGGTGATGAGGAACTGAACGTGGTCACATTCCTCCTTGGTGCGATAAATCTCCACTTCCACCTCCGTTCCGTGCAGCTTACTCGCAACTGTCTGCAAAAGTATCACATCTTATCTTACGTTCACAACATAGCCTATTTTTCAGTTTATATCTTCCTTGCGATACCAAAACCCGTGTATGTAACAATGCACTTCCTGTCCATTATTTCTCTTAAGACTGGTCACACCTCCAGCCACATATGTTTACTATCCCCAAAACGTTTAATGACACTTCGTTTTACGGGGGTGAGTAGTAAGGAGGGAGCTACAGCGGTTCAGGTAATACTGCCAACCGAATGGAGTTGAAATCTGAATTGAATCGATAGTATGATCGATCGACATAAATTTTATAATCCGTCGTTTCCGTGTAGGAGTTCTACTGTAGGTTGTTCCTGTGGTGTACTTTGATTTTCCTCATTCATGTTCAAGCTTAGCCTATATTTTGAGTTTGCTGTGTGAATAACAACAGTATTTAAAGTGTTGCAATTATACGACGAGATGTCTCACAGCGATGCATAATCCATTATTTTTTTCTGTGTCAGAAGTTGCCAATTGGCTTCTCGAAGATAACCGAGGTCTACCGATTCAACACAAGGGAGCCGAAAGATCACTAAAAGTTTCACGGATAGTAGACAGTCCATCAGAAAAATTTTGTTGAGTTTATTTTCCTATGCGCGTGTATAGAGGGAAATGAACCTTACTGTAGGAATGCATCTATGCATTACATATTTACGCACATCTAGAGTATTATGTATTTAAGGTTCATTTTGATTAATACATGCGAATAGGTAAATAAACTCAACGAAAATTGTTCTGATGGACTGCACATCAACATGTGACTGGGAGACGTAATCAGGCTTAAGGGAAATAGTGGATATAAAGAGCATTGTAACATTTTTGGTTTTGGCACCTCAGCAAGGATATTCCCTTGATAATTCATAGCATAATTCCATATTTTATAAGTACAGTCTCTTTGGCTTACGTTTATATAATATTAACATGATATTTGGAAATTAGGGCTACTGATAATGATGAAAATAAGCAAGTATATTTCACACATGATATATCCCTTTGGCTTAGACAAAATGTGGGAACAAATATCGTTCGTGAATATTTTAATTCGCTTTCTCCTGAATAACACATGATTAAACCAATTTTTCCGTCTGTTTAATGGTTTAAGGAGCTGTGTCTGATACTATATTACAACAAAAACCATAGGATTTCAACAGCTACATCTTCATTTGCGGAGTCATCCGAAAATTTATGTAAAGTGACGCGACAAAATGTCTTACGAAAGTGTAAAGAAAGCAGCCAGTGATGTAAGGTACGGATGGATGGTCAGACATTGTTGCCTAGCAACTGCGCAGGCTAATGTCCGGTTTCTAGAATGGTGAGATATCTTTTCGATAGCTATTGCTTTGTTACAGCTGTCGACTCGATAAATCCTCGCTGCGTTGCAGAGCGGAGTAGCAGGTAATTTTGTCGAACTGTCAACTGTCAACTATTGACTAGTTGAATACACATTAGATGCCACCCTTCGCACTGCTTTGTTTTTGTGCATTAGATAGATGTGCTCGCCTAGGTTGTCAGACGCATGCGCACAAGTAATGCATCGCATTTAAGCTTTCTGTGCAACTCCTATTATGTCCTCTGCCATGCAGCGAAAAATTGATATTCGACTGGTTCTTGTAGACGTGGGTGTCAGTTTCGTAGTGTTTAAGGACTGTCAGAAGAATTTGACATTGTTTGAGGATTTCTTAAGAAATATGCATACTTGTAGCACATGTCACGCGCGATCCAGTTTGCACTGAGCCATACATGTATACCGTATTTCTTCCCTGTTATTCCAAAATATGAACTTTGTTTGATCTCAGTAAAACGATATATCGGGTAATTAACAAAATTATATAACCTGTTAGTTCCTTGTAATGTAATGTAATACTGTTAGTTAAAAACAAAAGTATAAGCTCACTGCCAATGCAAGTAGGACTACAGTAGGCCTACTATGATAAATGTGTACTTATCTGTTATACTCAGTTATTGGTACCAGTGCTTTTGTGGGCACGAATGCAGTCACACATACAAAAATGATAAGACTCGGTAGTACTGAGTCTTAATGTGTATCGTAATTAATATTTGATCAATAGGGAGAATGGAAAATTATTTGTCACAGGACGCAAATTGTCGCCGGTAACCTTTACCGAACCTATGACAGTATATTTGTTTAGCCTATAACCTTTACAGCTGGCCCCGTGGTGTAGGGGTAGCGTGCTTGTCTCTTACCCGGAGGCCCCGGGTTCGATTCCCGGCCAGGTCAGGGATTTTTACCTGGACCTGAGGGCTGGTTCGAGTTCCACTCAGCCTACGTGATTAGAATTGAGGAGCTATCTGACGATGAGATAGCGGCCCCGGTCTAGAAAGCCAATAATAATGGCCGAGAGGATTCGTCGTGCTGACCACACGACACCTCGTAATCTGCAGGCCTTCGGGCTGAGCAGCGGTCGCTTGGCAGGCCAAGGCCCTTCAAGGGCTGTAGTGCCATGGGGTTTGGTTTTTTTTATAACCTTTACAGAACCTATGACAGTATATTTGTTTAGCCTATAACCTTCCAATGACTGTGGATTAAAGTTAGGTAGAACTTTGGAAGTTCATAATAACGTAAAATTAATGACATCATATGTCCAGTCGTCAGAGTTCAAGTACGTCAATAAATAAAATAACTCGCTCGGATGAATAAATAACAGAAAACGAATTGAAATTACCGGTGATTTCAAGCTTAGAACCCCGTGATATTTTATTAAGTGACGGTCGGTGACAAAATGTCATAGTACGACGAGATTGAATAAATATTGTATTTTCTTCAGCAGAAGATAAACAGATATCAATAGATAGCATGGAGCCTTAATGACGAAAATGTGTAGCGGAGGCCATGGAATGTGTTGAATCAAACGGGCCAAACTCATTTCATATACGGTGGTCATATATTGTCTATCTATTATGATACAATACGAGAATCGAGACCCATGTTGAGATAGTTCGATTGGTACGTCGAGTTATGAAGGCGATGAACTGTCAAACATGTTCCTTGCCAAGATCAACAATTTCAAGAGGGTCATGTATCAAAAAGGTTATACGGTAAATGTAAAAGTGTAAATATTACATGCCACAGCATTCGGGAGATGATTAAATGCAAACCAACTTTTATTATTGTGTCGTAGAAGTGGATTTTATTTGAGGAAACAATAGGGACAATAAAATTTCTTGTAAAAGGTCATAAGATGTATCGCACACGACTAGAAAGAAGCAAGATTAAAGTCAATCATATCTGTAAAAGGAATATTATATGAACATCATCAATTATTAATTGTAAAAGGGAAAGGAAATATCTATTCTCTTAAGATAAGGCAAGTGTTAACTCAGTATACTTAAAATGCCATTTATGCATATGACACTGTATTAATTGTTTATTAAAAGTTTCACGTATTACGATGACACCATATATGAAGATAATTGATTCCATGACGCCAAATTATCAGATAATGATGCACTAAAATAATAAGCGGTCCCAAAGGGCCGGAAAATGTTGAGATGGATGCCAAATGATAAAAGCTAAAATCCGAGAGATGGGAGACGTCAACTTCCTGAAGCCACCAGTTCGATAAGTATCCAAAAATAAATGTCCTTCATCTATTCTGCTATGTAGATGCTTAAAGTAGTGTAGAATTAATTTTCTTGGTGTCAAAATGTGACATGTAAAGGCTAAAACAACTTGATTGATACCGTATGATCGTCGATTATTATTCCGTAATGGTCAGTAAATGTTGTGCTTTCGTCATGAATAATCCTGAAAAAATTATAATTTTTCTTCTATTGCACATTTAATTTCAAGCGGTTAATGATAGATATTATGCAGGAGATTTTTAGTCATGTTTGCTGCATTTTGTTAAGATAACGTCATCATAAGTGAATTTCGGTGTGTGATTTATTATGTAGATATGTTTTATTTGAAATTGACCATAAGATAATTGGTATGTGCGTAAAGTTAGAGTCATCCAACATTAGATTTTCACGTCATATGTGTAATTTTCGCAAATAAGATGAGAATATTATCACATTGATATGGATTTTGAATATGCATGGATAAGGTAGCCTTCGAGAATAACGTGCTTGAGTATTAGGAACATGAATTTTTTCGAATGCTTTCGAATTTTTTTCGAATTAGGCGATGAATTGAAAGATATCGGAATACTGAAAGACACGCTTTTTTAAAATAAAATTTCTTTAATTTCATTTTAGCAACCAAAGAACAATTTGAGTGATTAATGACAGAATTACGCCTTGAACATCTTGAATGTTGCATTTTTTTGTTATTTAGTTGGAATTTTAAAATCGATAACGAAGCCAACATGTTTTATTTTTATTTGTGAATGGAATTTAATGTGGTGACATGTGATGACCAAGAAAAATTTAGGGACCTTGAACAGTTATATTCAGTCATGATAGTTAATGTTAGACATCCATTTATGTTGCTTTCCGTTAAGTTGTAACTATGTTTCCATGATGTATTATTCATTAAACGGAACATCCTTCCAAGAAAATAGTTATTCTTCGATTTCTCATTAGTAGGTTAAGCTTAGACCATAGTATAGTATAGTTTTAAGTCATTATTGGATTTCGAAATATCCCGTGACCAAACTCTACCAACTTGCAGGTCCCTTGAGTGGAGTTCCTTGCATCTCTGCATGACACCAACCGAGACATAACATCAAGTTTGAAACCTAAATCAGAATACGTGAAAGGTCACAAGCCTCAATCTGTCTTTGAATTCATTTTCACTATACTTCATTTTAACATGAGGCTGTCGATGATATAATCGTAGTCGTTATAAAATGTTGACCATTTCTACAATTGCTTCGGCGGAAGAAGATGAGAAAGCCACAGAAAATTTTAACAAGCACAATGCTAGCTGCTGATACTGAAGTACTGAGCACGCGCCCACCAAGTTACAAATATATATCTCCTGCTCGGGGCCCTCAAAGTTAGCAAGCGATTTGTCGAACCAATAAATGTATCTTACGTTCATACAATGCCAAAGCAAAAAAATAACCATTCGATACCGGCGTAGGTTCGATATCTCACGTACCAGAAACTGGGCATATGTCTTTTGGCTGGTTGTCATCTGAATTTAGCGGCCTTTGATGGATGACCAGGAACGGAAGACATATTTATAATCATTTGATTTTCGCCAAGTGAAAAGTTTCTTTTATCTTTGAACTCCCACATTTCTGTTAACTTCATTTTTGTTACCTGTCTTCTTAATTTGTCTCTCTTCATTGTAGTGTATATTCTAATTCTTTTTTCCTGCCATTCATTGTTATTTTAATTTTTGCTTCTTACGAGCTACTTCTCCCCCTTTCTTCTTTAATCAATCTGAAAATCTTGTCACTTGCTCTCTCATTAACGCACTGCCGATTCCACATCACATATCCTAGTTAGGCAGCTGGTGAAAAATTAGTAGTTAGCAAAATATACTTCATTACTTAGGAGGAAAAAGTAAACTTAAATTTGAAGGCTATGCCCTCGAATACACTTACTTTCACGATTCCAATTACAATATGTTCAAGTCCTGGCCTGTCCGAATAATAGTGGAGAATTAACTTCCCATCTTCTGGTCTCTCTGTGCAGCGAAAGGAAGGCGCTTTCATTCCTGGGTAAATGGTGCCTAAGTGGTCGTGTAATGCGTCAAGATTCTGAAACAAACATGAATAAATGCATACTTACAGTATAGGCCTACTGAAATTGAAAACAATTTTCCAATAGTAACTATTAAGGAAATATCATGGATCACAGAGGTGTAAGAAGCTGCTAGGGTGAATGGGTAGGCGAGGAATTAACTAGAGCATAACTTAAGACAATAAACTTTGAAATTTTACTTCTTTAGTTTTTGAGTTTAAAACTGGGCAGATAGAAAATTTAGAACAAATAACAGTTAAATAGAATAACTGTGAGCTTGTCAGCTCCACCAACAATGACTTAGATTCCAAAAAGTACAGGTACAACTTGAGAGAATTACAAATAGTAATTTTCACAGAAAAGAACAGGATTGTTCTTGACAGGTACAACATTTCCGAGATCACTATTTGCTCACATCCTCCACACTACAGGGAGTCTGGGCTCCGACTATATCATAGTCCAGCCTCACAGAGGCATCAGTATTTAATAGCGCACTTACAACCTGTAGGTTGTTCTTAATTAAAGTAGATACACGTCGTTGCCCTGAAGTGAGCTTATTTATCGCTCAACATTTCCTTACACACTGGTCCGTAAACAATTACCGAATAAACAGGGGCAGTGAGTGTCCATACTAAATGGCCTTAATGTAAAAAGAAAGGTTTAACATGATTGGCTAGGAGGTGAAACACTTGGACTCCTTAGAGAATACTTTAAAACCCTAAGTCGGCATATGGTACAAAGATACAGAGGCTAAACCTTATTCTACGCCGGGGTGACTAAATAAGAAACATTTAATTCCTAAAGAGAGTTAAGAATATTAAATGTTTAGAATCTTTAGTCACCCCATACCAAGTCGAATGGGAATCAACAGAGGGTAATCACTCTTTGTTCCCTTATATTACATATTTCCCAATAGGGAATCGAGCAATGTCCTCAGACCGGCCAAACATCCTACATTTGAACCACCAGGTTTAGAAATTTACATAACATAAAAAGAGGTTTGGAACCTTCCCCTCAAGTTATCCAGGCTTGCATGAGGGGTAGTTATTAAAAACATGATTCATGATCCCTGTGGAACACTTCATCAAAATTCACCGTGTATGGTGGATGGTAAATGTTCGAAGCGTTATCCACAGACATTAGTACCAGAAACAATTACCGGAAATGAAGGTTATCCAATGTATCGTCGCCGGTCGACTGCAGACAAAGGAAGATCAACAATAGTTAAAGTGAATCAACAATGCATTGAAATAGATAATCGTTGGATTGTTCCATATTAACCGATCGGTGAAAACATTACTGAACAACGTGATCGAAGCAACCATTCTAACGGGGAAGTATAAAGGAGAAGACGTTTTGATACCACGCATTCCTATGATTCCGACTGACATACCATTTGAATTTAAACGACTGCAGTTTCCAGTGCGGCTAGCTTTTGCTATGACTATAAATAAATCCCAGGGGCAGTCATTGAGTGTTTGCGGCATTAATCTTGAAAACCCGTGTTTCTCGCATGGCCAATTGTACGTTGCCTGTTCCCGTGTTGGAAAACCATCAACTTTGTTTGTTTACGCGCCAGGTAATCAAACAAAACGTATCGTGTACCTTAAAGCTTTACAATGAAAAATATCTTCATTGTGTTGATTGGACTTAGTGTTTCCTATGATAGTTATTTCCTACGAAGAAAGAGGAGTAAGGTTTGTCACATTATTTTCACGCCATCAACTTATCAAATTACTTGATTTGCAACGGGGTATAATTACGGCTCTGTGAGGGATTTGAAGACCTGCTGAACAGTTCCCATCTACGTTACAGTAAATCAGGGTTATTTCTTGGTAGTGATATGCTGTGACCTATTTGAGCATTTCCTTATTCACAATGAAGATATTAATATTGCACGTAATGTAAACACGTTTTTCCAGTAGTTTCTTACTAGCTTTTGGTAGCAGCAGAAAATTAACTCATTTGATGTTGATGATGTAGTTATTTGCATTATTCTGATTTTTGCGTGCAGTACAGACTGAATATGAGTTCGTTCCATTGTAATTTATTTTAGACAGAACGTCGTCTGTCGGGTCAGCTAGTAATAATAATAATCATAATTCTGCGGGGCTATTGTTAATTTAGTACAGCCCTTGAAATTCAGGCCCCCCTGCCGCCCGACGAGGGTGAGTGGCATCTGCCTTGTATGTGGGAACTGCGTGTTTTATTGGTGAAAGATAGTTTTGTGTGCGGTGTGATTAAATTTATAATAACAGATTAATTGAATCTTCGCAAGTGTTATCGCTGTTAGCAGAAGAGTTATAAAAGTTATTCCGCGCTCCATAATATTCAACACATATTTACATTAAAATAGGCGTTTTTACTAATGCAGAGCTTTCTAAAGTTAACCCAATTAAGTAACAATGCAGAATATCGGTATTCAAAAATAATGTACAAAGCTTGCAGAGGAGTAGTTTGTATGACTTTAAGCTGTAAAATAACATAGGATAGTCGCTCCTGTGCCAAAACCGCGAATGTGACAAGGTACTTCCTATCCATTATTTCCCTTTAAGACTGCTCACGCCTCCCAGCCACATAACGAGATGTAATCCATCAGAATAAATTTCCTTGAGTTCAATATCCTATGCTAATATGTAATGGAAAATTAACTTCATTTTCCTTTACAAGCAATCACAGGAAAATGAACACAACAAACATTGTTCTGATGGACTGCATATCCATGTGTGGCGGGGAGGCGCGACCAGTCTTCAGGAGAATAATGGACAGGAAGAGTATTGTGACGTACGAGGTATTGCTTGCGCAGAGAATGCGTTTCAAATACGGGTCAATTTGTGGTCGGACAGAGTGGGAGAACCCGAGTCTCGGTATGTTATATAAGACGATGAATAACTACCTAACCAACTAACTACATAAATAAATAAAACAATAAATATGGCGATCATTACGAAGGATGGATATAAACTAACTTTTTGGTACCTATATACAGTAATTTCTGACTTTTGCTATACATCTATTCTGCTGGTCGAATTTATTTGGTGAAGTAATTACTCGCGTGTATGCACATTGGTCCTTATCAAATTTCAGTTATGATTTCTTCCCTAGTTATAGTAAGTGTGTGGCTCCAGATACCACATACAACCATTTTAATTCGAAGCCAATTAGGCTGTCTGCCTTCGACTTTCAGCGACTTTACGTTTTACTCAGCTATATCGCAGGGAAACGGGTCTGTACTGAGTTTTGTCGGGTAAATTCTGTCCACCCCTCAAAAATCCAATGACCTCTGTCTGATTTGAACCAATGATCCTTTCTTCTACTGGTCCTCAGGGAGTTATGTCGTTAATCAATTTTAAGAAATCAGGATCACGAAATTATGAAACTGCGTAGTTGACAGCCCCGTGGTGTAGGGGTAGCGTGCCTGCCTCTCACCCGGAGGCCCCGGGTTCGATTCCAGGCCAGGTCAGGGATTTTTACCTGGACCTGAGGGCTGGTTCGAGGTCCACTCAGCCTACGTCATTAGAACTGAGGAGCTATCTGACGGTGAGATAGCGGCCCCAGTATAGGAAGCCAAGAATAACGGCCGAGAGGATTCGTCGTGCTGACCACACGACACCTCGTAATCTGCAGGCCTTCGGGCTGAGCAGCCGTCGCTTGGTAGGCCAAGGCCCTTCAAGGGCTGTAGTGCCATGGGGTTTGGTTTTGGTAGTTGACACGCGTACTATTCGAGGTTTACGGTCTATAATTAATTTGTGTGTGCATGTTTCAAATTTGATGAATAACAAGTGGTGTATCGATCGTAGTACTTGATGCTGTCGGCACAAGATAATAAGAGGAAGATAGGAGAGAGTGGTGTGAGGCCACGTGAATGGAAAGCTGAGCAGTATCAGCTGACGGGAGGAAGAACACCGATTACAAACCTTTTGTGTACACACACACATTCCATACACACATACATAATACGTGCATACAGGTAAGTAGACATATAAATAACTCCATCCGCTGATCACCATAGGAAATTATGAGCCAAATATTATTTGGTCAAAATAAAATAAAAAATAAGAATGACAAGGAGAAGAAGAAGAGGAATGTCCAACTCATTGGCTGAATGGTCGGCTCAGAGGGTCCCGAGTTCGATTCCTGGCCGGGTCGGGGATTTTAATCGCGTCTGATTAGTTCTTCTGGCCCGGAGACTGGGTGTATGTGTTTGTCTCAACACTTTCCTCTTCATATTCAGACAACACACTACACTACCAACGACCACAAAAACACTCAATAGTAATTAGATCCCTCCGCATAGGGTTTGTGTCAAGAAGGTAATCCAACCGTAAAACAGGGACAAATCCACATTCGCGACACAGTTCACAACCGCGACTTCACAGATGTGGGAAAAGCGGTGAAGGAAAACACCCAGAAAAAAATTGCGCTGCTTCCCTTCGGAACATTTTTCAGTTCTCGTATCAAGTAATCCTGGTGAGGGTTCCATACATTGGTACCATACGTTGAAAAATGGGGTCTTACCGTTGCTTTATATGCTTTCTCCTTTATATTTACTACAAACTATAAATACGGTCATAGACATTTAAAGAGATATTTAACCTTTATTTACAGCTTTGAAAATTGGATTACTCCAATGAAGCTCCTTCCTTATGTATTAACATCTAAGTACCGTACATTTAAAGAACACGCCAACATAGTAATTAAAATTGAGAGGAATTTTCCTCTTAATGAAACTTACTACTTCACATGTTCATTATCAATTGCTGGTAGAACACCTTGTTTACAAGACACCACTGTAATGCATACCCTAGAGTGGTGTGAAATCATTCTATGAACTTCTAGGAAATTGTGGTGAGTTACCGCGCAGTAAATAACACGACCCTGTTTATCTTTTATCAACGTATATTCAGAAATCAAGTAAGTTAGTTACAATTTTAAAACTATGCAAAATTGAATGATGACATGAAATAAAGGAAGCATTAAAAAGCGAACTTCAGTGTGAACTGTGCCCTTTGGCGGCGTCGGCCGGGAATCATTCATGGAATCACTGGCAGATTTGGATCGCTCTGCGGATATTTGCCATAGATCTATGAAAGGCCTGACTTGCATTATTTCACAATGTAGTCATCGTCAGAGTTGATAACATGGTCAAAACAGACGTTAAAATATACGGCATGCCTTGTGCACGTTCATCAGTAGACGGCTCACATCTGATTGTCTTAAATCGATAATTGTTTCCATCGATATCCATGTTATGTTTTCTTCCCCTCGAAGTACGATGCATTCATCTTGAATTAAACTGACCGTTAGACTTCTGAATGTTAGTAGCGAATGCCTCACAATGTGCATTTAATAACTCTCATATAACTACTGGCAAAACAAATAGGCCTACCTGTAGGAAGTCTCTTGGTGTCGCTCCTAGCACTTGGAGTATTTTGTCGTAGCCGGAGTCTTGACAAAATTCGAAGAACGTTTTCCCGAACAGCTCTAAGATGGAGTCTGCCGGAATCTCTGGAAGCAGAATTATTTCCAATTGTTAAAATATAACTATAGATATAAATGCCCTGTATAAAATAATTAATAACAATATTAATTACTCAAATATCGTCCCTTAAGAAACAATACCGCGTATCTAACAATGCTGTTCCTGTCCAATATTTTCCTTAAGTCTGGTCACGTCTCCGCGCCACATATTGAAAAGCAGACCATCAGAACAATTTTCGTTGAGTTCATTTTCCTATGTGGCTTGGTGTAAGGAAAACTGAACCTTAAATGCATCATACTCTAGGATGGGGTTACGTCATGTAAACATACATTCCTACAGTACGGTACAGCAAGGCTGATTTTCCTTTACACACGCGCACAGGAAACTGAACTCAACGAAAATTGCTCCAATGGACTGCATATCCATATGTGGCTGAGAGGCGTGACTAGTCTTAAGGAATGTAGTGGATAGGAAGAGCATTGTCAGACACACGGTGTTGTTTCTTAGGAAACGATATATTACTGCTAAACCTTCTCTCTACACCACATAATTTAAATCGAGCTACAAATATGTCCTTTATTTGAAAGGCTAAATCTGAAATTAATAATTAATAGACCCATGATAGCAGTATTCATTCGTACATGGATACATTTAGTATGACAGAAGAAAATTTTTCTTCTTAATGTAATTCTTTACTTCTCAATATAAATTAATAGTGGTGAATAAATTAAAATTACTCTGGCGTTAAGTTTGTAAATCATAGTTTTAAACATCTCAAGTGAAATATTGCCTTTTAATTTTCCTATCAAAATCCTTACATATAACTTCTTACTAGTTAACAGCTAAGCAGCTTGAATTGTGATATGGCCTTAGAGTTATGTTTCCCGTTGTTTTTAACCTTATGTTGTGTTCCTGATAATCTGAGTACTTTAAAAATAGGTTTGTTTATTACTAACATATACAGTATGTAACAATTGTAACTGGCCAATTACCTGATATAATCACAAAAAATAAATACTGTAACTAAGTTGTACGAGGTGATAGTATTAATGGGGTAGCTTACAATAGTAACCGTTATGTCCGACTCGTTCGCTGAATGGTCAGCGTACTGGCCTTCGATTCAGTGGGTCACGGGCTCGATACCCGGCCTAGTCGGGGATTTTAATCGTTTTGATTAATTCGTCTGGCTCGGGGACTGGGTGTATTTGTTTGTCCCAATACTCTCCTCATCATATCGTCGCTCGACCGGTAAAAGGTTGTATTCCACAAAGCTCTTCCTATCAATTATTCTCCTTAAGACTGGTCACGCCTCCCAGCCACGTATGGATATGCAGTCCATCAGAACCAATTTTGTTGTGTTCATTTTCCTATGCCCATGTGTAAAGGAAAATGAACCTTACAGTACCGTACTGTAGGAATGTACGTTTGCATTACGTATTTACGCACTCCTAGTGTACAATGCATGTAAGGTTCATTTTCGTTTAATCGTCGACATAGGAAAACGAACACAACGGACATTGTTCTGATGGACTGCGTATCCATATGTGGCTGGGAGGCGTGACCAGTCTTAAGGAGAATAATGGATAGGAAGAGTATTGTGGGATACAACGTTTTACCGGTGAAGCGACGATATTCAGACAATATACCACACACCACACCAACAACCACCTCAGAAACACGCAATAGTGATCACGTGATTACATCCCTCCATATTGGGTTGCGTCAGGAAGGGCATCCGTCCGTAAAACAGGGCCAAATCCAGATGTGCTACGCAGTTCGCACCCGCGACTCCACATGTGTGGGGAAAAGCGGTAGCAGAATAATAATAATAATAATAATAATAATAATAATAATAATAATCATAATAATAATAATAATAATAATAATAATAATAATAATAAGAAGAAGAACCGTTATACCTGTAACGAGTGTGAATAACCGAGTATCTGGAAATGCTCCTTCTAACAATTATTTCCCGTAAAACTTGTCACGCCTCTCGGTCACGTATGGATATGGAGTCCATCAGAATAACAGTCCTTGTATTCATTTTCATACTCGTATGTAGTTGTATATGTAAAGGAAAATGAACTTTACATGCTGGAGTGAGTAAATTCGTCATTCGGATACATAACATTGAGGATGTATCCGTGATGATGTTACAATTTTTCAGGGATGATGGAGTTCGGCAAATGGATCAATTTGAGATAAGGGACCATATTACCCAACGATCGAGTCAAATCATTCTAAGTCCGTTTACCTGCACAAGTTTCACAAGCTGCTCCATGTACATCAAATGTTCGAAATGAGTTCCCTTGTATCAATGCAGGTATGGCATCGTCGCACAAGGTTATGTCGTACCCGTTCGAAGATCCCCGATGTCGTTTGAACTGTTAACAACGGATGGACGATAAACAACTTGGATTACTAATAACTTCCGACTCGAACGTTTCCGGACTACGGTTCCTAATCTCAAATTGATCCATTTGCCGTCCGCTAATGTGGCGGACAAAAATTCCTGTCGGAGACTCTATGCTTAAGGGAAACGGTAAGTTATCAGCTGAAGTGCGGGTACTGAAGAACTTGAAGCTGGTTATTCCCCCCCCCCCCGTTTTGTTTTGCTATTTCGACTCATTTCATACCACCAGGTTGATTGGTCCGGGGGATTGGCAAGTTCGATCTTGGCCCAGTCCGATGGTTCAAATAACGTCAGCCTCGTGTCCGGCATGTAAAAGAACTCCCGTGAGCCGAAACTCCGCATCCTCGGCGTCTCCGTTAATCATAAAAGTATTTAGTAGGACGCAAAGCTGTGAATAATTTGAATTTCTTCCCAGGTTTCTTGAATTTCGAATTATGAGGAGCTGACTGCACTGCCTGATGTTATTAAACGATAGCATTCCTTTTGAACATCTGCATTTCTGGCTGTCGCACAGGTGGATGTTTCAATACCAACTGTTTACCTACCTACCTTTCTCTTAAAAATTTTCAGAACTTCCAACGGAGAAGTTGGAACTTAATTGAAAATTTCCCTGGAAAATATATTGCAACTCCTTAATCATCGTCTTATAAATGATTATTTTTCTAATTCGTCCTTTTGAATTCCAACTTTATATTCACATTTTGATATTTCCCCTCCTCTAAAAGTTTATCTGAAGTTTATTCGTTTACTAACGTCAATCCACGCCCTCACTTTACTAACAGCTCGGAACATACCACGTAGTCGAGCAGCTCGTCCCTTTACTCCCAAGTCTTCCCAGCCCAAAGTTTGCCCAATTTTCGTAACACTATTCTTTTGTCGGAAATCACACAGAACAAATCGCAATGATTTCCTTCGGTTCTTTTCCATTTCTCGTATCAAGTAATTCTGGTGAGGGGCCATACTCTAATTGGAGCCATACTCTAATTGGGGTTTTACAAGAGATACGTACACGCTCTCTTTTACCCATAAATATTATCATCACCCTGTGAAGATATCCGTAACCTTTATAAACAGCATCGTTAGTGTAATTACCACAATGAAGATACTTCCTTGTATTTACACCTTGGTACAACACTTACATTGGAATGTTCACACCATCAGCACAAATTACTTTTACTCATGTTAAAACTTACAGCCTGTCTTTTGATATATTCATACCTTTATTTGCTGTCTATCTTACAACATTATCGAGGGTTTTTTGTAGTCGATTACTTCATCTGAGGTTCATTGAATTTCGAGTTATCGAAAGTCGACTCTTCTGTCCTTGGTTATTAAACACGTACATCACCTTTGATAATACTATTGTCGTCTTTTGTTTGCGGAGTACATACATTAATTCATATATATATTGTAACCTTTCCAAGGCATCAGTACATGAACCAGTTACCATTGTTCATAAATATGACGTTAGAATGGAGTACCATCGGTGAGCTTCGAACTCAGCCCGGTTTGTCGAAGCCTCACCCTCCCCTACTGGAATAGTTCGCTAGCCGAGTCGGTATCGCATTTTCGGGTCTGTGGACTGTCCGATGGGGCGGTAAGTCCTTTAGTAATAGTCTCTATAGTAGGGGGAAAAGTTAATTATGAGAGGAATACCATTTCATTACTAATGAGAAGAGAGACAATATCTTGTATAATAAATTTTTACTTATACTAGTGAAACACATTATTTACATGGGTATGCCATACAAACACCTTACATATATTAACTTGGGTGATCTTAACGTTTAAATGTTCGGTAGTCCTTTCTACACTTCATTATACGTTTAAATATTCAAAATTAAGAAGGCGCTCCCTCTCGAACTATTACACTACCGGTACCTCAGACTTAGAGAGGCGTTTTCTCTCTAATTATTTCACTTTACACTTACACTAATCACTTTACACACACATCTATTCAACATAGGCATACCCAGCTGTAATTCTGTTTGTTTGTCGAAAATTAATATATTCAACTTGCATCAAATTATGATATGAGTTTGCTAGTATCGTATGAACTGAAATAGGCAATTTACACTCCCAATCCCTTGAAAGTCGCGTTACAACAGTACTTTAAGTTATACGTTGCCAAATATGCAGTATGACAAACACGCCCATTTCATTAGGATTTTTATCAACACATATATCAGGACATTATTTACACAACGATGTTACCTATGGACAAGCATTTAGCGACTTCTATACCAGACATCATAAACAAAGTATTATAGCACTCCCTGCAACAAATGGACAAGAATATATACACTTCACATACACATAATGGGCCGCAGGTGGTCTTATTTCACCTGCCGCTTGTGACAGGAGGCTTTACTGTCTCCTGCGATGAACTCAGGACCTTCTGAGACGGGGTATATCTGACCTGGAATTCCCTATACGCTGTGGATAATTAAAGAAATAAATTGGAGGGATCCTTCATTTAATGCTCATTTGGAATCTCTGCGACGTTGGCTCTATTTAAATTAGCACACATAATCTTTGTATCGAGAGGAAAAGGAACTCGCCACTTGTATCTGTTCTATTTCACTGAAGAAACGCCTTCACTCCCCCGTTTAAAGGGGCTCATAAAACTCCCGCTGGGAGCTACCCGTGCCACACTTTCAAAGAGCAGTCCACTAGCCTTCTCGGGCAATGACTTCACGGCAAATAATCTATTCACTTCTTTCAATACTGGCCATAAATGGCATCACACAAATCACGGCCCTATATCCGGCCTAATCAACATATTCACATCGCGATATGCACCTCGCGTGTCTTAATGACAGATTCCAAGGGAACTTCACATTTCATTTCGCAATATATATTATGGCTACAGCCTGTTCAGCCATTTCATTTCCTCTCGGTACATCGACCACGATGCAGATCTAACGATGATCTCCTGCCATCAGGGTCCAAGTTAATTTGCACATTCGCGAACTAATTAGCGATGTAAGATATATACCCCAATCTCATGCTCCATTCGTTGTTCCAGCAGTTTTAATTTCTAGTAAGGAGGATTTCCTAAGAGCTTGTGAAGTACAAAAAAAAAAACCAGTTACTGAGATATCTCTGAGGACTCCTATTGGCTGTAAAAAGATGATAACTGGAGTCGCTTACGTAGAATATTCAGGCCCTTTTACTTGACGGTACTTCACACTTAATTAATCTGAGGTCCTTAAATTTACGTCATGCATTATCAAACCCTTGTAAAAAAAATGGAAGTATGGTCGTTCCCAAACCATGAAGAAAGTATTCCATAAAAGACCCAAATAAAAATGAAATTATAATTATTATCCCTCTGAAATGGCGTGCTTGCAGTCTACGTTATATCTAAGTGAAAAATTTACATATTTACAATGGGACACGACCTTCAAAGATATAAATACTTGGAAATGTACTCAGCCTTCTGGATACCACGTTCACAGCTTTACAGGGAGGCACTCCATGGATTTTAGACTGCTTGCATCACGTCATCGGTGATGTGAAGACCCATGATGACTTCCTGGCAGGTCACGAACATGACGGCTTGATCTGGTATGACGTTCTCGACGTTCTCTGCTACACCAGGCGAAGACAGCTAGGCGTCTGGTTCTCTCTAATATGCAGGCAAAATTCTGGCATTCAGATGGGCGTCGGCGTTCACTCCGGCGTTCACGTAGACATGTAAATGAGGGGAAATTATCTCAAGTGAATACGTTAGTTTATCACACACCACAATTTGAACATATGGTTGGATTTGCTCAATAGCACGAGCATTCCAACCTAATGTCGGTAATGTCCCAGAAGCCCGACATTAATCCCTTCTCATTTATCTATTCTTCTCGTAGGCAGCGATTATAGGCCCAGAAATTTCACTAGTTTCCCTAGAAACGACAGTGGTTAGGCCACTAATGTATTAGCATTCTCATATTCATGACACTAGTTCAGGCCTGTTCTAATGCACTTAGCCGTAAGTCGAGCTCTCAACTGTACTGCGGGTTATTTTAACGTGGCGCTGTCCTCAATTAGGTCTAACTGAGCTGTTCACTGACTTTCTTGGTAATTCATATTGATATCAAGCACGTACGCTCCACCCACTTCGCTAAGTACGTCACTATATATGTTAACTGAGCCGTATTAACTTAGACACATAGGAGGCTTGATGTACGACCTTTTCTACACACGGGTATCAGTTATTACGGTTTCGTACCGTTCCTATTTATTAATTTGCGGCACACTGTACACGCTAACATCTCACTCAGAGGGTGATTATTTCCACATACTCACAGAATTTAATGAATCACTGTATTACACTACTCAAATTACAAGATTATTTCTTCACAAACGACTCACTCACAAGCCACGACGAAATACTACCGTACTGGCATTACAATAAGAACGCACTGGTTGGTGTCTCCTTCTCAGCTCATGAATATATAGGCGCGCTACGCTAGAGACCCGAATGCTGAGGGTGGGGGAAAAAATGCAATCCTTTCTCACACATTGGTCCGTTAATACGCAACGTACAGTAACGAACAGGATATCAAAATGTAGCTCTTGTATTCCCATCTCCACTGAGTGACTGTTATTAAAATAACTTCGTAGGTTCTGAAGCAATCTTAAAAGCGTCCTTTAGTTTTCTGGCGGTGAATGATGACGAGCACAGGGGATTCCTTGTGTTCCTTGGCACGGTTAGGGCCCAACATCTGTTAGTCATTAAGACGCGCCCTTGTTTACAGCGCAGTTATCTCTCTGTCAGTTAAGTAGAGCACTTCTCGGTCTCATAATTATGCGTAAAATTCCCTGATTCAAATGAATGTTTGCGCTTAATTATCCATTGGGTATTTTGCGATTCATGAAAATTAATAGAAATAAAACAGCTGAACGCGATAAGTTGGTAGTGGTGGATGAGCGAGGAAAACATGGTATAATGTTAGTTTTCACGTTGGACCTACTCTCTGGGCTCAGTTAGTGACCTAGATTCTTTGTCACGTGATAACGCGTATGGTTTCATCTCGCTCGTGGTGGGAGTGAGAGAGTTTCGAGTACAAGCGCTCTTGCACCGCCTTGCTGCTAATTACCAGCAACTAGAGCTGGGTCGCGCGACTCTGGATATTGCAACTCGAGTCCTGGAGCGGGCAGAAAAATTCTGACTTGGGCAGTTTTTATCGTAGAATGACGCGGAAAACGGCATATTTCATCTCCTGGATATCATGACATACTATAGGTGACGTTGTGAACGGTCACAATATATATATATATATCTTCATTATAGAATGTTATGCCTTTCGGCGTTCAGTCTGCAAGCCTCTGTATACCGACTAGTCACCGCCACAATCCTCAATTTGTAACTAGTTCCGTTGCCTCGTTTTCTTCTATACCCATTATCTTTAAATCGTTGGGAACTGAGTCTAACAATCGTCATCTTGATCTTACCCTCCATAACAGAATTCATTATATTCCTAGGTAACCTACTCTTCCGCCGTACCGACTGTCAGCAGCAGAAGTTAAACATTGGCAAGAAAATTAAAGACAACAGGAAAAAGAATTCATTAACATCAAAAACATACTGCTACCTTAGATAAAACAATCACTTACCCAGAGACCATGAACCAAAATAACCCCTGGTATGGCAATAAGTTGTTTTAACACTACCAAAGAAAACAAGAGGTTCATTGAGAACAAGGTACAAATTACTTTATTCAATAAATAAGGGTTAAAAGGGAGATATAATTAGTATAGAATTAAAGAAATAAACGTCCTCGAGATGAAACCATAAACCAATTAAAACCAAAAACGCAGTGATGTATTAATTTAAAGTGTTCGGCTGAACGAAAAGGAAAAAAGAAATAATAGATTTTCTGTATTTTTTAAACACATGCAAGAAACTTGAGCACTTAGTAACCTGTTTTACAATCAACCTGAAACCATCCTGTTGCTCAAGTTATTCTCTTCCATAGTTTCAAGCCATTTAATTTTCTTTCATTATAATTATTATACTTCAAAAGCACCAACAACCATCACAGAGATTCCACTAGAATTCAGTTCGTATCTTACTGCCAGAAAACATAGTTAAACATACAACCCAACAGGAGGGCAGAAGAACCAACCCCAGCAAAATAATGAAGGGAAATTAAGAAGGAGAAGGCATGGAAAACAAGTTAATACACCACCGAGATGTAGGGACCACCAAACCCGTATAATTAAAATCAAACGCAATGACCGTGAGCTACCCCATAATAATACTAATAATAATCATCAACCCAACCGGTTGCTATAGTAACGAAAACACATCAAGCGTCCATAGCAACCACCAATATCAAAACAAGTACAACAATGGTACATACACAGGAGGAAAGAAACCCCAAAAATATAATGAAAAATGAATACTACAAGATAAAATTAATTAACCGGAATAGGAATGTGGCAGAAAACCATATCACTGAAATTCAGGTGAAACCTCTTGTGTTCTATAATTTATGAACAGAGCAGTTACCTTTCAAATTATGCATACTCAAAACGCTAGATAAGTATACACCAATTTGCCTTGTCAAAACAAGAAGAAATGCGAAATCATAATATTTATTTGGAAGTAACCTTCTCAAAATTCACTACCCTCACTTTTAAGAAACAGTTAGGCGATATTATCAAGATACAATAAAGGAACCCGATTTAATGAATACCCTAAATAAATCGAAAGAATGCGAAGATGGACGCTTTTAGAAGTTCACACACCCGAGATCTTCAGACACAAAGTTTTGTACATCGTCTTCCATAGAATACAGAGGCCAAAAGGAATAGAATTGTGAAGAGGCTTACATGTTGGTTCAAGCTGCAAAAACACGTTATCATAGTCTACTCACGTAGAGGCACTAGTAGTTTAACATATCCAGAAGGAAAATTAAAAAAAATAAGAGGACGTTCAGTTTCAATAAGTTAAGAAGATTTCCGAGGGCAAAGCCCTCACACAAATTACAACTATCAAGGCTCCATATCGTAGATGGGAACCATATCCCGGAGCGAAGCAAACACACGTCCTTCCTTCATCTTACACAAGGTACAACTCACGGCGGCGCACACCAATAATCAGCATGGCCTCACCGAGCGGAAAGAGAAAGTAATATACTCTCCTTCAAGAAGACACTACAACTTAGGGCACGTAATTGTACCAGACTAGGTTTAAGGATCCCAGGAGAAAACATTAAAGCAATATCATGTCATGGTTACAATGACGAAGGTGGTATCAAATAAATAATGTGGGCAAAGCCACGTAGAAAGAAGGAAATAATTTCCGAATGACACGAATTTCAATAGCACGAATGCAGATTTCGAAATATGGTTAGGGAGAGGAAAAACTCGGCACCAACGTGACACCTATCTTCATCGATTCGCCACACATGACCCCACTACCGAAGCCTGTTTTATGTGTACAACTCCATCCAATGAGTTCATTCCCAACTTAGACTTTATTTTCTCATTCTGAGTACCCTCCTGCCTTTATTCCCATCTGTTTTTACCAACAATCATTCTCACTACGTTCATGACTGTTAATTCTACCTCATCAATAAGATATCATAAGCCCGCCAAGCTTTCACTCGAATAAAGCAAAGTTTGTCTGAAAACAGACCGATGTATAGCTTCATCCGGGAGCTGACTTCCTTCTTACAGAATACTGTTGATCGCAAATGCGGGCTCACTGTATTAGCTTTACTGAACCTTGATTCAATATCACTTACTATACTACCATCCTGGGAGAACACACATCATAAATACTTTAATTTGTCTACCTGTTCCAGCTTTGTATCACCAATCTGACATTCAGTTCTCTTGGATTTCTTTCCTACTGACATAAATTTAATCTTCGAAAGGCTAATTTTCAAACCAAACTCATTGCACCTTTTTTCAAGTTCCAAATCGCAGGCTTTCGGCCATTAAGAACAAGTCGTCAACTTAGGCCAGACTGATTACTACATTTACACGTGCCTGAATCCCTCCCTGCCCCTTTATACCTTTCAGCAGATGATCCATGAAAACTACGAACAACAAAGGTGAAAGATTATAGCCTTGTCTAACCCTTGTAAGTACCCTGAACCAAGAACTCTTTCTGCCATCAATTCTCACTGCAGTGCAATTATCAATATAAATGCCTTCCATTGATTTTCATAATATACCCTTGATCTCACAGTCCTCCAGTACCCTCGGTACCCTGTCATATGCTTTCTATAGATATACGAAACATGAACATAACTGTCTGTTCCTGTTGTATATTTTTTTCAATTACCTGGCACAAACCGAAAATCTGATCCTGATAGCCCTTCTGTGGTCTGAAACCTCACTGATTTTTATCCAACTTCCTCTCAACCACTGAAAACACCCTCCCTTCCAAGATGCAAGTGAATACTTTGCCCGGTACACTATTCATTGAGAAACCTCGATAGTTGTTGCAATCCTTCTTCTTCCCTTGAAACCACTGCTTTTGTTCAATCTGAAGGTATCTTACTAACACTCCATGCTAATCTTATTACTGTACGCAGCCATTTTATCCCTGTCGTCCCGCTATACTTCACCATTTCAGGTCTAATTTCATATATTCCATCTGCTTTATGACAGGGGAGTATATTTACCACCCTTTCCACTTCATCAAGTGTAATTACACCAACTCCTTTGTCCTCCTCCCCATCAGCCCGGTTGTTTGTGACATCATAAGGATGATACCGTTTTACGTTGAGAAGATTTTAAAAATATTCCTTCGACCTCTCCAGTGATTCCTTTGGATCTATTATGAGTTCACCTGATTTACACAAAACACTATTCATTTCCCTTTTCCCTCCCTTCCTAAGATTGTTTATTACTGTATAGAAATGTTTCCTTGTTGCTTGACAGAGAACGTAAGCAGAAATAATTAGGATAATGTGAAGATAAAGTTGGAATTTAAGAGGACAAATTGGTGCAAATATTCGTTTATAGGAAGGACAGTTAGTGATTGGAATAACTTGCCAAGGGCGATGTTCAATAAATTTCCAATTTCTTTGAAATCTTTTAAGAAAAGGTTAGGAAAACAAGAGATATGGAATTTGCTACCTGGGCGGCTGCCCTAAATGCAGATCAGTAGTACTGTTTGACGGTCTTTCTGTAGAGGGAACTCTTAACCATTGTATTAACATCTTAATCATTTCTTTAGTAACTGGAAATGTATTAACTGTAAGCTATGAACTCGGAAAACGCGGCACACCTTGGAGTACAAACCGCCAATAAGTATTTCCCTACTTACGCAGAACAGCGACAGCCGCTTGGATTAGACTGTAAGTTATATCGTCGTCGTAAATCTGTCGAACCAGGAACTGGCCCTCCATGCTCACTTCGGCCTCTTTCCTGCAACAACATAAAGTATGTTTTAAAAGTATAGATATAAAATAAAAAATATAAGTATGACTAACATAGATGTAGAACTTGAAAAATTAATCCTGAATGCTAGCTTCAATCACATAAGCACTCCTCTTGACTAATGAATTTCTTCAATCAAATGAGTTTTGTAGGTGGAAAATGTTGTCTCACTTTCTTCATAAACATAACTGAGTGAACTTTGCCATTCGTCTGCCAGAATTAGTGTGAGATAGATAGGAGAGACCTTACTATAATACTAAAGAAGATAAAGGATTTTGTGATGCATGCCATTGGCAAACAGATCAATTACCGTAATACAGAAATTGAAAGTAATATTTGATTAATCTTTTCAAGAATTCAGGACAATATATATGTGTGTGAATAAACTGAGCGAGGTAAATATACATATGGTACAGCGTTGTTTTGAAAATATTACACATTGGTAATTATGTATGCTACAGATTATTGAGTCTGGGTTTGAGGTACAACAGTGAGCTAATTGGGTGAATGGAAGAATTTATTTAACGCAAAAACATAATTCCAAGTGGTTTTGGATGGGAGGGTTACATTCAGAAAATTCGTAATGGAGGAGAATTTGGTGCCTATTCTGAATTATGTTGTGAAATATTGAATGAAACTCTAACAAGAGTGTATGAATAACTAAAATAGTAAAATGGTAAAAAGAGTATCAGTTTTTATAAATTAACGGTTTATACATTTTCAGAAATAGTGGAACTGTACAACTCGTACTGGAAATATACTTTAAGAGAATAGCATTATAAATAAACCCACCCTGATTCGTGATTTTACACTATAATATAGATCTAAACGTATTTAAAATACAAAATACTTCCGTAAGTATTAAAAGCATATGCCAGTTCAAATTGAACTTTGAATTTACCAGCATTTCTACCTACTAAGGACACTACTGTTTATTAAACTTACAAAGTAGAAGGAGAAGCTGATAAGCATAAACTTACAGATTTTTGTAACAAATTTAGTATGATATGCATGCGGCATTTGGTGGTAATTAGATGGAACACAATTCCATTTTACAAAGGTTAGAATGGTAAATGCTATGATATTGAGACAAAACCACCCTGAACTCTGTTCAGATATTGCTGATCTGTAGAGTACAAAGGAACCAGGTGGGGTCTAACCCTGCCACCACCCAGAGGGGCAGGTTTAACAGGCAATACAATCTTTAGAAAGACATCAATAACTCCATGGTTTACAGAGAATGTATTAAACTTCTTGTTTATGACCAAATATTGATAGAAATGTTTTCAAATCACGGCCGTAGTCGCATTCATTGTCATTATCGTCTTTAACATAGTTTTTGTTACTGTTGCTGCTCTTTCTGCTCTTGAACAACGCTCTCTATATCGTTTGTACGTGATTGAATAAAAAAGCAAGAAAAATAACGTCGTGATTAAACAGTGTGAAAGTTAGTAGCTAGGAGGACAGATATTACGGATAATAAGTAGATTATGCATAAAGAATTTGGGAGAGGGGAGGGCACTTGCAATTATCGTATAGAGTGACAAATTTGCTGGATGAAGAATATTCAATGTTTGTGCCTCTTTACTTACTTCACAGGAAATTCATTCAGCCCGTTTGGGAAGATTTATACGTTCATTGGGTGGACGTTCAGATCTTACTTCCTCGTAAATTGCTAAAATTTAATTCGTTCTACAGTACAGTTCCATTTCCTTTCTATCATATATAGACACTTTCTTCAAATATTGTGGGACTCCTGTCTCTCCTTAAATTTTACCGAAGGAAACTGTGTAATTTTTGAGCACATGTATTTTTCTTGAACGTCGTAAGAACTACTCTTAAAACACACATTCACCAAAGTCTCGTTTGTTCTAGAACGAACTATAGCAGATGAAAAGTACACAGGAAAGTCCACAGTTAGAATTATGATGAAGTCAATTATGTCAAGGAAAATGAACCTTTAGTACATAATACAGTAGGAATTCGAAAATACTTTATGCAAACATACATTCCTAGAGCGCGGTGCGGGCAACCATAGGAATACTAAAACAACGAACGTCCACATCTTTGTCCATAGGGCCTCTGGCAGGAATCAGACAGAGTGTTGTCGTTGTAACCAGTAAAACACCCTCCCTCTCATTCTGGGCCTCAGTCTAAATAGTGATAGTTTCAGGAGTACTATTGATGAGTGTCTGAAGAAAAACATGTTGTGGTTTTGAAGTGTTCGAAGAAGTGCCCTTCTTGTCGTATGAAGGCTCTAGCAAACGCATGGTACAGTAAGCTATCGACAGAAAGTTTAACTGCGAATATGCAACTCACCGAATCATGACACACGGTGTAATAATAAGCTACGGCCAAACTTTCTGGAAATAACCACTGGTAGAAGAAGAAAATATCGTCGCTGTTATAGCAAAACTCCGTATCTATCAATGATCTTCCTATCCATTATTCTTTTTAAGACTGGTCACGCCTCCTAGGCACATATGGATATACAGTCCATCAGTGCAATTTTCATTGTGTTCATTTTCCTGTGCCAACATTTAAAGGAAAATTAATCTTTAATGCATTATACTGTAGGAGTGCGTAAATACGTCATGCAAACATACATTCCTAGCGTACTTTATGGTGAGGTTCAATTTCCTTTACGGATAACCACAGGATAATGAACGCAACGAACGTTATACTGATGCACTATATATTTATATGTGGCTGGGAGGTGTGACCAATCTAAAGGAAAATAATGGACCGGGTACGCATTGGAAGATACCGAGGTTTTGCTCTAACAGTGGCGATATTGTATACGGACACAGGTCCAGCAACAATTTATTTCCATGTTTGAACTCATTTTTACAGAATGCCTCCATTCGCACTCATACGTGCATCAAGGCCTCGTCGCATTCAATCTCGGATGCGATGATGTACTCCTGGAGTTCCATGGCCATCCACAATACGGGAACGAAGACCCTCTACATCTTGTTCCGGTGTTTGATAAACAAGAGATTTGTAATGCCCCGCAATAAAATTCTAGTGGGGTTAGGTCCGGAAAGTGTGGAGGCCAAGGGACGTGTTTTCGAACCCATGCCTAGATAACATTTTCTTCTTCTACGTGTAAGGAATTTGCCCTGAAATTTGGCCGTACTTTATTGTTACATCCCGTACTTGAATATCCACCTATACAAAGAGATTCAGACTAGACAGAAAGGACGCTATGAACTTTGCTCCAGATATTTGTATGAAGTCAAAGTAAAAACGTAGTAGTCATAGGACTGTTTTTTTGTACTCGTGAGAAAGTTCTTAATGCATCTGTTTTTTCTTAGGGTGCTTTAAGATTAATTTACCACAACTCAAGAAAAATGTTACCACACTACCAACAAGCACAGAGACACACAATAGTATACGGAATACATCCCTCCTCAAAGGATAGGTGTCAGGAGGGGAACACCACCGTAAAGCTAGACCAGATTTATATCTCGTGCCGCCCCTATAAACTGGGGTGAACACTAGGAGGAAGGAAATAACAAGAAGCATACAAGAAGTGAGTTAAGCGATTTTCTGCACATTGTGCATCGTAATCTGCACAGTTTCACTGCAAAATGATATAAAGCACTTGTTCCGCAGAGTAACTGTCTTTGTTTTTAATGTTTAAAGTTAATCAAGATTTGGTGCATGATAGTTTACATTAAAATTAGTTGTGGGGGTGAACCTTATCGTAACCCTAGGATAAGGGCAGCAGTCCATCGATGAGTTTCTCCCTCTAGGTCACTTTTGAAAATATAGCTCAATTTGTAATTTATCTTCTCGGTAATGTATAATTTAATAGTTAATAAGCTAGTTTTACAAATTACATTTGGAAATTGGGTGCTTAACGCTAACATTGTCTGAATTGGGTTAAATTTGTTTTGCTTTTTTTTTTTTAAGTAAATTGTAACACTTACTTTATCTGCTCCCATATTTCGTCTCCAAATGTCTTCACGACCAGCAGTTCCAAAGCGTAGTTCACAAAACCATACTGAAACAGAAAAAGATTTATAGAGTGATGAAAATATAGCTTTTTTACACTGTATCTATAACTACAGTATCCTATGGGTCTGAATATCTATACCTTGCTTATTAGTATAAATAATTATATAACCCATATGTACCGTAATGAAGTTTAAAAAACAAACTCCCTCTCTTATTCACTGGCAGAGTGTCGGCCTCCGGACCCCGTGATCAAGGGTTCAAACTCGTAAGAAGTAGGTTGATTTTTGATTGATGGATGAAAGAGAAGTCCACTCGATACTCCATGTATTACGATATTGGCATGTAAGAGATCTCTGATGAAACACTTGGTATTTATCGGGCAAAATTAATTGACGTCGAAACTATTACACAGCTTAAATGTCATCAAATAACATGCCTGCACATGGGAACTGGGGCCATTAATTCTCATTATTTATTTATTTATGAATTTATTTCCTACCCACACCAAGCAAGGTTGACACAAGTGTGGACACCCAGTTCAGGGCAGGCACATGATTAATTACACACTACAGGACTTAATGTCTCAATTACAGGTACAGCTACGTCCCATAAACTACAATTATATGGCAGTACTTCTATCTAAGGTATGTTCTACAACATTATCTAATCTCCTATCTGTCTCCTGATACTGTGCCAATAGAGCCTTTACTTACATTTATTGTATAATGGAAGCCATTTCCTTTTAGTTTTGATTCAATTCATTTATAACTTTTACGTTCTTCAGTCTGTCGAAGCTAATTTATGAATAAACAAAATTTCCAAAGCATACCTGAAACAGATAATACCTGAAAGAGGAGCAATTTAATTAAAATTAAATGGTGTCAAATTTCACTTTGGAAAAATTAAATGATCGTAAATATGTCTCTCAATAAATTAAACTTGTTGATAACGATTATGTTATCTGTATGGAATTTGGGCTCAACAGTGCATCAAAAAGGCGAATCTGACTCCGAGCCCTGAAACTGCCACGATTTAAATAATGAGTACTCTAAAGTGTGATGAGAGGAGGAATCTCTGATAAAGGAGCTTCCAGTATGTCTCTCATTCATGGTCATCCATCGATACTTCACATCACAGCCTGCACGGTTGACAGGTAACATCGCGTCACACATTTTGTATCACTATTTTCGTGACGCAAATTTTCACATAACCATCAGCCGTCAGAAATACACTTCTCAAATAGGATTACATGTATAATTCTCGAAAGAACATCAACAGATTCTGTCAAATTACATTTATACTCGTAATTTGTTTTTTGTGAATTTACGAGACAGAATGCAGAAAACTGATATTTAAATCTGTAAGAAAAATGCCAAAATAGGATGAGGAGTTAGGCAAGGATTTCTACTCCCTCCTTCTCTCTTCAATATATTCATCGAAGAAGCCATCACAGTCAGGAAAGGGAAAACAGCTCTGATCAAAATTAATGGTAAACAAGTACATTCTGTAAGATTTGCTGATGATATTGTCATACTAACAGAAACAGGCAAAGGTATACAGAGAATGATCAGCATTCTAGCAAAAGCCTTAGGCAAATGGAACCTCAACATTAACGCAAAGGAAAAAAAATGTGACAAGGTGTAAATGCAATAAAACGCCTATAACACACATCAAAATAGACCCTGAAAAAACTGAACAAGTTAAACAGTTTTGCTACCTAGGGCCCTAATCGCGAGTGATAATCGGAGCATATCGGAAGCCACAAAAAGTTTAGAAATGGCAAAGAGAGCCTCCAAGATAAAACGCATCTGCTGGCCAATAAATATACAGATACTCAAACTCGGAAGGCCTCTGCAAAAACCTTTGTATGGAGCGTGCTACGGCACGGTTGTGAAAGCTGGACATTAGGAGAGCAGGAAAAGAAATGACTAGAGGTAATTGAAATGTGGATCTGGGAAAGAATGCAGAGATAAGTTGGACTGAAATGAACGGCAATGCGAGGTCTTCAGAGTGATAGGATAAAAACGGAGGCTAGTAACTGAAATTTAAAAACGGAAATTAAGATTTATTGGTGACATTCTGCGGCATGAGGAGTTCCTATGTGACATCATTGAAGGAAGAATTGATGGGAGAAGAGGAAGAGGACGGCCCAGAGTGTCTTATATCAAGAACCTGCTCAGAAAATTAACTGCAAGTTGAAAAGACTGGTTCAAAATAGACATCTGTGGCTGCGGTGACACGGCATAGCCTTTAGATTATGATGATGAAACGAACCTAATTTAAATATTTCGTCGTTGCCGGGACAAAACCTCCTATGTGATAATATTTTTGGAGATATACTGACCCGCAGCACATACATTATGAAGAGCGAGAATACCTTGACGATATTCACACAATATTGCACCTTGATGACAGAACCTTACTGGCCAAAGTTCTAAGCTAAAATATTTCACATAGGAGGTTTTCTCCCGGCAGCGACGATATGTAAAACAATTTTTGCCGGGCTGAATGGCTCAGACGGTTAAGGCGCTGGCCTTCTAACCCCAGCTTGGCAGGTTCGATCCTGGCTCAGTCCGGTGGTATTTGAAGGTGCTCAAATACGACAGCCCGGTGTCGGTAGATTTACTGGCACGTAGAAGAACTCCTGCGGGACTAAATTCCGGCACCTCGGCGTCTCCGAAGACCTTAAAAAGTAGTTAGTGGGACGTAAAGCAAATAACATTAAAAATGATTATTATTAAAACAATTTATGTTGTAAACTTTGCCCACTCTTCTAATAATTGTTGAAAGGTATCAGAAAGTTACAGGTAAACAAGCCAATTGACATAATCGCCAGTCGTAAGTTATGATCTTCATTTCCGTATTGACGTTTAACCAATAATGTAGAGTTTGAGGGATGTTCCACCATTCAACACATTGCAACAATTTATTAAATTATAAGAAGACCGGTTTCGATTCTCATGGAGTCATCATCAGTTCTTGGTGAAAATTAAATTAAGGGGAATCTGATAACAATCATCATAAAGAAAAATCCATACCTATAGGTGGTTGCATGGAAATACATCATCGAGTTGATAGATATACTGTATCTATCAACTCAATGATGAGTCACAGAAAAAAGGCACGAGAGATCAAAAATATAATAACGGTGGTTCTGGGATGTTTATTAGTATTTATGGTTACAAGCACTGTTCAATATGGCCTCAGAACTAAGCTAAATGCTGCCTGCATCCGTAACACGGCATGGTCGACAGTTGCTCGCAGCATATCGATCTTCGTACTCTAGCCTTTAGATCAGTCAGAGACTGAACATATCTCTGATAGACACGATCTTTCAAATATCCCCACAGCCAGAAGTCACGTGGATTTAGGTCGTGGGACCTCGAGGCCACGCATCTGGAAAATGCCTAGAGATAATGCGGTCGTTACTAAAGGTTTCTCAAAGCAATTCTTTCACCTATCTTGCATAAAAATAACGGCGTGGTCACAGTTACGTTCCTGCAAAGCTCGAATCACGTGTTACACAAGGAGGTCACTATAAGGTGCAGATATCACTGTACACCTAACAAGTCCACAAAGGGTAATCTCCTCAAAGAAAACAGACCAAGAATGAAGGAGCTTCTTAAACCACACCTAACAGTCACGTAATCTGAATGCAATGATTGTTGCTGCACAACGTTTGGAGGAGCGGAACCCCGGCAGTTCTGTGCATTCACTGCATCTTCCAGAGAAAAATGTGCCTCGTCGGTCCACATATTATTCCCCGGCCACATGATATTCATTTCCACGCGCACCAGAAACCGAAGTTCAAAGTCACGGCGTTGTGCACAGTCTTGGGGTTTAAATTTGTGAACAGCATGAAGTTTGTGGCGATACCAGAGTAAAATGCGTAGCAAAATCTTGTGAACTGTTGACCGGGATAGCGACAATTCATGTGACACAGCTCGAGCACTGGTTTCAGATTTGGGAGAATGTGCTGCACGATCTGCTACAGCTACAGCAAATTCATCAACAACATCCGTGGGGCTGCCGTCCTCTCCCTTGTGCGACGCCTAATTCACCTGTTTCCTTGAATTTCTTAATCAGTTTCTTTAGCCCATTACTTGTCATGGGACCCCTTCTCTGCTATTTCTGTCGGTGATATTCTCGCAATGCAGCATTGCTATTGCTGTTAAAACAACTTCACTAGTACGTTTCACACGGAAAATTTCAACTTCCTTACCTTACAACGAAGATATACTTCACAAAAGGAATCAACATGCGTCAATAAGCAACAACCAAGGAACTGACACAGCGCAATTCTACCGGAAGAACATTTTACGGAATATTGCACATTCTGACCGCTTAGAGCGCCATATTTTCGCCTGGTGGCATTACGTAGAACTGATAATTTTTGTGGCATAATTCGCGAGTGCATTGCTTAGTTAGCATATCTACGAAGTTTCAGACTCCTACGATCATTAGAGCCAGTGCTGTACCGCGCTGAATACCATGACTTTAATTGCGGACAACCAGTACTTCATTAATATGAGTTACAACATTCCAACAATTATTATAAGAGTGAAAACAGATTTTAAATGATTTTACACTTCTTAATAATATTAATCAATTAATTATAAGAATAGAAAGCATGCTTTGATACAGTCTGAATTTGTCCTTCCAAGAACGGAACACGTCATTTTATTTTTAATTAAATTGTTACTTTTTCAGGCACAAATCTCTTTTAGGTATTTGATGAATTGTGTTTGATTAAAAATTAATGTAGAAAGACTGAAGAACCTAAGACTCATATATTAATATTGCCTTTATGCTAATTGTTTCCATGAATACTCTCACAATCTGTCCCCATGTCGCTAGTGAGCCGAATCACATCTGACGAAGGTGTACATACAATCAGCAATGTAAATTCATAACGCCTTGTCGCTTCGATCTGTCACTGCACGTGTGAATCCTGAAAGAAATCTCTCAGTACCATCCGAGGTGACGGTCATACTGGGTGACGCCCCACCTTTAAGATCAAAAGTGACCCAACAGATTGTTCGCACTTGCGATCGATCAGCTTCCTTTCAAAGACGACGGAGAACAGGAAACAACGTTGACAGGACACAGTAACCAGATGTACGATGTCCTCTAAGCTGGACCTGGATAGTGAACGCCGTGCATCGATTCGGAAGACGTGCTATTCACCTGCAGGAAGGACCTGTACAAACTATTTGTCAAAACACTTATACTAGAGAATCGTAACAGTCTCTGTTGTAGTAAATATAGATATAATAAGTTTCTCTCATGAAAAACAAAAAGCAAAAAGATGTCATCTCCCTACAGGTCAAAAAGGCTCTGGGAGGTGTGGAAGGTAAAGGCTTCCATTATCCGTAACCTCGGCCCTGGTGGAGGGTAGAGTGTTTAACACTATTCCCGGCCACCTTTGCCCTCGGGAATTAAGCTGGTACTAATTTTTGTTGCAGGCTGAGTGAAACTCATGTCCATGTGCATCTCCGGAAGTAGAAATCTCGTTTCCTATTTTTTTCGACTTTCTGACAGGGAATCGAACCCGCGACATTTCGGATGAACCAAGCTCGCCTTTACCACCTCAATCAGACAGGGACTTTCTCTAATAATAATAATAATAATAATAATAATAATAATAATAATAATAACAATAATAATAATGCCGGCCTGAGTGGCTCAGACGGTTTAGACGCTGGTCTTCTGACCCCAAATTGGCAGGTTCTATCCTCGATCAGACCGGCGGTATTTGAAGGTGCTCAAATACGTCAGCTTCGTGTCGGTAGACTTACTGGCACATAAAAGAACTCCTGCGGGACAAAATTCTGGCACATCGGCGTGTCCCAAAACCGTAAAAGTACGGTAGTTAGTGGGACACAAAGCAAATAACATTATAATAATATTTGTCTTCTCCTTGTGCCGTTTCCCGTTTCTTGTTACGGAGTCTGCGATGAGGTAAAATGAATTTATATGGCGTGTTTTTACAGCCCGATGCCCTTCCAGACGCCTACCTCCCGGCATTTTCCTGGAAATGAAATTGGGAAACTACAGAAAACTATGCTCATGACAGCCGACGGTGGGGTTCAAACCTATGCGTCTCCCGAATATATAGCTTGGCTGTATAGCGCGACCTCTCCACTTGGCAATAATAACAACAACAACAAAACTAATAATAATAATTTCTGAATAATAATAAATTATTATTATTATTATTATTATTATTATTATTATTATTATTATTATTATTAGAGCAACTTAGTCGCTGCCTTATCGAGGTGGTAAAGGCCTGCTTGATTCATTTGGAAGGTCGTGGGTTCGATTCCGTGTCAGAATTTAAAAAAAATAAGAAACGGGTTTCCACTTCCGAAGGTGCACATGGACGTGAGGTTCACTCAGCCTGCACCAGAAATGAGTAACAGATTAATTCCTGCGGGCAAAGATGGCCAGGAATTATTATGGTAGTTGGGTGAAAAGGAAATAACAAGAAATCTATCAAATAACAGAAAAATAGCAGATATTAAAAAAAATTAAAATTATATGGCCACCTGATCAGAATGGATAAAAATATTCTAACAAAGAAAATACTAAATCTCGCAGTATCTCTAAATAATCACAAGGACTGGCTTACAGAAATAAACAAAGATCTTCAGGAAAATGGTATAAATGAAGAAATCTTGCAATACAGAAAAAAATGTCAGAAGTCTCATAAACAAACAAAAATTTGCTGATCGACCGCTATTCCCACACCCTAGTGAGATAATGGGTGCAAGCTGAGTGGACATGGCCTTGTTTTACGGCCGGATGTTGGTAGCTTTTCCTCCAGTAAAATTCAACATTTTTTGTTAAATTCTACTATCCGAAATAATGTCCGACTCGTTGGCTGAATGTCAGCGTACTGGACTTCGGTTCAGAGGGTCCCGGGTTCGATTCCAGACCGGGTCGGGGATTTTAACCATCATTGGTTAATTCCAATGGCTCGGCGCAGGGTATTTGTGTTATCTCCAACATCCCTGCAACTCACACACCACACATAACACTATCCTCCACCACAATAACACGCATACATGGTAGATGCCGCCCACCCTTATCGGAGGGTCTGCCTTACAAGGGCTGCACTCGGCTAGAAATAGCCACACGAAATTATTATCAGAAATAATTGCTGAATTTGCAATACAGTACCGGTAGCTGTGAGGTACCGTCGAGACATAGCTTCTTCGCGCAATGAATATTCAAATAAGTTTGAATACTCTCTTTTCGGCTCTCTTGTTAATTTCATATACCGAGAAATTTCTCCGATCTCTCGCACTTTTCTGCCTCTGCACACCTTCTATCAGACCGTCTATTGCAAGCTTGAAGTTTTCCGTAGAATGCCTTTCGATTCTGTTCCGCTAGATTTGAGCGGTCGAGTGGGAAGTTCGGCTATTGGGTTCGATTCGATTCCACTAGGTTGGAACGAGCCTTTATACTTTTCAATGATACTCAGAGTCAGGTAGTTGCTGTCTTTATAACTATTGGTATAGATATTTCAGTTTTAAAATCCTAACTAAGCTACTGAATGGGGTAGGCTGATACAGACTAGAATGACCACGGATCTACCGTGGCAGTACACTCTTGCATTAGGGCAGGGCCTCTCAAACGCCCAAAATCTCACGCGTGCAGAGCGAGGCGCAAGAGCTCCGTGCACTGTGCATCGCTGCCGCTCGGCATGGCTCGGATCAACGCTTCGTCTCTGGGCTACTCGGCTAAGCTCGGCTCAACTCGCCTATACTCGGCTCAAGTCAGCCCGGATTTGGAGCGCTACGGCGCAAGTGGGGCAGAGGGAGACAGGCGGAGCGAGCGAGACAGGCGTGAGGAAAGAGAGAGTAAGCGCTATTGCTCCAAATCGAGGAGTGGGGGGTCTGCACTCTGGTCAACCAAGCCAAGTCGTCTTTTGCACCGTGCACAGTGCATGCACCCTGAGAGGCCCTGCATTAGGGAGACGGAGCGAGGTTGGTCCCCACCGTCGGCTGTTCTGAGAATGGTTATCCATTCTCCTGCACTAAGAGGAAACCAAGACAGTTCCTATTATAGGTTCCTCGCCTTCACCATACATTTCCTTCATCAATTCAAATCTCCTTGGCCTGAGGGAAGACGTCACCCTGAAAGATGCCCGCGTTACCCCTTTAGGGTGAGGAAGGAAAACAATTTTAGTAACAGTACGTAATGCCTCTGTAGATCAGTGGTAGAGTGTCGGCCTCCGGATCCCAAGACAGCGGGCTCAAACCCGGCAGAGGTAGTCGGATTTTTGAAGGGCGGAAAAAAGTCAATTCGACACTCCATGTCGTACGATGTCGGCATGTAAAAGATCTCTGGTGACACATTTGATGTTTACCCGACAAAATTAATTAAATCTCAGCCATAGACGTCCAAGAGAGTTTCGGTTTACTCGGTCTGCCATCTACTGGGCCTAGAGTAAAACGGAACGTCGAAATTGACCAGCAGACAACCAGATGGCGTCAACTTGAACACGGTAGCTGAGGCCATACGATTATTATTATTATTATTATTATTATTATTATTATTATTATTATTATTATTATTATTAGACCGCCTCTGTGGTGTAGTGGTTAGCGTGATTAGCTGCCACCCCCGGAGGTCCGGGTTCGATTCCCGGCTCTGCCACGAATTTTGAAAAGTGGTACGAGGGCTGGAACGGGGTCCACTCAGCCTCGGGAGGTCAACTGAGTAGAGGTGGGTTCGATTCCCACCTCAGCCATCCTCGAAGTGGTTTTCCGTGGTTTCCCACTTCACCTCCAGGCGAATGCCGGGATGGTACCTAACTTAAGGCCACGGCCGCTTCCTTCCCTCATCCTTGCCTATCCCTTCCAATCTTCCCATCCCCCTACAAGGCCCCTGTTCACCATAGTAGGTGAGGCCGCCTGGGCGAGGTACTGGTCATACTCCCCAGTTGTATCCCCCGACCAAGAGTCTGAAGCTCCAGGACACTGCCCTTGAGGCGGTAGAGGTGGGATCCCTCGCTGAGTCCGAGGGAAAAGCCGACCCTGGAGGGTAAACAGATGATGATGATGATGATGATGATGATGATTATTATTATTATTATTATTGCTAAAGTAAAGGAACCACAAAATACTGTTTGGTAGGATGCTGTAATGAAAAGAATGCCAAAGGTACGAATATTGTTGAATCTGTTCATTTCCTTTAGGTTTGTGTCATTAGTTGACAGCTAGGCTATAAATGTATAAGGAACATATCTACATCTTCTACCATAAATATTAGTTGCTTATTCATACCTTTTGGACATGCTAAATGATCTTCAATGGTAATTTCTCTTTGCTTGTATTCCTCCCAAGGACTTAGTGAACTTAACAAGAGAATTGTTTGAGTTGGACGAGAAGCAACTTGGAAGGTGATCGAGTAAGACATCATGAACGTAACCTTGTCACTGATGATGAGCAGCTGAGTGCCGTAAGAAGTGCTACGCACTCAGAAACCTACACTCCTCTGTCTATCCAAAAAGGAGGAAAGACCAAAGTGTCCAGTATTTTAAATACTTGCCTAACGACATGTCATGAAAAGTGAGAAAACTACCCCAAAATTCGGTACATTAACCCCATTTGAAACAATGTCGAATAGAATTACCTGGGTTCTTCAATTATCTCATTGTCCAGACAAATCCATCGCTGTCTTCATAGCTTCCTTAGCATCACTCTCCTTGGTTTCTGAATTGGTTTACTATGAAAATGAATTTTGATCAGCAGATACTTCAGTTGTTCTCCGGGCGACAAGCACCTAAGTGTCAATCATGTCGTAGTCTACATTCTTCCATGAGAAGATACTTTTACCTCGAAATCACCGTACATAAGCATATTCCTCACTTCATCGAAAGTATAAGCGTGTTAACTCGTTTAAGTTTAGGTGCTCACAAACGTCAAACAACACAATAACATATATCGTCACTGGCGTAACAAAACTGCGAATATCAATCAATCAATCAATACTGATCTGCATTAAGGCAGTCGCCCAGGTGGCAGATTCCATATCCGTTGCTTTCCTAGCCTTTTCCTAAATGATTTCAAAGAAATTGGAAATTAATTGAACATCTCTCTTGGTAAGTTATTCCAATCCCTAACTCCCCTTCCTATAAATGAATATTTGCCCCAGTTTGTCCTCTTGAATTCCAACTTTATCTTCATATTGTGATCTTTCCTACTTTTATAAACGCCATTTAAACTTATTCGTCTACTAATGTCAATCCACGCTATCTCTCCGCTGACAGCTCGGAACATACCACTTAGTCGAACAGCTCTTCTTCTTTCTCTCAATTCTCCCCAACCCAAACATTGTAAAATTTTTGTAACGCTACTCTTTTGTCGGAAATCACCCAGAACAAATCGAGCTGCTTTTCTTTGGATTTTTTCCAGTTCTTGAATCAGGTAATCCTGGTGAGGGTCCCATACACTGGAACCATACTCTAGTTGGGGTCTTACCAGAGACTTTTATGCCCTCTCCTTTAGATCCTTACTACAACCCCTAAACACCCTCATAACCATGTGCAGAGATTGGTACCCTTTATTTACAATCCCATTTATGTGATTACCCCAATGAAGATCTTTCCTTATGTTAACACCTAGATACTTACAAAGATCCCCAAAAGGAACTTTCACCCCATCAACGCAGTAATTAGAACTGAGAGGACTTTTCCTATTTGTGAAACTCACAACCTGACTTTTAACCCCGTTTATCAACATACCATTGCCTGCTGTCCATCTCACAACATTTTCGAGATCACGTTTCAGTTGCTCACAATCTTGTAACTTATTTATCACTCTATAGAGAATAACATCATCCGCAAAAAGCCTTACCTCCGATTCCACTCCTTTACTCATATCATTTATATATATAAGAAAACATAAAGGTCCGATAACACTGCCCTGAGGAACTCCCCTCTCAACTATTACAGGGTCAGACAAAACTTCACCTACTCTAACTCTCTGAGATCTATTTTCTCTTTTGTCTAGTCCAATTGCACTCATTTTTGCCAGTAGTCTCCCATGATCCACCCTATCAAATGCTTTAGACAGGTCAATCGCGATACAGTCCATTTGACCTCCAGAATCCAAGATATCTGCTATATCTAGCTGGAATCCTACAAGTTGAGCTTCAGTGGAATAATCTTTCCTAAAACCGAATTGCCTTCTATCGAACCAGTTATTAATTTCACAAACATGTCTAATATAATCAGAAAGAATGCCTTCCCAAAGCTTACATACAATGCATGTCAAACTTACTGGCCTGTAATTTTCAGCTTTATGTCCATCACCCTTTCCTTTATACACAGGGGCTACTATAGCAACTCTCCATTCATCTGGTATAGCTCCTCCGACCAAACAATAATAAAATAAGTACTTCAGATATGGTACTATATCCCAACCCATTGTCTTTAGTATATCCCCAGAAATCTGATCAATTCCAGCCTCTTTTCTAGTTTTCAACTTTTGTATCTTATTGTAAATGTCATTGTTATCATATGTAAATTTTATTACTTCTTTGGCCTTAGTCTCCTCCTCTATCTCGACATTATCCTTGAAACCAACAATCTTTACATACTGCTGACTGAATACTTCTGCCTTTTGAAGATCTTCACATACACACTCCCCTTGTTCATTAATTATTCCTGGAATGTCCTTCTTGGAACCTGTTTCTGCCTTAAAATACCTATACATACCCTTCCATTTTTCACTAAAATGTGTATGACTGCCAATTATGCTTGCCATCATGTTATCCTTAGCTGCCTTCTTTGCTAGATTCAATTTTCTAGTAAGTTCCTTCAATTTCTCCTTACTTCCACAGCCATTTCTAACTCTATTTCTTTCCAGTCTGCACCTCCTTCTTAGTCACTTTATTTCTCTATTATGATAGGGTGGGTCTTTACCATTCCTTACCACCCTTAAAGGTACAAACCTGTTTTCGCATTCCTCAACAATTTCTTTAAACCCATCCCAGAGTCTGTTTACATTTTTATTTACCGTTTTCCACCGATCATAGTTACTTTTTAGAAACTGCCTCATGCATGCTCTATCAGCCATATGGTACTGCCTAACAGTCCTACTTTTAAGACCTTCCTTTCTATCACATTTATTTTTAACTACCACAAAAACAGCTTCATGATCACTAATACCATCTATTACTTCAGTTTCCCTATAGAGCTCATCTGGTTTAATCAGCACCACATCCAGGATATTTTTCCCTCTGGTTGGTTCCATCACTTTCTGAATCAGCTGTCCTTCCCATATTAACTTATTTTCTATTTGTTGGTCATGCTTCCTGTCGTTCGCATTTCCTTCCCAATTGACATCTGGCAAATTCAGATCTCCCGCTACAATCACATTTCTTTCCATGTCGTTTCCCACATAGCTGACTACCCTATCAAATAATTCCGAATCCGCGTCAGTGCTACCCTTTCCCGATCTGTACACTCCAAATATATCAAGTTGCCTATTATCTTTAGAAATGAGCCTTACACCTAGAATTTCATGTGTCTCATCTTTAACTTTTTCGTAGCTTACAAATTCTTCTTTCACCAGAATGAACACTCCCCCTCCCACCATTCCTATCCTATCTCTACGATACACACTCCAGTGCCGTGAGAAAATTTCTGCATCCATTATATCATTTCTCAGCCATGATTCAACTCCTATTACAATATCTGGTAAATATATATCTATTAAATTACTTACTTCTATTCCTTTCTTTACAATACTTCTACAGTTCAACACTAACAATTTTATGTCATCCCTACTTGATTTCCAGTTCCCTGTTCCCTTATCACCGCTCCCTAGGCCATCCTGTTTCCATGAATGTACCAACCTATTACCCTTCCAAACAAATTTCCTAACTTATATGTACCACTGCGGTTTAAATGAAGGCCATCTGAGCGCAGATACCTATCTCCTACCCACCCATTTGGATCTAGAAATTTCACTCCCATTTTCCCACATACCCACTCCATAGTCTCATTTAAATCCCCAATCACCCTCCAGTCAGTATCCCTCCTACTCAGTATTCCACTAATAACAATCTCCGCTTTCTTAAACTTCACCCGTGCTGCATTTACCAGATCCCACACATCTCCAACTATGTTGATACTTATATCAGCTTGCCTTACATTGTTGGTACCAACGTGAAACACTACCACCTTCTCCTTTCCCTTCTCCCTCTCTTCTACTTTCCTCAACATCTGCCTCAACCTAATTCCTGGATAACATTCTACCCTGGTTCCTTTTCCTCCACACACTTTCTCTCTCAGGACACTCTGGTTTTCCCTCTCATTTTTCATTCTAGCAACGCTCTCCAGTATCATTTCATCTGTCAGTCCTTAGTCATTGCCCCAGAGGAGAGCTATGCCTTTGCTGGCAAGACCTAGTGTTTACAGTGCATTATGTATTCTGGTGTGGGCTAGAACAATTTTGTTGCTTTCATTGTCCAGTCTCACCTTTGGCTCCGACACATGGAAATGACCGAGGAATTAGCGATGCTAGTAATGCCATTCCGTATGTACTCATTCCATATTATGAATGGTGTGAACATGTCACATGGTACAGGCATTTCGGTTGGCTTGGCAGGATGAGATGTAATAGCAACTTCTGTCTCGATGAGGAAAGCAAAGGAAAATTATCTCACTCCTTATTTCACTAGTATGCCTCTTCAGTGAGTCCTACGTCACCTATTATGGCTGATGGCGGAGCTGTTGAGGTCCAAACCAGCCTGCGTGGGGGAGCACTCAACATACAACATAGGGGATTGCGACACTCTTCGGCAGCCGGCACAATTCCTATTCTCGCCGCTAGATGGTGTTTTATTCCATCCATGACCCAGTCTAATGACTGAAAATATGGTGCGGATCATAATTTTATCATTTAACTGCATAGATATATCAGAGACGGGATTAACTGAGGAATTCCAGTCCTATGACATCATCTGGCGTACCGTAAAAGCAATAAATTATTATTTTCATTTCTAGATGCCTTGACTGAGCTCCACTATTGTGGTTTACAGCGGGCAAAGTGGAATGGACTGAAAACCCATCCCAGTGGCTCTAATCACGGTGGTTAATTTCTCCTCGCTCCACTGTCCTGGTTAATAGCAATAGTACAGCGGAAGGCAGTGAGCTACTAGTGTGGTGCACAGCCGACAGCACAATTTGTATAACCCACCACTGTGGCTTACAGCAGTGAATATGTTAACAACAAAAGTAATTTTATGCTAAAATAACGTTTACGTACTTAATTAAATAACGTACTTATGTTTTTGAGCTTAGAATCCGGGAAATCGTGCTCATATCAACAAATCTATATATTTCCATGTATTGAAGAAACGTGCGAATGTGAGTGTCTGTGATGAGTACAGGAGTGTAAAGTTTTAATTACTTTTCGTGGATAAAATAATACAATACTGATAGAATGAAATAAACGCTTATTTACATAGTAATGTACAGAGAGGTTTCAGTACATTACTTATATTAGGTAATGGACGGTGATGAGAAAAACTACGAAACGTGCTGTTATTTTTTAAGTGGCAATTAAACACAGCATCGCTGAGGTGCTGACTTCGGATCGATGTTCAAATTACCGCAAGTAAGTAATAAAATTGTACTCTTTGTTACGAAGCTTGCGTTCTTATAGCAACATATGAAATACGCTACCTATTCTAGTATACTTAGATGACGAATACTGGTTGCCATGGTTGCAATGGTGTCGGAAAACGATGGCGCTAATTCCAGATAGATTCCTGGACCAAAATATATGCATGTCAAAAATAGTAATTTTCGTTGTAGATTTAAATGGAACAGGGTGTACCGGACGTATCTATTGCAATGAAACGTGATATGAAGATCAATTAAGATATCAGAACATCGCCACCTGCCTACCGTTGTTACTTACGCTTTTCATACATAACAGAGTATGTGATTTTGAACAGGAATCCGGCAGCTTCCTCGTTTGTACTAATTAAGGCGAAACAGCATGTTTCAATGGTATTCATTTAGTTACAGAAAGCATTGGCAGGATCCTGAGAAGTATTTTCGGAGGTGCTTGCGGAAGAAAGATAAACTTGACCGGTATGTAAAGGTAATACGAGAAATATACACAAACTTACAAAATATGTTATGTGTGCAATGGGGGTTACAGGAGTTTTTCGACTAAAGGTAAGAGTTCCTTAGGGGTCAGCATTAAGTCCTTTACAATTCAACGTTGTATTGGATTTGCTATCAGGGACAGTGAGGAAGAAAACTCCATGGATGCTTACCAGTGATGTGATATTATGAACAGACTCGCAAAATGAAGCGGAAGTGTTACTGGAGGACTGGAGAACAGCTCTCTAATATAGTGGTATGAGGGTTTGCAAATGCAAAAACAGACTTTATGAGCGGTATAAGCAGTGTTTTTTTCTGCCGGTAGGCAACAGTACGCAGTACTGGCTCTTTATTTGCTCAAGTTCCAGCAGATGGCAATGTGTTCACGAATTGAATTTTCAGTTTACTCGCGAACTGGTAGCATGTTTACATGTCTCGTAAGTTTCATAAGTTGGTAACTCAGCCGGAAATAGGGAGTTGTGTCCACTTCTGAGAGTTTTCACTGTCAGACAATCATTTATATATCCATTCTGCAAACTGCAGTTCACGTGAGTTTTGAATTGATCTATTCTAAGTTAAATAAGTGCAATTATTGTTAAAAATGGGTCACATAAGTGGTTACTTTACTTCTATGTTTAAATTAAGGAAGAATGGTGAAGTAGAAATTGTCAAATCTACTTATAATTCTGTAAAATACAAAATTAGCACAGAAAATAAATGTGGTGAAGAGGATGACGAAACCAAGACAGATAGTTTATGGGGTCAAAAGGAAGTAGATCTGATAATGACTGATCCGAACGTTGGACACGTTTGCAAAAAATGGCTTCTGCGAGAGAAAGGAGTGGATGGTGTCGATGAGGATAAGATGGAGTTCATGTTAGAAGTGTGGAAGGTTGCCATAATAACACCTACGTGGTGAGTACCGGCACATTTTCTCCCAGGAAAAGAGCACTGGATACATGCAATGAACAATATATAACATTGCAAGGAGTGAGTGGTAAAATTGTTAAAATACCCTGGCTCTACTTTAAATGACAAAGTATATTTAGGAGATGAAGGTGAAGCAGAATCCAGTCTGGGTGGAATACTTGGAATAGGGTTTCTAAGTGTTGTGTAACGAGAAGATTGCAGCCAGATTGAAAGGCAAAACATACAAGATAGTTGTGAGATCAGCAATTATATAAATGAATATAAAATATGGCCTGTCAGTAGAGGACTGCTGCGAAAGGTACATATTGTTGGGGTGAAAATGCTGAGATATTCGCGTGGACTGACAAGGAGAGAGGGAGAGTAAGTAATGAGACATTTAGAGGAACATCAGGAGCACAACATTTAGTGACGTAAGTTTGAAGTAGTTTGGACATTTTAAGAGAAGGGCGGAAGATGCAGGAAGGAGAATAATAGCGATGAGTATACACTGTAATAAGAGAAAGGGAAGACCATAAAGAAGGGGGTTGGACTGTGTAAAAGAATATATGACAGAGCTGAACCTATAGGATATCCTGGTCACAGACAGGAACAATTATAGAAGGAAGTTAATCCACACCAGCGACCCCTGTTTAGTGAGGGAATAATAAAGCTAAGATGAAGAAGAAGAAGAAAAAAGTTGAAGAAGAAGATCCAGTAAAAATGTAGATGATGATGTAATGCAAAATATTTTTTCTTCATTTTAAACGATACAGACTCATTAAAATTCCAATATTTTGATATGTACATACTGTATACATTGTTGTACGTGTTAGTAATACAGGTGTGTAGAACGTAAATATTCATCAAAAATTCCCTTATTATTAGTAATGTGTTCACCAATACAGACATCACACTCACTACACACCTGGTCAGGTTCGTGGACTTGAGGCATTAGGACTTAAGCTTCAATTTCTCACCGAGTCGTGAAATTTTATTCCTAAACAATTCATTCCCATCACTCAGGGAATGAGTTTTTGTGCTGTCGTCAGCATTCCCGCAACTTCAACCTCACTATCCTCAACCATACTATAACACACGTACTGTCCATCATTGCCAAAGGGACGCCTTTTAAATGGTGGCAGCAGGCTACCGACAGGAACAAGAAAGTAAAATACAGCTAGATCCACAGAATAATAAACTGCAATATCCCCCATGGACCAGCAACAACATCCTGCTACGTTCAGCTTCCGCATGGTTTCAACTGCAAAGCCATTTTGATTGAAAGGTGTAATCGGACTTCTTTTCGTCCTACATCAGTCTTGGGATTGATGTCATCTCAGACTGAAGCATTAATCATTATCGTTCATGTTATGCTGAAATGCCAGGGCAACGGAACGTCTTCTTTTTATTTTCTCATTTTTCTTTTTCTCTGCTGCCTTGATGGGATCCTGGGGAAGAAGAGTAGTGTCACACATCATCAATCATCATTGATTTTCAATTAGGGCTGTCACCCAGTTAGCAGATTTCGTATCAATTGTTTACCAATTCTTATCTTGAATGATGTCAACAAACTTGCAAATTTAACGAATAACTCCTTTGATAAACTATCCAGTTTCTAATTTCATGTACCTATAAATGAATATTTGACGTTCCTATTTTTGAAAGCCACTCCTAGGTTTAACCGTCTGCTAATGTCATAACGCGCCATCTCTCCAATGACAGCTCAGAACATACCACTTAGTCTAGCAGCTCGTCTCCTTACTCCCAAGTCTTCCCCCTCCAAAGTTTACAACATTTCTGTAACACTACACTTTTGTCGGAAATCACCCAGAACAGATTGCGCTGCTTTTCCTTGAATATTGTCCAGTAATCAAAGGAAGTAATTCTGGTTTAGGTCCCATGCAGTGAAACTGTACTCTAATTGGGGTCCTACCTGAGACTTATACGTACTCCTTTTTAAATCGTCACTAAAATCACAGTTTTACAGCCGCTTATCCTTCCTGACACCATCCTTGTGTCAAAGGATATGCTATTTTCTCTTCTAAATATAATTAAAATGGAGACAAATATGTGTGAAGAATTGTAAACACGCAAATCATTTTAGAAGCTGAGGAGGTTACCAATTAAAATGATGGACTGCTGCACACAGGGTAACAGAAACAGACGGAGTCCCAGATAGTAATGATTAGACTTAGTTCTTAATGATTCAGTGGTAAGAGGTATGAAACTAAACGAAGCCAGGTATCTAGATGGAAAGAGAGGTTTTTAGAAGTGCTCATCGCATTCACAGAGGCTTGCAGACTGAACGCCGAAAGGCGTAACAGTCTATATGAAGATAAGGACGTAGTAATTCTAAAAATCATTACCGTACTATCTGACTGAAGTGAAGTACTGTGCGGAGGATAGTATTTGACCGAATAAGATGACTTCCAAAAACTAAAGGAAAATCTCAAACTAACTTCATACTACAGATAAGCATATTCCCATGTCAGCAGGCCAATAACAACCTCAGACTGTGTTCCTCTTTCATTTCACTTACGAATATAACCTGTAATTCTAGACATATTTTCGCTACCAATTTCTCTAATAATAATAATAATAATAATAATAATAATAATAATAATAATAATGCCATGTAGCCTCCGGTGATTACGGCCCCGTGGTGTAAGGATAGCATGCCTCCCTCTTACCCGGAGGTCCCGGGTTCGATTCCCGGTCAGGGCAGGGACTTTTACCTGGACCTAAGGGCTGGTTCGCGGTCCACTCAGCTTATGTGATTAGAATTGAGGAGCTATCTGACGGTGAGATAGCGGCCCTGGTCTAGAAAGCCAAGAATAACGGCCGAGAGGATTCGTCATGCTGACCACACGACACTTCGTAATCTGCAGGCCTTCGGGCTGAGCAGAGGTCGCTTGGTAGGCCAAGGCCCTTCAAGTGATGTAGTGCCATTGGTTTTTTTAGCTTCTGATGATGTCTTGTGAAGGTATTTCCCACTGAAGCCTTATAGGCGACCTGCACGTCTGTGAGGATGCAGCCTACCTAAGATTAATTCTAGTGGTGAAGACGGAACACATACGCAGCCCCCGAGCCATTGGAATTAACCACTGAACGATAAAATTCCCGACCCGGTTGGGAATCGAATCCGGGACTCCTTGGACCAAATGTCAGGACGCAAACCATTCAGCCATGAAGCTGGACGCATCTGTACTGAAGAAAGGAGATATTTTAACAACAATTTTTGCATCGGATCAATTTCATGTATGGCTAGAGTGATACTGTTAAAACCGAGCTCGATAGCTGCAGTCGCTTAAGTGCGGCCAGTATCCAGTATTGGGGAGATACTGGGTTCGAACTCCACTGTCGGCTGCCCGGAAGATAGTTTTCCGTGGTTACCCATTTTCTCACCAGGCAATTGCTGGGGCTGTGCCTTAATTAAGACCACGGCCGCTTCCTTCCCACTCCTAGCCCTTTCCTGTCCCATAATCGCGATAAGACCTATTTGTGTCGGTGCGACGTAGAGCAACTTGCAAAAAAAAAAAAAAAAAGATAAAAAATATTAATACTTTTGTAAACCTGAAGCAGAGAGTACTACATTATACTTTTGACATGTTGTTCTTCCCAATAAAGACCTGTAGATTATGATGATCGGCTCCATGGCTAAACGGTTAACGTGTTGGCCTTTGGTCACAGGGTTTCCGGGTTTGATTCCCGCCGGGGTCGGAAATTTTGACCATAATTGGTTAATTCCCTTGGCACGAGGACTGGGTGTATGTGTCTTCTTGATTATAATTTCATCCTCATCACAACGCGCAGGTCGCCTACGGGTGTCAAGTGTAAAGACCTGCACCTGGCAAGCCGAAGTCATAGATACATCCCGGCACTAGGAGCCATACGCCACATCATTTGTAGGTAATATAAATAATAATACGTATTTAATTTTCACGACTAATTGTCAAAATATTAGGTTGTGTTTTGTTCATTTAGTATTTACTGAAGGCATGTAAAGTACAGCGGGCTAGAAATCCAAGAATAACGACCGAGAGGATTCGTCGTGCTGACCACACGACACCTCGTAATCTGCAGGCCTTCGGGCTAAGCAGCGGTCGCATGGTAGGCCAAGGCCCTTCAAGGGCTGTAGTGCCATGGGGTTTGGTTTGGTTTGGTTTGTTTTTTACTAAGATGTTACTTCTTTATTGTACTTAGAAACCAATTCCTTCTATTGAAACAGGTTTATGGCTGTGATAAATAATATCCATTGCCAGCACATAAAAATATGCATTCCTACTTAATTGAACTTTAGTAAGCCTCCGTGGCTCAGGTGGCAGAGCGCTGGCCTCTTTTTTTGCTATTGGCTTTACGTCGCACCGACACAGATAGGTCTTATGGCGATGGTGGGACAGGAAGGGGCTAGGGCTGGGAAGGAAGCGGCCGTGGCCTTAATTAAGGTACAACCCCTGCATTTGCCTGATATAAAAATTGAAAACCACGGAAAACCATCTTGAGGGCTGCCGACAGTGTGGTTCAAACGCACTATCTCGCGAATACTGGATACTGGCCGCACTTAAGCGACTGCAGCTATCGAGCTCGGTGCACTGGCCTTTCACCGCTGGGTTCCGTGATTAACATGTGGGCTTTGTGCTGCACAAAGGGCAGGCGGGACAAGTTTTCTCCAGGTATTCCAGTTTCGCCTGTCATCTTCCATTCCAGCAACACTGTCCAATATCATTTCATTTAATCTATCGGTTAATAATCTTTGTCCCAGAGGAGTGCGACAGACTTTGGCAGCCGGCACAATTCCTATCCTCACCGCTATATGGGGGTTTCATTTCTTCCATTTCTGCCCCTGTCAAATGACTAGAAACAGGCTGCGGATTTTCATATAAGAACTTTATTATTAATCTTATTTATAGTGTTAATGAATCTACACATTCCGTGAGATTATGGCTGACCAAGTGGTTGTAGGTGCTCTTTAAATAAAATAAAATCATCCACCCATTATTGTCAGGCAAGGAAACTATGAGGTGCAAATGGTAACTCATGGTATAAGATTAATCACTCACTGTTATTATATTACTGTGTCCGGCTTTTATTTTTTTTAAATTAGGTTGTGATAGTTGTTGTTATAAGAGGCATAATTACGATTCTGAGTTAGGGTTATATTATGATATTTTCTTAACGCTTCCCCATATTCAGTATTAGTAGCCTAACGTCATACCTCACAGCGGAAAATATCGACGGTGTATAATTAAAATCACCTCTCTAATATTTAAGTAGCTTTAAATTTTGAACGACTAATATTCTCGGATATTGTATATTGTCGTTGCGATCGAAAAACTGCTACGCTACAATATTAAGGGGAGAAATGCAGCACATGCATCAATTAAAACGAAGACAGAGTTCATGCAATACTGAAACTTAGATGACAGAACCTTTCAGGTGAAAGTTGTGAGTTAAAATATTCTCACATAGAGGTTTTTATAGGCGCAATGACGATATGTTGAATATAATGATAATATTAATATTAGATCAAAATTATTTTGGAAAGGGCGTAAGACACATGTATATTTTCACGAAAGTGAAAAAAACGGTTTAAAATCTAAAGTAGGCCTGTATGAAATATGCAAGAGTAGGTTTTTCCATTTCATTGGCCTAACCAGATATTGCAACTAAAGTTTCTGAATCAGAATTGGTTAACACGTTTTCTATTATTTTTTAAGTTTCACGATTTACATCTTTTAAAGTAAAACAACCTACGCCTTCAAAAATTAATACAGAAAATAAGTGAAATTATTTAAGTTCAATCTTACAGATACACTTACCTAATAATAATAATAATAATAATAATAATAATAATAATAATAATAATAATAATAATAATAATAATAATAATAATAATAGCGGCTAATAATAATAACACAGAGGCTTTATTATGGAAAGCAATCATCAGCTAGGTGCACGTAGTGCTTTGTAGACATAATATTATGGAAATTTGCAGTAAATTATTTGTTGAGCCTCATTTCAGTAACGTATTGATACAAATGTATATAAATATCAGCGAGTTCGACCCATTGACAAACAAACCAAAGTTTCAATATTCATTATACACGCAACCAGAATCATGAAAATTTTCCGTTTAATACCAATCGATAGCCTAATGTAAATACAATATGAAAATAGAAAAACAAAAATACCCGGAAACACGAGGTACATCCCTTTAAAATATTGATCCATTAATTAAAGAGGTTTTTTTATAACCTAAAACATTTTTAGCCTCACCTACATTTCATATTTTGTATAATCATGTCTCCTCATCGTGTTCTACAGTTGTATATACTTCTTGAGTGTCCTGAGCTTCGGCACTTAACTTTTCCAGTGAAGTCTAGGTCTGGCCGATAGTTTAATTTCAACTAGCTGTAAATTGAGGGCTTGAGTAGCAAGTCGTCGTTCAGCTAAGTCTTCGAAAATCATCTCAAACATTTACTTCGGATTATAGATGTTGCATCTAATTGTTTATGCCCACTATGAAACGTTCTAACCTAATGATTACTCTGAATGCGGGATATCTTGTCCAGAACTTCGCGTTTGAAAATATGATAACACTACTACTACTACTACTACTATTATTATTATTATTATTATTAATAATAATAATAATAATAATAATAATAATAATATTATTAATACGTGAATATTAATAGGCCAGGAAGAGGAAATTATAAAACTTAATATCCTCACCTTCTGCTTCCACGTTCCAGCACCCCACTGCGAATGAGAGCTGTAAAATACATCCATGGTATCCCCTGATTTTTGTAAGAGGTGTTTGAAAGGGGGCTAGTAGCTCGCAACTTGGGAGAATAACTTGGCGACTACAGATCCTCAAGCTTAGTCTAGCATTGCTTCCACCTATTTGTCCCAGGCTCCTCAGTTGAGTATTTCTCATCCGACCCCCCTCGGTCAACTCTTGTTCTCTTCCCACCCCGACAATATAAAGTTTGGCGAGGCCTAGGGATTCCTTCATTTTCACGCCCCTCGTGGCCATTTTTATTCCTCTGCCGATCACTTTATTCTCCGAAGTATTGGATCTCTTTAATTTTGCTACTGATCAGTGTTAATTGAGGATGGTTGCCTCATTGTACTTCAACTTAAAACAACAATCACCACCACTACCACATCACAATCTACCGTAAAGGTACAGAGTACTCTCTTTAAATGGATGATACGTTGAAAAATTTAGAATAAATGAACAGGCTGAATGAATCATCTGTCCGCTGACACATAAACAGTAACTGCTTTATTACTGAGAAAACCTACCGCAAATGTAGTCCTAATATAATAACAGTGGATTGAAACAGGAAGTCATTTATTACAAGGAGATGGTCGATATCACTTCGTTTTTATTAACGTTTATATTAAGGTTCTGTCACCTGAAGGATCTCAAATAAAATTTAGTAGAAACCTGACCACAGGCTACTGATAGTTCTACTTGCTTTAAGGCAATAATCAATAAGGATTTGCGAGCATTAAACTAATTTGTCTCCGTCCTGGCGAGCCCATGTCCCATTTAGCATAGCTTACATTGTATGAATGTCAAGTTCTCGTATTACCTCAAACATTCCACAGTTTTATTCTATTTATAAAATCCAGGCAAACTATTTAGTAATAGAAATCCTTGCGATGAGTTTGTATTTCAGCGGCTAGTTGACTCGCAATTATACTGTACTCAAGAACATTTGTAGCTATGTGAAAATTAACCTGTTGTTCGGGATCACTTACCATGATACGTAACACACGTGCAGCTGAACTTATCTCTTCGTGATGTAAAGACGGCGGGAGAACGTGTCGCGGGTTGCAGGTAGACGCGTCGCAGGCGTACTGTCAAAGTGGAACCAAGAATATGGAGCGCTCCTAGTGGGACCTGCGCCCTGGATCTTTACAGCCGGAGCTTTAGTTTCAGCGTTCACCACAGAGATGGCGCCGAGAGTACTTCGTCGATACTGGTATATTCTGGATATTATTTTATGTAACTCAGCACATGGGATGCTTTATAGGAATTAATCAGTGTGGTACTTTTTATCGCCCCAATATAAGCATTATGTACTTGGCCTCTGTGTTCTTGTACCTTTGCAAATGTTTATGGGGGGTGTTATATACAATTACCCACGCTGAGTGGCTCAGGTGGTAGACCGCTTGTCTCATGAACACAAGTCGGTAGGTTCGATTACATTTCAGTCCGGCGCTATTTGAAAGTACTCATATAGCCAGTCCTCGTGACGGTAGTTTTACCGGCACTTTCAATAATTACTGTGAAATATCTCCGTGCCACCTCACCCCAGAAGAACTTAACTATAGTTAGTGGGAATTAAAACCAATAACTTTACTATTGTTCATGTCGTTGGTGAAGAAACCGTACCTCGTATGTCACAATGCTGTTCCTGCCCATTATTTTCCTTAAGGCTTGTCACGCCTCCCAGCCGCGTATGGATGTGCATTCTTTCAGAACTGTACTAGTGCTAATTTCCTGTGGTAATGTGTAAAGAAAAATGAGCCTCAAATACATTATAATGTAGGAATACGTAAATACGTCATGCAAACATACATTCCAACCGTGCGGTTCATTTTCCTTTACATTATAGCATAGGAAAAAATGAACACGACGAAAATTGTCCTGATGGACTGCATATCCATATATGGTTGGGAGTTGTGACCAGTCTAAGGGATATTAATGGATAGGAAGAGCATTGTGGGATACGAGGCAACGATATAAATAAAATATAAACAAAAATACCACCTCGTAGTCCGGCTCCATTGCTAAATGGTTAGCGTGCTGGCCTTTGCTACAGGGGTCCCGGGTTCGGTTCCCGGCAGGGTCGGGAATTTTAACAATCATTAGTTAATTCCGCTGGCACGGAGGCTGGGTGTATGTATCGTCTTGATCAACATTTCAACATCGTCACGACGCGCAGGTCGCCTACGGTCGTCATCTCAAAAGACCTGAACGTGGTGAGCCTAACATGTCCTCGGACACTCCCGGCACTAAAAGCCATATGCCGTTTCATTTACTAACTCGTACTGTCTGGATCAAGGGTTTCCAAGTTTTAAGGGCTCGAGGGCCACACTGATTGCGGGCGGCACTTTAATAATAGGCCGATTTTCTTACAATTCCGCAAATAAAACAGGAGTACGAGTATGAAGTAATACGCATAGTTCATCTCAAACGAAGGTTTGACCATTTATATTGCTTAAAACTCTATTTTACAATTGCATAAAAGAGTGAAATAAACAAACCCCATGGCACTACAGCCCTTGAAGGGCCTTGGCCTACCAAGCGACCGCTGCTCGGCCCGAAGGCCTGCAGATTACGAGGTGTCGTGAGGTCAGCACGACGAATCCTCTCGGCCGTTATTCTTGGCTTTCTAGACCGGGGCCGCGATCTCACCGTCAGATAGCTCCCCAGTTCTAATGGACCTCGAACCAGCCCTCAGGTCCAGGTAAAGATCCCTGACCTGGCCGGGAATCGAACCCGAGGCCTCCAGATAAGAGACAGGCACGCTACCCCTACACCATGGGGCCGGCAAAGAGTGAAATACGGATTGTAAGTTTAAAAAATCAAAAATACTTTATTCACATCAAGTGAATACTTAAAAAGATGAAATAATATGAATGACTGAATGAGTTAGTTATGACTTGTGTATATAAGTCCGACTCGTTGGCTGAACGGTCAGCGTACTGGCCTTCGGTTCAGGAGGTCCTGGGTTTGATTCCCGGCCGGGTCGGGGATTTTAACCTTAATTGGTTGTTTCCTACGGCACGGGGGCTGGGTGTATGTGTTGTCTTCATTATCATCACGACGCGCAGGTCGCCTACGGGTGTCGAATAGTAAGACCTGCACCTGGCGAGCCGAACCCGTCCTGGGATATCCCGGCACTAAAAGCCATACGGCATTTTTTGTGTATATAAGGATTATAAAAATTTATACATTGTTGAACCAGCTATGAAATACTTTTTGTAACATTTCTTCATATTTTGTACTAAAATTCTCTCGCGGACCACAAAATATGGATTCGTGGGCCACATGCGGCCCACGGGTCGCCATTTGGAAACCCCTCGTCTAGATGTTTTATTTCGACAATGCCCGACAATACGTGTGACACAGAACTTATTGCGTGTCAAAACTTGCGGGCGTGACCCTCACTTAAACTCATTCCAATCTTTCATTTTATTTATTTTTGATGAATTTTTTTGCACATTGCATCAGGCTGGTAACTTTTTTCTCCGATGCCCGTTGATCAACTTATGTTCACTTCCGACCTTGACAATATTTTATTCGCATGGAGTAAGGGAAAGCATGAACTTTGAAAGGAGACGGCAGTAGCCATTCTAAATACTGCCACTGAGTTCACTCTTCACATTTATAATGAAAATTACAAAAATTCGTTTCTGATTTTCGTTCCTTCTGCACGTGTGTTAATCGATATAATGTAGTTGGCGAGATGAGGAAACGTTTCTTGGTCGGTTTGTTAGAAATGTTTCACCATTGACGTTTCCGAAGGAATTTGCCTTTACACTGGCGACATTTGCACGTGCACTTTGCTCTTCTTATTCAAGGCAAAGGATCCCTTTTGTGAACGACACAGAGGAACCCGTGACACATTTCCTGTCGACACTAGTGGATGGCATCTCTTTACAATTTTTGCACGCTGCGAGACTTGTCGCTTTCGTAACAAAGCAAGCCCAATCAATCTTTGTTGAAAGAGATGTCTCGAGGTTGTCACAATTTCCTTTTACAACACAGGAGGGTGAACTGACTTCAACACAGTTGCAGGTCGTTTCACTCGTATTCACGTCTTGGATGTTACTTTTAGCCCTATAGCAGTTACTTAATTGTTATAGTATGTGAACGAATTTCTCTTTTATGCAGTCTGCATCACGTCGCGCCGATACAGATAGGTCTTGTGAGGACGATGGGATAGGAAAGGGCTAGAAGTTGGGAAGGAAGTGGCCGAGACCTTCATTAAGGAACAGCCCCAAGCATTTGGCTGAAAATAGGAAAGCACCGTAAATCATTATCAGGACTGCCGGCAGTGGGATTCGAGCCCAATATCTCTCGAATTCAAGCTCACGGCTGCGCGACCCTAACCAAGTGGCCACTTTCTCGATTAAGAAATTAATTAAAAACACTTACTGTATAGTAAGCCAACAGAGCTGTAGCCGTGTTGAAACACCGGATCCCGTGAGATCTCCGATTAAGCAGCATTTGGCATGGTCAAGATTTGGATGGGTTGCCACGCGCTGTTGGGGGGGGGGGGGGGGGTAAGGGAATGGAGGAGCGGAAAGGAACTGGCCACTCTAACGTACGTAAACTCCGGCTCAGGCGCACACCTCTGCGGAGGTTCGGACCTGCTTTCGGGCAGAATACACCCTTGCCTTACTGTATAATAACATTGTCGAATTTACTCAACACTCAAATGATGAAAGGTACTCCTAATAAGAGATTAAGACACTTCAATGTCGGAAATACGAACACAGTGTACTTAACGTTAACTAATCCCCTGTTGTCATTCGTGAATAGCGAACATTTTACAAACATTAAAACTTAGCAGAATTTTTGAAATTGTTGGTTCACCGGTGATCCGAGAGCTCTGCGCTCCGACCGACCAACCAAGCAGAGGACGAGTGGCCACGCTCTAGCGGGGCTGTACACCTCTACATTCGGGAGACGGAGAGGACCTGGTTCCCACAGTCAGCTGTCTTGGTTTTCCATTCTGCTGCACTAAGGCGAACGCCGGATCATTTCCTAATACAGGCAACAGTCGTCAACCCTCTCACATTCAATACACATCTCCATCACCCACACCTACCTCCTGGTCTGAAAGATAGCGTCAACATTTAGACCCTCCTCCCGCCTCAGGGGAGTAACTAAAACAATTTAGTAGTTGTGATTAGTATTTTAGACCACGGCCATCCCCATCTTACCACTCTGAAAGTTACAACTCTGCCTCAAATTTCCCTGTCATGACAGATGGCGTCATCATCTAGGAGGCCCGCCGTATGCTATCCCGGTACGGAGGGAAAACCTTTACTGACCACCACTCCTCCCTCTTCTCTAGAGAGTTACAGTACTTGATTACCCAAGGTGGCCCAGCTCACCCTTCACATGGGGAATGAAAGCTTGTAGAAGATACGTTAACAAGACACCAGTAATTCTCATTTCAACAAACTTCACAATATCCAGCTCTCACCAAACATACCAACCACATTCTCACCTCTTGCGGGCAGAGGGAGGTCTCACCTGTTACATGGCCCACCCAACACATTAGGCCGGGAAGAGGAAGCATCCCCAGAAACAGCAGTGAAATTTCTTGCTTTCAACAACTAGATTTCTTAACATACTGGAAACATTTGTAAAATTTCGAATGTTCTATGAAGGTTTCTCAGTGATAAGACAAGTCCGACTCGTTGGCTGAATGGTCAGCGTACTGGTCTTCGGTTCAGAGGGTCTGCAACTCACACACCACACATAACACTATCCTCCACCACCATAACACGCAGTTCCCTACACATGGCAGATTCCGCCCACCCTCATCGGAGGGTCTGCCTTACAAGGGCTGCACTCAGCTAGAAATAGCCACACGAAATTATTATTAGTGAGGAGACAGGGCAATGTGGCTAGGTTGAAGGGTTTCTTCCTCCGCGCAGGGATTTTCGAAACCAAAACTAATTTAAGGATCTCTTGGAAGAGTATTTCGGAAACAAGGGACTTTTTCAGTATTCTATTTTCTTATTCCGAAAATTTTATTGATCGTTCTTGAAAGGTAAGTCGTGTAAGACATTTTCTCGTACATGCAACATTATGATGAACACCAGCTGAATAGTGCAGTCGAGAAAGGAACTAAGTCATTTATCCATTTTCATTTTATAATCTCGCTGACCTCATATAACCAAGCCGTATTATTCGATAAAGGAAAGATCTAAGTGAACCTACTCCATGCGAGAGAAAAAGTGCATCCATATTCTGAAGAAACGCATTAAGTGGGTGACTTACTTCCGTATCAAATCAAACATTGACAAAGGGTACTCCTCGTGATTGAAAGATTATATTCCTTTCGCGTTTATAGAATACACACATAGTGAAGATAAACCAGAAGTTCTTGTTGCACATAATTTCGTGAACAGTATTGTGAACCACTAATTTCATCTTGGAAAAGGCAATTTTCACACTTTTTCCTTGCAGCCAGTTCCAATAACATTTGAGAAGACTGAGGACTTAAGGGAACTGTTTAATATGTTGAAAATGTAAATAGTTTAACATTTCAATCCCACATTATTTCACAGCCAATGGATTTTTGTTAGGTTAATGGTCCTATTCGGGAGAACTATTGACAGTTTTTTATTGAACTGTGTCGCAAGTCATACTTTCGGACAGTTAACTATTAAAAACGTCCATAACCTTAGATTCATAGTCTCGGTTGAAATACTGAGGTTAATTGGTGCTCCAGAGTAATTTGGTTCTTACTTTCTATTTTATATTTTTCTATCTATTGGATAAATTGTAAACAGTTGATACTGAACGTATTGCATTAAACTACGTTTAATATGTATCAAACTTTAGTACAGTTAGTATGAGAGATGTCCTCCCATCTGCCAAAACTATTGTGTTTTCATTGGAATAAGGAACTAAGTCTAAAACGTCTAAACAGTCATAGCAAAGCAAAGCAAAGCAAAGTCATCACTGTACACGCCATGATGGCCACGGGAGGTGTAGAAGGTAAGGGCTTTCACTATTCGTCTCATCGGCACTTGATGGGGTAGAGTGGTCGGCTCTACGCCCGGCCGCGTTTGCCCCCAGGAATTAACCCGGTACTCATGTTTGGATGGATGCTGAGTGAACCTCAGGGCCATGTACACCTTCGGAAGTGGAAATATATTTCTTAAAGTGTTCAATTTCCCGACAGGTAATCGAACCCACTTCTTTCCGGTTGAACCAACCAGGCAGTCCCTTAAAAATGCACAACATTTATAAATTATTCCGCAGCATGTTCCAGTATCTGCTGTTTCATATCCATCACTGATGTAAGTATAATATAAATAATGAGAATTATTCGCCGAAGCGTGTCGAAGTAAATAAGTATTTTTGTTCTCCTTAAAGTAGCAGTTTTCGATACAGTTCCTTTCTCGGCTGCACAACTCATCTATATTACACACTAATGTAGCCGTCCTTCGCCACGGAATTCTACATTGTATACGGATAACGAAGTAAATTACTGTACATGCAGTGATTGAGATTTTTTAATTTGCATACCACTTAGCGTTATCCTGAAACAGCACGGGGAGGTTCTCATACGTTGTTTCCAATGTAAAGTGCGAGTTGCGGAGTTGTGATGATAACGGCAGGCTCACTTGCCTACTGCCATTCACAATAGAGTAAGAAAGTTTTCATTATAATTGGAGGTTCCATTACCTACTGCGTGGTCACAATGGATTTTGAGAGTTTTCATTAAAATGGCAGGTGCCCTTTCCTACTTCCAGACAGATTACAGTTGAAGAGTTTATATTGTAAAATCAGGCACCTTCTCTACTGCCAGTCAAAATTGAGTTGTGCTGTTATCGTTATAATAACAGGCCCATTTTCTTACTTGCCTACTCCCAAACACAAACGGTTAGGGAGTTTTGCACAAAACAGCATGCTTCTTTGACTTCTGGCAGTCAAATTGAGAAGTGAATTATTATTTAGAATGGTAGTCCCTCGTTGCTAATGCTAGATACAAAGGAGTTGGAAAAGGATCCCATTCCTACTGCCAGTCAAGGGCCATGGGGAGAGTAATGTTTACAATAGCAGACACCCTCCTGCTGAGAGTCACTATCGATGTAAAATATAATTGTAATGGCAAGAACACCCTTTCTACATTGCCACAAATCAACTTCAATGAATATATAGTCGCTGCCGGGACAAAACCTCCTATGTGAAATATTTTAGCTTAGAACTTTGGCCGGTAAGGTTCTATCATCTAAAGTGCAATATTGTCTGCATATTGTCAAGGCATTCTCGCACTTCATAAAGTATGTGCTGCGGTTCAGTATATCTCCAAAAATATTTTCACATAGGAGGTTTTGTCCCGGCAACGATGATATATAGATCGACATACGAAGTATGTGCATGTTTACAACAGTGCAAACCTTCTTTTACAGATTAATTGCTGCTAAACGATACATCATATCGGCAAACGGATTGTACCATAAGATGCCTCGTTTAGCGGCTAAATGGTTGGTCTTACGATATGTTCTCTGTATCTTCTGTTTATGGGTGACATTGAATTAGAAACGTTGAACAGGGCGAAATTTGGGTAAGGTTTTCTCACAGTGCATTGCTTTTGGGTACTTATATGCCAGCTACAAACGTAGAATTAGGCTCACGTATGGATACTGGGTGGGCCATGCTAGTGTAAAATTAGATAATTCTACCTTTCGTATAAGTGATACGAACTACGAATTATGCGTGTACAAAGAGCAAAATGTAGGTATAATCGAGAAACGGAGAAAAATCTAACATATAAGGAATGGAGATACGAGGAAACATAATAGGACGAGAGTCGTAGTTCACTCCAAATTGAACTGAGATTGTGCTATCCGTTTTGTAATACAACTTTAGGTTTAGCTGCGAATTACCTCGAATAAAGGTCTACACTGTCATTAAAATTGCCTCAATATTCCGGTATTTTTGGGGGTAAAAATGAAATATTTAAAGACCTTGGAAGCTTTCCGTCGATTACATGTTAAGACATATAACTTCGCCAAATTTCAAATTGCTAGCTCATCTGGCAGATTATGCCACAATCGCGATTTCGTGGGGGTGGGGGGGGGGAGGTTAAAAATGAGGATTATCAGAAAAATATTGCTAACAAATATGCAGATTGTCATTATTAGACTTGAAACAGACAGCTGTACAAACATTTAGCCAAAAGAGTCAATGTACAGACACACGGTCGTTACGAATTTATTTATATAGATAGATAAGGAATCTGCTATATGTAAAACACAATTTGGGCTATGTCCGCTGGCCTTAAGCTGCAAAACAGACCGTTCATGATATCTCCATTATAAATTCCCCTTACCAAAAACATGTACAGGAGAAAAATTTCAGAAATGTATTTCCATCAAGGTTGGTCGATTTCGAGTCAGATTGGTCTTGTGTATATTGTGGAAGAGTAAAATCACTGTTTCTATTCCCTGTAAATCCCCAAGCCCGTTCTGGGAATTTGACATGGTATGGAACTAAATACGTACATTTCGACAGGTGGAGGCTAGATATAAGTTTGGTTGAAATATCTCCAGTAGTTTTCATGTTATAAGAAATACACTTTACACGCACCAGCTCTTGAGTTAAGTCCAGTGGGACTTGTACTTAAAACTGGTCCGTTAATGATATCTCCCTTATTAATCCTCGTATCGAAATGATGCACATGAAAAAAAGGTTTAAAAATTGATTTCCACTAAGGCAGGTAGATTTTTGTTAAGTTTCGTTGTGTATATTCTGTGCGAGGGTAAAATCACGGTTTAGGTTTCGTATAAACCCCCAGTCAGTTCAAGGATTTAGAAACAATATTGGCCCTAAAACCTACCCAAGGACAGTTGGATTTTAAATATGAATATGGTAGAAATATATTGTAACAGGAACGCCCGTACTTCAGTTTATCGGAGAGCATGAGGAACGACAAGGCGTGTACGGCCCATGCTAAGAGAGTGAGAGAGAAGGGTAGTGAAAAAAAATAATCATGATTAAGTGGATCCTTCAGTTTATTCAATAGATATGCAAAGAATTATGTCACCTTTTACAGCTGAATCGTGGAGTTGTCCCTGAAGGCGTGGAGAGGACGTCGTCCTGCGGCGGCTGCGTCGTCTTGCGGTCGGCGTCGGCGTTGTCTTCCCTCGTTGGTGTTTTCTCTGTATTAGTGTTGATGACTCGAACCTGAGGCAGGAACGGGGAAATGTGGAGCTTCCACATTGGACGTCATGGGACACTGGTGTGACACTTCTCTAAGGCGAAGCACGCCAAAATAGTTCCCACAGTCAATGATGTTGAACGCACTTTAGCAGCAAGGATAAAGTTAGAGTCACAGTTCCACGAGGATAAGATGGAAGGAATTATCGTATTTGGAATAATAAACAAACGAAAACAATCTAGGACCTTCCGAGGTGCAGTGATTAAGCACTTCATAAAGAAAATTAAATTTACCGGTTACAGTCTCTGCACTGTACTCCATCAGCACAATACACTTGTTGAAATAAATGACAGTCCAAGTTCTATTACGTCGTAATTTTTAGAAGATTATCACTGGCACTTAAGATCATATGTGATTCTGAACAGGTTATGATGGGAATTGGCATGGTTCCTCGGAAAGAAATCACGATACTGCATTCCACTGTCTTTAAGAGGGAATGTTGGCACAGTTTATTATGAACACAGTTCAACGGATAGACACAGTCTTTAAATGAAATGAAGGTCGGCACAGTCTATGCTAGAAACACTGTCGCTGTTTTAACACAGTCTTTAAATGAAATCAAAGTTGGCTAGAAACACTATCGCTGTTTTCACACAGTCTTTAAATGAAATCGAGGTTGGCACAGTTTATGCTAGAAACACAGTCTTTAAATGAAATCAAGGCTGGCTAGAAACACTATCGCTGTTTTCACACAGTCTTTAAATGAAATTGAGGTTGGCACAGTTTATGCTAGAAACACAGTCTTTAAATGAAATCAAGGCTGGCACAGTTTATGCGAGAACACAGTCTTTAAATGAAATTGAGGCTGGCACAGTTTATGCGAGAACACAGTCTTTAAATGAAATCAAGGCTGGCACAGTTTATGCGAGAACACAGTCTTTAAATGAAATTGAGGCTGGCACAGTTTATGCGAGAACACAGTCTTTAAATGAAATCAAGGCTGGCACAGTTTATGCGAGAACACAGTCTTTAAATGAAATCAAGCCCACGGAGAAAGCTTTTAACACGAACGTTCTGAACTCAAGTATACAGCCGGACCGAGTGACGAATTATGTCGCGACGTGCTTACTTGCACACACTCACTGAACTCATGGCTTACTGCCGATTCCCCTCACTCTCTGCCTACTGCACACTGCACACATTCTGCCTTACCCCAGGCTGGCGACTCGCTTATATTGCCGAAGGCCGGTGGGCGTGGCTACACATGTGGGCCCCAAGAAAATTTTATATCTTGGCCATCTTCACACCGATTGACACGAAATTTCGGCTAGCAGCGTTCATAATTCCTGCCTGCAAGGTGACGTTATTGAAATATTGAGATTATATTTCGTTCATGCAGCAATGCTATGGAACACGAAGGAACCTTCTGCGTGACGTCGCTTGTCCTTGGCCGGTGTTCTAGAACATCGCGAGCTTGCTTGCAGTTCCCACTATGCCTGTGCGCTCGGCGCAAGTTTTAAATGCTTACGGCCGGGTGTTAGCGAGCTCCTCTTAATAAAAGAATGAAACGTGAATGCTCGTAGGGTGTTCCCGTTTCAATATCCAGTAGTTTTCGAATTATAGACAAACAGACAAACAAACAAGCAAGCAAGCAAACAAACAAACAAACAAACAAACAAATAATCAAACAAACAAACAAAAGAAACAGACAGACACATAAGCTAAAAAATATGCAGATGGTCATTACTGCACCTGAAACGGATAATTGTACGGAAATTTCGTCAAAATAGTCAATGTACAGACACACGATCTTTACGATTTTATTTATATAGATTATCTCCAGTATTGAGAGACTATTTATTTGGAATAATTCTATTAACCTGTTGTCACATATATACGTTTCAGGTTGACGATTATCATATCTGCGGTATTAATATTTCGTACAATTTTGAAGCTCAGGCTTCACTGTATCGACCTTCTAAGCGATATCGATGGCTTAGATAACTTCGTGTCTCTCAATGCTCTTCCTATCCATTATTTCCCTTAAGACTGGTCACGCCTCACAGTCACGTATGGATATGCAGTCTATCAGAACAATTTTCACCGTGTTCATTTTCCTCTGCCGATGTGGAAAGAAAAATGAACTTCAAATACATTAGCTGTAGGAGTGCGAAAATACCTCAGGCTAACGTACATTCCGTTAGTACTGTACCGTACCCAGGGGTAAATACTCTCTAGGACGATGCCTCTATTCCTGTATGAACATCCGACTAACTCAGGGTTGGGCAGAGAGTGGGTTGGATGTCGATTGGGTCAGGATAAAAAGTCGAAGTTCTACTCTAAAATAGCAATCAATGACAGGAAATGGAGGTATAACACGAATGAGAAACAATCATAGGGGGTAAGATGGATTTATTAATAAATATCCCCGATCAAAACACACGAAAATAATTAAATCAAGAAAAAAAATAATTTGTAAAAAAAATGAACTCAAAGTAATGAAATAAGTCGAAAATAGAAACGTTAATTGAATGATTATACAAATTTGACATTAAAAAAGCAAGTTCAACAAAGAACATTTATATAAATCTAGACTGAATTTCTTCTTATAGTCCAATGTTTATGTTGTATGGCAACAAGTGTACGCAAACACTGCCATGTGGTATTTCCGTATGGAGTTTCACACAATCGCATCCCAACGATACGGTTTCAAAGTTAAATTAATCCCGAGAGTCGCCGAAAATACAATTAAATAAAAAGTTACATTATACAGAAAAGTTACGACGAAAAGAAAAATAATTAAGACGCAATGGACGCTATGTAATTTATGCAAAATACTAGGGGAAAATCCTACACTATATTTACAACAATTCAAATAATCAAACTAAACATATATATACATCGGATATCGAGTAAAGTCTTAAATGCTACACTGCTTCCAATGTGAATCCCGGTTCACTGCAAAAGATCTAGGCAGAACTAGATAAACCAACAATACTTCAGCACTCGGGCTGTTCCCTTTAAAAACAACGAGACAAGGTATACAATCACAAATAATAATGTAAAACATCATCCTGTAAGGGAAAAACATAAAAATAATCTTTGATATCATGAAGAAAGCAATGGGCAACATTGCCTCCTTCTGCTGCGTTTGAGCGCTCAACAGCGCGATCATCCGTCATGTAATTCCGGGTAGATTACGAGCTGTAAAGACATGTTGAACTCCGCTATGCTAAAGATTGGATTTTGTCTCCCGAGGCCGCCACAAGGAAATACTGTCTCCTTCGCACATACAGATAAACACAGGCCAGGAATCAGCTTGTCATGAGATAACGCCTTTCATCAGCTACACGGAAACTCACGTATATTCATTCCTTCTTAGCATGCTTGGGCCATTTAACAACATCAGACTCAATAGTCTGGAATTAACACTGTCCATTCTGAACACAAAAACACTCAGAAGACACTAGGCAGGCACACACATCTGCACAATACTCTTTATCTTGTCAGGCATACAATCAGCCTGCACCAATACATTTTAATTCAGCATGCAATTATTATCTCATTATTCCTCATGAATCTCACTGGCCTTTCCACATAATGAGACACAGTTCAAGTCCTTGGCAGACCACCAGGCAAACAGAATCCAACTTAACTTCAAAGATCTTATTTTAACAACGACGTTCTGCAGCTCCTTCTGGCAGCTTCTGTAAAACCATGCATCATGCAAAATAGCTATACCTGTCTCTCTGAAAAACCGAAATAAAATGAATTAATACGTGTTTGACGTAATATAAAAATGAACCTGTCGATCTAGCCCTTCTAGCATATATATAAGGAAAACTCGGAATATCCTACGCTAAGTAATATACACAAATAAACAACAACTAATCCTATCAATTCCTTATTTTCCCAAACATCTAATCATAAAGCAAAATGAAAATAAAATAAACATGCATTATTCTCGTATTCGAATCTATCATAATAACAAAATTAAACAAACACATGCCGTCAGGCTTACTTTACATGAAAATTAAAAATTATATCTACACTGCCCTAGTACCTTAACATAACTTACATATCATGCCATAAATAATACATGCGTTTTACTTTATATGACTCTCGGGAAACCAGGATAGCAGCTTACATCCCCACTAATTTTGGGATCTACTCCATGTTAATCACATCATTAACATGTGTGAATGCACTTCCTTCCTCTCCAGGCGTATCCATCTTCATGCTGGAAAATAATCCACTGGAACACAGAAAATTATAGTTGATGATCTCTTCGCTGCTTAATGCTGCGAGCCGAAATACCCTTTCTTTTTACCAGATCAGCTAAACACACTGATTCACATATATATTACACACTTCACTTAAAGGGTAAAAATACAGTTTGAAAAGCAGCACACGGTTCGGTACGGAAGTTCCACGCGAATACGCGCCCGTCGCGAAATAGTGAAACAATAGCACGTTTCCACTACACTTGTTACTCAGCGGTCACTAAACCGTCTTTATCAATTGAAAGTAAACTCTGCCAAAATTATACTACTTCATTTACTCAAGTATAGTAAAATATTGCGACTGCACAATTTAAAGTATCAATGAGAACCAGTTACTATTACTGGAATAACACCACGTTAATCACGATCACCAGTCACAGAGTTAGTGCATCCGCACTGTTCAAATCTCTACCACGGAGATACAGAGTTAGTGCATCCGCACTGTTCAAACCTTTACCACGGAATGACGCTCTCCAGAGCTAAGGGTACTGAGGAGGCTTCGGTGACGCCAATAATGCTGGGGTTCCCGGGTGTCTGAACCAACCACCAATCAGAGAGTTCGTCATATATGATGACACAATACTTATTGTGATATATTTACAGAACACAGCTCAAACACTAGAAAATCTCTTCCACCAATTTTTATAATACATTTCCAAATATATCTGACTTCAGAAACTGTGGAAAACCGATTACTTACAGAAACTGACTTTATCCACAGAGCACGTTGGTCATCCTGGAATTAAGATTTGGCGCGGTGTAGCCTCCAGGTTTGCCAAATCCTTAAGTTCCCATTGGCTGAAATATCTTGCTTGGTCAGCATTTAATACACGTGTCGATCCTTGCCAGCGCTTGGGTACGCTATCCTTTCTCACGGTCATACGGAAATATGAAGCAATATCCAGCGACTTACTGTCTTGCTCAACATCCGGTATCAACTATCTTAGGATACGATGCTTTAACATGTTAGACTGTAACTTTTATGAATAAATTTCGCATATTTGGTCAAATAATATTCCAACTATTATTATGGGCCGGCAGGTTACGGCTCAGTACGGTACGACAATGTTCATTTTTTATTTACACACCAGCATAGGAAGATGAACCATTAAGCATTGGTAGATACGAGGTTTTCTGATTAGGCCATCTATATATTCCTAACATACGTCCACAGGGACTTCATTATACCAGTTTGAAAGGAAAGAAAAATTAGAAACTATTATTTCGTAATTTCAGAACCTAGAAGAACAAAGACATTGTTTGAAAATAAGCGAATACACATCATCGGATTTAACAATATGATACTTTTCCAGGTGAAATTATCTCTTAAATCGAAAAATACCGTGTTATTTGCAGACGTCATCCATATTCTGTGTGCTAGGTCACCATTCCTGAGGGCGGTTGGTTCCTCAAATATCGCCACCAAAAGGTACGCAGTTATAAGGAAACCGTAAAAGAAAATGGTGGCGCTGTAATGATACATACTATACTGGATGAGGAGTGAAGAAGTTTTCCATTGTTTTCCTCACCGGACAAGAAAGTTCTATTGCAACATGACTGTCCTTTTGAGGAGCACCTCCCATAACACCCCAACGCACTATTCATGCTCCGGATGTTAATACTCAGCACCACCAATACTCCAGCATTTTTCATACTGTGACAACCATAAATGAGGCCGATACCTCGGTGGAATCTACATTCTGCTCTTGCCTGTGCCAACAGACCCTTGAAAAATACTTCATCCATCAAGAAATAGCAATACGCGGTTCAAATCCTTCAAATTTTGATTCTTTTGAGCTCATGATGAGATATCAAGTGAAAGAATTTGATTTGCTAAGAAAAATGTTGCAAATTATTTTTAAATTATTGACTGATGAAAGGATATGTCTGTAAGTTGTCAGGGTGTAAAGAGGAATTTAACGAGAAGGGCAAGAGTAATTATAATGCTTACTGCGAGGTGCAACGTTGAAATATTTCAAATGATATTTCAAATGAGTGCTGAGACGACAATCGAAAGATTTTTCTGCTCTCCAATAATGTACAAATTTTTACCAGGGGGCTCCCGAACGCCGTACTTTCTACTTACAAATGTCCCGCATGCATAAATGAATGGGATATCTACCAACTGATTTTCACAGGGGCACTACTCCCAGCGGGCAGGTTTCGTCAGAATATGAAGACAGAAGAATCGGCCTGTCGCTCGCAGCATGTTACTCAGCGCTACCGGTCTAATGCACCCCTTGCATTAGTAAACATCGTTTTCCACCGCATGTTTCTAGGCTGGTGTATGGTACAGCAGCACTATATTTGCTGTCTGCATTTCGGCAGTGGCTATTGTGTTCAGCAGCGACGAATACACAGACATTATTTTAATCTGGACAGCCTGGTAGGAATGCAGCCGGAACTCCAAACAGACGTCTGCCTTCTACACACGTATTTCGCCGAACAGTATTTGTTTTTGTTTCATACAAGCAACTCTTTTCTCGAGTGGAATGTCTACACGTGTATAAATCAATAAGTTATTAGATTTCCTTTTCTGCATCATTGGCGTGTTTACAAGCAGTAGCGGCGATTAGGGGTGGGGCGAGGAGGGACAGTCACCCTGCCCCACTTTGTGGAGTAAACATTACATTTTTATTCCACTTTAGCCCGGTGGAACTAGGAATTATTTTAAAAGTGTTATTTGTACAAGCTTTTTTGTCTTATATGCTAAATATTTCCTTTAATTTCTTCAATTAACATAATTATTGGTGTATACGTGCACAAAACACCGTTTGTCGCGGCTGACCAATTTGTACAGCGCTACGGCAAGTAGTTGAGACTTTGCATGTGATGTGATGAGGCGAAGTAGGGGCACATATTTTTTTTTGCCAAGGTCGTGGACACTGAGTTATATTTCACCCGCAGCCGCGCACATTCGTTAGTCTGGCAGTTTCTTTAGTGTCTGTTAGTTTCTTAGTGTGTATTCAAATACTAAATGATTTTTAATTGCATAATCATGCCGTACTTCTATTTAATTGTATCGCGCGAACTGGCCGTGGTGTTAGGGGCGCGCAGCTGTGAGCTTGCAGCCGGGAGATAGTGGTTTCGAAACCCACTGTAGGCAGCCCTGAAGATGGTTTTCCGTCGTTTCCCGTTTTCATATCAGGCAAATGCTGGGGCTGTACCATAATTAAAGCCACGGCCGCTTCCTTCCCAAGCCTATCCCTTTCCTGTCTCATTGTCACCATAAGTCGTATCTGTGCCGGTGCTACGTAAAGCCAATTGTAAAACACATATTCAATTGTAATTGTGATTTTTCAACGGGAGATAATACCAACGTTCCTATCACTGGGCTAAATTATTTCTTTTGTGTTATGTTATTTATTAATTAAATGTATTTAACCTGCCCCGTGGTTTGTTTGTGAGACCTAGTGAAAATTTTATTATCCAGCATTGAATCAAAATCTCAAACAACTGTTATTACAAATAGACCACGGGGCAGGTTACTTACATTGACATAATAAATAATATAACACAAATGAAAGAATTTAGTCCGATGGAAGTAAAGTTGGTATTATCTCCCGTTGAAATTACAATTACAGTGAAATATATTTCTTTTTTACAATTGGCTTTAAGTCGCGCCGAACCTACTATCTCCCGAATCCTGGATACTGGCCGCACTTAAGCGACTGCAGCTATCGAGCTCGGTAGCAGATATGACGACAGGGCTTGTACAAATAGCCTTTCTTAAGTAATTCCTAGTTCCAGCTGGCTAAAGTGGAAAAAAATGTGATGTTTACTCCAAAAAGTTGCCGCTACCGTTTGTAAACACGACAAAGATGCAGAAAAGGAAATTTAATTATTAATTTATACACGTGTAGACATTCCACCCGATAAAAGAGTTGCTTGTATGAAACAAAAACTAATACTGTTCGGCGAAATACGTGTGTAGAAGGCAGACGTCTGTTCGGAGCTTCGGCTGAATTCCGACCAGGTTGTATAGAATAAAATAATATCTGTGTATTCGTCGCTGCTGAACGCACTAGCCATTGACGATATGCAGACAGCAAATATAGCGCAGCTGTACCATACACCAGCCTAGAACTGTGCGGTGGAAAACGAGGTTTACTAATGCAAGGAGTGCATTAGACCGGTAGTGCTGAGTAACATGCTGCGAGCGACAGTCCCGTTCTTATCTCTTCATATTCTGACTTAACCTTCCCGCTGGCAGTAGTGCCCCTGTGAATATAAGTTGCTAGATATCCTATTCATCATTTATGCATGCGGGACCTTTATCAGTAGAAAGTACAGCGTTCGGGAGCCACCTGGTATATTTTGAAAATGTCTTCGACTTTATTATCATTCGGAGAATTACTGCAAAAATACAAAACGGGGGACAAAACATGTTCGGTTTAGGTACAAAGGAGGACGGCATTTTTGACATTTTTACAAATTGCTTTACTTCCCACTGACACAGCTATATCTTATATTGACGATGTGATACGAAAGGGCTAGGAGTGTGAAGGAAGTGACCGTGGCATTATTAAGGTAAATCCTCAGCATAAGCCCGATGTCCAAAATGAGAAAGCACGGAAAACCATCCTCAGCGCTGTCGACAGTGGGTTTCGAACCCACTGTCTCCCGAATGCAAGCTACGTGATCCAAACCCCACAACCACTTGCTTGGTGCATAAGCCGGACTTCCCTGCAACCACAGTTATGAACGAGTTATGTCGGAATAATCTCTCCTTGGAAATTTCTGTCCAGGTTGTGTTATGATGATGATGCTTGTTGTTTAAAGGGGCCTAACATCGAGGTCATCGGCCCCAGGATGTGTTAAAGGAGAAGATTTTCACTGAGTGAGTTGACTACGTGGATACCTGTGAGCTTGCATTTGAAATAGAAATATATTTATTTGAAGTTAATTACAAGTAGGACCAAAGGTCCCTTGGCTGTAACTAACTGCCACTTCAACTTAAATGTTAAATTTATACACAATTTTTAAAATTAAAAATACATTAAAAAGCGTAAGATACCTTCTGACGATAAAAAATAAGATTTGAGAGAAGGTGGTTCGAACCCAGAATGTGTTTTAACGTAGTTTCCCATTTCCACGCCAGGCAAATGTTGGGCTGTTCATTAATTAAGGTAAAGGACACCTCCTTACCACCGTCGCTGCGTGACGTTTCAGTGTTGGTACAATGCAGAAAAACATAAATCTCTGTGTTAAACTCCCGAGCACCGATATTAACTGCAACCAAATATTTTAACGCCCACATTCGCGCGACGAAATCGCACAAGAAGTTGCTGCGATAATGAAAAGCAATGATTGAAAAGTTTACTGGCTCGTAACAATGCCCCCCCCCCCCCCGCCCGCACGCTATGATTCCTGTCAGCTGAACAACGCACAGGTACGTACTTTTAAATTTTCACTGTCCTGACGCCAACGCCCATTCTACTCCCCGCTTTCACCAGAGATAAAAGCAGCACACAATAGGTGTTAGTGGAAATGGTTTTAATCCCTGCTAACGAGAATAAAATGGCTCAAATCCCCACTGATACGATCGGGTGGACAATAAAGACAACAGAACAGATCGAGGCTGGTGGGAGTCTCCGTCCAACCCCTCCAAAACAAGCTTCTGAATTCAATTTCAGTCACGCAGTTTTTATATGTTACCTTAATGAATAAATAATGCAACATTTTACCAGATTAAATAAACAGCGTCTTGCAAGTAGAATGCAGCGAGAAGTACGAGGGATGTTCCGCTAAAATAAAATACAGGATCATGTAGGTTGATATATGATAGGGGAAGAATATTTTTTTTTTTTTGCTAGGGGATTTACGTCGCACCGACACAGATAGGTCTTATGGCGACGATGGGATAGGAAAGGCCTAGGAGTTGGAAGGAAGCGGCCGTGGCCTTAATTAAGGTATAGCCCCTGCATCTGCCTGGTGTGAAAATGGGAAACCACGGAAAACCATCTTCAGGGCTGCCGATAGTGGGATTCGAACCTACTATCTCCCGGATGCAAGCTCACAGCCGCGCACCTCTACACGCACGGCCAACTCGCCCGGTGGAAGAATTATTTGGGTTGTGTTCAGGTTTATTTAAATTTTAGGGTGTGTGATTCAAATTAATGTACGTATGGATATAGTTAAAAAAATTCTTTATTGGTATTTGAGGAGCTCAGCCCATCCTTAGACAAAATGCCGTTTGATACGGATTCCCCCTATTTAGATAACGCTAAATCGATCAATGCAATTCACGTAAAGAGTTAAATATGAGGTAAGTTAACCTAAATCTATCTGATTAATATAAAATAATATACCTGTAAATAATAAAACACTTGCTATTTACTTTTACTTGTACTGGACACGGATATTTTACCTCAATGTTACCGAGCTCGATAGATGCAGCCACTTAAGTGCGGCCAGTATACAGTAATAGGGAGATAATGGGTTCGAACCCCACTGTCGGCAGCCCTGAAGATGGTTTTCCGTGTTTTCCCATTTTCACACCAGGTAAATGCTCGGGCTGTACCTTAATTAATGCCTTTCCTCTCCTATCGTCGCCATAAGACTTATCTCTGTCGGTGCGACGTAAAGAAAATAGCTAAAAGAAAGAAATTTACTCCAATGTTGTGTTTTCTTTGTAATGGAGGACATTGATAAAGATCCATACCTTATGAATTTCAACCCACTTTGTCAACATGGAGAAGAGAGGTTCGAATGTGGCAGTATACCAGTTTTCTACCTCCAGAAAGCAATGGAACGGATGTATACTAAACCAAACAAAATGGAACAGTATAGACTATTATCATTCTTCTCCACACCAAGGAGACGTCGAAGGAGATCAGACGAAAATGGGCAGAGCTCAAATAACTACACACTTAATTACATTGTAAGTTATTTACCACTGGTATTACTCTACTATTGAAATTATTATTATTGTTAATATTGACCTCCTCTATAGTCACGCGGTATGACTGCAGATCCGGAGGTCCTGGGTTCTATTCTCTGCCTTCTAAAATTTTTTGTGGAGTAGTGAGCCTGGAATTAGGTCTACCCAGCCTATTGAGGAGAAATTTGGGTAGCTATTCCATAGGAGTAGGACTCTGCTTAAGAAAATTATTTTGACTGGAGAGAGGGCCACGAGCCCTAACTTCGCCACTGCTAAAGGCAATAAATAAATAAATAAATAAATAAATAAATAAATAAATAAATAAATAAATAAATAAATAAATAAATAAATAAATAAATAAATAAATAAATAAATAAATAAATAAATAAATAAATAAAACACTGTGCTACCAACATGACTCCATCCCAATCTCAATTCACCCAAAGCAGGAAAGTCCTCTGTGCCACGCACAGTTGCTCATTCAGCCATGGTCCTTCATGGGCTCAGGCCAAGAATTAATTTATTATTAGGTATAATAATATTATTATTATTTATTATTATTATTATTATTATTCTTTTCCTGCCGCTTTTTCCCACACCTGTGGCGTCGCGGGTGCGAACTGCGTCGCACATGTGGATTTGTCCCTGTTTTTACGGCCGGATGCCCTTCCTGACGCCAACCCTCTATTGAGGGATGGAAGCACTATTGCGTGTTTCTGTGGTGGTTGGTAGTGTAGTGTGTTGTCTGAATATGATAAGGAGAGTGTTGGGACGGACATATACACCCAGTCCCCGAGCCAGAAGAATTAATCAGAAGCGATTAAAATCCCCGACCCGGCCGTGAATCGAACCCGGGACCCTCTGAACCGAAGGCCAGTACGCTGACCATTCATCCAACGAGTCGGACATTATTATTATTATTATTATTATTATTATTATTATTATTATTATTATTATTATTATTATTATTATTATTATTATTATTAATGGACTAATTTTCAATGTTTGGTCTCAACGGATGCCCTGCTCTGTTGCAAACATCATAATTAGTAATTGCGTTCATTTTTCTAATTTATCGTAGGCCCTAATATTTTTCTTGTGGTATTTTCAGGTAAGAATGGAAAACGGCGGTTTATTCAATATGCCCAGAAGAAGAGCGAATGAAATCTCTGCTCGTATCAAACAGAGAAAGGGAATTTGTGAAAGAGGAGGTGGAGATCGTAAATCTGAAAATCTTGATTTCCCAAAACGGAACTGTGCCTGTTGTATTCGTATTTATCATTTTTTGAAAATCGCTACTGATGAGAGAGAAAACATTAAGTTAAATGATGAAATTACTGCTCATAAAGCAATAGCACGTGCCTCTCATAAACTTATGAAGAAGAAGAAGATACGTAGTACAATTACGTTTTGCTTTGATCCACAGCAGATGCTACACCTTCCTTAATTGCCAATTTATTGGAGAAACTTATTATTCGAGACAGATTTCCTACTACGAATTTTGTGTAGCATATGTAGACAACAAGTCTCCTGGTTTTTACATCTAGACAGCAAATAAAGCAGATCCGGGTGTCTGCAGAAGTATCAATTTTTCTACATAAATTTTAGAGAAACAGCTGTTTGATGCTTCCAATAGACTTCATTTTCCGATGGAAGTGGGAACCAAAAAAGAAACTCGTATGTTATTCAACCCTAAATTTATGGCAGCATCGAAGGTCGTTTTCACATCTAAAGGACATTACGACGTTGTTGCCAGTGAGAAGACATTCTTACCTCCCTGCTGCCAGGATGTTTGAGTCCTGAAAAAAAAAATCGTCGTTGCCGAGACAAACTTCCTATGTGATTATACACTGACTGAGAAGAGCAAATGCAACACCAAGAAGGAGTGGTTCGAAAGGGATGAAAGTTGGGGAAAAAACAGAGACGGCAGGACGAATAATTGATGTTTATTTCAAACCGATATGCAGGTTACACAATGCGCACGGCATCGACTCAGTAGGATGTAGGACCACCGCGAGCGGCGATGCACGCAGAAACACGTCGAGGTACAGAGTCAATAAGAGTGCGGATGGTGTCCTGAGGGAAGGTTCTCCATTCTCTGCCAACCATTTGCCACAGTTGGTCGTCCGTACGAGGCTGGGGCAGAGTTTGCAAACGGCGTCGAATGAGATCCCACACGTGTTCGATTGGTGAGAGATCCGGAGAGTACGCTGGCCACGGAAGCATCTGTACACCTCGTAGAGCCTGTTGGGAGATGCGAGCAATGTGTGGGCGGGCATTATCCTGCTAAAACAGAGCATTGGGCCGCCCCTGAAGGTACGGGAGTGCCACCGGCCGCAGCACATGCTGCACGTAGCGGTGGGCATTTAACGTGCCTTGAATACGCACTAGAGGTGACGTGAAATCATACGCAATAGCGCCCCAAACCATGATGCCGCGTTGTCTAGCGGTAGGGCGCTCCACAGTTACTGCCGGATTTGACCTTTCTCCACGCCGACGCCACACTCGTCTGCGGTGACTATCACTGACAGAACAGAAGCGTGGCTCATCGGAGAACACGACGTTCCGCCATTCCCTCATCCAAGTCGCTCTAGCCCGGCACCATGCCAGGCGTGCACGTCTATGCTGTGGAGTCAATGGTAGTCTTCTGAGCGGACGCCGGGAGTGCAGGCCTCCTTCAACCAATCGACGGGAAATTGTTCTGGTCGATATTGGAACAGCCAGGGTGTCTTGCACATGCTGAAGAATGGCGGTTGACGTGGCGTGCGGGGCTGCCACCGCTTGGCGACGGATGCGCCGATCCTCGCGTGCTGACGTCACTCGGGCTGCGCCTGGACCCCTCGCACGTGCCACATGTCCCTGCGCCAACCATCTTCGCCACAGGCGCTGCACCTTGGACACATCCCTATGGTATCGGCTGCGATTTGACGAAGCGACCAACCTGCCCTTCTCAGCCCGATCACCATACCCCTCGTAAAGTCGTCTGTCTGCTGGAAATGCCTCCGTTGACGGCGGCCTGGCATTCTTAGCTATACACGTGTCCTGTGGCACACGACAACACGTTCTACAATGACTGTCGGCTGAGAAATCACGGTACGAAGTGGGCCATTCGCCAACGCCGTGTCCCATTTACGTTCGCTACGTGCGCAGCAAAGCGGCGCATTTCACATCATGAGCATACCTCAGTGACGTCAGTCTACCCTGCAATTGGCATAAAGTTCTGACCACTCCTTCTTGGTGTTGCATTTGCTCTGTCAGTCAGTGTATCTTTGGAAATATACTGACCCGCAGCACATTGTAATTGTTCCTAACTCTCTTACTATATTTTGAAACATATTAAACTGCATTCAAATTGAAAAATTTGATAATTAATATTCATGAAATAAAATACAAAATCGCGTCGAACCTTGTACTCACACTTACTTCTTACCTGCTTACTTACACATACGTTATTCGAAGGGCGCCAGTTACCACTCAGTGCAGCAATAATAGAATGAGAATATTGACTATCTCTAGGGTGTGGGGTAATAAGCTTACTTTTGACAACATACCATATAATTTCTGGGAAAAGGAGATTGGCGTTCGGTTTCCCCATTTAATTAGAGGTTAAGAAATGTTACTGTTTAAATGAAACGAAAGATTAATTTGATAGAACAAAATGTATTCTTGAAATTGTATATAAAAAAGTAAGTCTTGTTGCGATAAAACAGATGTGAATATGAAATTATGACATTGCAAGTGAAAGAAACTAGGCATGAATTTGAATTCTTCTTGACCGGACATTTAACAATTTATATGAAATATATCCCTCACTGGTTCACTTAACTGTACCTTCAACACTTTTAGTGTAATTACGACGTATTCCTTTTGATCTGGTGTTTACTGTAGATGTGTCACGCCTAATTTGGTGATGTATCCATGTGACTGCTTCTTCCCCATATCATATGACTTCTTTGTAAGTCTCTATGGTATGTCTTGATTGCAAGTGTATCCTTCTATGACTCCATAACTGGTCACCATCCACTTTACTTCTTCTCTCTTCACCTTCCGTTTAACTAATGACTCCCGTTGACTGACTGAGGCCACTCCATCTGTTCACTTAATGGCCAACTGTGGCCTCTCCTTCCAGTAGAATAATGACGCTTGCTACAATATGCAGTCACCCTTTATAGACGTTAGGTTGACGCACCTACGTAACCTCCAGAAATAACTATGATTTACTCCCACCTCGCGACAAATATTACACACTATGGCGAAATTGCCCTTTGCTCCCTAGGTAACTCAAAGACCGTGTGCGCATCTCTAAATAAGCACGATGACGTAGCCATGACGTAGCGATGACTCTGCATTTACTCCAGCAGTATTGCACAATGTAGCAATGTCATATCCACATCTGATACACAGCAACTCTTTACTGTACATGTTTTTAGTGTTAAACTACACTCACGTGTATATGCATACATTTAACTACAATCATGCAAGCGACAGGCATTGCAGAATTGAATTGAATAATAATTATAACACAATAATAATAATCTCACAGATAAAATAATAATAGTACGGACATAATAATAATAATAATAATAATAATAATAATAATAATAATAATAATAATAATAATAATAATAATAATAATAATAATTGTACCGGGCGGTTCACCTCCACGACGCAAGTTCAAATCTTGCGCCAATTGAAACTCCTCTACAGGAGAAGCTCTGAACTTTACTACTGAAGTAATTCTACGGTTTATCAGAAGATGTCACTGAGTGTTTGTGATTTACTTTTGTTTTTCATGGATCAAGAAGTGTGGACATTCTCTAACAGATGTCTCTACAAAAAACTATGGTAATACACTCTGGTGTAATGGAATGAACTTTCCTGAAGAAATTCAGTATTCATAAGTTTTGTTTTTACTATATTTTGTTCTGTTATCTTTGGGTTGGCAACATTAATCCTTTCTATCCGCCTGTTTTGATTTTAGCCAATCCAAAATTTCTTTAATTTATTTCCAACCAATCATGTATGTCTTCTTCGACATAGATATGTTGCTCTAAGCTATCCAATAAAAGCGAGAGGGTGTGTCTACTTATTCCTGAAAGGTCTCGAATTTTCCACGAGGGTATAAAAACTGTTGATTTTCTTGTCTCGGTGCCACTTCAGTAACATCTAACTTAGTGTGTGGATATGTAGCAGGGGGCGGGAAGCAGCAGTTCTTCTACAAGGTAGTGGCCTTTTAACATCTTTATTTCTTGCTAGCTCAGCAGTCTAACTCTCGGGGAAGGTTCGAAACCTATAATATGTAACCCGCCATTTTAAAATTAAATTTCCTTTCAGTTTGTGTAAAAACTACTAATCTCTTTTACTGTAACGCGGGTATAGAGAGTGCCTTACCCTCTCGAGCTCCCCTTCATTTTGAAATTAAGGTGACCACGTTTTCGTAAACGTTTCTTTTCTTCCTCAATGTGTTAAAGTTTTTTCATACGGGTCACCTCCCTAGCTTGGGATTAGCCCCTGTATTATCGGTCTAGCGCAACATACGTTTTAAAACAAAAACTTTAGTGTAGGAGTGCAAGTAATCGCCTCCATCCTTTTGTTTTGGGCCATTTAAATTAACCTAGTTTTGCACGCTAAAGGCCCAGTAGATTGGGTACAAGTTACCCCTGTTGATTTATAAGTTTGCCTTAAGGGCAGTTGAGTGTAAGGTCTGCTTATGGCCTCCTGATAGGCTTGAACTATTGAGAGCAGGTCTGCTCTTTCCTAAATTTGATGCCTGTTCGCCCAGATCTTGTAATTATCCGTTAACTCTTGTAATTTCTTTGTACCTGATTTTGGCTTGTTGTTGACTTGTTAAGTTTTCAAATTCTATGTCACCACGGTTAAGTTTTGAAAAAATAACCTTTGTTGAAATTTTAATTCATTTTTCGAACTTGTAGTTAGACCCATTCCAGCCCGCACCTTCTTTCACCTCTGCTGATCCACCAAAACTCCGTAACAAGTGGTAGCAGAGCGTGGCTGAATGGGTCTCAATTTATCCCCTTTTGACGGCTAAAATTTGCTTTGTTTTGAACTCTAACAATTTTCTCCGTCGCTGGAATTTTTCGATTTTTCCAAATTTGTATAGTTCTGTCATCATGCCCGGCCCTCGCGATGTCCTCCATCCCGGATATTTGCGCAAGGAGGAATTAATCTATGAATTAGCAATTAGAAATGCTCAATCTGGATGCACGGTTGCGGCCGATAATTCGAAGCTTAAAGAGTCCCTTGATTTGCCGATTTCCTTCCCCACTTTGGGAGAGAAAGAGATTTACGACGCTCTCTCCACGATCACTGATACTACTACTGAGCTAGCATTTGTAGTTAGTTTTTTTGAAGAATGATCCTTCTCCAAATCAAGTTAAACGTGTGCAAGCTAGATTGTTTCACTTTTACAATAGGGTCACTGATCTACTGTCCCTTAAGTTAAATGACTGTCAAAGGAAGGAAGCTAGTGCAGTTCTCGAAAACCTTTCTGAATTGTCCAGTAAGGTGAGTCTTTTGTTTACTGGGGCAGTTCCCCCCAAAACCTGCCAACCCACTCTGGTAAACGTTGTCAGCGAAGAGCATTCTCCCACGGGGGAAGAAAGTACAAAATCTGTAGAAATCCGACAAACTTCTGTTCCATTAGAAACTGAGTCCTTTCGTCGCACATCCATTTCACCCTTCGTGTTGAATAATGCACCTTCTGAATCTGCTTCTCCCCCGCTTAGGTCCCTTCCTACTACCTCACCTGGTTTCAGCAGTTTGTCCCATCCTTTAGCAATGTTGCTCAGAGGGATTTAACTCTACCAGTGATGTTATTTCATTTCTAAGATTTTTCGTTGAGTTTCAGGATCATGCACTTGTTTTTTCTCTTTCTCCGAGTCAAATCCTTCAAATTATTTACCTCTATTCCATTGGTGTCCTCTCAGACAAAATAGTTAGGGCAATTGCCGAACAATCAACTATTGAAGAGTTTCATGCACACCTTCTGGCAAATTTTATCCTCACTCGAGCTAGGTCATCACTAATTCGAAAGTACTACTACCGAGTACAGCGTCTGGATGAGAATCTTGCCGACTTTATTCAAGACATCAAATTCTACACCAGAGTATTTGCCCTACATTTTCCAGAAGATCAAATTGTACAGGCTATTGCGGAAGGTATTTCTCCATCATACCGATCATTCTTGTGTTTAGCGTCGCGTCCGCAAACTTTTGCCGAGTTAGAGGCTATGGCTGTCGTAGCGGAAGGAGTTAGATACGCCGACACCTTGCGTGTCGCGAAAGAACCCACTCCATCCTCTAGTCATTTTCGGCCTCCACATCGCCGAACCTTCTCTGCCCGTAAATGCTATGTTTGCTGGTCGCCTGACCATCTTCGGAACAAGTGTCCATTAATTAAATCTAGTGGGACAAGGAATGGAGCAGGGTCATCCTAAGGCTGTTTTTAATGCGGTGCTTTTTCCCATATTGCCAAGAACTGCCCTAATGCTAACAGCACTCCCTCCTGCTCAACTTCGGGAGCAACTTCCACCAACAATCATAAGTGACTAGTGGCTCCGGCTGAGTCGGCAGATTCATCTTTTCAAGGCTAAGCCCAGGTTAAATCCGACAAAAATTCAGGCAAATGTCAGAACTGTTCTACATTACAATTTGAATGTCCCAAAGAATGTCTTAGGATTGCGGCGGACACCCCCGCACCTGTACCATTTCTCAAAATTGAATTGAATAATGAGCCTGTGACTGCTCTTTTAGATTCAGGGAGTGTTTGTTCCATTATTTCGGCTGAATGGTATTCCGAATTGAAATCTGTTTGTAAACTTCCTGAGTTTTGTTCGTCTTCGGTTCAGTATGTTTCTGTATGCCAAAATCCGCATTTCAAAATTCACTTGGAAAATAAAACTATTGGTGGCTAAGCACTTGTCCTGCCCCATTATATTGGGAGCGGACTTCATGTCTCACACTGGTCTTGTGCTCGACTTTCTGAGCAAGTCGAGCACGTTCAAATTTGCTCCTAATTGTAAAATTTCCTTATTGAAATGTAGTTCTGTGTCATGTTCATCGGTTTCGCCTACCGAGGATGAGATGTTGTTAGACCTTAGACATCTTCCTCAGGAGCAGGCTGATAGTATTCGCAGGTTGTGTCAGTCGTTTCCAGAAGTTTTTTCTGATACTCTTGGCGTAACTGACATTATCGAATACAAGATTGAGGTGACGGATTCGATCCCTGTTAGATGTCCGCCTTATAGGCTATCTCAGCCTAAAATGAAGGTCCTGAAGGAGATAATTGATCAGATGCTGAAAGATGGTATTATTCGACCCTCCAAGTCGGCATATTCTTCGCCTATTTTTCTAGTCCAGAAACCCCAAGGTGGCTTCAGGCCTGTGATTGATTATAGGGCTCTCAATCGGAAGGTGGTGTTACAATCTGTGCCCCTTCCAGATATTCACTCTTGTTTTTCATGGTTTCGAAAGGTTAAATCTTTCACCATCTTAGACCTTAACCAGGCTTATAATCAGATACCGCTAGCAGAGGAATCCAAACACCTGACAGGTTTGCCACAGATTGGAACTTGTACGAATACAACCGCGTGCCTTTCGGGCTCCCCACCGGGGCAGCCGTGCTTACGAGACTGCTATACAGGGTCTTATCCGACATCAAATTTGAGTACTTGTATCATTATCTGGATGATGTCGTCGTATTTTCTGAGACCTTTGAAGAACACCTTGATCATCTGAAAGAGGTCCTTAATCGTCTTCGTAAGGCAGAGTTAACAGTTAAGTTGTCCAAAGTCGCTTTTGCTAAGCCATTTATGTCATCTCTAGGGCACATTGTGTCGCCCGATGGCGTCGCTGTAGATCATTCTGGAACACAGGCCATCCGTGATTTCAAACCTTCCAAGGACATCAAAGGGATTGCTAGGTTCATTGGTATGGTGAATTTCTTCACGAAATTTATTCCAAATTTCGCCAATAGAGCGGCGCCCTTGAACTTACTTCGTAGGAAAGGCGTCAAATTTGAGTGGGGACCTTCTCAACAAGCCGCTTTTGAAGATCTCAAATTAGCTCTGTGTAATGCCCCTGTTCTGGCCATGCCTGATTTCTCGAAGACTCCTCAACGTTGGACGATGCACTCCCGTCTCCCTTAAAAACACACACACTAGACTGGAGCGATGAATAAGACAACCTGGTCGAAAATATGCCACATTTTATACCGGCGAGGAAAGTTCCAGAAAACTCTGGGCTAAGGCCCGGCACATCCCAAGTGTAGATTGGATAAGTAAATAAATACTAGACACAGTTTGATTGGCTGAAAAATAAATATACAAAAATTTTATATTGCCAATATCTTAAGCTGGCGGGAAGAGATGTAAGTATTGCAAACTTAAACACATCAAAAACAAAGAATAACCAACCCAGTTTAGTAAACCTCGGAATTCAAAGTTACTTTATAATTTTACTAGTCAATCTCCACACCAGAGGGAATAACGTAAATTTATAACAGAGACATCTGTAGGGAAATATCCAAACTTCTTGTATTAGTTATTGCGAATTTTAGATAATAGGTAGTGTTCTCCAAAGCGCTTCATTTAAGTGAACGGGGCGGGGTGTACCTTCCGGTACATTTACATTCAACATTTACTGGACGGTACAAAATGGCAGGGAAGATCAGTTGGGTGGAATAGTAGTGATTGTTTTTTCATCGATGCCGGCAATTGGTCGTATAAACAGACGGTCCTGAAAGCTTACAAAGTAATACCTTGAATCTTAACAATTGGATTATGATTCAAAAATTAGTATGTTCAAGAACAAAGTGATGTAAATACGGAAAAAACCTAAAAGGATTGAATGTTAAGTAGTGAATACGAAACTGGAGCCGACTGGTAATTTCAAATATTTGGGAGGATTGTACCTTTTACTTCTATCATCTTTCGCACACCTGTCTGGTCGTGGGTGCGGACTGTGTCTCAGATGTGGATTTGACCCTATTTTACTGCAGGATACCCTTCCTGACACCAACCTTTTGTGAGGGATATAATCACTATTGGGTGTTTCTGTGGTGGTTGGTAGTGTGGTGTGATCTCTGCACATGAATAGGAGAGTGTTGGGACCAGTAATCGAACCCGGGATCCTCTGAACCGAGGGGAAGTACGCTGTCCATTCAGTAACGAGTCGATATTTAGGATTATTGTATACTAAGTGGAACTGAATCATGTGCCAGCGTCTTGGAAAGGTGTAGCATTCCAACTGATGTGCCCACTGCTGCACTGGGGCGAAACGCTGGTAATATCACGATTGAAAACGCCTGAAGACTTATAGAGTTTAAATGTTTTTGACATTTGAAATTGATGAAATTAAATTATGGTTACCTTCTAGGAATCTTTTTTTTTGACAAAGAAAATTGTTCGGAATGACTGCACATCAATATGTGGCTGGGAGTCGTGACCAGCCTTAAGGGGTTTAATGGTTAGGAACAGCATTGTCAAACTTGCGATTTTGGCAAAGCACCGACGATATATCGTCACTCCAAGAACATACAATGCCGGCCAAAATTTTCCGGATAAAACATACGTACCTGTACGAGTATGTTTAATGGTTGTTTAATCACAGAATATATTACTGTAACCAAGTTTCGAAGGTTTTCGCGCAATAGTGACGAGTTTACGTTCGACGCTCAGCTTCGGGAAAATGCATCCTATGGTATAACACGTGCAGTGAAGCCTGTAGGGTGTCCTGTAATGGTTTGGGGTTGTTTCACATTGATTGAGTTGGTAGACGACACCGAATTCAAGGAACACTGGACAAATCGGCTTCCATTCCATCCTATCCCCTTATGCTCTTCCGTATGGATAACAACGTGGGAGTGTTCTCCAACAAGATAATGACCCCAAACACACGTCTCGCTATTGCATGACTTATCTGAAAAACAAAATAAAAACTCTGGGGAACTGTTTTTAATGGAATGCCCCCTCCCCGCCCAATCACCGGACTTAAATCCATTTGAGGTACTGTGGGAGGAGCTAGATCGACAAGTCCCAAAATAAAGTCCTTCTTCATCGGAAAAGCTGTGAGAGATGTTGCAGAATGCGTGGCAAAGTATACGTATACAGAGTGTCCCACCCAACTCTGCGACCCCAAATATCTCCGAAATGAAACAAAATATGAAAATTCCAATTGTTCAGGACCGTACACATGTCAGGGGCTCACACAATGAGAAGGCACGCACAAACCACGAAGGCAAACAAATAACTCCTCCAACGCCAAGTTGCGCGTTTTTAAATCGAACATGTATGTTTATTCTAGCAAAATGACAACTAAAGCTACAACTAGTGATAATACACTTGGTTCCGCTTTTATAAACACATTTACTAGTGGCCTATAGACCTCAGAAACTTCATTGTTGTGCAGTACATCTGGCATGGAAAATGCACCCACAAATCACCAGTAGCGTCTTGTCCCATGAAACCGTGTCACTTCAACAGATGTTCGAATTGCCCTCCGTTGGCATCAATACACTTTTGGAATCTGGTAACAAGAGAGTGTTGCACGAATTGCAGTGTTTCTACAGATATTGCCGCACACGCCGCAGTAATATGATGTTGCATATCCTCTAGTGTCGTTGGCGGTTCTTGACACACTCTATCTTTAACTGTGCCCCAGAAAAAGAAGTCTAATGGCGCCAAGTCTGGGGAACGGGGTGGCTGTCCTATAAACAAATTTGAAAACGTCTCTGAAAAATCGTGCAGAATGAGCGGAAAATCCACCATGCTGGAATCACATTCATAGACGCTTTTCCAATCCCACATCCTCCATGGGGATGCAGAAATGATGAATATCGCTGTCCGTTTAATGTTCCCTGATGAAAATAGGGACCTAAAATACGGTTACCAACGATACCGCACCAAACATTGACACTCCACTGTCGTTGATGAACAACTTGGCGAAAACAGTGGGGATTTTGCTCGGACCAGTAGGGCATGTTCCGAAGATTCACATGACCATGATTTGTAAATGAAGCTTCGTGTGTAAAAAACGCATTACGTAGGATTGCTGGATTACCTAGCAACTGCTGAAGTGCAAAACGACAGAATACATTGCGGGATTCAAAGTTCGTCCCGTACAGTTCCTGGTGCAGTGAGATATGGAACGGTTGAAACCGATGCCTTTGCAAATTTCTGCTCACGCTACTGCGGCTTATTCCAGAACCTCGTGCAATCTGTCGTACACTCACCTGAGGATTGTGCGCTACAGCAGCCAGAACAGCAATTTCGTTTCCACTGCCAGTCGCTGTCTTTGTACGTTGTCGCTTTGTGGAAGCCCAGCTTCCTGTTTCCCTGATTTTCGTGCAGATGTTGCCAATAGTACGAGGCAAAAGACACCGTCGATATGGGTAGCGTTCAGCTTACAATGCCATAGCTGCGGTTGCATTTCTGCGACATTCGCCGTAAATTAAAATAATATCCAGTTATTCTTCGTTACTGAAGGCCGACATATCGACTAGATGACGGCAATTGTTACACGCAACACGAAAATACGGTTTAATGTGTCAATATGGAAAGCAATATCTGAATCGTACGTGAATTACGGTGCAGAATGACAGCAGACCAGATCAGGAGACACTAGTACACTGAAGATAGAACGTGCCGAGCCGATATCGGTTTGATTACAGCAGGCTACAGGCCAGTGCAAGCAACCCCTGCTCTGAGCACAGAAGTACATGCGTTGCATTTCGTCAGAAACGGTGGCGCCATTTCGATCCTCTAACAGCCACGTATTTCAGAACTTATGAGGTTTAGAAACGTGAAACTAAGTGTGTTATCACAAATTGCAGCACTAGTTTTCATTTTGCTAGACCAAGCATACATGTCCTATTTAAAAAAACGCAACTTGGCGTTGTAAGTGCTACTTGTTCACCTTTATGGATTGTGCACACCTTCTCATTGTGTGAGCCCCTGACATGGGTACGTTCCTGGCCAATTGGAATTTTCATATTTTGTTTCCTTTCGGAGATATTTAGGATCGCAGAGTTGGGTGGGATATTCTGTATATATGCAATTTCTTGCATAGGTGTGTAGTTTTCTTTTAGTCTCAGTCCTTTCCTTAACAGTTCAGTGCTTGTCCGGACAATTTTGTCCGCCAGTGTATATGTGAAGTAGTGTGCCAATCCGCGCAAACGATCTCTTAACACAACTGTTGTTAAGAGAAAATAAAATAAATTCGTCATTGTTCGGGCAATCTTATATCTCACAAAGCTCTTCCCATCCATTATTTTCCTTAAAAATATGGATATTTATTTCGTCAGAACAATGTTCGTTGTGTTCATTTTCCTTTGCTTACGTATAAAGCAAATTCAACCTTACATTATCGCGCCCATGGAATGTATGTTTCCATGACTTACATAATGTACTTAAGGTTCGTTTTCCTTTACAGGCTAGCATACGAAATTGAACGCAATGAGAATTGTTCTGATGGACTGCATATCGATATCTGGCTGGGAGGCGTGACCATTCTTAATGAAAATAATGGATAGGAAGAGGATTGTGAGATATAACCTTTTGCCCGAACAGCGACGAATGGATTGAAGTGTCTGTTCCGAATGCAACAACAAAGCAAACTATGTACTGAGCCCATAATTCTACCTTGCCAATTATTGCAACTAGAAAATTGCAACTACTAGACGCAACTACGAGTGCAACCGTAATTCTTTATTGCAGGCTCATCTCACACTCCATGGCGTGACAACTCGAAGTGAGAAGCGAGCCACCCATTCGAACGAGGTCGGAACACTTCGGCAGACCTCGGGTAATTAATAGTGAACTTCTAGATAATAACCCTCCTTGCGAGAGATTTAGACACTGTCGTTAACAAAGAAGTAGGTAATTAATAATTTTAAGAAATATTTGATGAAGCTAACGTCCACAGGGTAGAAATATGTTTAATTAGGCCTGGAGTGAAGTAGCATTTATGTTGGGCGTTAGGGAGGCATGTATCAAGGGCACGGAATAAAAATGCGCGTGAAATCGCCGCCACGAAATTAAATAATCACTCCCGTTAAAGGAACAAAAAATCAGGAAACAACACCATCATGAGTTGAAAATTATGTGGAATGTTTGGGGTGAGTTTCGAAGAATTCGGTCCAGTGGTTATCAAATTGTATGATTACACCACAATACATCACGACAAGTAAAAATTCCCTAGAAAGTCTTTAAATACCCCCATCTAAGACAGCAATGCACTCACTTTGTCTCGGTTCATGAGGATGGACCTGCGTAGGGCGACAACAAGTAGAGGTCTTGAACTGTTCCTTCAATAAACTTGTGAAATTTATGAAGTTAGTTGGCTCGAGATAGAAGATTTTTACCAAATGGTAAATGAAAAATGAAGATTCAATTAGCTAGTGATACAATGTAGTTACGACATCTATCATAATCAGTAAAGCAAATCATTAATTGAATTATTATAAGATTCCGAAATTTCGCAGTTGGAAACAGCGAGTTCATAGACACCTTTCGTGAATTACTGTAACACGGTGTATTTTTGTAATTGGTAAAGATAACTGTAGACTGGCAGAGATAAGCTTCGGGTTTTATATCTTTAATACATCTGGCCTAAGGCGGGAGTTGGACATTCCCACAGACGAGAGTTGAATCGTCGGCAAGAAGCGGAGTAGTTGTACATATTATGTGTGTGTAGAATAATTTATTATTTATGTGTTTTGGATCAATTAAAATGTAGAATCTGTGTAATAGTAAGTAATGTACAAGAGGAGAATGTACTCTTCAATCATGAGTGGCTAAGGTTTAGACGAGCTGGCACAAAGTGCAGCCGCGATAACTCCATGACAACGACAAAGTTACAGGTCTGTCTAATTTAATTCTCATGTCTTGTAGTTAGAAATGTACATGCTTGTCTCGTTTAATTGATATGTGGCGTGTGAAAAAAAATAGGTGTATCGCAATGTTGAGGCGAATATCAGTGTGCGAAACTTTGAAAATATGTTTTTTTAGAAAAATATAAAAGGTGAAGTTTCAAACATTGTAATGAAAATAAATGAAATAATGTTCAAGCCGATAAAAGTTACAATAACGATAACGATAAAATAGCCGTTGTGCGCGTGAAAAAGTCAAATATCAAATTATTCAATAGTAATAATAACGATAATAATTATTATTATAATCACGTCAGGAGAAATTTAAGACGATATAATATATGTTCAGCAAAAATGTCAAGCGAAATTTGCTAATTACAGTATACCGAAATCCAGGTTCTGATAACGTTGGCATTTGTTTCGGGAAACTTAAATTTTGTGTCATAGTGTATGCTACTTTGCTCTTGAGGTGAGAAAAATTTCAAAAAGTTAATTGTGAGATCCTTATACAGTTGGTTGGTCACGGGATTGCTTGTATTTGAAAAAGTTTCCTACAAGAAGAAATGGATTGTAATGGAAATGAAAAATTATGAGAATAGTCAGGGAGATGTTAAAGGAAGAGTAAGCCTGCATTTTATGAGTAATATATAATGAATAAGAGGCTGAGAATAAGAGGCCCTGTTTTATGACGTAGAGGAATTTTTGTAACAGGGTGTATGTTAAGATGTAATCCTTCTAAGACAGGCTGTGCAACATGACGATGTCCTGTAAGCAATCCAGAACAGTTGGCAAAATTAAAGGTGGTCAAAACCAAGTGAGCGCTTTGTAACGCATATTTTAAGTACAAGTTGATGTTCTTCCATGATTACTACTTTATATGAGACCATAGGTTTTGGTAATTCAAAGTGACGGTTGTATGGGGTACCAGCAACGTGCATTTTGTGATAGCCGGCCTCACGAACAAAGTACATTCTGACACACGGTAGAGGTAATACTTGATTATTGTAAATTGTATTCTATTCTGTATCTTTTCGAGACGAAATCGCTGACTAGAAACACTGCGAGTATGAAAACAATGAATTTTTTAGAATGATAATTTAGCTTGACTAGATTGATGAAAAGTTACTTCACTGGACAGTTTACGGTGATACTGTACATGTTTGGAAGATTGAGATGATAGGCCATTTAGAGCCTCACACTTGAGTTATGCCGTGGATATCGTGATGGTAGTGATTACTGTTTTTAGTGATATTACGTAAAATCAAACGGGTGTTGAGTTTGTTTTCATTTCGCGAACACTGTATGTCTTGAGATTGTATGGAGGAAAAATTAAAGTATTCGGACATGTTGCTTAATTTCGATTTCACACTTTATTGTACGAAATGGACACAGTTATATTTCCAGGTTCGAGTTCATTCTGTGACGAATTTAATTTCATTTTGTTAGAGTTTCAACGAGGATTACATTTAAATATCCGGGATTGTGATTCATGTTTCGATTTGGCATGACAGTACAAATGATGTGTAGATACCACAACGGTAGATTAGGGATGCTGGGTGCATTATATAATTTAAGGTAAGTAGACACTGGAACGTAGGCTCAACGACAGGATAAGGGCGTCATCTGTATATAGTCAATTCATAGGTTAGTCAGTTTTGCGAATCAACTTGAACGACGTTAGTGCTGTAGGAGTGGATACGAATGTGAAAGGTATTAGCAGGTGCTATTTAAGTACTAATTCGGCACAATTATTACTATCCAGAGGGTGCTCCCGTACTAGCGTTGCATCAGTAGTGGCATGAGTGTATGGTTTGTCCCATGTGGAAACCTAGCTAATGGAGCCTGATCCTCACTGCTTAGCCGCGCGTGTTTATGTTCGATGAACTTTCGTTTTCTACTTCCCTTTTCATTACTTTTAGATTTATTTGATTGCATATCCGGTATATTATGCTAGTGCCGTGTGTTGACACTCAGTTGATTCATGTAGGATTTACACCACGAATGTGGTTTCGATTCGTCCGCTATACATATATCATTTTCATTTCTCGTTCTTCACTTTATTGTAGATGAGACGTTGATCTACCGATTAATTATAGATTATGTTACGGGGCTACCCGTGGATCAGCAGAGGTGAAAGAAGGTGCCGTGATGAATGGGTCTAACCACAAAGTCAAAGTTAATTTAAAATTTTAACAAAGGTTATATTTTCTTGAAACAACAAAATTTAAACAACTTAGTGAAATAACAATGACATAGCAATTTAGAAATGAGACTTAGAAAGATCCAAGACATCAGAATTTTAACACACTTGGGCTATAAGCCCCTAGTTTTACAATTTTGAGCTCCTAGCTCAACTTCATCAAAGATTACAATTTTACACAAAGGGCTGAAATCCCCTAATACATGGAGCACTTGCTTTCAGTTTTCAATATAATAATAATAATAATAATAATAATAATAATAATAATAATAATAATAATAATAATAATAATAATAATAATAATAATAATAATAATAGTAATAATAATAATAATAATAATAATAATAATGCTATTTGCTTTACGTCCCACTAACTACACTTCTCCGGTTTTCGGAGACGCCGAGGTGCCGGAATTTAGTCCCTCGGGAGTTCTTTTACGTGCCAGTAAATCTACCGACACGAGGCTGAAGTATTTGAGCACCTTCAAATACCACCGGGCCGAGCCAGGATCGAACCTGCCAAGTTGGGGTCAGAAGGCCAGCGCCTCAACCGTCCGAGCCACTCAGCCCGGCATTTTCAATATCAAGCCTCCCAGAGGCATTCTTACAATACACGAAAAGAGCTGACGCTCTCTCAGTTCTCAAGCCTGTTCCAGGCAACACAGTATGAAAATCCAATAATCACTGACCTTACAAGGCACTATTTACAAAAGCCAACTTGTTACACAGAGGTATCTAGTACCCAACCTACGGGGCCTTAGTGAAAAAAGAACAGGTTCAATAAACGGCCCGAGCAAACTGGAATGGAGTCAAAGATTTAGCTCCACCAAGAAACTTTAAAAACCTATAGGGCACTTGGCCAACGAAACAGGGGATAATCCCAAATTACTGAGGATGCTCGGATTGAGATAACTTTAATACATGGTAGAAACAAATGCGGTACCTCAAACCAAGATGAAGGGGAGCTCGAGAGGGTAATTCACTCTCTATCCCCGATTACAGTTAAATATTTATAACATTTTACATATTACATAGCTAAGGTTTCGAACCTTTCCCTCGGGTTAAACTGCAGAGCTAGCAAGAAATAAAGATGTTAAACGGCCATTACCTTGCTGAAGGACTGCTGCGTGAAGAAAGAGGCGCCTCCCGCCCCCCTGCGCGACACACACACTTAGTTAGATGTTGATCAAGTGGCCAAGAGTCGTGAAAACCCGCAGTTTATAAACCCTCAGGGAAGGTTCGAGACCTTTCATGAATAATCAAGACACACCCACAGAATATTATTGGTTACATTTAAGCTGCACTCCAAATCGAAGAAGAACCCTGTGATAGGCTTGAAATTAATTACAGAAATTAGGAATTGGCTGAATTCAAAACTGGCGGAAAGGAAGATCAATATCGCCAACCCAAAAATGAATGAACGAAATTTAGTAAAGATAAAACTTATGAATACAATGTTTCTTCAAAAGTTTCCTTCACTTCACACCAGTGTGCATGATCATAGTTTTTTAGCGGTGACATCTATGGGAGAATGTTCAAACTTCTTGATGAATGGAAAACAAGAACAAGTAGAAATTCACACAGTTCACAATAATAAATTTTAGTGTTGCCATCTTCAGAGAAAAGGTTTAAATAGGTCTAGTTTCAAGTTCAGTGTTTCTCCTGTAGAGGAGTTCTTTTAGACCCAAGATTTTAATTGCCGGCGTAGAGTTGTACCTCCCGGTACGGTAAGATCTCGGCGACAGAATGTGTTGTTGGTGACTTGAGAATAGAGGGTACGATCTTTATTGGTGATTTTGAGGGCCGGGTGGCGTGGAACGTTTTTCGTTCCATAGGTGTTGATGTGCAGGAGGCGGGGGCTTGGTAATGGCCACTAGGGAATTGACAGCAGGAAAACCAGAGGGAAAGATCGTACATTTAGATTACAACAAAATACAACCAAAGTGCAGAAGGCCTTAGATTTAAAGAAACTATAACCTTCAAAGCTCCTGCTAAAGTTTAGCGGCTATGAACAAAAAACGAATTGTACAGGTTTGAACTGGGAGAAGTGGACCCTAAAGATCCTCCCGGTGGCTGGATTGCTCACCAATAACGTAACAGGAGTCAGGAAATCTATAATGATGCATGGCCCATGAAATCTGGGGGCAAGCTTGCCCGCGGGAACAAAGTTTTTAACCATAACTTGATCTCCTACTTTTAAATTGGTGGGTCTCCGCCCAGGATTATACCTTTCCCTAACCTTTTAATGAGAAACTTTAAAATTGGCTTTAGCCTTCTTCCATAGATCTTTAACACTTTGAAGACGATGTCACCCCGTGCGGGGTGACGGACCCTCAAACAAAATATAGTATGTCACCCCTCATGGGGTGACACGTTAGTGTGTGCAGCGCAGTCCCCATTCCTTTCTCAGCACAGTGGAATTTCTCTGACATTTGTCACCCCGTATGTTTCTGCAAACCTGAGAATGTTCCCCATTGATTTTCACTGGCTGGTGATTTGGTTGAATCCTCGCCTGATGTAGCACAGGAATCTTTGCTAGTGTCCTCACTACTCAAGCAATTGTCGAATTCCGACTCGGAAAAGGTAGCATCACATTGCAAATCCTAAATGTCAACATCTCTTGATTCAACATTCGAACCCTGTTCGAGTTGTTCTTCTATCTCTATATCGGTAGTCATGGCTTACTCAACACAGGAACACATAACATGAATTAAATTCTTGTCACAAAACTGTAAATTACAAGGAACTCGTTGAATGGCGCGTAAATCAACAGCTCACAACACACAGCACAGTGTTCCACATGAACAAAGGTAAAAAGGCTGTCACCCCTGTAGGGGTGACGTGCGCTTTCTCTGTTGCATAGTCAACCTAATAACCATATGTCACCCCGATGGGGGGACAAAAAATAGTATCTTTGAACATAAATTATGTTTTTGCTTATCATCTACGAATGAAATTACGAACATCCGTAGCCTACAACAACCTGAAAAATGTATATCGCATTTCAGCAGTTTACCACGAAAAAAACAAATGTACACGTCGACGCTAAAGTGTTAATATTATCGGGATCTATTGTCTCTGGTAGAGTATCATTAAGAGACCAAAGGTTAGAGAGCGGCGTGTTGGGAACAAATTTAAACATCAAAGAAGCAGGAGTAAACTTATGGGACTCACGAACAGCCGAATTCAAAGCAAAGGCCAACCAATGCAGGGACGTATCCCATCTGGAATGATATTCATGATGATAGTCAATTAGAGCCCATCTCAGATTACGATTGACCCTCTCAGCCAGAGATGGTTGAAGATAATACGCCGAAGTAGTTACATGAGAGATGGAGAGATCAAAACAGAATTTACGGAAGAGAATGGAGGTAAAGGCTTTAGCATTACTGTACGAATTGTTTCTGTTACAGTAGGCATAAGTACGTTGAAGATAAAATACAACCAAAGGATTCAGCGTAAAACTAATTTATTTGTAACATTTTACACTAATTTAAAACATGTCCAATTCTATGTATTGACACGGACCAAAAGAAACAAGGATGGTATTTAAACAAGTGATGATGGAGTGGGCGGTAGCTAGCTTAGTCGGATATAACCAGGAAAATCTTGTGATACCATCTACACACTCAAGAATGAATTTGTTGGCATTCCCCTTTGATTGGGGGAAGGGTCCTACGTATTCCATATAGAGGCGTTCCATGGGGCGCGACGCTTGATGAGAAGATAATAGCCCTAGCTTAGTGGACATGGTGGGTTTACTAAGCAAACAAGATTTACAAGCTTTTACCAATTCACGAATTTCACCGTCCATACTTTTCCAGAGGGACATTTCTCGGATCTTTTCTCGGGTTTGAAGATGCCTGAATGCCCCTCTAATGGGGTCTCATGGTAGTACTTGAAGATCATAGGTACAAGAACAACTGGAACCACAACTTTCATCTTTTGATCATGCCTCGACAGGCAACATAAAACTCCATTCCTCAATACATACGGGGCGTCTGGATCCTCAGAGTGAAGGGTTTCCATAATAGGAGCCAGCACGGGATCTTCACGTTGATATTTTTCAATATCCCTAAACAACATGGGGGCATCAGTTAGAATGGCATTTACACCTGAAGGTATTGATGTGGGAATAGAAGAGCAATCTTGCAGTTGGAGGTCTCCACATCATGAGCAAACATGCGGGTTAATCCATTCGCAACAACATTCTCCGATCCTCTAATGTGCCTGACATCAAACTGGAAAGCAGAAATCCTGATGGCCCATCGGGCTATACGACCAGTACGACGCGGTCTAGCTAAGACCCAACTAAAGGCTTGGTTATCTGTTTCCAAGTCAAACTTGACATGTTCCAGATAGAGGCGGATCATCTCTAGTGCAAATAAGACTGCCAAACTATCAAGTTCATAGATGGAGTACTTGGCTACTTGGGCCGATAGTGTCCTAGAAACATAGGCGATGGGTCGCCTTCCGAGTTCAGTTTCTTGAAGAAGTACAGCAGCCACCGCCGACGTCGAGGCGTCGGTTTGAACGATGAATTTCTTCGAGAAATCAGGCATAGCAAGGACAGGGGCATTACAAAGAGCTAATTTCTGGTCTTCGAAACAGCTTGTTGAGAAGGTCCCCACTCAAATTTTACGCCTTTCGTATGAAGTAAGTTCAAGGGCGCCGCTCTGTTAGCGAAGTTAGGAATAAATTTCCTGAAGAAATTCACCATGTCTATGAATCCGGCAATACCTTTGATGTCCTTAGGAGGTTTGAAATCACGGATGGCCTGAGTTCTAGAATGATCGTTCGAAACACCGTCGGGCGACACAATATGCCCTAGGAATGACATGGAAGGTTTATCAAAAGCTACCTCAGATAACTTCACAGTTAACCCTGTCTTACGAAGGCGATTAAGGGCCTCTTTCAGATGATCAAGGTGTTCTTGAAAGGTCTCAGAAAATACGACGACATCATCCAGATAATTGTATAAGTATTGAAAGTTGTTGTCAGAGAAGACCCTATCTAGCAGTCTAGTAAGCACAGCCGCTGCCATGGGGAGTACGAAAGGCACGCGGTTGTACTCATACAAGTTCCAATCCGTGGCAAACACTGTGAGATGTTTGGATACTTCGGCTAGAGGGATCTGAGTATACGCCTGATTGAGGTCTAAGGTGGCGAAGAACTTAGCTTTCCGAAACCATGAAAAACAAGAGTGAAGGTCGGGAAGAGGCACAGATTGTAAAACCACCTTCCGATTTAATGCCATATAGTCGATCACAGGCCTGAAGCCACCTTGGGGTTTCTGAACCAGGAAAATAGGCGATGAATACGCCGACTTAGAGGGTCGAATTATACCATCTTTTAGCATTTGATCGATGATCTCCTTCAGAGCCTTCATTTTAGACGGAGTAGGAAAGGGTGATAGACATAAAGCTGAAAATTACAGGCCAGTAAGTTTGACATGCATTGTATGTAAGCTTTGGGAAGGCATTATTTCTGATTATATTAGACATGTTTGTGAAATTAATAACTGGTTCGATAGAAGGGAATCCGGTTTTAGGAAAGGTTATTCCACTGAAGCTCAACTTGTAGGATTACAACAAGATATAGCAGATATATTGGATTCTGGAGATCAAATGGACTGTATCGCGATTGACCTGTCTAAAGCATTTGATAGGGTGGATCATGGGAGACTACTGGAAAAAATGAGTGCAATTGGACTAGACAAAAGAATGACTGAATGGGTTCCTATATTTCTAGAAAATAGATCTCAGATAATTAGAGTAGGTGAAGCTTTATCTGACCCTGTAATAATTAAGAGGGGAATTCCTCAAGGCAGTATTATCGGACCTTTATATTTTCTTATATATATAAAAGATATGAGTAAAGGAGTGGAATCGGAGGTAAGGCTTTTTGCGGATGATGTTATTCTCTATAGAGTGATAAATAAGTTACAAGATTGTGAGCAACTGCAACGTGACCTCGAAAATGTTGTGAGATGGACAGCAGGCAATGGTATGTTGATAAACGGGGTTAAAAGTCAGGTTGTGAGTTTCATAAATAGGAAAAGTCCTCTCAGTTTCAATTACTGCGTTGATGGGGGTGAAAGTTCCTTTTGGGGATCATTGTATGTATCTAGGTGTTAATATAAGGGAAGATCTTCATTGGGGTAATCACATAAATGGGATTGTAAATAAAGGGTACAGATCTCTGCACATGGTTATGGGGGTGTTTAGGGGTTGTAGTAAGGATTTAAAGGAGAGTGCATATAAGTCTCTGGTAAGAACCCAACTAGAGTATGGTTCCAGTGTATGGGATCCTCACCAGGATTACCTGATTCAAGATCTGGAAAAAATCCAAAGAAAAGCAGCTCGATTTGTTCTGGGTGTTTTCCGACAAAAGACTATCGTTACAAGAATGTTGCATGGTTTGGGTTGGGATGAATTGAGAGAAAGAAGAAGAGCTGCTCGACTAAGTGGTATGTTCCGAGCTGTCAGCGGACAGATGGCGTGGAATGATATTAGTAGACGAATAAGTTTGAATGGCGTTTATAAAAGTAGGAAAGATCACAATATGAAGATAAAGTTGGAATTCAAGAGGACAAACTGGGGCAAATATTCATTTATAGGAAGGGGAGTCAGGGATTGGAATAACTTACCAAGGGAGATGTTCAATAAATTTCCAATTTCTTTGAAATAATTTAGGAAAAGGCTAGGAAGGCAACAGATAGGGAATCTGCCACCTGGGCGACTGCCCTAAATGCAGATCAGTATTGATTGATTGATTGATTGATTGATTGATTGATTGATTGATTGATTGATTGATTGATTGATTGATTGATTGATTGATTGATTGATAACCTATAAGGTGGAAATTTAACCGGAATCGAATCCGTAACCTCAATCTTGTATTCGTTAAGGTCAGTAACACAAAGAGTATCGGAGAAAACATCTAGAAACTACAACACAACTTAGGAATACTCTCAGCCTGCTCCTCAGGTAGATATCTAAGGTCTAACAACATCTTATCCTGGGTAGGCGAAACAGATGAACATGACACAGAATTACATTTTGGAAAAGGAATTTTACAATTATTAGCAAATTTGAAAGTGCACGACTTGCTCTGAATGTCGAGCACTAGACCGGTATGAGACATGAAATCTGCTCCCAATATAATGGGGCAAGACAAGTGCTTATCCACAAACAGTACCACTTTCCAAGTGAATTTAGAAATGCGAATTTTGGCAAGGATGTAACCTAAAATTTGTAAGGGAGAGGTGTTAGCCGAAACACATTGAACCCAAGACGAACAATAATCAGGAAATTTACAAACAGACTTTAATTTAGAGTACCATTCAGCCGAAATAGTAGAACAAACGCTCCTAGAGTCTAATATAGCAGTTAGCGGTTCATTATTCAACTCAATTTTGAGAAAAGGTACCAGTGCGGGGATCTCCGCCGCAATCCTAAGAAATCTTTGGGGCATTGAAATGCTAGGTTTGATGAAGAACTGCTACCCTGTTCCGTGCTTTCGGTGGTTTTACCCGGGGCTGAGCCTTGGGGACATGAATTTGGCGACTCAGCCGATGCCCCTAGTCATTTTTGATTATTCGAGTTTGCGGAGGCTTCACCCGAAGTTGAACAGGAGGGGGTGCTATTGGAATAATGCAGTTCGTGGCGATATGAGAAAACGAGCCACTTTTAAAACAACCTTGTGATGACCCTGCTCCATTCTTTGTCCCACTGGACTTAATCAAAGAACACTTATTACGCAGATGATCTGCTGATCCACAAGCATAACATTTGCGGATAATGGAAGTTCGGCGAGGTGAAGGCCGAAAACTACTGGAAGATGGATGGGGTTCCTTAGCGACTCTTGAGGTATCGGCATACCTAACTCCTTCGGCTGAGACAGCCATGGCCTCCAATTCAGCAATGGTTTGAGGACGCGACGCAAAACACAAGTATGGCCTATAGGGTGGGGAAATGCCTTCCACAATGATCTGCACAATTTGATCTTCAGGGAAATGAAGAGCAAATACCCTTGTGTAAAACTTAATATCTTGGATGAAGTCTGCTAAGTTTTCATCCAGTCGCTGTACCCTGTAATAATACTTTTGTATTAACGAAGACCTGGCTCGAGCCGGAATGAAATTAGCTAGCTGATGGGCATGGAAGTCTTCTATAGATGATTGTTCAGCAATAGCTCTGACTATCTTGTCCGAGAGGACACCAATTGAGTAAGGATAAATAATCTGAAGATTTTGAGAAGGGGAAAGAGAAAACACAAGAGCGTGATCCTGAAACTCAACTAAAGACCTTAAAAATGAAATAACCTCGTTAGTGGAATTAATAGAAAATTTAGAATTTCCCCTAAGCAACATAGCCAAAGGATGAGGTGAACTACTGAAGCCAGGTGACATAACAGGTAACGGCCTAGGGGGTGAAGAAGCCTCAGACACACCATTATTTATAAATAAAGGTGGAATTGAGGTACGACGATCGGACTCATTTCTTAATGGGGCAGACGTCTGTTGAGTAGCCACAGATTTTCTACTTTCTTACCCTTTCGAAGAATCCTCCTCATTAGCTATATTTACAATAGTGGTTTGGTCGGTTTTGGGAGGAACTGTCCCAGTTAACAATTGACTAACCTTACTGGACATTTTTGATAGATGATCAACTAAATTGCTCGCCTCCTTAGCATGATCTTCCTTTAATTTTAGAGATAATAGATCGTTCACCCTGTCATAAAAATGGAGCAGTATTGCCTGCACTCTTTTAAGTTGGTTGGGAGATGGATCACTTACTTCAAAAAAGCTAACTACAGATGCTAACTCAGTAGTGTTGTCAGTGATAGTGGAGAGAACCTCATCAATGTCCTTCTCTCCCAAGGTTGGGATACAAATTGGTAACTCTAATGACTCCTTCAGTTTGTTTGATTCAACGGCAACCGTGCCTCCAGATTGAAAATTTCTAATTGCTAATTCATAAATCAATTCCTCCTTCCGCAAGTAGCCGGGATGGAGGACTTCTCGAGAGCTGGACATGACGACATAAATATACAAATTTAGAAAATTCGAAAGAAAAATTCCAGCGACTGAGAAAATGGTTAGAGTTCAAATCGAATCTTATGTTTAGCTCACAGAAGGGGCTTGATTAGACCCATTCAACCACGCTCTGCTACCTCTTGTTACGGGACTACCCGTAGATCAGCAAAGGTGAAAGAAGGTGCCGGGATGAATGAATCTAACTACAAAGTCAAAGTTAATTTAAAATTTTAATAAAGGTTATATTTTCTTGAAACAACAACATTTAAACAACTTAGTGAAATAACAATGACATAGCAATTTATAAACGAGACTTAGAAAGATCCAAGACTTCAAACTTTTAACACACTTGGGCTATAAGCCCCTAGTTTTACAATTTTGAGCTCCTAGCTCAACTTCATCAAAGATAATAATTTTACACAAAGGGCTGAAATCCCCTAATACATGGAGCACTTGCTTCCAATTTTCATTATCAAGCCTCCCAGAGGCATTCTTACAATACACAAAAAAGAGCTGACGCTCCCTCAGTTCTCAAGCCTATTCCAGGCAACACAGTATGAAAATCCAATAATCACTGGCCTTACAAGGCACTATTTACAAAAGCCAACTTATTACACAGAGGTATCTAGTACCCAACCTACGGGGCCTTAGTGAAAAAAGAACAGGTTCAATAAACGGCCCGAGCAAACTGGAAAGGAGTCAAAGATTTAGCTCCACCAAAACTTTAAGAACCTATAGGGCACTTGGCCAACGAAACAGCGGCTAATCCCAAACTACTGAGGTTGCTCGGATTGAGATAACTTTAATACGTGGTAGAAACAAATGCGGTACCTTAAACCAAGATGAAGGGGAGCTCGAGAGGGTAATTCACTCTCTATCCCCGATTACAGTTAAAGATTTATAAAATTTTATATCTTACATAGCTAAGGTTTCGAACTTTTCCCTCGGGTTAAACTGCAGAGCTAGCAAGATATACAGATGTTAAACGGCCATTACCTTGCAGAAGAACTGCTGCGTGAAGAAAGAGGCACCTCCCGCCCGATGCGTGACACACACACTTAGTTAGATGTTGATCAAGTGGCCAAGAGCCGTGAAAACCCGCAGTTTATAAACCCTCAGGGAAGGTTCGAGACCTTTCATGAATAATCATGGCACACCCACAGAATTCTATTGGTTAAATTTAAGTTACACACCAAATTGAAGAAGAACCCTGCGATAGGCGAAAATTAATTACAGAAAGAATGTTCAAACTTCTTGATGAATGGAAAACAAAAACAAGTAGAAATGCACACAGTTCACAATAACAAATTTTAGTGGTGCCATCTTCAGAGGAAAGGTTTAAATAGGTCTAGTTTCAAGTTTAGTGTTTCTCCTGTAGAGGAGTTCTTTTAGGCGCAAGATTTAAATGTGCGGCGTAGAGGTGTACCTCCATGTACAGTTTAGTTTAATGGGAGAGGTGTAGGTAGACAGATTTGTAATGGTAGTCGTAGTTGTTCCGAGGTATCTGTGGAACAGCAGAGGTGAAATAAGGTGCGGGGATGAACAGGTCTCAAAATACGAAATTAAAGTTAAGATAAAATTTAACAAGGTTATATTTCCTTAGCAAAATCAAGAAATAACAAGAATGGCAGGTACAGAGTAGCAAGACAACAAATGTACAATTACAGTATTCACAGGATTTGGGCTTCGAGCCCCGGATTCACAATTCTTGAGCAATTAGCCCAACTTTACCCAAAAACAAGATTCGACAAAGGGGCAAAAGACCCCAATCGTGTTCAGGAGCACTTGCTCCCAATTACAAAATAAAGCCTCCTCGAGGCATCCAAAATCAATTTCAAAAGAGCAACCAGCTCTTAAGTTCCAGCCTATCAAAGGCCACACCAAACTCCACTTTCAAGTTGTCCTCCCAGGACATGAAAACAGGGTAAAATACCCAACCTACTGAGGCCTATTAAGTAAAGAAACAGGTTAATTACCTGGCCTCTAAAATACCAATTTGAGAGGAGGCGAAGCTGCACTCCTAATACATTTTGTTTAAAACCTACTTGGCACTAGGCCGTTAATGCAAGGGCTAATCCCATACTAAAGAGGTGACTTATATGAGAAGACAATTTACATTACGCTAGACGAAACGGTTGAGAAAATAAGTTCACCTCGAAGCAATATGAGTGGGAGCTCGAGAGGGTTAAGCACTCTCTATCCCAATTTGTAGTTTAAACAGAAAGAATTGATACCGAGTGTCTTTACATTTTAGAGGAAAGTTACATGGAAAAGGCTTCGGACCTGCCCCGAGAGTTAAACTGCTGAGCTAGCAAGAAAAGAAGTTATTAAAAGGCCATTACCTTCTGGATGAACTGCTGCCCGAAGGAAAGAGGCGCTTCCCGCCCCCTGCTACGTACTTTACACACTGAAAGATGTTACTGAAGTGGCGCCGAGTCCCGAAAATCAGCAGTTTATAAACCCTCGCGGAAAGTTCGAGGCGTTTCAGGAATGAGAACACCCTCCCACAAGAATTTTATTGGCTAAGCAAGAAAACCCCTACACAAGATGAAGAAGAAACACATTATTGGTGGAAAATTAATTCGAGAAATTCGGGATTGGTAAACTCAAAACAAGCGGAAAGAAAGGGTTAATATTGCCAACTTAAACAATGATTGAAGGAAATTTAACAAAGAACGAACTTATGAATTCAAAATTCCTCTAAGAACATAGTTCTTTCACTTTGCACTAGGTGCACAATTGTATTTCTTCAGTAGTGCCATCTGGAAGAGAATGTCCACACTTCTTACTACAGGCAAAACAAAATACATCGAAAACGACCCAGTTCAGAAACTTCAAAATTTACAAGTAGTGGCATCTTCTGAGAAACTTGAAAATTAACACAGTAGATAAAGTTCAGGCTTCCGCCAGTAGGGGAGTTTCAACTGGCGCAAGGTTTGAATTAGCGACGTGGAGGTGTACCGCCCGGTACAGTAGTTATAGAATATTTGAAAGATTTCCTTTTATGTGTTTTATATTGTGGAATTGTACGTTAACAAACTTAACGGTATAATTGTTTTATAACCTGAAAGTTGGTTTAGTAAGTACATATTCAAGTGATTTATCACATTTATTTAACTTCGGGGTTTGGAACTTCTTCTAAATGCATAATGAATTAATGTTTTCCTGCATTTCGCAGTTTTGTTCCTTCAGTACGACGTAACGTAACATCCCTAGGATCTAGTGCTGTTGGTTCCTTCTGAACATCAGTTTGGGGTGATGCATGTTTCAGCATCGGGATTCTTCTGTAACTTAAGGTTGTCACGAGATGACAATACAAGGTAGAATTTTATTTTTGATTGTGAAAATTGCTGTTAACTTGTAATGAACACCATGCTTTATAGTAATATTTCACAACCTTTCCAAAGCAACTGATAGTCGATTTAGTTCGATTAAGGGCCCATTCGGGGGATGTTCCAATATCCGAAAGGATACTAGACTGGTGAATAACCTCAATTAAATGTAAATCTGGAATTCTACTTGTTGAAAGCCCGATTTTCCACGGATCGTGTGGATTAACTCTCAGATACCGTTTGGATCAATGGTGCCCAATTTTCAGGTTTTATTCTCGTTTTCTGGTTTTTTCTGTCTACGAATTTTACACAACATTTTCATTTTTTGAAACATAATAGTAAACATTTATAAAAAGATTAGGCTCACGTTATGTATTGTGACTGCGTTAAAACGTTGTACAATTATTAAGTGATTTTTCTGGCTAATTTAATGAATGTTTTTATCATGATTTAATTTGAATAAATGTTCTAGTAAGCACATCTTTGCTCCTCATTTAAAGTAGTTAGGCTCCCTTCTGGACCCTAACGTTTGGTCGATGAAGTGACAGAGAAAACCTCGCAATGGTCTCAAGATCTAAGAGTTCGATATTGCTCTACTCAAGCAGCCGTGGCAGACGACCAACGATGGAACGGTAAGTTCAAGGGTTAAGCATAGATAGGGAAAGATTTCCAGAATGTAAACAGAAATAGTGACGGGTTATGTGCAATATTCACTATAGAAAGATGCAAATGCTGCGTCATTAGCTCTGAGCATGCATACCAGTGTACCCGTATTCACTGCGACAGCCCCCTTTGGGTGGAGGCGGTAGAGTAACACCCACGGTATCCTCTGCCTGTTGTAAGAGGTGACTAAAAGGAGCCCTAGGGACTCTGAACTTGAGATCGTGTGTTGGCGCCTACGGGGCCCTCAGCTGAGTCCTGGAATTGCTTCCATTTTATTGTGCCAGGCTTCTTAATTTTTATGTATCCTACCCGACCTCCATTGGTAAAGTCTTTTTCTTTTCCGACCCGACGGTATTAAGGCACTCGAGGCCTATCGAGTCCTTCATTTTCATGCCCATCTTGACTCTTGTCTTTCTTTGGCCGATACCTTTGAAGTGTCGGATCCCTTCAATTGTTTCTCTCTGATTAGTGTTTTATAAAGTATTGTTGTCTACTTGTACTTCCTCTTAAAACAGTAATCAACACCACCACGACTCCACTGGGACAGTAATGATATACCATTACAAGAATAGATTTCCAATTGAAAGAAGTGTAACCAGTGAATTACGTACTTCTCTTTCGCGGTGAGCTCATAAATTTTATCTCTGTCATAATGACATAGTGTGATGCTTTATGTCTCTCTTGCGTGCACAACAAGAAATGCTAAAAGTAAACACCGCCCATAGCATCTGCTAATCACATTAAAAGTTGCACGGCACTACAGAAATAACCCATTACATGTTTTAAACTCAGTATAATTAGTTAATTCACACAGAGAAAATGTACGCTTGGAGTAGCGGATCGGTTGGTGATGGTATAAAAGACTGGAAAAGTGTGCTGCTAGTTGTAATCCCACCAAGTGATGATAAAATAAAAATACATTTGAGATTTAAGTGATTACAAAGAAATTCTGGAATCTCGTAATGCCAGATGTGATGTACCATTGCCTGGAGATAGACGTCAAATTACAGATGACTGTAGTTCCAATAAATTGAATTCCTAAGGTTGATATAGCAGCCATGAATGCTTGGATATTCTGTTGGATATTGTATTTATTTATTTATTTATTTATTTATTTATTTATTTATTTATTTATTTATTTATTTATTTATTTATTTATTTATTTATTTATTTATTTATTTATTCCCCAGTTTACAACTGGGTGAATTCATCCCAATTATAGTAAGCCTACACTAATAACGTTTAACATCATTTTAATTTACTTATAATATAATATACATATATACATACATACATACATGCATACATACATACATACATACATACATACATACATACATACATACATACATACATACATACATACATACATACATAGATACATACATACATACATACATACATACATACATACATACATACATACATACATACATGCATGCATACATACACACATACATACTGTACCAGGAAAATGTCTGTCTTTGAGGCGCTGACACTAGCTTGAAGAGGATGGACTATTATTGAGCGTGTGGCATGAAAACTTTGGAGTTGGTACAGAGAGGGGTATTAGTTTATTGAACTTAGATTTTTTGATAATCTTATTTTGTTGTTCATTGAAGACAAATTAATATCACCTTTCATACAAGTTGAGTTGAAGCGTCGTAGCAGGCTGGAATCTCCGGACTCTGGGATGGTTGCTAGGCACGGCCTGGACAGGAACCACGCCCGTCCTGGATGTGAAGTTCTCGACGTTCTGGAATTTCTCGGAGTTCTGGAATTTCTCGAAGTTCTCGAGGATTTGAGAGTTCTCGATTCTCCAGACGCACACGTTCCGGGGTTCGACCTCCCACGACAATGCTGATGAAAGGTGAGGCGTTATTCACACACAAGGTCCTCGTACGACATTCAACTTACTTGTAGCACTGTTAAATAGACTGATCTTTAAATTATTGCGTTCACTCATTGCAAATGAAATATGTCAAGTGTTACTAAAATCTTGATTCAAACCTCTCGCTGAATCGTAAATGTTCATAGATTGTCACTTGAAAATAAGACGATTGAACTGAATATCTGACCTTGCGTTAGATGTTAGTCGAGTTAATATTTGAGAAAATAATATGTAATTTATAATGTCCAATTCATGACATGAGTTCGTTAACATTGGCATGGCAGACTAGAATGTTCTATTGGGTCACTAATCATTGTCATCAGAGTTCTTAATTCATTGATCTCGTCCGTTTCTGATTAGATCACAATATTAAGCACAATATGCACAGTTGATGCAAGTTCAGGACACACTGGCACGTTTGTAATAAATGAAGTAAATTAAACGGTACTCGGAAATGACCTATTCAGTCGATAAAAAAAATTAAGTGATCCTTAAAGTAAAACTGCACTTGGAAAGAGTCTAAAACTGTCCATGAAAAATGATTACGAAGCATAAATTGTAAGTTCAATTATGACACTGAAAATTTCTAAGTTCCTCGGAACATCACGAGAGGAAAACACAAACTCAGATATGGCATGGGTACTCTATGTTTTCACAGTCTGTTATGATTACACAAGTTTAAACACAAGTCCAGATGCGGCACTCGAAAAATATTTCATGTTTCCACAATCTGTTATGAAACATAAGTTCGAACGTAATACTCTGAAATACTCTAAGTTTCCACAGTTTGTCATGAAACACAAGTTCAATGTGATACTTGGAAAATTGTAACATTCACACGAAAAGTTTTATGTTTCCACAGCTTGCTGCAAAACAAGTCCAAATTAGGCACTCGGAAAATTTCTATGTTCCCAAAGTTTGTTTACGAAAATACAAGTTCAAAATACGAGTTCAAATGTAGTACTTGTAAAAGTTACGACACTCACGAGATGTTAGTCACTGAAACACAAGTCCTAACATGGCACTTGAAGAAAATCAAAGTTCTAACTCCGCTGGAACCGAACACTCGAAATGCAAAGACTCATCCGGCCATATGTTTGGTCCGCACTCGTAGCGCTCCACCCGTCACCCGTGTCGCAGAGACGGTGGAGTAACATACACTGAATCTGTAGTCCGGATCGCCCTCCTTTTATACCAGATTGTGGCGAAGCATTTAGAACGTGGGTATTTTCCACCCCTAAAACTCCTAAAGTACACGATGGATTTTCTTAAGGATTTGACAGGTTGCGTCTATTACGAAGGCCTCCACGATGGCAAAATAACAACATTTTAACGCTAAATAGACTTTTGCAAATGGGCCTCGACATTACGATATATGGTCACGTTTGGCCGTGTAGAGCTTACTCGAAGTGTCTACGTCACGGCTGAGTACGTCAGCGAGTTCGGCGGGCTGCCTATCTTCCACCTCGTGTGAAGTTCAACACACATACAGTACTTAGAACTTCTTTCCCGTAGCGGTGTTTCCGGTACAATACATACATACATACATACATACATACATACATACATACATACATACATACATACATACATACATACATACATACATACATACATACATACATACATACATACATACATACATACATACATACATACATAAACGCCACCTCAATCCTCTACTTGTAACTGGTTCTGTGGCCTCGTCTAGTTCTATATATCTTATGTTCAAATCGTTAGAAACTGAGCCTGACCATCTACATCATGAACTCCCTCTACGATTTTTACCCTCCATAGCAGAGTCCATTATTCTCCTAGGTAATCTATCCTCTTCCATTCACCTCACATGGTCCCACTACCGAAGCCAGTTTATGCGTACAGGTTCATCCATCTAGTCCATTACTAACTTAATCTTTATATCCTCATTCCAAGTACTCTCCTTCCATTTTTTCCTTCTGTTTGTACCAGCAACCATTCTCGCTAGTTTCATATCTGATACTTCTAGGTTATGAATAATATATGCCGAGTCATCCTAGTTTTCGCACCCGTACAGCAAAGTTGGTCTGAAAACAGATCAATGTAAAGATAGTTTCGTCCGAAAGCTGACTTGCTTCTTAGAGAATACTGTTGATCACAACTGCGAACTCTCTACATTAGCTTTACTGCACTTTGATTCAATCTCACTTAAAACACTACCTTCCTGGGAGAACATACATCCTAAGTACTTGAAATTATCTACCTCTTCCAGCTTTGTATTCCCAATCTGACACTAAATTCTCTTGAATTTCTTACCTACTGCGATCAATTTAGTCTTGGATGGCCTGATTTCTATACCATACTCCTTGTACCTATTTTCAAGTTACAAGATATTAGACTGCAGGCTTTCGTAGATTTTTACAGTATTGCATCATCTCATTTTTATTTATTTATTTACTACCGAGCTAGTTGGGCGTGCCCGTAGGTTCACGCAGCTCTGGTGTTGCATATGGGAGGTAGTGGATTCGAATCCCACCGTCAGCGTCCCTGAGAATGGTGTGTCGTGGTTTCCCATTTTCACCTGGCAAATGCTGTACCTTAATTATTTCCACGGCCGCCACCTTAACAATCCTAGCCCTTACCTATCCTTCCGCCCCGAACATCTTCGATGTGGTAATGTGTCGTTAAACAAGTAGGGAATGTTTTATTTTATTAGTCTAATCTGCCTGGAATTACGGATGACCGCAAGGATACAGAATAGTAGAGGAAGTTTGTACGTTAATATCCTACAGTGGTTTTGAAGGGAGGAGAAATACAAATATTGTTCCATGCAGGCCCGGACACATCCTCTTTTGGTACTTCCTCAAAGGGATTATTTAGTCAGAACGTATACCTTCTAGTCGATCTGGAGGGTAAGGCCAGCCTTTTCTTGTACCTTGGTTTCTTCTGGTTTCCTTGTGCGCCTTCTGGAACGGGGAGCTGGAACCCTCCTTCTCTAACCACATCGCGAAGTTTCCAGTATAATATTAAACCGAATATATGAATACAGGACCACCGCAAACGACGAGTTGTGTCGGAGCGTCGAGTAATAGGACGGCTGTCGTCAGTGCCCCACCGGAGTCTAACTATCGTCGTACTGGAGTACTGCCTACTGTGTGTGTACTACCGAGGATTGCAGGCCGTCGTGGAATCAGTGTGTTGGACAGCAGACATGACTAGAATTGGAGCAGTGTTAAATGAGTGCTACGATGCGGCAGGGAGCTAACTGGCACATACATGGAAATGAGGTAATTTGAGTTTAGGGTTTGTCTTTATTGCATTTAGTTGAGCACAATAACAGTCACCTTTTTTGGTTCTTAAACAATTATTTTAGTCCAACACATTAGAAAAATGGAAATCGTAGCCTTATACCATTATTTAAAAACTGGGTTACTTTTACAACAGTCCAATTTTCATCAATTTCTTGTTTTAAAATGCACTTGGATTCAGACTTACTTCAACATGAATTTCTTTTTTACATTTAAGGTTTATATTTAAGCAGCCGTTTGTATCGAAATCTATTCTTACTTTCAGCCGTCTGGATCCTCCTCATCCTCCTCGCTGTTTACAGCTTGAGTGTCTGGTTGTTTTTTTTTTGTTTGCTAGTTGCTTTACATCGCACCGACACAGATAGGTCTTGTGGCGACGATGGGACAGGAAAGGTCTAGGAGTTGGAAGGAAGCGGCCGTGGCCTTAATTAAGGTACAGCCCCAGCTTTTGCCTGGTGTGAAAATGGGAAACCAAGGAAAACCATTTTCAGGGCTGCCGAGTGTCTGGTTGAAGAGTACGGCATATGATATGATGGTTTTCAGGGATGTAAGGGAGCAGGGACATCAAATCCTTGTGTTTTTCAGCAGCAATCTTTCTGCCAAGGATAAAAACACTACGCAATTTTTAAGCATGAATAAGCTGCGATAGGGTTGCAATCTGTTGTTGTTCTGTGTTTCCGCGGTCGTCCAGTACGTTTGTTCAAAACCTCAAATTCCTCCCAAACAGCCAATGGTGAACAGATTTCTTTAAACTGGATAACGAAAGGCTTCCTGGCTTCGATATTCATGACACAAATGTTGCGAAATTTCTCTTCTGACCAGATGTGTGTGTCTATTTCTTCACTAGATTTGAAGTAGATGCTTGCAAGCGCCTGTGCTATTGGTTACCAATAGCTGACGTAATGATACTGCTTGGATTAGCTCCCTGACGACTGGAAGATTGCGATTCAGAGATAATCTAACATCGTTCTTTTGTACCGCGGGAGAGTAATGGTGGATAATAATTGAAGAACTCGGCGGAATAATCAGACAGATCCACTTTTTGGTCAATTTCGTTTTTTTTACTGTCATAAAAGAAAATATATAAATACCGGAGTGTACAAGGAGCTGTCGGAGTTGTTTTAACTGTTTCTGCCGGCGTATGAACCCAGATCGATCATGGATCTGTCTGTTTCTTGCAGCGGTTATAGTTCAGTGTTCGACCACTCGGAGATACGCACCTTTGGTGTAATCGAGAAGGAAAAACGAAATTGGGAGGTAATATATTTGCCACAAGATTATCGTACCCTGGTATAGAACGCGAGTCGGAAGTCCATTGTTCGTGATGGGCTACATAACTCACTTCAAAACCTTCTTCAAAACAAAGGAAAAGGTGAAAAGTTGATAGTGTCAAAATATAGATAGGTTTAATACAACAGCAATGTACTGTTGTGTAATGTCAATGCGAGTACCATGGTAAGGGATGTCTTTGTTTTGGAGAAATCAGGAGTTACTCTTTACTTACCGGAAGCATTAAGCGTTCACCATCGCAGTGTATTAAAAGTAAATGCAAAAAAGGCAAAAGATGTTAAGATATAACTTGGAAATACGTTCCGCCTCACTGCGTGTTGTTCTACAAACAGATAGTTTCAACTGGGAGTGATGATGCACTCGGTGATGATAATGATGAACTTTCTGTGAACCTCATTTACTTGGTGTATGTACTGTAAATATTGTTGCAGTGTAACGATATTTACTCTCACAGGAGGCCTGCTATATAATAAAGCATCTTACATTAATAACTCAGGTAAATAGTACTGGTGATTGGATTCTCTATAGTAAACATAGTTTACCGGGGCATGAAACAAGACGTTTCCAACGGTTGTGTGTATACACTGACAGGAATCCTGTAACACAGCCAGTATCATTTCCACTTCAATATGTATATTACCAGTGCTTGTAGGTAATGCACGTAGATAACCGTTACTTTTTCAACATACAATTATTATATGAAGTTGTTTTGGTCTCCTGAAACGTTTTATATTTGGGAGCTGTCCGATTCTTGCACCGGGCTTTTCAATTATTCTTGTGGGTTAATGTATGTATAATATCCAAATATCGCTTAACTCATTTTTTTAACAATTGTGGGTTTGCTCCCTCTCGCATTCTGGGACACACTTGTCGTTGTTGTTAAGAGTATTGTAGTGCTGGCTAGCCGTGTTTTGTGACAGCAGTATGGTTGGCAGTGTTAAGCAGTTCACTGTGTTGAACGTCAGAATGGTGGACATTCTCTGGAGTATAGCGAAGGAGCAGTCATGTGTTGTGATGGCTAGTAGCCCTGTGTTCGTATTTGGCCACTTCCAGCTGCTGTTCGGGGTGATTGGACTTGCGAACGGAAGTAGATGTAAGGCGACATGTCAACCAGGATTATCTCTTATCGCGGCTTATACCAGCCAGTCGGAATACCTACTGTGTTGTGTTAAAAGGCCAGTGCGGACATTGGAATATACGCTAGGATCCTCCGAGCGATTTGGTTGCGGGAATCGGGTCACGTGGCTGTGAGGTTGCGTTCATGAGACGCAGCCTTCGACTCCCACTGTCGGCACCTTTGCTTTGACGTAAAACCAATAACAAAACGCTTATGTTCCACAAAGGTCCCAATCTGTTAACTTGACGGGAAACGACGACGTCGAAAATGTCTTCATTCCCGTCGCGTGTCGCGCTCTCTCGGGCCATGGGAAGCGAAAAGAACTGTGTGATATGAAGAATGAGTAAGATGGAAGGGGCGATGTATGAAATTTCATGAGAGGGAAATATGGGGCCTCTGGGCTACGGAGTTGTGAATTTTAGGGGGATTTTCGTTAGGATTGAGCTTTAAAGAGGAGTACTAGGGTAGTATTGAGAGGTCAGAATTTGCAAGGACGTAGTGAAGTTATGAAGGGAAAATGATTTCCAGTATCGGAGATGGGTAAGGAAAAAATTTATATGGGCGAGGAGGTGGACTGACAGATTGACGAGGTGAGAAATTGGCTGCCTAGGGGCGGCGGTGAGAATTGTTGGTGGGATGTCTTACAGAATTAGTGGGGGTGGGGAGAGGGACGGTTCTTGACGAGAACTAACTAACTACAAATGCTTTCATTCCCCTCCCTGAAGGGGAGGGGCGGGCCACCCTGAAGGTAACGCCTTCACTCTGGCCAGGAGTTTCGGCAGGTTGGAGAAGCGATGTTATGGGGAGGAGGGTAATTTGGTGTATGGGATTAGGAGGTGTGTGCGAATAGTATTATAGGTATCGGGGATGTGTGCAAGGATTAAATATTCAGAGGGGAGTGCAAGGGTGGTTGGGGAAAAGGTGAAGTGCAAAAATGGGAAAGATGAAGGTTAGAAGAGAGGTCTTGTGTGGAGATGCAAGGTGAGGAGATGGAGGGTGGCTGTGATATTAGAAAGAGGAGTGATAAGAAAACATAGAAGGTCGAATATCGGAAGGGGTGGGGGAATGAAACGAGGTGGGGGAGGGGGTTGTACAGACTTGTGGAAAAGGTGGAACAGGAGGAGCGGCTGTCCGGGGGCGACGATGGGAATCAGCTGAAGGGAAGCGAACAGGTTGGGGTGGAGAACGGGAGGGCTCCACTTTGTGGCGGTGGCCGTTGATACGAGCGCCGGTACGGATGAGATGTTGAACGTCTTCGGCACTGGGAAGCTGGAGCCGCACCATATAAGTAGGGCCGTTGGTTTTGTGGATGCGAATCGCGCGTCGGGCGGGAACGCCGTCCGCGTGGAGTTCCTGGAGGACCGCCCGTTCGGAGATGTCAGGTGGAATCCCGCGAAGGACCCAACTAAACATGGCATGGACGGATGGCGGTTGCTGGTGCGGCGATGGTGGTGGGTCTTCGGCTGCTGCGGAGGTGTCTTGTAGAGGCGGCGATGAAGAAGCAGCGGTGGTCGAAGTCAACGCGGTGGAAGAGTGTGGCGGGGTTGTGGTAGTGGTGAGTAGTGGGAGAGATGAGGACATTACTGGTGAAGGGTGACAAGTTGTGAGAGTGGTGATTAGAAGTGGAGAATTGGTATATGCGGTCGTCATAGTGGTCGTGGGAGTAGACGTTGTTGAGAAGAAGGGTGATGGTGGCTGAGGCAATGTCCGGGGAAGAGACGCGTTGAAGACTGAAACAATACTTGGATCCGCAGAGAGCTGGTCTTGGATGGACGGCGGAGTTGGCACCACTGCGTAGGTCTTATGGCGAATGGTCGCTCTGGAGGTGAAGAGGCGTTGCAGGTCGTCCTCTCCCGCGAGATGAACCAAAATATGCGATGTTGGAGTGAAAGTTATGTCATCCATCAATCGGTAGGCGTTATAAGCTGGGATGCCGGCTGTACGAAGGTCGTGGTAGATGGCATCTTCAGAGATAGTTGGATCTACTCCGGGGATTAGGCAGTAAGACATGGTGGGTGGGGAAGGCCGACTGCCAACGAGGCGTCAGCCTATATGCTATTTGAGGTCGGCTGGGTAGCAAGTAAAGTTGAGGGCCACCCGGCCCAGCAAAAATCTTGGAGGTGCTGTGGCGAAGTTTCCCCTTGCACCAGGCGAGAAGCGTTGTGATGTGTCGCGATGTTGACAAGAAACTTCCGAAGGCCATTTGTTCTTAACTTCATCGTCTTTCAGATATGTATGACATGAAACACTATGTCCCTTTGCAGCCCTTGATTTGTGACAAAGAACACAACATCCACCATTTAAAATGTTTACATTACGTAAATCCTGTAAGTAATTTTATTCGGCAACGTACTAATCCATTTAACAGCTCCCGAGGGGTCTTAAATCACAAAAATACTTGTAGACACGCTCGTGAACGTATATACTGACTACTCTATCCGTAGAAGCAAGCACCTAGCGGCAAGAATTTGTATTACACCGGCTCAAGTGAGAATCAGTTTTACGGCTAGCGTGGTCTTCTATTTTGCTAGCCTTCAGTGATAACGTAAGCTATAATTCTAACTGTATGAAGGATTATCTTTCAAATTGGTTTCGCGGCGACAATGAGTACTCACTTCCACTTCCTGTAAAATAAAAGTGGGACCGCTGGCTGTTACTAGCACTACAACAAGTAAAATTACTCATTCACTTACAACAAACATGAAACAATCATATCTGCTTAACATGGTTCGTGTACCGTCGGTGGAGGCAGAGTGGGTTTCGGCCCATGAGTGGCCACGGCTGGTCCGTGGTCCAACAGCTCTGCACTCTGAACGGCCAACCGAGCAGAGGAGGTGTTCTAAGCCTCTGCATTCGGGAGACGGGACCGGGCTGGATCTCAAGGCTGGCCCCAACTGTCGGCTGTCCTGGGAATGGTTTTCCGTGGTTTTCCATTCTCCTGAACTAAGGCGATTGCCGAGACAGTTCCTAGTATAAGCCACGGCTGCCACCCCTCACCTCCTCCAAGCATCTCCTTCACCGAAACAAATCTTCTGGCCTGAGAGACGGCGTCATTGTCTAAGAGGCCCGCCTCTCCCCTCAGGGGAGGAATAAAAAAATTTAGTAGTAGTTGTTCGTGCATATTAAAATTATAACAACAATCAAAATATTACGTACAGAAAACGGGAAGCGTAGCCCTCGTGGAATTATTAAATTTATGTCATATACATTCAGAATTACTACAGTAAAATTTTAACTGTTTCATAATTCAAAATCCAGGTTATAGTGTCAAGATAATTTAATCAGGAATCACTATTAATGGATTATATAAGATATATAAGATGTTTTACAGTAATAAACAGCAAAATAACGGTGTTACAACAGAAGTGCTCATTTAAAGAATTGCTTTGAAAGAGATGCAATGGACAACAGTGTGCCTTTGGAATTTGTAAGTAAAGATTCTAAAATTTAAGAAGGTAACACACTTTATTGGCATGCAAGTAGCTTTATTGAACTATAAGGCAGAAGGTCTGTATTTGTTTTTTGGGGCAGGAAAAGTTTGCGACTTTGTTAGTTGTACGTTTCATGCGTCAAAGACTCGTCTTTCTCAAGAACCACCATCAATCTCCAGCGTGTCAGCTTGTATTTTGTCAATCGAGGCGTTAAAGCTCTCAAACTGGAAGTTCAATATTGGGGTAGTCATGAACTCAAAAACAGAGTCGGTACCAGAGAGTGTCATTGGATCAGACTTTTAAGAGGATGAAACAACCAAGTACACATATTAAATCTCGATGCTGTCATTCCGTCCACTCGATCATTTCTAGCAACTTTTTCAAGTACTTTAAAGCTAAATGTTTCGTTTATTTTTTCTTCTATGTATCGCTTATTCTTTGTAGATGTTTATTATCATGATGAATATTTTTGGTTTGATGAGTGTAATTTTGAAATGTTGAGCAGATTTTTCATAATTTTATACCTGTTCTTTCAATTTGCCAAAACTAATTTTGGGTAATGAATTTACAAACTACCTGCAAGAAACCACGTTGTTACAATACTATACCTGGAAAAGAAACAACTTATTTAAAATGCAATCATATACTGTATTTCGTTCTTAAAACAACATCACCAGATTCTATCATGTCACTCTGAACTATTTAGAAAAGTTTAAGCATTTATGTTTATTTCTGTTTAAATGCTTATGAACTTGAAAATCTGGAACTTATCTTCATGAACTCCTGTTTCCTTCCTACTAGAGCATAAAAATAAAGAGCAAAAAATTTAGAACAGAATTCAGAATCTGATACTTCCATTTTCTCACCTTCATCAACGTATAAATTTTCCCTTAACGTGCCCTCTTCTGTCTTCGAGTTTCCTTTCTATTATTACTTTTGGAAGTCGACATCATTTTATCATTTCTGATGCCGTGTCATAAATTTTCCAGTTTATTTCTGTTTTAACAAACATAATTGAATGAGAGTGACAGTTCATTATGCAAAGAATCTTCTCACGTGTTGTGTGGTCAATTCTTCAAACCCTCAGTATTAATAATAAATTTATTTCAGCCAAATGGTCATAATATATACATGTAAATACACTCAGATATACATCAAGAATAATAATATAAAATCAATGCGTGCAAAACACCATCAGTTATAGACAGAACTGTGTCAAGCTTCCTTTTCTACGGACACATTCGACGGCATGGTATATATGACATCGTTGGTCGCAGAAGACACATACGCAGCCTGGTCCCGGCTTGTGAAATCCCAAGCTTCTGCGTACGTTATGGTGGAACCCGTGAACGGCAAACGTGGTCACTGTATGCTTCAGATCATATGCACCGCGTGTCCAATCCCTGTTTATCATCGCATCAGTTGAGTAAAACTCATCCCATATCATAGCCCTCTTTGATTGCAGTTCTTGTAGCAAATCCCCGTAACACCTTGTCACTGAAAGTAGCAGTCTAAATCTTATGTCTTCAATGAAGTACGTCTCCTTTGCAAGAACGTATACTAGTCTTGATGATGTATATTTAGAAACACATAGAACTCTCTTCAAGAATCTAGCCTTCAGAATTTCCAGCTCTTGTAGTTGTCTTTTCGAGACGTGTTCTCATATTAGCTTTAGACCATATATGGCTGTTGGAACAACATTCGTATTAAACAGAGCCATGGCTGTCCCCAGAGATAGCTATGGAAGGTGTTTAATATCACTAATGCTTCTCATAGCTGCGATGACTCTCTCCTTTAGGTGTATTGTGTATGGTGTTCCTGTTACCTGTATTGTAATCCCTAGGTATTTTTTTGTAATGATTATTAATCCGTATCTTTTGTCTATGCAACCTCATTTCAAAGGACTGGATCTTCTTCTCTGTAGCTGCATAAACAGTGCTTGTTTCAACGTCGTGAGACGGCATGGCCGCTTACGACTCTTTCCTTCACGTCTAGGCTCAGATCTCGGTAGCATAGAGGGTATTCACCTTCATGGAAGGAGTTCTAGCTCTCTCGAATATTCGTAATGTTCTTTTCCGACCCTGCAGGTATTAATTTTGAAGTGCCAAAGGATTTCTTCATTTTCAGACACTTCCGTCACTCTTTTCTTCGTATTGTACATGTCTACATTTTTCGAAGGGTCGGACCTTCTCCAATCCCTCTGCTGTTTTGTGTTTAAATACATGTTGTACTTCCTCTCAAAACAATGATCGCCGCCATGAGCACAACATGCTACAGGTCCCTTGCTCTGTTGTGTAGTAGGTATAGATCGTTTGCTGTTGAGCAAACAAGCCCGCAGTAGAATATGTTCTGTGAGAGAGATGGAAAGTTACACCCCAGAGAGAGGCGAAGGTTGATGACGTTTAACAACAATAGCAAAAATGAAAATTGATTGAAAATACAATTCTGCATTTTATTCCGAGGATATGATAATGAATATGAATTGCGTTTTTCCACAATAAAGGCATAGTTCCTATGTCCATATTTCTATATAACATAGCCTTTCTGGTCTTAATTCTTCAGTATTAATCTAATACTTGGTTAAAACACCGGATAGGTCAAAAATGGCCTATGCCAGGTTGAGATAAAGTTTTGCCTGTTTGTCTGTTACGGCACCAGGGAAAAGCGGACAGGAAAATTTTCATAAAATTTAGTTTCAAGATAAGAGGGAGTAGGATTTTTGATATATGATATTCGAAAAATTTCAGAATAAGGAGTGCTTCAGCGGAATATCCTAAATATATCCATCTTATTGTCTGTTGTACCGGAATATTGTTAATGAACAAACTTATTTACAACATCTTTGCTTTGTTTCATTTCCCAATATAGAGGAAAAGAGATAAGTATGAACGGCGGTCCCACCAAAGAACTCTATTCATCCGTCTATAACTCTTGAATATTAAACTGGTTTATATGCAGAAATTTGTGGTCATTGGAAAATTAGAGACATACAGTAGGCGATGATGTGAGGCTTTAAGTCCAAAATCCAATAAATAACTCTATGGAGGTTATTCCGGCAATGTCTCAACTGGCACTACTTTAAATATTAATCTCATCCTGTACTTGTTTTTTTTACAAGTTTGTCTTTACGTCGCACCGACACAGATAGGTCTTATGGAGACTGTACTTGGTTTATATAGATATATTTTGTGGTCCATTAGAAAGGGAAGGAGGGTGGAATGGAAAGTTGGAACACAAAGACAACCAAACAGAATATCAACTTAATTGTGTAATCTCAATTCATCTATGGAGCACTGGCTGCTGTGGAATGTAAGGTTGGAACACAAAGACAACCAAACAGAATATCAACTTAATTGTGTAATCTCAATTCATCTATGGAGCACTGGCTGCTGTCGTTCAGATGGTAACAGGTCAGATGAAATGACACTTGGGCCATGGAAAATGGGTAGATATCTCCTGTGGGATTTTACCTTTGCCGTAACAATCACCCAGTCCAATCTTCCCCCTTTTGTCAATGAGTTTTGGAGGTGCAGCCGCTAATAGAGAAAATGCTCAAAGAAGAAAATACAGCTATTTGTTACACAAAATTCTTCTTCGTGCCAGTAACGAACGGATTGCTCGGATTTCCGGTGGTACGCGATCAACTGCTTTTCTTGTTAAGAGCCTCAGCATAGCTCTAATGCCTGGGAATGTCGCATCCATTGTCTGGACATTACCACGTGATAATAATAATTTCGTGTGGCTATTTCTAGCCGAGTGCAGCCCTTGTAAGGCAGACCCTCCGATGAGGGTGGGCGGCATCTGCCATGTGTAGGTAACTGCGTGTTATTGTGGTGGAGGATAGTGTTATGTGTGTTGTGTGAGTTGCAGGGATGTTGGGGACAGCACAAAAACCCAGCCCCCGGGCCATTAGAATTAACCAATGAAGGTTAAAACCCCGACCCGGCCGGGAAGCTAACCCGGGACCCTCTGAACCGAAGGCCAGTACGCTCACCATTCAGCCAACGAGTCAGACACCACGTGATAAAGAGCTGGATGTACTTTTTATTCATTAAGACATGGTTCTGTATTTTATGGAAAATTAATTAATTAATTAATTAATCTTAATCGAACCAAATTTACTATCAGTTGCTTTGGATAGGTTGCGAAATATTATTGGAAAGCATGGTGTTCACTACGAGCTGACAGCAGCATTCACAATTGAAACCAAATTCCACCATGTATTTGTCATTTCCTGACACCCTTAAGTTATAAAATAATCCCGATGCTAAACGTGAATCACCCCAAACAGCTGTTCAGAAGAAACCAACAACAACACGATCCGCGAGGATCTTACGTTACGTCGTTCTGAAGGAACAAAACTGCGAAATGCAGGAATCACCTATTTATCACGCATTTAGAAGAAATGCTAAACACTGAAGTTAATTAAAAAGTGGTAAATCACTTGACAAATATTACTATCAAACCGATTTTCAGGTTATAAATGGTTACGTTATGCTTAATAAAATTACAAGTCCACATGGTAAAATAAAACGAATTACAGAATTCTTTCCTACTTAACAATGATTACCATCACAGATCCATCTACTTATTGTTTGTCCCAACACACTACCTACAAAGTTATCAATTGATCGAACTCAACTACGTATAAAAATGAAAGAACGACAAAGATTGAAAATAAAATATATTACCGGCTGACGAATCGAATCCGCATTCGTAACTCAAGTCTCACACACATACTCTGAGTATCAGCACGCATGCTGCCAAAGCAAAAACGGACGTCAGAACGACAAAACAATTAGGTCCGTAAAATAAAATAAAATACTGAAGTTAATTAAACTCAACTACGCATGGCATGCCGTAAATATTCAATCACCGCTAGCTCAGAATCCAATATTGGACAACCCTCATATGCCGATAGTGGTTCCATAATCTTAAGTAAACACCTTCCAGCTGTTGAGGGCTGCACACAAGCTTGGCCTCGTTATTGCCGAGCTAACCCTCTTCACATTGCGTATACTACTGCAGACATTACCTTCGATCAGGTCATTTGGCAAAAACATCTAATCTAAGACTTGAGTATGTACAGCTGACATCCCAGACCTATCGTCGGGCCTACTTAACGTCTGTACATCCTAACACTAACCTCTATGTACACATACCTTCCTAATTCTATCGTTGAGCGTGAACTAGGACGTCTCATCATCAGTATACTCCTAGGATAACATGTGACGTCCGAAATCTATTGTCGAGCGGAAACTGGGTCGTATACGCTTCCTCTAGCATATCAGGCGAAATCGTAATTTCAAACAAACTCTTACATATTTAGGCTGTAACTCGGGTCGAAACTAATAGCACACAACGAAACAACTTTTGCCACAGAATGAATGCAAGTCAGGAAAATGCAACGAGTCCCTATCTTGTTACTAAAACGTAAAATTGAAAATAAATATCGCGTGGCGAACAATCGACAACTCAAACACGATCTCAGCATGCGCAATGAATTTTAGAAAATAATAATAACTTCCAACACACGTCTGACACTACTTGACTATCGCCCAACAATAATCATCACCATCGCAAAAATCCATACTGCAGTTTTAGGGTGAAGCCCTCAAATCGCCTACCGTCATTTTTTCCAAATATTCATATCGATGACTATCCAATGAAACGAAATTCAATAAATTTACACAGCCAAGTACATCGCTTTAAAAACGCTCATCCCACAATGTTTCCGATTTAATGATAAATTACTGGCTTCTAATTTATGAACTTTACTGATTGGAAACGTGTCATTACGGTCAAACAACACCAACCGTGTATTCAAAATGCTCTTCTATCCTCGAGGTCGTATTATTCTAACTTTCATTTACGTAACTAGTCACTTGATTTTTACTACCAAGATTTGCAATCTTCACCAGAATCGTTCTTCACTCGGGATCTTACTTGACATTTACTGTGCCTCACACAATAATTCTCGAACCAACCTTCTCCAGGTCCCAGCTATCGGGTTGTTAGCGGAGTATACTACAGCCTGACACATAAATCTCACATTTAATATACAGCCTGTCTCAAAAATTCTTCCTCGGCAAATATAGCCCGTCTCAAAAATTCATTCTCATCGCCTTCTCATGGCGGTATTACGTACCTTTGCTCCCTTTGCTTTCAACATTTCTACAACTCTTATCTCCACATATATAAACTCTTCGCTCTCAATCGATTTCTTATATTTCAAGATCCTCTCGTGACAAACAACTTTTATAAAAATATACCTTTTTTATGTTACTCTTACTACATCTTTCGGACCTCGAGAATACACCACACCGTGATTTTCCATATCATCGACATACACGATGTCACAAAATTTTTACTTCCCATGAATAAAACATAACTTTATCTGATTTCACTGGAATTTTCTAGACACCCACAAACCTTGTAGAACATACTTGTTAAATCCGCTTTTAACATAGGAAAATTATATCACGCGGTATACATTATTATTATTCTTATTACTATTATTATTTCGACAAAAATTTTCTGAATTCAAACGATATTCGAAATTAAGACATTCGCCACGACTACGTTATCATTATTACCTTCCTAATTTTCCTCAATTCGGACAATATCTCAAATAATATTAACACAATATTTAAACGTCGCATTTTGTAGTTTCTTGATGTGAATTTTACAACACTAAAGATTTTCACACGCTGACCAGAAACATAATACTTTCGCCTGATCATCAAAAAATATCAACCCAACACACGCAATGAAAAATGGTAGGGACAAACAATAATCTAACTACAACATTGATAAAAATATTCACAGACCTACGATCGTAGCCATCCTCCTGGATTCTGGCTGCATCAGCCAGCAAACCTCGTTTATTTTAGCCTCCCATGGCTATCTGGGATTTATTCTTATATTTACACAGGTAACTTAAATTACACAACACTCTACAACGCACTTTGAAAATGTTTACCAGGCGACGAGCATACTTCTCAAATGATCACGTCCACTGCGTTCGCAAGAATGTCCCCTTTCTCGCCCTACTACGGCCAGGTGTTCCAACAGATAAGAAACCAGACACAGTAGCTAACTTCAAACTTCTCTTTAACAGTCACACCCTGAATACTGAGAGAAATTAAATTACTTCTAAACCTTCAAAGTTTCCATTAGCGGCAGCTTAGAAAATTTTCTATCATCTTCCGCTTCTAACAGTATATTTGAACCATAGCCACGAACATGTAATAAGTTATTTGGAGACCAAATTTTCACACTTTCTGCTGACGAGTGACGCGGGCTCCGCCGCTCCAGTAACCAAACAGAGACTGTCAAATATACGGAGGGAGATTTCCTTTATACTCTATGGGTTGACGCTACTCACACCATGAAGCTTGGTTGTGTAATATGCTAATTCCGCATCCAATAGACCGATTTTCTTGAAATTTGTTCCATAACTTCAAACAGACTTACGATTTATTTCGGTGTTAATTTCATAATTTTCCCATACTCGCAACAGGTGAAATAAATTATTTCTGCCCGGGCGTTTCGCGGGTTTTCTTCATTCATCGACTTTGGCACGTGTCGCTGGTCCACGGGTTGGATGCGGATTTGTCTCTAGGCTTAACTGCATTTATTTTTACCCTGTGGGTTCTGTCTTCACGTAGGGTTTAAGAATAATTTAGATTCTTTATTTCTGGATTTACTGTGTTGCCAAAATCTCTCGTTACGAAGAATTCCTTGAATTTGTAAAATTGTTGAGTATTCGAAGTCCACCGAAGTGTCCCTGCGTTTCACGAGCTTGCAATCGGCTCGACACGGGGAGCTCGTTCCCACGAGACAGCCAGACTCATGAAATGCAAACATGGCCGCTCTCAAACAAGTAACTTTTATTTGAAATAAATATTGCGAAAATAAATAAATAATTTTCTCATCGTAGAATTATGGGTTCAGTGGGATACTATCTACAAGCTGTTAAAAGAAAATCAGCAGGAGGGACACGTCGGCCATCAGTCAGGTTAATTTAATTTTGTTCCAGTGCATATTTGCACACTGTGGTCATCAACCACATGAAATCAACTTAACATAACCTCACTGGCAGATAATTTGGGTCATCAACTATGTTTTAATTCAATTTCAGTGAAGGGACATTATGATCATCAGCCATGGATGTTTACTTTAATTTCACATTAATGGGTGTCGATGATCGGTGTCTTTTGGTAACTGAAGGTTATTCAGTTCAGATAAGGCTCCATATCGCTCGTCCTACGTTATCGTCAGCTAGTAGACAGCCTTAATTTAGGAGAATGTCTGGAAATCAACTCGTGATATTTAGGCATTCCAGAAATTACAGCCTAAACCGCAGTTGTTTACCGAACCGAATATTAGTGCTTCCAGGTTTTTGTTGTTGTTGTTGTTGTCGTACCGCTAGTGCTGGAAGTAGTTTCGTTAAGTCACAGCTCTATAGGCAGACAGTAAAGGCATATCACATCCCGAAATCGTCCAGCTGTTCATTATTAAGGTCATTGACCCCATATTTTCAGTCATGGCCTATTCGTTTCTGCGAAATCATTCTTGCTAATGTTCTTCAATAAATATAGTTAGTTTACATACGCCTTTGTTTTACCGTAGATAGTTTATCTTGAGATCCATAAGCCATGTATCCAAGTGATGAAGAGCCATCAACACACCCGGAGACAAGGGAATATGCTGACATGCTCGAAACCTACAACAGGTAACTTTCCGTAATTTGGGGTGTATAGATGTATATTAATCGGCTCAGACAGAGTAAGCTAAAAAGGAGCTCGGAAATCCGTTTTCTTCTTCCACTTGCTTCAATGAAACATAAAAACACAGTATATGCTGTCGCGAATTTTTTTGGAGAACATTTTATGCTGAACAATTCTTGCCTTCATGCTATAGATGTATCCTTAAGGTTTTAGCCAACGTAAGTTAAAAAGGTGCACTAAGGGCCGTTTTAGCTTCGACTTGTCCCACTGAAATAGTTACTCGTTGGCTACCTTTGGACGTAAGGTAACTTAGGGAGATCCCAACATGAGGGAGAATTCGACACTTTTAAGCTTAGCGCCACTGGTGACCATAGTACTCTACAGGTCGAACTAGTAACTACATGTATTGGAGCCGTAGGGTGTTGTGCTCATTGTGATCCTGGTAGCAGACGATTATCACTATAAATAAAAGACATCTGAATAGTTGAAGGTGAGTATGTAAGTGATATGTGATGGAAAAGTAACGTACTATAAGATAATGAGTAGGTTGTATAACGAAATACGTAGATATGCAATATTTTTAAGACAATGTTTGAGGTTAGGCGCACAAAGCACGTTTTGGAGAAGCGGCCATGTCATTTCCAAATCGCCAATCATTCAGCGTGGTAAGTGCTGCCACCTCTTGCCTGCCAATGTAACTCGGGGAGATGTCGACATGACAAGCGTGGGAGATCCCGACACTCCCGGGAAAAGGGATCACTAAAGATAATTTTGGAGATCTTCTAAAGATGGCTTGGGACAAATCGGCAACAGCAGGAAATTTTACCGGCGGATTTAGGAAATGTGACATTTATCCGTACAATCCCGATATCCCCCAAGAAGACATTTTTAATACGACCTTGTGCAAGACGAAAATGGTTCAAATCACGCACATGTTGGAGAAGATATTGCTGTAGAAGCTAAGGCCAGTAGTCCTACATTATCACAGGAACATGAAGCCTCACCTGCATTTACACCTCCGAGTTGCTCAGTGCAGGAGTTATCTCCTGTTCCGATATTAAGACTCCTATCTGGAAAAGGAAGTGTAAGAAGAATGCAAGAATCCGCAATGGTGACTTCTCAGGATTAGTTCCTCAAGCAGTCGTAATTGCTCGGAGAATTACTACGCAGTATGTGATGGCTATTTCTATGACGACAACCGAAATGAGGCATGGGTCCAGTGTAGTGGGGAATGCAGGAAATGGTTCCACGAGATGTGTGTGGAAAATGGAAACGACGAACAGTTTATATGAGCCCACTGTGTACAATAGTTGTGTAACACTTCCGAGGTCCTACCTAGTGTCAGGTTCTCCCTAAGTGCGGGAGAAGTGGACATTTTTGCATCGTTTATTTATTTTCTAATTTACAATGATATGAAGTGTTATTTTTTGCCATAAATAATAGAAAACATACACTAACTGTGTACAAATTCACCAGGTAAAAATTGAACTATTTTGCAAATAAAGCCTGATCAAAATTACAGGTTTTTGCTTAGCGTGTCGAGATATCCCTAAATGACCTTATATAAATATTCCTACATATAAACCTTTCTAGAGAAATGCTTAATAGAATGGTGAAAACCGCATCAAACTCTACTAGTAGTTCTTGAGATTAGCCGTCACAGACAGACAGACAGACAGACAGACATGAGGACCTAATTTTATACTAAGAGGAGATAACGGGTCACATTGACGACCTCACTCTGCATTCACGTACTCCAGGAAAGGATATCTTACTCTGTGTGTAAATAGGATTGGGGATAGAAGACATGTATAAAAAGACTGAGTATGTAATTTATCATAGCAACTAAACTTGTAATATTAGGATTTTAACTTCAGGAACATACCAAGTATCATATCGTCACTGCTGCGCCAAAACTGCGAATGTGGCAATGCACTTCCTATCAATTATTTCCATTAAACCTTGCCACGCCGTCCAGCCACATATTGATATGCATTCCATCAGAAAAATTTTCATTGAGTTCATTTTCCTATGTGGATGGGTAAAGCAAAATGACCTTTACTCTACCGTACTGTAGGAATATATGTTTGCATGACATATTTACCCACTCCTAGAGTATGATGTGCTCTTCGGCCAATGATTGAAGCATTAAGGAGCCCGATGCACGTTGACCTGCCTTGACGGAGACAGGCAACTGATCATCCGTTGCCTTTTCTGGTCTTCCGCGGCCATTGTGTCCTCCAGGATTTAAGCCATCCAGGACAGGAAAGCAGGCTTTGCTTACCCGTTCAGATTCCTCCTTAACGGTTGAAGCTGTTTGTGTGCTTCAGGATTTCAATGGCTCTCCTTTGCAGCCGGGCGTGATAAGGTACAGTAGCCTTACAACAGCCAATCAGTGACCGCCCCTCCATCAATGGGCGAGCAGCGCACTGTAGCCTGAGTCCCTAGCACCTCCAGATCTCTCGAGACGTTGTCCAACCCTTTTGCCCTTTCTCTCCTTCGTCTTCGTTGGCAGTCAGGATGTTCGTCGAGGATCTTCTTTGCTGCTCATTCCTGGTCCATCCTTATGATGTGCCAGAGGTACCGAAGTCTCCACTTCTTGACCTCTGCCACAATATCGACGTCACCGTACAGGACGTAAAATTCTTCATTGGTCCTGATGCGCCGTTCCCGTCGATCGTGAACCACACCGAAGATTCTCATCAATAACTTCCTCAAGAATAATTAATCCTACGCATACATACTGATTTCATACAGTGAATGATAATATAATAGTGCAGGTAATATCTTGCTCGTTACGCGGCATAACAGTGTTAATTGATGCGAGGTGGTCGTGCCACATTACACGTAAAAACGGAGATGAAACAACCGCTAACAGTTGTTTGTGTATCATTAACTGCAGCAGACTATGCGAGGTAATTATCCGCTTAATCCATCTCGTGTGATCTATTTAACACAACACGAAAACATGCAATGCTTAAATAAGTAATGTTGTGTGCATTGAGCGGATCACTGCGGGGAAAGCAAACAAACACCGGTAACACAATTTCACAATAATAATAATAATAATAATAATAATAATAATAATAATAATAATAATAATAATAATAATAATAATAATAATAATAATAATAATAATAATAATAATAATAATCACTTTTGTCTGCCGGTACGTACGCAGTACCAGAATCATTTCTCACGTTAATAAAGATAATTGTAATTTTTTGACGGGGAAATTAATTATAAATATTCCAGCAGATGGCAATATGTTTACGAATTGGATTTTACATTTTTCATTCTTGCAAGTTCAAGCTCTAATGTTTCATAGGCTTCATAGGTTGGTAACCCAGTAGGAAACAAGACGTTGTGTTCACTTCCGCATGATTTAAGTGTCATTATCAGTTCTATATATCTACTCTGTAAAATGCAGGTTTTCATATGAGTTTAAAAATTAATCTACTGTTAAGTTAATGCACTGCAATCATTTGTCAAAAATGAGTAAAATAAGTAGTCACTTCAAGTCAATAAGTAAAATATAGGTGGTTGAAGAGTATACATTGCGAATTCTACATGTGGTCCTGTAAAACACGAAACTAGCACCGAAAATACAGGTCGTGAATGTGATCATAAAGATCAAAGATTCATGGGGCCAAAAAGAAGTAGCCTAGATTCGGACAATGACTGGCCAGAACGTTAGGCAGTTCCGCAACAAATGGCTTCTGGGAGAGAAAAAGGAGTGGGTGGTGACGATGAGGGTAAATCGGAGTTTATGTTAGAAGTGTGAAAGTTGTAATAACATCTACATGGTGAGTAGTGGCACCGTTAATCCCAGAAAAATAATATGTGATAATAACAATATTAATAATAACAATAAATAATAATATTAATAATAACAATAGAAAAAAGCCAAGAAAATTTCGAAGGAAACCATACAAGAGAATAAGAAACAACACACACAGAGAGAGAGTGAGAGATATTTTTAGAAAGACAGTGTTAGAAATGGAGGAATTCCAAGGTCGAGAGGCAAATAAAACCGGCTCATATTGGTCCGACGTTAGGAAAAGGAGACTTAGTGAACAGATGAAGGGTTATTGGAGTAAGAAGAAGGAATGCCAAAGGATGAAGCATTGAAAATATCATGTGTTCCCTAGAAGACGCTAACGGAGAAATAATAATAATAATAATAATAATAATAATAATAATAATAATAATAATAATAATAATAATAATAATAATAATAAAAAGCCAAGAAAATTCCGAAGGAAACTATACAAGAGAATAAGAAACAACACACACAGAGAGAGAGAGAGATTTTTTAGAAAGACAGTGTTAGAAATGGAGGAATTCCAAGGTCGAGAGGGAAATAAAACCGGCTCATATTGGTCCGACGTTGGGAAAAGGAGACTTAGTGAACAGATGAAGGATTATTGGAGTAAGAAGAAGGAATACCAAAGGATGAAGCATTGAAAATATCACGTGTTCCCTAGAAGACGCTAACGGAGAAATAATAATAATAATAATAATAATAATAATAATAATAATAATAATAATAATAATAATAATAATAATAATAATAATAATAATAATAATAATAATTCCATACCAGAAACAGATGAAAAAGAAATTCGTGCTCACATTTTCGAACTTCAAAATAGGCGTAAGATTCAGTAGAAAGGAAAATAATGATTCATATCCTAGAAGAAATGGGAATAGATAGGAAGACAAGAGATCTCATTAAACAGACAGTGACTGGAACAACATCCATGGTCAAATTCAGTGGGATTCTATTAGAATCTTTTGGGATTGAAACATGGGTCGAACGGGCAGTTGGACTTCCTCTCCTTCTATTCAATTGTGTTCTTGACAAATTATTAGAGAGTGGTGCCGAAATCTGCAACGAATAGGTGGTATACGAATGGGATGCAATAAAATAAGGAATTGGACTTGATGGTTTAGCCTTTGCGAATAACATTGTGATTCTGCTAGAGTCAATAGGGGAGGCACGGAACCAAATTGCCCAACTTCAGTAAGAAAAAAGTAAGGCAGGCCTACGGATCTCCTTCGAGAAGACGTAATACATCAAAACAGCACCCAGAAATATTTAGAAAGTGGAGAAATTCAAATATCTGGGAGAGTGGATAAAAAAATAACCTGTCAGAAAGAGAGGCACTTTTATTGAGTACTAGCAAATGTACCCGTGCTTCGCTACGGTATTCTACATTGTATACGGATATCGACGTAAATACTGTGCGTACAGCAAATGAGATTGTTTTAAAATTGCATGTCTCTTAGCCTTATCCGAGAAATAGCAATTGGAGGTCCACATACGTTGTTTCCAATGTAAAGTGAGGGTTGCGGAGTTGTGATGATAACGCCAGGCTCACTTGCCTACTGCCATTCACAATCGAGTTGGCACGTTTACATTATAATTGCAGGCCCCAATGCCTACTGCGCGGTCACAATCGATTTGGGGAGTTTTAGTTACAATGGCAGATCCATTTCCTACTTTCAGACAGGTTACAGTTGAGGAGTTTTTATTATAATACCAGGCAACTTCCCTACCACCAGTCAAAATTGAGTTGTGCAGTTATCATTATAATGACAGTCCCTTTTTACTGCTGCTAGCCAGCTTACTGCCAGTCACACAGAATTAGTGAGTTTCCATGAAAATAGCAGGCCACTATGCCTAATGCTAGTCAAATTTTAGATTGGAACATTTGTTTATAATGGCGAGCACCCTGGCCTAGAGCCAAACACAATAGAGTAGGGGACTTTCGAACAAAACTGCATGATCCCTTGCCTTCTGCATGACAAATCGAAAAGTGAATTATTCATTAAAATGGTAGGCCCTCCTTACTAATGCCAGTTACACAGGAGTTGGAGGAGGACCCCATTCCTACTGCCAGCAGTCAAAGTCGGTGTAGGGAGTACTGATTACAATAGCAGACACATCCTTTCTCGATCGCTACAAATCGACATCAATGAATATATACAGATGGGCATACGAAAGTATATGAATGTTTACAATATTGCAGACCTTCATTTACAAATTAACTGCTGCTAAACGGTACGCCATATCGACAAAGGATTGTACCGTAAGGCGCAGTATTTAGCGATCTAAATGGCTGGTCCTATGATATTTTCTCGCATCTAATCTATTCATGGGTCAGATTGAATCAGAAAAGTTGAATAGGTTGAAATTTGTGTAAGATTATCTTACATTGCATTACTTTTCGGATAATTATGTGACATAGCATTTGGCTCACATATGGGTACTGGGTGGGCCAATGTTCGTGTAGAGTTTTATCATACTATCTTTCCTGTAAGTGATTGAAATGATGCACATGAGAAGAAAAGGTTTAGAAATTAATTTCCATTAAGGCAGGTAGATTTGCATTAAGTTTGGTTGTGTGTATTTTGAGGGAGTGCAAAATCACGGTTTCGGTTTCGTATAAACCCCCAATTAGTTCAGGGATTTAGAAACAATATTTGCCCTAAAACCTTCCCAAAGGATAGGTGGATTCTAAATATGAAGTTTGGTGGAAATGTATCCAGTAGTTTTCAAGTTAGAGAAAGACAAACAGACCAAACAAACAAACAAACAAACAAACAAACAAACAAACAAACAAAGAAACAAACTAACTAACTAACTAACTAACTAACTAACTAACTAACTAACTAACAGACACCAAGGAAACCTACCCTTGGACAGATGGATGCTATATATAAAATTTGGTTCAAATATCTTGTTAGTTTTCAAATTTGTAAGAAGTACGCTTTACACGCACCCGCTCTTGCGTTAAGTCCGCTGGGATTTGTACCGAAAAACGGTCCGTTAATGATATCTCCCTTACTAAATCCTGTTATCGAAATGATGCACATGAGAAAAAAGGTTTAGAAATTAATTTTCTTTAAGGCAGGTTGATTTCCATTAAGTTCGGTTGTGTACACTTTGAGGGAGTGCAAAATCACGGTTTCGATTTCATAAAAATCCCCACTCAGTTCAGGGATTTAGAAACGATATTTGCGCTAAAACCTACCCAAGGAGAGGTGGATTCTAAATGTGAAGTTTGGTGGAAATATATATTTAGTAGTTTTCAAGTTATAGAAGGACAGACAAACAGATAAACAGACAAAGACACTAACAGACAAACAAACAGACAAACAGACACCAAAGCTAAAAATGATGCAGATGGTCATTATTACACCTTAAAAGGATAACTGTACGGAAATTTCGCCAAAATTATCAATGTACAGACACACAGTCGTTACGATTTTATTTTTAGCGCTAAAACCTACCCAAGGACAGGTGGATTCTAAATATGAAGTTTGGTGGAAATATATCCAGTAGTTTTCAAGTTATAGGACAGACAAACAGACAAACAGACAAACAAACATACAAACAGACACCAAAGCTAAAAATGATGCAGATGGTCATTATTACACCTGAAACGGATAACAGTACGGAAATTTCGCCAAAATAATCAATGTACAGACACACGGTCGTTACGATTTTATTTATATAGATGACAGATAAGCATGAGCACGTTGAAAAGTGCAGACTTCCACTTCGAGATTCATATCTCCTAAACAGTTTACGATATTAAGAAACGGATTGCCCCATCAGACGCCTCATTTATCGCTCTACATGTTTGTTTCTAAACCATTCCCTGGTATCTCCCATATTAAGGGGGTAAATTGAGTTCAAAGTTTGAATAGGGTGAAATTTGGGTGCATTTTTAACATTTTACATTACATTTTGCCTACATATGTATAAGCTAGCATCATGAAATTTGGTACACATATGTCCCTTAATCGTGCCAATGTGCGCACACAACGTGATGATCCTATCATTCTTATAAGTGTGTCAAACAATAAAATATACTTGTAAAAATCACCAAATTTACGAACAATCCAGAAATACGGCCAAATTTAACGTATAAGGGAGAGAGATATGACAAAATGTCACAGGACCAAAGCTGTAGATCACTCCGAATTGAAGTGACATTGTGCCATCCGTTTTGTGATACGACTTACCGTTTAGCCAAAAAATAGCTCAAAAGGAATGTCTGCACAGTCATTAAAATTGCCTCAATATTTCGATATCTTTGGGGGTAAAAAGTGAAAAATTTGAACATCTTGGAATTTTTCCGTCGGCTAGGGACCAAAAGCTATAATTTCACCAAATTTCAATTGTCCACCTCGTCTCGCAGGTTGTGCCGCCATCTTGATTTGGGTAGGATGGGGGATAAAAATGAGGAAATTCCCGAAAATTTTTAAGCCCACGAAACCTATAGGTTATCGTTTTGGATATACTATACGACTGTGTTCTTATGCTGAGCCCAAAATTTGAGCCCCCCCAGCGTGCCCCCTTCAGGGAATTTTGAGAATTTGCGATTTTTCTAGGGATCCTGGGGTCATCAGTTTCCCTTGTACCAAGTTTCAAAGTTCTGAGATTTCTGGAAGTGCCTCATTAATTCACGTCTTTTTTCATTTTTAAATATTTATATATACATCGCTCCAGCCCGACTTGCTTTTATATATATAGATCAACAAGATGAACTTGGGATATAAACTAACTATGAACACTTACAACAAGAAGAATATCTCGATCAATGAAGATCTCAGAAACTACTAGACAGTGATCCGTCCGGAGGCTTTATATGCAGCTGAAAGTTCGAACCTGAAAAAAAACAGGATTTGTCAAGAAGTTGGAACTGGTGGAGAGAAGAATTCTGAAGAAGATAGGCTACTGGGACCCCAAAGAACAGAGGATGGATCATATAGAAAGAAAGGAAACCAAGAAATATATCTCAAGATGGAAAGATCTCAGATACCGTCCGAAAGAGGAGAGCCATGTTCTTCAGACATATCTACAGAGTGAACCCGAGAAGACTGACCAATCTTATGTTAAGATTTTTTGAGATCAGGAAAACTACAGTGCGCTGGTACCAGGAGGTGAAGAAAGACCTGAAAGAAATGGGAATACAGGGAACAGAATTCAATAACAGGGATTCTTACAGGTCGAGGATCAAGGCCACGAAGATATTTCAAGAAAAAGTTCGATCCTATACCCAAGCGCCGTGGACTGAAGAAAGGAGGAGATTGCATACTGAAAGGATGAAGGAGAATGGGACGAGGATTTAAGCCCAGAAACAGATGAAGCTGAATTCGAATTAACGTGGTCCATAGTCGTCCAAAACTAAATAATAATAATAATAATAATAATAATAATAATAATAATAATAATAATAATAATAATAATAATAATAATAATAATAATAATAATAATAATATTTGAATCGTTCTTTTTGAAACAACACATGTCAATAAATCTTAGTTTGGAGATATCCACTTAAAACCTACAGTGTCAGTGACAAGTGCTGTTTCTCCAACGAACTATTATTACCAGGCAGAGCTACCGGATAAGGCAATGCAGTGACGTGTGTAGTGTCTGCAGAAAACGATAGATCTATACTTAAAGACTGTATTACTTGCCTGAACTGAATTGTGGCACAATCTTGAGATGTGTCGTTTCATAAAAATAAAAATAAAAAAGATTCATTTGATTCACGTTTCACTAACTACATTTTTTGTAATTTTCGGAGCCGGCTAGGTGCTTGTGGCCTATCCATCAGGAGTTCCTTCACGTAGGCCTACCATTAAAGCTACCAACACGAGGCTGACATATCTGAGCACCTTGAAATATCACCGGACTGAGTGAGGATCAAACCAGCAAAGTTGGGCTGAGAATGCCAGTGCTCTACCCGCTGAGCTACTCACTCAGCTCACAGAGAGTTACTGACTGTCAGTTGCACTCACTCATCTAGACATCTAGCTTAATTTCCTGTCGGAGGTGAGTTACCTTTTGGATAATTTTAGCACTAATTCGATCTAGTGGAGGTGATGGACGGTAGAAAAACAAAGCACACTTCAACTAATTAACAATACGGAGTCAGTATAATTATATTATAAACATATTATGCTTTATCATGTAAAAGTGTAGTTTACTGGAGAATTGTTCGAGATACGAAGAAAATGCGTAAATGTCCCTTCTTTGCATTTAAAAACGGACATTTTTTGGTTAAGATGGAAGCCATTTTTAATACGGTATCGACACAGCTGTGTGTGTCGCTAACCTTTGCCCCTTTTCTCTACGGGGTCTGATATGAAGATATATGAAGCTTTGTAGCGATTTTTACGACTAGATGCCCTTCCTGACCTCAACCCAATCAGAGGAGTTAATGAGATGAAATGAATGACGTGATGTATGATACCAGCAAGCGAGAGGGTTAAAACCTGTGCAGGCACATAGCCTTCTTCTGTCGATAGCATCAAGGGGTCTGCTCAAACCTTAACGTACTCATCCAAAGAACGAATCACCATCAAGTGCGGCATATGCTCTGACTCCATGTCAAGGGTTTGGAATTGAATTCAGGCTTTTGGAACGCAATGTAGTGATTAGAAATTGTATACCACCACGTATCCGACCGATCCTCCGTAGCTCAGGTGGCAGATTGCCGGCCTATTACCGTTGGGGTCCTTGGTTCAAACTCCGGTCACTCCATGTGATATTTGTGCTGGAGAAAACGGAGGCGGGACAGGTTTTCTCCTGGTACTCCGATTTTACCTCTCATCTTTCATTTCAACGACACTCGCCGGTATCATTTCACCTGTTAGTCATTAATCATTGCCTCAGAGTAGTGTGACAGGCTTCGGCAGCCGGCAGAGTTCCTACCCTCGCCGCTAGATGAAGACTTCATTTATTCCATTCCTGAAGACAGATTTGGTAGTCTGTTGTGCCAAATTCCACATGGCCTTTAAACGGACATTTAAGAAGCCTGTACGAAATATCCAAAAGTCTCTCATCCTTAAAAATGGATAGTCTACCGTTCTTCGGAGCCTCGAATACGGCACCGTAGCTACGACATGTACTCATTAAAACTTGCACAGTATCACAATGTGGTAGAACCGGTGGGGTCGGAGGTTGCAGAGTGGGCTCCTGTTGGTCCGACGACTCTGCACTCCTACCGACCAACCGAGCAGTGGAGGGGTGGGCGCGGCTCTGCCGTGGCTCTTCGCCTCTGCATTCGGGAGACGGAGGGGTGCTGGTCCCCACCATCGGCTGTCCTGAGAGCGGTTTTCCATTCTCATGCACTAAGGCGTATGCCGGGACAGTTCCTAGTATAGGCCACGACCGCCAACCCACCCACCTTCTACGCACATCTCCTTCGTAACAAATCTCCCTGCCTTCGGGACGGTGTCATCCTATAAGAGGCCCGCCTCCCCCTTCAGGGAAGGAATGAAAACAAGTTGGTAGTAGTAGAATTTGTTCTAGAAATCTTCAATTCACTGCCTATCGTAAAAGGTGACTCTAAAGCTAATCCAGGGGAGCGTAGGTTGGCGGCTACGGGTGACTGACAATTCATCCACTTATTCATGCCAGGCTCCTTGCCTTCATCTAACCTGTCGGATGTGCGTCGGTAAATTATTTCGTTTCTGACCCCGACGGTATTAGGTTAGCGAGGTCTAAGGAGTCTTTCATTATAACGCAATTTCTTTCTTTTGTCGATACCATCATTCCTCGAAACGTCGGACCTCTTCTATTTCCTTCCGATTTATTGAGTATAGTTGCCCAGTTTTACTTCCTCTTCAAACAATAATCAACCCCACCATCACCACCACTGCTGGAGCATGTTACTTGAGAGTAACTCTTCAGCTCACCTGTAGGTTATTGGTAACATTGCAGCCAATCCCTGTTATGAATAGTGTGAAACTGTCACAGACAGACAGACAGACAGACAGACAGACAGACAGACAGACAGACAGACAGACAGACAGACAGACAGACAGACAGACAGACAGACATCAGGCTAAAGTGAACCCGACCTGTATGAACACCAAGAATGGGAATAATAAAAAAAAGTACAGACATAAGTACAATTACATTGAAGGTTACTTCCAAGTAAATGAAAGTTTTATTAGTTTCATATAATTTTTAACCTTGCTTTGCTTCATAGTGGCCGGCCCCATGGTGTAGGGGTAACGTGCCTGCCTCTTACCCGGAGGCCCCGGGTTCAATTCCCGGCCATGTCAGGGATTTTTACCTGGACCTGAGGGCAGGTTCGAGGTCTACTCAGCTTACGTGATTAGAATTGAGGAACTATCTGACGGTGAGATAGAGTCCCCAGTCTAGAAAGCCAAGAATAATGGCCGACAGGATTCGTCGTGCTGACCACACGTCACCTTGTAATATGCAGGCCTTCGAGCTGATCAGCGGTCGCTTGGTCGGCCGAGGCACTTCTAGGGCTGTAGTGCCATGGGGTTTGGTTTGCTTCATAGTGAGTGTCTTCCGGCACACATATAGGCTACAATTAAGTATAGTCTCAAAAATCTTTATTTCATATTTAAAAGAGGAAGATTACAAAATTACATAATACAATTCTTTACTGAAATTGGCTGATTATGCGGCTGAATGAAAAATTATGCTGACGGTTTTATTGTTTGCGCGTGTTTTTAGCACGTCTCTTTCCTTCACCACTAGAGCGTAAATTAGCCACTCTGTATTCTAGAGGACGATAAGAGAGATGGTGAGGGTACAGAAATATTGCTCTGTTATGGACCACGTCCTATGTGTAATATTTCCTCAGCACTAAAATATTCATGAAAAGGCTAGCTAAAACTTCCATATTGAAAGTACGCATAAGTTAACTCTTCGAAAGTCCTCTCACCCATTTCCCTTGCGCGAGACCCGACCACTAACTCAGCACAGAGTCACCTCCTTAGCCATGCGTGCTAACAAAATTTGTGACAGAAATCTGAAAATCAAAATAGAATTTCATTGAAATAAAATGATACTTTGTGCATATTACTGTATCGTCTTCGGTGCGGCAATTCGATATGCTAGGAAGGCCAACGTACGATAAATAACATTAACAATTGACATTTTCTTCTCATACCCCCTATGCTTCTTCTCTATACTATTGCGGAGGGGTGCCTCCCTCTTACTGGGAGGTGCCGGGCTCGATTTATGGCAAAATCGGCGGTTTTTATCTGGATCTGAGGGCTGGCTCGAGGTCCAGTACACCTAATGGATTACACTTGTGGAACTACCCGACGGTGAGATAGTGGATTCGGTCTTATTCTTCTTAAGCCGTCGTCTCCAAACGGAGGTAGACGATCCACACGACCACCACCGATCTTGACGTTGCAGCCATACCATGTGGATTTATTGGAATATCTCTCAGGATCTTTAATGCAGTGGTTTCCCGTTGCCTTCTGCATCCTAATGCCGTTGACCAAACCGCTTCCTCCGCCTTTGGGAACAATTTCGTGTCCCCAGCACAATAGAGTGCCCTTACCCATACCTGCTCATCCACTCTCAGAGAGACTGTTCGCACTTGGTATAGGGGATCTCCTTATACCGGGAGATAATCGGTCCCTTCATTCGTTATCCTCCTGCATATAAAATATTATTTTTATATGCAGTCGTTGCCCCCTCTCTACCGCGGGGAGGTGAATGTTAGGATTTCACCGTCATTGAAACAAGGACCAAATGGCATTTCCCTGTTTCTCTGGTTCTAGAAAGTAAAAAATACCGGTTTACATAATTTTTAGTCTCCATTGTTATTTCCAAACGTCTCCCTTCAAAATATTCCTTGAATTCTGAGATAAGATCTTCTCGACATGTGAACCTGAGCACTAATCTCTCTCTCTAATATTCCTGTGATAATCCGCTACACTATTCTCCTCTATATTTATCAGATTAATATTAACATGTTTCATATTCTTCTTAATATTAATATATGTAGGTGTTACAGTGTGTTTAAATTTGTTTATAGTTATTGTGTTTGCTTGATTTGACTCGGTGGCTGATGATGGCACAAGTTTAGTGCCGAAACTAGTACCTCATGTGAATGACATGTGATTGATTCATATTAATAAATGCTTGTGTATTGAATAGGAGGACCCCTATTAATTAATTTCAATTATTGTAAGTTTTACAAGTCTTATTATTTGTTACTCTCGGTTTCCTCAGTTCAAAAATACCGTGCTCTGGAGAATTAAAAATTTCTTTCACCACACTGACATCCTGAGCTTTACCCTTTTTAGACCAGAATATTTTTAATTTCAAAGTTTTACCTCTAGGCACCAGTGACTCTCATCTGTCCTCCTTTGATCCACTAGGCCCTGGAACGGATCTAATAGACGGTCAGCTATTCGTGCGTCGACTTCTACTGCCAGTTCTGCTGTCTGCCCTCTTCCGTTCCCGGCCGTGTAGTACGAATATGTCCGTTGTAAGCTGACTCTATGGTGACAAAATTCTTACTTGCTGCTAACTTTTATATTCCTTGCTCTGCCGGACTGGGACGTCCTTCCAGAGTTGATAAACTCTATTCTCTATCCATTTCATTCAATTGAGTTAGTGTTCATGTTCCGGATCACTGTCCGTCAGCTACTAAAAGTCATTTACTTCTTATGAAGGCTTCCAGACATGAATTCCTAGCTTTTCCTAAATGTAATCGTAGGATTGTCTGCTCCGTGATTGTCTCCTTATTCATATCTCTTCTCATCCTAATCCTTTCGCATTGTTAACATTCTGGCGTTGAGGATGACTCTGTTTCCCATCAGAGCCGTGACCAACTACACTCCCCAGCCAGTGGATGTCATCAAATTCCGCTCACCTGCAGCTTACCTTTATAAGGTTAATTTTAACGTCCTACATTTTACTCAATAAGTCATATAAATCTTCGTTTTCTTTCTCCGCTATACGAACATTTTGCTTTGCTTCATGTTTTGCTACTTTACTTGTTTTAAGTCTTCCTTTAATCTCTTCACTTTAGCTGCTGTGCGTCTACATAATTAGAATTATCCACAACCTTTCCTGTTATTATTATTAGCTCTTCTTTAACACACTCTTTTATCACTTTCATTTCATTGATCTCCTCACGTATTAGCTCTCTCAAATGTTCCGCCTGACAGGTCTCTCTGACAACTTCCTGATACCTCAAATCAATCAATCACTACTGATCTGCATTTAGGGCAGTCGCCCAGGTGGCAGATTCCCTATCTCTTGTTTTCCTAGCCTTTTCTTTAATGATCGCAAAGAAATTGGAAAATTATTGAACATTTCCCTACGTAAGTTATTCCAATCCCTAACTCCACTTCTATAAACGAGTATTTGCCCCAATTTGTGCTCTTGAATTTCAACTTTATCTTCATATTGTGATCTTTCCTACTTTTAAAGACACCACTCAAACTTATTCGTCTACTGATGTCCTTCCACGCCATTTCTCCACTGACAGCTAGAAACATGCCACTTAATCGAGCAGCCCGTCTCCTTCCTCCCAAGTCTTCCCAGCCCAAATTTTGCAACATTTTTGTAACGCTACTCTTTCGTCGAAAATCACCCAGAACAAATCGAGCAGCTTTCCTTTGGATTTTCTTTCCAGTTCTTGAATCAAGTAATCCTGGTGAGGGTCCCATACACTGGAACCATACTCTAGTTGGGGTCCTACCAGAGACTTATGTGCCCTCTCCTTTGCACCCTTACTACAACCCCTAAACACCCTCATAACCATGTGCAGAGATCTGTACCCTTTATTTACAATGATATTTACGTGATTACCCCAATGAATATCTTTCCTTATATTAACACCTTGGTACTTACAATGAACCCCAAAAGGAACTTTCACCCCATCAACACAGTAATTAAAACTGGGATGACTTTTCATATTTGTGAAACTCACAACCTGACTTTTAACCCCGTTTATCAACATATCATTGCCTTCTGTCCATCTCACAACATTATCGAGGTCACCCTGCAGCCGCCCACAATCTTGTAACTTATTTCTTACTCTGTACAGAATAACATCGTCTGCAAAAAACATTATCTCCGATTCCACTCCTTTACACAAATCATTGAAACTCCATGTCTTCCCAGCGCGTTGCTCCCTCTGGTCCAGGTTTCTCATCTACACCTCGTATCACAAATATTGCTGCCACTGCTGTTGTCACCATCAGAGTTACCTGCAGGCCAGTTTATCGCAGGTGAAATTTCCCGCCAGTCGTACGCACACACTTTACGATACCGTTGAAGAGCGATTCCCATTCTACTCACTCAGCACTCACAATAAAATCCAACCTCACACTTCGTTTGATAGATTACAACTGATGCATAAGTATGGAAACTCCATTTTTTGACGCATTCATATACAGTGCGTGTTAGAAAGATAAGTTCGTAGAGCGTGAAAATCTGTTCATATTGTCAAAATCTCATTTTCACTATAAAGGATTTTACGTAACGCTAGTTGATCATTAACCAAAGTTTCTTTGAAATATGGCAGATCCAACACAAAAACAGTTTCCTTGCTAGTGGACAGCCATTTAGTTCATGTCTACGTACACACGTGATGCCCCATGAAAATGCCCGTATAAGCATAACGTGTACTTCAGAGAGATGTCGCTTAGTTGTGGAACATTGAAAAACTCCAAGGTATTTTATACGTCATCCGTGTAACTTATTAATAGTGTATTAACAATGCAAATAAGTTAAGCTGTTACATTTCACAGCACGCGCGTTGTTTTGTTCGGGAGATAACTCATTAGACGTGAAAGAAGGCGAGTGAATTAAATCTCAGACAGGATATTTTCTGCTACACGAAACATCTGATGAGGAAGTGCAAAAACAAGGAAGTGCTCGTAATTGATATAAACAACACAGGAAGTGAAATACCAGCGATGACTCACTTTGCTAATATCAGAATAAATGCTTCAATGAGCAAGTAGAACCTTCAAAAGGGTTTCAAAGACTTAAAATTCCCTACTTTTCACTGAGAGGATTGTTGCCCAGTTGTACTTCCTCCTTAAACAATAAACACTACTACCTACAAATTTCCTTTTCAGTTGTGTCTGGTAAATATGGCGTTGCTTACTATGTGCAATATCTGAGATAATTTTAAAGCATAAAATGTTTATAGCTTGCGTGCAATTACAACCCAGTCTGAGTTGTAGTGTGTTAATTTGGTCCGATAATACTTCTGTATTATTTCCTCTTTTCTTCCTTTCCTTATCTTAAAATTTGAATTCGTTGTAGCTATCTTCAGACTTTACATTGTTTCTTTTAGTTAATTATATGAGCGGAGTTTGTTGGTGCTCCCTATGCTCCAATTTATTAATTTCAGTGGTATGATGCTTGTTCTCTGCAAATTTTTAATTTGTGATCCCAGAATTCTTTTCTTGTGTGTTATAAAGTATTCTTTTATGCTTTTAAAATTTCGTTTTAAACACTATCTAGCCTATTTATTCCACTCATCATTTAAATGAAATGTGTTTTTATTATGAATTACGTTGTTTGTATCTGTATGGCTTCAAAATTATACTTTTGATTTGCTTATAACGTTGGTTTAATTTGAATGTGAAGGGAATACTAACCTCAGCATTTCTTTTAGATTCCACTTTGGTTGTTGTCAAGTTGTTACTTCCGCGTCTCCTAGTTTAGAAGTTTCATTATACACTTAGATCAATTACGTGCCTTTGCTGGCAAGACCTAGTGTTTACAGTGCACTATGTCTTCTGGTATGGGCTAGAGCAATTTTGTTACTTTCATTGATCTGTCTCAGCTTTATCCTTGGCTTTGACAAAATGAAAGTGACTGAGGTATGAGTGATGCTAGTAATGCCGTTCCTTCTGCAGCCAGTCCCTGGTATGAATGGTATGAAAATATTGCTCATAGGGTTAGTTTGTGCATGCATTTCAGTGGGCTTGGCAGACTGATGTGTAATAGCAAATTCTGTCTCGGTGAGGAAAGCAACGGGAAACTACCTCACTCCTCATTTCCCTAGTACGTCTCTTCAGTGATGCTTAGGCTATCTATGACACCTGATGGAGGAACTTTTGAGGATCCAACCAGCCTTCGGGCTGAGGACTAAACATACACATACAGATCAATTACAACATACGATGACACTTTACCTTACTAATAGTTCATTAATTTACAGAAACGGATCAAGCCTATGATCTTTTATTTCATAATAATTATTTAAAGCACTCATAGTTTTAGTACTAAACGAGGTCACAACGCTAGTGCATTACTAATCCACAGAAGCTTGCAGACGGAACGCTGGGAAACAAAAAAATGTATATTTTTGTATTTATTGTATATGTTTCTACTTAAAGGATATGGAATTATAGTCATTGATTCATTTTGTCGAAATTAAAAAGTTAACACAGTATCGGTATTGTTCAGATGAACTCATTGCATTTTAGTTCATTTTAACACATGTCACGTCGCTGAAAATAAATCGACAGTCACCTCAACGCCTAAGAATGATCTGAAATACAGTATAAAACGAAACATGCGGTAAATATCACTGATGTTAAGAAAAAGAAAAGAAAAAACGTCACAGAAATTAAATTAGTTGGAACAAAAGGGAGACTAGAAAATGGACTGCAAAACGGTTTTCAGGCATCTATCACAGAGTAGCTTTTATAAGAATGAAACGATAAAAATGTAAACACATCTTTAAAGATTTTCAATCTGTCCAAAACCTAATTTTATAACACATGTAAAATACAACTTACCTATAAAATAATACATAAATTTATTCATCTAACTGCAGGTATTTTTGGTGTTATATGTGTTGTAATTTGTGTATTCTTAGACTTGAAAGCATTAACATTATATTAACTAACTCAGCAATGAAAATATATGGCTTCCTACTATAACGTGCTCCAAATTTTTCAACTATTCTACCTGATTCTACGTCTGCTACGCTTGACATGCCGCTACTAACCCGTGTGTGTGTGCTCTCTTCGCCCGTCCAGTTTGTACTGTCCGTGCTGCTTACCCTCCCTCCTTTCTTCCCCTACCGCCTCGCTGTGCAATGTGTACCGTCTGCTCTCGTCTTTTCTGGACGTTTCCATCGGAGTATAAATAAGGCCTGCTCTGGGCTTGATCGGCGAGTTGGATGAAGACGACGACTTGTGTGGAGGGAGGACTTTATTTTACTTACGCTAGGGGCTGGTCCGTGTGCAATGTTTCTTTTTAAATGGTGTTTAATATTCATGATTGAAGCTCAAGGACTGCTGGACGGGTGAGCGAACTTTAAATTTATTTTCCCTTGCTATACTTCACTTTCCTTTTAATGCTGCACTTCCCGATTTCATCATGCCGTACTGGATACCAACGACTGTTCACGCTAATAATATTGCTAGTCTGAGCTGTTGACAGCGGTGTTTTTCTTGCAACTGCATTACGATATCTTTTCAAAAATTGACTTTCAATTACGTCAAGTGATTACTGTGATATCAACCACTGGATTCCAATGGACTTGGTGAACAAACGCAAGAATAGGACTGATTGTAATTTTATTAACGCCTAGCTTCTGTTTGAAAATTTGAATTCCATCAATGTTTTGTAGGTTCTATTTTTCCTAATCCCTGTTGTCAGCCTTAGGTACTGTTCTCTTTCACGTCCTTCCCTTTTTCCCCACGTTCCTGTCCCGGGTTTATCTTTTCTTCTACCTTTGGTATTGTACAGTGGCCTAATGCCTTTCAAAACTCTCTTAAATTTTCGTATTAATGGGTAATATCTGTTTACCGTTTTGTAGGATACTCCCAATGTAAACTATTGTAAAATTCATCTTAATATTCAAAGAAATAGCACCAACGATCTCTAAAGGCTGATTGCAGGCAGAGAGACAACGTACAGTAGAGGGAGAATAAGAGAGCTGAGGACATAGAGATTGCAGAGATTGAAAAAATGGTAAACTAATAAGAGAAACAGCAGCACCAGAATCTAACAAAGCAAGAGAGGGTAGGTTATTTACGGTGACGAGAATATGAGAGGTCGGAGGTAGGAAAGAGGTAGAGCAAGGCGAAAAATAACAAGAAGTTAATGGAATGGGGGAAATCGCAGAGGTAGGGCGAGGCGTCTGAAGAGTGTGGGAAGGCAGATTTTCCACATGAATACGCCGACTGCCTAGCGGCGAGGGGGAAAGGCGTTTCCCACGAGCAGAGGGGCGCAGTGGAAGCGTGCTGGGCCCATAACCCAGAGGTCCGTGGATCGAAACCACGCTCTGCTACCATTTGTGACGTATTCTTATGGTAGCTTGGGTATGAATGTCGTATTTTGGGTATGATGTGTACACTCAGAATAATCTCGCAATACACCAGAGTGGAAATGGTAAGTAAAAATACCAACAAAACAAACACGATCATAGAAGAATATAACTAAGTCATGAACTTGGACACTAGTCCGACTAACGCAGTAACATAAACACCAATCTATGCAAGTGATGGCATGCCACGAAAAGGATTTTTCAACTCTCCAGAAAATCCATACATGCACAAGTACTCAGATTTCAATTTTCAAAGTGAAGGATTTCAGCAGAGCGCATAGGGAAGCATTTTATTGTGTCCATTTTTTCAGAGGAACCCGAGGTAAGTACAGATAATTAAAGGACGTGGAAATGCGCGTGATAAAAATCAGGGAAAAAGAAGGAACAGTTTTTTCATAACAATAATATATTAGCACAAACACCAAGAAGGATTTTTACAAGCCAAAGAAAGTGAAACAGATAAATAAAGAATCCAACAATATTTTAAAGATTAAATACTTCTGATTTCCAAAAAAGATATGGGACGACCCTTTAACAACACTAATTTGAATTTAAAGAAAACAGTTAGACTCGAGGCAAGATGAATTTTACAATAGTTTACATTGGGAGTATCCTACAAAACGGTAAACAGATATTACCCATTAATACGAAAATTTAAGAAAGTTTTGAAAGGCATTAGGCCACTGTACAATACCAAAGGTAGAAGAAAAGATAAACCCGGGACAGGAACGTGGGGAAAAAGGGAAGGACGTGAAAGAGAACAGTACCTAAGGCTGACAACAGGGATTAGGAAAAATGGAACCTACAAAACATTGATGGAATTCAAATTTTCAAACAGAAGCTAGGCGTTAATAAAATTACAATCAGTCCTATTCTTGCGTTTGTTCACCAAGTCTATTGGAATCCAGTGGTTGATATCACAGTAATCACTTGACGTAATTGAAAGTCAATTTTTGAAAAGAGATCGTAATGCAGTTGCAAGAAAAACACCGCTGTCAACAGCTCAGACTAGCAATATTATTAGCGTGAACAGTCATTGGTATCCAGTACGGCATGATGAAATCGGGAAGTGCAGCATTAAAAAGAAAGTGAAGTATAGCAAGGGAAAATAAATTTAAAGTTCGCTCACCCGTCCAGCAGTCCTTGAGCTTCAATCATGAATATTAAACACCATTTAAAAAGAAACATTGCACACAGACCAGCCGCTAGCGTAAGTAAAATAAAGTCCTCCCTCCACACAAGTCGTCGTCTTCATCCAAATCGCCGATCAAGCCCAGAGCAGGCCTTATTTATACTCCGATGGAAACGTCCAGAAAAGACGAGAGCAGACGGTACACATTGCACAGCGAGGCGGTAGGGGAAGAAAGGAGGGAGGGTAAGCAGCACGGACAGTACAAACTGGACGGGCGAAGAGAGCACACACACACGGGTTAGTAGCGGCATGTCAAGCGTAGCAGACGTAGAATCAGGTAGAATAGTTGAAAAATTTGGAGCACTTTATACTACTTAACAAAACGTGTGAATGAATAATTTTATTTTTAATATTTTATTACCTGGTTTCAGTAACACATCTGTAATGGAAGTTACACTTATGTAACGTATCAACATCCAAAACATTAGTTCCGGACGTTTTTAAACATTTTTATTATGTAAGTTATAATTACATTTCACAGAGCGGAGTGATAGCACATGCCAAGATACTTCAGCTATGGACCCAATGTCCGCAATTTGGAGACGAGTGGGTTCGAACCTTCCCTTTGGCTGTCCCGAAATTTGTTTCCTGACGTCACCCAGTTTCACTTCCAGGTTGTCCGACTCGTTGGCTGAACGGTCAGAGTACTGGCCTTCGGTTCAGAGGGCCCCGGGTTCGATTCCCGGCCACGTCGGAGATTTTAACCTTAATTGGTTAATTCCTACGGCACGGGGGCAGGGTGTATGTGTTGTATTCACACCATTTCATCCTCATCACGACGCGCAGGTCGCCTACGGGAGTCAAATAGAAAGACCTGCACGTGGCGAGCCGAACCCGTCCTGGGATATCCCGGCACTAAAAGCCATACGACATTTCATTTCACTTCCAGGTTAATGCCTCGACAGTTTCTATTCACAGGATACAGCTGATTCCATCCACCCCCTTCCGTAATTCCATTCCATGTAAGGTTTGTGTAAGCTGTCTCGAGACCAGGTCAATTGCCAGATAACTGGACGTAATTACTCGTCTCTTAAACAGTTTTATGCTAATTAAAACCTACTTCTGCCAAGACAGCCATGCCTCTTCGTTCCCTGGATGTCCATTCTTCAAACAGGCAATAAATGCACACTACAGACATTAACGTCACCTCACCTACACAAACACACGCCCTATCCCCTCCTAAGTTTTCAAACCTGTCCTCTATCGAACCCAGGACCCTTAATCACCGCCCCTCATCTTTCAAGCCAAAACTCCAACATTCTCCTCCAAATACAATTAATCAAATTACTTACTTCCCAAATCAAACCACATCAAACACCTATAACTACAACTCATCAATTACCTGACCAAGCTAGACAACACGCCCCTCCCCCTCGTAAAACAATCCCAATACACAGTCATGAAATTCCCATTAAAATTTCTTACTTCCTCATAACTATTAACACTATTAACATGAAAGCACTGGAACTACAACAAGCTGAGGCGGGTATACCAGTAAACCAATGAAAGCAGTTAATTCGAAAATACCGAGCACCGCACAACAAATATATCCATGTATAAATTAGCACCTCATATACGGTATGGGCCGCTGCAAACCGTAAAGCAACATTCGGCATGGTTGGTACTTAGATGGGCGGCCATCCAAGCCCATCCGCATACCGTACCTCATAAAGTATAACTGTGCCGACTAATGACGTGTGAAAAAATCGAGCCAACCTACAGTAATACACTAACACTACAAATACATTAACACTCAAACTAAAACAGAATTAAATTTAAATTGATAAATTATCTCAAATTAAGTGACATCCTTATTATATAAGACAATACACGCCGACAGAGAAGCGCAATGGCGTACCGATATCGGCACCACTCATCGAATGAAAGACATTCTGCAGAAACAGTATCCAACGCAATGCCGCTCCCCTTAGAGGCCATGGGATTATTATTAATATTATTATTATTATTATTATTATTATTATTATTATTATTATTATTATTATTATTATTATTATTATTATTATTTTACAATTCGCTTTAGGTCGCACTGATACAGATAGGTGTTATGGCGAGGATGGGACAGGAAAGTGCCAGGAGTGAAGGAAGCGACCATGGCCTTAAATAAGGTACAGCCCCATTATTTGCCTGGTGTGAAAACGGGAAACAATGTAAAACCATTTTCAGAGTTGCCTACAGTGAGGTTCGAACCCATTATCTTCCGAATGGAAGTTCACAGTTGTGTGCCCTAACCGCACGGCCAACACGCTCGGTCACACATATTCAAATTCAAGAAAGTGGATGCATGAATGATACCTCAAAATAGGGGGTTTCAAGGTGAAACCACTCTGCAGGTCGGGCAAAGACTGACTCCTCGTGGCCACTATGGTTCAAAGGGGAAGGTATACATCCTGGTAACCATCATGGCAGTCAACATCTCAGATTCTTGGAAATGTCAGTGGGAAGGATGTTCTTTACTCTTACACCACAACATTTTTCGAAACCCATATCTTGAACCAGATCTGTTCCGCCTTACCAGACGTCAGTGGAGAATTCTCAATCGAAACAGAATTGTTCAGGGCAGATATGGTGTCGCACTCACCAAATAGAGATGGCGGACTATGGAGAGCAGTTACAGAACGGTTCAATATGTTGCCTTCCAGTGCCCACTTCAAGCTTTCCAGGACACTATGACCGTAAAGCGGTCGGGTGGAAAACGTAACGTGAACGGTCGGTCTGGTTCAGGTAGACCTAATATAAAAACAATTATCTAAACCCTTTTAGCGATTCATTCCCAGAAACAGACATATTTTACAATAAGATGGAATAAGACCAATACACTGAAAACATTTCTTTAGAATTCTTTTATTCATAACAAATTTTAAAATGTCAACTGAAAATTAGCATAATTTAGGGTTCAAAACTCACACTGATATGAAAAATTTGTGTACTTAATATACTGTATCTGTATGTTAACACAATTTTCAAAAAAAGATCCCAATGATTCTGAATATGCCCATCAACATGTAATATTTTAATAGCATTTAAAGAAGTTCCAGCTGGATCAGATTCCTTAGTTTATTCTGTCCTTATCAACAAAATAACGAGGAGAACTACCTGCATATGAATCCTCTGTAATCATCGTAACACTGGGACAGGGTATAGTGGGATCTTTCACCTCTTCTCCTTCACTAAATTCACTTTTCGATTCATGATCACTGGTTATCGCAAAATCCCGGTCAATGTCTGAATCATCAAATTAATCATCGTATAACATTTTCTATATTATACTGCCATATTCAAAACTTCATGAAAACACTAGTACTATTGTTTTCTGAAGATATTGGTAAGGTAGGAACTCTCAAAATTATACGACAGAAAATAACCTTGTCAGCGTGTTGGACAGAATTACTCACGTCAATGGTCGGGTTGGACCTGAGAGACTCACAGATACTGTACTGTACGCAAGTGACAGAGAAAGACTAACTGATGAATCAACTAGATAATAACTGAAACACATCCCTATGACCAATACGAGAAGGTATAGAGCCTTCCGAACGTGAGACCTTGCGGTAATTGCCCGAAAGTTCCAGTGAATTTCCAATCTGAATGTAGGTCTGTAATTGACTATCTGATCTTGCGATTTCGCTAGATCATTTTTCTGTTATGCACTCGTACACAACTTGCATTTACCATTATGTTATCGTATGTTGAATAAATAAACTAAACCCTAGATTCTTGATAGTATGAAATGAAAGAACGTCAGTTTGGATTGCCGTATATTTCAGGAAAGTAATCAATATATATCGATGGCCTAGAATGAATACCTCGTATCTCACAAAGTATCCATTATTTCCCTTAAGATTAGTTACGCCTCCCAGCCACCCATGAATATACAGTCAGTAGTATAATTGGATGGTTCGGGCGCCGCCTCCTCCTCCGGGCTCCCAGGGGCCCCTCCGCCTCCCACGGGAAATTTGAATTTTGGCGGGAAATTTGAATTTTGGCGCGAGATTTGAATTTTGGCGCGAGATTTGAATTTGTAAACAAAGCCACGTGCTTTTTAACAGCTGTCATAGACAACAACGCATCGCTAACCTCACTGCTGCCATCTTGACGGGCCTAAACCCCAGTGGTACCAACTTAACCTAACTAGCGCGAGATTTGAATTGGTAAACAAAGCCTCGTGTTTTTTGACAGCCACGTGCTTTTTGACAGACAACAACGCATCGCAAACCTCAGTGCAGCCATCTTGACGGGCCTAAACCTCAGTGCTACCAACGTAACCTCACTAGAGCGAGATAAACAAATCCACGTGTTTTTGACAGCCACGTGCTTTTTTGACAGCTGTCATCCGCCATCTTTAAACTACAGAGCACCGTGCTGCCCTCTTTATCGCAGTAGCTGCAAATTCGTCACCTGTCATCGGCAGTGCTGCCATCTTGGCGGGCCTAAACCTTAGTGCTACCAACTTAACCTCACTAGCGCGAGATAAACAAATCCACGTACTTTTCAACGCTTCATCGCTATCGAAACAAGTTAAGTTTGTACCTAGAAACGCTACTGCTGAAGCACGTATTACATCAAAACAAGTCCCTACACATCAACTGTCTGCATATAGACTCAAAGTTCACAACAAGCCTCTGTTACCCTATGTAGATATAAGATACTGTAAAGACCCCAACGTACTCGTAAAACGTTTACAATTGCCAGTCAAGATGGCAGCAGTGAGGTTAGCGATGCGTTGTTGTCGATGACAGCTCTCAAAAAGCACGTGGCTTTGTTTACAAATTCAAATCTCGCGCCAAAATTCAAATTTCCCGCCAAAATTCAAATTTCACGCCAAAATTCGAATTTCCCGCGGGAGGCAGAGGGGCCCCTGGGAGCCCGGAGGAGGAGGCGGCGGCGCCCGAACCATCCAATTATACTACTACAGTCCATCAGAACAATGTTCGTTGTGTTCCTTTTTCCTATGCCGATGTGTGAAGGAAAATGTACCTTACCGTACCGTACTGTAGGAAAGCATGTCTGCGTGACGTATTTACTAACTCCTAGAGTATAATTTTTATAAGGCTCATTTTCCTTTACTCGTACGCATAGGAAAATCAACCCAACGAACATTGTTCTGATGGACTGAATATCCAAATGTGGCTGGAAGGCGTAACCAGTCTTAAGGGAAACAATGGATAGGAAGAACTTTGTGAGATACGAGGTATTCAATCTAGGCCATCGATATGTTCAATAAGTAATGCCCTCTGAGCAGCCTACCGAAGATCAAGCTCACATTTAATTAATATCCACAGAGGTGTTCACCGTAGACGTGACGGCAGGAATGTCATCAGCAAAGCCCCCGCGTGCGTTGCCTCACGCCTCATGTGGCAGGAATTTGAATTAAAGCAGGAATGTTCAAGTCTCTGTTCTACAGTTCAGTAGCGACGTAATTAAAGGTCACTGTAGAGGATATCTGATTACTTACGTTCATAAATTATTGATTTGTTAGTTGGCGGGACTGAAGTCCGTCTTCATGAGCTCAGCTTCGAGTCTCGCAAAGGTCGCCAGAATTATAAAAACGAGAAATTCCTCAGCTCAACCTGTACAAGCGCGCAGTGTTGCCAACATAGCGGATTTTCCGCTAAATTTGGCGGAATTAGAAGACTGTATATATCATTTAGCGGCCAGCGGATTTCTTGGTGGAATTCTAGATTTATCATAGCGGAATTTAGTGTTTTATCCATGTTACGTTTTTAAAAAAATTTGTACTACAGTCTTTCTCTGCGCTATTACGTATTTCTTGTCTAGAGCTAGCAGTCACATGAGGAAAACATACTACAGTATTTGGATTTGATGTTATGAGATCAAGGTATCATAAATTTTTAATGCGTGGGGAAACGGAACTTATCTCTAAGTTGACGAATGACGACAGATAATTAAACTGTGAGAGAGTAGCATTTATATTTATGCTATGAAGGAAGACCGTTTAATGTACTTGCCTGTTCTGTGTGTGGCCCTTGAGGTAGGGGATTCACCTAGTATGCATCCGGCAGCAAAACGCCTACAAGTTTTAGCTCGCCGGCAGGGTTAATCCCAGTGAAACTCTCAGATCAGGTGAGTTCAGATATTTACTTTTTTATTATTATTATTATTATTATTATTATTATTATTATTATTATTATTATTATTATTATTATTATTATTATTATTATTATTATTATTATTCGTTTTTATTGCTCGTTATTTGAAGTCGGATTTCTTGGCGGAATTTCAACGGATTTTAGTATCTTGAAAATATAAGTTGGCAACACTGCGACCGTGGCCTCATAAGTAAGGGATAGCCTTCTAAATATTGATTGTATTTTTCGAATCCCGGATGAGATATTAGAACTAGGTCCACAGAGCTTCCCATGCTATCCCTTTTAGGTGGGGTCGGTAGTTGATTATATCCATGATACGTCCTGCCTGTCTTAAGTTGTAACGAAAATGGGAAACAGGTGCTATCAATCTGAGAGCGTAGTTTGGTGACCACGGTTCTATTAGCTGAGCCTAATATTGCTGCCACCTACTCTCCTTACGCATAGTCCCTTCGCTTTAATTCTCTCTATCCAACCTTCCTTCATCAACTCTTATTCTTCTCCGACCCCGACATATTATGTTTGAGAGGCCTGGACAGTCTTTTGTTTTTATTTCATTCGTGGGCCTTCACTCACTTTGGGGTTGGGGGTACATTCTTTTTCGAAATATCATGTCTCTTCTATTTTCGTTTTGATTAGTGTTAACACTGATTTGACCTCGTGTAGTCCTTGGGACCTGTGACGTTACATGATATTTCTGTAAGTGGAATACTTTGTCACCAATTGACACCCCCTTCCCACTACCATTTTACAGTCACTCCAGTCAGGCTGTGGTGATAAGACGTGTAGGATTTGTGGTCGCTCGGTAGGTAAGTATTCAGTTACCAGTGATCTGTTGGACCACTCGAGATCAGTTACGTAAATTTGTTTGTTTTTTACTTATTTTCATCTTTATTTATGTTTAGTTAAACGATATATAATGGACCGTTCCAATGCTGACCCCAGCTGGATAAATGTACGATCCCCGGATTTCGAGAATGTTGTTGCTGATTGGATGAAAGCGGGTGAGGAAATCTAACAGTCTCCGAAGAGCAGATAGATACCCACTGCAATATGCTTCAGAAGAAGAGTTTCCAGACCAAGATGATACCAATTACATACCCAGTGATCACGAAACTGCTACTGAGGTAAGCACATCAGAAAATGAAAGCACAGAGCCTGAAGACGTCGACGCGCCAATACTACGGCATGTGGGCTCAGCCTGAACAAACTAAATCCCAACAATGAGGCATCAGAGGAAAAATGGATCGCAACAAACTCAAATGTTGTTCAGTTTGTCCGGCGAAGAAGAGAACTAAAACATCTACCTTTGTTACAAATCTAAGCAGCTAATCTGCTTGGCACACATCAAGCATGTTTGCAACGGCTGAGTCAGAGGTAAGAATTAGGGCATACTGGCCCCATGCAGGATTATTTTATTCGCTTTTGATACTTTTGGTTTTTACTGTCATTTACATCATGTAGGTTTTGTCTTAAAATTCATTAATTTAAGTTGTCAACCATGAAAATTGGTATTTTGTTCTAAAGCAAAGACTGACACCTCACAATTTTAGTAGTATTTTGATTTTTGTGCCATTATGCGTTTGCATAAAAGTACAGTTTTCCTAAATCCTGCTTTATTCGCATTAATGAGAATGCATTTGCATTGTTATTTAAATCAATAAAAAGAAAACAATATAGTTTTAGAAATATATATTTTATTTTCTTGGTTCCTGAGACCACACGAGGTTACTATTGTGAGTATTGTCCGCGAGGACTATCAAGAGCTTTTAGAGGATGGTCCTGCAGTTTTAAAACAAAACCTCACATACTGAACGTGCGAGGTTCGTTGGTCACTGGCGTTATGGGGATGTTGGGATTCGATTGTTCGTTGGCGGAACTGATGTCCGTCATCATGAGCGCAGCTTCGATTCTCGCAAAGGTCGACAGAATTCAAGGAATCGGAAAGTCCTTAGCTCCCCACGTCACGATCGTGGCGTAGTAAGTACGGGGCAGCCTTCTAACGCGGATGAGGGACTGGAACAAGATCCACACAGCCTCACTTACTACCTCTTCTGTGTGGGGTCGGTAGTGTTGATAGCGTTCCTTGCTCCTTACCGCACTACTGCCAACTACGAACGAGTTTTGCACTGGGGAAAATTAGTAAATCGTGTTCATATGAACAATATGTAATTCATATATGCAGATTTAATTTATGTAAATGAAGAGGAAAAGGAAAGTTGTAGGCAAATACAAGGAAGTGTGATGCCGTAAATATTTGTGCCTGCCTTGCATGTACTTTGTGGAACAGACAGATATCGGAAATAATGTCAGAAAAATGTACCTGTAGAATCATAATTATACGTCATAATATTTTTTCCCTTGTTATATACAAGTCCCTGGAAGTACAAAGTAAACAAGATATTAGGCATATGAAAGGCAAATTAATATTATGAGAGAACTTGTGCTTCACGATACCATATTGAATCATATTGTTACAGGAACAAAGTGTTCAAAAAACATGAAAATCTCATCCTTCATATCGTTTTGCATTTAAAACCATGTTTTTTTATCTCTCGCTAAATTCTAAGAAGTTGAAAAAAATTTTATTAGTAATTTGAAAAGAGGTTAATTAACACCTGACAATGGGTTTATTGGGTTGGGATACAGTACCATATCTGACGTACTTGTTTGATTGCTGTTTGCATGAAGGAGCTATGCCAAATGAGTGGAGAGTTGCTGTAGCTTCTCCTGCGCATAAAGGAATGGGTGATAAACATAAAGTCGAAAATAACATGGCAGTCAGTTTGATATGTTTTGTATGTACGTTTTGGGGCATTATTTCTGATTATACTAGACATGTTTTCTAAATTAACAACTGATTCGATAGAAGGCAGTGCAGATTTACGAAAGGTTATTCTACTAAAGCTCATCTTGTAGGATCCCAGCAAGGTACAGCAAATATATTACATTTAGGAGGTGAAATGGACTGCATTGCGATTGACCTATCTAAGGCATTTGACAGTTATAGATTTAAATCTAGACAGGTTTTCGATGTTTAAAAGTTTTGACCAGGACATGTTCTTAAGTAATAATGTTTAGCTGTCGAAGAGAAATAACGTAATAAAGCCACATACTGTGCACCTACGAGGAAGTGGTTATACAGCGATATTTTGTTCAAAAGTTCATACCAGTCTCATCAGATGAAGGTTGAGTGTGACAGGTCATAGGCTATATCTTTGTTATGCTTTCATACAGTGGCTTCTCGCACCGGTACGTCAGGCTCTTCCACTAATAAAACTACTACAGGCTCACACAAGGCTGTATGTCATGTTTGAACTATTGTGCTCTGTTTACAAGCAGGTAGATATATTACCCTCCTACAATTACACAATACACCGTAAATTAGCGGCACTACTTTAATTACTAGCTATTAGCATATATTCGCAGCCGGGACGTATGATATATGAGCTCGCACAGGTAATGTTTAACGCTCCACCAATTTGCTTGAAACTTATCACAGGAGAAGTGTCAAAACCCGGTTATTTTCTAAGGTTAATGTAATACAACTAATAACCAGAGCAAGCTTTTAAACATTTTTTGCTCGGAATATTTCGTCGTTGCCGGGACAAAACCTCCTATGTGATAATATTTTTGGAGCTATACTGACCCGCATCACATACATTATGAAGAGCGAGAATACATGGTCTTCCGGACTTTGATTTTAGTATCATTATTGCTCTACAATACAAACCCATGTAGTTTATGGATATATTTGACGGTTTAGGAGCTTACGCCGATAGTGTTTGTCACCTGGCAAATTTCGTTCGAGATGTTACGCAGAAATCTTTACTGCTCTTTTCATTTAATCAAAGATACTTGAACGTTCCTCCGAAGATACTTTAGTTCAGTGCAACAGCGAAAAGCACAAAAAATTCGTCCACTGGTTCTCGAGTTGTAGCTAGACACCTTTACACACATTCATGCGTATAGACATACAGACAAATAGACAGTTTTATATATGTTGAGTTATCCTGAGTCAGCTATCGTTATTTTCCATACAGCCACATACAGTAGGTCTGAAGTGCAGATCACTGCGAATACTTTACTTCATGCTTACACAATACTGTTGATAGTTGCTGCCAGATCAATTTTCGTTTTGTTATACCTTTATTTAATTTCAATTGTTAATATGATCCGCCCGGTGATCATGACTGATAAGGTGGTAAGTCCTCAAGATCTTACATCGTGGTCAGCTAGTTTGAGTCCCGTTGTTGGAAAAAGAAAACTCTGGAATGTGGCAGTAGTAGGCTATGTGCGAATGTGCGGACACCGAGTTTCGCCATCTCTCTATCTCAATATAATTGTTGTCTTACACCCGATGTGCAGGCCAGCCTTAAGTGTAAAACGGGAAGTCCTACCCCAGGCGTCTCCGCTATCGTAATTTACTAATGTGTAGGAAACTGACAACCTGCGAGATTACACATCCTAAGTAACTAATTTGATTCACTTGTTCCATGTTTGTACTCCTGACCTTACATTGAATTCTTCCAGTTTTCCTCCTAACAGTCTTGGAAATGCTAATTTTCATATCGTCCCCGCACAACCACAATCGAATGTCCAAAAAGTTATATTGCAGGCATTCAGCCCCGTCATCCATTAAGACTTCGTCATCGGCATAAGTCAAAGAGTGTACACCATTTTCTCCTGACTGAATACCTTCCCTTCATTTTATGCACTTCAGCACATATTCAATGTAATATATGAATGATCAGTTTGAAAGTATACAGCCTTTTCTAGCATATGTACCTACTTTGAACCAAGAACACATTGTCTCGTCAATTCTCCCTGAGGTCCGATCTGATTGCCACTACCAACCGTTCTTTGATCTCAAAATCCCTCGGTATGGCCAACATATGTTCCCTTTGTACTCTATCATACACATTCGCTGTACCTGTGGAAGATATACATAATTGTCTCTTCCTCCCATGAAACATTTTCAATTAAAGCATACTGAAAAATAGTCCTCGGAGCATATCCGAAGTCTTAAACCGTATTGATTACCATCCACCTTAATCTCCGGCACTGATCGCATCCCCCCTTGGCGAAGACCTATCACGGTATGCTGATCAATGAGTTTAAATACCTCGATTGTTCTTGCTCTCCTTCCTGTCCCGTTGCTCACAGAAAGGTGCAATGACTCATTTCGTTCTATTCAAAGGTATCTTACTGGTACTGATTCTGACCTATTACTCCTCCCAACCCCTTGACGTATGGGTAGTGTGCCTGCCATTTACACGGAAGACCTGAGTTCGATTTACGATGAGGTCAGTGATATTTACCGGGACCTGAGGGCTGGTTCGAGGCCATCCAACGTACATGATTGCGTAAGTGACGGTGAGAAGTCAGGAATGACGTCTGAGAGGGTTCGCAAACTCTAACTACGCGTAATCTCATCATTGCAAGCCGTTGGGCTGAACAGCGATCGCTCGTTAACCAAAGGCACCTTGTGGCTGAGAGTACCACAGGGTCACAGGTTATTTTTTACAATTATTTTATGTAGCCGTAGAAGCGCATGATTAGCTCAATGGCCTAGGTGTTGGCTTCCCACCCGGTAAGTTGAGCTTCGAATCCCGGTAGATTCTGCGCTGAAACAAAAAGACCTCAAAAGACACTTCGGCCCTAAATTTCCGGCCAAAACCAAAATGGGCCTGGGTGGCTCCAGCTACTCCAGAAATAAATAAACTGCAGAAATGAACTTTATGTAGCAATACTTCCAACTATATTTCAAGCATTTCAGGTCTAATTTCATTTATTCCTCCTGTTTAATGATGGTGCAGTTTACTTAATATTTTCCCCATCTCCTCGAGAGGAATTCTATTCCCATCGTTGTCCACCACACCTTGATAAAGACGATTCTGTTCAAACTAAGAAGATTTTGAAATTAATCTTTCTGTTTATCCAGTAGTTTCCTAGGATCCGCAATGAGTTCACTTCATTTACCCGAAACAGGCTCATTTCCATATTTACCCACCTTTTCAAGATTATTCATAATAGTCCACAAAGTTTTCACCTCCACTTCACCAAGCCATTCCTGGTCATTTTCGATGCTTCTGCTTGGAATATGATATGTTCCGCTCGATTTCTTTCGTCTACTTAAATAAATCCTAGTTGCGAAATAATTTCATTCACCTTCATTTTACACCTCATATTGCCCTGACTTCTTCATCAGTAATATTTCTTCCTTTCTTAATACGTTTACCGCCCACGGTCGGTTTTTCTCCCGGACTCAGCGAGCGGTCCCACTTACACCACCTCGCTGGCAGTGTCCTGGAGCGTGGGACTTTGGGTGGGGATACAACTGGAGAGTAGGACCAATATCTCGCCCAGGCGGATTCACCTGTTATGCTGAACAGGGTCCTTATGGAGGAATGGGGATACACCGTTCCACCACTCGTAACACTTTTCAAATTTCGTGGCAGAGCCGTGAATCGAACCCGGGCCTCCGAAATCGGTAGCTAATCACTACACCACAGAGGCAGACGTTGCCTTCAACTGCTTACATAAATTCGTGTTCAGAAATAATTGTGTTCACCTTCATTTTATGTCACATGAATCCCGAATTTATATTGTCCAAACAATGCAATAGAAAATAAAATAAAGTAATAAATTATAAAATCGGGTAATAAATCATGTTTATCAATGTGTCGATACCCTAATCCCTCCCAGTTTATAATTTACATTCAAGATCTCTTTTATCATTAATCAAAAGTTTTTGCTTCTCTGTATAGATGGATACGTAATACTCGTCTTGACCTGTTTGGATTTTTACTTCTTATTTCTGCTCTTGGCTACCGGAAATGAGATGGAGTGGCTTGTCGATCACGTGTCGTGCGCAGTTCTTTCCTAATGGAGTTCATTGACTAAGCCAAATACGTTTCTTGGGATTGGAATGAGCTCCAGCGCTTGCTTCGGTTTGAGTTTGACAGGAAATGTGATTACCGCTTCTGTCGTCAAATTAAATTATCCGTATCGATAATTTGATTCGAGAATAAGTAGTAGGGCTTCCCAGTTTCCTTCGCTAATCAGCTGATAGGTGTCAGTGAAAGCACATAGCATCTTAAAGTACATGTGATATTTGTGATGCTGATTTTATGGTATATGACGGTGGTGATTTCCTTTAACTGAAAATAAAAATTGGCGGTAGGCCGTTACTATTGTAACTGCCGCAGGGATTTGTGTGTTTCGTAGATAAAATACAAATATTATGCGGACAATAAATTTTATTCAGTAGAACGTGGTACACTTGGAATGTATGTAATAACTCGGTGTAGTATGAGTCTGTGATATGAGTCATAAGAGACATAACTTAAGAGTTCGAGAGTAATTCTACGAATGAATGTAAGATCAATAAATGAACTGCCAAATATGCTGGGACTTCAAATTAAAGTAGTATTTAAGAAAATCAAATGCCATTTAATTTCTTTCATTTCTCTGGATGTCTACATTAAATTCGGCCATCATGGTGATTGGTATATCAACATCAATGTAATCTCTCCTACAATCATTAAACATGATTCATAATGAAATGTCGTATGGCTTTTAGTGCCGGGATATCCCAGGACGGGTTCGGCTCGCCAGGTGCAGGACTTTCTATTTGACTCCCGTAGGCGACCTGCGCGTCGTGATGAGGATGAAATGAGGATGAAGACAGCACATACACCCAGCCCCCGTGCCATTGGAATTAACCAATTAAGGTTAAAATCTCCGACCCGGCTGAGAATCGAACCCGGGACCCTCTGAACCGAAGGCCAGTACGCTGACCGTTCAGCCAACGAGTCGGACATGATTCATTGTAACGCACTGATTCACTTTCCTTGCTTTCTAACAAAGTCGTACTTGATGTAGATGCACCTTCATTTATTTCAAAGTAGTTAATTATTGTAAATTGTTTTCGCTGTTCCAGTTTTCTCACAGTAACGCCTATTACGATCTTTTCATTTCATTTCTGTTATTCCTTCATCACTCACTTTTCAGGTCTCAACTCTTTCTTTTTCAGGTTTTTACCGAATCCTAAAAAAATACTTTGTTTTTCAGACTATTACATTTGTTATTCTATACAACAGATCTCATTTAATTCACAACGACAGCTAACCTCCAACTGAGCGAGCGGCTTAAAACAGCGCCATCTTTCACGTGATAAGGCGATTCACAATTGAAGGGGAAGCATTCTGTCCTCTAGTCGGAACGAAGATTCGTATGAGTTCGTGCGTCCTGTATGAGAGATTCTCTCAACGCGCGACCAGTGGCGTTGGTGTTATGAAGTTGTGAGGGGAAATTTTGTTTTCTTGTAGGCGTTAGGATTTGACTTATGTCGCGCGCGAAACGTTCTCCATTTCCCATTACTAATAACTGAGTCTTCAAAAATTGTGAGTCGTGGAAGAATGCTGGGTAATGAGTGCTGTAACGAACTCCAGCTAACTCGAATGTTAGAGGGAAGACTTATTGTCCTTTATTCTCGCACTCGAATTGCGTCTGTTAGAAAGTTCCATATCAATACCAATGTTATTGGTTTTAGGCCGCAATAAAAACTATTTAAGGTTTTCGCAGATGCCGAGGTACCAGAATTGTGTCCCACAGGAGCTCTCTTACATGTAATTAGATCTACAGCTGACGTATCTGAGCCAGTGTTGCCAACTTATATTTTCAAGATCCGCTAAATACTACTAAAATCCGCTAAAATTCCGCCAAGAAATCCGATCTCAAATAATGAGCAATAAAAACGAGGAATGATAGTAATAATACTAATAATACTAATACTAATAATAATAATAATAATAATAATAATAAAAGTAAATGTCTGAACTCACCTGATCTGTGAGTTTCACTGGAATTAACCCCTGCCGGCGAACTAAAACTTGTAGGCGTTTTACTGCCGGATGCAAACTAGGTGAATCCCCTATCTCAAGGGCCACACGCAGAACAGGCCAGTCCATTAAACGATCTTCCTTCATAGCATAAATATAAATGCTACTCTCTCACAGTTTAATTATCTGTCGTCGTTCGTCACCTTTCCCCACCCATTACAAATTTATGATAGCATGATCTCATAACATCAAATCCAAATAGTAAGTTTTCCTCATGTGACTGCTAGTTCTAGACAAGAAATATGGAATAGCTCTGAGACAGACTGGAGTACAATTTTTTTTTAAAAAACGTAAAATGGATAAAACACTAAATTCCGCTATGATAAATCTAAAATTCCCCACCGGGCGAGTTGGCCGTGCGCGTAGAGGCGCGCGGCTGTGAGCTTGCATCCGGGAGATAGTAGGTTCGAATCCCACTATCGACAGCCCTGAAAATGGTTTTCCGTGTTTTCCCATTTTTACACCAGGCAAATGCTGGAGCTGTACCTTAATTAAGGCCACGGCCGCTTCCTTCCAACTCCTAGGCCTTTCCTATCCCATCGTCGCCATAAGACCTAACTGTGTCGGTGCGACGTAAAGCCCCTAGCAAAAAAAAAAAAAAAAAAAAAATTCCGCCAAAAAATCCGCTGTCCGCTACATTATATATTTATCCGCCGACAGTCGCCTAATTCCGCCAAATTTAGCGGAAAATCCGCTAAGTTGGCAACACTGATCTGAGCACTTTTAAATACCACCGGACTGAGCCAGGTTCGAACCTGCCAACTTGGGCTTAACCGTCAGAGCCATTCAGCCTGGCACTCTTGTGAATATTACGTACTGACATGTGACTGCACTTACGACTAATTTCCATTGAGTAGTAATTAATTTTTCTAATATAGCGCTAATAATTTAATTTTTAAAATCTAAAATATACAACGCGAACTTTGCGTCTCATTTTAGTAAATCATTTCACTCCTACGTCCCACAAAATAGCGGAAGATATATTTGTTTTAAGTGAAGTTTAATGTGAGAGTAAATCTCACGTGCGACCATTCGTGGGTTAAAAATAAACGTAACTTAAATACTGTTGGCGATACATGCTCTATGCTGAAACACTAACAAATTAAAATTTTTCTTTCCATGTACCAGTTGTCGTGGAACGTAAGCCTACGTTAATTCCAGGATAAGGAAGCAGTACTACATTCCAATTTGTTCTCTTGAATTCCAACTTTATCTTCATATTGTGATCATTCCTACTTTTAAAGATGCCACTCAAACTTATTAGTTTACTGATGTAATTCCACACCATCTCTCCACTGACAGCTTGGAACACACCACTTAGTCGAGCAGCTCGTCTCCTTTCTCCCAAGTCTTCCCAGCCCAAACTTTGCAAAATTTTTGTAACGCCACTCTTTTGTCAGAAATCACCCAGAACAAATCGAGCTGCTTTCTTTAGATGTTTTCCAGTTCTTGAATCAAATAATCCTGGTGAGGGTCACATACACTGGAACCATACTCTAGTTGGGGTCCTACCAGAGACCTATGTGCCCTCTTCTTTACATCCTTACTACAACCCCTAAACACCCTCATAACCATGTGCAGAGATATGTACCCTTTATTTACAATCATACTAATGTGATTACTCCAATGAAGATCTTTGCTTATATGACACCTAGGTACTTACAATGAACCCCAAAAGGAACATTAACCCAATCAACGCAGCAATTAAAACTGAGAGTACTTTTCATATTCACGAAACTCACAATCTGACTTCAAATCCCATTTATCAGTATACCATTGGCTACTGTCGATCTCACAACATTATCGAGGTCATTTTGAAGTTTCTCACAATACTGTAACTTACGTATTACTCTATACATCATCCGCAAAATGCCTTATCTCTGATTAGACTTCTTTACCCATATCATTGATATATATATAAGAAAACATCAAGGTCCAATAATACTGCCTTGAGGAATTCCCCTCTTAATTATTACAGGGACAGGTAAAGCTTCGCCTACTCTAATTCTCTGAGTACTATTTTCTAAGAACAGAGCCAACCATTCATTCACTCTTTTGTCAATTCCAATTCCACTCATTCTTGCCAGTAGTTTCCCATGATCTATCCTATCAAATGCCTTAGGTAGGACAATCGTGATACAGTCTATTAGACCTCATGAATCCAGGATATTTGTTATATCTTGCGGATTATTTTTATTGAACAAGACATTTGGCTTTGTTTGTGTGTTTTTGTTTCCGGCACCTCAAATTTTAATATAGTTGACGCTTCGGTGTAAATTGTTCGAATATATGAGGTATCTAGTTTGTAAACCGGACATGTCCCTTTTTACAATTTTCGAGAAAGCACAGAAAAATGTTATAGATATATATGCCATATGCATATGCCTGTATAATTTTTATAACACTGATATGTGATTAGTTGACTAAATTACATGATCATTTACTGGAAAATTGTTTGAAATTGTTCCGTTTTAAAACTTGACCTGTCCAGTTTGAAACTCAAACGTTAGACTTGTCTGGTTTTGAAACTAGGTGCTTCGTTAACACTTCGGTAAAAAATATATTTCAATTCCTTGGTGATATGTAGTAAAAAGTGAAGTGTTTAGTTCATTGTTAGTGTCCGTTATGCAAGTGTGATTATTGAGTAATCTTAGATTAGTTAATCGTAGTAAGATTTTGTTTGTATTTCCCGTTATGATACAGTGATACATATTCTGGTCTATTGTTTGAGGACCTGCACTATATCATCATTTTCAGTTGTTTAACATTGTGCTTTACTTATTTACGGCATTTTAAATTAAGGAATGAATGTGCGTATTTTAAGTATATTTACACGGGGAGCTTAAATGTGTGCTTGAAATATGTCCGATGGCAGGCCTTGAACTCCGCCTGTTTTTGATGCTCCTTCTGCCAAGAACGTAAGAAAGAAGGGGGCCTCTTCGTGGTCACATGCGGTAACGTTTTATTGCTGTGCGTGAGTGCTTGGAACTCAAAATATCTAATACTTCTCCAGTTTTGCCATTTGAAAATTTATGAACATTTCCCTCGATATTTGTTCCAATCCTCAACTCCCCTTCCTATAAATGAATACTTTCCCCAATTCGTCAAAATTTGTTGATATTTCACGGAAGCAATTGATCGTCGCTAGTTTTAAACTATGCAACACCTATCGAAACGTCAAGTAAAAGCTAGATCTAGACAATGTTCATGCATAGTTAGAGTCAACCTTATATATAGTTCCTTTGATTTAAATTGGCTATTTGTTAGTTCTGATCATTATTTTTGTTGTATACAAGAATCATAATATACAAACACAACTTAAAAGTTTATTGATTTGCAGTCTTTCATACAATATGCACAAAATGAAGGGAGTTTAGACTTGCTTCTTATAATGTTGAACGCGCTAGATAACAACATAAGTAAGTTGACTGTTTGTCGAAGAAATATATACATATGTACAACAAGATTCTACATGTACAATAAAGTCTATCTTGACGAGATAGAATACCACAAATGAGTGAAAGTCTATGATAGCAGATGGCTATCTGAAGTTTGAGAAGTTTGAATGGAACTTGGTACAAAGTTCTGTTAGCAGAATGCTAGGTAGGTGGAGGCAAGTTACGCGGGAGGCGGGTATTTTGAGGCGTAGTTGTTCTGAGGTGAAACCTCCTGATCAGAATTCCACTTGTTCAGTACAGATTTTCAAGAGGGTGCCTCCGTGTCTGACGTACGGTGTAGCCTGGTCGCTGTACACAGCTGACTTCCTGAAGCGGTGTTTTTTTTTCGGGTGGGCCCCGAAGCCCGCTCCCTTCGCGTGACCATCGACTCAATCTACATGTCCACCGACATGCAATTAATTTCTAGTAAGAAACAGATAGCAGGGAAGAGTGGGAAGTGAGACAAGGAGTATCTGCCTGTTTCCATGTCAGACACGTTACCAGGCGAGTTTGTGTTGGTTGGATAGTGTTAAGGTGTGGTATTGGGGGGTCAAGGAAAAACCACATTGGCAGAAAAGAGAAATAGCCTACATGTAAAACCTGACATCTTGTGATAGCACATGCAAGGATGTGGGCTGGAAAAGTCCAGTGGTAGTGTTAGTTGGGAACAGGTATTATGCGCAAGTCATAAACTTATTCCTCGCCATTCCATCTGCCAGGGGATCAGCCGTCTGGGAACTGCGATGACTAGCGCGAACCTTGCCGGCAGCGGAGCCATGCGTCGAGTACCACTAGGAACCGCCGCACAGCGCCACCTCCTTGGGGTCCCTCGTTCCCAGTCTCCGATCCCGGAGAGTGAGGCCAAGCCCGCCAAGGCGGGGGCCTCCTGAAAGGGGATGGGTCATGACGCCGGGCCTCCTTCCTCTCTGCCCGCGCCATGGCCCGGTAAACAGGGCAACTGCGAAGGGAGGCCGGGTGGCCCCCCGTGCAGTTGGCGCTCACCGGTGCCCCGTTAGGTGTTGCGCAGGCCGTGTAGTGATGGTCACCACCAGAGCGGTTGCACCTCACTTGGAGCCCACACCTCTCCTGCCGGTGGCCCCACCTCAAACAGCGGAAACACTGCAAGAGCTGTTGAGGGGGACGTTTCGATCTCACATGATGGCCGCTACCCGGTGAGGTCCTCTCCTGACTGGTTCCCCGGTCGGCTCCTGTCCTGGAAGTAGTCATGTGTTGCGGCTGGGTGGCCCTCTCCCGGTGGGCAGGCGTCTTCTTCTTCTTCCTCCTCTTCCTGGGGCGGCGTCTTCTTCCTGCGATCTCTTCTCGGCTGGGGAGGAGGCCTCTCTCCGATGGCCCTCCTCCCAGCCTGGTGACCCTGGGTTAGCGGGTGGCTCCGCTGCGTCGCCGTCTTCTTCCTCCTGGCTGGCGGCTGTGGCGTCGGTCGGCGCTAACACTCGTCTGCGTTCCCTGTCCTGTGGGGCTCACAACGCGGTCTGCAGCTCGATAGACATGCTGGTAGCGCCAGGGGGCGCCTTCCTCCACTGTTTTGCAGCCGTCCGCCGTCACGGGCGGTTTCCTGGATTGTACCCGGGTAGTACGCCCTTCCTGGTAGGCCTGGGTCTGCGTCCACTTCGAGAAGGTGGTCCATGGAAGAGCGGTCTGCGTCCACTTCGCAGTACCGTGCCGCTCAGCCTGGGTCGCACAGTCGCTGCGCCAGGGGACGGCATGCTCCACCTACGTGGTGGTGTCGCTGGTTGCCGGCAGGGTGGCCAGGACTAGGTCGGTGTTAACCGCCCTATGCCTTAGCCTCCTCTTCGTCTGGATGACGGCCTCCCTGGTCTCCGTCACGGGCCTCCTCCTGACTGCGCCGTCGTTCATTCCATGCAATCCGTCCCACCCTGGTAGAGGGATGACCTGGAACAGAGTAGAGAGCTCCTTCTGTGTGCCGCGAATCCGCTCCTGGTCTTGATGCCTGATGATGAGGCCTCCTTGTAGGAAGCTCTCGACGGACAGTGTTGTCGAGATGATCCTGCCTTCGTGGCGAGGGAGCCGCATTCTGTTCAGGACGAGGCCCCGTTCAGAAAGTACAGGGCGCCCCGGCCTGTAGTATACGAGCAGCGCCTTCGGAGAATAAGAAGCCGTCAGGGGGTCACACCCATCCATGTATGGCTCCGTCTCCACATCGATCTCCGGCTCCTCCTGCTGCAGCTCCGGCTAGGTTGCTGGCGTCTCGTTGTCCGCCGTACTCGTCCTGATGTCCGTCGCTGTCCAGTAGTCCGATGCACGCCACACGTCCGACTTCTTCATCATGGTCCTCCTGAAAAAGAAAAGTGCTCAGCTCTGTCAAAAGCTCTTTCGAAGTTGTACTAATAAGTACAGATGCCTGACTAGCACTTAAAAAGTACAGGGCGCCAGGCAAGGAGAGAGAAAGCAGAGCGAGAGGCACGTACGTCCTTCCGCTACTACAGTCACCTCGTCCTTATGCCTGGAGCGGTGGAAACGTCGATCCAATATATACTCGTTGGCTGACGTCACACCTCATACCTCAGCGCTCTGCTGGACACACACTCGTAACGTCGAGTAGCGTCGATGCAAGAACAGGCTGCGGAGCTTCCAGACGGATGGCACTACAACAATTTTAATACATTTTAATAATATATGTCGTTTTAAATGGTATTTGTTCGTGGCGTCGACCTCTGAAGATATTTTGCCACTACTGGCACCATATGATATGAACCTGCGTGTAATTGTAATTGTGGAAGTGTAGAGTGTTCAATGTGAGGAAAGGCGCGTTATGGACGACACAAATACCGCAGTCCCCAGGCCAGGGTTATTAATAATTTACAATTAAAATCCCCTGACCCCTGACCCGGCCGTGAATCGAACCCAGGGCCACCAGGTTACAGGCGGACGCGTTGCCCGCTACACTGAGAGAACGAACGGACATAACACATGTTACTTTCCACGAATTTTGGAGGATTCAACAGTAATATTCATGTTATCTTGGTGAACCGACGTTTTCCTACACTTGAACGTAACCATAGTCTATGTACTCCGTGTGATACTGCTTACGGTTCATCACATAAACACCTGATGGTTGCTTTTCCCTTTCTTTACAATGTATGTTATTATATATGGTTATTTGAATTTTATATGCTTCATTTTATATGCTTTGTTGTTACGTGAGTGTAACATTTAATAGACTCGTATTATAAGCTTGGAAGATGCATGTGTAACTTTATACAAAAACTAGCGAATGTACCCGTGCTTCGCTACGGTATTCTACATTGTATTCGGTTATCGAAGTAAATAGTGTACATGCAGTAAATAAGATTGTTTTAAAATTGCATGTTTCTTAGCGTTATCCGAGAAAGAGCATGGGGAGTTCCCCGTACGTTGTTTCCAATGTAAAGTGTTTGTTACGGATTTGTGATATAGCGGCAGACTCACTTGCCTACTGCCATTCACAATCGAGTTGGGATGATTACGTAATAATTGCAGGCCCCATTGCCTACTACGCGGACAGAATCGATTTGGGGAGTTTTCGTTAATATGGCAGCCCCCTTCCTACTTCCAGACAGATTTCAGGTGAGGAGTTTTTATTATAATGGCAGGCAATTACCCTACTATCACTCGAAATTGAGTTGTGCAGTTATCATTATAATGCCAGGCCCATTTTTCTACTGCCAGCCAGCTTACTGCCAGTCACACCAAGTTGGTGAGTTTCCATCAAAATAGCAGGCCACTATGCCTAATGCCAGTCACATTTTAGATGAGGACATTTCTTTATAATGATAGGCACCCTTGCCTACTGCCAAACACAATCGGGTAGGGGAGTTTTAAACAAAACTGCATGCTCACTTGCCTTCTGCAAGTCAAATCGAGAAGGGAACTATTCATTATAATTGTAGGCTTTCCTTACTAATGACAGTTACACAGGAGTTGGAGAAGGAACCCTTTCCTACTGCCAGTCGAAGTCGGTGTGGGGAGTACTTATTACAATAGCAGACCCACCCTTTCTCGATCGCTAAAAATCGACATCAGTGAATATATATAGATCGACATACGAAAGTATATGCGTATTTACAATATTGAAGACCTTCATTTACAGATTAACTGCTACTAAACGTACGTCATATCGACAAAGGATTATACCATAAGACACGCCGGATTTAGTGGCCTAAATGGCTGGTCCTATGATATGTCATCTATTCTTGGGTCAGATTGAGTTAGAAACGTGGAACAGGGTAAAGGTTTTGTAAGATTATCTCACATTACATTACTTTTCGGATACATACATAGCATTTGGCTCACATATGGCTACTGGGTGGGCCAATTTTCGTGAAGAGTTTAATGATTCTGTATTTCATATAAGTAATTGAAAGTATGAATTATGCATGTGAAAATTCCAAATTGACTTAACATCGATTAAAGAGAAAAATCAAACGTAAAAGGGATACAGATACGGCAAAAAGTCATAAGACCACGGTTGTAGATCATTCCAAATTGAACGGAGATTGTGCAATCCGTTATAGGATAGGAATTTCCGAAGGTCTGCACCATCATTAAAATTGCCTGCGTATTTCGATATTCTTCGGGGATTCAAAGTGAAAAATTTAATGATCTAGGAAGTTTTCCGTTCGTTACAGGCTTAAACGTATAATTTTGTCAAATTTCAATTATCTTCTTTTTCTTCTGGCAGATCATGGCGCAATTTGGATTTTGGGCGAGGCGGGTAAAAATTAGTACTTTCAGGAAACTAAACCAAAAATTATGGAGATGGTCATTATTACCCCTTAAACGGAAAGCTGTACGAAAATTTCGCCAAAATAGTCAGTGTAGAGGCACACAGTCGTTACGATTTGATTTATATAGATAAGGAATCTGCTCCATGTAAAACACCTTTTGGGCTATGTCCGCTGGACTTAACCTGCAAAAGTGACCATTCATGATATCTCCCTTAGTAATCCTCCTGACGAAAGGATGCACATGAAAAAAAGGTTTAGAGGTGGAATTCCATCACGTTTGGTCGATTTCCAGTCAGGTTGGTCTTGTTCTGTATATGTTGTGGAAGAGTAAAATCACCATTTCGGTTCCCTATAAACCGCCAGTCCATTCCGGAACATGAAATGTTATTTACGTTTAAAACCTACCTTTGGACAGGTGGATGCTAAATATAAATTTTGGTTCGAATGTCTTCAGTAGTTTTCAAATTGTAAGGAGTACGCTTTACACGCACCCGTTCGGGAGTTAAGTCCGATGGGACTTGTACAGAAAAACGGTCCGTTAATGATATCTCCCTTATTAATCCTCGTATCGAAATGATGCACATGAGAAAAAAGGTTTAGAAATTATTATCTACCAAGGTAGGTAGATTTCCATTAAGTTTGGTTGTGTACATTTTGTGGAAGTGCAAAATCACTGTTTCGGTTTCGTATAAACTCCCAGTCAGTTCAGGGATTTAGAAACAATATTTGCCCAAAACCTATCAAGGACAGGTGTATTCTAAATATGAGTCTTGGTGGAAATACATCCAGTAGTTTGTAGCACTCGCGTACATACGGCGTAATTAAGGAAGAAATAATACAGTTAAGAAAGTTGAAAGTAATGGAAAATGGATTATAACTGCGGACAGCCGGATAACGACAAATATGTAAATGCCAAGTGAATGTATTGGAAAATCAAATGCCCCTCAATAAATTATGCTAGTGTGAGTAATGGATATAATAAAGCGGTAACAGAGGAGAAATTTAGGTCAGTGATTCTTAGGTAAACAAATAATAAGAAGACGACTAATGGTGTTATTACTTAATCTATTCGAGGGCGGTTATAATATCCAACGATATTCCGCCAATATCCCGCAGATAGGCCGATTGACGCCTCTCTTGCCTTCTACCCAAGGAACAACCACGAATTTAAAAGCATGATGAGGAAAATGGCAATACGTTACTTCCCTGCTGGCATGCAGTCAGAGACGTTGCCATGGTAACCTGTAGTTTCGTTGTCGGTCTGTCGGTCACTCAATGCAGAGCATGATACCAGCGGAAAATTGTAAATTTCTCCGTCATGTGAAGAGTAAGGTAAATTATGATCATAACGAAAGTTGTTTATAATGAAGAGACGTTTCACGTACGGTAAACGAAGTTTACAGAAAATCAATAGTATAAGAGAAAATGGAGGAAACCCATTCTGGTTTTCCTATAAACCACCCGTCTATTCGACGATTGTAAAATAATATGCATATAGAAACCTTCCCCGAGATGAGTATTCTCTAAATATGAAGTTTGGTTGAGATCTATCCAGCCGTTTCGAAGTGATGGTGGAAAAACCACTCAGGTTTTCCTATAAACCCCCGTCTATTGAAAGATTTTAAAATGATATGCATATCGAAACCTTCCCCGGGATGAGTATACTCTAAATATGAAGTTTGGTTGAGATCTATCCAGCCGTTTCGAAGTTATGGTGGAAAAACCATTCTGGTTTTCCTATAAACCCCCGGTCTATTCAAATATTTTAAAATGATATGCATATCGAAACCTTCCCCGAGATGAGTATACTCTAGATATGAAGTTTAGTTGAGATCTATCCAGCCGTTTCAACGTGATGGTGGAAAAACCATTCTGGTTTTCCTATAAACCCCCGAGTATTGAAAGATTTTAAAATGATATGCATATCGAAACCATCCCCGGGATGAGTTTACTCTAAATATGAAGTTTGGTTGAGATCTATCCAGCCGTTTCGACGTGATGGTGGAACAGACAAACAAACAGACAGACAAACAGACAAACAGACAAACAGACGGACACGAAACGTAAAAACCACCGATTCGGTCTTGAGTTGACCTAAAACGGATAAATATCTGAAAAATTGGCAAAACAAAAGAAATTACAGACAGCGGACCCCCTACAATTTTATTTATATAGATGCGAGGTAGACACGTCACCTGACTCCACGAGTTGCTCAGAGTATGAAGCAATTTATAATGGGCAATACGAATCCCTCACAAGGGAACATGCCTTGTTTAGTACCGTGTTCAAACTGCGTGAACTTTTTTAATACGGTATCAGTATATACACTTATACTTATGCCCTGCCCCGCATGCTACGTATAATGATGAATGGGATGCCTAATCGCTGGTTTACAAACGAGCACAACCACGGGCTGTATTTCGGATGTGAAAGGAATAGCAGTAATTTTACTACACACGCGTTTATGTAAATACGCCATAGATGCAGAAAATAAAGTTGAATAACTCATTTAATTATAAACGTACAATTATTCAGCGCTATCAAAAAGTTGCTTGTTTGTGGTATGTGCTTTGAACGATAAATTAGCTATGTATTGTGGAGAGTCTGTTGAAATGTGTTATTTCTACCTTTAGAATGTTGTGAGAAAAGCTCAAGAAACGTGAAATAAAAGGCACTTGGAACGTACCCATGCTCAGGTTTGGTACAAATTTTAATGAATTATATTTTACTGACCTGGATTGGTCACGGCAGCCGATAATATTTAACTACTATAATGCATGCGGGCGAAATGCTGATGTATTTTTTGGAAGTGGATATCGCACCTCTTGAAGAGACTGTCCTCAATTGCAACTCTCTTCGGTGAAATACGTATTTAGAAGGCAGGTGGCTACTTGAAACTTCTGCGCATACCGTCTGTGAGCTTTGGCTGCATTTCGACCAGATTCTCCATCGATTAAACTTTTGCCTCTTTATTTGCTGTTGATCAACACATCAGCCATTGTCGATATGTAGACAGCAACTGTAGCACTGCTGTACCGAAAACTAGCCTAATACTGAACGTTCGAAAAGGAGGCTCTCTAACACGAGGGGGGTACATTTGACGGACAGCGCTGAGTAACATGTAGCGAGTGGCCGCCTGGTTGTTCTCTCTTCAAATTCTGAAATAAATAACCTGAAGGCAGTAATACTCCTGTCAAAATCTGTTATTATACAACCCGTTCATCACCAGTGCATGCGGGACACTTATAAATGAGAAAGTACGGCTCTCGCGGGCCAATATTGGTATATGTTAGCAAGTTGTATCCTGAAGAATATATAAGCATTGTGCAGAACAGACAATCTTTATGGACTCCAAGGGTTACGCAACAGCAAAAGGTCAGTCTTGACCAGAACTCCGCTATCAGTGAATATACAGTACATCTAACAGCAACCGAGTCACTTCAGTAGAAAGTGCCTTGCAGAATGATAAAGGGGACTTAGTAAACTGGAAGAGTGAATTTCTGAATTTTGAGGGATCTGAGGACTAATGGCAAAGTATAATCATCCAGGGTCTTCTATTATTATTATTATTATTATTATTATTATTATTATTATTATTATTATTATTATTATTATTATTATTATTATTATTATTATTATTATTATTATTATTATTATTATTATTATTATTGTACCGGTTGGTACACCTCTACGCTGCAAATTTGAATTTTCCGCCTTAAAGTACCTCTCTACAGGAGAAACTCTGAACTGTAACAACTGAATCAACTCTACTGTTTATCAGAAGATGTCACTGGGTGTTTTTAATTTGCTTTTGTTGATCAAGAAGTGTGGACATTCTCTAACAGATGTCTCTACTAAAAAAACTATGAGAATGCACTCTGGTGCGAAGGAATGAACTTTCTTGGAGAAATTTTGTATTCATAAGTTTTGTCTTTACCAAATGTTGTTCTTCCATTTGTGGGTTGGCAATATTAAGCTTTCTTTCCGCCTGTTTTGAATTTAACCAATCCTAAATTTCTGTAATTAATTTTCCACCAATAAGGTGTTTCTTCATCGATTTGTGTGTAACTTTTGCTGTTAGCCAATAAACGTTTGTGGGCGGGTCTTAATCATTCATGAAAGGTCTCGAAATCTGCACGAGGGTATAAAAACTGCTGATTTTCTTCACTCCGGGCCACTTCAATAACATCTAGCTGAGCGTGTGGATATGTAGCAGGGGGCGGGAAGCGCCTCTTCCTTCGGGCAGCAACTCTTCAACAAGATAATGGCCTTTTAACATCTTTTCTTGCTAGCTGAGCAGTTTAACTCGCGGGGAGGGTTCGAAACCTTTAATATGTAACCCATCTCTTTAAAATGTAAATCCCTTTTCAACCTATGTAAAAACTACAAATTTCTTCAACTGTAAATTGGGGATAGAGAGTGCTTTACACTCTCGAGCTCCCCTTCATTTTTGAATTTGAGGTGACTATGTTCTCGTAACCGTTTTTCTCTTCTTTCTTAATGTGTTAATTTTGTATACTAGTCACCTCCATAGCTTGGGATTAGCCCCTGTGTAATCGGCCTAGTGCCTCTTAGGTTTTAAAATATGTATTTAGGAGTGTAATCTCACGCGTCCATTTCCTTTGCATTTACGGCCATTTAAATTAACCTATTATTTTTAGTTCTAGGCCCAGTAGAATGGGTACAAGTTACCCCTGTATTTTATAAGTGTGCCTTGAGGGCAGTTTGTAGTAAAGTCCGTTTATGGCCTCTTAATAGGCTTGAAAGATTGAGAGCGGGTCAGCTCTTTCTGGTATTTTGAAAGGTGCCTCGGGGAGGCGTGACATTTTTATTGCTTGGAGCTAGTGCTCCATGTAATTTGGGGCGTTCTGCCCTTTGGTATTTTGTGGTTGTGAGCTGAGAGCTCAAGGATTGACGAAATTGGGCTCGTAGCCCAGAATTTGTAAAGACCCGTTAACTTGTGCTTTCTTTTGTAAAGTTGCATTGTACCTGATTTTCTTTGTTATTTCACCCAGTGAAAATTGTTAAATGTTGTTATCTGTTGAAAATATAACCTTTATTTAAATTTTAAATTCATCTTTATTACTTGTAGGTAGACCCATTCCAGCCCGTACCTTCTTTCACCTCTGCCTTCCACGGATAACTCCGTAACAGTTATTATTATTATTATTATTATTATTATTATTATTATTATTATCATCATTATTATTAAGTAGGCTACATAAGATTGGAGAGACAAGGTGAAGAAAAGTTTGTTTGCGAGGAAATGTAGTTCATTGTGAAGCAATGTTGACTCTACGTCTGATGTAAGAATTTCGAATAAATAAAAGCAGGCCCACGTAAATGACACCTTTATATCTACAAATAGCATTTGGAAACATTGATATCGCCTAATTATTTCAGGTTATGAAGTTGAATGTCATCAAAAACTGTGAGAGTAGGGTTTCTGTCAAATCTGTATAAAAGACAGTCCAAAGTGATAGGGATCATGGGCTACGAAATATGAGATGATCATGGTTTTCGAAGCTTTCCAGCGATGAAAAGATGGGGAAGACCGAGGATTGGGGAAGTAGCGGCCGTGGCCTTAATTAAGAGATATACCTCGCGTTTGTATGGTGTAAAATGGGAAACCATGGAAAACAATCTTCGGTCTGCCGACTGTGAGGTTCGAACTCATCATCTCCCGAATGCCCCTGCTGGTATAAAATGATAGTTTGTACTATGTTGTGTTTATATGAAGACGTGTGTAATGACAGGAACACCCAATCTCCGAGAAACAGAAATTAAACGTACATTTTTAAAACACTGGGAATCGACCACGGGACCCCCTGAAAAGAAATACAACACGCTGATGATTTAGCCAAGGAGCTGCGGGGATTGTAATTATTTCTTTCATTAACAAACAGTTTAAGTTTCAACCGACAATACTTACAATTTCAAAAATAATAGAATTTTGCATCCACTTGGAGAAGTTCTTTTCAACGCCAGGTAAATCACCCCTGTCGCACGAAGAAGCAAGCGAGTATGTTTGACCGGCCTGGCTTGACCTGTGATCTACTTCATGAACAACTGAGGAACTCGGTAGTGAAGCTTGTTTTAACGGCTAGTGGTGCGTGTACTTGGCGACCACAGCTGTGTAGCTAATGGGTCCTGGCGACTGCTAACAAGGACAACTAGCAATTGATTTCCCTCTTTTTTTCTTTGTATATAGAGCGGGTGAGCACTAGGCTTGTGTGGTTCTTGTAGACGAGGAGAAAGAAACATTATATGAACTCCGCCAGAACACATACGATCATTGTTTATTGTTTCCAGGTTATTCACTTGAATGATTAGTGTCGAGCCAACGTAGGCCTAATCCAGAAAGTTGGTTAATCTGAACAAAAATGTGTAAAGTGCCAAAGTTGCAATAGAATGCAAAAAATGAATTTGCGAACGAAATTTATTTGTATTCGATTATTCACGCGTGAAATCAATATAAAATACAAGGTAAGTTTAAAACGTTCGGTGAATGAAATAACAAACAAAATATCTTATGTCGTCTTGAGAGTACTTTACATTATTCGCAATACACTTTTAGCAACTTGTATGCAGCTTCTGGAAAGAAGCAACAAAGGCGTGGTTTTGAAGAACTAGAAGCACTGATGTCACAAGTATTTGGATGTTCGGTATATCAGTACAATGTGTGCGTTTCACGAATTTTTTGAGGATGGAAAACAAAAATAAATCTGCAGGAGTAAGATCCGGGCAGGACGGTGGGTGTTTCGAGAACAGTTACGGGTCGCTTAGTCGGGAAGTTGCGCACATGGATCGCAGTGTGTGGGTGAACGTTGTCGTGGACGAGACTCCACTTTTCAGACTTGTACAACTCTGGCCGAACACGCCTGTTGCGTACCAAAAGCCGTTTCAAAACGTTCTCGTAGAATTTGGCGTTGACAGATTTACTCTCCGGTACGAATTGCTGGTGGATCATGCCATTACAGTACTGTCGGAAAAAGGTAATCAATAGCGCCTTGATCCTGGATTTCTTGAAGCGGCTCCTTCTGGGACGAGAGGAACCCAGCGAACTCCATGCCACTGATTGCCACTTTGTCTCCGGATCGAACTTGTAACACCAGCTCTCATGACGGTTTTCAGAAAATGGATCTCGGTCACATATGACAAAGAAATCATCAGCAATTCCTATCCGTGTTGCCTTCTGCACAAATGTAGAACAGCTCTTCCAATTACTCAAATTGTTGTGAATTTTGGTGTTCAAACTGCACTTGCGAATCCCTAATTCCTCCGATATCATTCTCAGAGACAGTCGCTTGTTTTGAGCCAGTAAATGTCGAACTTGCACTTCTGCTTGTTGGAGTTTGATCCGGACGTCGCACATCCCCAGGAGTTTTCTGTCCATCCCAGAAGAATTTGAACCAGTTGTAAGCACATTTTCTACTTACAGCTTCTGTTCTTTACACGTCCACCGAAACCGGGCGAGTGACCGCTTGGTTTGGCATGTAGCTATCAGCTTGAATTCGGGAGATAGTGGGCTCGAACCCCACTGTCGGCAGCCTTGAAGATGATTTTCCGTGGTTTTCCATTTTCACACCAGACAAATGCTGGGACTGTGCCGTAATTAAGGTCACGGTCACATTCTTCCCTCCATTTTTTCACACCAGGCTGTACTTTAAGTAAGGCCACGGCCACTTCCTTCCCATTCCTAGGCCTTTCCCATCCCATCGTCGCCATAAGACCTATCTGGGTTGGTGCGACGTAAAGCAAATAGCAAAGACAAAATCTCTTCCCACTCTTAGCCCTTTCTTATTCCATAGTCGCCATAACGCTATCTGCCTCGATGTGACGTAAAGGAAAAAAATAAACTCTATTAACGTCGCATGCATCTTCGTTTTTGCGAGTTTGGACAAGAACTTGATGTTTATGCGTTACCACATTGCACTATGACATGAATTCTCAATGCACGATGTTCGACTGGCCACAGCAGACTAACGTGCTTCAGCCCGTACGTTCGACGCTACTTAGCTCTTCTCGAGATGCGTCTCTATTCACGTGCCTGTGCACGCAGTGTTACCACACGTTGCCATTGTAATATCGGTCCATACATCGTACTTTAGATACAATGTGTAACATTGCACTCTGGATAAATGGTTAGCGTGCTGGCGTTTTCTTACTGGGGCCCCGAGTTCGATTACCGGCTGGGTCGGTGATTTTAACTTCGTATGGTTAATTTCTCCGGCTCGAGGGGTGGGTGTTTTTGTTCGTATTAAATGTATAAGTTATCTTTTTGCTAGTTGCTTTACGTCGCACCGACACAGAAAGGTCTTACGGCGACGATGGGACAGGAAGTGGCTAGGTGTGGGAAGGAAGCATCTGTGGTCTTAATTATGGTACAGCCCCAGCATTTTCCTGGTGTGAAAATGGGAAATCACTGAAAACCATCTTCACGGCTGCCGGCAGTGGGGTTGCAACCCACATCTCCTGAATATTGGATACTGGCTGTACTTTTAAGCGATTGCAGCTATCGACTAGGTTGCATAAGTTCAATTCATCAAAATCGATTCATAATTAATAATCAGAAACATACAAAAACATTGTTAATTAATAATTAATAATCAGAATCATACAAATATAGTCCGCCTCCGTGCTGTAGTGGTTAGTGCGATTAGCTGATACCTCCAGACGGCCGGGTTCGATTCTCGGCTCTGCCACGAAATTTAAAAAGTGGTACGTGGGCTGGAACGGGGTCCACTCAGCCTCGGGAAGTCAAATGAGTAGAGGTGGGTTCTATTCCTACCTCAGTCATCCTGGAAGTAGTTTTCCGTGGTTTCCCACTTCTCCTCCTAATATAAGGCCACGGCCGCTTTCTTCCCTTATCCATCCCTTCCAATCTTCCCATCCCCCACAAGGCCCCTGTTCAGTATAGCAGGTGAGGCCGCCTGTGCGAGGTACTCGTCATCCTCCCCAGTTGTACCCCCGACCCAGAGTCTGAAGCTCCAGGCCACTGCCCTTGAGGCGGTAGAGGTGGGATTCCTCGCTGAATCCGAGGGAAAAATCGACCCTGGATGGTGAACAGATAAAGAAGAGGAAGAACATACAAAAATTGTAGCTGGCCAAATAATCGTTCAAACCGAAAGCCTAAATAAAAAATAATATTGCACTGTATATTGTGGTGGTGGTGCATTTTGAGGCACAAATCCACATCCTGAACCCATCTCGCTGGCGCTATATCCCTGATGGGCCTATCTACCAAGCGACCGCTGCTCAGTTCCTAAGGTCTGTTTTTTTACAAGGTGATGCATAATCACGTTGAGTGGATCTGAAACCAACTCTCAGCTCAATGTAAAATTTCCGAGTCGAACCCGGAGACGCCGGGTGTGAGGCAAGCACGCTACCTCTGGACCGTGGGGCTGAAAGAAGCGAAACTAAAATAATAAAATAACTAGTTTGGTTTGCAAGGCGAAGGTCACTGCGTAACCTTGCACTGTGACTAACTGGATCTAATGAGCTTTCCACAGAGGGAGAGGATGAAATCCGGTGTCGGCACGTAGCCTACTCCTGTTTAATATCACCAAGGGTCTGATCAAACCTTATCGCTCCCCTCCAACTGACGAATCACCATCAATAGCCACATATGCCCTCTCTACATGTGCATTGCGGAGAGCTTTGGAACTAAACCCAGGCTTGTGACACTGAATTCAATGATTACGAATTGTATACCTTTTCTATCGTAAGCCACCGTATGTGGTGATCATTTTTCCATCCGCAGGACTCGAACCAGCTAACCAATATATCAGACCCTACATACATGGCATCTTAATGATCATCCATATGAGAAAGTTAATGGGGCTGCATGTTGTTTGGTGGCAACGCTGCACTAATATCAGTCAGTAATTATTTCTCGTTACGGGGTCAGTTATTCGTGTTTGGTTATTATTAGTGGATAGATGGTGTTGAAGTTCGCCTCCGTGCTGTAGTGGTAAGTATGATTACCTGCAACCCCAGGACGTCTGGGTTCGATTCCCGGCTCTGTCATAAAAGTTTCAAAGTGGCACGAGGACTGGAACGGGGTCAACTCAGCTACAGGATGTCAAGTGAGTAGAGGGGTGTTCGATTCCCACCTCAGCCATCCTCAACGTGGTGTCCTACTTCTTCACCAGGCAAATGCCGGGATAGTACCCTAGTTAAGGCCACGGTCATTTCCTTCCTCTACCTTGCCTATCCCTTCTAACTCTCCCATCCCCCACAAGGCCCTTCTTTAGCACAGCATTTGAAGCCAACTGGGCGAAGTACTGGTCCTCCTCCTCTGTTGTACCTGAGACCAAATGCCTAACGTTCTAGGACTCAGCCTTTGAAGCAATAGAAGTGTGATCCCTTCCTAGGCCCGAGGAAGAAAACAACGCTGGACGCTAAACTGACTAAGAAAGAAAGAAAATATGTTGTTGAAATGTCATCATTATTCCCTTTGCATTAGAAGGTTGCAACGCTAGTCAGTAGTATACAAATCCTACAATGCAATGAAGGATAATAACGTGTTTTTATTTTGCTTTCTTTTTGTATATTTCCTGATTTGAGCTGATCAGTCTTTATTTTCTGGGAATATATTAAGTCAATATACATCATTTCGAAAAATTTAGAATTTAGTTCCAGTTATTTTGGCTTTGTCTAAGACGAGTTGCATGTGTTTCCTCTTCTAATATTCAGTAAGTGGGATAGTCTGCAACAGAATATGCACAAACGGGTATAAAATTTAAGCGGTATAGGGAAGATTTAAATCTTCTTGAAGACCACAAGCAGATGCGATGCGGGGATCATGTACATAGAGTTCTCTTACGTATTTAACACTTAGGTCCAACGAATTGGTGTTCATTTACGTTCCGACAAGGACATTTGGAAGTTCGTAAAGTTTAGGCAGAGCATGCTGTAAATTACCAAACTTTAGTCCAAACTTTTGCTCAGAAAATCATGACGTATCGCGGGAATAATAATTATTATGAATGTAACAGCCTTACGTGGATGATCCTTACCCATGCAGAGGGAAGAGGTGACTTCCCAGATGGGTCACCGAAATTCGTAAAGTTATAGAGAAAATGGACATCACCGAGCGAGTAGGCTATGTGGTTAGGAGCGCGAAGCTGTGAGCTTGCATTAGGGATATGGTGGGTTTGAATCGCACTGTCGGCAACCCAGAATATGGTCTCCCGCGTTTTCACGTTTTCACACCAGGAAAATGCTGGGGCCGTACTTTAAATAAGACCTCGACTGCCACTTTCCCACTAGCAAAGGACAGGAGAAAGAAAATAAAGTTCATCGGGGAAGAATATGTTAAAGACTGAAGCAAATTTAGAAGTACAGTGTCATAATTCAGCGATTTCCGGGAGGCAACTACAAAGAAATTTACGAAGGTGGTCTTTTAAGAATGACGAAGATACGAAATAAGCAACCGAATGACAAAACAGAAACCTGACAGAATATCAAAGCCAATAGAGGAAGAATATTTAATGCGCACCCAGCCTGCTGAAGCTGTGGCCATAATCAAAATGATGATTATAATAATGAGGATTATTACTACTATTATTATGTCCTCCTGTGTAGCGTAACTTCTAGCGTTATTGATGCTCTCTTTTCGGAGGCCTGTGTTCGATTCCCGGTACTGGAAGGGACTTTCAAATGGCAGGAGTGCTTGTATAAGGTTAAAATGGTGCAGGCAGCTCACTTCCGTTGCGGGTGAACCTTAAAATAGCAGCAGCACATTGGAACGAGTGCAAATGTTTACATTTCCAATATTATTATTATTATTATTATTATTATTATTATTATTATTATGTTACAGGTACATTCACAATTCTATTTTCTGTGTGATTGAGTAACTGATCTGATGTCAGGTCTGAGTCTAGTGTTTTTACTGCAGTTTTTTTTACGTCGCACCGACATAGATAAGTTTTATGGCGACTGTATCATAGGAAAGGGTTGGGAATGGAAGGAAAGCAATCAGGACCTAATTAAGGTACAGCTCCCAGACTTTTCCCGGTGTGAAGATGGGAAACTACGAAAACCATTCCTATATTGCTGATACGATACTTTTTCGCACAGTGTGACAGAAGAAATGCAATAATAAGGCTATTAACGCATAACGTCGAAGAAACACTATCAAAAGAATACATACGAATACACAAATAAATGCACACAAGGTATTATCATATATTACATATCTTAAAATGTTCGATTGAAGGGTACTCACCTGCACTGTACGTTGATGGTGACTAGGCGAATTAATTTCTCTTGAAACAATGTCATTCCTTTATGCTTGTTTGAGCACATGATTTTGTTCATTAATTATAAATAACTGTTAAAAGAAAATATTTCCCAAAATATGACAGATCTTGGTCACAACACTCATTAACTCAGCAGCACGTACCCACACATGCCACAGCTTTTTCAACATCCATTATCAAAACATTGAAAGAAACATGACTACGGTTTCCACTATTTAAAAATGCATCTTTGAATCAGACATCAAGGTCTGAGTTAATGTGTAGCTTTCCACAATTTGAAATGTAGTATGATGGTCAGTAAGCAAACTGTTGCTGCTTCTAAAATGTTATTATATTACACTTATTTGAGCACATAGTGGTATTAATTATTTATGAATAACAGTTAGAAAAATATTTGCAATTATATGATACATATAGGCCACAACACACATCAGCTCTACTGCACACACCCACACTTGTCACAGAAATTACCAGACTGCTGAAATTACAGTGCTGTAGTATTTAAAACATACTATTGCTGAAAATACATCTTTTACTCATGCGTTTTCATACAGTTATCATTTGGAAACACGAACGGACACCTTTAATAACGTTGAAATAACAACAACGTGCTACCAAACCACCACGAAAGCAAAACTCTTACCTCCATACAAATGCACTAAACAGCTTACGTCATCATTGGAACCGTCATGTGTAGCAGGCCGGAACTTCGAGTTGGCCATGTCCCAGCCATAAGAAATAATCATCTCAAGATGAAAACGTATGGGATGAAAGTGCTGGAAGCGATGCCGAAACAATTAATGAATGTCGAGCTCGGTCCACAAATGACCTGGACGAAAATGATGAAAGAAGAGGAAGAGTGATACGACTGTCATTTTCTACCTCCAGGGGAATCCCTGAGCTAACTCGACTTTCATTCCTAGTCAACGTCATAAAGTGTGTGGTGAATATTTCATACACGAATGAACATTGCAACCACATCTGAAGATCTCACGAAAGAACTGATCACCCTACATCCTCCATATTCCAAACTGGCCGTCAAGTGTGTTTGATGTTTCCCTCATCTGGAAACATTCCTAAGTTCCCTTCAATATTTCACAAAATCCTATGAAATACAAGCTTGACGTTCTCCTGTGTGCGTGCCTTTCATGTCATTATGAAGCGATTTTAATTAAAACTGCCAGAGAAGAAACGTTCATGCTGAGCATCTGGCCATGCATTTTTCAATAGCGCCAGTGGTATCAACGGCTGAATGAGCCTAATTTGTGGCTGTATAATTATTTTAGATATGCAGTGGGCGCTTTCAAGTGGGAGGTCTAAATAAATAAAACGTTAATAATCAGTTTAGATATGCGAATGTCACAACTAAAATTAATAATATCATTAATTGTTATGTCAGGTTTAAATACACCCACATCCCTAACCACAATTACAAGATGTAAGGTTGTAAAGGAGCGGGTGTATAAGTCTTTGGGAAGATTCCAGTTGAATGGTTCACGTGTATGATTCCCGCACCGGAATTACCTGATTCGAGAACTGGAAGAGATCCAAAGAAGTGCAACACCTTTTGTTTGGCATCCAATGCGAAGACGGAGCAGGAGGGGACCACTTTGAGCATTTAATCATATACGTAAACAGAGTGTCCCAGCAGGCGTTACAGACCTATTCAATGTAAAACTGAAACAGTTTTGGGAGCTTGGAACTGCACTAATGTTACTAAAAAGACAGATAACTCCGTAATTAAGTATTTATTGATCCATATTTTCTTTTAATAAATTTTTCTTTCTGTACAGGGTGTCCTCGAAGACGGTTCCAATATTTACAGAGGAGGCAGCACGCAACAAACGAAGGAGAAACTTTCCTATAAAGATTGGTCGCAAACCCACTAACTTCGGTGTTTTCGTCCGCTATAACTATCATCAATGACACGATGTTCCAATAATTTACAGAAGGTCGTATGCAACAAAAGACGGAAATACTTTGCTACCTAAATATTGGTCGTAAACGACTGCAAACGTGGTATGCATCAATCAATCAATCAATCAATCAATCAATCAATCAATCAATCAATCAATCAATCAATCAATCAATCAATCAATCAATCAATCAATCAATCAATCAATCAATCAATCAATCAATCAATCAATCAATCAATCAATCAATCAATCAATCAATCGATCGATCGATCGATCGATCGATCAATCAATCAATCAATCAATCAATCAATCAATCAATCAATCAATCAATCAATCAATCAATCACACAGTTCGTTTATTAAACAGCCGTAACTCCACACACACAGTACAAGAACACGTTGTAATTAAGACACACTTCTCAATCACGGAATGCACTAAATTGTTTCCCCTCTCGTCTGTTGGTCCCAGTCATTTTCATTATTATTTAACACATCCGAAGATGCAAAGCCGACGGCCCACGATTGTGTATTCCTTCAATCACAATGCCGTAAATAAAGTGAAATACTGAACGAAAGAAATAATACCCCCAATGGCTTGATTACAGTAAATGTCCAATATGACCCCCTCCTACTGCGATCCACAGTTCACAACGGTTTATTAGTGACCTTTGGACTCTGTTCAAATTGCGTGGTGTGCCACAAAAGACCTAGGGTATATAAATCTCTGGTAAGGTCCCAACTAGAGTGTGGTTCCAGTGTATGGGACCCTCATCACGATTACTTGAATCAGGAACTGGAAAAAATCCAATGAAAAGCAGCTGATTTGTTCTGAGCGATTATCGTCAAAAGAGTAGCCTTACAAAAATGTTTCGAGCGGTCAGTGGAGAGACGCCATGGAATGACGTTAGTAGACGAATACATTTCAGTGGCATCTTTAGGAAAACAACAGATAGGGAATCTGCCACCTGGGTGACTGCTCCAACTGCAGATCACTAGTGATTAGTGATAAATACAACTATTTTAAATACAAATAATAATTAATTGCGATAGTGTTATGTAGTGTCCCAAATGGATCCCTCCCAAGGTAATTTGCAAGTTTCATTTTCTTGCTTGTTGATTAGGTTGTAGGAGCAGACTTCCATTTCCGAAGAGGTTTTAAGATGTTTTATTTCTAATGCGTTATAAGTAAACGGAGTGGTGCTGAGCTAGTAATACGTGGGGAGTATCTTTTTTTTGTTTTTTACAATTTGTTTCCCGTCGCACCGACACAGATATGTCTTATATGGCGACGATGGGATACGAAAGGCCTAGTAGTGGGAAGGAAGCAGCCATGCCCTTAATTAAGGTACAGTCCCAGCATTTGCCAGGTGGGAAATGGGAAACCACAGGAAACCACGTTCATGGCTGCCGGCAGTGGGGTTCGAATCTACTATCTCCCGGATGCAAACTCACAGTTGCGCTCCCCTAACAAAGCGGCCAACTCGCCTGGTGCGGAAGTAATTGGGAGGGTGGGTTGTGGTTAGTAAACCCCAAAACGACGCAAACTTTCCTTATGAACATTCGCCCTATGGTCGATCATTTATAAGTTACTGACATTCACACTTTGTACAGGAACATCCCATATCGTCATGTTTTTGTACCAACAGGGAAGCAGCATTCTAATACAGGAGGTCCTCATCACGCCACTTCACTGAGTGTCAGAACGCTCCAGGTGCCGGGCTGAGCAGCTCATGCGGTTGAGCCGCTGGCCTTCTGACCCTAACTTGGCAGGTTCGATCCTGGTTCAGTCCGGTGATATTTGAAGGTGCACCAATACATTAGCCTCTGGTCGGTAGGTTTATTGTCACGTAAAAGAACTGCATTCTTTAATTCCGGCACCTCGGCGTCTTCGAAAACCTTAAATGTTGTTAGTGGGACTTAAAGCCAATAAGATTATTTTAAAATTTAATATGAAATAATGATCACTAGAATAGAGAGCGAGGCAGAAATGGCAAATGAGAAACTTGACTCAAGCTTGGCAATGTCAAATATAAATGAATGCAACTTAATGAAACATGTTGATATTCCCTTTTCAATAACTACACGTTCTGAAAGAAAAATAATTTTTTTTTTCACAAAGCCACGAATAAATTTGACAGCCTTAGCGACAACATTGCTCTGGAGTAAGACTTTGAAGTGGGAAATACACCAGCTTGATATATTATCCCTGTAATTAGGTTTTACATTTTCGATGTTTACGAGAGTGTAGCCTAAAGGTAGTCATCGTCTGAGTGAAAACGATGTAACCTCGCGCAGGAAGGTTCTGAAAGGGACAAATTACACTTAAGTGAGTTACCAGGCGACAGAATTATCATAGAAATAACCTCATCTTACAGCTTCAAAGAGCTTGTAAAACGAGTTTCAAGAAAATCTGGTGAGCCTGTATAATGTAACGTTTTTAGAAGCAGGAAATATCATGATGAGTAATATATTTCATTATCTTTAATACATTGTTACGGAGTGAAAACTCTGCCTAAGATATAAATCACGAGAAAAAATTTGGAATGGTGATAGCGTAGAACTTTGAAATCTATTGTGTTGATGGGGTGATTGTACCTCATGGGGAACATTGTAAGTACATAGGTGTTAACATAGGGAATGATCTTCGTTGGGGAAATGATATTAACGAGGTATTTAGGAATGGTTAGAGCTCTCTTCACTTAGTTATAAGAGTATTTAGGGGTTGTAGTAAGGATGTAAATGCGAGGACGTTTAAGTCTCTGCTAGGACCGCCGTTAGAGTATGGTTCTGGTGTATGGGACACTCACCAGGACTATTTAATATGAGAACTGGACAAATTTAAAAGGTAATCAGCACGATTTGTTCTGTATGACTTCCAACAAAAGAGTAGTGTTACCAAAATATTATAAACTTTGGGCTGGGAAGACTTGAGAGTAAGGAGATGAGATGATCGAATAAGTGATACGTTCCGAGCTGTCAGTGGTGATTTGGCGTTGAATGACATAATTAGGAGTATAAGTTTGAGTGGAGCTTTGTAAAGTAGGAAAGGTAATAATAAGAATATAAAGCTGGAATTCAAGAGGACAGATTGGGGAAATTAATCATTTATGGAACGAGGATTGTTTAAGAAAAATCCATGTAAACAATTACCAATAAATGTAAATATGAGTTAAGCAATTGGTAGGGAGTCTGCCACCTGGACGACAGCCCTAAATGTAGATAACTGATGATTGATTGATTGATTGATTGATTGATTGATTGATTGATTGATTGATTGATTGATTGATTGATTGATTGATTGATTGATTGGTTGATTGATTGATTGATTGATTGATTGATTGATTGATTGATTGATTGATACAGTAAATTTACTCGAAAATGATATTAGGAATAAGGAGATTGACATACATTAAGTGTGTCTACAAAAATTGAGTGGGGATACTACGGAACAAGAACGCAGAAAAATGTGGAGTTGTAATTCTTGTTCTTCTTAATCTATTTACCCTCCAGGGGCGGTTTTTGCCTCGGACTCAACGAGGGATCCCACCTCTACCGCCTCAAGGGCAGTGTCCTAGAGCTTCAGACTCTGGGTCGGGGATACAACTGGGAAGGATGACCAGTACCTCGCACAGGCGGCCTCACCTGCGATGCTGAACATGGGCCTTGCGGGGAGATGAGAAGATTGGAAGGGATAGACAAGGAAGAGGGAAGGGAGTGGCCGTGGCCTTAAGTTAGGTACCATCCCGGCATTTGCCTAGTGGAGATGTAGGAAACCGCAGAAAACCTCTTCCAGGATAGCTGAGGAGGTAATAGAACCCACCTGTATTCAGTTGACCTCCTGAGGCTGAGTAGATCCCGTTCCAGCCCTCGTACCACTTTTAAAAATTTCGTGGCAGAGCCGGGAAACGAACCCGGGCCTCCGGGGGTGGTAGCTAATCACCCTAACCACTACACCACAGAGGCGGACAGGAGTAGCAATTTACAAGACAGAAGAGAGTGGCATGAAATGTGAAATAAATAAAAAAGAACGTTGAGTAATTTACCTCAAGGGAGTTCTTTAAATGGAAAAGGTTTGTTGTATCCATATCCGTGGCTGCTAGGTCAAAATCCACATATGCGATACAGGTTGCGCCGGTCCCGTGGTAGAGCGTGTCTGCCTCTCCTGGTAACTCAGGATTCAGGGCTAGTTCAGTACTTAAGAGCACACGGTCATCTTATTAAATGTAATGGCTTAATTTGCAAACATCCAAAAACGGAAATTACTTTAAAATCTTCTCTACGACACAGATAAATCATATGGAGACGAAAGGGACAGGAACGGGCTAGGATTGGTAAGGAGGTGACCGTGGACTTCATTAAGGTATAGCCCCAGCATTTGCCGGGTGTGAACGTAGCAAACCACGGAAAACCATATTTAGGACTGCCGTCAGTGGGGTTCTAACCCCCTATCTCCCGAATGCAATGTATCAGTTTCCCGACACCAACCACATGGATAACTCGCTCGGTATGGGGAAATGTAAAATTGTTAATGCTGTCATTTTCTTCTTTCTTTTGGGACTAGTGTTAATTATGTTCTCGGGTATAAATGTGATTGAATAATCTATATATGTGCTAGTTGCTTTACGTCCCACCGACACAGATAGGTTTATAGGAACGATGGGACAGGAAAGGCCTAGGAATGGGCAGGAAGCGGCCGTGGCCTAAATTGAGGTACAGCCCCAGATTTTGCCTGGAGTGAAAATGGGAAACCACGGAGAACAGTCTTCAGGGCTGCCGACAGTGGGGTTCGAACCCACTATATCCCGGATGCTAGCTCACAGCTGCGTGGTCCTAACCGCACGGCTAACTCGCCCGGTAATAATCTATGCAGAGTTCCTCAGAAACTTTATAACTAGTTTTTCTATTTCACAGAATGGAGCTTTCAAATTTTGTAGTAAGATTGATGTCTGACTAGGGAGGGTTCAGCCTGCTCTGGATGGCAGACCTCTGAGAGGCCGTAGATCGTTTGGTATTTTATGTTTAGCTGACGGGGAGTTAAGCATTGCGTATAAAGCCTTGTTGTTCTTGGTCCATATCCTGAGCGAATTTCATGTAATGGACTGCTTCTTTTAGAATGTGTTTTTATATTTTTTTAAAATTATATGGTAAATATTGACGAAACTGTTCTAATAGTCTAAATCAGGGCCTCTCAAACGCCCAAAATTTCACGCGTGCATACAGCGGCGCAGAGTTCCTGTGCACAGTGCATCAGTTCAACTCGGCTCGGACCAACGCTTCGTCTCTGGGCTATTCGGCTCAACTGAGCTCAACTAGGTTCGGATTTGGAGCGCTACGGAGCAAGTGAGGAGAGGGAGACAGGGGGAGCGAGCGAGACAGGCGTGGGGAAAGAGAGAGATAGCGCTATTGCTCCAAATTGAGGAGTGGGGGTCTGCACTCTAGACAACCAAGCGAAGTCGTCTTTTGCACCGCGCAGAGTGCATTCACCCTGAGAGGCCTGGTCTAAATCATGACGGCACAGGAGAGTGACTCATTTTAAACAATATGTGAGCATAGTGACCAACTCATTGTGAGAAACAGGTTTGAAAGTCCTTCTCTGCCCAAACATAGTGAGCTCAAACCCGATAGCGATGATTGGATTGTTGAAGGGTGGAAAAGAGTCCTTTCGACACGATTCTGCATGTATAATATATCTCGTGATATATTCAGTGTTTACGAAGGAAAATTAAATCATAGTTAGAGAAAGTCCAACTAAGTCCCCAGTTCTCCGTCATTTAGTAGAGTAAAAAGGAACGTTGAAATTGACGGACAGGCAGCATAAATGGCGTCAAATAAAAATTAGGCTAGCTACAGCTCAGGATATATTATTATTATTATTATTATTATTATTATTATTATTATTATTATTATTATTATTATTATTATTATTATTATTATTATAACGGAAGTACACCCCTCAGTGCATTTAAATTAGGCGCCTTTACAAACCATCTGCAACTTGTACTTTAAACTAGGTCGTAGAAGAAGTTTGAATGCTTTTCGACAGAGGTCTCTACTGTCAACCTAGTCACTCCCTCTGTTGAGAGGATGGGCAATTACATTCTCCTGAAATGTAGTCATTAGTTGGTAAACCTGAGTTGTTTGTACATTGTTTCTGGTGTTCGAAATTTATCAACACTTGTATCTCTTCCCGCCAAATTAATATTGTAGCCAAGAGGGAATTTTGTACATTTATTTAATTCATCAATGAGAAAATTCTAATATTTATTTAATTGTCCAATGGAAATTCGTGGTGTGTCAGGGCTACGGCCCGGAGAAATCTGGAACCTTCCTCTCCGCTATAAAAGCCGGTATATTTCGGACAATATTGTTTTCCGATCGTACCAGTCGAGAGGTTTATAGTGTGTTCGTAGTGGATTCAGTGGAAGGGCTGCCTCGTCCATTGCCGGGAGGTCCATCAGCTCAAGGTAAGGGCAGACTACGTGTTATCATGTAATAGTCTCGGAGAGATAGTTAGAGGGGAAGGTTTCAAACTCTTTCGTAATGTACCTTCTATTTCTCAATGTAAATTCCCTAATAAGTCTAAAGAAATTAATCTAATTTAGGGAATAAAGCGTGGGAACCCTCTTGTATTCCCCTTCAATTTGGCATTTGATGTGACTATGATTTAGTAATGTTTAAAATCTACCTAGTAGCTTAAAAAATTCCGTTCATCTGGTCACTTCCGTAGAATAGGCTTAGCTTCTGTAACGTCGGATCATAAGCCCACATAGGGTTTTAAGTATTTTCATGTGAATTTCAAGGAGCGCCAGAGTTCGCCTCCTAACGTTTTGATTTGCGACCAGTAACTTTAAACTTTTTGAATAAGGCCACGTAGTGAAACCGTACAGTGTCCTGTACAGCTCATTGAAATCATAGGTGCCTTCCTACCTCATTAAAATCACTTCTAAAGGTCGCGTCATTGGTAAAATTATGGGCAATGGGGATCGAGCAGCGTCCGGCCAGAACGGACCCGCGAAAGAGCGCCTGGAAAACAAAGGGAAGGCTGAACAGGAGCCAAGTCCCCGCGAAATGCCCTCTCAACTTGCAGAGAGAGTTGGAGATATGACGTGACGCTGGAGTAGTCGAACACGCCCCGAGGTGTGGCTTATTTTTCCAGGGATCCAAACTAACAGAAGGAACTTCCGGTTTTTTATGCACGTTTCACGGGTGCCAACGTCGAATTTTGGCGCGTGAAAATTATAAGATATTTTGATCCAGACATGGGAAAATTATGTGAGGCACACCAATGAATAGAGCTGATTTTCTGCGTATCCCACACTAAAAATATGGAATACTTTTTTCAGGGGGCGAAAGGAGGTCACCAGATGTCCATCCGAGACATATCGCAAATACATGTGAACGAGAAAGCGTCCCCCAAGCTAAGAGTCGCGCCCAAATATGGCTCCACCCCCAGATGACGCTAATGGAATAATTCAAAGCGGGAAGCAAATTACGTGAAAACCTGCGATCGTCGGTAGAGCACACTTGGTTCAAAAAAGAGAGGAAAGAGTGGGTTACAATACGCACCATTTAAATGTTTTGAATTCCGGGGATGAAAAGAGCTGCTGTCCTTTATGAACCGTGAATCGTTTACGCCCATTGTCTTCCGGTGCGGAGACCATAAAAGGTGAGCTGACCCTCGCTGGACACAGTTCTTAGCGGGTCGTTGAGAGGGGACGCTGTGTCCCGTTGTGCTCCAGTTTTATAGTCCGAAACCTAGTGACCGCATACGAAGACAGTGCTACTGTGTCCGTCGCGGCCGTGAAATACGAAGCCTTTGTGAAGTGTGGACGGGAAGCCAAGCGAGCCTAGGCGAATGTCTCTGTGCCGCATGTCATTAAATAAGCTGCGAGCATAATTTATAAACGAGTAGCGGGTTGCGGCTATATACAATGCCGGCCTAAATGAGTCCGTGATATTAGTAAATTGGTATCACTCAAATTGCTACTATAAGTCAGGGTGCTCAAGTCTCGTGAGCCACCCGATTCCTGCTGTGAACGCGCCCGCTGTGATTAGAATGACCTGCTTGTTCGTGGTGCGTGTGCGTGTCGCCGTAAACAGAGGACCGTGTGACGAGTGGTGAAGTGTTACCCATTTGGTTTACTCTGAGATTTCAGCTGTGAATGAGATATCCAGGATGTCGGACTTGTATGGACCAGGGCTGAAGGACAGCACGCCCGTCTCCAGCGCCGAGGCCATGCAGCAGTAAGCGCCGCCATGTGTCTCCCGTGGAAGGAAAAACCACGGCCACAAAACAGATGAGTGATGTCAAAATATAATTCTGCTTAGCACGTTAATGTAGAACCGGTAGTAGGATGAGCTTTAATTTGTAATGCCTAAATGTTGTAAAATAATGCATCTCCTAGTATGGAAATTTTATTGTTCTTTGTCATGTTAACGTAAAATTCAAGGGAAGCTATCTCCCCGGACAACCCATTTGTTTTCTTCTTAATGATTAGTTTATCGTGAGGGGTTACCCTTAGTAATATGTAGAATGTCCTAGCAAGTAAGGGAGACAAGGATAGGAGAATATTTGAGTTCCCCTAGGGGTGGCTGGAACAATATGGTATGAGCAGAGAAATCCATGTCCAAAGGTTGTTAGTTAATGTCCAAGATGGCTAGCGTATATGCTGGGGAAATTCATGGGTCAATCAGACGATGCATGCGTAACTTACACATGTAATAATTGCATGCTGCAAGAAAGAAGAGATCCCTGACTGAGAGAGGTACATAAATATGTTATTTAGGTATAATAGTGAGGGACAGTTCGCGAGTTTCCCGTGATTCTTGATTATTTAACCAGAAATGTATGGAGTTCTTTTGTCTGCAACCGGCTGAGATCCAGGGAAGCCAGAGTCGTATGTATGGTAGGAATATAAATATATGCATAATTTTGGACGGTGAGCAAAGAAGATGGGGAGCGTGGAATTGAGGAATCATGAGAGTCCTATGCCCAAGGAAAGAAGATACGCGATATGGGACGTAATGAGAAGGCCGAACGCCCAGATAGTTTTATGATGAGATGATTCGGAAGTGATGGTGCCTATAGTCGGCGCTCTACGAGAAAAATGAGAATGTATGGAATAAATGAGTATTTCTTGGGAATTTTGCGGTAAGATGAATAAACAAATGAAGTGGGCCATAGATATGTTTCTTCGAGAAAGGAGGGCTGGACGTTGTGAGGGAGAGAAGAATCCGGCGTGGCCAATGAATGAGGAATGGTAGTATGAAGCGAATGACCGTCCCTTTCTGTTCTTGTGAGTGTTTGCTCCTCGTGACAGAGCGGTCCCACTGTGCTATTATAGTTAAGACTTGAGGCTCTGGATCTCCCCCCGTAACTGCCGGTTGTTTTAACTGGTTCAGCTAAGACACTTCTGACAATGATAATATCAAGGTGATATAGAAGTTAATTAATAAACGAGTAGGGATCTCCCCCAATATCCGGTAATATTAGACCGTAGCTAGTGTAGGGATTTTTCAGGAATGTACCTCTCAGTCGGAGTCATCTAGTTCGAGCCCTGGTCAGTTGGGCTGAGGCAGAAGATACTGATAACCATGTTTTTCTTACAGGAATAGCCTCCTTTATGCATGAGGTGTATATATCTGTGTGTGTTTATTATTTAATGTGCCTTTATTTTGAGTTCAAACAGAACCGATGTTCAACGTTGTTTTGTCTTGGTGACAGATCAGGGCAGTCCGGAGATTTTAGCTAATCGTATGTGTGTTTTGTCTAGGTATTATGTAAATATATCTTTTAATATGGTAATCATGTAGTGCAGGAGCCGGTTAGTTACGTGCTAAGAACAGGAGGTACTATGTGTAGGGACATCAGCTCATCTCACGGTGTGATCGACAGAATATAAAAATGTCATGAACGGTTTGAACTAATGAGGGAAAGATGAACGATAGCAATCGCAAAACCTCAATTACACCGTTGTGCAGACGACGCTCTTAGGCGAGTCTAATTTGAAAGTGTTAATTATTTTCTTTTCCTCCCGTATGCGGAGAATTCATTGTATAGGGTTGTATCTATTTTTATTATGTCATATTTTGAATAAATTAGTCTTTGTAGGCCCCGATTATGTTTCTTGTCATTTGTAGCAGGGCTAAGCAGTATCCAGTAGACAGTTGAACCCAGAGATTCCTACTTTCAGATTACATAAGGCTCCATCTTAAATATTTGATGGTGTTTTTTTCTTTTTTCGAACGTACCACTCCCCAAGTGCTCGAGCTGCCGCGGCCAGCACAGAAAGTAAGAAGGGGAGCGGTTCGAAGCTCGTTAGGCAATTCCAGCCGATTTTCACTCTAGTCTCATCCGTGGGTGTTTACTCTGTTATGTGGAGGCATTCTTATGCGCGGGTCATCCATTTGAGGCCCGGAAGGGCGTAGTAGAATGTGTTTTTGTCACCCCTGTTGAAGTCAACTTCTATTATTTATTTTCTTTCAAGGTAAATCAGACTGTTCAGCAGGTAATACAGTGATAATGTTTAGTTTTGGTGAAATGTCCTTTGTGGTTTTAGAGGCCTGAATAGACTCCTAGAGGTGTTACTGAATGGAGCAGCGACTGCTCTTGTTACATTTGCAATGGGAGCTTTAAGCTCAGTCTCTAAAATTGTTGTTTACTGATTATTCTAGACTTCTCTAATATTGTTACTGAAGCTCTCGAGCCAAACTTTTATACCTAATTATTGGTTGTTGTCTAAATATTTTTTTTAAATTTTACTTTATGTCGCACTGACACAGATAAGTCTTATGGCGACGATGGGACGGGAAAGGCCTAGGAATGGAAAGGAAGTGGCCGTGGCCTTAATTAAGGTACAGGTGGTGTGAAAATGGGAAACCGCGGAAAACCATCTTCAAGGCTGCCGACAGTGGGATTCGAACCCACTGTCTTGCGGATGCGAGCTCACAGCTGCACGCTCCTAACCGCACGGCCAACTCGTCCAGTTAAAGATGTTTAATGTAAAAAAAGGAAAAACAAACAAATCTAGGAAATAAATATATTCCAAACTGTTAAAGTTTTAAATTGCTATTTAATCTTTTCTCTATCCACCCATTCATTCCCGCACCTTGTTTCACCCCTGTCAACCGCTGAATCCCCGCAACAATCATTAGTATATTATTATTGTTATTATTATTATTATTATTATATATATATATTGCGAATGAGCCCATTAGGACTACGCAAAGTACTTAGAGACAGGCATTTGCCTTTCTTTGTGCCCACACTTCCTTCATTCGTTTGCTGTGTGCTTCTTTTCTCTCTTGAGACCATGTTGTTCCGGTCTTCTTCTTTGGTTTTTCCTCTTGGTCAACTTGCCACTTATGAACTTTGGTTCTGAAGATAACCCGGCTTTGGATGTCTTCAGGTGTAATTCCTGCCAGTTTGAGATCTGTTTTAATTTCGCCAATCCATTTTATTGTGTCCGTTTTAGCTTTACTTCGGTTTTCATAAAATTCAACTATTTGCTTGGTAAGTCTATCTGGGTTCATCCTTTTTATATGTCCAAAGAATCTTAATCTGCGTTTTCTGATGTCGCTGTGAATGTTAGAAAATTGTTTGATTTCCTGTTTCCCTCTAAGGCGGTACTGTTCATCTACGAGTTTTGGGCCTAAAATTTTTCTAATGATCTTGCGTTCCTTTTTCTGAATATTTTCTAGATCAGTTTTCCTGTTCAAAATTAGTGTCTCTGATCCATAGAGGCATTCTGGTTTAATAACTGTATTATAGTGTCTTAGTTTAGCATGCTTGGAGAGACACTTTTTGTTATAGATATTTTGGGTGAGTCTATACTGTGACCGTGAGGCCACAGCTGACTGAACAGGTGTTGGTCTGGCTTGTGTTCGCTTGTTGGCGAGATGGGGTGTGCGCGACCTTGAGCGAGGACGAGAACAAGTTTTTTTACGTGAAGAGGGCGGCCGGTCGGCTAACAGAATAAAAAAAATGAAGGTTGGCGAGAGAAAGAAGGAGGCCAGCGTGTGTCACTTGTAATTGCGAGGAACGATATGAATGAAATACTTATAATATCTTTGGTGGCGACGTGCATAATTACGGAAGGCTCAAGGATTAAATTAAAATAAACTGGATAAATAATAGCACATTTAGAGGATATAAATTAAAAACTAAAATTTTTGAAATAATTTACACGACCTTGTGGCTAAAATGGTGATGAAGTTGCAGATTCATATGGTAGAAGAATTTAGTACCTAAATTGACTTTACTTCCGTGCATGTGCACCAGACACGATATTTAAGTCATGTGATACGAGTACTCACTCTCACACACACTGACGTGTTCCTGGACTATCATCGTCAGTCGCTCAGAGCCCTTGACAGCAAGATTTTCAACGTGGAACGTCGTGGATACTGTCGTCAAGAACAGTGGCTTCACTCCTGTGCTCTACACCTCTGATAATTGTATTCAACTTAGAACAGTGCTGTGATCAGACATCGAACGTGCAGATATTAATCCCTTAAGTACGTGTCATTTCCAAAATAGAGTTACGTGTGTGTTTGGAGTTTATTCTAAAGCACTTTGTGTAAGTTTCAGCTTTCTCACGAGTGGACGCGGAAGACGTGGACGTGATCATTTCCAGAAGAGGACGGAACTTCGCATTATGGATTACCAGTGCTTCACCATGAAGTTCTAAACCTTCGACAACCGTCGGCGGCGTCGGGATGCAGATTCTTTCATCCTAGCATGGCTGATTGAGAACCCAGACTTCCAGACGTGAAGATTTCTCCTTAAGTTAAGTCGATTACGTCTCATTTATATCTGTTCTATGTAGTTTTGTTCTATTCTTTCTTTCTTCTTAGTAAGCTATTTTGACACATTTTATGGTTGTATATTTGCTCGAATATGTCGTAAAACTGACACAGGCGATTGCTTAATGACCATGTGGCCATGAATTTGACAGTGAGGGTTCTGATAGAGTTATCCATGTGTTATCGACACCATCTTTGCTTATTGAGTGAAATTCGTCACGAATATGAATTAATTTATGTCCGATGGATTTAATGGTAGGATATTTTGTCCATATTTTCAATATTTTCCTTGTAACGGAACTTCTACTTGTACCTCGTGTTTGAGATAACGTGTCATCGGGATATTGAGTCTGAATTCTATGTACGAATTTAATGTGAATATGTGCATTGGGGCATGTGATAATTAATTGGAGTAATTGATCATCGAGACACATTTAAGTGGATATTATGTATTTGTTGGACGATGGTAGGTCCTGGTATTTCGTGGTTACACATATTTGAGATGAGGGTGCGACAAGTTAGAGTTGTCATTGTGGTACACTGTACGTGTAGAGTATATGGAATAATTGCGCATGACATGAATCTTCGTGAAACTGAGCTTTTCACATGTTAATGTTTTATTCGAGATGAATGCAGTGTAGTCTAATATTAGTGTCTTCAGATGAAGAAAATGAAAGTCCATGTTAATCGATGTACTTCTTAATTCGTGGGAACATCCCAACTTTTCTCAAGTGATTCAATAATTTCAAGTTGAAGGTACAGGTGAATGTTCGAGAAGGCCTTAGGTCTGAAGAACAGGTCTTCGACGAAATATCTAAATAATATTTGAATTTTTGATTCGTGACCATGCCAGCTCATTCGTCGATACAATTTTTCGCTCTCATGAGGTAACTCACTCTTACCGGAAAGTAATAAATCTGTTAACAGGAGAGTAATACGGTTGATCGACACTCGTCGACATGTACAAAGTGTAGATATTTTCTTCTTAGTAATCACAATCTTCTTGATAATTTCCGTAGTTAGCTGTAGAAGTAGTAATTTGTTAGTAGTTAGAGAATTATTTTCTATGTGTTCTGTTCTGAAAATATGTGACACTTTGATATTATCGATTGATAGTGGACGGGATTTCCACATGGATGATATTCTCCCCATTTACTTATGTTCGCAAGCCCAGAAGGCGTTTTATTTTGTTTAATTATTGATCAGATGCTTAAAGTACAGTCTTAATTCTCACGAAAAGAGATGTGAGATGACGTGAACAGGTATATCCGACGTCTCGGATTGACTTAGAGAAAACCAAGGCAAATTCAACTTTTCATTTTATAATTACAAAATTGTTAAGTTAACGACTGTAAATTTTATTTTTTGCTATAATTGTTAACTTTTTGAATCTTGGATATTTTTTTTATTATACTCGTTCTTACAATTACTGCATTTTTTCCAGATTGTCGATGAAGGCTTGGCCCAGACCTCATTTTTCTGAATGACAAATTTACATTCAACTTTAAATAAATAATTTAATAACTTTAAAGACGATAAAAAAATTTAACTATGTAAACACTCTGTTAGAATGTTAGGGAAACAACTACCGTGTACCATCCCATTTGTCTGCGCCTAGGCTTGTTACATCAAGAGCCATATTGAATTCCATAACGTAGTGATCATAGTCATAATCACATACTTCAGGATGGCCAATATTGCATTTAATTAAATAAAAGTGTCACATTTGTTCTATACCTGGAACGTGCTTATTCGATGAACCCTATGATAATCCTGCCACATTCATTTATTTTATAAGCCACCAGCCATCGAACTGAGCACCCCTGGGGTGTCTCGTGTTCGCAGACTGACTACGTCGGGTACAATACGCAGTTTCCATTTTTTGGCATCTAACTTCATTGGCTTTTGTTTCCATTCCATTCTCCTGAATTATTTCACCGAGATATTTGAATTGCTGGACCCGTTTTATTTTGCCATATTTTGTCTCCATGAATTTAGGGGCTTCTTTGCTGCAGGTAATGTATTCAGTTTTTTCAAACGATATTTGGAGGCCGACTTTTTCCGCTGTTTCTTTCAGGAGTTCGATCTGGTTTATGGCTGTTGAAACGTCACGAGTTAAGATTGCCAGATCGTCCGCAAATGCCAGGCAGTCTACTGCTAATTTGCCCCTACCAAGAGTGATTGGTTGGTCAATCTTGAGGGCAGACTTCTGCTTGCGCCATTCCTGTATTACCTTTTCAAGGACGCAGTTGAAGAGTAGTGGAGAGAGCCCATCTCCCTGTCTTACTCCTGTTTTGATCGGAAAAGAGTCTGAGATTTCCCCCATGAATTTAACCTTAGATTTTGTGTCTGTCAATGTCTCTTTTACAATTGCGGGTGTTTTCCGGTCTAGACCCTGTTCTTTTAATATCTGAAACAGTGATTGACGATCAACTGAATCATAGGCCTTTTTGAAATCAACAAAAGTACAAACTACATTTTTGCTACAAATTCTCTGATGCCTTAGGATTAACTTTAGGTTCAAAATTTGCTCTGGACATGAACGGCCTGGTCTGAAACCTGCTTGATATTCTCCAATTTTTGGTTCTAGTTGCTGTTGGGCTCTATCGAGAAGACACTGAGATAAAATTTTGTAGGCAACAGATTATTATTATTATTATTATTATTATTATTATTATTATTATTATTATTATTATTATTATTATTATTATTATTATTATTATTATTATTATTATTATTATATTTTTATTATTAACTTTTCAAACTCCACTGACAACTTTAAGGGCTTTATTAGACGCAGAGGTGCCGGTATTTCCCCCCGCATCTACCATGAGCATCTTTAAGTTCCACCGGACTGAGCCATGATCGAACATGCCAAGTTGCGCGCATAACGCCAGCGTTCTATTGTCCGAGCTCTTTCGCTCGTCTTGAGTAGATGAAGGCGTAGTTAAGAACCAACTCGATTGATGAAGCTGTACCCATAAACCGGCCTCTGTGGTGGGGTCATGTAAGGTTAATAGACTAAGACGACGATGGCTAGACTTAGTTTCTAATCATTTAAAGATAAGAGGTATGGAATTAAACGAGGCCACAGAGCTCGTTAAAAATAGAGGATTCTGTCGTAGTTTCGTAAATTCACCGAGGCTTGCAGACTGAAAACTGAGAGACGGAATAGTCCAAAGCGAAATTTTATTATTATTATTATTATTATTATTATTATTATTATTATTATTATTATTATTATTATTATTATTATTAGTTCGAATGGGCCTACTTTGGACCGCGCTTGTTTAACTGTTCGGCTTTGTTCTTTGCCCAGTACTGTCGCATTTTCTACCGGCGTAACTCCTTTCTTTCATCTGTCATGAGGTAGACTTCTTCCGGGTCTTTTTCTGAAATCCGTGGACTTCTTTCAAGATATGACGTGCAGACTGTCCATCTTGAAGATCTGATATACCGAGTTCTTTAATGTCCTTCTCAATTTCTGTGAGTCAAGTGGTAAGAATCTTCTTGTTCTGCCAGAAGATGAACAAGCGGTTGGTCACCCTTTTGGGAGGTAGTCTCACTATATAGCCATAGAAAGGTACTCTTCTTTTCCTAGAACAGTCAGAGAGCCTCTCTATATTATTTTCAGGTTCTAATTATTATTCCCGAACCACCTTGTGTGTGGGGGCGGTAGGATATATCCACGGTATCCCTTGCCTCTCGTAAGTGTAGTCTATAAGGCGCCCCAGATTTTCCTAACTTGGGAGCGTATGTTGGTGACCACGGGGCCACTAAATGAGTCCTGGTAGGTGCTAAGTACCTCAGTTTCATTTCCCCTATCTGACCTTCCCTGATCAACACTTTTTATTTTCGGACTCGACGGTATTAGGCTTTCGAGCCAAGGGAGACTCCCATTTTCACTCCCTTCGTGGCCCTAGTCTTTATGCCGATACCTTCATTTTTAGGAGTGTCGCACTTTTTCCATTTCCTTTCGATTAATGTTGATAGAGGATGGTAGCCCAGGTACACTTCATCTAAAACAATAATCACCAATACCACCTCGCTGTTCCTGATAAGGACACGCTATCAATTTATTCTGCTCTGTCTAGATATCAACGCAAATTCACTTGAAACTTTTTCCATTGAAAGTAATTTTTCAGCTCCAATGAATATTTCCGATACTCGTCTCTTCAACGGATCAATTGAACAGACGAAGGTACACAGTACAGGGCTCACGCTTCAGTTCCCTTTCCTTTGTTATAGGGGCTTGCAGCACAGCGCAAAGTCTATCTGATTACTGGTGCAATGATGACATCTTCTTCTGTTCCTCCTAAATGGTGAGGGGAGAGAACACAATAGTACTTGTGGCTTGTTGGAGCAAATTTCCAGTCTAGAAGAAATATATTTCATAGCTTGCATGAAAAAGTCATCAGAGTTACTGTTTTAACTCTGTGCAGGGAATATGTTCATTGTACTTGCCCAGTATCCTGCACATATCTTTAATTGTCTCAGGACTTCATCAGTAATAAGTAGCCTACTTGCTGTCCGTTGGGTTCCGAGTATTTTACGGAAACGTCATACGTCAAAGGCCACGATTCCTTTTATAACATCCAATTTTTATGTACCCCGTGCTGTAGTATAGACAAAACGTAGCATTTAACAAATCCTCACTTTTTTCGAATTGATGAGAGATTACAAAAACCCTAAGTAGTACTAAAAGATCTCTGGTAAGATAAATGATCCACATTGTCTAGAAAAAAGCAAGTACAAAAGCTATTTAATGAGGATAGCTTCTGAGATAGCCAACCATACGCAGGGCACATTTAAAAAGTTAGAAAAGCAGATTAGATATAAACTTCCATTATACATGACATTGACAGCGTGTTGCCACTTGCAAAAAGGCTACACTAGAGAGTTCATGCGAGGTCAAGCCGTACGGAGAAAGTATGGGGCAAAGATAACCGAGGTACTTCAATGTTCGCAGATAGTTCTAGGAATGGGTATTACAGTAGTTTGAGATTTAATCGAAATAGCATAGTAACATAGGGCAAACGAACATCCAAAGTTTAATTCCAAAGCAACTTGTATCCAATCAGTTCATATAATATTGAGCGTAGGTGGCCCTTACGTCCGCCATGTCAATCTCCGGGCTCGGGCGGAGCCAGCTGGCGACGGCATCGTTGGGCTCGTCCACCCCCTTTGAGCCACACCACTCATGTTCGGATTTAGATGCTAGGCCGGCCCGCTTTTCTTCCGTCCCTGGTGGTGTGACGTAAGGACTATGGAAAGTACGAAACGATTAGCTTGGAGTGTTCAACCTCTCGAGGTTTGTGGATACATCTAGCCTCCGGACTGTTCTAGAGTGACTGGCCCAGGTGCATAAGACGGGAGTGGCTTGCCAGTAAGTTCAGTTCGAGTTGTCAGTCAGTGATAGAGTGTGAGTTACGGCCTTAGTTGCGTGTACCAGTCTGTAGGATCGTCTGTCTGTTGGTACCAAGGACCCCTTCTGTATGCCTGTCGTCCTCTGTGTATCTGGAAGAGAACGCTGGAATGCCGGCAGGGGGCTGCGAACGGAGTTCTACCGGAGCTTTTGAGAATTAGTGGGAACGAACAGTGGGAAATAAGAGAGAATGACACAGATGGAGAGTTAATTTTGCGACTGCGCAACATGTAGGATACTATGAGTTCTAAGTTGTGAGCTTGTTTTGCCTGTGCTAGCGTGAAGAATAAGTAATCGGTTAATACATTGTTTTAAGTAGAACGCTACCAGTTTTTGTCATCATTTATTCACCCCGCCAACTCGTTACAATAGTTTGATCAGCGAGTTAGAATTATTGCCATGTCCGATGTAGATAATAGTAGTATAATACAGGGATTCTGCGGCCGCCTCCGCCTCAGGGCTCCCAGGGGCCCCTCCGCCTCCGCCTCACGGGAGGCCCTCCTAGAGGCCCCCTCCGCCTCCACCTCACGGGGGGCCCTCCCAGAGGCCTCCTCTGTCTCCGCCTCCCGAGGGGCCTTCCCAGAGGCCTCCTCCGCCTCCCGCGCGAAATTTGAATTTGTAAACAAAGCCACGTGCTTTTTGACAGACAACAACGCATCGCTAACCTCACTGCTGCCACCTTGACGGGCCTAAACCTAAGTGGTACCAACTTAACCTAACTAGCGCGAGATTTGAATTGGTAAACAAATCCACATGCTTTTTGACAGCCACGTGCTTTTTGACAGACAACAACGCATCGCTAACCTCAGTACTGCCATCTTGACGGGCCTAAACCTCAGTAGTACCAACTTAACCTAACTAGCGCGAGATAAACAAATCCACCTGCTTTTTTGACAGCTGTCATCCGCCATCTTTAAACCACAGAGCACTGTGCTGCCCTCTTTATCGCAGTAGCTGCAAATTCGTCACCTGTCATCCGCAGTGCTGCCACCTTAACGGGCCTAAACCTTAGTGCTACCAACTTAACCTCACTAGCGCGAGACAAACAAATCCACGTGCTTTTTTGACAGCTGTCATCCGCCATCTTTAATCTATAGAGCACAGTGCTGCCCTCTTTAGCTACTTACCTTTGAAATGTGGTGGCGGATAATTTGAAAAATGCTTTTTGACAGCAGCCAATCTTTAATCTAGAGAGCACCGTGCTGCCCTCTTTAGCTAGATACCTTTGAAATGTGGTGGCAGGCAATTCCACATGACAGCAGCCATCCTTAATCAAGAGAGCACCGTGCTGCCCTTTATGTGGTGGCGGCAATTTGAAAAATTCTACATGCTCTTGTTTGGAAACAAACTCACGCGCTTTTTTGACAGCCGTCATCCGCCATCTTTAATCAACAGAGCATAGTGCTGCCCTCTTTAGCTAGATACTTTTGAAATGTGATGGCGGCAAATTCCACGTGCTCTTATTTGGAAACAAAGCCAAGTGCTTTTTTGACAGCTGTCATCCGCCATCTTTAATCAACAGAGCACCGTGCTGCTATCATGCGGGCAATTTCGTCAGCTGTCATCCGCCATCTTTAATCCACAGAACACCGTGCTGCCCTCTTTATGGCTACTACCTTAAGCACGTAGTAGCGGGCAATTTGAAAAGTTCTGTTAGCTATCATCCGCCATCTTTAATCAAGAGAGCACCGTGCTGCCATCTTTAGCTAGATACCTTTGAAATGTGGTGGCGCCAAATTGAAAAATTTCACGTGCTCTTGTTTGAAAACAAACTCACGTGCTTTTTTGACAGCTACCATCCGCCATCTTTAATCAAGAGAGCATAGTGCTGCCCTCTTTAGTTAGATACCTTTGAAATGTGGTGGCGGCGGATTCCACGTGCTCTTGTTTGGAAACATAGCCATGTGCTTTTTTTGACAGGTGTCATCTGCCACCTTTAATCTACAGAGCACCGTGCTGCTATCATGCGGGTAATTTCGTCAGCTGTCATACGCCATCTTTAATCTACAGAGCACCGTGCTGCACTCTTTAGTTGAAATGCGGTGGCGGCAAATTCCACGTACTCTTGTTCGGATATAAATTCTATGTGCTCTTCAGCTGTCATCCACCATCTTTAAGAGAGCACCGTGCTGCACTCTCCAATTGAAATGTGGTGGCGGCAATTTGAAAAATTCCACGTGCTCCTGTTTGGAAAAAATGCCACATGCTTATTTGACAGCTGTCATCCTATATCTTTAATCTATAGAGCACAGTGCTGCCCTCTTTAGCTGAAATGTGGTGGCGGATAATTTGAAAAATGCTTTTTGACAGCAGCCATCTTTAATCCAGAGAGCACCGTGCTGCCCTTTTTAGCTAGATACCTTTGAATTCCACGTGACAGCAGCCATCTTTAATCAAGAGAGCACCGTGCTGCCCTCTTTTTGGCGGTGGTAAATTCCACGTGCTCTTGTTTGGAAACAAACTCACGTGCTTTTTTCTGACAGCTTTCATCCGCCATCTTTCATCACAAACCTCAGTGCTGCAGTCTTTAGCTAGATAGCTTTGAAATGTGGTGGCGGCAATTTGAAAAATTCTATGTGCTCTTGTTTGCAAACAAAGCCACATGCATTTTGACAGCTGTCATCCACCATCTTTAATCAATAGATCACTGTGCTGCTATCATGCGGGCAATTTCGTCAGCTGTCATCCGCCATATTTAATCTACAGAGCACCGTGCTGCCCTCTTTATGACATGTAGTAGCGGGCAATTTGAAAAGTTCTGTTAGCTGTCATCCGCCATCTTTAATCAAGAGAGCATCGTGCTGCCATCTTTAGCTGGATACCTTTGAAATGTGGTGGCGGAAATTTGAAAAATTCTATGTGCTCTTGTTTGCAAACAAAGCCACGTGCTTTTTGAAAGCTGTCATCCACCGTCTTTAATCAATAGAGCACTGTGCTGCTATCATGCGGGCAATTTCGTCAGCTGTCATCCGCCATATTTAATCTACAGAGCACCGTGCTGCCCTCTTTATGACATGTAGTAGCGGGCAATTTGAAAAGTTCTGTTAGCTGTCATCTGCCATCTTTAATCAAGAGAGCACCGTGCTGCCATCTTTAGCTAGATACCTTTGAAATGTGGTGGCGGCAATTTGAAAAATTCTATGTGCTCTTGTTTAGTAAACAAAGCCACGTGCTTTTTTGACAGCTGTCATCCACCATCTTTAATCAATAGAGCACTGTGCTGCTATCATGCGGGCAATTTTGTCAGCTGTCATCCGCCATCTTTAATCTACAGAGCATCGTGCTGCCCTCTGTAGTAGCGGGCAATTTGAAAAGTTCTGTTAGCTATAATCCGCCATCTTTAATCAAGAGAGCACCGTGCTGCCATCTTTAGCTAGATACCTTTGAAATGTGGTGGCGGCAATTTAAAAAATTCTATGTGCTCTTGTTTAGTAAACAAACTCACGCGCTTTTTGTCAGCTGTCATGCGCCAACTTACATCGCAAACCTCAGTGCTACACTCTTTAGGTACATACCTTTGAAATATGGTGGCGGATAATTTAAAAAGAAAAATTCTACAGCAGCCATCTCTCGACGCTAATTGCACAAGATGGTGGCTATACATGACTCCTTAAAGGTGTTTATGCAAGATGGCCGCTATACATAGGTTCTTATGAGGCGCCCTTGATATGCTTGCGCAAGATAGCGGTTATACAAGGCTCCTTATGAGACGCCGTAGAGATGCTTGCGCAAGATGGCGGTTGCTCTTATGAGGCGGCTTAAGGGTTCTTGCACAAGATGGCTAGAGACGCCCTAAGGATGCCTGCGCAAGATGGCGGACGCAAGATGGCATCTATACACGACGCATTAAGGGTGCTTGCGCAAGATGGCTGCTGCTCTTATGAAGAAAGCTAGCTTAGAGGCTATCGTGTCATGCTAGTTCGATTCATTAAATTTGGGGCTTAAATGTTAAATATCTTGAAAACGGTGCATCGTAGAGCAAAACGGACAAAATTTTTCTGCCCAATACCTCGGTTCGCAGAATGAGGAACAAGAAAAACATAGTCTAATGATGAGATCAACGGTTCGATTCCTACTTAGGCCCTTTGGCTTTCGCTCTGTTTTAGCTTGTATTGAAGCAAGTCTTCGTAACATGATCAGGTCTAGCTATGGTAGAGAGTATAACGTTCCGTGCAGTTTCGATTCATTAAATTTGGGGCTTAAATGCAAAATGTTAAATATCTCGAAAGCGGACATAAAATTTTCCACCGAATACCTAGGTTTGCAGTATCAGGAACATGATGGCATAAGAAAAACATAGTCTAATGATGAGATCGACGGTTCGATTCCTACTTAGGCCCTTTGGCATTGGCAGCTATCTAATTGTACAAGATGCCGGCTATACATAGCTTCTTATGAGACAGCTTAAGAGCGCTTGCAGAAGATGGCTGCTGCTCTTATGAGACGCCCTAGGGGTGCTTGCTTGAGGTAGCAGCGACAAGACGGTGACTATACACGGCTCCTTATGATACGGCCTAGAGGTGCTCACACAAGATGGTGGCTGCTCTGATGAAGAAAGCTAGCTTTGCATCGTGCAGGTATCTTTACAGCACTAAACCTCATACCTTTGAAATGTGGTGGCGGGTAATTTGAAAAATTCTACATGCTTTTTCTTAACAGCAGCTATCTTTAAAAAATAGCGGCTGTACATAAGCTGTTAAGGCCTCCTCTTATGTCAAGGCATAGCTCTAACGGGATAGCTAGAGTAAGCACGTGCTGCAGTGATGACGTCATTATGCATGTTTAGACTTGCAAATCACAAAAGAAACGTAACAAGACTAGCATCGAACACTGCACTCTATGCCGTTAACTCTATCATGTGATCGGAACATTGATTGAAGTGTTTAGAACACTAAATAAGTGATCAAGACTAAAATAGAACACTGTACTCGATACAACATTTGTTTAGAACATGTCAGGGGATACCTTTGTTCTAAGAATATTAGATTACCGCTCATTCCTTGTAGGGCTAATAGGCTAAAGGGCTAATGGGCAAAAGGGCAAAAGGGCTAAAGGGCTAATGGGCTAAAGGGCTAAAGGTCTAAAGGAGCAACAACCTCATCGACCGCTATAAGCAAGAACGCTTGTACTTTGTTAAGTGTAGAAAATTATTCTTTATTGGTAAATGGTTTTATATTCGGAACAAGGAATGGAACTTTGGGGTTACGTCTTACATAATAAAATCCCCGAGGTGCGATGAGTTACGTTTTTCTAACTAGTGTTTGGAACACTGAACTTTTCAAGATGAGAGCAGAGTGGTTAGCAATGTTCTGTTGTTGGATTTTAAATCCCGCGCTACAACATGCATAAGGTGGCAGCTTTGAGGTTTACCGCCTTAAAGATGGCAAGAGTGAGGTTAGCAATGTTCTGTTGTTGGATTTTAAATTCCGCGCTATAACATGCATAAGGTTGCAGCCTTCATGTCTACCGCCGTAAAGATGGCAGCAGTTAGGTTAGCGACGCTCTATTGTCCTTCAAAGTGAGGTTAGGGTCCGTCAAGAAGACAGCTGTCAAAAAAGCACGTGGCTATGTTTACCAAACAAGAGCACGTGGTCGTGACGTCACGGTCACGTAATCAATCCTTAGCTCTACGTCGTTAAGAGCAGCATTAGGATTAGCTATGTTTAAAAATCTTGGGAACAGAGCAGCAGTATGAATAGCCATGTTTCAAAGCGTGTACACATCACCTATCGATTTTACATGCATCGACCCTCGTACTAAACTTCCTCCGCTAGATCGTGCTGCTATCTTAGCATAACCTATACGTATGAACTTACAATACAAAGAATTGCCATGTTTCAAAGCGTGTACACATCACCTATCGATTTTACATGCATCGACCCTCGTACTATACTTCTTCCGCCGGATCGTGCTGCTACCTTAGCATAACCTATACGCATGACCTTAAAGTACAAAGAATAGCCATGTTTCAAAGCGTGTACACATTACCTATCGATTTTGCATGCATCGACTCTCGTACTAAACTTTTTCCGCTAGATTGAGCTGCTATCTTAGCATAATTTTATACACATGAACTTACAGTACAAAGAATGTCCATGTTTCAAAGCGTATACACATTACCTATCCATTTCACATGCATCAAATATCGCACTAAACTTCATCCGCTAGATTCTGCTGCAATCTTAGCATAACTTATACGCATGAACTTAAAGTACAAAGAATAGCCATGTTTCAAAACGTGTACACATTACTTATTGATTTTGCATGCATCGAATCTCGTACTAAATTTCTTCCGCTAGATCGTGCTGCTATCTTAGCACAACCAATACCCATAAATTTAAAGTGCAAAGAATAGCCTTGTTTCAAAGCGTGTACACATCACCTATCGATTTCGCATGCATCGACTCTCGTACTAACATGTTTCAAAGCGTGTACACATCACCTATCGATTTCGCATGCATCGACTCTCGTACTAACATGTTTCAAAGCGTGTACACATCACCTATCGATTTCGCATGCATCGACTCTCGTACTAAAACTTCTTCCGCTAGATTATGCTGCTATCTTAGCATAACCTATGTGCATGAACATAAAATGCAAAGAATAGCCATGTTTCAAAGCGTGTACACATCACCCTGAACTTCTCCCGCTAGATTGCACTGCTATCTTAGCATAACCTATACGCGCGAACTTGCAGCACAACAAACAACGATGTTTAACAGCGTGTACACATCACCTATTGATTTTGCATGCATCGACTATTTTTTACCGCCAGAGTGTACAACGATCGCATATGTGTATTGCTAACGTATGTGTATAAAGCTAAAGCACAAAGAATAGCTATATTACAAAGCGCGTACATCACCTATCGATTTTGCATACATCGACTCTCGTACTAAACTTCTCCCGCTAGAGTGTACAACGATCGCAATTGTGTGCTGCTACCTATGTGCGTGAATTTAAAGAATAAAGAATAGCGTGTACACATCACGTATTGATGATGCATGCGTCGACTATCGTACTAGGCTTCTTCCGCTAGAGCATGTAGCAATCACTTTTGTGTATGCCTAACCCATGTGCACGAACTTAAAGCACAAGGAAGAGCTATGTTCCAAAGCGTGTACACATCACCTATCGAGGATGTATGCATCGACTATCGTACTAAACTTCTTCCACAACAGCGTGCAATCATCGCTTGTGTGTGCTGCAATCTTAACATAACCTATGTGCACGAAGTTAAAGCACAAAGAATACCCAAGTTCAAAGAGTGTACACATCACCTATCGATTTTGCATGCATCGACTTTCCTATTAAACTTTTTCCACTAGAGTGTGCGACAACCTTATAAGTATGCTGCTAACTTAGTATAACTTATACACATGAACTTAAAGCATAATGAATAGTGATGTATAAAAATCTTGTGAACTTAGCAGCAGCAGTAAGAATAGCAAGGTTTAAAAGCGTGTACATATCACCTTTTGATAATGCATACAACAACTATCGTACTAAACAACCTCTACGCGAGCGTGCGACCATCGCTTGTACTTGTGCTGCTATCTTAACATAACTTATGTGCAGGAACTTAAAGCGTAAAGAATAGTTATGTGTAAAAATCGTGTGAACATAGCAGAGTGTTAACTACGTAGGTGTAGACAATGAACATTGCATGCCGAAGCAGCATACTACGTGACCGTGACGTCAGGACCACGTGCTCTTGTTTGGTAAACAGAGCCACGCGCTTTTTTGACAGCTGTCTTCTTGACGGACCCTATCCTCACTTTGAAGGGCAATAGAGCGTCGCTAACCTAACTGCTGCCATCTTTACGGCGATAAACCTCAAAGGCTGCCACCTTATGCATGTTATAGCGCGGAATTTAATATCCAACAACAGAACATTGCTAACCTCACTCTTGCCATCTTTACGGCGGTAAACCTCAAGGCTGCCACCTTATGCATGTTGTAGCGCGGGATTTAAAATCCGACAACAGAACATTGCTAACCTCTCTGCTCTCATCTTGAAAAGTTCAGTGTTCCAAACACTAGTTAGAAAAACGTAACTCATCGCACCTCGGGGATTTTATTAGGTAAGACGTAACCCCAAAGTTCCATTCCTTGTTCTGAATATAATACTATTTACCAATAAAGAATAATTTTCTACACTTAGAAAAGTACAAGCGTTCTTGCTTATAGCGGTCGATGAGGTTGTTGCTCCTTTAGCCCTTTAGCACTTTAGCCCATTAGCCCTTTAGCCCTTTTGCCCTTTTGCCTATTAGCCCTTTAGCCTATTAGCCCTACAAGGAATGAGCGGTAATCTAATATTCTTAGAACAAAGGTATCCCCTGACATGTTCTAAACAAATGTTGTATCGAGTACAGTGTTCTATTTTAGTCTTGATCACTTATTTAGTGTTCTAAACACTTCAATCAATGTTCCGATCACATGATAGAGTTAACGGCATAGAGTGCAGTGTTCGATGCTAGTCTTGTTACGTTTCTTTTGTGATTTGCAAGTCTAAACATGCATAATGACGTCATCACTGCAGCACGTGCTTACTCTAGCTATCCCGTTAGAGCTATGCCTTGACATAAGAGGAGGCCTTAACAGCTTATGTACAGCCGCTATTTTTTAAAGATAGCTGCTGTTAAGAAAAAGCATGTAGAATTTTTCAAATTACCCGCCACCACATTTCAAAGGTATGAGGTTTAGTGCTGTAAAGATACCTGCACGATGCAAAGCTAGCTTTCTTCATCAGAGCAGCCACCATCTTGTGTGAGCACCTCTAGGCCGTATCGAAAGGAGCTGTGTATAGTCACCGTCTTGTCGCTGCTACCTCAAGCAAGCACCCCTAGGGCGTCTCATAAGAGCAGCAGCCATCTTCTGCAAGCGCTCTTAAGCTGTCTCATAAGAAGCTATGTATAGCAGCCATCTTGTAGAATTAGATAGCTGCAAATGCCAAAGGGCCTAAGTAGGAATCGAACCGTCGATCTCATCATTAGACTATGTTTTTCTTATGCCATCATGTTCCTGATACTGCAAACCTAGGTATTCGGTGGAAAATTTTATGTCCGCTTTCGAGATATTTAACATTTTGCATTTAAGCCCCAAATTTTATGAATCGAACCTGCACGGCACGTTATACTCTCTACCATAGCTAGACCTGATCATGTTACGAAGACTTGCTTCAATACAAGCTAAAACAGAGCGAATGCCAAAGGGCCTAAGTAGGAATCGAACCGTTGTTCTCATCATTAGACTATGTTTTTCTTGTTCCTCATTCTCCGAACTGCGGTATTGGGCAGAAAAATTTTGTCCGTTTTGCTCTACGATGCACCGTTTTCGAGATATTTAACATTTAAGCCCCAAATTTAATGAATCGAACTAGCATGACACGATAGCCTCTAAGCTAGCTTTCTTCATAAGAGCAGCAGCCATCTTGCGCAAGCACCCTTAATGCGTCGTGTATAGATGCCATCTTGCGTCCGCCATCTTGCGCAGGCATCCTTAGGGCGTCTCTAGCCATCTTGTGCAAGAACCCTTAAGCCGCCTCATAAGAGCAACCGCCATCTTGCGCAAGCATCTCTAGGGCGTCTCATAAGGAGCCTTGTATAACCGCTATCTTGCGCAAGCATCCCATGTGTGTCTCATACGAACCTATGTATAGCGGCCATCTTGCATAAGAACCTTTAAGGAGTCATGTATAGCCACCATCTTGTGCAATTAGCGTCGAGAGATGGCTGCTGTAGAATTTTTCTTTTTAAATTATACGCCTCCATATTTCAAAGGTATGTACCTAAAGAGTGTAGCACTGAGGTTTGCGATGTAAGTTGGCGGATGACTGCTGACAAAAAGCGCGTGAGCTTGTTTACTAAACAAGAGCACATATAATTTTTCAAATTGCCGCCACCACATTTCAAAGGTATCTAGCTAAAGATGGCAGCACGGTGCTCTCTTGATTAAAGATGGCGGATGACAGCTAACAGAACTTTTCAAATTGCCCGCTACTACATGTCATGAAGAGGGCAGCACGGTGCTCTGTATTATTAAATATGGCGGATGACAGCTGACGAAATTGCCCGCATGATAGCAGCACAGTGATTAAAGATGGTGAATGTCAGCTTTCAAAAAGCACGTGGCTTTGTTTCCAAACAAGAGCACATAGAATTTTTCAAATTTCCGCCACCACATTTCATAGGTATCTAGCTAAAGAGTGCAGCACTGAGGTTTGTGATGCAAGATGGCGGATGACAGCTGTCAGAAAAAAGCACGTGAGTTTGTTTCCTAACAAGAGTATGTGGAATTTGCCACCGCCACAGTGAGGGCAGCACGGTGCTCTCTTGATTAAAGATGGCTGCTGTCACGTGGAATTCAAAGGTATCTAGCTAAAAAGGGCAGCACGGTGCTCTCTGGATTAAAGATGGCTGCTGTCAAAAAGCATTTTTCAAATTATCCGCATCCACGTTTCTGCTAAAGAGGGCAGCACTGTGCTCTATAGATTAAAGATGGCGTATGACAGCTGTCAAATAAGCATGTAGCATTGTTTCCAAACAAGAGCAAGTGGAATTTTTCAAATTGCCGCCACCACATTTCAATTAGAGAGTGCAGCACGGTGCTCTCTTAATGATGGTAGATGACAGCTGAAGAGCACATAGAATTTGTTTCCAAACAAGAGTACGTGGAATTTGCCGCCACCGCATTTCAACTAAAGAGTGCAGCACGGTGCCATGTAGATTAAAGATGGCGTATGACAGCTGACGAAATTACCCGCATGATAGCAGCACGGTGCTCTGTTGATTAAAGGTGGCAGATGACACCTGTCAAAAACGCACATGGCTTTGTTTCCAAACAAGAGCACGTGGAATTCGCCGCCACCACTTTTCAAAGGTATCTAACTAAAGAGGGCAGCACTATGCTCTGTTCATTAAAGATGGCGGATGGTAGCTGTCAAAAAAGCACGTGAGTTTGTTTCCAAACAAGAGCACGTGAAATTTTTCAATTTGCCGCCACCACATTTCAAAGGTATCTAGCTAAAGATGGCAGCACGGTGCTCTCTTGATTAAAGATGGCGGATGATAGCTAACAGAACTTTTCAAATTGCCCGCTACTACGTGCTTAAGGTAGTAGCCATAAAGAGGGCAGCACGGTGTTCTGTGGATTAAAGATGGCGGATGACAGCTGACGAAATTGCCCGCATGATAGCAGCACGGTGCTCTGTTGATTAAAGATGGCGGATGACAGCTGTCAAAAAAGCACATGGCTTTCTTTCCAAACAAGAGCACGTGGAATTTGCCGCCACCACATTTCAAAAGTATCTAGCTAAAGAGGGCAGCACTGTGCTCTGTTGATTAAAGATGGCGGATGACGGCTGTCAAAAAAGCGCGTGAGTTTGTTTCCAAACAAGAGCATGTAGAATTTTTCAAATTGCCGCCACCACATAGAGGGCAGCACGGTGCTCTCTTGATTAAAGATGGCTGCTGTCATGTGGAATTGCCTGCCACCACATTTCAAAGGTATCTAGCTAAAGAGGGCAGCACGGTGCTCTCTAGATTAAAGATTGGCTGCTGTCAAAAAGCATTTTTCAAATTATCCGCCACCACATTTCAAAGGTAAGTAGCTAAAGAGGGCAGCACTGTGCTCTATAGATTAAGGATGGCGGATGACAGCTGTCAAAAAACACGTGGATTTGTTTATCTCGCGCTAGTGAGGTTAAGTTGGTAGCACTAAGGTTTAGGCCCGTTAAGATGACAGCACTGCGGATGACAGGTGACGAATTTGCAGCTACTGCGATAAAGAGGGCAGCACAGTGCTCTGTGGTTTAAAGATGGCGGATGACAGCTGTCAAAAAAGCAGGTGGATTTGTTTATCTCGCGCTAGTTAGGTTAAGTTGGTACTACTGAGGTTTAGGCCCGTCAAGATGGCAGTACTGAGGTTAGCGATGCGTTGTTGTCTGTCAAAAAGCACGTGGCTGTCAAAAAGCACGTGGATTTGTTTACCAATTCAAATCTCGCGGTAGTTAGGTTAAGTTGGTACCATTGATTTTATGCCCGTCAAGTTGGCAGCAGTGAGGTTAGCGATGCGTCGTTGTCGATGACAGCTGTCAAAAAGCACGTGGCTTTGTTTACAAATTCAAATTTCGCGCGGGAGGCGGAGGAGGCCTCTGGGAAAGCCCCTCGTGAGGTGGAGGAGGCCTCTGGGAGGGCCTCCCGTGATGCGGAGGCGGAGGGCCCCCTGGGAGCCCTGAGGCGGAGGCGGCCGCAGAATCCCTGTATTATACTACTGATAATATTGATATTAGAACAGTAACTACTTCACATACAGTACAAAACACCAGTTAACTGGGGACAGCCTGGTTTACCAGATTAAAAGGGACATTTGTAGAATTTAAATAAAGAGAAAATAGAGCTTGTACTCGATTACAAACATCAACTCCCTCCCTACCTTATTCTGAAGATTTGCGGTATAGATCCTCTTCTTCATAATACCGTATCAGGTCCCCCTGACGTTGGCGATCACTGTGGCGAATGCAGAACGATCTCTTGCTAGATGGATAAGTCTTTCAACACTGTGTATTCCAGTCCATTCTTTGATGTTTCCAAGCCATGATTTTCGCCTCCTGCCGACACCTCTTCGAACCTGTATTTTGCCTTGTACAATCCGCTGTAAGATGAGGTAACGGTCATTTCTAAGGATGTGGCCAAGGTAAAAGATCTTCCGGTGTTTTATTGTTTGAACGAGTTCCCGACTTGCTCTTGCCCTTCTGAGTACTTCTTGGTACGTTAGTCGTGCAACCCACGAAATCCTGAGCATCCTACGGTGGATCCACATTTCAAAGGCTTCCAAGCGTTTCACTGGTATGTTCTTGAGAGTCCATGTTTCCACACCATATAGCAAGGCTGACCATATATAGCACTTGGCCATCCTCTGTCTAAGTTTTAAATTTAAGTAGTCATTGCAAAAGAAAGATTTCATTTTTGTAAATACTTTTCGTGCTATTGCTACCCTCTGTTCCACTTCTTTCTCGGGATCAAGTTGTTCAGTGACAATGGCACCCAGATATTTAAAAGTGGTTACTCTCTCAATCTGTCGGTTGTTTAGTTGTAAGATTGCCTCAGCATTGGCACGTCTGCAGAAGATCATGAACTTGGTCTTGTTCACATTTATTTTTAGTCCCATGTCCTCACTTACTGCACTGATATTATTGAGCAGGAGTTGGAGACCTTCAAAATTGTCACACAGGATGACTGTATCATCCGTATATCTTATGTTGTTGATTATGCCGCCATTTACTTTTATTCCATACTAGCGAATGTACCCGTGCTTCGCTACGGTATTCTACATTGTATTCGAATATCGAAGTAAATAGTGTACATGCAGTAAATTAAAATTGCATGTCTCTTAGCGTTATCCGAGAAAGAGCATGGGGAGGTCCCCGTACGTTTCCAATGTAAAGTGTTTGTTACGGATTTGTGATATAACGGCAGGCTCACTTGCCTACTGGCATTCACAATCAGGTTGGGAAGTTTACATTATAATTGCAGGCCCCATTGCCTACTATGCGGACAGAATCGATTTGGGGAGTTTTCGTTAAAATAGCAGCCCCCCTTTCCTACCTCCAGACAGATTACAGTTTTTATTACAATGGCAGGCAATTACCCTACTATCACTCGAAATTGAGTTGTGCAGTTATCATTATAATGACAGGCCCCTTTTCCTACTGCCAGCCAGCGTACTGCCAGTCACACCAAGTTGGTGAGTTTCCATCAAAATAGCAGGCCAATATGCCTAATGCCAGTAACATTTTAGATGAGTACATTTCTTTATAATGGCGGGCACCCTTGCCTACTGCCAAACACAATCGGGTAGGGGAGTTTTAAACAAAACTGCATGCTCACTTACCTTCTGCAAGTCAAATCGAGAAGGGAACTATTCATTACAATTGTAGGCCTTCCTTACTAATGACAGTTACACAGGAGTTGGAGAAGGAACCCTTTCCTACTGCCAGTCAAAGTCGGTGTGGGGAGTACTGATTACAATAGCAGACCGACCCTTTCTCGATCGCTAAATCGACATCAGTGAATATATATAGATCGACATACGAAAGTATATGCGTGTTTACAATATTGAAGACCTTCATTTACAGATTAACTGCTACTAAACGTACGTCATATCGACAAAGGATTATACCATAAGACACGCCGGATTTAGTGGCCTAAATGGCTGGTCCAATGATATGTCATCTATTCTTGGGTCAGATTTAGAAACGTGGAACAGGGTAAAGGTTTTGTAAGATCATCTCACATTACATTACTTTTCGGATAATAATGTGACAGCTACATACGTAGCATTTGGCTCACATATGGCTACTGAGTGGGCCAATTTTCGTGAAGAGTTTGATGATTCTGTATTTCATATAAGTAATTGAAAGTATGAATAATGCATGTGAAAATTCCAAATTGACTTAACATCAATTAATAGAGAAAAATCAAACGTAAAAGGGATACAGATACGGCATAAAGTCATAAGACCAAGGTTGTAGATCATTCCAAATTGAACGGAGATTGTGCAATCCGTTACGTGATAGGAATTTCCGAAGGTCTGCACCATCATTAAAATTGCCTGCATATTTCGATATTCTTCGGGGATAAAAAATGAAAAATTTAATGATATAGGATTTTTCATTCGTTACAGGCTAAAACGTATAATTTTGTCAAATTTCAATTATCTTCTTATTCTTCTGGCAGATTATGCCACAATGTGGATTTTGGGCGAGGCGGGTAAAAATTAGGACTTTCAGGAAATCAAAAATTATGGAGATTGTTATTATTACCCCTTAAACGGAAAGCTGTACGAAAATTTCGCCAAAATAGTCAGTGTAGAGGTACACAGTCGTTACGATTTGATTTATATAGATAAGGAATCTGCTCCATGTAAAACACCTTTTGGGCTATGTCCGCTGGACTTAACCTGCAAAAGTGACCATTCATGATATCTCCCTTATTAATCCTCCTGGCGAAAAAATGCACATGAAAAAAAAGGTTTAGAGGTGGAATTCCATCAGGTTTGGTCGATTTCCAGTCAGGTTGGTCTTATTCTGTATATATTGTGGAAGAGTAAAATCACCATTTCGGTTCCTTATAAACCGCCAGTCCATTCCGGAACATGAAATGTTATTTACGTTTAAAACCTACCTTTGGACAGGTGGATGCTAAATATAAATTTAGTTTCGAATGTCTTCAGTAGTTTTCAAGTTGTAAGGAATACGCTTTACACGCACCCGCTCGTGAGTTAAGTCCGATGGGACTTGTACAGAAAAACGGTCCTTTAATGATATCTCCCTTATTGATCCTCGTATCGAAATGATGCACATGAGAAAAAAAGGTTTAGACATTAATTTCTACCAAGGTAGGTAGACTTCCATAAACTTTTGTTGTGTATATTTTTTGGAAGTGCAAAATCACTGTTTCGGTTTCGTATAAACCCCCAGTTAGTTCAGGGATTTAGAAACAATATTTGCCCTGAAACCTATCAAGGACAGGTGTATTCTAAATACGAATCTTGGTGGAAATGCATCCAGTAGTTTCTAGCATTCACGTACATACGGCGTAATTAAGGAAGAAAATAATACAGTTAAGAATGTTGAAACTAATAGAAAATGGATTATAACTGAGGACAGCCGGATAACGACAAATAAATAAATGCCGTGAGTTATGGATATAATAAAGCGCTAACAGAGGAGAAATTTAGGTTCAGTGATTCTTAGGTAAACAAATATGAAGATGACTAATGGTGTTATTACTTAATCTATTCGAGGGCGGTTATAACCTCCAACGATATTCCGCCAATATCCCGCAGATGAGCCGATTGATGCCTCTCTTGCCATCTACCCAAGGAACAACCACGAATTTAAAAGCATGATGAGGAAAATGGCAATACGTTACTTCCCTACTGGCATGCAGTCAGAGACGTTGCCATGGTAACCTGTAGGTTCGTTGTCGGTCTGTCGGTCACTAAATGCAGAGCATGATACCAGCAGAAAATTGTAAATTTCTCCGTCATGTGAAGAGTAAGGTAAATTATGAACATAACGAAAGTTGTTTATAATGAAGAGACGTTTCACGTACGGTAAACGAAGTTTACAGAAAATCAATAGTATAAGAGAAAATAGAGGAAAACCACTGTGGTTTTCCTATAAACACCCCGTCTATTCAAAGATTTTAAAATTATATGCATATCGGAACCTTTCCTGGGATGAGTATACTCTAAATATGAAGTTTGGCTGAGATCTATCCAGCCGTTTCGACGTGATGGTGGGAAAACCACTCTGGTTTTCCTATAAACCCCCCGTCTATTCAAGGATTTTAAAATGATATGCATATCTAAACCTTCCCCGGGATTAGTATACTCTAAATACAATGTTTGGTTGAGATCCATCCAGCCGTTTCGACGTGATGGTGGAAAAACCATTCTGATTTTCCTATAAACCCCCCATATATTCAAATATTTTAAAATGATATGCATATGGAAAACTTCCCCGCGATGAGTATCCTCTAAATATGAAGTTTGGTTGAGATCTATCCAGCCGTTTCGACGTGATGGTGGAAAAACCATTCTGGTTTTCCTATAAACCCCCTGTCTATTCAAGGATTTTAAAATGATATGCATATCAAAACCTTCTCCGGGATGAGTATACCCTAAATATGAAGTTTGGTTGAGATCTATCCAGCCGTTTCGACGTGATGGTGGAACAGACAAACAGACAGACAAACAGAAACAATTTTATTTATATAGATTTTTACACTCGTTCTTCACCCCCTTTCCATCCCCGCCCAAAGGAGTCCTATGAGTCCCTTACACAACAGTATATTTTTTTCCCAGATATTAAGTCTTATTTGTACCTATTTTGGTTGACAGCTATGCCCAAACGTACATGCATAATCTCACTGCTCTAGAATCCTGGAGCTGACGTTGCCATGGTTACGGCAGTTCATTTCTTTATCCGATTCCTAGAGCAGGGGTAGTGTGGTGCCAATATCTCCGTAACGGTTGGTTTTAGGGCCTTAAAACATGGTTTTCGGGCCCGTAGGGCTTACCGAGTTTTGTTCTTTGCGTCAAGAGGATTAAATTGAGCTTTGTCTCGTCCTTATACGACAAATTCGACATTTTGCCTATAATAGTATAAGAGAAAATGGAGGAAAACCGTTTTTCCTATAAAACCCCCGTCTTTTCAAAGATTTTAAAATGATATGCATATCGAAACCTTCCCCGGGGTCAGTATATTCTAAATATGAAGTTTGGTTGAGATCTATCCAGCCGTTTCGACGTGATGGTGGAACAGACAAACAGACAAACAGAAACAATTTTATTTATATAGATTGTTGATTTTCTAAAGCTGTTTTGAAAATTTAATCCGAGTAAAGGTTGAATAACAATGGAGACAAAACACAACCTTGTCTAACTCCTCTTTGGATGGCTATCTCGTTTGTAGTTTGATTTCCGATTCGGACAACGGCCTTTTGTCTCCAGTAAAGGTTTTCAGTATTGCGGATATCTTTGCTGTCAACTCCTATATCCTTTAGGAGTTCTACAAGTTTTTGATGTTGTACTCTGTCAAATGCCTTTTCGAAATCAATGAAACAAGCAAAAACTTCTTGCTGTTGATCTAGACTCTGAATTAGGATATTTAGCGCAAACAATGCTTCCCTTGTACCAAACGAATTTCTGAACCCAAACTGTGTTTCGTCGAGGTCTTGTTCACACTTAGTCTTGATTCTGTTATGTATTACACGAAGGAATACTTTAAGTGTGTGGCTCATGAGGCTTTTTAGCCTATAATCATTACACTTTTGCTTCTTTGGCAACGTGACGAATGTAGATAACAGCCAGTCAGATGGGATGTCTCCAGTATTATATATAGTATTGAACAGCTTTACTAAGAATTGGATATTGTCTTCGTCAATCATTTTAAGAAGTTCTACAGGGATGTTATCTGGACCTGGTGATTTCTTGCTTTTTGAAACTTTCACAGCATATAGAACTTCTGATTTAAGAATGTCAGGGCCTTCACAATTAGCTCGTTTGTTAGTTTCCTCACCTCTCTGATCACAGAAAAGTTCTATCAGATAATTTTCCCAAGTATTTAAAACTTCTTCTTCATTAATAATAGGCCTGTTTGTAGCATCAACCAGTACAGAAAGGTTACGTTTTCTGTACATGCCAGCTATTTCCTTTAATTTTCGATGTATATTGAACAGATCATGTTTAGACTGAAAGATTTCCATTTCCACACATTGTTCTTTCATCCAGTTCTCTTTCGCAGCACATATTTCTTTCCTTATGTGGCGTTGTAATTTTTTGTGTTCCTCCGCATCATTTTTTACTAATCTTCGTTGTTCCATTAGTTCAAGAATATCATCTGTCATCCATTTATTTTTCTTCATTGGATGTATCTTTTGATCTTTGTTTTGAAGAAGTATCTCTACCCGACTTTTAAACTGATTTTATAAATCAATTGCTGTTTCACAGTTATTGGTATTGATTTCTTTTAAATGCCTATTCAAATCCTGAGCAATTTTCTGCCGAGCTTCACAATTTTGCAGATTAGGTGTATTTAGTACATTTCTTCTAGTCTTATTCTTCATGATTTTCGGACGAACTCTTAGGTTAGCTATCAATGGATTATGATCCGAGGAAATATCTGCTCCTGGATATGCTGCGACTCTTTTGATGGAATTTCTGAAACGCTTATTTATCAGAAAGTAATCAATTTGGTTCCTTGTTGAGTCAGGATTCTGAGGATCATCTTTAGGAGCTTTCCATGTGTATAAACGACGTTTTAGAAGTTTGAACCATGTATTGGTGAGAACCATTTGATGTCATACACAAAATTCGTACATATTTTCTCCCCGGTCATTGCATTTAAAAAGCCCAAATTCGCCTACCAAGTCGGAACGACGCCCTTGACCAATTTTTGCGTTGAAATCACCCATTATGACAGTTATTTCATCCTTCTTCAAGTCTTTAAGAACAGCTCCAAGTTGTTCATAGAATGTTTATACTTCGTCATCGTACTTTTTGTCCGCTGTTGGTGCATATATCTGCAAGATGTTTACGTGAAAAGGTGAGCATGGAAGCTGTAATAACATGATTCGATCAGAGACTGGTACAAAGTTGCTGACATACTTCGTAAGTTCAGAATTTATTTGCCAATAAGCAAAGAGAGACCGAAGTGAGGAAATATTCTAGAATAAAGTTACGTCACAGAGGTAACGTGACATAAACGAGGACCCGGAAGTTGGAAGATAGTATCATGCTGGATGTAGCAGAGTAAAGGATAGTGTGGTATTACATAGTATTTCTAAATGGAAGATGACGATAAAATAATAGCAAAAAAGTTGCATGTGTATGAAAGTAAGACCATTTCATTACAATAACCAATGTCCAGTTCTCATACCTCAGGATAATTTATTTTCTCTACCTATACTACTGAAATTGAATTTCAAAGTAGTATCTATAAAGGTATCTGGCTTTCGTCTCAGAAATATAGATTTACGTCTTAGAGATATTTATGTCGAAATTCATATTTTACTCTGTACTTCAAGTAAAGTAATCACTAAATAATATCCTGTGGGGACAGAAATCCGTTCGTATCGCCATTTAAAACGCCTGGAAGGTATGTGTGTCCACAAAACTGTGTGGGCAGACAAGTTGCCGACTTAACTCCTAGCCATTCTTGTGCAAGGACACCTGTGTTATCACTGCTGTAGAGAGGGGTGTGGCCTCTATAAGCTGAATATTCCTGCTGTACGGATTGTAGTGCGAGCAGATTTATGTCCCCGGCAGATATAATTCATCATAGCGGTGTTATCATCCCATTCTTATCTAATAGTTACGCAATCCTGTGTATCATCAAGAGTTCCGTGAATAGTACATTCAATGACATCCGCTTTATTTTCAAACATTGTTTGTGCGGAATAAAATCTTGATAGCTTGCTTGATAGATACTAGATAAGAACTGTAAAATGTGTAGGAAGTATATGTAATTTTTGTTTTAGGCCATGGAAAGTACCGTTCATTTGACGAAGACAGATGAATGGATGTACGATTTATTCCTGTACAGCCTCCAACTGTGAGGACTGTTCATTGTCAACTTTAACCCATGCCATCTGCTTCCAGTAATAATTTTCTATGCAAACAATACTTCTCCTTCACAGTATGTTCATACGTGTGAATATTACACTAAGATGTTTATCTTACAATGTATCAAAAGTCTTTTCAACTTATAAATCCATAAGTCTTATATTTCCTGTGATGAAAAAGAATTACACTAGAATCTGTACATGGAACCTGCCCGCATAGACGTTTTACGATCTTATCTCGGTTAGATGGATTTTTGAATTTAAGCCACTTAGTCACTCTTTCAATTTACACAAATTAATACTTCATTATGTTATTTTTAGCTATTATATTTTTTTCCTCTCATTAGCATCTGGATATAGAAATGTCTGTTAAGTTTCTGTTATGGCAATATGACTTCTTTTATGGATTTCACTTGTTTTAATGACTCATACATTTCTCCATATTATTATTCATTTTACATTGCTGGGCATGTTGAAGTCTGTTTTGTTTCGTTACGGGACTGGACGGGGTGGACACAGTCACCGGCCTCCTTCCTGAGGACGTGGTGGTTCGGACAAGGTGCAGGCCAATGATCAATTGGAAGTGACCCTGCCCCGGCTAGAAATCGCTCTCGGGTACTTATTTGAATGTTTACTTTTACGATTTTTATTACCCGTTTGACGTGATTTTTGCAGATTTCCTTATTGTGAGGTTCAATGATGTTTTACAAACACTTTTGTGTACTTCACATTATTGTCATGTGTTTAATTTTAAGTTTAATTTAGACATTATTAGTTTCGCATTATACGTTGTCCTTATGACAGCCCAGATTACCTGGGAAGTAGTTGATCCTTTCAAATACAAAATAAAAGTAACTAATAACTGTATCTATTTACATGTCGGGATATAGATATGATGTCACTGGGACTGTCACCAATCCGCCTAACGATCTCTCAAACTGTAGAAAATTAATTTTTTACCCATTTTGAAACGCCTTGTCGATGGAGGATGAACTTGGACTAAACGCCATCCTGAGTGTCACAATTCATCCCAGCGACTCCGAGAACTATGGATTAGACACCAATATCTACCTATTGAACCCTTTTGGTCCATATTTAGGGATACCTACCTCTCTTACCTATCAGCAAAGTTCATGAGATCTGTCTCTTGGATCGTATCGGGTTCTTCGTCACTTGCTGAGGTAAAGGTAGGGTTCAGTAATTCTAATCTATCTACTTCGAATGAAAGGTCTGTTTAAAAGATTCCAATTTTATTCAGGAAATTCTGAAGCATTCTGTTATGTCAACGGTATTACTGAAATTACATGTGTCCACTGGACACCACAATCATTATATTACATATAAGGTTAGAACACTGGTGAGCCTTTGGCGTGTCTGCCTGATGGGCATTCTTAATAAAAACCATTGTCTCATTTTTTTTATTAAAGAAAAGAAAGTCTGGAAATCCTTAAATTCGGCTTCCATGTGAGACCACATGTACCATCATAGTGATTCGTTATTTTCCAGCTCTCGTAACACGAACTCTGGACTTTGGGTATAATTAAGGCCGTCCAATCGGTGTGTGCCACACAGTGGTTATACGACATGGACCCTTAATTGAATCGATGTGACCTGCGTCTATGTGATGGACCGATATCTAAACTTCTAAGTTACTTTAAAGTCATTGTGGATGATGACCGCAAGGAAAATGATGCTACATTGGCATATGGCCCTAATCTAAGTCACTGAGGTTGATGACCCCTTGACCATCCAAGTTTCTAAGCTGAAGGCTAAACACAATTAAGTTACATCGGTTGATGACCAAAGTTTCCACTTTACTATCCCCAGCACATTCACTGCTCAATCAATGAAAGTTAAATAATTACAACAATAGCAATGCTCACAAACTTTGTGGCAGTAAAATCCATTTCCTTCGGATATGTCCCCTTAATCGTTACATTACCATTTACATATTCCCCACAAAACAAACTAAGATTTCCAGAATGCATCTCCAAGTTATTCGCTTGATTTAAAGTTATTTCAAAATGTGGTTTCACTGAATTTAATAATTAAATTTAAATGATTGAATGAAATCTTAAAGAACAACAATTTCTATCTCCGCGGACTCTGGTTTCTTCACAAATTCCTACGCAGCTGTGATGTAAATTCAATCCTGTGATGTTTATCTGGCTGGGATAGAATTGTTACATAATTCATGTCCAGTTATATATCTTGTCTCATGATCTCACACTTTAAATATAATCTAATCCTAGCCATTATTAACACTTGGATACCCTAATAATCTACGTACAAACCAAAAGCAACTCGCCATATAATTACGATGTCATATCTCGTCATAACATATTATAAAGTTTGCGCACCCCTCACAGACAAACAATTATCACTACCATCGCCCTATATTTTGACAACCCTGAATTTGGTTACTCTTGTTCATTATACTCGAAGTTCGTGGTTTCAAATGTTCATTACGTCCCCAATTACACAAATTTTACAGTACCTAATAACACTCAGGTTATTACCGGATGAAAATTTCAACTAAATCCAACATTTAACGTTCTCCCCGGCCTAGAAATACAATCTCAATTCCACGCGTGTCCCGTTATATCCCCACTGTGTGTGTTCCTCTATCAGCTGAGGCCTCTCGCCCCCAAGTTCGCTTGGCAGTTACACGAAACATCTGTCGTTCTACCTAACTGGCCTCTCTCTGTAAATCTTTAAACTCTGCCGACATAATTAAACAAATACGATATTCTAACCAACAAAATGCACAGATTATGCTCCAAGAAGCCCACAATACTTATACGCGTCGCAAATTAATACCGCTATGGATTTCTATATATTTCTTTCCATTCCCAACATTATAAAATATTCCTCGGGCTTCTATGTCCCGGCTTCAATGACATGACTCTAACCTGATTTACAAATCTCATTTCAACTCACACGACAACTAACCTCTGTTTCCCTACTCTCAACTACCATCGACAAAGAACTGGAATAAAATCCTTACTAGAATTCATGACGTCTAATACGCAAATGCATTAATGATGAACAGCTTCGCATAACATGATATCGTATTTTTAATAACTTGATTTTTACGAAAAATGACTGAAAATTTCTACTAGATCGTTTTTATTGTCAGTAAGACAAAGTTTAAAATGGACCTAGAAAACGTTTCTCTCCGTGACCAAACTCATCACACTAGACTCTCACCCGACAGTGCGCTTCCCCTCGATTGAAAATGAGTAACCATGGATTTCTATATTATTTACGTCATAATTACAGACAGAAAAATTTTACGTCGAATGAACATCTTAATTTGACATCACAAATATATAGGCAGAAACACACGGAAATGACGATCTACATTGGACGTGATATCACTTCGAAACCCTATTCAATAACTTTTTATAACATTATACGGCACTCGCAAGACTTCAAGAATTTATCCAAGTGAAAAATAAACAAATGTCTCTTTTAGTCGTATTCTAACATTTACAAAACTTAATAGGGGTGACCACTGCGTCGTATATCCCCATTCAAATACACATTTAGAGATCATGAAACAAGATATAACAGGTAGTAAGATGGAAAGTCACATACTTTATGTTCGTCATAGGGCTCATCTGCGACCCTGGCATTTTTATTTAGCCATTTTTACATTTCTGGCTTTACAGTTTATTATATTTCTTCAGGTTTCCTGGAATAAAGCATAAAAAAAAGGAAATGCCCTTTACTTCTTTTTCCTTTGAGCGCACACGATGGACTGTAATTACTTCCGCACACGAATTACTTTAATTATCACAGGATAATTTATTCAGTACTTTGACCGTCATATCTGGTACAATTATTTCCACTCAAGAAAACTATCTCCACATGGAGTCAAGACCGCACCCACAATGGCTAAAATCTGCGGTGGAACTTAGTCTACTTTTGTTGCTTGATTTCACAGAGCAGCTCAACACTTTATCGTCCGCTTCGTACCATAAAATGCAGGAGAAGGAGACTTCGTCATGGCGTCCCTTCATATTTATACCAGTTACCCCTCTCTTCGGGTATCTCCCTTTGCCGCCAAGAAAATTTCTATAAATTTTCTGACTTAACTAACTGTAATTACAAGAGTTTTGAAAGTGACTACCTACTCGCTACATATTTGGCGGTAGTGTTCATGGACATTAAAAATTTATACATGCTCGATTTGTGGGATAAATGACCTCCTTTGATAGGCACTATATTTTTTTGACTTGGCTTGGGGCACGCCTTATACACGCGCTTTGAAATAGTTCACAAAAATGACTTAAGATTCTTCCGGCGTTGAGACGTGCGACTGACGTCACGTATCCCACAGCGTGGGACCGAAGGTAATCACCACCTCGTCACGTGTCAAATCCATGCCATCAAGAATCGAACTTCTAATTAAATTGTCAATTTACGCATAATGTTCTTAGGGCACAAAGGTCATGGGTTCACTATTTCGATTATTTTTAAATGTCGCCCTTTCTCTGAGTGTCCGGCTTAATGGCTAAATGGTTAGCGTGCTCGCCTTTGGTCACAGGGGTCCCGGGTTTGATTCCCGGCAGGGTCGGGAAAGTTAACCTCAGTTGGTTAATTTCTCTGGCACGAGGGCTGGGTGTATGTGTCGTCATCATCACCATTTCATCCTCATCACAACGCGCAGGTCGCCTATGGGAGTCAAATAGAATGACCTGCATCTGGCGAGCCGAACTTGTCCTCGGACACTCCCGGCACTGAAAGTCATACGCCATTTCATTTTTTTTTACTTCAGGAGTGTACAAGCTGACAAATTCGTTCAGTCAGCAGAGAAAGGTTCCACTATTAAAACAATAATCAGGACAAATCGTGCGCATTCTGGCGTTTCTTAAGAAGGAACAGACTCTCATAAACTCATTGCTCTAAGTATCTCGAGCTTACACCACTCCTGTACATTTTTCTGTGTGAGGGAGTAATTAACTTACAGATGAATTTTATACCCCCTTCCCTGTCTCGTATTGCCTGAAGTAAACAGTAGTAATTAAGTCCTATGTTCCTTCTCCCCCCGCCACCATTTCTTTCTGATTTCGCACCCTCGGTGATAGGGGTGTCTTTAGCCCATAGTATCCTTTGTTTGCCAGATAGTCATATGTGAACCAAGTTTGCTTGAGAGCTATGCTAGAGCATACAAACATACATCCAAAATATCGGTCATTTTTAACATTTTTGTTTTTCATCTCTTCTCAACCCCCATGCCGATATCGACTTAAATGACATCCGAAGCGTAACGGTTCACCTCAACGATCCACAAAACTGTGGATTCAACACCGTTTTCAATCATTTTTATATATTACTCATCCCCACACCCACTCATAGGTGTGCTAAGGGTGTCTGACGCCACAGTACTCTTATCCAAATAGTAAGTCGAATGTGTACAAAGTTAGTTAGAAATTGCTTCAGTTGTCTGGGTGGAGATGTGTAACATACATACATACATACCTTCATTTCTGTAAATGTAGATCACAGAAAGACAGAAGAATAAAAATATTTTAAACAAAATTAATTTTTATTGTATACCGGTACAGTTAAAATTTTTCTCTCCTCTTAGTCTTATTCTCATGTACTACACTTTTATATGTATGTCTTATTTTCCGTACATTAGTCGGAAGATGTCCTTAACACAGGTCGAAAGGTGTCCTTAGATATAATGTTCAGACAGGCCATTTAATTTAAGTGGTAACATTTTATTATATTGAACAAGTGGACAAAATAAACGTAGAATCCTATTAAGAAATTTTAAATATATTTGAGTCAATCACATGTAATAATGGTTCCGGTGCCTAGAACGATCTGATGTAGAAGTTACTAGAATCTTCCACTCATCTGTATAAAAGCCCGTCTATGAGAGTGAGGAGTCGGTCCCAAGTGACTGAGACTTCCGTTCATCAATCGTTAGTGAAATTAAGTGGCAGAGACGATCACAAGTACGTGAGTCTGTCAGACGGATACGCCGAGTGAACTCTTCTTAAACGGCACTGTGCTGCAGTATAGCCAACTTAGCGGATTTTCCGCTAAATTTGGCGGAATTAGAAGACTGTCGGCGGAGAAGTATACCATTAAGCGGACAGCGTATTTTTTGGCGGAATTCTAGATTTATTATAGCGGAGTTTAGCGTTTCAACTATGTTACTTTTTTAAAAAATGTACTCCAGTCTGTCTCTGAGCTACTCCGTATTTCTTGTCAGAAGCTAGCAGACACATGAGGAAAACATGGTATTTGGATCTGATGTTACGAGATCGTGATATCATAAATTTGTAATGCGTGGGGAAAGGGTACTTATCTCTTCGTTGACGAATGACGACAGATAATGAAACTGAGAGAGTAGCATTTATATTTATGCTAAGGAAGAAGACCGTTTAATGAAGTGGCCTGTTCTGTTGTGGCCCTTGAGGTAGGGGATTCACCTAGTTTGCACCCGGCACTAAAACGCCTACAAGTTTTAGTTCGCCGGCCCGCAGGCGGGGGTATAATACTAGTGAAACTCACAGATCAGGTGAGTACAGACATTTACTATTATTATTATTATTATTATTATTATTATTATTATTATTATTATTATTATTATTATTATTATTATATGCGTATGAACACAATGGATCACGCAAAGCTCTAACGATTCTGTTTTCTGAGTTGCCAAACAGCTCTCATCCTTTCTCCGTGGATCCTTTTTCGTTCTTCTGTCCACTTTGCTCCAGTCTTCTTTTTCATTTCGTTCTCTGGTTGCACTTTCCATTTATTCATTTGTTTCCTATCGAGGTTTCTGTCCGCGGTGCCATTTGAGTTCATCTGGGCTTTTTCCAGATCCTTCTTCACTTCCAGTACCCATGGAATACTTTATAGATGTTCAATGTAGGTGATAATCTTGTGTATTAGTCTACTTGCCGGCAGTCTGCGGACGTGCCCATAAAATTTCAGATGTCTTTTGCGGATGTCTGCTGCAATGTTGGAAAGCTCTTCTGTCACTTTGCGTGACCTCAGTCTATATCCATCTTCTGTTTTTCGGGGGCCGAGAATTTTCCTCAGATTTTTTTATTTATTATTATTATTATTATTATTATTATTATTATTATTATTATTATTATTATTATTATTATTATTATTATTGCCTATTATTTGAGATCGGATTTCTTGGCGAAATTTTAGTAGATTTTTAGTAGCATTTAGCGGATCTTGAAAATATAAGTTGGCAACACTGCTGTGCTGTAAGAAACTATGTTGGGGACCAGGAGTTCGGAGCGTCCATATGCAATCTAATCGCCCGAATGAGTGAGTGTTGCGGTTGCGAGGCATATCTGTGTTGTGGGGAAAACTCTAACGTGATTGAACCCGTGTAGTACATTCACTGTAAATAGTTGTATGAATTTAGTGTTTGAGTAAAATGAAAATCCATAGCCTGTTTACAGTCATTCTACCGGATCAGGGATGGAATGAATAAAGCAACCATCTACAGGTGAAAATAGGAATTGTGCCAGCTGCCGAAGCCTGCCGCATTCCTCTGCGGCAATGATTAATAACTGACAGATAAAATGAACTGATATTGGAGAGTGTTGCTGGAATGAAAGATGCCAGGGAAAACCATAGTACCCGGAGAACGGCCTTTCCACCTCGGCTTTTTCCAGCACGTATTTCACGTGGAGTAACCAGGATTTGAACCACGGAACGCAGCGGTGAGAGGTCAGCGCGCTGCCACCTGAGCCATAGAGGCTCTTTTTGGGTAGTAAAATACGCTAGCATTCTGTGATCTTTAACGGCCACAACACACCACAATGTATAGATAGCTTCTGGCGAAATATTTCAGTACTGCTCTTTAGTAAAAGTAAAACTTTTGCCCATGAGAACACTTTCGATATCATTCGTCATGTCATAAAGGCCTAGCAGTCACAGAATGCTACAGTCCGTTTGTAACAATCCTACCTGATCTTGATCATCATCATCATCATCATCTGTTTACCCTCCAGGTTCGGTTTTTCCCTCGGACTTAGCGAGGGATCCACCTCTACCGCCTCAAGGGCAGTGTCCTGGAGCTTCAGACTCTTGGTCGGGGGATACAACTGGGGAGTATGCCCAGTACCTCGCCCAGGCGGCCTCACCTGCTATGCTGAACAGGGGCCTTGTGGAGGGATGGGAAGATTGGAAGGGATAGGCAAGGAAGAGGGAACGAAGCGGCCGTGGCCTTAAGTTAGGTACCATCCCGGCATTCGTCTGGAGGAGAAGTGGGAAACCACGAAAAACCACTTCCAGGATGGCTGAGGTGGGAATCGAACATACCTCTACTCAGTTGACCTCCCGAGGCTGAGTGGACCCCGTTCCAGCCCTCGTACCACTTTTCAAATTTCGTGGCAGAGACGGGAATCGAACCTGGGCCTCCGGAGGTGGCAGCTAATCACGCTAACCACTACACCACAGAGGCGGACCCTGATCTTGATAAGGCTGATATATCCCACGCTGGGGAAGTAACCTACATTCAGACATGAAAGGAAGAAACGATCCTAGAGAGAGATTTGTATGATAATGTGAGTCGTAGTATTACTACTTTGGGAATTCATCGCTTTATGCACTGGAGAATGAAAAAATCATCTTGGGACAAATAATAAACAGGGCTGAAGATGTGAGTTGCTAACGAATTACCACCTGGGGTAACATAAAACTAAGAAAAAAGTCGTTATCCAATTAGACACTCTGGTGTGTGCTGAGCGATGGACGTCAGATAGAGCTCGTATTGGTCTCCAGAGCCTTGTAACAACATAACCTCACCCATTGAGTACATGACCTTTGGTGTGTGGAGAGCGTAACATGCGCAACTTGTTACTTTACATTATTATGGTGAAGTAAATTTATTTCAGGGAGAAATAGAGCAGCAAGGACTTTGTGTTCAGTGTTAGACTCACTCCATTCACATACTTGACCATGAGGTTTTATTATTATTATTATTATTATTATTATTATTATTATTATTATTATTATTATTATTATTATTATTATTATTATTATTATTATTATTTAATTTGGTTTGTTACGACCGATTATGATCACGAGTGAATGATTTAGCGCTCCTTTGTTCTTCCCAATTGATTTAAATTCTTTCGCACCTCCTGTTTTTCTCTGCTTCCGTGACATGAATTCTGATCCTAGTGTCAGTCACTTCGAGACCTTCCACTAGTTTCCCGTAAATGGACGTACTCTGTGTTGACATCTGTGGATTTTTCCGTTATTTTAATTATTTCTCAATGCTACCTGACCTTCCTCGTCCAGTTATTTTCCATTACGCATGTCACTTTCTCTGTTGACATGGTCAGACTTCTGTCGTCCATCGTTATCAGATGTCCCAGGAATCTCAACACCTACTTTTCCGTATCACATTCGAAATAGGTTCTATGCTTTCGTAGAGCTAATGTTTCATTAATAATAATAATAATAATAATAATAATAATAATAATAATAATAATAATAATAATAATAATAATAATAATAATAATTGTACCGGGCGGTACACCTCTACGACGCAGGTTCAAATCTTGCGCCAATTGAAACTCCTCTACAGGAGAAGCTCTGAACTTTTAGAACTGAACTAATTCTACGGTTTATCAGAAGATGTCACTGAGTGCTTTTGATTTGCTTTTGTTTTCATGGATCAAGAAGTGTGGACATTCTCTATTTTCTTGTCTCGGGGCCACTAGTATAACATCTAATTCATTGTGTGAATATGTAGCAGGGGGCGGGAAGCGCCTCTTTCTTCAGGCGGCAGCTCTTCAACAAGGTAATGGCCTTCTAACATCTTTATTTCTTGCTAGCTCAGCAGTTAAACTCTCGGGGAAGGCTCGAAACCTTTAATATGTAAACGATTAAACAAGTAAACCTTTTTTTCTGGTAAATTTCAGTTTCCTTGAACTTTAATTCGGGGATAGAGAGTGATTTACCCTCTCGAGCTCCCCTTCATTTTGAAATTGAAGTGACTACGTTTTCATAACCGTTTCTTCTCTTCCTTAATGTATTAAAGTTTTCTCATACGGGTCACCTCCCTAGCTTGGGATTAGCCCCTATGTTTCGGCCTTGAGCCACATAGGTTTTTAAAAACTTTAGTGTAGGAATTCAAGTAATCGCATCCATTCAATTTTGTATTTTGGCCATTTATTTAACCCCTTTTGTTTTCCTTCCTGAGAAGGCCCAGTAGATTGGGTACGAGGTACCCCTGTGCCATTATATGTGTGCCTTGAGGGCAGTTAGTGTAAAGTTAGTTTATGGCCTCTTAAATAGGCTTGAAAATTTGAGAGCGGATCAGCTCTTTCTTGTGTGTGAAAAGTGCCTCTGGGAGGCATGAGTTTAAAAGTTGGGAGCAAGTGCTCCGTGCACTTAGGGGTTTTCTGCCCTTTAGCAATTTCGGGTTGTGAGCTGGGAGCTCAGAAATTATTCCTGGGGCTCGAAACCCAGATCTTGTAATAATCCCCTAACACTTGTAGTTTCTCTGTACCTGATTTTGGCTTGTTGTTGACATGTTATGTTTTCAAATTCTATGTAAACTTTGATTAACTCTTGTTGTCTATTGAAAATATAACCTTTATTTAAATTTTATACTCATCTTTCGGACTTGTAGTTAGACCCATTCCAGCCCGCACCTTCTGTCACCTCTGACTTCCACGGATAACTCCGTAATAATAATAATAATAATAATAATAATAATAATAATAATAATAATAATAATAATAATAATAATAATAATAATAATAATAATAATAATAATAATAATAATAATTGTACCCTGAGTAACGCCTCCCCGTCAATTCAAATTAGCGCCTTCTCCTATTGAGCATCCATTTCTGATAAAAACTGAGAACTATGTGAAATTCTAGAAGTTTTTCGTTTGAGGAATTGATGTCCCACACATCCATTCGCTAACATTCTTTTGGGTTCAGAGCCTTTACTAGTCATTGGGAAAGTTTGTATTTGAATGTTGGTCAAACTATCTGCATTCAGTTGTTTATTTTAATTCACCGAAATTATCAAAACTATCATTAAATTGACCTACCTATTATAATTGTTGATATTAAAATGTTTTCCCAATCAAATTGTAGGTTACTGGAAACATCTAGATAATCCTGCCGACCCCCTATGTAAGAGGAGAAGTTAGAGCATAAACTGTTTGATCTTGTGGCAGCGTTATTGTGTGTTCTATTTGACGGAGGATAGAAGAGATCTTCTTCGGGAGATGTGAGGCGGAGAATTTTATGTAAGTGAAACTAGGTAAGATTTCTCCATTACCCATTAGTATGTAAATGCTAGTCCACAGGTTCTTTCTTGAATTAATATGTAGGTTTCCTCGTTCTTTAATTAATTATCGCTTTCCTTCTAGTCTTCCGACTTACAAATTTTCATTCCCTAATGGGACTTCGTTAAAATTTAAGGAAGCACGAATGGTTACCTTCGTAACCTTCCTCTATTTTAATTTTGAGTGACCTTTTCTATTTTCTAAATTGATATATATCTTATAGGCTTTAAATTTAATTTAAATTGGTCACCACGAAGTATGGGCTTAGCTTCTTTGTCGCCGGACCTTGCGCCCACTTACGTGTCTGCCATTTAAATTAATGTTGGAGTGCTTGAGTTTCCACTTCCATTTCATTTTGGTTTCCGGCCTTTAAAAATGTAACCTTCACTTGTTTCCTCTTGCTCGTGTAAAGGCTAGCTTATCCTTCTCTCATATCGTGCAATTATGGAGACTCCTGGGTCAAATGGTTTGAATGTTCCACTAGAAAAAGAAAAAAAGAAATTTGAGCTTTGGTTTCTGTTAGCAAATCTTACGTTTTGGTTAATCCTTTGTCCAGCCAGTCACCTTACATGCTTTCTTCCCTGCGATAACCACGTAAAACACAGTAACTATAATAATAATAATAATAATAATAATAATAATAATAATAATAATAATAATAATAATAATAATAATAATAATAATCATCATCATCATAATCATCATCATCATCATCATCATCATCATCATACATGGGATACATACATTTATACATACACACATACATGAATCTCATTAGAAACTGTCATGTATTTCGGTGCTCGGTATGCTGGCCTCTGTGCATTAACTTCGAGTTTCCACAAACGTCTATTTTCAACAATGTCTCCGGCTCGTGAACGCTCGACTACCCAAAGAGTTGCTGATGCCGATTGTTTAGTTCGGTCTGTATGGCACTGTAAATTACTGGCGAACGACAGTGTGAAGTACCTTCACAGGTTGTTCGGACAACTTAAACATTATGGGAATATTATAAAATTAATGTTGTAGGTTACCCATTATATAGACTGGCCGTATGTAATTGAACTGATTAGGAACATTTTGACGGTGAATGTGTTGGCCATGTTATATTACATTGTATTAGTCAGTAATTCCCTGATTATTTATTCAGCGTGTACAGATATGATAGTGCGTAAGTCTTGACTGCGGTACTGAAAAAAAATATTCGCAACATATTTGCACAAGCATACACGTGTGAGACACTGAAACAAACGTAAGGAAATAGAGAGAGTCGTAGAAGCTTCTCGCTGGAAGACAGACGTGAGCGGTGGTGACATATTCATACAAGAAATCATCACGAAGTAGTATGATGCTGGCCGATTCACGGTAAAGACGGTATTGTTCGTAAGAGATCGTCGTAGAGTAGAGTGATAAAGTGAGGAGATCCTTGATGTTTGTAGAACTTCAGGCAGATGAATGTGAGACTTGCTGTCAGATTTTATCAGATTCACAAGTGTTTGTCTATAAATGGATACCTGGTTCTAACTACATCACTCTATTGAGATAGTTTTTATTAGGAAGGAGCACGGACACACGTCAGTACACAACCTCCGGAGTTTAATTTATGGGTTCTCGCTGTTCATAGAATGGCCTGACATGCACGTATAATAGACAATTCTAGGTATTAAGATATTGTACTCCCGTTTGGTGGTAGGGCGCAAGTAATATTTCTTCTTGACTTACATTTGTGGTGACTAACTCAGAGCTCACTGTCGTCTCTTATAGTTAACCACTTTAAGTGATAACATTTAAAAACGCAAACACAAAATTAAAATCAGGACATAGTAATTCCTGAAAAAATTAATTAATGTTAATTGATACAAAATAAATACAATTGAAGTTAAATGCTTAAAACTGCACATATAACGTTGTCTAAATACCTGTACCAAGCGGTCAATTGAAATGAATTTATATTAATATTCATATAATAGTTAGCAGGAAATGTAAACCACTAAAGTACTATTGTGTTTTTAAATATTCATTACCAAGAAGCATGATTAAAGTATTAAACAATTAAGATCGGGTAACAAATTAGTAAGGCAATACGATTCATAATGCTAGTAATAAGCACAAAAAGTAGAAGTATGATAATAATGATGGGTGAAGTGCGTAAATATTGCAAGGTAACTTGAAAAGCATGGAGACGTTAACTTCTGGCAGTAGCGAATTCATTCATTAACATTTACTAGGGGCATGTAACGATCGAACAAGTTGAGGAAATATAAACCCACAGTCCATTATAGAGTTACGTAAGTAGCCTACTCATCCACCATGCAGGGGATATAGTTACGAATTCTACAGATATACCCGAGTTAGCACTAGATTTCTGTCTTCTTTATCACAACCAACATTCATTACTGATTCATCTTTGATGAAGATATTAGCTTGACCATGGGGATTACCACAGTAAAAGCAGATCTATGTTTGTTCCATGTGACTCTAATCCAGAGCTAGAGAGAGCTTATTTTGACTCTGCGGCAGTACAAAGGGAGCTTTACATAATACAACTCAGTGAGAGATAACACTGTTATATATCATAGAGAATATTACATTACTCTGTTCCGAGTCTGAAGATAACAGTGTAAACCTCAAGAGCACTTAAAATTAGCTTGACTTTCTCTCACAGTCTGTGCACCTTTTAAATCATTTCTTATTTGTGTAAGTTGGTCCACTCGATTAATAACTACAGTTGTATTACACCATTAAGCTACCTGTCCAGAAAATTTTTAGAATGTCCGTTCTTAAATCCCGATATCGTCGATTTGGCTAAATTTGACGAGAAGAAGAGATAGAATGATAGGACACATCTTAAGACACCCAGGACTTGTTCAGTTGGTTTTTGAAGGAAGTGTAGGTGGCAAGAACGGTAGGGGTAGACCAAGGTATGAATATGACAAACAGATTAGAGCAGATGTAGGATGCAATAGTTACGTAGAAATGAAAAGGTTAGCACAGGATAGGGTGGCATGGAGAGCTGCATCAAACCAGTCTATGGACTGATGACTCAAACAACAACATCGTCGTTTTAAACTCGGCAGTGTTAGTCGAATTTAGAAGAACGAAATGAAATCCAGTGAGCACCCCATGTCGTGGGATGTCGGCAAGTAAAAGATATATGCTCTCTTACATAATGGTTACCCATCGATAGTAGGGTTGTAGTTAGCTTTGTGGCCTTTAGTTCAGGGGGTGCCTGGTTCGATTCTTGGCCGGCTCAGGGATTTTAACATTAATTCGTCTGGCTTGAGGACTGGATGTGTGCAATATTCATCAATATTAATCATGTAGGTAGGGCCCCATTCTAACAGACATGTAGATCGCTTATTGGCTAGAAAATGACTTGCGCCAGGTTTCTCCGGAGGTCATACGTCATTATTATTACACATCAATAACCCAAATTTAGTCGTAGACTACCCAAAAGAGATCCGATCAACTCTATCATCCGGTGGATTAAAACGTAACACGATAATTGACTAAAAGCAGCCTTCCACTTCTACTTATTCTTCTTCTTCTAGCCTCATGGCTGAGGCGTCGTGGCTATCTAACTGATGAGCCATACTCCGCCATTTTTCCCAATCCAGAGCCTTTAGTGTGATTACTCGGAGAGATCCCTGTAATGGGCCATACTGTACAACATGTCGATCCGTCACGTTAGTACTCGTCCTCGTGGTCTGGTTCCTTGAACATTCCCCTCAACAATAAACGCTTGAAGACTACCCTTTCGGCGTATTATGCGACCAAAGTAGCATATGACCCACTAGGAGACCTTGTATGGCAGACGAAGTTTTGTTTCAAGCTCGTTCATAATCGGCCTGTTCGTGCGATAAGCTGTCTAAGGTATCTTCAACATTTTCCTCCTGCACCATATTTCAAAGCCTGAAAGCAGCCAAAAATGACTGCACTCAGTAATTGAGGCCACACAATAATTATTGACATCATCACAACCTGTGCAGACATCCTGTCCATTTCATACCAACAGCATCATTATTCGAATCAACATTTTTTGGCATAAGTTCTTTGTGTTTTGATTATGCAACATGTTACTGGGGTATAATGATAACTAATGATGGCAGAAGTAAGAAAGACATACAATGCGGACTAGCACAACCAAGGAAAGCCTGTCTTTAGGAAATAAATTCCCTCACTTCGAATATTGATATTAGAATAACATTTTGGAAGACTTCCGTCTAGAGTGTATCAATGTATGGAAATGAAACACGCACCGTAACTAGTTCAGAAAGAAAGAGAATATAATCTTTTCAAATGTGATATTACGGAAGAATGCCGAACGTGAGGTGGATAGATCGAATCACGAATGAAGAGATACTGAATTGAATTGCTGGGACGAGAACGATTTGAATTACTGTAGTTTGACCAGGAGAAGAGATAAAATGATAGGACTCATCCAGGTCTTGTTCAGTTAGCTTTTGAGGGATTTTCAGGTGGTAAAAACGCCTGTGATGGGACCAAGGTATTCGAGATTAGAGTCGATGTAGGATATAACATTTAGGTAGAAATGCAAAGATACAGACTGCACAATGCAACATCAGCTGTCTAGCAAGTATGTTTCAATCGGATGAATATTCGTACGTTATACCAGCTTTCTTTGCCCGATAATCGGTTTTCGAAGGAACTGTATTCATGTAACTAGTTCCGTATTGCCAGCCTTGGCCGAAGCATTTATTGAGCACCACTTCACTTCCCTGATCTACTTCTCGGCAGGGAGGCACAATTTGGAAAAAGGTATGCATAAAGCAGCATTGAGAACGCATTTCAATCAATCAATCAATCAATCAATCAATCAATCAATCAATCAATCAATCAATCAATCAATCAATCAATCAATCAATCAATCAATCAATCAATCAATCAATCAATCAATCAATCAATCAATCAATCAATCAATCAATCAATCAATCAATCAATCAATCAATCAATCAATCAATCAATCAATCATCGCCGGGCTGAATGGCTCAGACGGTTAAGGCGCTGGCCTTCTAACCCCAACTTGGCAGTTTCGATCCTGGCTCAGTCCGGTGGTATTTGAAGGTGCTCAAATACGACAGCCCCGTGTCGGTAGATTTAGTGGCACGTAAAAGAACTCCTGCGGAACTAAATTCCGGCACCTCGGCGTCTCCGAAGACCTTAAAAAGTAGTTAGTGGGACGTAAAACAAATAACATTATTATTATTATTTACGATCAATCAATCAATCAATCAATCAATCAATCAATCAATCAATCAATCAATCAATCAATCAATCAATCAATCAATCAATCAATCAATCAATCAATCCATCCATCCATCCATCAATCAATCAATCAATCAATCAATCAATCAATCAATCAATCAATCAATCAATCAATCAATCAATCAATCACCACTGCTCTGCATTTAGGGCAATCGCCTAGGTAACAGATTCCCTATTTGTTGTTTACATAGTCTTTTATTAAGTAACTGCAAAGAATTTTGAAATTTATTGAAGAACTCCCTTGGTAAATTATCCCAATCCCTAACTCTCTTTTTACAAACGAATGTTCGCCCCAATTTGTTACCTTGAATTCCAACCTGATCTTCATATTGTGATCTTTCCGTCTTTAAAGAACACCACTCAAACTTATTCGTCTAATAATGGCATTCCACTCCATGTCTCCACTGACAGTTCACAACATACCAAGTGGTGCAGCAGCTCGTCTCCTTTCTCCCAAGTTTTTCCAGCCAAAATTCCGTCACATTTTAGCAACGTTACTCTTTTGTCGGAAATCACCCCGAAAAAATCGAGCTGCTTTTCTTTGAATTTTTCCAGTTCTCGAATCAAGTAATCCTGATGAAGTTTCTATACACTAGTACCATTCTCTAGTTGTGGTCTTACCAGTTTCACAGCAGAAAAAATCTTAATTGTATATAATATCTGGCATAAGGTATGGTAGTTAACTAGTTTACATATGAAAGTAAGGTGCAAAATATAATAAAGTATAGTAAACCCACATTGAACCTAAAATGCACGTTTGTACACTTACATATTTGAATACCATACATTTTTAATATCCTCTCACTCACTAGTCTCTATTGAAAAGCCTTAATATCAAGTATATAATCTAATGCATAAGTTAATACTCTCGGATACTTCCTGTAATACGAATTCAGATATCCATATGTACTACACCAGATACGCTTTTAAATCCCTTCTACCCCAAAAATACTTATAAGTAGGGCCCGGATGTTTATGCAGTAATAGGTTAGACTGCAAACTTACTGAAGCGAGTAATTAGTAGAGTGTACCCGCACGACGGTAATGCTGTGAGGTTTGTATAAACATTAGGGGTTCGGCCCATTACAACCCCTAGAATTTATGTTACTTACAAAATTATTTAGTAACAAAATCACTTAGTAGGAAATGTCGACTAGCCCGCTCTAACGTAATGTAGTGGGAGTAACATAAATTCTAGGTGTTCTAATGGGCCGAACCCCTAATGTTTATGCAAACGTCATAGCATTACCGTCGTGCGGACAGACTCTACTTATACTCGCTTCAGTAAGTTTGCATTCTAACCAATTACTGCATAAACATCCGGGCCCTATTTATAAGTCTGGTACACAATCATTATGGAATTACCTTGTACATACTTTAATCAATTCCCAGATGACACACGAGAGACATCTACATCGTTTACGTTAACGTGTAAACTAGTTTACTACCTCATGTCAGGCAATCTCTTTGTATAATAATGATGTCATCAGCTGCGTGGCTGAAAATATGACAGTACCTTCCATTTTATTGTAAGACCTTGGGAGGAGCAATTTAACCGAATTTGGACGGAGTGACATCACTGATTTATGGCCCCGCCGGCTCGTCGCTGCAAGTAAAATTCAGGAACTAGCCAGTTGCGCAAAGCTAGCCCCTCTGCCATTACTACGTTATCTCACTGCTCGTCTTCCTGATGGCTCAAGGAAGTGCTAGAATTAGAGCTATGACATTCGGATTCTAGAGTAACACAGTGAGGGGCTTGTGCATTCGCGAAGAATCAGGAAGGGCCGACTCCTACTTAAGACGAGCCTGAGGAGCTTCGGTTGTTCTGATCCGCTAGTGATCGAGACATTTCAATTCTGTAAGTGGGTGAGTTCTATTGAGCTGGATTAGTCAGTGGTCAGTGACCACCGAGTGCTGTTAGTGTTTTGTGTGTGAACTGACAACAAGTGCGGTACAGTGCACATGAGCGGGAAGGAACAGTGAGCGAAGATTACCGTGAGTGTACAAAGAGGGTACTACGTAGAGCATTGTGAGAATATTTTGCGAGCGCGCAAGCTTTGAACTATATGTTCGTGATAGTGTAGAGGGAGCGTAACTGTGAAGTTGGTGTAAGTGGCCGTTATGGAAGAGCACGTAGTTTGGTATGTGTTGGTGTATAGGCAATAGAGTGAATAACTAGAAGGACTGTGCGGTGACAATAGAGAGAGCGAAGTGGTGTAATTTTGCTTGTGTAGTGAAAATGAAAACCTAAAACCTGTTTTGCAGTCTTGACAGTGTCAGGGATGTAATTAATGAATCATATATAGGCTATTATTACGATGGGGTCGCCACTCCCAAACTGATGTATATTAATGACTGATAGATGTTACGAAATGAGAATGGAGAGAGTTGCTGGAATGAAAGATGACAGGGAAAACCGGAGTACCCGGAGAAAAACCTGTCCCGCCTACGCTTTGTCCAGCACAAATCTCACATGGAATGACCGGAATTCGAACCACGGTATCCAGCGGTGAGAGGCTAACGCGCTGCCGTCTGAGCCACGGAGGATCCTTGCTTGTGTAGTGTGTAAGCAAAAATGATTTTAGTTAATAAATCCTTGAGTAAATTCTACCAGCTGTCTGCTTATTTACCACCCTCCCTCTCGCGTCAGTGTGTGTTGCCCCATTGCAAGCTTAAGTTCAGGTGGCTTCGGGATACATTAAAATATTCTTTAAAAACAAATAATTCATCAGGTAAGTTGAGACGTGTCATCTCTTTCCCATACACGTCTCTTTTGACCGAGTGAGTTATCTGTGTGGTTAGGGGCACGCAGCTGTGAGCTTGCATTTGGAAGATAGTGGGTTCGGACCCCACTGTCGGCAGCCCTGACGATAGTTTCCTGTAGGTCCCATTTCCACACCGGACAAATTCTGGGGCTGTACCTTAATTAATGCCACGGCCGCTTACTGCCCGTTTCCTGCCCTCTCCTCTTCCATTGTCACCAGAAGACCAATCTTTATGGGAGCGACGTAAAGCCAAATTAAAAAATAATGTCTTGACCTAAGGTACTTTATATTTGTTAAAATTACGTTCGACCTATGCATTTTTCTGAGCTCCTGTTGATTACAACAAAGTTCCCCTGTCTGAAGCTTCAATAGCTAATGATGTTCTGCACTACGAAGAAGACAACGATATTATTCTCCCCACACGATCCCGTGATGAGGAAGTTATGTTGTGTTAGTTTGTACGTCTTTGACAATATAATCCATGCACAAGGGGGCTTCACCTTCGCCAATATTAATTGTTGCGAGGAATATACTGCGCTCTGTTACTCGTGTAGTATCAGCTGTTCTAGAGATGGCGGAAGGGTTTCAATTACATAGTCTGTAGCTCAGAAGTCCTAGAAGTCTCCTTCTATTGTCTGTGGTGAAATTCAAAGCCTTCCAGATCACTATAAGAAATGTATACAGGAATAAACCGAACTCTACCGACAAATTTTGGAGGTTGGTTCAGGGATACCTTCTGAGTATAAGAGACCCGTGGTCTCCGGTGGCTCGTTACTGATTAATAATGTAATTACGATTTATTCGGCTTACTACCCCAATCATTCTCGTTTCCGTGAAAATATATTTTTCTCAGTGTAAAGCCTGTAATATGCAATAAACGAAAGGTGCAACACGAAACACAGTGTAACGCAACAACCCTCAGACGAAACACGTACACTTGTGTCACAGTGTGTTCAGTCTTTTCTGTGAGTGTACTGTATAGTACGTAACAAAACAGTGCGGAACTGTTCCATTACAGGTATTGTTCAAAATGTCGACCACCACGATCATACTACCGTTGGCTTCCGGAACGTTAAATAACTCTTGCAGAAGAAAATTCCGGCACCGTGGCGTTTGTTAATACAAAGTACTCATTGTTTTCAGTGCAACACACCTACACGGCTAACTGGGACAGCGAACCATACTCAGAATGAACAACCTCCGAAATTTGTCGGTAGAGTTCCGCTTTACACTATACCATATATATATTTTCATAAGAACACCAGCATACGTAATATGTGTGACCACACGACTACAAGTATAATGAATTTTACAAAAACGCTGGTAGAAGTAATGTTACAATTTGGAATCAATAAATATGCACATATTTCACGGATGGAAAATGCAACAGTTTCATAGAGTGATTATCACGCAAAGTGGAACAGATTGACAATCATGAAATATGCAGAATGTTTAACGAGTCTTGATAATGCCTATTATGATTCTGTTGAGTGTATTTTGTGGGATATCTAAATCATTCAAAATACTCTAGGCGAACTTTGTAGTACCTCCACTGCTACCAAATAGCAATCCTGTAACTGACCAATGTTCAAGTCAGATGTTGTAATATTCGCTTTAATATGGGAGAGAGGCATGATTTATAAATATCTCACTTTTCTGGGTCAGCCTCGATGTCTCCTTCAAAACGCGCAGTTGGATCTAATATTTAAAGTAGTGTGTTTTGGGGATGAATGGCAATGATGACGACTCTTCTACTCGACACCGTAGAAGACAAACTGGGAACTTCTTCGTAAACTTTCCACTTCAGTTCTCTTTATGCTCAATATAGAGCTGATCTAACCGTGTGGAGGTGATTATTCTTTTGCAATGCTCTCTCGGAACAAATTACTTGTTCTAAAGATGTTTGCTTTACTATCTATTGTTGTGGAATCGAAAGTTTCAAAATTTACAAGTGAATGTTTTCATTCTGTTGCTACTCAAACCGGAGACGGATTTAATGTGATATAAGAACGTGGTTCACCCCTTTTTCTTTATATACTGCATGTTACCTTAAACAGTCATTCGGTCTAGTTAGATATGAAATGTTGGGAGTCAAAAATAGAAGCGAAAAAGATTACTCAAATCAGATTGCTACCCGCGCGAGGTCACGATGGCCGAGTGACTTTAAAGTCGGCTACGATTTAAATCCCAATAAATTAGGGAATTCCTTAAATGCGATTAACTCTCACTTCCTTGCTGTTCAGATCTCACGTAATACTAGACATCCTTTGGGTATGAAATTAACAGTCATGTATAACTGTAATTTTGCTTGCTGAGAAGTGCAGCAAAATCATGAATCCTCCAAGTGAAAACCTGAAGACTACTGAATGTGATGGATGTCTAGTAATGCAAAGCTACACATTAGCTATTACATGTCCTTTCTATTGTGTAGGCAAGTAAGTAAGTAGCGATACAAAATGTGGGAAACTGAGCGAGTTGGGCGTACTGTTAGGGGCGCAGCTGTGAGTTTGCATCCTTGTTTCAGTTTGTACTTTAATTAAGGCCACGGCCGCTTCTTCCCAGTCCTATCCATTTCCTATCCCATTGTCGCCATCTGTGTCGATTCGACGTAAAGCAAGTTGTAAAAGAATTGGGAAATTAACATTTACTAGTTAGCCGATTTCGACAGTACAACTAGGTAAGGGTTATTCTGCACAAAGGCCGGTCTGAACCTCCGCAGAGGTGTTCCTGTGCCTGAGTTTACGTGCGGTAGGCTGGCCAGTTCCTTTCCCCTCCTCCATTCCCTTACCTCCAACCAACAGCGCGTGGCAATCCATCCAACTCCTGACCACGATCAATGTTTCTTAACTTCGGAGATGTCACGGGATCCGTTGTTTCAACATGGCTACGGCCGTTGTCAGTACAACTAACGGAGAAGAATTATTAGAATTTTAAAATTATGAAACATAAGCTACGCGTTAATAGCTAGATGAAATTAGAAGAAAACCTACGAGCATAAAATGCGGAAACCTCAGGTAGTGGATTAGCCTCTTAGAAACTGAAAGAGATAAAATTATAGGAACACAAAATATGACAACTGAAGGTCATACGCTAGAATCTAGATGTCACCGAAACCGAAGGAATCTATTATCAATGATAGAGAATATCGTCGTTGCGCCTGCGAAAACCGCTATGTGGTAAGTAGATTACGAATATTTCGGTAGTGTTAGGTTAGAATACAAACCAAATTACCTCTTAGGAAGTGTCATCTTCCGCCCCTTCCGTAGTGTAGCGCGAGTAACATCAACTGTAAGAGTTCTAATAGGCAGGGACCCTAATATTTATGCAAATCTCATAGCAGACCTGCTTTCCGGGTAGATCATACTAATTATTTGCTTTAGTAAGTTTACATCCTAACCCTCTGTCTGTCTCACCATGGTAGAGAGTCGCAGTATGCAGTATGGTTTTAGAGACGCACTCCCTACGTGAACATCTGCACAGAAATTAACGTTGCTCAACATACATAGTTTGGAAGAAATTTAACAAGCCTAAAATATGATGCTTTTGCTGATTATATTATCAATATAATTTGAGTATTCCTTATTCTTCCCACACGTATATACAAATACGTAACATCTCCCATACATAGGGAGGTAAGTCACTTGACGGCAGAGTTTGCGGGAAACAACGATCCATTTCGCAAACATTGTTCTTTGAGCCCAATAGCTCTGTGTTTGCCGATCCGAAGCACATGTGTCAGTTTACATTCTTGCTTGTTCTAAGTTTACTTGGAATAAAAATAATGTATAATGTTTATCATGTGTGTGTGTGTATGTGTGTGTGTAGTCATTGTAAACCATTTGTGAAGAAGATCACTCATTGTCTGATTAAACGTAAAAAAGGAAAGAACTAACGAGTGGCGAGATGACTTGCTTGTGTTAAATATGTTTTCCAAATTGTGTGAAGGAAATCCTGGAAGTATTCTGGTTGAAGTAGCACGTTCAGTGGCCGATGTGACAGGTATTTCCGAGGCGCACATTTACCTTTCTAGGAAAGAATTTAAGGTTAACAGGAAACTGGTAACTCATAAGAAAAAACTCAAGGCGACAAAGCTAAGTTAAAAATAAGACGTATTTACGAAAGACGTCATCCGTAAAAAAATCACTTCTTTTGAAGTAATTAAATAACAACTCTTAAAAAATATTAGCTTTGGTTAATAGTGACAATACATTGCATACATTTTCTCGTGCAACTATTCGCAGACTTTTAAAAATTATGAACTTCACTTATGTGTCTCGAAATCTCCACTAGGCGCTTATTGAAAAGTATGAAATAGTCTAGTGGAGAAGAAAGTATTTGTATAAGATTAACACATTTCGTGAAGAAGATAGATCTATTTATTTCCTTGATGGTACGTGGGTAAATGCAGGGCACGCTACTATGAATATTTGGCAAGATTAAGCAATAAAACATGGATTCTTTTAGGGAATTATCTATTGAGTTGAAATCTCCTTCGGGCAACGGTAAAAGTCTTATTGTTCTCCACATAGGAAATGAAAACGGCTTGCTCAGGCGAAACAGTCCAATTAACGAAAGAGAAATGTTTTGGAATAGGTAATACTTCAGAATACACGTGTTTGCGATTGCTTTCTTCGAATATCAAACATGTTTAGACAAACTTATACAACGTTGACATGCGGACTCTAGTGATAACGTTGCAAGAGAATACTGACCCGCAGCACATATATCTTCGAGAGCGAGAATTCCTTAAAATTACTCCCACAATATTGAACAGAAAATCAATAATGCATGAGAAAATATCAAATAACTCGTTGATTTCGCTATAAACCCGAAGCCTATTGTGGAATTTTTAAAATATACGCATATCAAAACCTGCTCCTGGATGAGTATGCTGTAAATATGAAGTACGTTCGAGATCTATCCAGGAGTTTCGCAGACAAACAGATAGACAAACAAATACGAAAGCTAAAAACTACTGTTACGCTTGGCTTAAAACGGATACATTTCTAATGAATTTGCAAAATAAATGAAATTAGAAACAGATGACCACCTACAACTTTATTTATGTAGATAAACTAATGCAGATAAATCACTAAAACGATTACAGAGTTATTCATAGGACTGCTCCATTACTAGACTAGTTGTCGAAAAATGGAAATAGGGGAACGTTTTGGAGACAATATGGCTACTTATATGCTCAAATGTGTTTCAGATCAATCTCAAATTAGACTTTCTCCGGTCACTGACAACCGACTCTGAGAAAGCCGAAGATGCTACGAAACAATACTGACATCAGTGGGTTCATCTGAGAATGCGCCTTTACAGCGCTATAGGGATATTTGTCATCCCAACACAAAGCATTATATTTCTTCACTGTCCGGTTCACATGGAAATAGGCGTCGTCGATGAACAGAATATCAGCTTCAAGATTCCACGGATGTCAACAATTTCCCTCACACCTCTCACACAACTCCACTTGCCTACCCGTGTCAGTGAAGTTATTGCACAAAATGCATGCATGTGCACATTGTACATTCCAGGTGTGTCGACGCCTGCCTTGGCGCAGTCTACGCCGATTAATGTGAACTTATTTCTTCTAGTGGGTGTCCTGTTTTTCCTCAGGGTCGAATGTTAGAAGTAGAATAGGTGCGTAACCATATTTTTCAGCGTCCATTCACGCACATTGTTTAGATGAATAACCACTCTGCCTTCTTGTAATTCGGAAAGTGGTGAGATTATACATTTGTATCCTTTTCTTCAACGAGATACCTTAAAAGCTAAATCTTGGGTAAGGCTTTAGTTATCGAGAAGACGTAAATCAGGATTGCGCAGTGGGAAAAGAAAATTACAGTGCAAATACCAGCAATGTCATGGACTCATAGGGATACAGGTTTTCCCGGAATGTTGCAAAGAAAAGATAACAGAGTAAATCTCCAGCCGGGAATTTGTTGTTATCGAGATTAGTAGTCAAAGGAAAGAATTTTAACGAGGGGGGTATGATTAACAAATTAAATCCATGGTTTCATTCCAATTCACATGACTGAGGTGAAAGGACGCCTCAGACTGAACACAAACTTATCAAGAAAGTTATTGTCTTCCATCCTGTTCATCATGTCCACACAGAACTCATACTGTTTCTGCTAATCACAAGCACTCAACGCCTGACCCAGTTTCAGCCTGCACCCGTTATACTGCGGTCCTCGTGGTAAATACTACAAACTGTAGTTTGTGGAGTGGCTAGATTCAAACATTATCTATTTGCAGACTTCCTTGAACTTCGTGAATACGTTCCTCTCGCGGCTTCCACAACGTGGTCTGTTATACGAGGGCGTCCCTGTCCTTTCTCTTGGTGTGCCGTGAATCGACCATACCATACTTTGATGGTTTTCCAATGTGGGTGGAGCATTCTGATACTCTGCTCTGAAACGTATTTGGAAGGTAATTTACGATTTCGTTTCATGAAACCACAGGCAACACTGTGCGCGCTCCGTACCTCTGCACACCTCCATGACGACTGCGTCACGTTTCCGCCAGACGAGCGAGGAGTGTGAATGGAGCAAAGTCTGAGACTTGATGGTATGGCATGAGGTTTGACAAACATCTAAATAAATTTCGATGAGCAATATCGAAATTATTATCTGGTCTTTTCAGGTAACAAATTTAGAATAACCCTGTATATAAAACGAGACGTAGTACATAAACCACGGTTTATGTGTGTTAAAAAAATTAATTCCATCCCCTGGTCCATGGAGTTTGGACAGAGAAAGTAGGGGACTGCTTGTAGGAGTGAAGTACAGTGGGGACTTCGAGGGCTCTGGGATTGCTACGGTAGCTGTGAAGGCCCTTCAGGAACTCTGAAAAGTGGTGGCAAAAGGGGGCTCTGGTTAAGACGCAGCAGGTCGTTATGCTACTTAGGTTCCAAAATGGGTAAAAAAAAGTAAATAAACGCAATGTAAATTTTAATCGTATACCAGTTACATAGTATTATTTGAAGTAATTCCACATACTGTATATGAGTTGACTATGTTTGTAAGTATAGAATATATTATAAGTAGAATTTTGTAAACAATATAAATTTATTAAGGATGATCTGTTTGTTTAATAGAAAAAAATTGTTAGCATAAATTGTATATTATTGTATTCTAGAAAATTGTTTTTCTTCTCTTGTTGATTTACAATTTAGTGCTTCACAATAATGTATTGCCACCGAGGTAGACACCTCATTTGCAAATAAGGAGATTTTGTTTGTTTTGTTTTGTATTAACACAGTTCGCCAGATTGAAACTATTTACAATCCTGGGACAGGTAATTAACCTATCTTATGAAAATACAATAACACTAAGATAAGTTAATCTTCCAGTTTATAAGGATAAAGCGCAATAATTCAGTCTTCAGTTCAATTCTACGATTAACGACCTGACAATTTGTTAACTTGGTTTCGCGAACAAATCACGAGGGTGAGTTTGGAATCTAACTTTACGTACATGGGTGTGAACATTCCGAACAAATAACGGAGCTACTAGAATGCTCAAAACATTAATCTGTCACAGTTCTGATAATTCAAAATTATAGTTATAAACAAATAGCTCATTTCGAAGTACTAGATCCTGTCTTTAAGTGTTACGAAAATGCAACTTTGGGCCGGAAGGACTTGGGAGTAAGGAGGCAATGATCTGTGCTGTCAGTAGAGAGAGTGAGTATAATGACATTAGTAGACGAATAAGATGGTCTGGGCTGCTTTATAAAATTAGAAAAGCTCATAATATGAAGATAAACTCGGAATTCAAGAGAAAAATTTGAGGAAATATTCATTTACAGGAGGAGGAATTATCCCTCGGTCATGCAACAGAATTTATGAGAAATCAAGAAATCTAAAAAGGATTTAACAATAAAATTATAAAATTAAAGTTAAACAACACCGCTAAATAATATGGCAAATCCACTTGTCAGACAATAAGCAAGGAACCGAGAAATGAACTCACATTCAGATACGCATACATAAAGTTTGTACTAGCAATTTAGATGAACAATACGGGGATTAATATATTTTTGGGGATGAATATTCTCAAAATATAGTCACACATATGGTCCAAATAGAGCGTAACTTCAAATAAATGTCAATAGAAAGGCGTATTAAATCGCGCAACATTTTTACAATGAAGAGACTGCTTTCAGGTTAACAGCAGTTAAAGCACTTTAGTGTAAAAGCGAATGAAACGTTTCGCATGATTTCCCTTTCACTTCGATATTAACGCGAAATCCACTCACAGTGGAATTAGAAATCATATTACCTATATGAAGCTAACATGGGATATAGAATAAGCAGTTAATTGGCTTAAGGCATCTTCTCACAAAACTTTGAAAGGTGTAGTCTAGAAATATGATTTAAATATGTTCATTGCAAACCTCCTTCTCTCTGTCTGTCTGTCTGTCTCTCTTCCTCTCCCTCTCCCTCTCCCTCTCCCTCTCCCTCTCCCTCTCCCTCTCCCTCTCCCTCTCCCTCTCCCATCTCAACTCGTGTAGAAAATTTACAACTGAGATCTGAGGGATAACACATCCTCCCAGGCCTTAACAGCACACTCCATCTCGATAAGCGTAGTAAGACTCCGAATAAACAGATCGGAGAATGGACTTGTATTTGTACGGTGAATGGAATGTTAGAAATGGGGCACTGAGTGTTCTGGAGAGCCCTAGAGTTAGGACAGCCATGCAAACCACAGATGATTGTGGATGATAATTCGTCAAGGAGCAAAGTAGGCACAGATTGAAGTAGGAGGCTTTGCATGACAATCCGTGTTGAACGTGAGGTGAATTGAGGCGAAGCGAATGCTTTCTTCAAGTGCAGATTGGAGTCACCGCGGCCAAGGCTGGCTAAGATGTTACACCACACAAAATACTTCCAAAAGCTCTTCCATCTTTCAGTTTCCATCACCAGCGTTAATAACAGAGTTGTCCTACGGTGTCAGGCTTGTAACTCATGCTATACTCTAAAAAGTTAAAAGGATAAACCAAAGACTATAACTGTTTACGATGAAATAATTACTAGTATTTAAAAGTAAGAATGTTAAATAATTATTACGATACCCAGGAAGACATAAAATGCTAACTAGCACAAGCAAAGAAGACCCTTCTCAAGAAAAGAAATTTGCTCACTTCGGACATTGATATATGAATTGCAAAGACGTTTGTAAATACTACCATCTGAAGCGTGGCATTGAATTGAAGTGAAACATGGACGATAACTAGCCCAGAAGGAAAGATAATAGAAGCTTTTAAAATGTGGTATTACAGAAGAATTCTGAAGGTTAGAGAAGTAGATCGAATCACGAATAAAGTATTACTGAATCAATTTGAAGTGACCGCTTCACTTTTTGGTCAAAATTATATTTTAATGGTTTCGTGTAGTATAAACATCCCCGAATCTTTTGGTGCATAAACGGTGTCAAGTGTTCGGACCTAGCCGACTGATAAGTTTATTGCAAAAATGATATGGATACTGGAGCTACGTCATTTTTCCTATGGACGAACTTCCAAGTAGCTAACACTTCCAGAAAATTCTATCTATTCCATGTACCTCAAGATATGATTCTCAATTTCGAAGAGCATTTTGCAGCATATTTCTTAACATTCGTTACGTACAAGTTCAAAAAGCGATTCAGAGGAACACATGCCGTAACTCTGAATACAATGCGAACCACAATTTGCATTGTGTCTTGTCTACCAACCACTCCATTTAGAAAGTCCGAGCAACAATAAACTCACCATTCCGAAACAGAGACTGTACAAAGTAGCTCTGCAAATAAGTCCTGAAAAACTGAATGATGTCCTTAAGTTGGCAAACAAATCTGTATCGCCAAATGAACTTCTACCGGGAGCTTACTTCAGACAGAACACCCAAAAGTAACAATGCGTAACAATGAGTGTGAGTGAAGAAATAACATGTGAGACTAACAAGTTGGGCTTAGACTCTAAATAATAATGTTCACAAGCCCCCACATGGGGTTTATAGAATGATTACTTTTACTGTGTTATGACAATAGAGTATCCTAGATCTGTGTTTAGTGCATATTTTCTTAGATCTCACAATTTTCAGTGCAAAAAGGTTGCAGCTGCAAAGGTTATTTTCTACTATACTAATTATATTTATATTATGATAAATCAGTATTTTTCTGAAATCAAAGTTCTACATAGGTACTACGCTGTAGAAAAAAGAGGTTTAGTCAACATTTCGAGTTTTCGGGAAGTTTTCTTGTCATTTTCCACAACATTACAAAAATTAAAAACAACCTTGTTTTTCGTAGCGGACCCTTCAATTTGGTGAGAGGATAAAGACTTGACAAAAGAATTTCTAGAGGAAGAGATATAATATTATTCAGTGTATAAATATGACTGACAGATTAGTGTAGATATAGAGTGTAGTTAAATTTAAAGCAGGAGGTGGAGAAGAGAATTTTTCATATTCTCGAAACATGTAGTCTTTTATTAGTATGTGTTAGGGAATATATATGATACTGTTATGTATTGACAAGGCGGACTCATAAAAGCATACTATTGATTACAGAAAAAGTGGAACGAAATTGGCCATTACGGTCAAAATTATAGAAGGGAATTCACTGAGGAAATCAGTTGTATCTGAGGGTTACACACAAGTACGGATAAAATTTACTTTCGATTCTATTTCTAGTGTAGCTTCAGGTTTCCGAGATGCGATTTAGAGAAAAAAAATTAGATCTCTGTAACATTAGAAAAAGAGAGATATTATGTGAGAACTTAAATGTTGAAATCAGGCTTTTCATTCTTAGAACTTCTGTATCGAAATAGATACCCTGACAAATCTTTGAACGAAATTTTTGAACAAGTACGTAGACTGAGTAATAAACACACATCAATAATTGACATTAAGAAGAGAAAAACATGAATTATTTTACATAAATATTTTAAAGTGTACAGGTAAGTAATTCGTGTAGTCAATCTATCGCCTCTTAAGTAATGACCTGTAAATTTGTGGAGTTTCCAAAATTTATCACAGGGTAATCTTCAACAGTATGTGGACTACACTACTAGGTCAAGCAATTCAGTACCCATAATTAAATATATATAGGCCTACTATGAATTACACATGCACATAGTTGAATCTGAGCAACGGGAAGTGTTATTGTATTAATTCCTGGTTAAGAATATCAAAAATGTATCTACTTTTGGTAGCGTAGAGTTGAATTTAAAAACTGACTAATCACACAACGTCTCATGTTGAAGTTATTCAAGTGCAAAACACGAGAACCAATATTAAATTTCACAGTACTGCCACAGTAACTTTTAGTGATGTGAGTTTCAGTGACGTCATTGGGAACGTTCATACTCTGGTTCCATTTGGTTAACATCTGTTAAAGAGTGCAGTAAAAGGAACCTCACATTGAAATGAATGTGTCTGGCTGAAACAAAAGTGTCAACCAACGTTTGTATTCCTCGCTCCAGTGAGCCACCATTACATGGTGTATTATAATGAGTAAGCAAGCGAGAACACTCACGTTAACTGAAGTGTGGCTGTTTCCAGTTTGTTTTATATTTTAGGAGGTGAGACAATTTTAAACACTGTAGACACAAGTAATGGGATAATGGAAACTATGATGCTTATAGAAGATATTGAATACAAACATTATTGTATCCACCTAATTGTAAATAGATAAGTAGTTGAAATAAATTAACCGCAATCATCATCCACTATTCGAAGATTTCGGACGTACTGTCGGCTAAACCTGAAATGGTTTGGAAATTTTCCTACAACTTTAAAAATGAATGTCAAGGTAAAATGCGGCAACAAAATTCCTCACAAAATACCGCATTAACTGTTTCGTCTTATAAAGTGGGTAGGTACAGATTAATCATATCACAAAGATGCCTGTATAATAAGTCACTTTTGAAATATTCACATGATTTTATTATATTTTTGGTATATGTAAGGATATACGGTAATTAATATATTTGCGTATTTCCAAAGGGACTTACTACTTGTTTAATGAAATTTGAAGAATTTTCTTGATTCGTTAATCAACTGTAAACCATAAATGTTAGCACAGGACGAACAAGAAACAAATAGTGTTGTTCTAACGAGAAAGAAACCGATATATCTGAGCAAATTAATAGTTACCTTTCACATCTGTTGAAGAAAACTGGACGAAATGGATAAGACTCTCTACAAAGTATATAGGCTGTCTACAAAAGTCTACAAAGCTTAGGAAATACGAAGTACAACATACGGTTCCCAGGAAGAAACAGTTGGATCACGAGTTTCTGGAGGATCTTAACTTCTTACCGCTTACGAAATAGCACACACCGAAGCGATGAATCTGAGCATATTCGAGACAAAACTATTTAAATGGCTTCAAATATAAGTACAAGAATTGAAAGAATAATAGGGTACGAAATTGAATATGTGGGTATATTTCCATATTATATCAAAGCAAAACATACCCTCTAAAATATCATAATATTAATATTCTACCTTGATTGCCACAAGCAGTTCACTATTCTTAAATTTTACGTTTAATGTTTGATTTGATTTTTTTTATTTCTGCGAGCACATTTGAAACATTATACATATATATTAATCTATACTATACCTTAGGTTTGAGGCATGACGTGGCCTCTTGTATTATCACTTGCCGCACTTCTAGCACATGGTGATATCTGTGGGAACTAGTGAGAACTATCAGTGCAGAAAAAAATCAGAATATGCTTTAACTCTTTCCTTGACCGCAGAACCTAGTTTAAGTCAAATCTTGCAAAAATTCAAGTGTCGGGTCTCAGGAGGATACACGTAGAATGAAATATAGGGATGGAGAAAAGCGAAAGCGAACTATGATCGCAGCCGAATTCGAAACTACAATCTCTCGAGTACTCCCCCTGTGGGCGTGGGCGGTAGAATAACACCCACGGTATCCCCTGCCTGTCGTAAGAGGCGACTAAATGGGACCCCAAGGGCTCTGAACTTTGGAGCGTGGGTTGGCGACCACGGGGAACTCAGCTGAGTCTTGGCATTGCTTCTACTTACTTGTGCCATGCTCCTCACTTTCGTCTATCCTATCCGACCTCCCTTGGTCAACTCTTGTTCTTTTCAGACCCAGACGCTATTAGGTTTCCGAGGGCTAGGGAGTATTTTCATACCCTTCGTGGCCCTTATCTTCCTGTGGCCGATATCTTTATTCTTCGAAGTGTCGGATCCCTTCCATTTTTACGGCTGATTAGTGTTATATAGAGGATGGTTGCCTAGTTGTACTTCCTCTTAAAACAATAATCACCACCACCACCATCTCTCGAGTACTAGATCCGGGTTCTGCCACTGAGACAGTCTCTCGCTTGTCACGTCGTGAACGTTTCATACAATCCGTCTACCTGAAGGTTCCCTTCTTAGATTATTAAGACAACAACTGAAATAAACTACCAGTTAATATTTTTCTGTTTCATTTCCCTTGAATATTATGTGCATGTGGCTTTTGTTTATCGCAGGAGATCTACATTTATCCGAAGAGACATGAAGAATTCGCGAAAATGAAGACATTTTCGTTTTTATGTTCTTCCAACATCTCGTTTGAAGTTTTGTGATAAAGCTGTTTCCAGACAGAAGCCATAGATACGTTAGCGGCATCTCAAAGAACAAGAGAACAAACAACCACACAAGCGGCTCTGAGATAAATGACCTGCCGTCTGATACAGACCTAGAGAAATTACTCACAAAAAGTTACTTCCCCGCTCCTCGAATCAAACTTTAAATCATTACATACAGGATGGGGAAGAATGTTATTTCTTTGCGAATTTTACCTTTAGCAGCGTTGCCGGTTCCTAGCAAAAAGGAATCCTTTCAGAAACCTCACAAAGTCCCTCGTAGAGTGTACCTAATTTAAGGAATAATAATAATAATAATAATAATAATAATAATAATAATAATAATAATAATAATAATAATAATAATAATAATAATAATAATAACTGTACGGTAACAATGCAATATTTAAAAAAATCATGGACAACGCTCCATATTAGTGCAGAAATATCTGCAGTACTTCATCCAGCGATTTTTCCTCACTTTGGTGGCGTTGCGGGTATGCCCTCTGCCACTCACAGGGCCTATTAATTTTATCTTATTTTACGACTGAATGCCCTTTCCGTCGCCTATCTATGTGAAGAGATTTGCTCACTATTGCGTGTTTCTGTGGTTGTTGGTAGTGTGGCGTGGTGTTTATATATGTGAAGACGTATGAGTTGGAACAAACGCAAACACTCAATGACTGATGCAAAATAATTAACCGGATGTAACGAAAACATGCGACCCGCCTGTGAATCGAACCTTGGTCCCTCTGGATAAACGGGGAACGGTATCCTTTCGGCCAAGAAAACCTCCTGGGAAAGGGTTAAACTCTTCTCTAATTGGTTTTGCGATTTTCGTTTCAAAACTCAGGAACCATCTTCTCTGAGAAACATGAAAATAGCATCTTCATTTCTTGACAAGGCAATTTCAGACGCAAATTATGTCCGGAGTGAGGGTTAGAATTATCAGGTTCTAAATTCTCTGAATTAGAGCAGGAGCCTGCCACTATATATCTATACAGTGTTAACATATGTGTATACATAACTATTATATTAATTCAGTAATGCACAATGAGGGTTACCATAATAGTTTTACCGATAATTGTTTCAAAAAAATATAAAAGTATAAACATATTCCACATGAAAATAGTGATGTCACCGAAGAATGTCCACAGAAAATTTCCCTGAAGTGATGCAGCTCTGGGTTACCAGCTAAGAGAAGCGGACATACAGTAGACGGAGTGCGGTAAGATACAGCAGCGCTCAAATTAATCTGAACAAGCTACAGATAAGTGTTTTAATAACACATGTGGTAAAAACCACTGGAAATCAGTTCTGCAATTATAGAAAGTTATAACTTTATACCTTATGTGAGCTCTCTTGCTCTTCACACAGCATCGACATTTTTGGCATATTTTCCACCAATTTTTCGCACATATTCTGGATCTTTTCATCGTGGTACCACACCCTGAAGAGTGCACATATCAATCTCACATTCGTTGATCTGTCATGTTTTGGCATTCTTTTCTCTTATATGCCCCATGCATTTTCGATTAGGGGTTGATATAGGGTGAGTTATTGGGCCAAGGGAGCGCATCAATGTATTTATATTCAAAGAATTTGTTGACGTTTCTGGATGAGCGGCATGGTGCAAGATCTCCCTGAAAAACACTTTCATCATCTGGAGAGGGGTACTAACCTCCTTCGACGGATTTTTATCTTCTGGTTTATCACACCCTTAATGAGAAATTCTGGACCTGGACCCTTGTATGAAAAACATATCCACGAAATCACTTTTAGATGATGTTATGGGGTGTTTGAATATGGGCTAGTGATGTTTTCTCTGATGTTTCTTTAGGAGCATGCTGGCCACAAACTTTCAAATGGCTTTCATCTGAAAACAGAACTTTCATGCAATCTTCCAGTCTAGTATTTATGTAGTCTAGCCCTTATCAATCGCTTTCCGTGCGTAATGTTCATCAGAAGCTGCTTCTCTAGTGGCCTGTGCACCCTTATTCTAGCCCCCAACAGTGTGTGGCGAAATATGTAATGTGAAGTTTTCACCAATTCTTACTTAAATCTCTGTATAGTTCAACAGCTGAGAGCCTGGGATTTATTTTAAAATTCATTCAGTTTAGTCTTGTGTTTCTGACCACATTTTCCTTTTTTCAGCGATAAAAAGTACTGAGTATAATCTCAAATAAATCACTATCAATCACTACTGACCTGCATTTAGGGCAGTCGCCCAGGTGGCAGTTTCCGTATCTGTTGTTTTCCTAGACTTTTCTTAAATGATCACAAAGAAATTGGAAAGTTATTGAACATTTCCCTTCGTAAGTTATTCCAGTCCCCAACTCCCCTTCCTATAAACGAATATTTGCCCCAATTTGTCCTCTTGAATTCCAACTTTATCTTTATATTGTGATTTTTCCTAAAGACACCACTCAAACTTATTCGTCTACTGATGTCCTCCCACGCCATCTCTCCACTGACAGCTAGGAACATATCACTTAATCGAGCAGCTCGTCTCCTTTCTCCCAAGTCTTCCCAGCCCAAACTTTGCAACATTTTTGTAACGCTCCTCTTTTGTAGGAAATCACCCAGAACAAAACGAGCTGGTTTTCTTTTTTTTTCCAGTTCTTGAATCAAATAATCCTGGTGAGGGTCCCATACACTGGAACCATACTGTAGTTGAGGTCTTACCAGAGACTTAAATGCCCTCTCCATTACATCCTTACTACAATCCATAAATACCCTCATGACCATGTGCAGAGAGATCTGTACCTTTTATTAACAATCATGTTTATGTGATTACTCCAATGAAGGCCTTTTCTTATATTAACACCTAGGTACTTACAGTAATCCACAAAAGGAACTTTCACCCCATCAACGCAGTAATTAAAACTGAGAGGACTTTTCCTATTTGTGAAACTCACACCCTGACTTTTATCCCCGTTTATCATCATACCATTGCCCACCGTCCACCTCACAACACTATCGAGGTCACCCTGCATCCACTCACAATCTTGTAACTTATTTATTACTCTGTACGGAATAACATCATCTGCAAACAACCTTATCTCCGATTCCACTTCTTTACTCATATCATTGATATATATAAGAAAACATAACGGTCCAATAATACTGCACCGAGCTCGATAGCTGCAGTCGCTTAAGTGTGGCCAGTATCCAGTATTCGGGAGATCGTGGGTTCGAACCCCACTGTCGGCAGCCCTGATGATGGTTTTCCGTGGTTTCCCATTTTCACACCAGGCAAATGCTGGGGCTGTACCTTAATTAAGGCCACGGCCGCTTCCTTCCCACTCCTAGCCCCTTCCTCTCCCATCGTCGCCATAAGACCTATCTGTGTCGGTGCGACGTAAAGCAAATAACAAAAAAAATAAAAAATACTGCCTTGAGGAATTCCCCTCTTAATTATTACAGGGACAGATAAAGCTTCGCCTACTCTAATTCCCCGAGTTCTATTTTCTATAAATGTAGCCACCCATTCAGTCACTCTTTTTTTTTCCAGTCCGATAGCACTCATTTTTGCCATCAGCCTTCCATGAATACATCGTAGCCATACCAACACCACATTGTGAAGCAATTTGTTTTTATGACATAGAGATATGCCAATTTAATGTCACAATGTTTCAACGTTTCCGTGGGGTGGTATCCATTATAAATTTCCAGTACAATGCTGAAGACATAACATTTACCCGGATTCAAATGATTATAATGCCCATCAATGTTAATAACTTGCAAATTGTGTCATATTTTAATGCAACGCTCTACCCACTGTAAGTTATAGTACTACGGCATCAGAATTACATAAGATGTGTGTGAATTAATATATTACCGTGCTGTATTTGCAATGCTAAGATGACAGATAGATAGTAATTGGACGTCGCAATCCATTGTAAGTCATAATGTACAATTTTGAAATACCTAAGGCAAGTGTGAATTTGTATGTGACGGTGCTGTAATGTTAAGCTAGTAGTAAGACATTATATAGCCGGCCCCGTGGTTTAGGGGTAGCGTGCCTGCCTCTTACTCTGAGGCCCCGGGTTCGAGTTCCGGCCAGGTCAGGGAGTTTTACCTGGACCTGAGTGCTGGTTCGAGGTCCACCCCGCCTTGGCCTACGTAATTAGATTTGAGGAGCTATCTGACGGTGAGATAGCGGCCCCGGTCTATAAAGCCAAGAATAACGGCCGAGAGGATTCGTCGTGCTGACCACTCGACACCTAGCAATCTGCAGGCCTTTGGGCTCAGCAGCGGTCGCTTGGTAGGCCAAGGTCCTTCAAGAACTGTAGTGCCATGGGTTTTTAAGGCGTTGTATTGCTCAACCGATAGTATTGTAAGCCGTAGTATTAAGCACTGGAAATACTTAAATTGTGTATGAATTTGTATATGATGATGCCCGATTTAGAATGTTAAACTAGTAGTATTTCTTGCAATATTTTCTTCCCTTGGAATTTCTTGTTATAGTTGGTGATGTTGTTGGGTAATTATGTTTTAACATTAGTTTATTATCACACTACTTTAAGTGACCATTGCCACAAAGATATTTCAATATTTCGATGTATTTTTAATTATAATTATGCCGCTATATATCTACAATGAAATTAGCTTGAGAACGACAACAATATTTAGCGGGAAAACGTGACTCTGCCAACATGTTATTAATAGTCTTAGATATTACTGTGTTCGAATTTGGCCTAAGTTTGCACGCTATTGTATGTTCAGAACATATTCTAAAATTTATGAAGACGTTGACCTGCAAAAATTAACTCCAAATATTTTGCATTTGCACTCATTCTGAATAAGGAAAATTTACACATAATAAACTACATTGAAGTTAAATATATATGACATAAAACGATTTGATGGAATCTGATAATGTTCTTTTAGAAACGAACAATTCCTAGTATATTTGAGTAATTCTGCAAGCAGTCAGACACTCCATTCATCATTCGAGTGGATATATGTGCTCTGAAAGGATCACATCGAATTGTGAAAAAAAAAATTGTTTGACTTTCAGTAGGAAAGTGTTTTTTATGTTTAGAAAACTATTATTTTTAATTGTCATTTTATTTAAATGTAAATGCCTTTCATTTCTGTATCCTTGTTTTCATTGGTATGCTTTGTACTTAGCAGCTTCCGACTGGCGTAAGGTGGATTTTATTGATTCTTTAATTGTATTTTATTGTGTAGTAGATTGGGCTTTGCAATTACTTATTACCAAATTGTAAATACAACATTACCGTATCGAAATTTCCGTGATAATGGCAACTCATCATTAAGCATCCTGTTTATTTCGGGAAAGTCTTGCAGACTGCTTAAAAGTAACAGAATAAAAATCTATTTTATTAGGGAATACAACAGCAGGGTCTTGAGACTCTTTCTTTTGACGAAGATTCTGCTCACTTTCTGTATCAGGCGGCGTACTTGGTGTCAAACGAGTTGGGTGAGTACGTATTAATAACGTTATAGCTTTCACAATCGTCTTTGATGGAACTTAGAATGATAACGTATTCCTACCACCCCTGGAGGCATAAAAAGTACACGAGGAGGGTTTCTGTTTGCTAAAATGAAAGGCTTCTCATAATAGTAGTTAATTAGTTGCTGAAACTTCTACTACGATAAATAAGATGAGTATATTTGAGAGCATCTTTCTCGCATGCCACTGGCGAATATTTAATCAAATACGTTATTATAAAGATGCTTTCGAAGTTCTGCAGCATCAAGAGCAGACGAAATTCATGGTTTATATTAGAACAATGAAAGGAGTAATTACAGAGTGAATCCTTACAACGCCCCTCCAATTAAATGTTTGTTTGATCTGCGCCTAAAATTACAACTGGGGTCATTATATTGTAATATTCTACTTGGAAGAACCGTGGAATTAAAATTTAAATAACTTGACAAACATTAGGTTAATGAAACATGAACTTTCTTTACAGTTGAGTTATTATTGCTTATCTTTATTACCTGACAGTTTCCAGTAAATTAATATATTTTGAAGCTTGCTGAAAATCAACACACATTTCAACAGCTACATTTCCCCTTTGATGAAGAACGTCTGTCCACGTCTCGCCACAGCTTGAAGAATGACCTTCGTCAGAGATCTTTTGAGCGTTGGTGCCATCTTTAACATAGAGGCAAAGGAGTAGAAACGTACAATGACGATCTCAATGCTACCTGGTGAATGAATGCCGACGATAAAATGAAGCGGCTTATAATCTATGCCTCCCTCGCTTAACGCCTTATAGGTTAGTGGCTAAATATGTAGCCACCGGTTTTCCCTTGAAGGGCCTTGGCCTACCAAGCGACCGCTGCTCAGCCCGAAGGCCTGCAGATTACGAGGTGTCGTGTGGTCAGCACGACGAATCCTCTCGGCCGTTATTCTTGGCTTTCTAGACAGGGGCCGCTATCTCACCGTCAGATAGCTCCTCAATTCTAATCACGTAGGTTGAGTGGACCTCGAACCAGCCCTCAGATCCAGCTAAAAATCCCTGACCTGGCCGGGAATCGAACCCGGGGCCTCCGAGTACTACTTAATGCACACTGCATTCCATGTAGACTGATCCAAACGTGAAGGTTAGAGTTGACAGTATGAACTCTGGAGGTGACCTGGAGTAATTGCTGAATGGTGTAGACACGATCTTGGAGAAGGAGTTAAAAAATGAATAACAATTAAATGTATTGAAATGCAATCTATTAAGTTGGCAGATGCAGTGGGAAGTAGGCGAATAACGTTATGTTGCAGGAAATATTAGATTAGAACATGTTTCAAAACAACATTAAATGGCATATGGCTTTTAGTGCTGGCCCCGTGGTGTAGGGGTAGCGTGCCTGCCTCTTGCCCGGAGGCCCCGGGTTCGATTCCCGGCCAGGTCAGGGATTTTTACCTGGACCTGAGGGCTAGTTCGAGTTCAACACAGCCTACTTTATTAGAATTGAGGAGCTATCTGACGGTGATATAGCGGCCCCGGTCTAGAAAGCCAAGAATAACGGCCGAGACGATTCATCGTGCTGACCCCACGACACCTCGTAATCTGCAGGCCTTCGGGCTGAGCAGCGGTCGCTTGGTAGGCCAAGGCCCTTCAAGGGCTGTAGTGCCATGCAGTTTGGGTTTGGTATTTCTTTAGGAGCCGGGAGTGTCCGAGAACATGTTCTGCTCATCAGGTGCAGGTCTTTTGATCTGACTCCCGTAGGCGACCTGTGCGTAATGATGAGGATGAAATGATGAACATGACACATACACCCAGTCCCCGTGCCAGCGAAATTAACTAACGATGGTTAAAATTCCCGACCCTGCCAGAAACCGTCCCCTATGACAAAAGGTCAGCGCGCTTACCATTTAGGCATGGAGCCGGACTAATGCTTCAAAGGAAATAGTTGATATTGTTATTTGGTAGTAAAATAAGAAACGAAGGATGAAATTAAGAGAACATAAAATGTTGACTGGCAAAAACAGGGAAGATCTTTCTTAATAAAATAAATTTGCTCACTTCAAATACACATGCACATTAGGATAACGTTTATAAATGCGTTGAGAGTGGCTTTGTTTGAAAGAGAATCGTTGACAATAACTGGTGCAGAAAGAGATAGAATAGAAACTCTTGAAATGTGATGCTGCAGAGAAATAATGAATGTGAGATGTGTTGACTGAATCACTGATGAAGGTTTAGTGAATCTTGTTACTGAGAGGAGAATTATTTAAAAAATAATCTCAGAGAGGGGATGTTAATAGGATACATCTGAGACATCGAATATTGTTCTATTAGTTATTGGGGGAACTATGGTGGGTAGGGGTCTAACAAGATATGAAATAAAATAGCGTTGAGGAGATTGGATGCAGTATCTTCGTAGAAATTAAAAGTTTTACACTGGACAGGGTAGCATGGCACACTGCATCAAACATGTTTATGGATGGATGACCCAACAACAACGTGACCAACACAGGTGAATCTGATACATTTCTGGGTCCTTGTGCTAGATTCATCTTAAAAATTACCCCATTGGATGGTAGAATACATCCATGGTAACCCCTGCGTGTCGGCGACTAAAACGGGGCTGCGTGGTTCTCAGCTTAGGAGCGTGGATTGGGAACCATAGTTCCTCTACCTGAATTTGCCAATACTTATACTGTGCCCGTCCAAATGGTGCTTTATTAAATTTTGGGAGGTTGGCGAAATTTTGTAATGAAATATTGGTTTACTAGTGAGCGAGTATCAGCTGATTACCGTGCCGTTCCGCTGCGGACGAGTGAGAACTGGGTCAACAGGCCGGTGAAGGTCGCCACGTCACGAGCTTACGTCACCTTAGCCAAGAGGGGAGCGACAAACCAGAGAAATCCACTTGCAAGTTTGAAGGGCGAATCACGTTGCAAGATAGTCGACAGCCAATGAAAATTAATGAAGGTGTTGGGTGGTCGGAGGATCTTTCTAGAAAGAAGTCGAAGCCAAGTCTCTAGAAAAAAGTCGAACAGTACAGTACAGTCTTTAGGAGAACGTCGAACAGTTTTTAGCCTCTAGAGAGAAGACGAAAGTTCTTATAGTGACAGGAAGGACCGCGAACAGCGTTCTCCAGAAGAGTTAGCAAACAGTGGTATTAACTGTCTATTTCTTGTATTGCACGACGACTGTTATTAATGAGTGCTAATTCAACCTTTCGTAAACTCAATTCAGTATAGTGCGATATTATTACTGCCGCACATTTTCCCGGGTGGAACTTTCTAAACCACGGACAGTCAGTGCGCTCATTACGCCGAGTGTTGCGGTAGAAACTTGTAGAATGTTCCAGTAAGAACTACAAGGGAGGATGACCATCTAAACAGAACATTCGAGAATGAACTTCGCCTATGAACACCGTTTTACCAGTAATATAATGTTCCGTCAGCTCAAAGATGTACTGTAGACTGGTAAATGTGCTCGAAATTCGAAGCTTTTGGTAGGACTGAACCTAAGCGTACATCATCGCGCCAGTTAAATGCCGTAAAACAATCTAGTGATATACAACAAGTGTGGATCCCATTTTTAATACACAATTTCAGTTTCAGCTATCGGCGAAGACCAGCCGTCATCATGGAGCGAACCAGAAGGAAATCCTGGAATTTTCTGAAACATTGCTGGAATGATGCGGCGATATTGTATTTTGCCAGGGTCATGATGTATTAAGCCAACGTGTGCACGCCAGCACGATGAATTTGTTCGCCTACAAACCACCATAGTGAAGATGAGGAACCGACATCTATAGATACGTCCAGACGCCGGAGATTTACATCGGAACAATAAGTACTTTTGTCACATTTCTTCTCTTTCAGTAGATGGCTAGTTAGATTGTATTCTTATTTAATGAAAAGTAGTTTCTTTAGAAATGTCTGTATTTAAGTGGTGGTGATGGTAGAGTAGTCATGGATTCATTGATTCATCAGTTTAATTTTTTTTCTTCTTTTGCATTCTCTTTGAATATTGTTATTTGGTTCAGTGATGAATAACCCCTGTTGCTAGCAAATTTCACAAGGTCACGAACAATTAAGGTCTTCAAAAAAATTATGAGGGTATGACGCCTAATAATAATCATGGTAATAATAATAATAAGAATAAAATGTGACTTCCTAATTATCATGACGACGAGGATGAAATTAAATATATAGGATTAAAATTACAATTAAATCGAAGTTTTAAATGAACAACTGGTTTGTGAAAAAGGATTGATCTTAGAAGGGATGGTGATTGCTGTGATCAGTAGGCAACTCATCGAGAAGACGCTTCTAGGAGCAATGATCGGGGAAATAATAATAATTATTATAATGATAATGAAGAGTCGGAAATTTTGAGTGGTTGTTGAGGATAAAAAAAATGAGCGATTATTGTGATGATGGATTTTTATGATGATAATTGACGATATGGGACCACTAGGGTGCATGTCAGTCGTGATGATTATAGTGATTTATGGTGATAAAATAGTGTTTAGGGAAAAATAATAGTTTTCTCCTTCGCTCAACAACTGGTATTGTGTGATGTAAGACTCGATTATTATTATTTCCTTTTCCCTGAGGGTTATGAGTGCGTTCTTCGAAGTTCTTTAACCGATGGTGATGATGATCATTTCTTTGACATTATTCTTTTACTCGTCCTATTTTGTCGTCTAACACTAGTCATGGTGAATCCTTTCTATGATCGGGTAATACTGTGAGGGTCTTCAACCAAAATTCTAAAGGGAGACATAATAATAAATAAATGAATAAATAATAATAAAATATAATATTTCTGACAGTGTGATAAAATCTGCTGATAGACAGTTGGGGAGACAATGTTATTGCGCGACAGTTTATCCCTGTATTTCTATGAATGTTTATTCCTTTAGTGATTTTGTGTGATTTATTATCCAATGATGTTATTGTTGATTACGCGTGGTGCTACGTGATGCTCTATCTATCTACCGTGGATTAGTCAGTGAGAAATTGTTTCATGTGATGTATAAAGGAATACAGTCGAGCGAAATCTGTGAGAGAGGGGAAATACGCCAAAGAATTTCCAAAAATGTGCTACAGTAATTTGTAAAGAATTTTTCAAAAATGTGTCAATGTAATTTATAAAAGGATTTCCAAAAATGTGCCAAAAATAATTTATAAAATAATTTCAAAATTGTTACAGAATTTTGCAATGCATTTCCAAAAGGTGCCAAAAATGAAATCTGTAAAGATAATTTCCAAGTGAATTTGTAAAGAAATTTGCCGAAGTATTTTTTTTTACGTAAATGTTTTGAGATTTCCAAATATTTCGCAAGTAGATTTTCAGAGTATGAGAAGAATAGTTCTGTTATAAAATGGTACGAAAACTTTTAAAGCATGATAAAGGAAACTTCTAGAAAGAAAGTAATAACTAATATTTTCTAATGAAAGACGTTATAAATTGGAAAGAATTAATTAAAGGGAAGCTACCCAAGCTCTTATGATGAGGAATAATAATTTATAAAGATAAATGAAATGAGGGAATACGGTAATTTCATGTTTAATGTAGCAATTTGTTCTTGTTCATAACGACATCATCACTAATTTTGTGATTGGTCAAATGTTGCAGAGTATGACTTCGGGTGGAGTTTCATTGAAGATGTAACTGAATCAAATGGAACCTCTAAGCATGCCAAGGACTTACGTTCATTTTTGTTGAGAAACAATTGATTTGAATTATGTTAAAAAGAATATATATTATATCTTTTTTCTGCATTGTCCAGACTGGGTTCTTTTTTTATATCTTAATAAATAGTGTTGTTATTTTGTTCTGATTTTTATTCCACGTTATGTCACCTATCCAGTCACTTATGGCCCTGCAAAAATAAATTTTCTGAAGGTCGGTCTCGAAATAGTAAAGTTGGCCCTGCGAACGGTCCACCCTTTTGGGACTCTCGCTCCGCCGACTGAGTGACCCCGGAAAAAGGGACAATACTTATACTTATACTTATACTTATACTTATACTTATACTTATACTTATACTTATACTTATACTTATACTTATACTTATACTTATACTTATGCTTATGCTTATATCAGCTTTCATAACTTCATCCCTACTATCCGACCTCCCTTGCTTAGATCTTGTTATCTTCTGACCCCGAAGGTAATACGTACGCGCTGTCTAGGGTGTCTTTCATTCACATGAGCGTTTTGGCCCTTCTCCTTTTTTATAAACATCACTACGGCCTCACTGGATCACTTTTATTTAGGTTTCCAACCATATTTAGGTATCCGATCCCACATGCTCTTCATGTAAGCGTTTAATCTGTTCTTTGATCACAGAAGTCGTTTTGCTCGTTTGAGCTCATTTTCAGATACCCTCTAATCCTGGATTCTTTTTGCTTTGGCCACCTTTTTCATTTATCCCGTTCAGCCTCAATTCGTCAGCTACCGTTTGTGATTCCAGAATTGTGTTAGGATCTGTTTAGTCAGTCTGCTATCAGGCATACGGAATACGTGACCGAAGAAATTTAGCCTCCTTGTTCTGATGACGTAATTTACCTTGCCCACCTTGTTATGCACTACTTTACATTTTCTGAGATTCCATGTTTCTTTCTTGTAATGGATCCTAAGATCTTTCCCATTATCGTACATTCTAGGGGCCTTCTCTTTATTTTTTCGATAAATTCATTCTTCTTCTTCTCCTTCCATTTTCTCGTGAATAATATTAAGAGTTTTACTTCCGCTAGAAACCGGAATTACCACCGCCACCCCAAAAAAATCTTGTCGCCTGACTTCAAATAAATTCTTGTCCTTGTTCGGTCTAGATTTTATGGAGATACATCCGGAGACTTTCATCTGCATGCTTTTCATTCGTCTTATAATTTCTTAAATGACCCTTCCATTCTTGGTAGCTGTTTGACATCGATAGTACCATATCACACGGTGATTTTAATTCGAATGTCTACCCAGGTAAGTGAGAAATTTTCTTATGGTTCTTTATCAAGAAAAGCTGAAATTTTCGAGGCTATGATCAGATCACTACTTATGTCAAAAAGTCATATATAACATCTAGATATCTATTGACATTCTTATGCCATGTATGTTATGTAATATCAGTCAACGTTTCCAATAAATTCCATTATTCTTATATCAGAGTTACTGACGTCTTCCTACTGTATTCGCCGGACTGAGCGGCTCAGAAGATTAAGGGCGATGATTTTCTGACCCTCAACTAGGCAGGTTCGATTATGGCTCAATCCGATGGTATTTAAAGGTGCTCGAATACGTCAGCCTCGCGTCGATAAATTTACTGGCAGTTAAAAGAACTCTTTCGGGATAAAATTCCGGCACCTCAGCGTCTCAGGAAGAACTTCAACTCTAGTTAGTGGAACGTAAAATTAATATAATTAATTATCTTACTCTATCCGAAGTGACTAGTGGTTGATAAATCAGCCACAGCTGTAAAGCTCTGGCCGAGTGGGATCCACCATAGAAGTTCTTATGAACATCTACCTCGCTGACACTAAATCCTAATGATTAGGATCATTAACCCTGAAGTCAGTGGTTCGCAACGTTCACGCGGCCATGAGTTGCCATGGAAATCTATCGAATTAGTTGACAATAATGTGGGAGTCTCGGTGCTGTTCGCGAGGTAGCCAGCTGTTTGTTGGCTTGCAGTCATAACAACATTTTGTCCGTGTTGTGGCATGTTTTGTGACCATAAATTGCACTTATTATTACCATATGCATTATTCCTTAATTGTGCTTTTTAAAATCTAAGTTCAGTACGAATACGTTAGTGATTAAGGGAAGAGAAGTTGAAGATACTAGTGGTTCAACGTCGTACTAAAACATCGAAGACTTTCGGCGATGCAAGAAAGGGAAAGTCATAGTAATGAGAAGGTAGCGGACGTGGCCCTAATTAAGGTACAGATCGAGAAGAGTGAAAACGATAAACCACTGTAAACCATCTTCAGGGCTGCCGAAGGGACTTGAACCCACCCTCTCCCTAATCTAAGCTCACAGCTAAGCGACGCCTAGTGGCGCCGCCAACTCAGTTACTTCAAGGTGAGTGCATAATGGAATGTAAGTCAGGTGCGAGGGCGTAAGTGTTGTGGAAGCAGTACTGGGTGAAACTTGAGCAACAATAAACACGGAAAGCTTCTATAAACTAAACAGTAAATTTGTGTGTGTTTGTATTTAGTGCCATGAATCGAACTCTTGTATAAGATACTATAAGATAAAATTCCTCAGTAAGAACTTTATTTAAAGTCGGCATTGGGTGAAAACAATTGTATTGGTATGTTTGGAATTCTAGCACAACGTATGGGCCTTCTTAAAAAACTGAGTTGAACAGCTTTTCGAGTCTTCCTCACTCGATGTCATGAAAAATTTGTGCAATTGGTAAGAAAAGTACTGAAAGCTATAAGTGAGCTTTCCTTAAAGATTTCCTAATAGGAAATTAACATCTTCTGAAGCATGAACTGTTTTTTAAATGGTCGGTATCTTATGGAAATTTTCTAACCACAAAAACTCAAAAATTAAAAATCCAGCCTTAAGTCCCTTTCAGTGGAACGGGACACAAATATTGTTTCCAAACGTATCTTAAATGCTCGGATGTTTCACGACAAATCCATCGGGACCCAGTGTCTAAAATCAAGAACTACAAGAAAGAAAGCAATCTTGTGGTTTCATGCGGCTGTTAATACGGTGATCAAAGCCACGGTATCTCCAGTGTTACGGGAAATCTGAACCAGTGGCCGTGGCATGTTATTTCAAAAATCATTCATGCATTGTCCAGTATTCGAAAAGGGACTATCTTGCTGATAATCCAGTTACAATGCCACAATGATATAATGACAGGCCCACAGGTAGTTGGGACATAATTCTGTTTAACTTCAACATTGTTTGTAAACAAATGCATAGTAGAATCGTGTCAAACTCTGTTATCATACTCTGGGACGTGATAATTGGAAACAAGAACATCAAACACGAGAAACATACCTATCGTGATATTTCCGTAAATAGTTGACCACAATTGAATGAATACACTTCTCTGCCAGACACGGATGACCACCAGTCGTGGGAGAGAGCGCCCGTCCACTGCAATTTCTTTTGTTTTTTTTATTTGCTTTACGTCGCACCGACACAGATAGGTCTTATGGCGACGATGAGGCAGGAAGGGGCTAGGAGTGGGAAGGAAGCGGCCATGGCCTTAATTAAGGTACAGCCCCTGCATTTGCATGGTGTGAAAATGGGAAACCACGGAAAACCATCTTCAGAGCTGCCGACAGTGGGGTTCGAACCCACGATCTCTCGAATACTGGATACTGCCCGCACTTAAGCGACTGCAGCTATCGAGCTCGGTCCCACTGCAATCATAACGATCACGTGCAACTAGTATTGTTAGTTTTAGGAAATCAAACATCTACCTAAATATGAACGAACGATGACAACGAACAGGATTCCCAGCCCAGACACGGATAACAATCCATTCGCCGCAACCATTGCACACACAAGCAACCAGTATTTTTATTTTTTGGAAAATGGAAAGGGGCTAGCAGTGGGAAGGAAGCGGTCATGGCCTTAATTAAGGTACAGCCCCAGCATTTGCATGGTGAGAAAATGGGCAAACCACGGAAAACCATCTTCAGGGCTGCCGACAGTGGGGTTCGAACCCACGATCTCTCGAATATAACTGATGGAAACAACGAACAGATATGTCACCCCACCCCCACCCCCAGAATCAATGTTGACCATCAACCTGGGCGACAGACCATCCGACCATCGCAATCATCGTCATCACATGTCACTGGTTTTGTTCGTTTTCATAAAGTACCAAACTTATTCCAACTAACAAACCGTCATAATACATAATTAAGTGCTACAGTACATATTCTCCGACAGTTATTTAGATATATCTTTGAAAGTTAGACAACCTTACCCGTTTGAAGTATTTCGTGGATACTAACTAACTTATCCAGTACATAATACCTCTTCCTTAACTACAAGTAATTTGATTATGAAGATTTCTTGCACATAATTGCTGTTTTTCTTTTCGGATACGTTGAATTTAACCCGGAAATGTTCAAGATGCCTTAGGACGGAAACCCTCACAAAATTAATTCGTTCCACAGAGCAAACTTGTCGAGTCAAGGCAACAAAGATTCTAATTCCTTTTTTTGCTCAGGCAGCCATAGTTCCTCTAATTTAATTATGGAATTAATTCTGAGTAATTTATTGCATTAGCGCTGCGGTACTCATTCCATTCCAGCTGGCGGATCTAACATTGTAATTCACATTCCAAGAATCTCCTGACTTAAGCAGTTCCTTTCTTTCGGGCGTACATCCATCTCCCTCAAGTCTTCACGGCTGTAAAACTGAATATTGATTCAGCGATTCCTTGTTGTTCCTCTTCTTATAAAAAGGACTATTATGAGAGTGGAGAAAAGCTGGTCTCTCCATTATCTCTTTATAATGTGTCCTATGGGAAGAAGAATGGCTTGGAAAACAAGAAGTATTTTCTCAAGGAAAATACGAGCTCATTTGTAGTTCATATATTTTGAGCTAGTATTCTTTAAAATGAACGGCTTTCGCACAGCATGAACGTAACACTACATCATCATCATTGTTTAAGTGACATTTCATTCACAACCTCTTCCGTTGGAATTTGTTAAGAACTGAAAATTGTGGTGATATAATCAGATATAATACTTGCTAAATATCTTTTGGTGTCAGATTTTCGTATTCTCAAAATACTGTTCACTATTGTACTAAGGCATCCTTAAATTAATGTGCACCATCCAATATACAAAAGGACAAACAGACAAAATCTACACTGTCGATTAAAATCCATAATTTATCTGCACTGTATCGCTGTACATAATACGTTCAATATTATTCGATTTATGAGACCAGATAACACGAGTCTCTAAAGTACGAAACATTTAACAGTCTTCTTCCTCGATGCATCCAGTTTCTCTTATCTTTAATCATTGCCTGATTTATTTAATCAATTAATTTATTTGTTATTTATTTACGTTTTAACATGTATTTTCTTCTCTTCGAAAGTACACAGGCAATTGTTTCAATACGGCCACTTCGTAAAACACCAATACAGTACTCAGGTAAGTAAAAGTAGGTTCAAAATCGAAATCAAGACCGATGGCAAATTCACATAATCCGCATAATAAAAGGTGGAACTATATCTAAAAAAAAATACATATTTTCTAATCTACATCAATACACTAGGAGTATAATCTCACTATTTTGACCAAGTCTCGATGCGCAGAATAGTCCGTCCCTATATATAAATCTAGCTCTGGTACCCGGCGTTGCCCGTATAGTTTCTGAATATTTACCTTGAAGATTTGTATTACCAATTAATTATGTGTGAAGTGAATTTTTATATAATTCGTTCTTGACTTGTAGATTGATATGTTACGATCTATTATGTAATTTTAGAATTATTTAGATGTGTTTGATTTCAAGTTTTTAGATTTTTAATTTTCAGGTAAAACTTTGTCCTGGGAAGTATTCGATCCTGTCAAAAATTAATAAGTGATAACTTTATGTATTTAGCCATCGCACTATGGATACGATGTACAGTATTTCAACTGTCAATGAGACTGTCCCCTTCTCGCCGCCCCCGTCGCCCCTTCCCCTAAGATATGAAAAATCTGGATTGTCACCATTCATCTCAGTGTCCCTAAAACTGTAGATTCGAAACAATTTTCGATTATTTTTATATCTCACTCCCCCCTCACACCCACCCCAAAGGGGGCTGAACATGAACTTTACAAAATTCGAAGTGTCACTATTCATTTCAGCGACCACAAAAACTATGGATTCGATACTATTCTAGATTATTTTAATACCTTACCCCCTCGCCCCATATCCGTAAGGGTTATAGGGGTGTCTTACCCTCACGCGGTTTGTCTCCTGATACTAAGTCATCAGTGTACTAAATTTGGTTGAAGTCGCTCCAGTGGTTTAGGACGAGATGTAATACATACATACAAATGAAGAATGACATATTATTTTTATACTTAACTCCCTTTACATCCCCGCCCAAAGGAGTCTTATGAGTGTCTTACACAAAAGTATATTTTTTCCCAGATATTAAGTCAAATGTGTACCAATTTTGGTTGGCAGCTATGCCCAAACGTCTCGCTGCTCTAGAATCCTGGAGCTTACGTTGCCATGGTTACGGCAGTTCATTTCTTTTATCCGATTCCTGGAGCAGGGGTAGTGTGCTCACAATATCTCCATAACGGTTGGTTTGTGGGCCTTAAAACATGGTTTTCGGGCCCGCATGGATTACCGAGTTTTGTTCTTTGCATCGAGCGGCTTAAAATGAGCTTCGTCTCGTCCTTGTACGACAAATTCGGTATTTCGCCTATATTGGCCTGTTATTTTTATATTTCCCCCGTCGCACCCCCCTTCGATTTGTTTTGAAAATAAAATACAGCCGATGTCTTTTAGGGATAATGTACATTTACATTATTCTAAGAATCGGTCCAGTAGTTCCTGAGATTAGCCATTACATATAAACAAACTTTACCTCCTTATATATAAGTATAAAGCGGTCCGACTCGTTGGCTGAATGGTCAGCATACTGGCCTTCGATTCAGAGTGTCTCGGGTTCGATTTATGGTCGGTTAGGGAATTTTAACCTTCGTTGGTTAATTCCAATAGCTCGGGTGCTAGGTGTTTGTGCTGTCTCCAACATCCCTGTAACTCAGCCACCTCACATAACAGTATCCTCCACCACAATAACACGCAGTTACCTACACATGGCAGATGCCGCCCACCCTCATCGGAGGGTCTGCCTTACAAGTGCTGCACCCTGCTAGAAAAAGCTACACGTAATTATGATAGTAAAAAAAAAACGGAGGACCGTCGTCAACCGCTGGTCCCAGTACTACGGAGATCTCCGGGGCTATTACTTTTATAGTTCACTCCCTTTCAATCCTCGTCGAAAGGAGTGCTATGAGCGTCTTACACAACAGTTTACTTTTCCAGATAGTAAGTCATATGTGTATCAATTTTGGTTGGCCGCTGTGCCCACACGTACATGCATAATCTCGCTGATGTTGAATCCTGGAGCTGACGTTACCATGGTTACGGCCGTTCGTTTCATTATCCGATTCCTAGAGCACGGGTAGTGTGGTTCCAATATCTCCATATCTGTTGATTTTAGGGCCTTAAAACATTTTTTGGGCCCGTAGGGCTTACTGAGTTTTGTTCCTTGCGTCAAGAGGCTTAAAATGAGCTTTGTATCGTCCTTGTACGACAAATTCGATTTCGCCTGTATTAGCCTATTATTTTTATACTTTGATATCTACCCCCGTCACCCCCCACTCGAATTGTTTTGAAAATAATATAAAGCCCATGTTACTCACTGGCAATTTAGTTTTCTATAGGTGAAGTAAATTTTAAAATCGGTTCAGTAGTATTTGAGTCTATCCGTTACAAACAAATATAAAAATTTTCCTCTTTATAATATTAGTATAGATACCTAATTCTGCCTCTCATTCACAGCTATATTGAGAAAACGAGGTTTCAACAGATGAGGATGGTACCAGTTATAGAATGTTATGTCTTTTTCACAAGATATATACAACGAACCTTGAGCTGTCATTCGAGATTTCTACTTTTTAAAAGAAAAATACGTTCCTGCCAGCGAAGTCCTTCTCGCATATTCGCAATGATGACATAGGTAAACAGCTGTATCCATCGGCATGATGTAGAAATGCGTATATTCTGACTTATGTTGCCTTCGAAAGATACTTGAGAGACTTCTACTGATACCAGTCACCGGTCACAAGAACAATGCAATGATGACCATGGTACCTGAGCTCTTCAGTGAAATATACTATCTTTTAGTGAAGTGGATGAACCATTATTCCATTCTGGTGTTAATCGATCACCTGGTACAGGGTAATACACGATAAAATACCCACAAATAATAAGCTACACCGCATCCAAACGAAAGAAAATGATTTGTGCACGTTATGTAGGAACTGTAGTGAAACTATACATCAGAGACTTGCTCAGTGTGAAATCATCCAGCAGGTATGGAGAAAATTTAGGTGGCTGATACAAACCGTTATAAAGCAGTCAGACGTCTACATTTCCCCTGACTGGTTAATTCGTCCGACCTTCAGTTTGAGGCCATCTGAACTGAACAGTGCAGTACTAGGGTGTTTTATGTTAATAAACCCGCATTATAAGATTTTACATTCTGATAATAAATAACTGAACAGTAGGAAACAAGGCCTATTCCATCTCATCCTAATAAAATTCTAATTAAATTTTGTCTAATAATTAAAAACATTATTGATAAAACAAGTACTAATACCAAAATAATAAATCGCTTAATAGTTAAATCACCGTGTATATATTCATCGCTATAAAAAAATTACCAAAGCTGAAATAAATAGTATAAACCGTATAAATAAAAGCGATATTCAATCAAACAAAATGGTTATAACAATTGAACTTCTATTCATATTCAATGTTAATAAACCTGAAAGGGAAGAAGATGTCTTCTCGGACATGAGTGTCTTGATAAGGGAAGCTCTTACTTGTCCGAAGGAAAGGAAGTGCCTCGGGAATTATGCCAGTACACTAGCTGGCCTATGTTAACTAAGTGCAAGTGCGTTTTGACAAATTGAGCACTCCAGTATTACAGTGTGAACGTGAAAGAAAGGAAGAAAGGAACAGGGACTCTATTGACTGTGCTTAATTTATTCTAAATTAGTGTGGAACCTTTTAAAAAAGTTTCAATTTTTTCAGGTTGTACTAGTTATTGTTCAATTACTACGTTTGTCAGTTTAAAAGTACAAATACTTGACGCTGTTGATGGTGATTCGTTTTGACCTTTGTATGAAGCTATCTCAATAGTACGCAGCTCAGTAGACATCAAAGTAAAACTCTGAGCTATTACTGCACTCGAGATGGTTTGTAAGGAAATAGTAAAATACCTATTTTGATTTCATTCGAATGCCGTATAAAACCAAAAAAATGTAATTTGTATTTATAAGGTATATTAATAGTCTTTTAGAATTTTCAATTACCTTATAAATGGTAATATCGACTATCGATGTGTTAATGCGACTTTAAACAAGTAGCAAAAGAGTAAAAATTTATATTTAACTCATGCAACTTGGCATCTTGTGAAAATTTCAATTACATTTTCAAAAAATGTATATAATGTGGCAAGGCCACTGCTTGTATATATCCACAATATACGTACTTGTAGACCGAAAGGTTTATGGGTATAGAATTCTAAGTTATTTCAGTTTTGGAATAAATGGGGTAAAAAACCGCCCAGGTACGTAGCAAAAGTTTCAAATACCAGTTTATGATCATAATATTAGTTATATCATCAATAACTTATTGCGGGAGACTGTACAGCGGAAGTTGCTTGGCATGCGCTCATGAGAGAGACCTATTGTTCTTATTGATTCATGCCCCGCCGCTACGGTCTTTTTTATTTCATCTCCGTGGCCTCCCGCTCTTCTCCGCTGACGAACAAAAGATGATGATCCCCTCTCCCCGAGTTTGAAACTGCATACTGTTTCCCACACAAGGCCCGTTGCTCTTAACCATTTTCGAGCAAGGATAAGGAGTGTTCCCCAGCTGAGTTAGCGGCTTTTCAGCGAGCCTTTCATTTGTATAATCATCACACTTCGTTCGAGCACCGTTAACAGGCCAGTTTAGAGTGGCATATGGCATACATAATAAATAGTGAAAAAAAAATGTTGGGCATTTTGATACGATTCCACAGGGAGGAATAGATATCACAGGGTGTGTAATTGTATCGCTAGTTGTCTCAAAGAACCAAATCAAGTTGCATTTGAAGACTTACCAAGTATTTTATTTTGAAGTCTCCCATAAGCGCCCTTACGTCACACCAGCCGAGAACAAGGAAGAATGTCGGCTTCATTATCGAACAAACTGTGAGGTTTTAAAGAGGAAATGCACAAGCAGAAGACGTTGATGTGAAAAGAAAGACGCAATAAGAACCGTGATTCAAACAAGTAAAGAGGATATTGGATTACAGTTTAGTCCTCAAGGGGTGGAACCTTTAGGAGTTACGGGATTAGTGTTTTCTAAATAGAAGAAATTGTCTTTAATACTATTCATTATTAACATGGGAAATTTTTAAATTAAAGATCTCCCCGGCGCAAGGAATATTCCAGAACTAATTAATAATAATAATTTTTGTTTACGTCCAACTAACTACTTTTAAAGTTTTAGAAGACGACGAAGTATCGAAAGTTTGTCCCGCAGGAGTTCTTTTACCAACATGAAACTGAACACATTCAAATACCCACTGGACTGAGCCGGGATCGAACTAGCCACTTGATCTGAAAAGGCCAGCGCGCTAAAGCCTAAGCTACTCAGCCGTCCTGTTCCATAACTACATTAATTACTGCGGTATTCTCTTTCAACCTAGTGTTCCTCTATTAACTTAGTTCTGAAGTGTCAGTTCCGTCTTTCTAGTGCGTGCTAAAAAGTGCTCAAGATCGCATTGTAAAGAGGGAGTATCATTATACCTCTAACATATCTCAAAAAACAGCAAGCACCTGCACATGAATGGAGTATGTTCAGGCACTTGCCAACTTGTTCAGTATTGAATAAGCCACACAAGGGCGTCTAAAATCCATAACTGATGCGATATTAAAAAGCCAGATTAATTCCAGGAAAATAAAATTTGAAAAGCTGAGCTCCTACCACATCTAACCAGAAGATCCCACTCAACCTCTTCCAGGAAATCTATTGCCAATTGTCACCTGGTGCTGACAGACCCTCGCACGTGCAACTGATGAAGCGTACTCGATTCCCTAAGCCTGACTGTGGATTCCGAGAGCAAGCAATTACTCATATTATCCAGGAATGCCCAAATCGACCTAAGGGATGAGTGGAATGAGCTAATTAGGGCTTCTTCTCTAAGCCTGGTGGCTGAATTCCCGAGATGTTCCAATATAACATTTTGTTTACGTGTATTTATATGAATGTACTTATGCACTCAATTTAAATACCATACGATAAGTAAATAAATCAGTGCAAGAAGAGTCTAACATCGATATGTCGCAATCCAGTGTTGCAATGGTGTCGCCATCTCGAAGTACTAAAACAGCTGTGCCGTGCGGGTAACAGTTAGTGTAAATAGTGATTACTACCAGATGGCAAAACCTGAGCGAAGCCAAGAGCTTGGAGGAGAAATTAGTGGAAGTAAGGTAGCAGTGGGGATTAATTCTGATGAGCGGCTCACTTGAGATCTTAACCCGACATATAGTTACGATTACAAGGAGCTGACGTGAACATTTCCATAGCAACTAGCGGTTTGAACGTTCCTCCCCTCTCACTTACTCTGTATACTAAACTCATTTTGTGCGCAGTTAAGCTTCTCTTTTTTTGCTATTTGCTTTACGTCGCACCGACACAGATTGGTCTTACGGCGAAGTTTAATGCCATCAAATGGTAATCGAGCCGGGCTGAGTAGTTCGGACGGTAGAGCGTTGGCCTTATGAGCTAAACTTAACAGCCTCGATTCTGGCTTATTTTAAGGTGCTCAAAAACGTCAGCTTCGTATTGGTACGTTTACTAGCACGTAAACGAACTCCTGCGGAACAAAATTCCAGCAACACAGCGTCTCCGAAAACCATAAAAATGTAGTTAGTGGGACGCAAAACTAATAACTTCTTCTTTCTTTATTTCTCTCTTTCTATTTTTTTTTTCGTAATGCCTATTCAAAGAGCGCGTTTGAAATTGTTCGTTTCGCCTTCTTATCCGTTTAAATCTCTTCATAAATGCACTCTGTTGCATCTTGCGTCCTGTGGACCACTTCCTAACTGTTTTATGTTTAGTTTCATAATTATAATTATTGTAGATAGTAATCGACCTCTGGCGCTTGACTCCGGCGTCGTAGCACGTTATATGAGGTATCGCACGATCGTCTCAGTGAGTTTTTCATGTAGACGGCAAAGGAAAACCAAATGGTGAACATTGACAAAATTTGACGGCGAAGAACTGATAAAAATGCCTTTATTCTGGAAAATATCGCGTCGAAATGGACAATAAACGGCTTAAAAGTTTTTGGGAACGCATTCGCTTGTTATAATTCCAATTCCAATGCCGAACGTCGAAAGGCTAGTCGGGAGCGTCTGCAAGATCAGGCGGAGAAGGGTCATGAGGTGAAACTTGGTTTCTAGAGTCCCAGCTGAGCACAACTTCCGCCGCAATGGTAGAAAATATGGAACTCAGGGATACTGATCACATCGGTGAATATGAGGGAGCTCCTGTGCTCCATTGAAGGTCCGACGGGTATGGTTCATACAAATACAGATTTCACTTTGGCCAGTAACAGTGGCGTTTATCTGTTTCCATACGAAATGTTACGAATAAAACGCAGAATGATCTAATTAAAACACACAAAATTTTATTTGGGAATGAATGACAATCCATTGAAATTATCGTCAACAATATAGCGTAGCCAGTTTTGCGTGAACAGAAAGCCTATTCTGTGGTAACAAGGCAACAAGTGTTAGTCTTCTATCTACTGAACGGCGGTAAGGGGGACGGGGCGGGGGGTGGTAGAATTACACCCACGATGTCCCCTTACTGTCGTACGAGGCTACGAAGATGTGAAAACCCAAGAATCTGTACTCACGCACCCGTCTTTGAATTCAGAAAATTATCCATCAACCTATGCGTTTACGTTGAGCGGAGAAATTTACACTGACTGACAGAGCAAATGCAACACCAAGAAGGAGTGGTCAGAACTTTATGCCAATTGCAGGGTAGACTGACGTCACTGAGATATGCTCATGATGTGAAATGCGCCGCTGTGCTGCGCACGTAGCGAACGATAAATGGGACACGGCGTTGGCGAATGGCCCACTTCGTACCGTGATTTCTCAGCCGACAGTCATTGTAGAACGTGTTGTCGTGTGCCACAGGACACGTGTATAGCTAAGAATGCCAGGCCGCCGTCAACGGAGGCATTTCCAGCAGACAGACGACTTTACGAGGGGTATGGTGATCGGGCTGAGAAGGGCAGGTTGGTCGCTTCGTCAAATCGCAGCCGATACCCATAGGGATGTGTCCACGGTGCAGCGCCTGTGGCGAAGATGGTTGGCGCAGGGACATGTGGCACGTGCGAGGGGTCCAGGCGCAGCCCGAGTGACGTCAGCACGCGAGGATCGGCGCATCCGCCGCCAAGCGGTGGCAGCCCCGCACGCCACGTCAACCGCCATTCTTCAGCATGTGCAAGACACCCTGGCTGTTCCAATATCGACCAGAACAATTTCCCGTCGATTGGTTGAAGGAGGCCTGCACTCCCGGCGTCCGCTCAGAAGACTACCATTGACTCCACAGCATAGACGTGCACGCCTGGCATGGTGCCGGGCTAGAGCGACTTGGATGAGGGAATGGCGGAACGTCGTGTTCTCCGATGAGTCACGCTTCTGTTCTGTCAGTGATAGTCACCGCAGACGAGTGTGGCGTCGGCGTGGAGATAGGTCAAATCCGGCAGTAACTGTGGAGCGCCCTACCGCTAGACAATGCGGCATCATGGTTTGGGGCGCTATTGGGTATGATTCCACGTCACCTCTAGTGCGTATTCAAGGCACGTTAAATGCCCACCGCTACGTGCAGCATGTGCTGCGGCCGGTGGCACTCCCGTACGTTCAGGGGCTGCCCAATGCTCTGTTTCAGCAGGATAATGCCTGCCCACACACTGCTCGCATCTCCCAACAGGCTCTACGAGGTGTACAGATGCTTCCGTGGCCAGCGTACTCTCCGGTTCTCTCACCAATCGAACACGTGTGGGATCTCATTGGACGCCGTTTGCAAACTCTGCCCCAGCCTCGTACGGACGACCAACTGTGGCAAATGGTTGACAGAGAATGGAGAACCATCCCTCAGGACACCATCCGCACTCTTATTGACTCTGTACCTCGACGTGTTTCTGCGTGCATCGCCGCTTGCGGTGGTCCTACATCCTACTGAGTCGATGCCGTGCGCATTGTGTAACCTGCATATCGGTTTGAAATAAACATCAATTATTCGTCCGTGCCGTCTCTGTTTTATCCCCAACTTTCATCCCTTTCGAACCACTCCTTCTTGGTGTTGCATTTGCTCTGTCAGTCAGTGTACATATATATTTTCATATCCTGTTGTTGAGTTACTTGAATCTTCGGTGTGCGGCCAGAGAAGGAATATTCGAGTTTCGCCTTCCAAAATGTTCACGCAGACACCAGACGAAAGCGCAATACGGGGAGACTCCGGCATGAGACGGCCCTGTGTGAGCTCGAGAGTGCCCAGTTTATGGATACATATTTTTATTTTTTTATTTATTTTTCTCCATTAATGTGGCCCTAATCGAAACTTTAACACATTTAAAATACTTTTCTCCAGATTTATTACGTTATAATTTATCAGAGTTACATTAAACTAACGCACCCACTCTCACTCCCACTTGCGTTTATAAAGGAATCTAAATAGCATTCTCTACATTAACCAATATGGAATAATAATAACAAAATAAATGCACTTATTACGCAGCTATCAACTAGATCTACATATATCAGAGGAACACAGTCTATCATCATACACTTACTCAGCTGTACAGTGCGCGCGCCCTCGGTAGCTTTCAATAGGTAATCTCGGTAAGATCTCTTGAATTTAGTTACTGAATCATTGTCGTTAACACTGACTGGTAGGGAAAGGAGAGGAATCAATGGTCGAAGTAGAAATTACAATATTACAAGATGGTTGGATTTCTCTTTGACTGTCTGTGAGTGTCCGACATTTGAAGCTCCGTTCTGTTTGGAACATCGTCTATCAGGACGCTATCCACAAGATATTCCTCAACAAACGTCGATATTGATGTGACACTATAAGATGGTGAATTATGTAAAATTATTTTCCTGGATCCATAGAAGTCCGATCATATAGCTCTTCGTTTTTGTAATGTTACTGTTATAAATAAGTTTCCCCTGGCAGTAGTGTGTTTAAATGTACCTGGTTGCTCTTAAGGCAGTGCCAGCAGAGCACTTCGTATAATTAGATGGTCTCTTGACTCTCGGATCCTGTTCAAGTGGGCTCACCGATGCTTCTCTTAACTGCTATGTCACCTTGTGGTACCGACTGCTCTCCAGTTACACTAATGTTGAAGGAAGTTATCAAACAGTTTGTGAATCATTTGCATTCGATTAATAAACTGTTTTGGCTCCCTTTGATACAAAGTACCGTTAAAATGAATGAAATTTAACTATGAATGAATCTACAAACGAAATGTCAGTACGAGCATTTGAATGAACAATAAAATGTTACATTAATGTAAATATTTTAAAACCGTAGCCTGCCAACGGGACCAAAATACATTTACTGAAAATGAAAAATGAAATGAAATGGCGTATGGCGTTTAGTGCCGCGAGTGTCCGAGGGCATATTTGGTTCGCCAGGTGCAGGTTTTTGATTTTATTCCCGTAGGCGACCTGCACGTCATGATGAGGATGAAATGATGATGAAGACGACACATACACTCAGCCCCAGTGCCAGAGAAATTAACCAATGACGGTTAAAATTTCCGACCCTGCTGGGAATCGAACCTGGGACCCGTGTGACCAAAGGCCAGCACGCTAACCATTTAGTCAAGGAGTCGGACACTGGAAATATTAAGAGGCTAGGTTCCAAATTCTCTACTCTCTTCATCTCACATTTTTATGTATAGGTTCGAATTACAGGATATGGTCGGAAAAAAACGTGAACCGGATACTTGACGGTTAGAGGGTAGGTCATAGTGACAAATAATTTGAAAAGAGTAATTCGATATGTCCCGCCGTTGTCATTTTTCAGCTGCTGAACTTAGCCAATCATAGCGCTTCGCGAGCGAAATGAAATGGGCTTGGTATGGTGTTGCTAAATCTGCACCAGCTTTATAGGGGCAAACCTCATTACATGTGATGCAAATCAGCTTTTGGTCGGTATTGACTAGTTCAAGTTAAAAAATATAGGATTTAATCCACCTTGTTCCATACGCAGTATTTACAAACTTTGAAATTAATGCATAATCAACTAAAATGTAGACATGTTTCGACTTCTTAGACCATCATAAGTACATACCATTTTTTGGAACATTAAAAATATAAAATAATAAAAACACTTGTGTGAGAAAGCCTCTTCACAAAAGATTGCATTGAGAAAATAAAATTTTCTAAAGAGACTTTCTCGCACAAGGGATATTGTATATTTTTATTAATCCATTTTTTTTGTATGCACTGATGATCGCCAAAGGGGTCAAACCATGCCTGTATTTTGAATAATTATGTATTAATTTAAGGAAGTTCCCGTGGTGTAGGAGTAGCATGCCTGCCTCTAATTCGCAGGCCCCGAGATCTTTTTCCGGCCAGGTCAGTGATTTTTACCTGGACGAGAGGGCTGGTTCGAGGTCCACTCAGCCTACGTGATTAAAATTGAGAAGCTAACTGACGGTGAGATAGCGGCTCCGGTCTAGAAAGCCAAGAATAACGGCCGAGAGGACTCGTCGTGCTGACCACACGACACCTCCTAAACTGCAGGTTTTCGGGCTAAGCAGCGGTCGCTTGGTAGGCCACAGCCATTTAAGGGCTGTGTTGCCATGGGGAGTATTTATTTAAAAGTTTATTAACATTGTGTATTGAAGAAGGTGGTTTAAATCCTATATTTTTAACTTGCCCCGAACCTAGAAATAATTCGGCATGGTAGATATTTGAACGCGGACCTCCAAGGTACCAGGATCGCGCCATAAAAAAACTCTACGGTGACACCGAATGAAATCCAAAGTGTGTTTGTATTTGACGATGTTTTCTCGGCATGGATCTCAAGCTGACTTAAAATCACGAGCAGATTTAGGATCACCACCTCGTAAAGCCCATTTGACTTTGCCCGCGAAACGATCTGATTGGCTAACTTCAGCAGCTGATAAAATGAATACGGTGCGAGATATCTAATCATTCCCTCTATCCCTCATATACCCGTCTCACGTTATTTCCGACCATCCTCTATATGAAATATATCGACCTTCATTTTCATCGATTGTTATTCATACTTTTTCTGTGTCGAATTAAGTTTTTAACTCATTCGTCTCGGAGGATTTCTGCGTTCCTCTGTCCCCTAGATTTCAAATCTGTTGATGAATTATGATTTCCTAATACGGGGTGTTATCATTTCCTTGCAGGTTTGTTATCCTTTAAGATAACTTTGATGGCATTAATTCAGCGTTAGAAGCGCGAGGTTAGGAATTTGCATTAGGGACATAGCGGGTTCAAGCTCACTGTCGGCAGCCCTGAAGATAGTTTTCCTTTGTTTCCCATTTACACACCAGGCATTATGCTTGGGCTGTAACTTTCTTCAGGCCCCGGCCGCTTCTTTCCATCATCTAACCTTTCCTATCCCATTTCGTCGCCATAAGAAGTACCTGTCTCGGTGCGACGTAAAACAAAGTGTAACAAATTAATTCAGGGGATAAATAAAGAATGTGGAATTCCATTCCTTGTTTAATTTCTTCTTCTTTTCTTTTTCTTCTTCTTCTTAATACGTTTGCCCTCCAGGATTGGTTTCTTCCTCGGAGTCAGCGAGAGATCCGACCTCTACCGCCTCAAGGGCAGTTTACTGGAGCGTGAGAACTTTGGTTGGATGGATACAAATGGGGAAGAGGAACAGAAGCTCGCCCAGGCCGCCTCACATGCTGTGCTGATCAGGGGCCTTGTGGAAGGTTGGGAAGACTGGAAGGGGTAGTGAATGAGGAGGGAAAGAAGCGGCCGTGGCCCTAAGCTAGGTACCAACTGGACATTTGCCTGTTGTTGTTGTTGTTGTTTGAGTCATCAGTCCATAGTCTAGTTTGATGCAGCCCTCCATGTCACCCTATCCTGTGCTTACCTCTTCATTTCTACGTAACTACTGCATCCTACATCTGCTCTAATATGATTGTCATATTCATACCTTGGTCTACCCCTATCGTTCTTACCACCTACACTTCCTTCAAAAACCAACTGAACAGGTCCTGGGTGTCTTAAGATGTGTCCTATCATTCTGTCTCTTCTTCTCGTCAAATTTAGCCAAATCGATCTCCTCTCGCCAATTCCATTATCTCTTCATTTGTGATTCGATCTATCCATCTCACCTTCAGAATTCTTCTGTAACACCATATTTCAAAAGCTTCTATTCTTTCTGAATTAGTTATCGTCAATGTTTCACTTCCATACAATGCCACGCTCCACATGGAAGTCTTCAAAAAAATCTTTCTAATTCCTATAACAATCTTTGAAGTGAGCAACTTTATTTTCTTAAGAATGCTCTTCCTTGCTTGTGCTAATCTGCATTTTATGTCCTTACTGCTGCCATCGTTAGTTATTTTACTACCCAAGTAAGAATATTCATCTACTTCCTTTATGACTTCATTTCCTAATTTAATATTTCCTGCATCACCTGCCTTCGTTCGACTGCCTTTTGTTTTGGACTTATTTATTTTCATCTAGTACTCCTTACCCAAGACTTCGTTCATAATAATCAGCAGCTTCTCGAGATCTTCTGCAGTGTCAGATAAAATAACAATATCATCGGCAAATCTCAAGGTTTGGATTTTCTCTCCTTGGATTGTGATGCCCTTCCCAAATCCCTCTTTGATTTCCTTTACTGCCTGTTCTATGAAAACATTGAAAAGGAGGGGGACAAACTGCAGCCTTGCCTCACTCCTTTCTGGATTGCTGCTTCTTTTTCAAAGCCCCCCGATTCTTATCTCTGCAGACTGATTTTGGTACAGATTGTAGATAATTCTCCGTTCTCGGTATCTGATCCCAATCACCTTCAGAATTTGCCTGGAGGAGAAATGGGAAACTACGGAAAACCACTTCGACGATAGCTGAGGGGAGAAACGAAACCACCTCTACTCAGTTGACCTCCCGCGGCTGAGTGGAAGCCGTTCCAATTCTCGTACCGCTTTTCAAATTTCGTCCCAGAGCCGGGAATCGAACCCGGGCCTCCGGGGGTTGGCAACTTATCACACTAACCACTACACCACAGATGCTGTCCTTATTCAACACTTAATACTGTTTTGCTGTTTTTATGATTTCATTCCAGAAAGTGCAGAATAATATAATATAATATTGTTGGTCTTACGTCCAACTAACTACTTTTCGCGGTTCCTGGAGAGGTTCCGGAATTTTGTTTCGAAATTTTTTTTCACTTGTGAGTAAATCTACCAACTCGAAGCTGAAGTATGTGAGCACCTTCCAATACCACCGGACTGAGCCAGGATCAAACCCACCAATTTGGGGTCAGAAACTCTGCGGAAGTACAAGGGTGATTCTTTTTAAGTCTTATTAACACGCTGTAGACAGTAAATAATCAGTAATTGGGAATGGTAATGGAGATAATGCCTGTAATAATGATCATTTAGGTACGAAAACACCTCGACACTTCCCAGAGTGAAAATTACAGTAGATCGTGGTGGAATTGTAGAAACCACACAATATATCTAAATGGACGTAAATGCGCTAAACAGCAAGCTATTCACTTAGTGGAAATTATAGGTTATCAGAAATACTTTCAGACTGTATTAGAGAAATTTATAGTCGGAGCTTTCAATATTTTTAGGGTTTTTTTCAGGAATTGTGAAGGAAATGAAATGAAGGAAATGAACCATCGCGCCTGAATTTGTTAAAACTAAATCCAAGTAAACAGAGTAAGCATTTAAACATGAGTAAAATTTGTAAGATTGTAACTTTCTGAGTGATCAAAAATACTTAGAAATTAATTAATAATAATCTACATATTAAAGGTTGACTAAAACGACTTTGGTAGATCCATCCGTCCTTTCTACTGGACCGATTTGCTCCATGTTTTTGTATTCTATCCGAAATTACCAGCCGGTGATTCATGAGATATTGGTAGGTTTCTAAGTTCAGCCAACATTTAGTAATCATAAAATCAAATCATTAAATGATCTCTACAATATTTGCAGGCGAAGGCTTACCGTAACCCGCAATATATTCCATACTAGCAAATGTACCCGTGCTTCGGTACGGTATTCTGCATTGTATATGAATATTGAAGCAAATACTGTACATGCAGTAAATAAGATTGTTTTAAAATAGCATGTCTCTTAGCGTTATCCGAGAAACAGCATGGAGAGATACCCATACGTTGTTTCCAATGTAAAGTGATTGTTACGGATTTGTGATGATAACGGCAGGCTCACTTGCCTACTGCCATTCACAATCGAGTTGGGAAGTTTACATTATAATTGCAGGCCCCATTGCCTACTGCGCAGTCACAATCGATTTGGGGAGTTTCCGTTACAATGGCAGCCCCCTTTCCTACTTCCAGACATATTACAAATTCAGGAGTTTTTGTTATAATGGCTGGAAACTTTCCTACAACCAGTCAAAATTGAGTTGTGCAGTTATCATTACAATGACAGGCCCCTTTTCCAACTGCCAGCCAGCTCACTGCCAGTCACACGAAGTTGGTGAGTTTTCATCAAAATAGCAGGCCAGTATGCCTAATGCCAGTCATATTCTAGAAGGGTACATCTGTTTATAACTGCGGGAACGCTTGCCTACAGCCAAACACAATCGGGTAAGGGGAGTTTTGAACAAAACTGCATGCTCACTTGCCTTCTGCAAGTCAAATCGAGAAGTGGATTATTCATTACAATGGTGGGCCTGCCTTATTAATGCCAGTTACACAGGAATTGGAGAAGGACCCATTCCTACTGCCAGTCAATTTTGGTGTGGGGAGTACTGATTACAATAGCAGACACACCCTTTCTCGATCGCTACAAAATCGACATCAGTGAATATGTATAGTTCTACATATGAAAATATGTGCTTGTTTACAATATTGCAGACCTTCATTTACAGGTTAACTGCTGCTAAACGGTACATCATATCGAGAAAGGATTGTACAATAAGACGCCGGATTTAGCGGCCTAAATTGCTGGTCTTATGATATCTCGTCTATTCATGGGTCAGATTGAGTTAGAAACGTGGAATAGGGTAAAATTTGTGTAAGGTTATCTCACATTGCATTAGTAACAGCTACATACATAGCATTTGGCTCATATATGGCTACTGGGTGGACCAATTTTCGTGTAGAGTTTGATGATTCAATCTTTCCTATAAGTGATGGAAGGTATGAATTATGTATGTGAAAAGTCCAAATTTACTTAATAGAGAAAAATCAAACGTAAAAGGGATAGAAATACGACAAAAAGTCATAAGACCAAGGTGTAGATCACTCCAAAATGAACGGGAATTTTGCCATTCGTTATGCGATAATACTTCCTGAAGGTCTGCACCATCATTAAAATTGTTTCCATATTTCGATATTCTTCGGGATAAAAAGGGAAAAATGTTAAGATCTTGGAAGTTTTCCGTCCGTTACAGGCTAAAACATATAATTTTGCCAAATTTCAATATCCTTCTTCGACTGCAGATTATGCCGCAATCTGGGTTTTCGGTGAGGAGTGTTCAAATTAGGACTTTCAAGAAACTGAACCAAAAAATTTGCAGATGGTCATTATTACCCCTTAAACGTGTAGCTGTAAGAAAATTTCGCCAAATTAGTCAATGTACAGGCACACAGTCATTACGATTTTATTTACATAGGTAGATAAGGAACCTGCTCCACGTACAACACCTTTTGGGCTATATCTGCTGGACTTAACCTGAAAAACGGACCGTTTATGATATCTCCCTTATTAATCCTCCTGTCGAAAAAATGCACATGAAAAAAAGTTTTAGAGATGGAATTCCATCACGTTTGATCTATTTCCAGTCAGGTTGGTCTTGTACTGTACAAATATTGTGTAAGAGTAAAATCAGCATTTCGGTTCCCTATAAACCGCCAGTCCATTCCGGGAACATGAAATGTTATTGACGATTAACACCTACCGTTGGACAGGTGGATGTTAATGTAATGTTTGACTCAAATATCTTCAGTAGTTTTCAAGTTGTAAAAAATACGCTTTACACGCACCCGCTCTTGAGTTAAGTCCGGTGGGACTTGTACCGGAAAATGGTCCCTTAATGATATCTCCCTTATTAATCCTCGTATTGAAATGATGCACATGAGGAAAAAGGCTTAGGAATTAATTTACATTAAGGCAGGTAAATTTACATTAAGTTTGGTTGTGTATATTTTGTGGGAATGCAAAATCACGGTTTCGGTTTCGTATAATCCCCAAGTCACTTCAGGGATTTAGAAACAATATTTGCCCTAAAACCTACCAAAGGACAGGTGGATTCTAAATATCAAGTTTGGTGGAAATATATCCAGTAGTTTCCAAGTTATAGACAAACAGACAAACAAACAAATAGACACACACCAAAATTGAATATATGCAGATGGTCATTATTACACCTGAAACGGATAACTGTACGGAAATTTCGCCAAAACCGTCAAAGTACTGACACTCTAGAAGTGCAGTTCTTTATTTCGATAGTTACTGCTTTGAAACTGTACGACGTATCTACAAACGGACTTCACCATCAGACGCCCCTTTCAGTGCTCTACATGGTTGGTCCTATGACATCTTCTCGTATCTCCTAAATTTATGGGTTAGATTGAGTTAGAGTCATTGAATGGGGTGAAATTTTGTACAGTTTTCACATACTACTTTATATTTTTCATGCTCATGTGACAGCTCGAATCATAAAATTTGGCTATAACATGGCCAATGGTCATGTCAATGTGGCCGAATTTTATGATTCTACCTTTCCTATAAGTGTGCCAAATGATAACATATACGTGTAAAAGTACAAAATCAACTTGTATTTAATGTATTAGGGATAGAAATACGACGAAATATCATAGGACAAAAGTTGTATATCTCCCCAAAATTAACGCCATTTGCTTTCTCTCTTGTGATACGACTTACTGATTAGCCACCAATTACCCCGAAACGAAGGTCTTCACCGTCGTTAAAATTGCATTCATATTTCGGAATTTTCCTGGGCCAAAAGTTATACCTTTGCATAGCTTAGAATATTTCCTCAAAGAAAAGAGAGTCCAGCATTCGGGGTTATCACTCGCTTACATACGTGGTAATTAAGGAAGAAAATAATACAGTTTAGTAAGTTGAAATTAATAGGAAATGGATTATAACTGAGGACATCCGGATGACGACAAATATGTAAATAGCAAGTGAATGTATTGGAAAATCAAATGCTCCTCGATAAATTATGCCGGTGTGAGTTATGGATATAAGAAAGCGGTAATCGAAGAGAAATTTAGGCGCAGGAATTCTTAGGTAATCAGATATGAAGATGAATATTTGTGTTATTACTTAAGCTATTCTAGGACGGTTATAACCTCCAATGATATTCCGCCAATATCCCGCAGAATGGCCGATTGACGACTCTCCTGCTTCCTACCCAAGGAACAACCACGAATTTAAAGGAATGTTGAGGAAAATGGCAATACGTTACTTCCCTGCTGCCAAGCAGTCAGAGACGTTGCCATGGTAACCCATATATTCGTTGTCGGTCTGTCGGTCACTCAATGCAGAGCATGGTATCGGCAGAAAATAGTAAATTTCTCCGTCATTTGAAGAGAAAGGTAAATTATGAACATAACAAAAGTTGTTTATAATGAAGATACCTTTCACATATGGTCCACAGAGTTTACAGAAAATCAATAGTATAAGAGAAAATGGAGGAAAACCGTTGTGGTTTTCCTATAAAACCACCGTATTTTCAAAGATTTTAAAATGATATGCATATCGAAACCTTTCTCGGAATGATTATACTCTAAATATGAAGTTTGGTTGAGATCTATCTAGCCGTTTCGACGTGATGGTGGAACAAACAGACACGAAAAGTAAAAACCACCGATTCGGTCTTGAGTTGACCTAAAACGGATAGATATTTGAAAATTTGGCAAAACAAAAGGAATTACAGACAGCGGACTCCCTTCAACTTTATTTATTATGACTTAGAAGGTTGCTATGCCACTAATATTTTCATTAATATTGTGATATATGTGATTTTCACCCTTAGTAATGTAATTTAATGCAGCTATGTTTGATTACTACCTGTCAAGGCAGAGAATATGTACTGACATGGAATATTATTATTCTCAGCTATACACTCTTTGATTCTCTGACCTTCCGCAGCTTCTCAACATATGGCAGAACGTTCCCACTAACTTACGTGCTGCTAATAGAAAAAATCGACGTACGCATTGTCGGGAACGTATCAAGTCGACTAGCCATCCGAAACGCTTCAGAAACTGGGTAGTCTCCTTACCCGAACCAGTATTCAACCACGGCCAATTGTACGACGATTGGGGCAAACGTCATGGCGACTATCTTTTTTTTTCCTTGTAGATTTGTGAACGGATCACAAACGTATATGTGTCGTGTGGAAGTTCTGCAGGCATAGTGTGTATGCAGAGCAACATATGGCTCTGTGATAGCTGGTAGTAGCGCAGCGAGGGCTGTGAAATCAGTCAGTTGGAGAGTGTCGTGCGAGATGGAAGTAACCCGTGTTGAGCAGCGCGCTTACATCAAAATAGCCGTTCTCCGAAGGAGAAATGCGATGGAACGTCACAGTGAATTAGTGGAAGCCCTTGGGAATAATGCCCTACCATACCGTACAGTAGCACTTTGGGTAGGAAAGTTTCAGCAAGGACGTGTGTCAACCTGTGATGAGCAACGTTCGGGACAACTTGTCAGTGTGCGGACCGACGTGGCACGTGCCGTCATCGAACAGCTTCTGGATGAAGACAGACGATGGACGCTACTGGAGTTAGGGAGGGGAAGTGGCATCAAGAAACGCACCGTCCACAAGAAATTGCATAATGTGCTGCAACTCCGCGAAATGGCATCGCAGTGGGTACCGCATGCACTGACCGAAGTTCAAAGGTGGGTGCGTTATGCAATATGCTCCGACTATCATGCACGCTGGCAAAAGGACTGCGTTCAATTCTTGTCACGAATAATCGCCATCGATGAATTTTGGGCCAGGGCATACGAACCAGAACTGAAACGTCAGTCCGCGGAGTGGCGACATGCTGAATCATTAAGGAGGCAGAATCCTTTCCCAGTCAAATTGATGGTGATCGTCGCGTATGACGTCAGGGGTGTCATTGTTTGGCACTTCGTTCCACATAGCAGAACAGTGACCGCACAGAAGTACAGGGACTTCCTGGTGCGACAGGTACGACGTGGCATTCCACATCGTTGGCAACGTGTGGTGTCTGTAGCAGGGGACTGCTTTGATGGTCTTTAGGGCCAGGTTTGTTACGTCAACTTTATGTCTACTGTGTTGTCATTCTTTTGCACCGGGAAGGCCATATTGCCTTGTATACTACCGTAATAAATTAGTGTTTTACGATATTTCAGTGCTATTCACTGTCCACACATGTGGTTAACGCCTTGTCCTTTCGTCTGTATATGTCACATTTTCCAATCGGACCGGTATCTTCAAGAAAAAAAAATATTTGGCATGACTTTTGCCCCAACCTCGTATGTTGTACTATCTCGGGCAAGTCCATTTGAAAACATTAAGATGGAAAGAAGTGTTATAAACTAAATTGCGAATAAATCCGTTATGCACCGGTATTACCTTTCGATGAAACTAAAAAGTGCAGGAAAAACAATATGACTGCGACAAGCATATCAAGGCGAGTTATTTGACCTATTTATAAAGAATGGTCCGGAGCAGCGTGGGTCCTCTAGTGTGTATTAAAACAGATTTCAGTCCCCATTCATAGGATGGCGATAACTAGAAATGATGCCGGACCGAGTGGCTCAGACGGTTGAGACGCTGGCCTTCTGACCCCAACTTGGCAGGTTCGATCCTGGCTCAGTCCGCTGGTATTTGAAGGTGCTCAAATACGTCAGCCTTGTGTCGGTAGGTTTACTGTCACGTAAATAACTCCTGCAAGAATAAATTCCGGCAGCTCGGCGTCTCTGAAAACCGTAAAAGTAGGTAGTAGGACGTAAAGCCAATATCGTTATTATTTTATTAACTAGAAATTATATCAACACATGACGAGCAGATGTTGAGAAACGGTGGAACATACATCCAGGAAGGCAGACTGTTGATGTTTACAACGAAATCATAATGCTTTTGGATACCACCCGGCTTAGTGGTTCAGACGATAGTGTAGCTATGAGCCTTGGTAACGGGGTATATGTAGGATGTTATTGCCTTACTATTTCTTAATTAACACTACTGGTTAAGGATACGTATTGATGCATATAGTATAAGCATCGCTGTTAACATATATCATGTTATACGATCCAGAATATGTTCAGGATATGGATGCGTATACTTATGACTTTCATGAACCGTACAATCGTAACAATGAAATCGCTTATTTTGAGTTATATCCCCCGTGAGGAAGGGGGCTGCAGAATAGCACCCAAGGAACCACCTCCCTTTTGTAAGAGGCAACTAAAAGGGACCCCAGAGGCGCGTGGGTTGGAGACCAAGGGACCCTTAGCTGAGTTCTAGCATTACTTCCAGTTACTCCTGCTAGGCTGCTCACTTCCATCTATCGTTCATCAACTCTTGTTATTTTCTGTCCCCGACGTTAATAGGTTACGAGACTTAGTGTTTTTTTTTCATTTTCACGTCCTTTATGACCCTTGTCTTTCTTTGGCAGATACATTCATTTTTCGAAGTAGCGGATCTCTTCCATTTGTCCCTCTGTCTAATGATAATAGCGGATGGTTACCTAGTTGTACTTCATCTTAAAAGAGCAATCACCACCACCATCACCATTATGACTTATCTATTGAAGATAAACATGTTGTCGCGGAGTTATTTCGCAGACTTCACTAAGAGTTACGAATGATACCGATAACATTTTAATGAATCTGTAATATATTTTTAGTAGAGTATTGAATGTACTGTAAGGGTTAGCAGCCCTGGTGGCCACGATCGTGAAAGATTTTTTTTTTTTTAAATTTGATTTACGTCGCATCGACACAGATGTGTGCTGTGACGACGATGGGACAGGAAACGGCTAGGGATGGGAAGGAAGCAACCGTTGCCTTAATTAAGATACATCCCCAGCATTTTCTTGGTGTGAAAATGAAAAACCATCTAAATCTACTGTAGGACTGCCGACAGTGGGGATCGAATGCAATAGCACCCGGATGCGAGCTGATAGCTACGTGACCGAAATCGCGCAACTAGTTACTCGGTGTGCCAATTTTATGTGATCTGTTGCCGTGTTTACGTACATGGAATACACTGGGCGAAAAATTTCCACTTTCAGACTGTTGGCCGGCAGGGTAGGGGAGGTGTTGGTACACAACTTAAATCACTAGATTCCGTGCCAAAACCTGCATTCATTTCCAAACTGCTCCGCAGTGTTGATATGGAGTGAGGCCATATGACGCTGTTGACGGTGTTCTGTCCGTCGGATGGAGACAGTAAGCCTTGAGCAGACCTCTTCATACTAACCGACAAGAGCAGGCTTTGCCGGTACCGGATTTCATTCTCTCCCGTCCTCCTATCATATATCAATTCCATCACTTCGTCGTATAATCACTGCTCTGATGTGGTTAACTGTGGAAGGGGCAACCGGTCGTAAAAACTTGCCGAGAAGGCTCATATTTCTTCATACTCAATCCCGTAGAAGAACGGGACAAGAGTCGGTCATATATCCAGTGTAAGGTTTTTCGAGATACTATTTTGTTGACTTAGTCCGTTTTATTTCAATTATTTGCACTCCAGATAAGTTAGCAAAATTACGTTATGTATCCCATATAATATTCACAAAGAAATACACTTTCAAAAGGTGAAAGAATCTCTGAAATTCCAAGATTAAACTCCACATACAAAAAGCTCATGCAATTGTAGAAAAGGAAATGAAACCTTAAAGGAAGTAGATGAATATTTTTACTTCGCTAGTAGAATAAATAATAAGAAAATAAATTTTTTCACTTCGAACATTGCTACAGGAATGAGGAAGATGTTTTTGAAGACTTTCGTCTAGAGAGTAGCATTGTGTGAAGAGATAAATGGACGATACGACGCCTAGAATGAATGAAAACCGAAACTTTTCACATGAGGTGTCACAAGAGAATCCTGAAGGTGTGATGGGTACATCGAAACATGAATGAATAAATACTGAATCGAATTGGAGAGAGAATAACTATTTAGGAACATTTCACTATAACAAGGGAAGACACATCTTAAGACACCCACGAATTTTTCAGTTGGTTCTTGAGGATAGTGTAGGCGGTAAAACGACAGGGTTGGATAATGATATGAATATGGCGAACAGACTGAGGTAGTCGTAAGATGTAGTTACGCAGAAATGAAAAGGTCAGCACAGGATAGGATGACATGGAGAGCTGCATCAGACGAGACAATGGACTAGTACCCAAATTAAAAATATATATCATGGGCTTAAAACGTATGCATAAACAAGCGCATGTTCCGCACTTTTCGTGGACTACTGAGCAACCAATCTAAAGTGACGATCAGTATTATTATTTATTCTCCAAGTAAAGCAGCTCTATTTTACCTAAAAGTATGTTCAGACTATATATTATAACCCTAAAATATTAAATGTTATTAATGTATTACCTAATAGAACACAATATTGCAAAGAATATTACAATGAATTAAAACATTTTTCTAAGAAACAGAAAAATTCTGAAGCGCAACAACTTTTTACATATACACTGACTGACAGAGCAAATGCAACACCAAGAAGGAGTGGTTCGAAAGGGATGAAAGTTAGGGAAAAAACAGAGACGGCACGGACGAATAATTGATGTTTATTTCAAACCGATATGCAGGTTACACAATGTGCACGGCATCGACTCGGTAGGATGTAGGACCACCGCGAGCGGCGATGCACGCAGAAACACGTCGAGGTACAGAGTCAATAAGAGTGCGGATGGTGTCCTGAGGGATGGTTCTCCATTCTCTGTCAACCATTTGCCACAGTTGGTCGTCCGTACGAGGCTGGGGCAGAGTTTGCAAACGGCGTCCAATGCGATCCCACACGTGTTCGATTGGTGAGAGATCCGGAGAGTACGATGGCCACGGTAGCATCTGTACACCTCGTAGAGCCTGTTGGGAGATGCGAGCAGTGTGTGGGCGGGCATTATCCTGCTGAAACAGAGCATTGGGCAGCCCCTGAAGGTACGGGAGTGCCACCGGCCGCAGCACATGCTGCACGTAGCGGTGGGCATTTAACGTGCCTTGAATACGCACTAGAGGTGACGTGGAATCATACGCAATAGCGCCCCAAACCATGATGCCGCGTTGTCTAGCGGTAGGGCGCTCCACAGTTACTGCCGGATTTGACCTTTCTCCACGCCGACGCCACACTCGTCTGCGGTGACTATCACTGACAGAACAGAAGCGTGACTCATCGGAGAACACGACGTTCCGCCATTCCCTCATCCAAGTCGCTCTAGCCCGGCACCATGCCAGGCGTGCACGTCTATGCTGTGGAGTCAATGGTAGTCTTCTGAGCGGACGCCGGGAGTGCAGGCCTCCTTCAACCAATCGACGGGAAATTGTTCTGGTCGATATTGCAACAGCCAGGGTGTCTTGCACATGCTGAAGAATGGCGGTTGACGTGGCGTGCGGGGCTGCCACCGCTTGGCGGCGGATGCGCCAATCCTCGCGTGCTGACGTCACTCGGGCTGCGCCTGGACCCCTCGCACGTGCCACATGTCCCTGCGCCAACCATCTTCGCCACAGGCGCTGCACCGTGGACACATCCCTATGGGTATCGGCTGCGATTTGACGAAGCGACCAACCTGCCCTTCTCAGCCCGATCACCATACCCCTCGTAAAGTCGTCTGTCTGCTGGAAATGCCTCCGTTGACGGCGGCCTGGCATTCTTAGCTATACACGTGTCCTGTGGCACACGACAACACGTTCTACAATGACTGTCGGCTGAGAAATCACGGTACGAAGTGGGCCATTCGGCAACGCCGTGTCCCATTTATCGTTCGCTACGTGCGCAGCACAGCGGCGCATTTCACATCATGAGCATACCTCAGTGACGTCAGTCTACCCTGCAACTGGCATAAAGTTCTGACCACTCCATCTTGGTGTTGCATTTGCTCTGTCAGTCAGTGTATGTAAGAAACTGGCGGGGAAAGTGCAGTATTGCAGTAACTCAAGTTTCTTAACAAATTGTCTCTTTTTATAGCGTGCTGTAGCCGATCGGAAATTAAATGAGCTACTGTTTGTTACGATTGGCATCCCTGTGGTGACTGTACTTCAAACCGTTTAAATAACTTGTAAGTTTACCATGTCCAGTAATAAGCTTTGTAAGTATAAAATGGGGTTTGAAGAATTTTGAAGTTAAACTTCGATGAACGGTTGGAAAGAACAATTTCCGTGTAACATGTCCCTTCATGCTATTTGTCTATACAGAGTTCAGTTCCAACTCTCTCCCATTTAAATTCTAAATATATTATTCACATTAGATACCAGACACGTGGAGAAGCTGAAATCTGTATCCCAACGGACTCAGGATCTTGATAACATATCCGTTCTCTCATTTCCAACAGTTCCAGCATGACCTTTCATCGAACTAAAAAACATAAGCAATTTGCTCCATAAGATTAGGTTCCTACTGTGTGAGGCTAGTGGGTGTAGATTATATTTGTATCCTATGGCGGCGATGGAAGATTGAGAGTTACTGGATATTTGAGCAGTATAATTATTTTGTAAACATCTTACTGCCTGTTTTATAGAAAAGAGTTCTGCATGAAAAATGATGGTAGAAGGTGCTAACCTGTTAAAACATTCTGAATTATTAATATGCCTAACAAATGAGCATCCTACCTAGACCGTTCTGCGGTCTGAGGCAGGTATGCGAGACCCGTCAGTGCATTAAACCATTGGCTCTGTGTACACCAATTTAAACTTCAGCTACTTCACTTACTTTAACTCTCGATCTCTTTGTTCACTCAACTGCTTGTTATCCCAAGCTTCACTTCCCCACCTTTCGGTTTTAAACTTGGAAGACTTAATAACTATAATACTTGTCTTTACTCACCGCGCTTCAGTAAGAAACGAGAGTGAAGATTCTAGCAGGAAGGCAAACCTTTCATGCTCTGTCACTCTGCTCTTTGTTGTATATGCCGAATATTTCTACGAATTGAGATATAGAGTAGCCTACGTCTTGATGTCGGGTTCTTAAATAATACCAGGTGTTTCTCTAGTGCATCTCGAAGTGAATATTTTTGCGGACCTCCAGTTGATGGGAAGTTTTTAATTCACTAAGGGGCAAACATAATAAATTGCTGTTCAACAATTTAAGGACGAAAGTAACTTTCGCATGTTGTGTCACTGCCAAGTAACATAGCTCGATGAAACATGAACCATACGTAGGAAGAACTGCTACAGTATGGTACGGTAGAAATATGCGATGAGAAGCATATAAATGACACTTTACACGCAAGTAACTGCGACTCATGACTGGTGGGGAGTTATTGTGGTAGGGCGCTCCATTCCTCTACCAGCGCGATTGAAAACTGCTGGATGGTCGTTGGTACATGTGGACGTGCTACAATAAGTCTGCTGCACATGTCTTACACGTGCTTGATGGGATTTAAGTCCAGGGAACGGTGGGCCAGTCCATTCGCCGAATATCCTCTCCTTCCAATAGCTCCTCCACCTGTGGTGTTCGATGCGGTCATGCATTGTCATCCATTAAAATGAAGTCAGAGCCAAATGCACCACAAAAAAGACGCACATGGGGTAGGAGTACACTGTCACAATAAAGTTGACCGGTGAGTGTACACCGTTCAAAGATTTGGAGGTCGGTACCCCATTGCAACATTCTTCCTTTTCTTACCATAACACTTGGACCTCCAAAATGATCCTGTTCGACAATGTTCCTGGCTGCGTTACGTGCTTCCACCCCTTACCAGGTCTTGGTACATCTATAATCACTACTTAGAGACAATCTGCTCTCATCTTACAAGAACAGACCTGTGCTGTTGGCACCACTGCAAACGGTCACGCCGATGAGCGGGTGTCAACGAAACACAGTGTGATGATCGTCGAGCAAACAGACCACCCTTATGCAGTCTTCGTGTCACTGTGGAGCGTGAGATTTGATGCCTTGCAGTCCTTTAAAATATGCTTGCAATTTCACCCACTGTTTGACGTGAGTCTCTTCTGGCCTGTTGCACAATGTAGCGGTCATCTGCTGCTGTAGTTGATCGCAGTACAACCCCTTCCTGTCCTTAGAGCAGCAGGGCCTGTGGTTCGGAATACTCTCGATGCACCTCAACCAATTCCGTGAGCAATACCAAACTTCTGGGCTATACTCGTCACACTTCGTCCTTCTAGATTCCCGTTGATTCTTTCCCGTGTGAAGTCATCCAAATGTTGTTTCCAGGCCATGTAATGAATAACAACACCACAGTGCAACGTAGCAGCTCGCTGATTGACTCACACTGTCTTGTCTCGTTCTTTCAACTGCCTCGTTTTGTGGGTCCAGACGACGACGATGATGATGATGATGATGATGATGATGATGATGTTGATGATGATGATGAAGTTGTGGTTCACATTTCAAAGCGAGTTATATTATAAAAGGTAATCAGTTACGTTGGAAGCCCCCGTGGCTCAGACGGCAGTGCGCCGGCCTGTCACTACACGATACCGTGGTTCAAATCCCGGTCACTCCGTGTGAGTTTTGTTCTGGACAAAGCGGAGGCGGGATACGTTTTTCTCCAGGTGCCTCGGATTTTCTTGTCGTCGTTCAATCCAGCAACACTCTCCAGTAACATTTCACCGGTCAGTCATTAAACATTCCGTCAGAGGAGCTCGACAGGCTTCCACAGCCGGCACAATTCCTATCCTCGCCGCTAGATGGGGCTTCATTCATTTCATTCCTGACCCTGTTGAATGGCTGGAAATAGGCTGTGGATTTTCATTTTCAATCCCGTAACACTTTCAATAGATTCTTCAGTTATCAATAAATGGGTCTTATTTTTATCACGCGGAGTGTTTCACATTAACATGCGAATTTAATCCTGAAATAGGACCATCCAGTACTGCTCAGCTACATTCTCTTAAAATGTCAGGTAATCGTTTATTCATGAGTCTACTACACGATTACGACAGGATGAATAAAACATCTTCCTTGGCTTTGTTACAGACCGGCAAAGACACCGGAGTTAGATAGGAAATTTAGATACGAGAAGAAGCGGTATATTGCATGGTTTATAAAAGCTTCAGAAATACATATATTCCGTTTACATACTCACAACTTACTGACTTTTTAGATGTTCGCTAGAGTGTCTGTTGAAATAAAGGGTGTGTCAAGGGAAAATATTAATTTAATTAATTAATTAATTAATTTATTTATTTATTTATTTATTTATTTATTTATTTATTTATTTATTTATTTATTTATTTATTTATTTATTTATGTAAATTATGTATTTAGTGGTCCGATGACCTGCATATTTTGCCCCTTTAAAGCAATAAACATCATCATCATTTTACTTTATTAATGACTTTCTGTAGGTCCTACATTGCGCAGCTCGGGCTCTGAAGTCCCCTATTACGTCAAATCATATAATTATATGACTGAATAAACATGATATATTGAGAATCGTAACTGCATAATATTAAAAGTAAATTTAAAGTTAACGTAAAGTGTAATTTAACTTAAATATAAATGACCACAAAAACTAATTTTAAAATTATTACAAGAATGTTCAGTATTTAACATGATTAAAAACAAAACCTAGAAAAATGTAAACTATAATAGGCTGTTACTAAACTTGCATTTACATTTCATAATCTAACTTTTAATAATGTCATTAATCTCAATGTGGTTACAGCTTCCAACGCTTTCTCCTGAATATATATAGCTTTAGGTTGCTGATGTCTCTAATTTCAGCCGAGATAGAATTCTAGGAATTCCGGTACAAATGTGTTATACGTACTACTGTGATGGGTGGGGATGGACGGAAAGGATCGGATTGATGACCTTGAGGGTGCTCTACCTGAGGGAAAGGGGTAGTTGAAATCATTTCTAAGGTGATCTGGTTTACCTGTTTGCAGTATTTTATGCAGAAGACAAACCAGGACAGCTGATTGTATTAGTTCTTGAACGAGCAATTTCCTAGTATTGACACTCTGGGATCCCTTCATTTTGTTTAGTGAGTGAAATGAACCGAATACACATTGACAAACATTTTCTTACGAGCTTTTGGTTCCTCAAGAAAGAGAGAAGAAAAAAGTGGGGATGGCCATATGGCTCTGGAAATGCTTAATTATTCATTTCTACGACCTTTATTTACGTTAGTGCAATGAGGAACACCCAACATTGTTACACTCAATACGTACACGAAGTCAGCTGAAACACTCTGTCACGTACTAGATGAAGTGTTCAAAGTGATTTCCTCCTGCGTAAACCAGGCATCCACTCGTCTTCGCACGGAGTACCGATTTTGATCAGAAATGCGCAGTGTAGTGTGCACCGTCCGGCAGGCAGCCTCAATAAACGGACAGATAATTGGTTCTTCATCATCACTAGCAGTCGAACAGTCGAATACATGACAGAATATACATGTCTCCAACGGTGTATATACGTGCTGTTCAAGTGAGGAGAATGTGGTGGCCAAACGAATTATACATTATATACAATTATACATTTCCGAATGCATGTTGTTACATTATGTTTGAAATATGGCAGGGGGACGTCTGAAAATTTGCGAAACATTTTGTGACACCTCGGCTCCTAGTTCAGAATCGGCAGACCTCGGTTATCTTCGATATAAGGGGTGGCAACCTCTGACACTAAGGGTGAATTGATTGTGCATGGCAGTGAGGAATCTGGTGGTGTAATCCTGAAACTTTGAATACTATTGTTATTTATACAGCAAAGCAAAGAATTATTGGCAAAAACCGAAATTTTGGAACCTATTACAATGACTGAGGAAAATCCAAGCACATCACAGGGAATTCTTAGAACTACTCAGAAATGAACGTCAGGGGCTGCGAGGGCAAAAATATAGTAGCCAAAGAGCGGTTTGCTATGATATTGAAAAAGAAAAAAAACGAGCTGCCACATATATGGGTAAGAGTTTTTCCACAATTAAGAACGATAAAACATTTTCTTCCTCTCACCCTGTTGAATCTCCAAAGGTGTAAGCCAGTCGAACTATTGTATTATGTCCAATGTTATTATGGATAAAAATAATTCACAGCGAGACGTGACATACACGTCCGTGTGACGTAGTTCTGATAATAAAGTTTGTGAAGTTTACGACGATCATACTATCGATTCATTTCAGATTTCGGGGCCGTTTCATTCGTAGTATTGAGCACTGTTCAAGCTCTCTCCTCTAGCCTAAAACCCTTAAATCACGAGGCCCCTTACTGAGTCCTGGCATTGCTTCCACTTACTTGTGCCTGGCTCCTCACTTTCATACATCCTATCCGGCCGCGTTTGACCAACACTTGTTCTTTTCCGACCCGAACATTGTTATGTACGGAGGCCTAGGGAGTCTTTCATTTTCGCACCCTTGCAGGCTGTGATATAAGGCAAATACTTTAATATGATAATACCAGACAGATTGCTGTTTTCAGCGAGAAAGCCGATAGTGCTGCTTTCTACATGGCTTGGTGTGACCAACTATTCAATAACATATTGGTATATGTATGATTCTTGGCGCACTGCCGTGTTGTTTATAATGTATCAGTGTTTGTCACTAAATAATCTTGCATTCCAGTTATATACAAAGAAAAGTGTTATGCGCTGAACAAATTTCCCAGCAAAATAATGGGCATGGGAACTAATAAGGACCGCAAGTATTAAAAAAAGTAGTGACCTGGCATCTGTGTTGAGGTTACATTCTATGCCCCTTATATTAAGAAAATCAATCAAATACTCTACTGAACTGTTAGTGGGACGTAAAACGAATAATATTAACAAATATCGAACTCTAATATACTCAAACTTGAGTGTCCACATTGTTAAACAGTGCCTGGTGCCACATTTCACAATCGAAAACCTGTGGGCCTGTAGTGTAATGGTTATCGAGGTAGTCTTGAAACTGAAAAGTGAAAGGCCATGAGTTTCGAAACTAGACACCTTTTCTTTTAATGTAAGAAAACAATAATAATAATAATAATAATAATAATAATAATAATAATAATAATAATAATAATAATAATAATAATAATAATAATAATAATAATAATAATAATTTTCTTTACGTCCCACTAAGTACTTTTACGGTTTACGGAAACGCCAAGGTGCCGGAATATAATCCCGCAGGAATTCTTTTACATGCCAGTCAATCTACCTACACGGGGCTGACGTATTTGAGCACCTACAAATACCACCGGACTGAGCCAGGATCGAACCCGCCAAATTTCGATCAGAAGGCCATCGCATCAACCGTCTGAGCCACTCAGCCCGGCGTAAGAAAATTATTTATTTATTGGCATACGCTTGAGCACCAGTCCAACTAATTTAATACGTGTATGGTAATTCTTCGTGCATAAATTTGTGAAAGAGACTTTAGGAAATGATGAACACTTCTTCCTTGCCAGGAACATTGTAGTTCACTCACGTAACCCCACTATGTGTTATACACTGACTGACAGAGCAAATGCAACACCAAGAAGGAGTGGTTCGAAAGGGATGAAAGTTGGGCAAAAAACAGAGACGGCACGGACGAATAATTGATGCAGGTTACACAATGCGCACGGCATCGACTCAGTAGGATGTAGGACCACCGCGAGCGGCGATGCACGCAGAAACACGTCGAGGTACAGAGTCAATAAGAGTGCGGATGGTGTCCTGAGGGATGGTTCTCCATTCTCTGTCAACCATTTGCCACAGTTGGTCGTCCGTACGAGGCTGGGGCAGAGTTTGCAAACGGCGTCCAATGAGATCCCACACGTGTTCGATTGGTGAGAGATCCGGAGAGTACGCTGGCCACGGAAGCATCTGTACACCTCGTAGAGCCTGTTGGGAGATGCGAGCAGTGTGTGGGCTGGCATTATCCTGCTGAAACAGAGCATTGGGCAGCCCCTGAAGGTACGGGAGTGCCACCGGCCGCAGCACATGCTGCACGTAGCGGTGGGCATTTAACGTGCCTTGAATACGCACTAGAGGTGACGTGGAATCATACGCAATAGCGCCCCAAACCATGATGCCGCGTTGTCTACGGTAGGGCGCTCCACAGTTACTGCCGGATTTGACCTTTCTCCACGCCGACGCCACACTCGTCTGCGGTGACTATCACTGACAGAACAGAAGCGTGACTCATCGGAGAACACGACGTTCCGCCATTCCCTCATCCAAGTCGCTCTAGCCCGGCACCATGCCAGGCGTGCACGTCTATGCTGTGGAGTCAATGGTAGTCTTCTGAGCGGACGCCGGGAGTGCAGGCCTCCTTCAGCCAATCGACGGGAAATTGTTCTGGTCGATATTGGAACAGCCAGGGTGTCTTGCACATGCTGAAGAATGGCGGTTGACGTGGCGTGCGGGGCTGCCACCGCTTGGCGGCGGATGCGCCGATCCTCGCGTGCGACGTCACTCGGGCTGCGCCTGGACCCCTCGCACGTGCCACATGTCCCTGCGCCAACCATCTTCGCCACAGGCGCTGCACCGTGGACACATCCCTATGGGTATCGGCTGCGATTTGACGAAGCGACCAACCTGCCCTTCTCAGCCCGATCACCATACCCCTCGTAAAGTCGTCTGTCTGCTGGAAATGCCTCCGTTGACGGCGGCCTGGCATTCTTAGCTATACACGTGTCCTGTGGCACACGACAACACGTTCTACAATGACTGTCGGCTGAGAAATCACGGTACGAAGTGGGCCATTCGCCAACACCGTGTCCCATTTATCGTTCGCTACGTGCGCAGCACAGCGGTGCATTTCACATCATGAGCATACCTCAGTGACGTCAGTCTACCCTGCAATTGGCATAAAGTTCTGACCACTCCTTCTTGGTGTTGCATTTGCTCTGTCAGTCAGTGTATATATTACGTATTTCTGTCTTCAGAGGTAAAACAGCAAATTCAAAGTACAGCAAAAGCGAGATAGCAGCGTGAGGTGAGTTCACCTGTAGAGTTCCGGAAGATCGGCTGTACCGAAGAAGAAGAAGAAGAAGAAGAAGAAGAAGTCAAATTAAAGGACCAAAACTCCTACCCCTTAATTACAGCTTCTCTTTCCCAAAATTTTAATAAATCATGGATGTTGTTCAGTTATTTGCCCCCTCTGGCGCTTTGGTTGGATGGTTACCGCTTCGTGCTCTCCCCCACCCCCCACCCCATTTGATGATACCATCATTCTTCGGAGTGTTGGACCTCTTCCATTTCCCCTCTGATTAGTGTTAATAGAGGATGGCTGGCCTGTTGTACTTCCTCTTAAAATAATCACCACCATGGAATGGTCAGAGTACTGGACTTCGGTTCAGAGGGCCCTGGTACGCTTCCCGACTGAGTCGCAGCTGTTAATTCCTGAAAATCGAGGGCTACGGATTTGTGTTCGTATTCATACGCATCTTCAAGTATATACAACACGTCATACGAAAAACAACCACAGAAACACGCCATAGTGAGTACGGTATTTATCCCTCCACACATGATTGCTGTTATGAAAGGCATCCGGCCGGAATACTACGCTAAGTCCATACAAAATCGTGCGCTAGGTAATTGAGAAAAGGCTTGAAAGAAGAGGAGAGAGTAGTTAAATATTTTCCCCAGAGGCTGGGTGGATCTTCAAACAGATTCTGCTTTATAATGTTTAAGACATAGCGAAAGGCACGGCTCACACAATGCTCGTTTGGAGGTTTATGAAGGAGGCACTTCATATTTTAAAATTTCAGTCTTAATAATTATGATTATTTAATTATTTTAACAAAAATATTTCCAATGAGTGCAGTGCATTCCTCTTACATGTAGCATAGACAAGTATGCATTTCACACCAACACGCTAGATGTCACCACTGTCGCTGTTCGCACTCAACTCAATGCTGTTGAGATACAGCTGTCCGGTATTGGTGTATTAAAGTATTTGTATAAGGTTTGGATTGATGGGCAGTCAATGTTACCTAGCAACCGCGTAGGATATATCTAATGGCCGGTGATCATCTGAAATTAGCAGCCTTCCTTTGACCGATATCTTCATTTTTCGAAGTGTTGGACCCCTTCCATTTTTTCCCTATGATAAGTATTACTAGAGGATGGTCGCTTAGTTGTACTGCCTCCTAATACCATACGCACCACCACCAGCACCACTCACCCCCGGAAAACGAAGTGTCACTGAAGTTTCGCGGATAGTAAAATGTATGTGGCCGTGCAGGCTGTGATATAAGATATGGATGGATGGTCAGTCATTGTTACCTAGCAATCGCCTATGATATATTTAATGGCTGGTGATTACTTGAAGTTAACATCCGTTGATGGATGGCCATGACCGAGAGATATATTTACGAACATTTCGTTTCCGCAAAGGGAAAAATGGTTTCTATTTTATAATCTCTATTACGGAGAATTCATTTCTGAAATTTTCCCCTTGATATTTGTTACTCCTGTATACAAAGTGGGTTATGAAGAGGTTTTTATGTAACTACTGATGCTATGATTTGTTGCACACCGATGTGCTGATACGGATTTAACCTAGAAAGCCCAGGGTAGCAGTTTCCAGGGGGCGGCGTTTGACGAAAAATACATTTACAGTTTCGGAACTGTAGTTTGTCCGGTGAGAGTAACAAAACCATGCAAGTTTTAGTCAGCGTTCGATTATGCCGCAGATGGCCTGCATATACAGGGTGTCCCAGGAGGAAAGGTCAATTTTCAGGGGATATGACAGGAACGATAATTTGAAGCAAAAATTTGCATATGGACATATTCCCTATTGGGAATGATTTTCTAGATAGAATATCTTTAATGTACATTTGTTTTTGAATAAGTGTCTGATACACCCAACTTATTTTACGTTTTTTTGTAGCCCAGCCTACCTCATTGCCTTCAACCTCCTAGCTCGCGATGCCTTTCTGCCAACAAACTAGCTCGGTGAACGCGCAGTTGTCCATAGTGTGTTGTGAGTGAAGTAGTGCGAGAGATTGAGAGTGAATCAGAGAGAAGTATCGGACTGTGTTTGTACACGCACAGTAAAAAGAAAGCAAAGTCACCACCGTACAGGCCATGAAGGCCTTTGGAGGAGTGGAAGGTAAAGGCTTCCACCATTGTTAACCTCAGCACGTGATGGGGTAGAGTGGTTAGCTCTACGCCCGGCCGTAGGTGTAGGCTGAGTGAACCTCAGGACCATATGCACCTCCGGAAGTGGAAATCCCGTTTCTAAAATTTTACGACTTCCTGACGAGGATATGAACCCACGTCCTTCCGGGCGAACCGAGCACGCCTTTACTGCCTCGGCCAGGCAAGCCCTGTTTGTACACGCGCTGGCTAAAATGCCGCACGTCTACACTAATGAAGAATATGCCTATATGTTTACGGCTTCTGCGATGATAATGCTCCTGCTGCCCTCGAGGAATACCGTCGGCGCTTTTCGACGCGTCTAATTCCTGATCGTAGAGTGTTTACCAGAGTTTTCAGCACATTTAGTGAAACTGGTATTCTTCCAAGATCCCATCTTTCTTCTGAACCTGTAGCTCAAAAACCTGTGCAGAAACAGGAAGACATTGTTGAAATGACACAGCATAGTCCTACTACCAGCACACGGGGACTTTCTGCATTCATCAGTGTCCTACGAATATGCGTATATGATCTGTATACATGCGGAAATCTGGTACCCGCTTCAAAACATCAAGGATAATGCGTGGGTAAGAGACATACGAGCGCGCTACTAGCCCAAAAAATGTACATTAAACGTGTTCTACCTCGTAAACAATTCAAAATGGGGCGTATGTCAATATGCTGTTTTTTAAAATCATATTATTCCTCTCATATCCATGAATATTGACCATTCTTCGTGGGACATTCTGTATATTGACCATGAGTGTATTTTAATAATTAAACAGAGCCCTGGACAGATTTTAAACTCAATATAAGACGTACGACACAGGAATATTTCTTTTTCCAGTCCATGAACAGCGCTTGGCCGCCTCTGTGGTGTAGTGGTTAGCGTGATTAGCTGCTACCCCCGGAGGCCCGGGTTCGATTCCCGGCTCTGCCACGAAATTTGAAAAGTGATACGAGGGCTGGAACGGGGTCCACTCAGCCTCCGGAGGTCAACTGAGTAGAGGTGGGTTCGATTCCCACCTCAGCCATCCTCGAAGTGGTTTTCCGTGGTTTCCCCACTTCTCCTCCAGGCGAATGCCGGGATGGTACCTAACTTAAGGCCACGGCCACTTCCTTCCCTCTTCCTTGCCTATCCCTTCCAATCTTCCCATCCCTCCACAAGGCCCCTGTTCAGCATAGCAGGTGAGGCCGCCTGGGCGAGGTACTGGTCATACTCCCCAGTTGTATCCCCCGACCAAGAGTCTGAAGCTCCAGGACACTGCCCTTGAGGCGGTAGAGGTGGGATCACTCGCTAAGTCCGAGGGAAGAACCGAACCTGGAGGGTAAACAGATGATGATGATGATGATGAACTGCGCTTATATTTTTTCGCATATCTTCCTTGACTTATGCAGCAATAGATGGTTAATAATCTTCAGTACATCTGCCACAAATGCCGGTGAATTGAAATCTCTTTCACTTTTAAAACTCGTGCTTGCCATTATGGATTGCTGCCTTCAAGGCTTGAGGACTTTCCTCCGTACGATGTGGTTACTAGGAAATTGACAGTTAGAATAACAATAGCACAGTCGAAATCGGTTATCAGGACCATAAAGGACCACCAATTAATGGTCATTATAACCGATACCCTCACAAACCGATTTTTTTTGTAGCTAGAAATGTAATTATCTGCATGTTTCACGCTGCATACTTACATGTTTAGTTAGCAGAATTAAGTTAAAAATAAAAATCTTAACTGAAGTCAGCACTGTACTTATTGTACCGTATTATTGTAGAGTGGACTGCGACGAATTTCATTGGCTTTCACTTGAAGAGTAGGTCCATTGGTCGGCACATGATTTGCTGCGTAAACCATCTAAGTAAAAACGTTTCAATACTCAGAGCATCTGGCCCACTTGATTCTTAAACAATTTCCTTCGAAAAGAGACTACTGTAGAAAACGTTCAGTATTATACACCCAATCCCTTACGTCCGTCTCCACATTTCATAATGTGCAACATGTTTCAATATTAAACACTTTCTTTTCCTTCTGCGACATTTTCACAGCGGTGCATGCATTTCTTAGTTAACAGACAGACTGATTTATCAACGATAATAAGCGTTACATTGCTCTCAGCCAGCTCCTAATACGTAGCAAATAAAAATTAACTTTCGGTGTTATAGCCGATACATATCTCCATAAATGTGATCAAGATACGTCGTTTAATACGATATGTCGTACTAATCGATGTAGTATTAAGCATTTTTTAAGACAGTATTTATACAGGATTTAGACGGGAGCGTTAGATTTCATCGTTATATCCAATTACTCATTAAAATGGATGTCACAATAAACGGTCTCGTCTTTACTTAATTAAGCATCATAAATTTAATGTATATCATTGTAGGGACAGACGTTTAGGAAAAAATGAGTTATAATTAGGGCCTGGATTCATATGCACTAAAAAGTCCAAAAATATGCACTAAAGCTGAAACAAAATAATTTACCAATGCATTACTTAATTTCAACTCAGCGTTAAATTGATAAACGTTTCATTCCTTGCAAAATGATGCAAGGCAGTAGGTTATTAACAGTTTCTTAATGTTTTCAGAGTTTCTGTTGACGGAAGGAGTACATTTACACGCTAAAATTGATCGTTCTGCGTCGACGGACGTAAGTGAACAATGCTTTTACACCGACACTGACTGCTTGGAACCTTCTTCTGGCAAGGACTGCCTTATTCCGCTTATGTAGTTGATTGTAGATTGAATGTCTGAAGGAAAGAGGTAGCTGTGGTGAGAAAGGCCATTATCCGCCTGTGACACGGAAAGTACTTTCCCTGATCTCATGTTGCCAAGGGATGTACACTGACTTAGAAAATGTCATGGATAGTCACCTAATAGCGTGTGGGGCCTCCTCTGGCCCTGCGAACTGCAGTGAGACGCCGTGGAAGTGAGTCGACAAGTCCCTGGTTGTCCTCTGGACGCAGCTGACACCAAATCGTTGGCAGAGCGGCCGCCAATGCTGGTCTGTTCGTGGGTGCAGGATCCATGGCACGGAGCCTGCATTCCAGGACATCCGAGATATGCTCGATAGGGTTCATATCGGGGCTCCTGGGTGGCCATGGCAGTCATTGGACCTCCGCTGCATGTTTCTGGAATCATTCCCGGGCGACGTGGGAGCGATGTGGCGGCGCGTTATCATCTTGAAACACCGCAGAACAATCTCGGTGCTGGAAGGCCAAAATGGGGTGGAGATGGTCTCCGAGCAGCCCAACATACCGCGTACCAGTCAAAGTCTCTTCCAGAACAACTAGGGGCCCATTCCATACCAGGAAAATAAACCCAGGCCATAACAGTGACACCAGCACCCTGGACCACACCTTCGAGGCAGACGGAATCCATCGCTTCATGTGGTCTGCGCCATACACGGTGCCTCCCATCGGCATGGTGCAGCTGAAATCGTGATTCGTCCGACCATATCACGTTTCGCCATTGTTCCAGTGTCCATCCCTGGTGACCGGCGACAAATGTGCGTCGTTGTGGCCGATGACGTTGGGGTAACAGTGGCACTCGTGTGCGGCGTCGGCTTCCTTACCCCATAGAACCCATGTTCCTACGGATTGTCCACTGGGAGACGTGTCTAGCACGGCCTGTGTTGAACTGAGCCGTGATTTGTTGTACGGTTGCCCGTCTGCCACTGTTGACAATCCGTCTCAGATGTCGCCGGTCACGGTCATCAAGGGTGGATGGACGGCTGGTCGTTCGTCTGTTGTGGACTCTGACACCCGCATTCAACCATTCACGGTACACCCTGGACACGGTTGATCGTGTGAAGCCGAATTCCCGCACCAATTCCGAAATCGCACTTACCATCCGTCGAGCACCGACCATCATACCCCGTTCGATCGGTGTCAGCTCGCGACGACGTTCCATGTTACACCTGTCACATGCACAGCCACTGCTCACAAGGTCTCCTATTCAACTGCCGCTGGCACAGGGGGCGTGTGGTGCGCAGACAACACACCTGCGCATCAGTGCTCCGCTATCCCACGACATTTGCCCAGTCAGTATATACACTGACCGACAGAGCAAATGCAACACCAAGAAGGAGTGGTCAGAACTTTATGCCAATTGCAGGGTAGACTGACGTCACTGAGGTATGCTCATGATGTGAAATGCGCCGCCGTGCTGCGCACGTAGCGAACGATAAATGGGACACGGCGTTGGCGAATGGCCCACTTCGTACCGTGATTTCTCAGCCGACAGTCATTGTAGAACGTGTTGTCGTGTGCCACAGGACACGTGTATAGCTAAGAATGCCTGGCCGCCGTCAACGGAGGCATTTCCAGCAGACAGACGACTTTACGAGGGGTATGGTGATCGGGCTGAGAAGGGCAGGTTGGTCGCTTTGTCAAATCGCAGCCGATACCCATAGGGATGTGTCCACGGTGCAGCGCCTGTGGCGAAGATGGTTGGCGCAGGGACATGTGGCACGTGCGAGGGGTCCAGGCGCAGCCCGAGTGACGTCAGCACGCGAGGATCGGCGCATCCGCCGCCAAGCGGTGGCAGCCCCGCACGCCACGTCAACCGCCATTCTTCAGCATGTGCAAGACACCCTGGCTGTTCCAATATCGACCAGAACAATTTCCCGTCGATTGGTTGAAGGAGGCCTTCACTCCCGGCGTCCGCTCAGAAGACTACCATTGACTCCACAGCATAGACGTGCACGCCTGGCATGGTGCCGGGCTAGAGCGACTTGGATGAGGGAATGGCGGAACGTCGTGTTCTCCGATGAGTCACGCTTCTGTTCTGTCAGTGATAGTCACCGCAGACGAGTGTGGCGTCGGCGTGGAGAAAGGTCAAATCCGGCAGTAACTCTGGAGCGCCCTACCGCTAGACAACGCGGCATCATGGTTTGGGGCGCTATTGCGTATGATTCCACGTCACCTCTAGTGCGTATTCAAGGCACGTTAAATGCCCACCGCTACGTGCAGCATGTGCTGCGGCCGGTGGCACTCCCGTACCTTCAGGGGCTGCCTAATGCTCTGTTTCAGCAGGATAATGCCCGCCCACACACTGCTCGCATCTCCCAACAGGCTCTACGAAGTGTACAGATGCTTCCGTGGCCTGCGTACTCTCCGGATCTCTCACCAATCGAACACGTGTGGGATCTCATTGGACGCCGTTTGCAAACTCTGCCCCAGCCTCGTACGGACGACCAACTGTGGCAAATGGTTGACAGAGAATGGAGAACCATCCCTCAGGACACCATCCGCACTCTTATTGACTCTGTACCTCGACATGTTTCTGCGTGCATCGCCGCTCGCGTTGGTCCTACATCCTACTGAGTCGATGCCGTGCGCATTGTGTAACCTGCATATCGGTTTGAAATAAACATCAATTATTCGTCCGTGCCGTCTCTGTTTTTTCCCCAACTTTCATCCCTTTCGAACCACTCCTTCTTGGTGTTGCATTTGCTCTGTCAGTCAGTGTAAAATATATAGTGTTCATTAGATATTTCAATTCATTCAGAAATCTTAGATAATCGATCGCACATAAGACAAAAATATATCCTTATTGTAACCGTTCATCCTCACGCCGTAGGCACCTTATAAGGTCCAGCTAATACAATATGCCGTTTTCCGCGATATTCTGCGACAAATACTGTCATAATATGCAGTCTTCGAACAGCCCGGGATGCGAGTGGCGCCATGCCATCTCGGATAACGGAGATCTCATTGCGCGTTCCGAGAGATAAAGAGCTGCGTACAACGAGCCTCACTCACTCACTCACTCCGCCAAGAGAGAAAGATACCACGCTACGCGTAGGAGGACATGTAGGCCAGAAGACGGGGTTTATCATGACGTGTCAACGCGAGAAATAGGACCTCTGCGAATTTTTCAGCAAATTAAAGGATGCCAACCCATAGTATTAATTTCTCAACGACAATAATACCAATAATAATAATAATAATAATAATAATAATAATAATAATAATAATAATAATAATAATAATAATAATAATGAAAATGTGAATGGATATGTGTAAGGGATCCTCTGAATCGGAGAATTTTATGCTGATTTACGATGCTAAAATATGTCATACATAACAATTGGATCCATGATGACGCACTTGAAAAAGGTGTTGATAATTGCTAGCAGATGATAAGTGTCCTAAAGTGCGACAGAAACCAGGATGGCCCACGAGGCATCGGGTTGCGGGGCAATTTATAAAGGGACGCTTACGAGATTACGAGCGATCCCACGATGTGATCTGAATGAAACTCAGTCAGTAGATAGAAGGAATTAAGGACTCTAATTTGACACCTTACTTGACTTTGAGAAGTAATTATTAGCGGAGCGATCTTTCAGAGGGGTGGGGGGGGGAGCATACAACCTCCACTGCCAAAATACCATATCTCTAGAAAAGAAACGGCCAAACTAAGCTCTGTACTCATTCACTCATTCGTTATTGTATGCGGAAGTAGTCTTCATGGTAGACCAAGTGCCGTGCAGCGATATTGAAGAATAGTAAGTGCTACTCAGTTTAAACTGAGTGTGTTAAAGAGAAGTTTATTTCGGGCGCAAGTGATACACATGTGACATAATTAGTATGAGATATAGAACAATAATAGTGGTGCGCGAATAACACTGCTTATAAATTGTGTATTAACATATTTAGGGGATGCGAACTGCCAGAAGTATGTAATAGCATTTAAAGAACGGGTAGCTTCTGTCTGAAGACTCGAACGCAGTGAGACGTTTTTCTGTCCTACCGATGATTTGTGCCGTGTTTAAGGCAAATGTAGTGTCGGGAGGCTCAAATTAAGCAGATAGGAAGTGCTAGTGTAGCCAAAGGAATAGTGACTGAACGAAGTGTAACACTCACATAAATAAAGGAAACTACTTTGACGGGTCATTAAGAAGGAAATAAGTAGCGAGCTCTTGGAACTTGATTCGTTGCTCGGTTAGCTCACTTAAGTCAATGAGTGTTTTTAAACGCTGCACGTGCATAAACATTACCTCATTAACCCTATTCCCATTTTGCCCTGTATTTATGAGATGACTCAGTAAATCCTGGAGGGGAACCTTCGAGAGCCACGCCGAGTGCTTGCCCACATCTCACCAGGGACCACCCAGATCGTCCACGGCACTTTACAGATCAAGCTATCATGAACGTGACCAAGCAGATGACGGACCAATGACTTTACATTAACGAGGCCGCAGTGATGACAGCTTAAACTACCCGGATGTGCTTTCCAATGACAGCCGACTACAAGCGGAAGTGTTAAGTGCATTCCAGTTTCTATGCCCTAATTCTATATCCCGTAAAATGCTTAAAGTTATGTACATACATTTTTCTATTACGTGTAAATAGTGTATATAAATGGTAGGTATGCGCCATAGACGTGCTTTGAAGGGATTGATGTTTTTTATTAATATGATATTTTATGGAGTTATCTTCTGTGATCGGGGTGATAACAACTTTATCCCGTAAAATGTATGCATGAATTAGTTACAATACCCCTAGTGTTTGTTAAATGTGAAGCAGATTAAGATGGGATTTATATTACAATAGACGTTCTAAGTCACTACAGTTCATTAGTTGTTATGAGTCGTCAGAATATTTCAAGTTTAATCTGTTTTAATGCTTCACAAGTAATTCAAGTATTAACCCTCCTTGTAATCTTAAGACTGCTGACCAGATGAAAGCGAAGACCAACTCGGAGTGTTATCCATGATTTATATAGTACGCGAGTGTTGTGATGTTAAGTAAATTACCTGGTGTAATAGAGTCCTCTAAATAAATGAGCAATGTGGTTTACTAGCGTATACGGGAAGGATAGATGATTCGTAAGACAATGAGCGAAATGACAGGCCGCAATGATGAGAGAATAAAACGAATATTATAATTGTATTCAGGCTGAAAGTAGCCGGGTCGTTGATAAAATGGTATTTGATAATAATAATAATAATAATAATAATAATAATAATAATAATAATAATAATAATAATAATAATAATAATAATAATAATATGTGCCTAGAGAAGGCAAATATTGTGCGAAGGGATATTCCGCATGGGGCTGAAAACGAGTGTGAAAGTTGTTTTGCCAGCTGACGTGCAGCCAAGTGCTCAGTGACATATCCATGACCCCTTTGTAATGCAGCCCAAAGATGGTTCGTTCGGCTGTCGAATGCTTGTAACATTCATACGAGAATCTCGCTCCTCTTGACAATGTATTAAGACCAACATGCAGATTATACCGTGCCACGTTGTAGGCTCGATGTGTCAGTAGATAGAGAGACTCCACCCATATTCTCTTTTATTAAATCGAATATAGAGCTTTTCAGATTGGGTACCCCAAAGTCCGAAGAAGTATGGCTTCGACCCCATGTTACAGTGACAACCATGGGTCACTATCATCAGACCTGGAACGGTTATTGTAGCACTATGTTATGGTAGAATATAAGGGGCCAGACAGGCTCTCAACTTGGGAGTAAGGCTTGGCGACGACAGAGCTCTTGAGCAAACTTCACATTTGACCTCAAACTTGAACGGTCCAAAATGACAAGGGGGTACACTTTTCCAAGAGTAGAGGACTTAGAAAAACATCAATCGTAATTTCAAGGAGCTATTACCAAAAAACTTAACCGAACAGAAGATTTAAAATACTTGGACGTGAACTAACTTAATGAGAAAATTACAGTCAGTATTCAAAATGCAGCAAGGGAGATCCCATTGAAGAAAACTAATAAGAGGAGCCGACTTTCACTTAATACCATGCAGCTCATTAAGGACAGGAAGACAATGGACAGGGATACAGCAGAATACAGAATACAGAATACAAAAAACAAGACTATTCGCAAGGAAATAAGAAAGGATCTAAGGAAATTTAATAATAACATGATCATGCACACAATTGAAGAAAATAAAAACATGAAGATTTTAAAGAACAACATATCTACAGGAAGACCAAAAATTAAAAAACATAAGAACCAAAATGGAGAAATAGTCACAGATGGGCAAAACATTACTGAAGTTATTAGAGATTTCTACTACAAGCTGTATACATCAACCATTAATAAACCATCTAGTGATGAACAACTAGCCCAGAATTATACACATGAAGTAACACCGGAAGTAACCACTGCTGATATTGAAAATGCACTTAAACAACTAACGATTAAAAAATCCCCTGGGGAGGATAAAATAACGAATGAAATGCTGAAATTAGGTGGAAGAGATCTGCTAGAAGCCGTGAGAATACTCATGAACAAGTGTATTAACTCTGGAAGAATACCAAAAAATTGGAAAAATGCTGAAGTGATACTTCTCTTCAAGAAAGGTGATAAGGAAAATTTAGACAACTATCGTCCTGTGAGTTTGTTATCACACCTTTACAAACTCCTGACTAAAATTATAACCAACCGCCTCACAAGAGAACTGGATTTTTATCAACCTGCCGAGCAAGCGGGATTTTGTAAAGGTTTCTCAACTGTTGAACACATCCAGACTATTCGTCTTCTTCTTGAGAAAAACACTGAGTACAACATCAAGATTCATCTGGCCTTCATTGATTATAGAAAAGCTTTTGACTCAGTGGAGATTTGGGCAATCATGAAGGCACTTCAAAATGCCATGATAAACTCAAGGTAAATAAAGCTTCTGGAAACATTTGTGATCAAGCAACAATGGTAGTCAGAGTGGACGAAGACCTCATCACCAATAAAATCCCAGTTGGCAAAGGAGTTCGGCAAGGTGACACAATCTCTCCAAAACTGTTTACCCTTGCCTTGGAAGATGTATTCAAAACCCTTCATTGGGATAATAAAGGAATAAAAATCAATGGGTTATATTTGAACCACCTGCGTTTTGCCGATGACATTGTGTTCATAAGTGAAAATCTAGATGAGCTGGAAAGCATGATCCATGAATTATTTATTAATTTGGAAATGAACATTAATAAAACGAAAATACTAAGCCCAGAGAGTCGACCACTTAAAATGGGAAACCAATATAAAGAAGCTGTAGATGAGTACATCTATCTTGGACACAATATAAAACTCGGAAAAGACAACCAACGTGCAGAAATTCTTCGAAGAATAGGTATGAGTTGGACTGCATTCCGAAAACTAAGATTCATCCTCACCAACAAGGATGTTCCAATTAACATGAAGACCAAGGTTTATAATACGTGCGTGCTGTCAGTTACTACTTACGGTCTGGAAACGATGACTCTGACGAAGGAAAGTGCTCGCAAGCTTCAGCGGACACAACGAGCCATGGAGCGACAGATGCTAGGGATCAGCCTTAGGGATAAGATCCGATCAGAGGACATCAGGAGAAGAACTAATGTAACAGACATCATAGAGAGAGTAGCAAGACTAAAATGGCAATGGGTAGGACACGTAGCTCGACAAGACTACAACAGGTGGACCTCTAGGATTGTTTATTGGAGACCATGGGGACACAAGAGAGGCATTGGAAGACCCCAGAAAAGATGGCTTGACGACATAAAGCTGTTGGCTGGAACACGCTGGTTCCAAGTGGCTCAAGACCGAAGACGATGGAAGCACATGGAAGAGGCCTATATCCAGCAGTGGACTGAAATAGGCTAGAAAAGAAGAATAATAATAAGAAGAAGAAGACAATGAAGTTGGGAAGATGGGACTTCGACACTCGGGTATGATATCCGAAGTTCTCATCCAATAGGTTTCCATTCAATATTTATTTGTGAAATTGAGTTTGTTTAATGATGCCCTGAAGCCCGCGACTGGTGCATTATATGCACTAACGTTCAAAGTATGCATTTGCATGTGCGCATATCAATTTTGAATCCGGGCCCTAGTTATAATACAAAGGTATTTAACCACGACGTAAGTGTATTCTATTCACACAACCGTTCTGCAGTGAGATTTGCATAAATATTAGCATTGTGAACAATCAGTACCCCTAAAATGTATACACATCATCGACATAACTATAGAGCGGCTAGAAGACACGTGCGCCTTTTTCAAATAGGTTGGCATTGTAACTTATTCGTGCCTAGAACTCCTTTCCCTAGATATTAGGATGAAGTTAATTAACATTTAATTAGCGTATTGGTCGACAAAAACATATTTTGTAAAATAAAGAATATAATTCGTTTCTGGGGAGACCTGAAGAGCATGTAAGCGTTCGTTTTGCCTCACACCGTGGCATGGAAATTCTTGCATGTAAACAAGACGTTTCTGAGGGTCAATTTGGGTGTGTGACTTTGCTCTTGTTATATGGCCCCTGTAAGTGAGGGCGGTAGAATAATATTCACGGTATGCCCTACCTGTAATACGAGGCGACTATAAGGGGCCACAGCGGCTTTGAACTTGGGGAGTATGAGTTGGCGACCACGAGGTCCTTATCTGAGTCCTGGCACTGCTTCCACTTGTGCCAGACTCCTCAATTGCATCTATTATATCTGACCTCCGTTGGTCAAATCTTGTTATTTTCCGACCTGGACACTATTAGGTGTTGAGGTCTACGGAGTATTTCATTTTCACGTCCTCCATGACCCTTGTCTTTCTTTGGACAATAAAGTGTCGGATCCCTTGAATGTTTTCTCTACTCATATTTATCTAGAGGATGGCTGCCTAGTTGTACTTTATCGTAAAACAGCTCGATAGTTGCAGTCTCTCAAGTGGTTCTAGTATTCAGTATTCGGGAAGTAGTGGGTTCGAACCCCACTGTCGGCAGGCCTGCAGTTGGTTTTTCATGCTTTCCCATTTTCACGCCAGGCAAATGCTGGGGCTGTACCTTATTGAGGCCACAGCCGATTCCTTCCCACGGCTAGTCCTTTCCTGTTCCATTATCGCCATAAGACCAATAAGTGTCGGTGCGACGTGATACAAGTTGCAAAAAATAAAGTAATCACTACCTCGACCACCACTACCACCACCACCACCACCACGACCACCACCCCTCTTGTTGGAGGCCCGTGGAGAATTCTTGTACAATTCATTTGCACATCTCCTCAGTTGGTCACATTTCAGCATCGTCTAGGGAGCTCGCTAAAAAAATCGTCGGTGCTATTGTTCCACAGTCCCTACTATTTTGTTGCCGCTCAACCGGCACCCATTTTCACATTATTATTATTATTATTATTATTATTATTATTATTATTATTATTATTATTATTATTATTATTATTATTATTATTATTTTATTGCATTGACATACTAAGTATTATAAACCTGCACATGACGGACTCAGTTCTTAAACCGCGAGTGGTCACTATTGAAATTTCCTCACTTATTATTTTGTATTGGGAGTTTACTTCTCATTCATGCAATGGAGGTAACTATTTCCTCTTCTAGCTGAGTTGATAACTGTCATGATTAAGGTGATTCACATTTGAAGGGTAAGCATCCCCTCCACTATTCGGAAAACAAAGATTCGTAAGAGTTCGTGCCCCCTGTGTGAGAGGTTCTCTCATCGCGCGACCAGTGGCGTTGGTGTTATGTTGAAATCGAGAGGGAAATTTTATCCTGTAGTAGGCTATAGTAATTGACATAAGTCACGCGCGAAACGTTCTCCGTTTCCAGTTACTGATATGTGAGTGATCAGAAATTATGAGTCGACGAAGAATGCTGGGTAATAAGTGCTGTTATAAACTCCAACTAACTGAAATGTTAGAGAGAAGACCTATCGTGCTTTATTCTTGCATTCGTATTGCGACTGTCAGGAAGTTCTATATTAATAACAATGTTATTGGTTTTATGTCCCAATAACGGTTTTCGCAGATGCCGAGGTGCCGAAATTGTGTCGCACAGGAGTTCATTTATATACCAGTAAATCTACCGGCTGACGTATTTTACCACCGGACTGAGACAGGATCGAACCTGCCAACCTGGGCACAGACAGCCAGCAGCTTAACCGTCTGAGTCATGCAGGCCGGCACTCTTGTGAATATTACGTACTGACATGGGACTGAGCTGATGACTAATTTCCAATGTGTAGGTAGTAATTTCTTTCTGCAATATACGCCTAATAATTTAATTTTTTTAAAGAAGTAAAATACATACATCGTAGACTTTGCGTCTCATTTCATTCATTCATTTCACTCTTACGCCCCGAATAACCGTGGAAGATATATTTATTTTAAATTTTTAATGTGAGAGAAGGTCTCGCATGGGACCACTCGTGTTGCAGTACGGCTAGCGACCACTGCAAACTCAGTATTATACATTCCAAACACTGTAGAAGGATATTAATCTAAATAAGAGATAACACTATCCCGCACTGTTTTCCTGAAATGTGTTAGCATGCAGGAGGTACACCATAACCTACAGTTGGAGATTCAGTTAATTACAACAGCGAGTCGCTCTCCAGTTGTGTTCTTCTGCAGTATTATTAACGTTTCTAAAAGAGACCAACGATAACGTACACTTGGGGACAGCTTGTGGCTAGTTTATACTATGACTGGGTGAACGAGCTCCAGAAATGACTGCACGGAGGAATTGAGGTTTCAGTTCATTTAGGTAATAACTGGAATTAATGAGCAGAAAGTTTTGACAGTTAAGGATAACTTCGTTGATTTGTAACAGGAGCGGGCTGGCTGATAAACTGGATGTCAAGCGGAGATAGGTACTTGGGGAGATAATGGGACCAGTCATATAAGGTTCTAGGACATATCGTACCACGGACATTTCGTACCACTTGACTGGCTGATTACCTGAGAAGTGTCAGCCAATAAACTATTTAGGATAGTACATTTCGTACCACTTGAAAGAGTGGGAAGTATTGCGATGTAAAAACGATTTCCTGGTGAATGTATTCATTTGTATATCCATTATCCACTACTGGTGCAGAAACCTCCGCACGATGTGACCACTACTCATGTTTGTTAACCTTCCGTCGGGCGCAAGTGATCTGACTGGCACACGTGTTAATTCTTATCTCGTATTTGTGATTCGCGGGACCTAGTTGATGTTTGCTACTTGTTGTTTTAAGGGGTCTAACAATGAAGGTCATCGGCCCTTGGGACCTAGTTACTTCCACCTCTCAGTAGTTTCTTTTTCCACGTGACCTTCAAGCCCATATCGGCCAGTTCATCAGAATATTTTATTTTATTTACTTGATACTGAAACAATGCAGCAGATTATAAATATTCATAATAATAGTAATATTATTCATCCTAATGCTCGTCAGGCACATTGCACCTGAACACGATGTACACTTCTACTGTATTGTTTTGTTTCAGGATTTATACTTAAAAAAATCGGCGTTCTTGTGATAATATTTATGTAAGGATAAGTGGTAAATATAGTTTAAAGGACAATTATTAAAATAATATCTTCAGCAAATGTACAGTAAGTTATTTTTGTTTCTGATTTCTAAAGTGTGCCTGTCCGGCTCATTACACCCGCTGGCGTGGAAATGGAATTCCCATATTATGACATCAAATGGTTCGGATTGTCCTGGCGTAAATATTTGGGCATTAAGGGAAAACCGTTCGCGGGTAGATAGCGACCTAGGTGGTACGAAATGTCCTCAAAAATCAAGTGGTACGAAATGTGCGGACACCGTCATAGAAGAGGACGAATGCAGGAGGAAAAACAACTGGGAGCTCTATAATTACACGGAATAGTTCACAGATATCCGTGAAAGAACATCTGACCATCAACGGACATATCTCGAGAACGAACGTCGCCAAGCTTATCAACCGTCTTCTTGCCTACTGTGGGTCACCATAGTTAACGAAAGACGTGAATGAAGTAAGCGGAAGTGACATAACAGACCGATCACATCTCTGAAGGATTCAGATATGAAAGAGATTTCAGGACGAACCTCTCCATAAGAAGAGAGGCGCCATGTGAACAATCGAGCAGCATAGCCAGTGAATTCACAATATTACTGAGCAACATCAAGGCCCACTGTTAGAATTAAACTGACAGTTTCGAAATAGTTTTATTGGAGTTAATTACGTTGTGGTTGACGTAGGGGAAAATTTACTTTCATAAAACAATATTGCTTTACACCATTATAAAACTGTAATCATAATTAGGAGCACTACAAATAATAATGGCGTGTGACCTCCGGAGTGGCCTTGAGTAGGTCTTGAGTTGATGTCTATGGGTGACCTGCACGTCTGCGAGGGTGAAGCCCTACCTAGGATGAAATCTAATGTTTAATAAGACACAAACACTCAATGCATGATCCAAAGGAAATTTCTAATGAAGTTTGGAAACCCACACTAGCTGGGAATGGAACCTGAGACCCTTTGGACCAGAAGACAGCATGTTAACCAGTTAGCCACGAAACCAGACTAGGAACAATACAATAACCCAGGCATAGTTGATAATAATCCTCTTGCTTTCTTTCTTGAAACAGTAACGATTACAGTCACCTAATTAGTAATTTATTCCAACAAATGGGCACAATTTCAGGAGGGAAGTAGAAATGATAATACAATGGGTGACTTATGAATGAAATTAATCTGTGAAACTGTTCTTACGAAATCTTATAGATGGAACGGTCATATAAGGTGAATAATAGAAAAAAAATATGTTCCAGGCCAAGGATGGCAAGAGAAGCAGAGAGAGATAGAGCATGGTGACGATGTATATCGTCGTCGCCGGGACAAAACCTCCTATGTGAAATATTTTAGCTTAGAACCTTGGTCGGTAAGGTTCTCTCATCTAAGGTCCAATATTGTGTGACAGTTGTCAAGGCATTGTCGCTCTTCATAATGTATGTGCTGCGGGTCAGTATATCTCCAAAAATATTATCACATAAGAGGTTTTGTCCCGGCAACGACGATATACAAGATGAAGATTCGGAAGTTAAGGAGAAGTTATATTTCTTTCCTGACCTTATTTTACGAGAAATCTGAAAAGTAAGTGTGAATGATGGGTCCTTTACCCCGTTTAAACCAATTTTATGTTGCTTATAAACGTATATTTCGGCTATTTTCTTTGTTTCGGTCATATTTTGCTCAATTTAATTATTGAATGACATATTTGGTTGTATTTTGAGCATTTTTGTTTAAATTGAGGCGTCATTATTTACACGGTGCATGTTATCTACGTCGAGTTTCGAACATAGGATTTCGAAATGCTGTAGTAGATAGATATATCTTGTCCGCCTCTGTGTTGTAGTGGTTAGTGTGATTAACTGCCACCCCTGGAGGCCTCGGTTCTATTCCCAGCTCTGCCACGAAATTTGAAAAGTGGTACGAGAGCTCCACTCCGCCTCGGGATGTCAACTGAGTAGAACGGGTTCATTTCCCTCCTTTGAGGATTCAAAGTGATTTTCCGTGGTTTCCCACTTATCCTCCTGGCAAACGCCGGGATGGTACTTAACTTATAGCCACGGTCGCTTCCTTGCCTATCCCTTCCAGTCTTACCATCCGTCCACAAGGCTCCTGTTTGGCATAGTAGGTGAGGCCGCCTGGGCGAGGTACTGGTCCTCGTCCCCAGTTTTATCCACCGACGCAATGTCCCACGCTTCAAGACACTGCTCTAGAGGCGGTAGAGGTGGGATCCCTTGCTGAGTCCGAGGCTAAACGGATTAAGAAAGGAAGATAGAAGATATATTTTTCTTTCTCTTCCCGGGACAGACAGGAATCAGGTTTAGAAGACCTCATTCAAAGGACGTCTCATTGAGGAGGATGGCACTTCAGTAGATATATTTAGCTGATAAGCAATTAGAAAACAAGGAAATTCCATGTTTTCTCTCTCCCAGCTCATCCTTGTTGGGTCCAGTTTCAGCCCTCTTCCCCTTTCGCCACCAACGAAATTCAACGGTTTGTTCACACTTCTGGTAGGCCTACTACAGTTAATCTTATCCTGCAAGTGAAGTGCAGTGCAAGTTTAAAATACAGAAATTTTGTATAAGAGTTCGGTGAAGAGATCTATAGTGGACTAACAATTCTCTTTCGTAAAGCGTCTCAAGTTAAGGTAGTGGCAGGAAAGTGATTTAATTTTAATTGCAAATTGAAAGTTTTAACGTACTTTAGCTCTATCATTTCACATTTTCTGCCTGCCGTATTATCACGAATCACGTTTTGGTACTTACGAGGTTTAATGTAAGTAACACTCACATATCTGTTGCCTATCACTAAATTCCGGCACCTCGGCGTCTCCGAAAACCGTAAAAGTAGTTAGTGAGACGTAAAACCATTAACATTATTATTATTATTATTATTATTATTATTATTATTACTATTATTATTATTATTATTATTATTAGGTTATATTTAGCTACATTTTAGGGCATATTTGATTGCATATTCTGTTCTACTTTTAGTAATAAACTTCCGAACCCTACTATTGATTTAATGATAGGAGTTGTGGAATTAATCGGGGCTACAAAGCTTGTTGCACATAGAAGATTTTGGAGGCAATACTTTCACAGAGACTTGCATACTAAGCGTAACATTCTATAATGACGATGCATGTGCCAATACCGTTGTTAATCCACATAGATACTGTACATATATAGCTATTTATACTCCAGAATCGAAAAATGTAGTTGGTGATGATCCAACGATGATGCACCAGGTACTATAGATACGTACGTCGCAGAATGTTGATCACAATATGTGTATGACCATCATTGAATACTTCAACACAACAAATGTTCAAAACTGCTCCCTCACGGTTATAACCACATTTATAGATTTTCCATTATGCTCTCTAGCACTCATGCTGATATTGCCGGTGTGAAAATTGCTGCACGAAGTATTCACACAAGTTCAGTAATTTCTTTCAGGCTATATTGGATGAATTTGAACGCATTAACGGCCCCATGAAATGTCCATAATGGTTAAATCGGGTGATATTCGAGGCATAACCTGGCAAAATAAACAACACGATGCACTATATACGTACACTTGTGGCATTGAAGTAACAACTTACGTTATAATCAGTCGAGCTTTACTCAATTAATTCTTAGAGAGCATTGTGCATCCGATTTACAGGCGTAGAGTTACCTGTGGTATGAACATTTGCCAGTGAAGATTAATATCTATTGTTTCTAATATCTAGAGCCATTACTGTTAGGTTCATCATTCTCCTGAAACTAATTTCGGATAATAGATTTATAAACTACCTGAAGAAAAAAAACATATGGTAACAGTATTATACTTGATAAAGGAACAACTTAATTCAAATATAATGACACGTATCGTTCATGAAGAAACATCATCAGATATGTGTTTTGTTCTTCATCTAGTTCATAAATATATTACTCAAAATTAGTTTCGGTAGATTAAAGTACCTAGAACTTACAAAAAAGTAAAAATTATATTAAATATAATCACATTAAATAATTAAATAATTGAAGTGCTAAATTTGAAGATAATACGATTTTGCGTGGACAATAACCTATGTATCATAGCCAATGACCTGCGAAGATGTGGAAGTGACGCGTACCTGCTTTGCTGTAAGATGTCATCGGATGGAACTCTACGCTTATTGGCATGGAGATGGGTGCAATTGTCATGTTGTGTTATTTGAAGGAACGCTGTTGAACGTTACGTTAGCTGTTTACCCTAATCACCCTTACATTGTCCGACTCGTTGGCTGAATGGTCAGCGTACTGGCCTTCGGTTTTGAGGGTCCCGGGTCCGATTCCCGACCGGGTCGGGGATTTTAACCTTCATTGGTTAATTCCAGTGGCTTGGCGGCTGGGTGTTTGTGATGTCCCCAACATTCCTGCAACTCACTCACCACACATAACACTATCCTCCAACAAAATAACATGCAGTTACCTACACATTCCGCCCACCCTCAACGGGGCGTTTGCCTTACAAGGGCTGCACTCGGCTAGAAATAGCCACACGAAATCATTATTATTACCATTACATTTTCTGAGGTCTTGTGCAGAATGTCAAATAACATGTATCCACTGGTTAGAGGATAATATTATTCCACTGAACTGAAATTTCTGGTCTCCGGACATTCCTATACACCTTTTGATAACGACTTTTGCGTTATTGATAAACGAAAAGGAGTTTGTAAGGCATTAGTGGCTGAATAAATTCAGAATGTCGTGAGTACAGCATGACTTCAACATCCATTATTGGTGGTGACAAGGGAAAAATCTGACTTCTTCTATTTCTCCTGTGCAACTGATGTATTTATGAATACTACATCATTGCAGATCACTAACAAATCGTGGATCAAAGTAAAACGTGACAGATTTACTAAAAATTAAAACAAATAAATGTTTCAGTGAAATGGAAAAGTGGAAGGACCATGCTGTCTTAAAGAAGGAGAAATATGCAGCATTCAGGAACATAGAGGCCTTCAAAAATGATGCATAGGTAATATCCGTAAGTGATGGCAAGATAAAAGACTTACTGGTGATGCTGGATAACATGAATGCATAATATCGTGACTTCTCCAAGAAAATCCGTTCTTCCTAATTTTGTATTGTTCAGGTCAATAATTATCCTCCTTAAGTTTAATAAAAATTATTGATAATAATATTAGTGCTGCTAGTTCTAAACACAAAACAAGAGTGATTCTGCATAATGAATACACAAATAGAGTATTTTGAGATCCGAATTACGTTTTCCCTCTCTCCTGAAAAATTTACATTTTGGCACTTACATCCTTTTCCGTGTCAAGTCTTCAATCATATTATTTATATTTACTTCAGCCTGACATGATTCCAGTGTGTGTGGCACAGATCTAGTACTTGTACGACGTTCTGTTGCAACACCATTACCTCCAGCGGATCCCTTTACAGTGCTAGAATGGAATAGTTGTCATATGATGTAATCAGGTCTCAATATTTCGGAACATACTGCGATCCGGATATTAATGCTCGTAAAGTGCAGTTGCTTGTCCTTCATTGCGATGACACTGTCCAATTACAAATATCTAATCAGCAAAATTGCTATTTGTTTCAAGTGGCCGTTCGATACGATGTATTTCACTACACTGAATGTTCATACGCCAAAGCTGTTTGTGCCCTGAGCAATACGTAGAGTCTTCGATTATTAGTGTTTCAGCAAACTGAATTGCCGGTTAGGTCCTGCAACATTCAGTAACTTCTCTGACATTACATTCCTTCGTGCAGCTTTTCCCTGCATCACAATGTTATCTCCTGCAGACAAATAAGTAAACTACTCATTCGACTGAGGAATATGTGCCTGAAGCACCCGATACACACAGCATATTTCAAGAATCTCTCAATAATATATCTAATAATGAATTATATATATATATATACACACATTTATAATTGGCTTTACGTCGCAGCTACACATATATGTCTTATGGCGACGATGGGAGAGGAAAGGGCTAGGAGTGGGAAGGAAGCGGCCATGGCCTTAAATAAGGTACTGCCTGGTGTATAAATGGAAAACAATTAAAAACCCTTTTCATGGCTGCTAACAGTGGGGTTTGACCCACTACCTCCTGAATGCAAACTCACAGCTATGCGCTCCTAACCGCATGGCCAACTCTGACGGTGAATTAAATATAGTCTTGAAATGTGGTGATTCAAAATTCCTCAATATTGGTGTTGGCTCATTTGATGTAAAAAGTAATGAGTACATGGTACTGACTGTTATTGAAATTGAATTATTCGGGAGCTTTTCTCAGTATCATGTAACATTTTAATTTTCTTAAAAAATGTTGTATTGTCAGAATATTTTTTGTCTCTCAGGAATAATTTGTATAAGAACTCCAGTGAATTTGAATTTGAAGACTACACCTAACATTTTGAATAAAATATACTTGCTGTGGTTCTCTATGTATTATCTCATTGCGAATGTGATTGCCTTACTGAACTGTATCCTCAAGATAAATGAAGGGTACATCTTAAATGGTAAATTTACTCACTTTATCGATTTGGTTTATCGATGGGGCTCCTGATATAAGATTAATGGGCGAGCGCTTGAGCATGCGTAATGTTGTCGTAAAATACTAACTTAATGGACCATAAAATTACCTTATCTCACGTAACATGCAGCTGAGATAGCTTTTTAAAAGTCCACCTTAGATTGAACGAAATGAGTTCCGAGGTATAACTGTGACATTAAGATAGTTATCATAATAAAATGAATTATTTTGGAAAGGAAATACGCCATGAGACGTAATGCGATGAAGAGCGTGCAAAACTGTACAGAACTGAACAGCTTGACGATTTGACACAAATACACTGCTATCCAAAACTTAAGGATAAACCCAACTTTCGGATGTTGTGTCTCTGCCAAGTAACATAGCTCGATGAAACATAAACCATATGTAGGAACAATGCTAGAGTATGGCACGGCAGGCAACAGAAATGAATTTGCGATGAGACGAACAGACATAACACTTTATACAGAGACAAATAAATTACACGGAAGTTACTACGACTCATGATGGACCCCTAGGCATCACAAAAGAAGAGACGTGGTTATTAAAAGGATGTGTGCTCACCACGGACAGCGATGCACGCTCTGCAGCTTGTTCCCATGCTAGCCACAAGATAGACATTGAGTTCTTGTGGTAGGTCGTTCCACTCCTCCACTAGCACTGTTGACAACTGCTGGATGGTCATTACTGCATGTGGACGTGCTACAATACGTCTGCTCAACATTTACCACACGTGCTCGATGGAATTTTAGGTGGAAGAGCCCGCAGTCCAGTCCAATTTTTTTTTTTTTTGAATATCCTCTCGTTCCAAGAGCTCCTTCACCTGCGCTATTCGATGCGGTCGTGCATTATCATACATAAAACTGAAGTGAGGGCCCAATGCACCCTCTAAAAAGACGCACATGGAGAAGAAACACACTATCACAATAACGTTGACCGGTGAGTGCACCCCATACAAATATTTGGAAGTCGGTACCCCCATACAACATTATGCCTCCCCACACCATAACGCTTGGATCGAAAATGATCATATTCAACAATGTACCCGGATGCGTTACGTGTTTCCAACTCACGCCAGATAAGGCTACGCCTAGAATCATTACTCAGACTGAATCTGCTCCCATCTGAGAAGAGCTTGCGACCCCACTCCTCGTCGGCCCAGACCTGATGCTCTTGGCACCATCGAAAACGGTACCGCCGATGTGAGGGTGTCAACTGAAAACAACGTAATGGTCGTCGGGAAAACAGACCACTCCCATGCAGTCGCCGTGTCACGGTGGAGCGTGAGAATGGGCGCCTTGCTGTCGTCTCAAGTGTTGTTAAAATTGCACCCGCTGTTTGACGTGAGTCTCTCCTTGCCTGTTTCAACTGCTGCTGTAGTTGACCGTGGTTGACCCCCCTCTTCTCTTTCGGGTAACAGTGCCTGTGGTTTGGAACGCTCTCCATGCACATGAAACAATGCTGTGAGCAATATCAAACTCCTGGGCTACACTCGTCACACTTCGTCGTTCTTCCAGGTTTCTGATGATCCTTCCCCGTGTGAAGTCATCCAAATGTTGTCTCCGGGAGATAATGAATAACACCACCAGAGCACACTGCAACAGCTCGCTGATTGACTCACGCTGTCTTGTCCCGTTCCTTCAACTGCCTCGTTTAACGGGGCCAGATTCATTTGGCGCTATGATCGCGCTGACCTTAAGCCAGGATTCTATGCACGTGTGGGAGACCTCTGGCAACATGTTACCACACTTTCATTCTTTTCTACCGAGTAGTTGATTTGTTCTGTTGCTTTATCTATCTCGTCCTTAAGTTCTGCACAGCAGTTTATATTGAGACCTAATAAAATTCAAACTTAACTTCGAATTAATCCATATTGCAACCTGTTTGTGGAGTAGATAAATGAAGCCAAAAGCTTGTAGCTTTCTACTTCTAAAATTTATTATCTAGTTACTAAGACTAAGCATTCTTAGATGGGATTACCGAGTTCACAACTTACATTCATGACACTTTATTACACAGAACGCGCCGCTCTCTCTTAGTAGACTACTCACTGCTTATTTACACTAACACACACACACAGAATACGATCACCAGTTCTACATTTTCACAGATAAACTCGTTGGCGTTGGCAGGGTCTACACTTCATAGCCCGCGCACCAAAGTCTTGCCGCTCCAGTAGACGTCAGTTCACAGCCAGTGTCTTCTTCCACCCTGCGCCGGAATACGACACTCGCTCACAGCAGTTGGCCCCAAGAGACACGCACGACGTCAGGCAACAGAACTATATAGTCTTCAGGTACAGCAGACGGACACTCCAACGGACTGCCCTACTCAACGCCAGCTATAACTCACACCGACTGACTGTAACCTTCGCTCTCGTTCGCTCGCTGGTTGAGCACCCACTGAGTTCTTCGCCAACTTACAAAGCCCACTCACTCACTCACTGAACTGAACTCACGACTGGACTAACTCGCGGTCGTCTGTCTCCTTCATATACGGAGAATACACATTCCAGAATAGTCCCTAGCTAGATATATGTAGAGTCAGAAGACTCACGTCTTGGCGCTCTTGTAATTTCCATGATGAAATTTTGTGCTGGCACTACGACGGACAAGGTAAAGAATTGGTCTTACACAAGACTCGTTCATGACTGGTGCGGTCAAAGAGCGAGCGGACGGGCCATACTGCGTTACGTCACCATCCCATCGTCTGGCATGCCAGACGCTATAACCATTAACATAGTATAAATAGAATCTTAGTATTTTTATGAATGCGGAATGTATTACAAATAAAAACAGTCTCACTAAACCCTCATATATTCATTTTTGAAATTTATTTGTAGAGGTCTGAGCTCATAATATCTCATTAAGGAAGGATATGATGTCTTATTTATTCCATGTGAAATCTGCCAAATTTACGTACCTATACCTTCAAAACTTGTACATGTAGAACCTTTAAACTTATGGAGAAATTTTTGGCACTCCCAGTAAGTTGCCTATATCAAAACTTCAGTGAGATTTATGATATTCAGTTATTTACATTGCAATTTGAAGGAAGTCTCCTTAATTGATAACTGATTTTAAAATTTGGCTTCAAAAATCGGGTCTATCCATTCAGCAGCATATCACACGCATGTAAATATTGAAAACTTGACCTTCTAGGAGCTCTTATCAAAATAATGCGTTAAAAATGCTCATACAGGAGTGCTTATCTTGATAAGACTTAATTCTTTAAAATAGTTTATTATATAGTTGTATATTCAATACATAATTATTAAAATTTCATTTTAAACTTCTAGAACTTTCTTCGTTCGAACAAAATGGAATCGTCTCCAGCTGTGCACTTCTTAAGTGACTGGACGGTTTGACCATCTTCTACTGAAGGAAGTTTGGTGTCATTTGCTGGTAGTCGAAATCTTTATTGAGTGTACCACAATAATTGCTCAAATTCTTAAAGTACTCGGCTAGAAGTTTACAGTTGTCCTTGTGGTTGTAAACCAGATTACCTTGCGAGTCTCTGAAATGTTTTTCTGAGAATCTGCTTGAAGGTTGTCAGAACGTATCTAATGTTCTTTTTTGGTGAAGCCTTCTTCGACGAGAGTCGGTTGACTATGCATTATTTCGACTGTACGCTCCCTAAGTTCGAATTATCTCTCGCGTTCGCCCCTGGTGTGCTGGGAGGATTTATCTCAGCTATTCCGTCTTTCATTGGGCTACTGTGTATTCACTGTCCTTAGTTCACCACACATGCTTTCTTCATTTTGTGTGGGTGCGAGCTCACTGGAAATTCCGATTAAAGCTTCATTCAATTGGTTACAGTCATTCAGGTCTACAGAACAGAATGTCTTGCGTGCAACTCAGAAATTACAAACTGTTGTTATAATTCTTGAGCATTTATAGCACATACCAAAATGATGTTATGTACAGAACAGAAATGACCCAGCAGACGCCAGTCAGACGCAAACCCACAGTAGTTGTCAAGCTGTACTGGCAATAGTTCCAGAGCTGTACCTCAGATCCATTGTAACAGAAATATATGATCTAGCCCACTGTAGGTCAATCAATAGTTTTGCGATGAAAAATTGGAAGATTAAAGGTTAGGATCTGTCTCACTACTGATTATCCATTGCTCTCCTCCGCATGTATAGACACTAAAATAAGAGCCCTCTCTTTATAATCATTTGGGCTTTGTACGAACAGTGGGTTCTCACGAGAATAGTGCAGAAGTTTCAGGTTTAAAAATAAATAAATAAATAAATAAATAAATAAATAAATAAATAAATAAATAAATAAATAAATAAATAAATAAATAAATAAATAAATAAATAAATAAATAAATAAATAAATAAATAATATATTGCGAGGTTATTCGATTTATTACTCATACTTTGCTTCTTACCACCGGGTTCGATAGAATGTAAATGAAAGTAAAAATGTGGCGTGAGACTTTACTCTCAGTCAAGCGAATAAAAACAACTGGTTGTACGTCAGAAAGAAGCGAAGGGAGACATGGAGCATTCGTGTTAGCTGTGCGAGTAAAGGCATTCATTTGAAATGATAGTTTGACAATTGGGAGTTCGCTTAAGAAGCTCGCCTCTGTGGATCAGTGGTAGAGTGTCGGCCTCCGGATCCTGAGATAGCGGGTTCAAACCCGGCAGAGGTAGTCGGATTTTTGAAGGGCAGAAAAATGTCAATTCGACACTCCATGTCGCACGATGTCGACATGTAAAAGATTTCTGGTGACACACTTGGTGTTTACCCGACAAAATTCATTAAAATCTCAGCCACAGGCGCCCAAGAGAGATCCGGTTTACTCTGTTTGCCATCTAGTGGGCCTAGAGTAAAACGGAGCGTCGAAATTGACGAGCAGACAGCCAGATGGCGTCAAATTGAAATGTCTGCACACGGTAGCTGATGCCATACGATTATATTATTATTATTATTAATATTATTATTATTATTATATTAGTTACTCGTTGCTAGAAGAAATATGGGCATTACTATGTGCGGATAATACCGTAATTTTCGGATCATAAAACGCAGTTTTTGGTACAAAAGTACTGCCTAGTTTTCTTTCTTTACAGGTTGCTTTACGTCGCACCGACACAGATAGGTCTTATGGCAACGATGGGATAGGAAAGGGCTAAGAGTAGGAAGGAAGAGGTCGTAGCCTTGATTAAGGCACATCCCCAGCATTTTCATGGGGTGAAAATGGGAGACCGTGGAAAACAATCTTTTGGGCCGCCGACAGTGCGGTTCGAACCCACTCTCTCCCGGTTGCAAGCTCACAGCTGCGTGGCCCTAACCGCACAGCCAACACGCCCGATAGTACCTAAAATAAGGTTGCATCCTATGCTTCAAGGGTCTATCATACTTAGACACTGAGTATACGTAATTTGCTACACCAATGATTATAATATTCCTTGCAATACTCGGAGCAGATGACATCTTTTGTTACTGTAGTTAAGAAACAGCGGCTATGGTATACTTGCGTTTTACTGCCAGGAATGTGAGATGTCACGAAATTCCTAACCAGGCAGCTCGCAACTCCTTCCCTGCGCGCCTCCTTACCGAACGAGGCAAACACAGAGAGCTGCAACCTTGCCTACAGTTACAGGTAGAAACAGCGGCTATGGTATACTTGCGTTTTACTGCCAGGAATGTGAGATGTCAGGAAATTCCTAACCAGGCAGCTCACAACTCCTTCCCTGCGCGCCTCCTTACCGAACGAGGCAAACACAGAGAGCTGCAACCTTGCCTACAGTTACAGGTAACCTTCAACGAAGAAATTATTTCACTATATAGGCCTAATCAGTAGCAAGTTCCAGTCGTGGCAAATTCGGGTAGTGGTAATTTCTTTTTTTTCTTTCTATCATTCTTCTTTCTTTCTTTCTTTCTTTCTTTCTTTCTTTCTTTCTTTCTTCCTTTCCTTCCTTCTTTCTTTCTTTCTTTCCTTCTTTCTTTATTCGTTTATCCTCCAGGGCTGGCTTTTCCCTCGGAACCCACCTCTACCGCTTCGAGGGCATTGTCCTTGAGCGTGAGATTTTGGGTCGGGGGTATGAAGCTGGGGTGGAGGACCAATACCTGCTATAATGAACAGAAGCCTTCTGGGGCATGAAAAAATTTAAAGGGATAGGCAAGGAAGAGGGAAGGAAGTAGCCATAGCTAAGTTAGGTACCATCCGCCATTTGCTTGGAGGTGAGGAAGGAAACCACAGTAAACTGCTTCAAGGATTGCTGAGGTGGGAATCGAGCCCCCCCCCTTTACTCAGTTGACCTCCCGAGGCTGAGCGGACCCCCTTTCCAGCCCACGTAACACTTTTTAAATTTCGTGCCAGAGCCGGAAATCGAACCTGAGCCTCTAGGAGTGGTAGATAATCACATTAACCACTACACGACTGAGGCGGCAGTGATAATTTACGGTACACAATCTCAGTTGTACAGAAGAGGTATCTTTACGTCTTAGCATTCAAATTAAAATTTATATAATTCACAAAATTACATGGTAATATGACAGCAGTAAAACAATATCTACTTGTGATTTGTAACAGTGACAATATTGCACTTTCTTCTTATTCTTATTCTTATTCTTATTCTTATTCTATATGCCTTACCCAGTCTCCCGGACGTTGGCGATCAGTATTGACATTGTTCATCGATCTTCAACAACACGGTGGAGTTGTGCGATGGTTCGTATTCCACACCAGTTTCGAATGTTCTTGGGACATGACGTTCTATTTCTGCCTACTCCTCGCTGTCCTTCGATATTTCCCTTTAAATTGAGGTGTAATACAGCATTCATTCATCACGTAACACATGTCCCAAGTACGCAAAGTTCCTGCATTTCATGTTGATCAGTAGTTCTGTTTTAGAGTTCGCTCTCTGTAATATTTGTTCGTTAGAGACGTGCTTTATCCAGAAGGGTCTTAGCTTTCGTCTATGGAACCACATTTTTAGAGCTTCCAGCCCTTTTATGGCTGTCGTTTGTAAGGTCCAAGCTTGAACTCCATAAAGCAAAATTGACCAAACATAACTTTTAACCATGCGCTGTCTCAGTTCTATGTTTAAGGCGTCATCACACAGTAAAGCCGTCATTTTCTTCAATGCTGATCTTGCCATTTCTATACGGGACTTACTTTCGAGATCTGGGTTTAAATCATCTGATTTCAAACAACCAAGCTATTTAAACTTGTCAACTTGTTGAATTTTTTGACCTTTCGGTTTCAGAATAGAATTAACTTTTCCTCGGCAGAAAACCATTAGTTTAGTTTTTTTAGTGTTGATTGTGCGAGCCATTTCTTCTCCAAATGTAGGTAGCTTGTCTAAGTACAGTTGTAGACTTTCAATACTACTGGCAAGAAGTACTGTGTCATCTGCATATCTGAGTGTGAGTATTAGTTCTCCGTTAACCTTGATTCCCACTTCTTTACCTGTTACTGCCTTAAATACAGCTTCCGAGTAGATGTTGAATAATAACGGGGACAAAACACAGCCATGTCGAACCCCTCGCCCAATTTCCATATAGTCAGATGTATCACCATCAAACTTCACCAGAGCTGTGTGATTCCAGTAGAGGTATTCGGTGGTTCTTATATCTTTACTGTCGATTTCAGTTTTGTTGGAGTATTCTGACGAGTTCATCGTATTTTACTCTATCAGATTCATAATATATGAAGCAGGCAAACACACCTTTCTGTTGGTATCAGCATCCTTGGAGAAGAGTTGTTAATACAAATAGAGCCTCACGAGTTTCATAACCACTCCTAAATCCATACTGTGTATCTTCTATCTGTTCTTCGCATTTTCTTCTTATTCTGGAATGTATAAATCTCAGAATTTCAACAAATGTCTATTTAAGCTTCTAAGATGATATTTATTGCATTTTTTAAAATGTGATTGTTTTGGTAGGTATCTCTCCACAGTTAGTTATGTTATTAAAGAGGTCCACTCTATTATTAATTTGTTCATCATTGATACGTTCGATAACTTCAGATGAAATATCACCAGTGCGCAAAGAATTTCCGTCTTTTAAATGATTCATGACATTAGTTACTTCCAATTTCAAAATTTGTGGCCCATCTGCGCATTTATGATGGACATGTGCTCGGTTATAAAAAAAAGAGCTCGTTAATATATTTTCCTCATTTTTGAGTCTGTCCATATGATTTATAATATGTTTACCAAAGTTCTCTTCTAATAATTGGGCATCATCCGCCTGAGGGTCCCAGTTACTTCTTTGATGACTTTATGCATATTAAAGGCGTCATGTTTTTCATTGAGAGTCTCTATAATTTTATAGTTTTCATTCGTCCAATCTCGTTTGGATTTTCTTATTTCTCTTCTAATTTGATTATTAATCTGCCGACATTGATCCTTGTAATTTGTTTGTGCACACATTTAATTATTTATGTAAAATGTTGTTAGAAAATATTGTTTGAAAATACTGTACAGGGAAATATATTTTTCCTTTAATTTTCATTGAAATGTTAGGGTGCGCCTTATGATCCGCAGCGTGTTACGGTCCGACAAATACGGCTTCATATTCATCACGAGTATAATTTACTTATTCTCTGGAGTTATTCTTTGTATTCGAGAACAATACAAGAAACAAAATAGCAAATGCCATGATTAACGTCAGTTACTACAAATTAAATCAAACCAGAAACAAACAGAAATTAGTATTATATCTGCTGACACTCGTGATGTATTGCACCCATAAGCGACTTTACAAGGGCACAGTATGAACGCTCGAAGTCGTTTGGGCACAGGTGCACCGAGGGTGTGGAGGAACCCTTCCTTAAGGTAGAGTTATTCTCAAAATTTGAGCACCGTTTTTCATAGCTCATCCTTTGTGCTCGGAAGATGATGGCGTTCTCACAAATTCCTCCCCATTAGTCCCTAGATATTCTCAATGATGTTCAGGTCAGTACTGTTAAGAGGGCAAGTTTTTAACTTCCATCCTTGCCTGCTAAACAAACAATAGCTGAGGTGTAAACTAGATGTTCATCCTGCTGGAAGCTTAAACGCTGTCCTTAGGAATAAATTATATCGAATTCTGGAAACAAGCAGATCCATAAGCTATTCTTGAATCTCTGCGCGAGGGTTCCAGGAATCCTCGACAGAATCCCGACACCATGTCAACCCAAGCAATAAAGACTATAGTGACCACTTAAATATGAAGTGACATTGTATTTAGTATCATACCTGGCGTTTGATTCACGGTACACCCGTCTTTGGTCCTCATAATCAAAGGAAAATGTGTGTTCATCGCTGAAAGTTACATCTTCCCACATGAAGTTAAGCATTCTCATTGCGTATGCCAGGTGCTTGATTATCTTGTGCTCAGTCAAGTCGACCTTTCTAGTGAGGACGTAATTTCGTAGTTCCGCTTTATTAATTCCGTTTCGTGCAGTCTATACCTCACCAGGAAAGAACGACAAAGCCCTCCTTGTAACTACTGAGAGGGATGTGTTTTCCTCTAAATCGGCCAGGATGGCCTCATCTTTCTTTCTTATAGAGATGTGCGGTGGAGTGTAGAATGTACGTTTGCTTCTTGAGAATTATCTTGAGAAAGTTTGGCCCATAGTTTAATAATAGAATTGGGAACGCCTTCCTTATACGACCGGCTTGTCTAGCCTATAAAGGAGCCTTCAGCACCGTCAACACGGCATGGTCTACTGCTATTACAACTACTAAGTTTTTACCTCCCAGTCTGAACGGTCACCTAGTAGGAAAGACATTCTTTCTGGCCTGGAAATGTGGGCGGATTGATTGGGATGACGAGTTAAGAAGATGGATGAAGAGTTAAGTGGAGAAAAATGGGAGATTATGAGATTAGCGGTCTCTTGAGTAAGGGGGTTCCATCTTTACTAAGTTAACAACAGAAATACAAAAATAAAGAGCAATTTGGAAACACGGGACTTAACATAAACTGGGGTGGATTTGCTTCGAACTACTTTTATCTTTAATTGACAACAAAACAATAACATTTTCATGCATTAAAAGTTGCTTTAAGTCGCACTGACACAGATAGGTCTTATGGCGACTTAGGGATAGGAAAGGGCTACGAGTTGGAAAGAAGTGGCCTTGGCCTTAAAGGTTCAGACTCAGAATTTACTCGGTGTGAAAATGCGAAAATACGGAAAACCATCTTCAGAACTGCTGACAGTGGGGCTCGAACCAACTATCTCCCGCATACAAGCTCACAGCTGCACGCGCTTATTCGCACGACTAACACGCTCGGTAAAACAATTACAAGGGACGATTTCACGTTCACAGATTTTAGAGGAAATAAACAGTCATAATAATTACTTGTGGCTATTTCTAGCCGGGTGCAGCCCTTGTAAGGCAGACCCTCCGATGAGGCGGCGTCTGCAATGTGTAGGTATCTGCGTGTTATTGTGGTTGAAGATAGTGTTATGTGTGGTGTGTGAATTGCAGGGATGTTGGGGAAACCACAAACACAAGTCCCCGAGCCAAAGGAATTAACCATTTGAGGTTAAAATCTCCGACCAGGCCGGGAATTGAACCCGGAACCCTCTGAACCAAAGGCCAACATGCTAACCATTTAGCCCTGAAGCCGGACTATAATAACATATTTCAAATGTTTCTGGATTGACATGGGCGATACATTTTTTGACGTACGAATAACATTGCGCAAAAATTACTGTATATTGTTAACGTACTGTAGATACGCACAGGTTTGTTAAACATGTATTTCTGACACATAATTTCTCCGCACTTTCATAAAGATAACATAGAACAGATTAAACTGGCGTGTGTACGCTTTTTGTTTCGTTGCCAATGGCAAGCAGATTATAACACTGAATAATTTGTATTGACGCGCACAAATAGCAGTTGAATAGGAAGTACATTATTTGGTATCACAAAGAGAGTTTTATACTTAACGTTGATTTTGTAATGGTGATTTGGCAAAAACAAAAGACATAAATTACATTGTAGGTGTGATGTGGGTGTGAATGTGTGATTTGGAAATAAATACACGGGTGAATGAAACTGATTATGAATGTATGTTTTTGTGCGTGGGGGTTCGGTACGTTGCCTTGGGCTTATTCGCAGACTGACATAGTTTCTCGGATTTTTGTATTTTCCGTGTCCAGATACACTGCTAAATAATGTTTTTCCAAAATTCGGCTACAGGGACAACTTTATCATTGGCCTGCAAAACTTCTTCCTTTGTGCATGGTGATGGTAAATGCTGACAAACCAGAACGCGTTCTTAATTCTGTAGTAGTCCACAATCACAGGTCATGTCTCCTTGTACATAGCCCCACTTAACCAGGTTAGACTTGCACATTGAAACACCTGTCCTCAATAGATTGAGGGTTTTCCAGACGGGATACCGAAGGCGAAAACCTGCATAAGGTTCTTCCTTTAAACTCAGAGATGGATTACGTACTTGCTGTTGACCACAGTTCACGCCTTCATTTTCCTGGCGTTTCAACAAGTGGTATGGTTGTTCATAAAAACTCTTCCTTGACCTAATTCTAACGGCCTGCATTTGATGGCCATAAAGGGGGTGATGTGGACCGGTTGATTGCTTTCGACGTTCATCTTCTGCTGGTAGTTCTCTGCTTATGTGAAGTGGGGCAATTCCTGCGATAGGATAGATATTTTCTGCTGGAGTCGGTCTCAGACACCCTGTAATTTTGCGACCAGTCTCGTTTGCAGCAATATCTTACCTACTTAGCATGGACACAGTTTCTCCATACGGGCGACGCATATTCTGCAGCTGATAGGCAGAGGACCAGGGCAGATGTGCGTAGGACACGAGGGTATGCATCCCAAGATGCGCCTATGAGTTTTCTAATAATATTACTCCCAGCGCACACTTTTTGTTTGATATTCGGTCAGTGTTGTTTGAAAGATAATGTTCTGTCCTGTTTCACACCAAGGTACTTTGATGTATAACAGTGTTCAAGGACTTCCCCTCTCCATTCCAAGCGCAGTTTCCTACTAGCTTTTTGTTACGTAAATGAAAGGCACGAACTTGAGTTTTGCCGGGGTTTGGTCCCAAATTATTGTTCTCGTAGTATGTAGAAAGTTCTTCGAGAGGTTTTGCAAGTTTTTCTTCTATCTCTTCAACTGTGTTCCCCTGTGCTGTCACTGCTGTACCATCAGCGTAGATAAACTGCTTGACTTCTGTAGGAGTTGGCTGGTCATTAGTGTAGACGTTATAGAGCAATGGGGCCAGAACATTTCCTTGGGGTAATCCATTCTTTTGAGTTCTCCAACGGCTGTTCTCATTTTAAAGAATGCATTCAACAAATTTTGTAAAACCAGAATCCCTCGCTCTTTGATACACTTTGTACACCAATCTCTTATGATTAATGGTATCATAAGCTGCAATAAGGTATATGAAGGCAACACAATTCACTTGTTTCCGCTCGTAGTCATCCTCGGTATGTTGTGTCAAACTGAGAACTTGTGTACAACATGATCTCCCAGGCCTAAATCCAGCTTGTTGAGGTGTGAGAGCTTTATCTACAAGAAGAGAAATACTGTTCATCTACATTCGCTCAAGGATTTAGAAAATATGGCACAATAGAGAAACAAGTCGGAAGTTTTAGGTTCATTTGGCTTCCTTCCAGGCTTTAGAATAGCTATAACATGAGCTTTCCTCTACATCCTTGGAGTCAGTCAAGTGGTGATGCAGTTATTCATAAAGTTGTGGGTCCATTTCAATATTTCAGGCCAAAAATGTTTCTCTTGTTCTGTTCTCAACTCATTCACTCCAGCTGTCTTATTATTCTGCATGTGGCGAACCGCCTCTTGCAGTTCAGCCAGTGAAAAGGGAGTGTTAACTGAGTGAATTTCTTCTTCAAGTTTACATTGAAACTCCAGTCTTTCCGTCCTCCAGGTACTTCTCCATTAAGTAGTAGCTGAGGAGCTTTCTGACTGGGTATAAAATGAGTGTAGTGATCTTATTTGATTTTATGTTGTACCCACGGTCCATAAAATCAGCCATTACAGGAATGACGGTTTTAAACATAGTACGAGAGCCAAAACCACTACTGCCATGCATTTAGGGCAGTCACTCAGGTCGCATATTCAATATCTGCCGTTTTCCTAGCATTTTCTTAAAAGATATCGAGTTATCGATATGCAGCAATTTCAGACTATGGGCTGTAAAATGTACCACTGCATTCCCTTGGACATTGCAGGAATGGAAAATAAATCGGTTTATGTTCTATGACAAGCGCAAAGGAATTGAATTACAAAGATTAATTATCAACGGAGTCTTCTTCTGTGGTTTAGGGGTTAGTGTGATTAGCCGCCATCCCCGGAAGCCCGGGACCGATTCCCGGCTCTGCCATAAATTTGAAGAGTGATACGAGGGCTGGACCGGATCCACTCTGCCTCGGCAGGTCAACCGAGTAGAGGGGTTTTGGATTCCCACTTCAGCCATCCTTGAAGTTGTTTTCCGTTGTTTTCCACTTGTCCTCCAGGAAAATGCCGGCATAGGTATGGTTTATTTTAAATGGCAAAGTTATGGTTACCTGTCCCTGTCTTATAGTCCACAAGCGAATGCATCCATAACATACAATGAAATATAAATTAAATGACACTGGAAACAAATTACTATGCTATTATGATATTTTACTGTAAAAAATATTATAACACACAATATAAATGAACATCTTGATTGCAAAGTACGATAATACAATACGTATGAACAAATGAAAATACAATGCATTATAATAATGATAATCATAGAGGAAAACCTACTATTATTTACAATTTAATGTCCACCTCCAAACATGTCTCACACTGACGAACCTTTCAATTTTCGTGTTATGTCTGTGGGCGAAAAACTTTACAAAACGGGGATCAGACGAGAATAACAGTACAGAAGACCACAGCTGAGTACTGCTGTTCTAACTGTATCGATGAAGGATATATAAAGAGTAAGAAAAAGAAGAAGACGAAAGAAACCTGTCGCACTACGAGCTTGTCTCATGGATATATTTCGAGCACCCTTTTTTTTAATCCTCCGTAGCCACGGTGTCTTCATTCTTCTTTGTCTATCCATTTCTATCTTTTCATTACTCTCCCCCCCCACAAAGTCTCCTGTTGAACATAGCAGGTGAGGCCGCGTGGCTGAGGTACTGGTCCTCCTCTCCAGATTAATCCTCGACCCAAAGTTTCGTGCTCCAGGACACTGCCCTTGAGGTGGTAGAGGTGGGATTCCTTGTTTAGTTCGAGGGAAAAACCAACCCTGGATGGTAAAAGATTATGAAAGGAAAGACAATTACCAACGACATCTATAAGTTCAATTGCGGAACGTACCTTTAAAATTCAAAATAAAAATATGTCCTGGTCTAGAATCGAATTCACGATGTTTGGATCCCTGCATGTCTAAGCCATCTGTTACATGTGCAAAGTGGTTGCTGTGAATTATACTGCTGTGTTTGGATCGATGCACCCAATTACGAGCGGTATGTGTACTTCTTTATTTACTGGATTAGTATGAGCTGATGTGAATAGCAATTCCTCACATTCCATCATTCCATTGCCCAGAATATTCAAATAACTGTAATTGTACAGCCCAACTGTTTTCAGGAGGGTTTGAACCATACTCGGTAGACTCCAGTGTGTGGAGATATGCCAGCGAGGACCTATTATTTTATTTCATTTACCACCAGCCTGCATTTAGGGTTGTCTCCCAGGTGGTTGATTCCCTCACCAATTGTTCACGTAGTATTTCAAAATATTTCAGGGAACTTGAAATGCATCGAACATTTCTTGTGGTATATTTTTCAACCCTTAATTGCTTTTCCCGTAAAGGAATATTGATCCCAATTTGGCGTCTTGTATTCCAACTTTATCTTCGTATTATGATCGTTATTACATTTACATGCTCCGCCTAAGTTAATTTTCGCCTAATGTCACTACATTCTACCAGCAAAGTCATGACGGTGGTTAATACTTAACGGGAGGTATAACTATAAAACTATCGACGCTTAATTCAGACAACAAAGATAACGAAATAGGTTCCCTCGATTTAAGAATAAATATAGACAACAGAATTAGAAGACCTCTAAAATGCACACACCAAGTGACCATTGATAAGGAATAGCACTGCCTCAGTCATTTTCATATCGTAAACCTACGGCGGGACTGTGACAGGTCAATGAAAGTAAATGAAGATCTGGCCCAAACCACAAGACATAGTGTACTATAAATATTAGGTTTCGCCTGAAAAGGCAGAGAAAGTAATTGATATCGCTGAATAAAAAGTTAAATAATTAGAAATACTAAAAGGTAATTTAAAATAAAATGTTAAATGAGAAAATAATGAACTACTATGTGATTTTACATGGATAACAATGAAGTGCATAAATACAATGATTTTCAGCCCTTCTATTCCCCACCCTCAGTTCTTCTCAATTGTACTGCAATATCATGAATTCATAGGAATGTATCTATCAGGTATATTATTGATTTAAGAATGTATTACTAATTTTTAATTGAATTGCTAGCAAAGCAAAGTCATCTGTATACAGGCCATGAAAACCCTTGGAGGGGTTTAAGTTAAATGCTTCCACTATCCGTAATCTCAGCACTTGGTTTCCTAAAGTGGTTAACTCTACACCGAACCGCCTTTGTCACCAGGAGTTAACCTGGTATCGTACTCAGTTTCGGAGTAGGCTGAATGAACCTCAGGGCCATATGCACCTCCAGAAATGGAAATCTCGACGAGGCAGCCCCAGCAATCAAATTGCTACATTGTCTAAATTTTAATTTATACAGTTGTATATTTTCTTTTTCTTTCTTTCTTTCTTTCTTTCTTTCTTTCTTTCTTCCTTTCTTTCTTTCTTTTCATTTTTTTCTTAATCCGTTTACACTCCAGCGTTGGCTTTTCCCTCGTACTCAGAGAGGGAACCCACTCTACCGCCTCAAGGGCAGTGTCCTGGAGTGTGAGACTTTTGGTCGAGGGGATACAACTGGTGGGGAGGACGAATACCTCAACCAGACGACCTCATCTGCTATGCTGAATAGGGGCCTTGTGGGGAATGGGAAGATTGGAAGGAATAGAAAAGGAAGAGGGAAGGAAGCAGCCGTGGCCTTAAGTGAAGTACCATCCCGATATTTCCCTGGTGGGGAAGTGGGAAACAACGTAAAACCAGAATGGCGAGGTGAATATCGAACCCCTTCTCCTCAGTTGACCTCCCAAGGGGTAGTTGACCTCGATCCAGTCGTTGTAGAACTTTTAAAATTTCGTTGAAGTGGCGGGAATCGAACTCCGTGGTTGGTAGCTAATAACACTAACCAATAAACCACATAGGCGGTATCGTATATTTACATTTAATGATCCTCTGATGGGTGGGAATAACGAAACAAGTCAAATTTTTGGTCAATCATATTAGGTACATACTACGCAATGGCAGGTTGACATGCAGGTGCGACTTCATCGGAACAAGTCAAAGCCCACTGCTATGCGTTGTATTCAATGTTTTACACTGTAGTACAAATAAAACACGGTCAGAATTGTACAATTTCGCTTGAATTCCTCAATATTATCTGATTAAGTGCAAATTAATTATATTGCTAATGCATATTGTCCGAACCATTGTCATTGTCAGTGAACAACTATGATACAAATGAATGCAGCAGTCCTGGCACCATACTTTTCCATATTGTTGTATTGCATCTCTGGGAATAATTCGTCTGTGGTGCAGGGAAATAATTTTTGAAGGCGCCCGATGAATATTTTTCACTAGGACTGTAAGCTAAATGCATTCCATGCCTCAGAGATAGAAAAGTCAAGAATGTTACGAGAAGAAAGGGATGACTGTTAGGTCTGAAGAACGTAATAGTAGGGATACGAAAATCTACTTCACTTTAATATAAACGGTGAAAGGGTAATGGTGTGCCGAGACAGTTTTGGGAAAGTGCGCGGGATGGGTAAAATTTGTGTTTTTTTTTTTTTTTTTTTGCTATTTTGCTTTACGTCGCACCGGCGCAGATAGGTCTTATGGGGACGATGGGATGGGAAAGGCCTAGGAATTGGAAGGAAGCGGCCGTGGCCTTAATTAAGGTACAGCCCCGGCATTTGCCTGGTGTGAAAATGGGAAACCACGGAAAACCATCTTCAGGGCTGCCGACAGTGGAGCTCGAACCCACTATCTCCCGATTATTGGATACTGGCTAAAATTTGTGTAACCGTTGCAAGTGAAAATAAATTTTCGTCGCAAAATTGAGTCAGTCTGATAGGAATAATAATAGTAATAAACACACTAAGAAAACCGTCTCACTTGGAACAGATATAATTAAATATCCATATCCCGAAATGAAAAATCAAGTTATTAGAACATCATAATTAAGCCTGGAGCACTATATTAATTTGAAACACTGATCGCTGTGGGTAGATCATTGATTAAAGATGTAGAAAAACAAGAAAGAATAACCTTAACGGAAATGTTTGCACCGGTCTGTACTGGGGGAATCTGGATCATAAGGAAATCTCATGACCTGTACCAACACTCAGAGGAAATCAGACACATTTAAGCAAAATATGTTTGAAATTTTACGCACATATTCTCAGAATGAATATTCAGAGATTAACCAAAAGTATTCTGAACCTGAAGGTAAAAAATAAGGCTACTCGAATTTGGAAAAGATCTTAAGGAAATAAGCACCACAGATGATACTGTGTTAGTCAGACTTAAGTTCAGAAAATTAGTAGACAATAACCACTTTACACACCTTCCAAGCACTACCACCACCTTATGATCACAATAAAAGCCGCAGCGAGAAAATGAAGTGATTTGGGGTGAAGAAAAATGCAACGATATCAGCTAAGTTCAATCGAGCTCCTTACTCGGGCATAACGAAGAAAGAAGAAACGCACTGAGAAAGTGATAGACACGGTACTTCCAGATTATGAATCGCATTACACTAGACGCACAAGTAAGAGAAAGTACCGTAAATTTAATCCCTGATTTAAAGTTTCTCAAGTGAATATATGCCCCTAAATGTGATATTTTAAGAATTATAATTAGAAGCTCGTGTGGCATGGAAGTGAGGGAAAAACTTGTTTTACTAGCAATATTATCTTCCGGTTTCTTTCCTTAAGAGCTCAATGGCATATTTTAAGTGGGAGATCTGGACTCCCAATCCGACAGTTCATAACCAGGTCACTGAAGGAGTAACATGTTAGAAGTGGTATGAACGTAAAAGATACTTGTGGTGGCAATCATATAGCAACACTAGCAAATGTACCCGTGCTTCGCTACGGTATTCTATATTGTATACGGATATCGACGTAAATACTGTGCGTGGAGTAAATGAGATTGTTTTAAAATTGCATGTCTCTTAGTCTTGTCCGAGAAACAGCATGGGGAGGTCCCCATACGATGTTTCCAATGTAAAGTGAGGGTTGCGGAGTTGTGATGATAACGGCAGGCTCACTTGCCTACTGCCATTCACAATCGAGTTGGCAAGTTTACATTATAATTGCTGGCCCCATTGCCTACTAAGCGGTCACAATCAATTTGAGGAGTTTTACTTACAATGGCAGACCCATTTCCTACTTTCAGACAGATTACAGCTGAAAAGTTTTTAATATAATAGCAGGCAACTTCCCTACCACCAGTCACAATTGAGTTGTGCAGTTATCATTATAATGACAGGCCCTTTTTACTGCTGCCAGCCAGCTTACTGCCAGTCACACAGAATTAGTGAGTTTCCATGAAAATAGCAGGCCACTATGCCTAATGCCAGTCAAATTTTAGATTGAAACATTTGTTTATAATGGTGGGCACCCTGGCCTAGAGCCAAACACAATAGGGTAGGGGACTTTCGAACAAAACTGCATGATCCCTTGCCTTCTGCAAGACAAATCGAGAAGTGAATTATTCATTAAAATGGTGGGCCTTCCTTACTAATGCCAGTTACACAGGAGTTGGAGAAGGACCCCATTCCTACTGCCAGCAGTCATAGTCGATGTAGGGAGTACTGATTACAATAGCAGACACACCCTTTCACGATCGCTGCAAATCGACATAGGAAAGTATATGCATGTTTACAATATTGTAGACCTTCATTTACAGATTAACTCCTGCTAAACGGTGCGTCATATTGACAAGGGATTGTACCGTAAGGCGCAGTATTTAGCGATCTAAATGGCTGGTCCTATGATATTTTCTCGCATCTCATCTATTCATGGGTCAGATTGAGTCAGAAACGTTGAATAGCTTGAAATTTGTGTAAGATTATCTTACATTGCATTACTTTTCGGATAATTATGTGACATAGCATTTGGCACACATATGGGTACTGGGTGGGCCAATGTTCATGTAGAGTTTGATCATACTATCTTTACTCTAAGTGATTGAAAGTATGAATTTTATAGGTAAAGAGTCCAAATTTACTTGAAATCGAGAAATAGAGACGAATCTAACGTATAAGCGATACAGATACGACAAAAAGTTATAAGACCAAGGTTGAAGATCACTCCTAATTCAACTAAGATTGTGCCATCTGTTATGTGATAGGACTTCCCGTTTATCCCACGAAATACCTCGAAACGAAGGTCTGCACCGTCATTAAATTGCCTATATTTCGTTATTATTCGGCATAAAAAGTGAAATATTTAAAGATCTTGGAAGTTTTCCGTAGGTTACCGGCTAAAACGTATAAATTCGCTTAATTTCAATTTTTCAGCTCGTGTGGCAGATTGTGAGGCAATCTTGATTTTGAGCGAGGTGGGGGGGGGGCGTAAAATTTAGGACTTCCAGGAAACTATAGCTAAAATATATGCAGGTGGTCATTATTACTCCATAAACGGAAAGCTGTACGAAAATTTTGCCAAAATAGTCAATGCACAGTCACACGGTCGTTACGATATGATTTATCTAGATAAATAAGGAATCTGCTCCACATATAACACCTTTTGGTCTATGTCCGCTAGACTTAGCCTGAAAACCGAACTTTCATATTATCTCCCTTATTAATCCTCCAGTTGAAAAATGCATATAAGAAAAAGAAATTAAATTTGGATTTCCAAACAGTTTGATCGATTTCCAGTCAGGTTGGTCTTGCACTTTATATATTGTGGGAGAGTAAAAATCACCATTTCGATCCCCTATAAAACCCCAGTCCATTCCGGGAATTTGAAATGGTATAAACCTTAAAACCTACCCTTGGAGTGGTGGATGCTAAATATAAAATTTGGTTCAAATATCTCAGTAGTTTTCAAGTTGTAAGAAATACGCTTTACGCGCACCGTCTCTTGTGTTAAGTCCGTTGGGACTTGTACCGAAAAACGATCCGTTAATGATATCTCCGTTATTAATCCTGGTATCGAAATGAAGCACATGAGAAAAAAAGGTTTAGAAATTAATTTCCATTAAGGCAGGTAGATTTCCATTAAATTTGGTTGTGTATATTTTGAGGGAGTGCAAAATCTCGGTTTCGGTTTCGTATAAACCCCAATTAGTTCAGGGATTTAGAAACAATATTTGCCCTAAAACCTACCCAAGGACAGGTGGATTCTAAATATGAAGTTTGGTGGAAATATATCCAGTAGTTTTCAAGTTATAGAAATACAAACAGACCAACAGACAAACAAACAAAGAAACAAATAAACGAACAAACTAACTAACTAACTAACTAACTAACTAACTAACTAACAGACACCAAGGAAACCTATCCTTGGACAGATGGATGCTATATATAAAGCTTCGTTCAAATATCTTCAGTAGTTTTCAAGTTGTAAGAAATACGCTTTACACGCACCCGCTCTTGCGTTAAGTCCGCTGGGATTTGTACCGAAAAACGGTCCGTTAATGATATCTCCCTTATTAAATCCTGTTATCGAAATGACGCACATGAGAAAAAAATAGGTTTAGAAATTAATTTTCATTAAGGCTGGTAGGTTTCTATTAAGTTCGGTTGTGTATACCCTGAGGGAGTGCAAAATCACGGTTTCGGTTTCGTAAAAATCCCCACTCAGGTCAGGGATTCTAAACGCTATTTGCGCTAAAACCTACCCAAGGACAGGCGGATTCTAAATATGAAGTTTGGTGGAAATATATCCAATAGTTTTCAAGTTATAGAAGGACAGACATACAGACAAACAGACAAACAAACAGACAAACAGACACCAAAGCTAAAAATGATGCAGATGGTCATTATTACACCTGAAACGGATAACTGCACGGAAATTTCACCAAAATAATCAATGTACAGACACACGGTCGTTACGATTTTATTTATATAGATTAACAGGCAAGGTGACCAAAGATATTTTAAACTCTGACGCATATGCAAGCAATAACAAAAACTCCCATTTGGCAAGAATATTTTTAACTCTTGTTCTGAAGAAGCCTTCGTTGAAGTAATTCATCATGAGTACTTGTTCAGTGGACACAGCCACATGTAATGTGATGCCGATCATGGGCATAATTAAACGGTCAGAAGAAATATCAGAATATCCCATCTCACAACCATATGACTGGTTTCACTTCACTCGAACACTAAAGAAAGGAAGCCATTTGTTGTGACGGAAATGATTTACGACAGTTTGCTGCATTTTGTATTACTTCTGCTCCTGTCACCAGTGCTACGTAAAAACAAACTCGACAGGTGAACCTTTTCAAGAGGAAGGAACTAAATAGGTTTCAATACACAAGAAACCTGTGGAGATACTTTCTGTTACCGAGTTTTTGTGGTAGTTAAGCATGAAAGAAGGTGCTGGGTGGTGAATAGGTCTCAAGCTACTAAAGAGAAATTAAATTTTAAAATTTAACAAGGTTATATTTTCTTTTCAAAATTAGGTAACAACAAATAGAACAGGTACTTAGTAGCCGAAATACAACTTGAAATGTACAATTACAGGGATTAAAGAATTTGGGCTTCGAGCCCTGAAAACACAATTCTTGAGCAACTAGCTCAACTTTACGATATACCAATTTCAACAAAAGGGGCAGAAGACCCCACTCAAACCCTGGAGCCCTTGCTCCAAATTACACAGCAAAGCCTCCTCGAGGCATACAACTCTCAGTTTTAGAAAAGAGCCACTCGCTCTTAAAGTTAAGCCTCTCCCAGGCCACACCAAACTCAACTTTCAAGTCGTCCTCAAAGGACATATACACAGGGGTAAAATACCCAACCTACTGAGGTCTATTAGGTGAGAAAAGATTAATACATGACCTCTAAAATACAACTTGAGAGGAGGCGAACTTGCACTCCTAATACACTTTGCTTTTAAAACCTAATCTGGCTCTGGGCCACTAACGCAAGGGCTAATCCCATACTACAGAGGTGACTTAGAGAAGAACACTTTACATTACATAAACGAAGAAAAGTTTGAGAAAATAAGTTCACCTCAAAACAAATGTGAGTGGGAGCTCGAGAGGGTTAGCACTCTCTATCCCAATATGTAACTTTACAAGAAAAGAAGAAAAGAGTAGTTACATTTTAGGAAAAGGTTACATGATGGAAAACGCTTCGAACCCGCCGCGAGAGTTAAACTGCCGACCTAGCAAGAAAAGAAGATATTAATAGGCCATTACCTGGTAGTAGATCGCTGCCGAGGAAAGAGGCGCTTCCCGCCTCCTGCAATGTACTTAATACACTGAAAGATGGAACAGAAGTGGCCCGGAGACCCCAAAATCAGCCGTTTATATCCTCTCGCGGAAGATTCTAGGCGTTAGGGGAAATAAAACACCCTCCCACAAAATCTTTATTGGTTCGGGAAAAGAAACCCCTACATAGAGGAAAAAGAAACACATTATTGGTGGAAAATTAATTAAAGAAATTCGGGATTGGCTAGATCCAAACTAAGGGGAAAAAGAGGGGTATACAGCCAACTTAAACAATAACAGAAAGAAATTTAACAAGAAACAAACTTTTGAAATAAAAATTTCTCCAACAAAATAGTTCTTTGATTTCGCACTAGGTTGCACTATTGTAATTCTTCAGTAGTGTCCTCTAGAAGAGAAAGTTCACACTTCTTACTTCAAGCGAAACAAAAACACATCAAAAGTGACACAGTTCAAAAACTCAAAATTTTCCACGTGGTGACATCTTCTGAGAAAGTAGAGAATTAATAGAATAGATAAAGTTCAACCTTCCTCCAGAAGAGGAGTTTCAACTGGCGCAACTTTTAAATAAACAGAGTAGAGGTGTACCGCCCGGTACACTTTCCATTATAGTTTTGGAGGAATGTGAGATCTTCAAATCATTGTCACTATTAAAACGGGGTTCTCTTAACCCTGTGTTCAGCCTAAAGAATGCTACACAAACCGTAATCCTATTACAAATTAGAAGAAGGATTTGTTATTTTTTGCCTGAGCAGAACTGAATGACTTTTACAAGAACTTGTAAGTAAATGCATTGGCAGTAGACACACTGTCAGGAATGCAAGAACTGGAAGAAATCTGACTGTGTGATATCTGGAGGCCTATTAACATCATTGTGACATTTCTGTTAATGCGCTGAACATAATGTATAACATATAATGGTGTAGTTGTAGAATATCAAGTGTAATTATAGTTTTTGTGAGTTTCCTTCAAATTAATTTTTGTTCAGTTTTTATATTTGTGGTTTTGTTTGGTTGCAGGCTATAGAACCTTCGCTTGCAGTAAACGAAGCTTTTTGTCGCTAGGAATTTCTTAAAGAACAATACCTAAAATAAATAAAAGGTAACTTTATTACGAATTTAATAATAATAATATAATATAATATAATATAATATAATATAATATAATATAATATAATATAATATAATAATAATAAATTATTATTATTATTATTATTATTATTATTATTATTATTATTATTATTATTATTATTATTATTATTATTATTATTATTATTATTATTATTATTATTATTATTGTACCGGAGGTACATCCGCCACATGCATTTAAATCTAGCGCCTTGTAGAAGGCCATCCAGATTAGGAAATGTGAAACTCATTTTGGAAATAATGTGAACATTCCTCAACAGATGTCCCTGCTAAATACTTCTGTCGCGCCCTCTGGGGTGAAGATGGACTATTAATTTATAAAGTAATTTTGTGTGTAAATGTTTCCTAGACTGAATATTTTATAGTTTATTTTTGATGTTCAAAAGTTTTCAACACTTATATCTCTTCCCGCCAACTTAACATGTTGGCCAATAAGAAATGTTGTACATTTATTTATTCACCAATGATACAATTTTGATATTAATTTCATTGTCCAATGAAAATTGTGGGTGTGTAAGGGATTTGACCGAGATAAATTTTGAACCTTCTTCTCCGATATAAAAGCTGGCACATTTCGGACCATGTTGTCGTTGTTTTCGCCCCAGTCTAGAGTGTGTTCGTAACGGTTGCGGGAGCTACCTCGTCCATCTTCGGCAAGTCCACCAGCTCAAGGTAATGGCAGATTCTGATTAACAATGTGATAGTCTTTGAAAGATAACCCTAGGTGAAGATTTCAAATTATTAGTAATGTAAATTTTTATTTTCTGAAATGTAAAGTTCAAACTTTAAATATAAATTTCAAACGAGTCGAAAGAACTTCACCGAAATCAGGGAATAGAGAGTGAGGAACCCTCTTGTACTCCCTCTCAACTTGATATTGAGGTGACTATGATTTTGTAACGTTTCAGATCTATCTAGTAATTTCTGTAACTTAAATATTGTTCTCCATGCCTTCATCTCCGTAGCATAGGCTAAGCCTTTGTAACGTCGGGCCATAAGCCAAATAGGGTTTATATATTTCATGTAAATTTCAAGGTGTGCAACTATTCACCTCCTTACCATTTTGATTTTCGGCCAGTAACTTTAAACTTTTGTTTTACCAGAGGCCATATAGAATGGGTACTTGTTACCTCTGTTAAACTCTATTTTATTCATTTCATGTTAAGGATATCAGACTGTTGAGCAGTTAAGACAGTGAATACTGTTTAATTTTGTTAAATGTAGGTTGTGCCTTTGATAGGCCTGGAAAGTGTAAATTTGTAGAGCAAAGATGTTCTTCCACTGATGTAAAATGTGGGAGATCCATAACCTTGACTGTTGCTTGAAAAGAGCAGTAGTGCTCAGGTTAAATTTGTTATTAGGGAGCTTCAAGTGCGTATAGTTAATTTATTGTTATTTGATTACTCTTCACCTCTCTAAATAATCGTTCCTCAGGCTTACGAGGCAAATTTTTGTACGTGACTTGTCACCTGCTTAGCATGTGTAAATTTTGAAATTTGAAAAAGAAAAGAAGGCAGCGAAAGAATATAGCTCCAATTTTAAAGTTTTAAATTAATCTTTTGACTTTTTATATCCACCCATTCATGCCCGCACCTTCTTTCACCTCTTTGTTCCACAGATCACCGGAAATAATAATAATAATAATAATAATAATAATAATAATAATAATAATAATAATAATAATAATAATAATAATAATAATAATAATAATAATAACATAACTGAAAAATAATAGAACAGTGAATTAGGCTCTCCAGCTATTAAAATTGTCCACGAGCTCTACTGTTGTGTTTCCAACTTCAAATTTAAGAACTATGTGCTTGAAAAATGTTGGACTTAAGCAAACAGAGGTCACTACTGGTGGTCTATTAGTGAAGTGTAGTGTGCAAGAACTTTGATAACGTTAATCAATTTTGCATATCAATGTTTGGTTCTGTAAAGGGTATTATTTTTAAGTTTATGTGTCCTCCATTGCTAGTAAAGTGTCACACACTCATGTTTCACTTCCCGTGGTATACTATCACCCAGCCATCAACGCGGCTTTCTCTTTCTCTGGAATGCTCCGCCCGTTTGATATTTAAAGGGTAGGTCTTGCTCTCAACTTCGTCTTACGTACGGCAGTATTGCGTAGAGGAAAGTCCTTCTGAGATGGAGGTGGAGATTCGGCTAGCCTAAAAATGGGCTGACAAGGAGGAAAAATACCAACTAGGTTTTAGAAGTGTAATTAGGGAAGATTCCTACGACCACATTTAGAATGTAATTTTCTATTTTCGTTCAAGTTTAATTTTATATGTAGGATATAAATTCCGTAAAAGCGTCTTTTTCCGTCTTCATTCTCTGAATTTTTCCCTGATGGTTTTTTGTTAAATACAACGAGGAACGAGTGAGGTACTCTCTTTAACTTCCCCTCAACTTTGTTTTTGGTGTCTAAGTTTTCTACAAACATTTTTATTTAAATTCTTTCTTTCGGTCTTTAAACTTTTCTATACAGTAACTTAGCCACTTGGTAGAATGGATTAGCCACTGCTTCGTGTGGCGTAAGCCTAGTTAGGTACTTCCTATAAGATTGTCTGTATTGCTTTTATTTTAGCCAGCATTTATTTGTTGTTGGCCCTTTTGGTCAATAACCTTATTGTTTTTCTTTCCGTTTCGAAGCCATGTAGTATGGGATTTCTGTACTTTTCTATTTTCGTTCAATTTGATATGTAGGATCTTTTCAGTAACTCTGACTTGTATGAAGGCTTCCTTTGCCCATCTTATTGGGTTTCTTATAGAGTTTCATTAGATGAGGACTGGCCTCTGTGTTTGAAGTGTTACTTGCCATATAAGGGTGATTTGAATGTGTTACCATACTTTGCTCCTCTAGAATAGAGGGTGGCTAGAATTTCAAAAATATACGATTGAATGATTGCCAATGCTTATTTTGGATCTTTAGATCAGTTTTTCTTGTACATAATCCTGAAAGTAACGAGTTTACTTAGCCTTTAAGCAACGGGTTCTTACCCTTTAGTTGTAATATTTTTCTCTAGGTTTTAAAAATATTTTCTTTTGTCAAATGGACAGTTGTCTTTTAGTTCCGACCTTTGTAATTGTGTGAGGAGCTACGGCTTCTTTGCTTAAAGTTTCGGGAATAGTTCAGTAAACTGTAGAGGCCTGTCTAAATGTGACTGTGTATGATTTTTTAATTGGTTATATTATTAGGATATGTATCTAAGCTTCCTCACTTGCATTTTTCTCAGGGCTTTGCCTTTAGTTACTGCGTGGTATTCGATACTTCTGTTCATTGAATATGTGAATTATTTACCTCTATCTGACATGTTTTGGTGTAATGTATTCAAAGCTTCTGAGCTCTCCCTTAGGTATAAAGTTATTGAGCTTTCGTTAAATATTCTTGTTGCCTGAGTTCTTAGCTCAACTGTTTTTTATGTATCATAATGTTAAACTGTTAACCAGCTGGAAAGAGAAAGAAAATATCAAATTCTCAAACATTTTAATTGGTTTCCCTGAACTTTAATTTCCTATTTGTCCATCCATTTATCCCCCACGCTTCTTTCCGTCTTAGCTCCGCAGGAATTCAATATAATAATAATAATAATAATAATAATAATAATAATAATAATAATAATAATAATAATAATAATAATAATAATAACACAACGGAAAAAGAAATATTTCTTATACTGGTTTTTGAAGGACGACTCTGATATCAGACTCCATAAATCTTATGCTATATATATTTCCAGTCCCGCACAGCCTCTACCGTTAAGAAGTGGGTGTATGGTTTGGTGATGTGTGAGGAGATGGTGTGGGTATACCTGTTGTGAGAGCGGGCATTTAGTTGATGTTTCCATGAGAGCTGGCTAAAGCTGGGTGCTTTGTACAAAGATGTAGAATGTTGTGCATTTGAGACTGAGCACGAAGTTGCTTCTTTGTTCCCAGGTTTAGCAATGCTAGTTGGTCCACGAAGCACTCAAGTTTAAATTGTTAAACTTCGTTATGTATTTCTAAATATTTATGCTATTGTTAATATTTTTGTTATTGTTTCGAGTAGTAAAAAGGTACAAATATTGCTTAGGAAATACGTTCAAAGTAAGTTTTGTGTTGTCATTTGTCTTCCCGTCTACTGCCTTTGTGCCCTGAACAATACTCTTAACTAACTATTACTGTTGTTCTCAGCTACGCTGGAGAGTCCACATTTTGTCTTTTTGAAGTTATTTTACATGCAAGTAAATATACCGACATGAGTCTGGCACATTTGTGTATCTTCAAAACCACCTTAAGAGCAGATCCAACTCATCAACTCATCAATATTTTTTTGAAATGTATATGTATAGGAGGCCTTCAAAATTCCTATGATTAGGACATGTCACAAACTAATACGTATTCCATCTTGCCTGTAAATCATACGAACATTTAACACATGCAAAATGCAAGATTGTAGTATATTTCGGTTACTTCTTTCAAAATAAAAAATACAACGCTATGAAATTCAAGGGAGGAGGGGGGAGTGAGATAGTAGGGGAACTTGGACGTGGCATAGATTGTCCATGACACAGTACCTCCGACAGTGATTCCACATCTATACTGATCCTGGAAACGTACCGTATGTTAGTTACGCACATTTTATAAACTGACGGCACCAGAAGGAGAGGCGAAAAACGATGTTAGAGAAAATGGTAAAGTTAGAATTCAAATGTAAATGTAAATTTCTGGAACAATATGTTCAGAAATCAAAGTATTTAGAATTGACAGATTTAAATAATTAACTTGTTTAAAATATGCATGATTTTATATAGATATATAGAGAAATATCGAAAATAGTAGATTTGTAAAACATCGTACGTTTTAAACATAAAGCCTTATAAGTAAAAACAATGATCATTAGTTCAAGATATTTTCTCGTATGGTTAAATGCTTATTAGTTGTAGGATTGTAAATATTCTATCTCTTGAGATTTCCACAAGACTTCAGGAAATATTACTTCTAAACAAGATAATGATGCATGCGAATTTTTTGAGAATAAAAATAGGTGAAGGGATTAAGTATGGATGGTGCAGAGAATTGACACTCGGTGCACAACTAATGGGTTTGAATACTTTGGGGCAAACTGTTATAAATAGTTCTCCTGGTCTAGTGAGCAAAACATTGGCGAACTACCTCACTACTCGTCATGCTTTTGCATGCCTCATTATAGTACAGCGGTTGGTTTTAGCGGTTTCCCTATAACAGCACAAACATTGGCTGTATATGAGGATACAGCAAGCAATACGCTGCTTTAAGTGAAAGTACTGTATTAAAAAATCCACTAGTTAATACACTGGCGTAAAAAATATTCAAACACCAATAAGGGGTTGTGCTAGTTTAACGGAAGTTGATAGGCGTGTTTATACATCTTAAAGATGACGCTGATTCAAATTTCCCGTAAACTGCATTAGTATGGCACTTGTAGTGGCCCCATGACGTTGCATATCAAGTTTGTAGGCTGAACTCTGCGAGAGCGTTAGTTACCTGTGAGAGTGGACGGAGTGACTGTGAGTGGGTCGAGAATGCCTTTACGATGACGAAGAAGCCTGTATCAATAGCTCACTGCGGTTGAACCAGGCTGTACAACAGGGCTAAATGAAGGTAGATTTTCCTTCCTCGTTATTGCAGAACGACTTGGCAGAAATGTCTCCACTGTGCATGCGTGCTGGCAGCAGAGTTTGAGAGAAGGTACGCTCGCAAGAAGACCGGGCTTCGGACGTCCCCGTGGCACCACCGAAACTGAGGACCAACGTATTCGGCGTTTGGCTGTGGCGCAGCGGACTGCGTCTGGACCAGCAATTCGAGGGGCAGTTGGCTCCACAGTGACGCAACAAACTGTTCGAAATCGGTAACTTGAAGGACAGCTCCGAGCCAGACGCCCTGCGGCGTGCATTCCACTTACCCCAAACCACTGCCGTCTGCGGCTTCATTGGTGTCAAGCGAGAGCTCATTAGAGGATGGAGTGGAGGTCCTTTGTGTTTTCTGATGAAAGCCTTGGTGCCAGTGATGGCCGTGTGTTGGTTAGGAGGAGGCCAGGTGAGCACCTGCATTCCACAGGTCAGCGGCGTAGACACAATGGACCTACACCGAGAGTTCTGGTCTGGGGAGCAATTTCCTATGATAACAGGAGCACTCTCGGGGTCATCTCACGGACCCTGACTGCAGATGTGTGCGTTCGTGTGGTGATTCGAAATGTTGTGCTGCCATTCTTGAACAGCATTCCAGGGGGCATTTTTCAACAGAATAATGCACGCCCCTATGCCGCTGTTGTAACCTAACGCACTCTACAGACTGTGGACAGGTTGCCTTGGCCTGTTCGATCCTCCAATCTGTCCCCAATCGGGCACGTATGGGACATCATTGGACAACAACTCCAGCAACATACACAACAGGGAATAACCGTCCCTACATTGACCGACCAAGCGCAACTGGCATGGAACTCAATCCAACAAGCTGCCATCCGGCACCTGTAAGACAGAATGCATGCACGGTTATTAATGGACAACGATGGCACAATTGCGATGACTTCTCTCGCGCGGATATTAACCTGTAGTCTTGTACCATTAGTCAATTAAATATGTTACATCGACACACATATATTGCCAAAATTTCCGTATTCTTCATTCTTTATTTTATGATGTTTGGATATTTTTCCGCCAGATGAATCCATAAGTACGCCGTGGGACCAGTGCAAGCTTGCTAGAATGAGCCGAATTTTAACTCGGAAAACCAGACTTCCCCAACTCATACATGGATACCACAATGGGGTCGTGCAACATTTATTATTCTCTTATTTATCTATTGTACAGTTTATCAATACAGGAAGATAATGCTTGTAGTCCAGTATATTTGGGAACTTTTATTAATTAATTCATTTGTGTAATGTTAGTAATGACACTTGAAATGAGTTAAATTTTCCCTAACATTCCAGATCGATATTTGTGGAACATTATACTCGTCTTCTTCAAGTACCATATCAGGTTCTAAAACATTGGCCTGCATAAAGCACCCATTTTTTGCTAACTTGTTGTTCGATTTTCTTGATGTTTTGATGTTTTGGAGCCATAACATCGATGGTCTACCAGCTCGTCGCTAGCCACCTATCTTGCTTTTTAATATAAAATGTAGAAGCGTGTCCCTTCTACCATGTAGCGCATGGTCTAAATGAAATGTGTTCCTGTCTTTAATGATGTTTTCCAGCATTCGCTCAGCTCTAGCTCTCCTTAAACTCTACCCACAGCAAATGTGTCTCGTAATTATAAAACCATGGAGTATCTCTGATAAGTTTTCTTAGCGAGCGATTCAAAATATTTCAAATATATCTGGCGTTCGCATATGAAACACTACATGGCTCTGTTAATGAGCAAACATGGTTTCTGAGAAGGTGTTAGCATTAGGGCCTAGGAAAAAGGAACATACCCAGAGAGGAAGCGAGGTGGACCGAGGTTAGGGTGTTTTCCATCCGTAAATTCATCCGTCATTTATTCAAAGGTAACAAAATATTTACAATATTATAACTGAAGCACTCTTTCAAAAGTAAACCAGTAAACTTCTATTGGTCTCGTACATACAACAGAGAACAGAAGGTCTATTACCCTTAGGTAATATAACATTGTTCATTAAAGCCTTTAAAGAAAAAAAAATAATACGAAAAGGAAACGGCCTTTAACTGGCCATAGGCGCCTGAACTACGAACCCGGCACATCCACACAGCACAGCACACAAAGAAGCACAACACTTACTCAATTACACACCCATTATCGGCCACACCTTTCACTCAATACACACATGCAACATTCACTCACGACTTATGCTCCTATGTTCGCAGCCCAGCAGCCTCTGGTTCAAAAAGAACCCCAAAGACGATGCTCTGGTAGAGCGACAAACAAATAATGAGAGACAAACGCTGGAGACAACCAGCCACCAATACTACGCTTGAGAAGGGAAGGGGAAGGAACAGGAGAGGGCACAAGAAATGCTGGAACAGAAATTACACTCAACTCATGGTGCAGGCGCACTTCAAGTGTCTGTAAGCGTCTTTTGAGTCTGAGAGCGTAATTAGAAATTTATTGTTATACAATTTTTAAATACATGAAAAACATCTGTGATATTTCCTACCATGCGAATACACCTGCTTACTCCCTCTGTTGCAATGACAGGCTCTAATTCCCAATCATCGCCACCTTCGCCATCATCCAGTACCCTACTTACCTCGTGATTTACAATCCAGTCTTAATGCGGAATTAGTCGTTTAAAATATCGCACGATACTCTGTACTTATTATAAACCAGACGTACATACTGAAAGTATTAACTGTCACCACATTATGAATGAGCAAATGAAGGAGAAAATTATTGATGCATAAGCAAAACAGTAAACATGAAAACCACGCTGGGGTTTCTGGGAACCTGACCTGTATTATTTTTTTCATCGTGAGAATTAAGCTTGCAACTGACGTGCTGGAAGAACGTCTTGTAGCTCACAGAAGGTTACGGAACAAATTTACATGGGTAAAAATAAATTCCACTGTTAAATATAAGACAGAAGCGAAAATATGTATTTCGCATCATGCTTTGTGGCTCCCTGCTTGAATGGTAAGCGTAGTGCTTTTCGGTTCACAGGGCCCCGCCAGATCGGAGATTTTTATCATAAATGGTTAATTTCTTGGCTCGTGTACTGAATATTTGTGCTGTTCCCAACATCCCTGTAACTAACACACCATACACAACACTGTCCGCCACTACAACAACACTCAGTTTCCTCCACATGGTAGAGCCGCACACCCACGTCGGAGGGTCTGCCTTAAAAGGGTTGCGCCAGGAAAGAAATAGCCACACGCAATTATTTTACGTCAGGTTTCTCAGACCGCACTTCGGTTAACCAGAGTTTACTTATACACTCGTAATATATTAGTACTTAATATTAAGTGAATTAACTTTGTTTCGCATTGAAATCGAAGTACCTCTCCAATAACCTCAATCCGAGGAACTATAATGCGGTAGTAAAACCATCTTTTGTCTACGCCTATGAGTGTCTCGTGATGACCAGGAAAGGGCTTCTCAGAAAACTAGAACTCAAAGAAAGTATGATCCTGAGGAAAATACTTGGACCCGTAAGAGAGAGAAGCACTACAGAATCCTGGCCAACAATACGAACTATACAAACATCAGAAATACATCGTTACTTTTATAAGATAAACGCGCCTGGTGTTCAATGGGCACCTAAGCCGCATGAACCTCTGCAGACTTACCAACAGGATCTTCGCTGTGGCAAGTAGAGGGAAGGCATTCAGGAACGAGAGGATCTCTTTGGTCAAGTCGGATCTGGAACAACTGGGTTTCCCGCATGAGTCCATAAATGACCGCCCACAGTTTCAGCACGCCATCCACCGGGGAATTTAACGAGCAGGAAGAGCACAGGAACCAGCAATCCTATGTGAACGGAGGAAAGAAAGCTGGCTCACAGCCAGAAAATGAAGGAATACTGGAAAAGGAGAAAACAGAAGGACCAAGTGACGAGAAGACACGAGTCCCATGGTCCTCAGTAGGCTCAAACGACAAAGAGAAGGAGAAGGAAAAGACGTATAATATCCTAGTACGGTATTTGTAAAGACTGGTTTTATTATTTTGTGTACAGTAAGTAACAAAGATATTTGATTTTATCTTATATTTTTTTCATTTATATTGTATGTTGCCTCTACTCTTAAATAATTTCTACCGTGCTCAATAGCCGCAGTCGCTTCAGTGCAGCCAGTATCCAGTATTCGGGAAATAGTGGGTTCGAACCCAACTATTGGCAGCCCTGAATATGGTTTTCCGTGGTTTCCCATTTTCACACCAGACTGTGCCGTAATTAAGGCCATGGCCGCTTCCTTCCCACTCCTAGCCCTTTCCTGTTCCATCGTCGCCATAAGGCCTATCTGTGTCAGTGTGACGTAAAACAACTTGTAAAAAAGAAACATTGGTTCTACCACTTTTGCATTAACCTTGGATCCAAGAGGCTTTGAGTGAACAAATGAATAAATATGAATCTGTTCGTAGGAGGATAAATATAAGGTTTAATTGAAAATAAAAATGAAATTTTTACCCCCTCCCGAGTTATGCAAGTATTTGAACCTTGCAGTGAATTACTCAGTGGCGAAAGATAGGATACATGATTGAGTGAAACAAGAAACAAAAGTGGGAGGTTGTCCCTATACTGTGTGGTACATATGGCGTCCCATTTTTTGACCTCACTTTGTGATAGAAAGGGCGGCAGTTTAGAGGGAAGTAAGATATGAACAAGGTAATATGAGCCAAATGCCGAGCTACACTGTAAATCAATATGACGGAATCCGTACTCCTCCCAGTGGAAGATGATATCCGTATCTCTTAGCTGTCGTACGTGTCTCACGTTATCCGAGGATTTTATGACGGTAGAGGTTATAATGAAGTTATTGCATGAATACGAGATTATTTATCGTTCAATTTTTGAAACACCGGCTCAGATAGTAGCTGTTAAAGCAAATATCTTGTAATAGCAATAATACCACAGATGTTTGAATAGAATGTAGGATAATATGCCTTGCCCTCCTTGGTAAAATATCGATGGCCTAGAATGAAAACCTCGTATCTCACAAAGTTCTTCCTATCCATTATTTCCCTTAAGACTGGTTACGCCTCCCAGCCACACATGGATATACAGTCCATCAGAACAATGTTCGTTGTGTTCTTTATCCCTATGCCGACGTGTGAAGGAAAATGAACCTTACCGTACCGTGCTATAGGAAAGTATGTTTACGTGAAGTATGTGCTAACTCCTAGAGTATAATTTTTATAAGGTTCATTTTCCTTTACGCGTTAGCATAGGAAAATAAACCCAACCAACATTGTTCTGATGGACTGCATATCCAAATGTGGCTGGGAGGCGTGACCAGTCTTAAGGGAAATATTGGATAAGAAGAACTTTTTGAGATACGAGGTATTCAATCTAGGCCATCGATATGGACTTCCAGACTCTAATCTTCTGGGTTCAAACCTGGTGGATATTGTCGGAGTACTAAAGTACAGGCTATTTCACAGTCGATGTCATCAGTATGCAAATGATTTTCGCTGGTATATTAAATGTTTAAGGATAAATTTACTTAAAACTTGATAAACTTCTGATACGCACCTTCTATTCCTTTGTTTGCAGCAAAGTTCACATTGCACACTCAGGCGCGGGTGCGCAACTTTCATAGACACCTCTAAAATAAGATGTACAACTGTTTTTCTTGGCACATAACATAAGAGAAAACGCATCATCCTCCTGCTTGAGGAATTCAAGACTAATTTATTTCTTTTAACTCGTAATAATGAGCATGTACTGCATCTTTTTTTCTATGAGACAGAGTTTTTTCGCCCGAGCTCCTTCCCTGTTGACAGCGTTGCCAACCTCCGAAAATTGAAACCCCACAGAACTTCAAAACAAAGCGTATTCTTTATCTTAAAACCGTACAGTACTAATATTCACCCCGTTACACTAAAATACAGTATAATGCGTGCAGTAATAACAAGTATCAATAATATCAAATAGGAACACTTAACTGAAACCTACTACTAGAGGTAAGCAAATGCAGCATATACTCTTCGCCCGTTCCTCACATGTTCGACCAGGACGCAGCCACTTCCTACTCACCCACGACTGCCTGTACATTTACTTGCTTCTAAGTGTTTTAACAGAAAGTTTTAATACTTTGTGTGTCAGAGGACCTGATTTATTTTTGGAATCAGAAGTTAAGCGCATCTTTACATTTATACATTCAAATAAACGCAAATATATTGTATAATTGTATGATATTTATTTTGATTCTCTCAGTTGAGAGAATTGTTCTGAGTCATGTAAACATTTGGTTATTTTGATATTTTTTGCCATTTTTCATGTGTTCTTGTTTAATTTTAATAAACAGATTTTTCCTCTAAACTGACGTCATGCTTCGCCTTGCTTTATTCATAGTTTTAGTTGATCTCACCGTGTCCATATTAGTTATATGTTCCCCATCAAAATCCAGGGTGTATGTACATTTTAAAGCATTTTTCGAAATGAGCACGTCTGAGAACGGCTGACTAGTCTGGGAAAAAATACCTTGATGGTTGAAACGGGGACAATATATTCTTCTCCAGACCGATGACCTGGATATAAAGACATTTGGAACTATTATTTCTCTTCTTCTCCATTCATATTCTTCCTGAAATCTAAATCCTCATTCATTCCGTGGGAGACGTGCAACAGCACATAGCAGGTGAGTATCTGTGCGGGCGAAGTGCAAGGGGAACTTCTATGCCCCGAGGACTTGTGTGTTAGCAGTGAAGCTTTTGACAGGAGCCGTGAGTAAGTGACGTCTCTCCGGCCTCTGGTGAAATCTTCAACTGCAAATTCAGCGGAAAACGAGTCTTTCCGAACAGTAAAATTGGCAATCCACTAGCGGGATCTTAATATTCGAAACTCAAATCTTGTCGTTAGGAAGTGGAATCCGGAGAACATCCCGTCATAAAACTGTCATAGGGGCAGCCGTCCAATGCAGAGAGGGTACATGGGCCAGTCAGTTATGAATGTGAAAATACCTCGTCACGGAAACTGAAAGAACGAATGATTTAGCGGTGTAAGAATAAGAGGGGAAGAAATCCATAATTGACATATGGTAGGCGAGCGGAATGACGTTGATAAAACTGGAATTTATAAGAAAACGGCAATGGGAGTAACACACGTTGCGGAGGCCAGACGAAAACTATAATAGAACAACGAAATTTATTGAAATCTACGAGAAAGGTGGACGAAAGTTAGAGTTAAAATGACATGGTGTTGGACAGTACAAGAAGAATGTCATCAACAGGCAGCGTTGCCAACCGTACCTTTACGGTTTTCAACTCTTTATGTACGGTGTGCGGTTCGAATGTCAAATAGTACGCATTATATACGGTTCTGAAATTTTTTAATGAACTTCTTTTATTATCGGCAATTTTCAGGTTTTGAATGCAAAATTACTTTTTCTCCTGTTTTAACGTACCTCATTTGATGGACATGTATGTCGTGGCCTCCATTCCTCCAGTGGACTCCCAAGATTTGAATGTTATGATTCACCTTTGAGCTAGCTTCATATTAACCAATGAAGCGCCTGGTATTTTTCTGTCTCACTCTGCGACCGGGATTACCCTACTTCAAACATTATCAACTGTGCATCTCGTAGTCAAACATTTGTTCACAGTCACACTCTTGAATGAGCCCACACCAAAATCCGTAAATCGTTTGTTAACCAGTATCAAGAGTGATGTAATATCAAACAGCGCAGCGCCTAGTTGTAAAAGTTATGTTCGTCAAACTTATGAATAATATTTTGATGTACTTAACAAACTCTTTTGCGTGATAGTGCAGTGGAGGGCATCAATTTCTTCTTGGCTAGCTTACTATTCATTAAGTATATCTAATATGCCGACACACATATTTAACATTTCAAAGCAAAATTCTTGAAGTTTATAAATTTTAACACATTGCCTTGCGTGCTTGCACCACGCACCTGGCTTTACTTTTGTTAACACTTTCAACTCTAGATGAGTACGTTTCCCTTTCCTGCACACTCGACATTGCAGTGGGGGGTCCCTAACCTTAAGAAAAGAAGTGGTTTAATGCGGAAAAAGAGGAGACAAAAATTAATCTGACTGTACAAAATATAACACGCTGAGTGGTAAAACCTCCTACGCACAAATATGTAAATTCCAAGTACATTTCTATCCAAAGGTAGATTTTAAAGTTCAATAACATTTCATGTTCCCGGAATGGACTGGTGATTTATAGGGAACCGAAATGGTGATTTTACTCTTCCACAATATATACATTACAAGACCAACCTGACTGGAAATCGACCAAACGTGATGGAATTCTATCTCTAAAACTGTTTTTCATGTGCGTTTTTTCGTCAGGAGATTAATAAGGGAGATATCATGAATGGTCAGTTTTGCAGGTTAAGTCCAGCGGACATAGCCCAAAAGGTGTTGTACGTGTAGCAGTTTCCTTATCTATCTATATGAATAAAATCGTAACGACTGTGTGCCTCTACATTGACTATTTAAGCGAAATGTTTGCACAGCTACACGTTTAAGGGGTAATCATGACCATCTGCATATTTTTTGGTTTAGTTTCCTGAAAGTCCTATTTTTTACCCTCCTCGCCCTAAATCCAGATTGCGGCATAATCTGCTAGACTAAAAAAATGAAAATTTGACAAAATTATACGTTTTACCATGTAACGGTCGGAAAAATTCCATGATCTTTAAATTTTTCACTTTTTATCCCCGAACAATATCGAAATATGGAGGCAATTTCAATGATGGTGCAGATCTTCGGGAACTCCTATCACATAACGAATTGCACAATCTCCGTTCAATTTTTAATTATCTGCAACCTTGGTCTTATGACTTCTTTTTTATCTGAATCCTTTTTACGTTTGATTTTTCTCTATTAATCGATTTTAAGTAAATTTGAACTTCTCACATGCATAATTAATACTTTCACTCACTTATAGGAAATATAGAATCATCAAAATCTTCACGAAAATAGGCCCACCCAGTAGCCATACAGTATGTGAGCCAAATGCTATGTATGTAGCTGTCACATATTTATCCGAAAAGTAATGCAATGTGAGATAATCTTACAAACACTTTATCCTGTTCAACGTTTCTAACTCAACCTGACCCAAGAATAGATGAGATATCATAGGACGAGCCATTTAGGCCACTAAATCCGGCGTCTTTTGGTACAATCCTTTGTCGATATGACGTACGTTTAGCAGCAGTTAATCTGTAAATGAAGGTCTGCAATATTGTAAAAACGCATGTACTTTCCTATGTCGATCTATATATATTCACTGATGTCGATTTGTAGCGATCGAGAAAGGGTGTGTCTGCTATTGTAATCAGTACTCCCCACACCGACTTTGATTGACAGTAGGAATGGGTCCTTCTCCAACTCCTGTGTAACTGGTAGTAATAAGGAAGGCCTACCATTGTAATGAATAATTCACTTCTCGATTTGACTTGCAGAAGGCTTGGGAGCATACAGTTTTGTTTAAAACTCCCCTACCCGATTGTGTTTGGCAGTAGGCAAGGGCGCCCGCAATTATAAACAAATGTACTCGTATAAAATCTGACTGGCATTAGGCATACTGGCCTGCTATTTTGATGGAAACTCACCAACTTGGTGTGACTGGCAGTAAGTTGGCCGGCAGTAGGAAAAGGGGCCTGACATTATAATGATAACTGCACAACTCAATTTCGACTGAGTTGCCTGCCATTATATTGAAAACTTCTCAACAGTTATCTGTCTGGCAGTAGGAAAGGGGGACTGCCATTGTAACGAAAACTCCTCAAATCGATTGTGACCGCGCAGTAGGCAACGGGGCCTGCAATTATAATATAATGGCAGTAGGCAAGTGAGCCTGCCGTTATATCACAAATACGTAACAAACACTTCACATTAGAAAGACGCATGGGGACCTCCCCATGCTGTTTCTCGGATAACGCTAAGAGACATGCAATTTTAAAACAATCTTATTTATTGCATGTACAGTATTTACTTCGATATTCGAATACAATGTAGAATACCGTAGCGAAGCACGGGTACATTTGCTAGTATGACAGTATTTCGTAACATACATTTACGGATGAACCCCCACATCTAAAGCATATTTATGTCAATATTCTTAATAAAAGATTCAGGAAGTCACTAGAAGTCACATCTGCTATAACAACTGTCGGAGTAATTCGACTGGTTCAATCAATTAATTGTATTCAGTTCCCTATCCGAAAAAGTGGATGGGGCCTGCCAGTTAAAGAGTGACGCTCTCTCTCTCGCCATGAGGTTTAATGGGAGTTTACGAGAATTTATTTATAAAAGGGAGATGGGTGTTTAGGTATTTAGTTGTAGTGAAGATATAATTATTATGGTCTCTTGGTTAGGTGATTTAATTTGCTGATGTATGCATGTATGTATTTTCTTTCTTAATTCAGCTCGGGAATTTCCCGTATGTGAATGAGAACTACCGGGCACCAAGGCCCAAAGAGAGTCACTGATTTTAGTTCACTTTCGAGATTGTGGGTGCTGGAATATTTAAACTAAAGGATGTTCGTCTACCATATTAAAGCAATGGATCTAGATTACTTATCTGCTACGCAGGTAATGGAACGAAGTATTTCCTTCGCAATCAAGATACATGTCCGTTGCACCGCAAGCCAACAATTGGAAATTTCAGCTGTGACTAATAACTCTTCCGAATAAATAAAACCTTTCTAAACACTAAGATGTTAGCAGCAGGGCACTAAAAATAAACAAATTCTGAGAGCCTATGGAAATATATAAACATCCAAAGGGCATGAAATTAGAGGAATTTTCCAGAAATAACAGTTCCTTCGTGGTTACAATTCACAAATTACCGGTATGCAGGACAAAAGTTGAAAATAAAGGAACTTATCAGTTAAAGAAAAGTCACAGAAATTTCAAACCAGTGCGCTATGAAAGAGCCAAATTCCACATGTCAAATATGAGACATAATTTACCAGTAAACTGCTTCTAAAACAGATGATTTATCAATACATCAAATGAAGTATGTCGTTCGCATTTTAAGCTTCCTTAAGTACCAATTTAAAAGGTTCGTGTGCCACAATGACAATACAAGGGACATACATGATGCTGCGATGTGATAGGGAAAACACTGTTTTATAAGTCTACAGTATGATTAAAGAATATAATCATTGCTGACATACAGTGTAGGAGCATAGGCGACATTTATATTTCTACATTTTTTTTGCTAGGGGCTTTACGTCCCACCGACAGAGATAGGTCTTATGGTGAAGATTTGATAGGAAAGGTCTAGAAGTTGGATGGAAGCGGCCGTGGCCTTAATTAAGGTACAGCCCCAGCATTTGCCTGGTGTGAAAATGGGAAACCACGGAAAACCATCTTCAAGGCTGCCGATAGTGGGATTCGAACCTACTGTATCCCGGATGCAAGCTCACAGCTGCGCGCCTCTACGCGCACGGCCAACTCATCCGGTGATTTCTACATTGTTATATCGCTGGTCAGATGGAATTTTAATGAATATTTTATGTGAACTTAAAAGAAAAGCACTTCATTAGCAAACAGTGAAATTTAAATAAAAACAGAGAGAGATTCAAGTATGACACTGACTATTGTCGTTGTGGTAGAGTAATATCCTTTGCCTTCTAAAGTCTGTGCGCAGTAAAGCTCCCTTGGTGTTTTATTAGCCTGTGGTACGCGACCAGTTCTCATGTGTGTTAAATTGGTTGCCTACATTGCGCCTCCAAGCTCGTTCTAAAGTTTCATTATGCAGGTTAGAGTTGAGTTCAGTGGTAACTTTGCCTTGTGCTTGGTCCCGCCTTACTCTTTGGCTTAGGGAAGTCAATAATGCCACCTGCCTGTTTTACTTTTACAACAACAAAGTGGTTTGTATGTTTAGAACGTAGACTGCTATACGACTAATGAACGAAACCTTGTACCTTCAAGATAATATGTTAATTAGAGCGGGAGATGTAATTACTGTCAGTGTCAAAGCTGCAACTTTGTACAGTATACTTCTAGAGATGCGTCTTTCTAGAGTGATCAAAGGTAATCATTTATAGACGAAAAGGTTAGAAGTAATATTGAAATGATTGCTTTGTGAACACAGTATTACGCAATTATAATTGAATTACTTGTTTTTGAAACGAGCGTCAGTTCCGTGTTTGAGGAATTAATGGGGATAGTGCTTTTCCTTTACTATGACGCCTGCTGGGTACCACGTGTCAATTTCAATTTATCCTTTCTTGTTACTTCCTCTTCGTCCTTTCCGCCATTCATTATCGCACTATGCTTTATTCTTCTCTCCTAAGACCACGTTGTATCGGGTTTTCTGTTTCATTATTCCTTGTAATCCTTCCATTCTTCAAACTTTCTTTTTAAAAATCTCTCTTTCTATAGTTTCACCTTCACATATTTTACTTTTCCTAAAAATGTCTTTACATCTTGTATTGAGCTCGTTTTTGACTTTTTCTATCAAAGGTACATGAATATCTATTTCATCAATATGTGATCATCAATTCTACAAATAGCCTATGTCCAAAAATTAGCAATCTGATTTTTCTCATTGTTTCTGTTATATTTTCTGCAATCTGGTGTAGTTTATTATTACTCATTATTTTCCATTGTTCTGTTATTTTAATTGGTCCTAAGATTTTTCCAATGAGACTCCCTTGAGTCTTCTTTCTAGTAATTCCAGTTTTATCTAAATTAGACATTCACTTGCTTAATGGCATTCTGGTTTCATCACTGTATTGGAGTACCTTATTTAAAGATTATTAGATCAGCATTTCTAGTTGTCAAAATTCTTAGTGACACCATACGCTCTTTCCGTCTTGTCTAAACTTTCTTCTACAACAGATACTCAAAACATTTTCTTGAATTATTTTTCCCAAGTAATTGAACTTATTTACCTTCTCTATTCGACCAGTATATGTTATCAACATTTCTTGAGCGGTTTTTATGTTTTAATAATTTTGGATTTCTTTTTCTTTTTTAAACTTTAACGTTCTCAGAGGCCTCAAACACACTACTATATATTTGTTATACTTCATAATGTAAACTCTTGGTCATGAGACATCTCCACAGACACTGCCAATAATATTGTCTTCTGAAGAAATCCATGCGCTAAATGTTTATGCGATTAGCTGGGAAATTATCATTGTTAACCCGTTATTTTATTTGTGCATTAGAGGTTTTAGGACCAATTATAACCGGAAAATTGTTCTCTTTCAAAACTAATCGGAAAAAAATATTGTTAATAACGATGGTATTGGCAAAAGAAAGGGAAAATCAAACCAAGCCCCATGGCGCAATAGCCCCGAAGGGCCATTGCCTACCAAGCGACCACCGCTCAGCCCGAAGACCTGCAGATTATGAGGTGTGGTATGGTCAGCACGAAAAACCCTCTCGGCTGTTATTCTTGCCTTTATAGACGCGCCACTAGCACACCAGTAGACAGCTCCTCAGTTGCAATCACGTAAGTTGTGTGGACCTAAACCAGTCCTCAGCTCTAGGTTAAAATCCCAAACCTGGCCTGGAATCGAACCCGGATCATCCAAGTAATAAACAAGCACGCTACTCCTACAACTCTGTACCCGCAATAAAAGCAAAATCCTAAAAAGGAGTGGACATTTAAAACCTACTAGGCCACATAGACACAATACAGTCCGGTTTGGAAGAGAATGAGCTTTTACCTATGTCGGTCGAATAGAGAAGTTGAAAGTGAGGAGAGTGGCACAAGTACGTGAAAACAATATCAGGCTCAGTCAGGGGTCCACAAGGTTGAAAGCCCCCCATCCTATTTTGAGAGATACTCGAGAACCCTCGTTGGGTTCCCGTTGTGGGTGGGGGTGATAATTTCATATCCATAAGTTAAAAGAGTTTCGAGATCGACGGCAAAACATGAGGCACGTTGAAAATATGCGTAGTAAAAGCTGCCTAAATTAGACTCGTGACATAGTGTTGCTGATCCCAGCTGTACAGAAAAATATAGACATGGACAGAAGGTGTCACTGGCCGAGTGTGATGCCCCTCCGCCGGTGGTATAGAGAATGTCCGTACGGGGTGTGATGACCAATTATGGCAATACATGATGCACAAGGGCTACCCGTACTCTGGATCACGCCGCCCTGCATGGCATTCCTCGATAAGCGCCCTTTGGAGGTCAATAATTGTCCGTGTATAGTGGAGTTAGAACTGAAATCCTTCTACAAAAAGCGCCCCATTCATGTTCAATCGGATTTGTTGACAAATCGGGTACCTTAAAATAGACCATTAGAAAAAATGTTTACCCACTACCAGAACAAAAATATCTTCAGCAATTAATCTGTGCTTTGTCCACTAGAGGTCACCAGAAATAGATGGCAAGGCCCTCTAACCATCGGTGAAGAAAGTTTTAGAAAGTGTTTTAAAGTTCGTGCTCAATGACGTAGATGGCCATGGGGAAGGCGTACTCCTGAAAAAATTTACATAGCGCCGATCGTGTGCACATGTGCTAACTTACATTTCCATCGGACAATTTCTTCTGGGTGCTTCCATTTTTCTAACAGGCAGTGTATAATAATCGCAACGTAGTTACACAGTCATTCATACATGATTGATGGAATATAACTAGCAAAATTCCATTAGAGGAGCTTAGTGTAGCATAATTATTTCAACACGATCGCATAAAATCCCATACATAACTTTAATACTTCCAACAGTTTAGTACTACGACGTAGAGTAAATTCAAGGGTAGGCTTACGGTGGATATTAGCCTCACATTGACTTTACAACGCAAACACTCAGAAATGAATACAAAACTAGCTTTTGCACGCGGGTTTGTTTGTGCAGTCATACTTTCAAACATTAAGAACGTATTATTTCAAGCATGCCGGGTAGAATAATAATGTAACAGTTTCGATGTAGCTAACGTAAGAATTGTTTTAAATAACCTGTCAATTCTTTGGCCATTCGACTTGGATAGAAATGGTGAACCTACTCAAATGATACGCTGGACTACAATAGAGCACTCGATGAACGTAACGCTAATGCTTTTATATCACGTTTCGAACTGAGGTGTAAAACAATGCGTTTTTATTAAATCAAAATCCCTCTTCTCTTTTCGACGAAGGCTTGCACGTTCTTCCTTGAGCATTTGTGCATAACGGCAAATCCCAATTGTCCAATGAAAGATGAAACTGAATTAATGTAGATTAGAAAACGTACATAAAAAGCACAAAAGAGTTATACATGATGGGAAAGAAACGCACAATAACAATGTGTCTCTTCACCCCAGCACTGGCTCACAGCACGGGAAAATACCATACAGTCTTGTGTCCTGTAGCAATATCGATAATCTATATTGTACTACAGTGTACCGCGCAATTACACTGTAGGCATGGACGACTGTCACTTTATTCAGTATCAGTTGTGCATTGCCTAAAATGTAGAGCATTTTGCAAAATAAAATACAATAAATTGCCCATGATGTAGTCCCTAACCGGTGAACACATGACGCCAAGAGAAAGGGCACGGAGCTAGATGTGAAGTGAGCCACTGAGCGACAGCGTTACCACAATTCGAATCCGAACTCGTTTGCGATTCCTCTGTCGCAAGGTTAATTGACAAGGTGGGACCTCTGACCCTGACAGTCCTATGTCCGAGATCGAGCTTTCTTGGTCCCAACGTTGATGCTGTGCGACATTAATTTTCCTGTAATGATTCCAGTATTTCAGGAGAGGTGGGAAAAATTGTAAATGCATGAGTTGTTGGAATATGGTGGTAGCGATTTGTGAAATATGGGGGTGGCGATTTTGTTTGACCATAATTGGTGAACAAGGGGTTGTAGACCTTAATTGGTGGACAAGGGGTTGTAGACCTTAATTGGTGGACAAGAGTTTGTAGGAATACTGACGTGTTAGGAGGCACCTGCCATCTGTCTAGCAGGCATTGAGGTCTAGAGGAGGTTTTTTTAGGAATGCTTTATTGCTATTGAGACATACAGTTTTTCTGGTCTGGAACTTGTATTAAGGGGATAATTGACTTAGATTTGACTTCTGAGGAGAGAAAGGAGACATTTGATTAACTCTGCCTTGGGAAAAGGTTGCGAGAATGTTGGGTAATTGGTATTTTGATTTTAGTTTAAATTTAGGAGAGAAGCAATGTTTAATTTTAATGATTAAGGTTGTAGGTGTTTGTTTCCAGTGTAATGAGCTTTGACTACTTTTTGAAGTAAAGACAGCCAGGATAGGATGCTGCATGTTTGCCTGAGCAATTGGCACATTTAGGTTGGTCACGTGGGACTGGGCAAGCTGAGTTGTGACGGTTATCCGCGCATCTTTTGCAGCGGGTCTCGTTTGGGCAATTAGCGGCTGAATAGCTGAGCTGTAGACAGTTATAACACAAGAAGATCAGAGGGGTTTGTGGGCGAATTTTGATTGGGGTGGTTCGGGATTAATTCTAGGTGGGTGCTATTTTTGTATCAGTAGAGGGAGAAGTTTGTAATTTACCTGCAGATGACATTTTATGTAGGTTTGAGTGGTTTGTAGGGTTTTTCGTTGGGCTGTTTGGAAGCTTGTTTGTTTGGATTTGGTTTATTTGGCTTTTCTCGGGATGCTCTGGTTTACTGGGATTGCGATTCAGTCGTTAACTGCTGTTGCTGTAAGATTTCTGGCAATGGGTTATCAGTTTGAGTAGTTTGAGAAGCCGTAGGTTTGGAGGTTTGTTTATATTTCCTTATGTTTGATGTTGACAGATTTTTCTTTTGTGATTTCTCTGGTTTGGGCGAAAGCTGGGGGTGAGGTCTGAATACCCTTGTCCTCTGGAGTCTGCAGAGGTGTCGTTTGGGTACCACAGTCACATAGTTCCTGAGATATCAACGACAGTTCTATTCTTCTGATTCTTGAGACTGTGAATATTCTTCTTTTTTCTCTTCTTCAGTGCTGCTATCAGGGTGAGATTTTTGTGGGTGTATGAAGACAGGTTTTGGGACGTCTTCAAGTGTTTCCAGTCTTTCATAGATGTCTAAAATGGTTTCCTTGGAAAGGAGTTATCAAGAGGATGTCAGCACTCGTTTCTTCTATGTAGGCGACATGTGTTGAGATAACGTCTTTGATGGAGTTGAGCACTGTGGATCTATTTGAAGTCACAGATCCGACAGCACTTAGTGTAAATGCAATTGTTAAGCATTCTGAAGGATATGGATATTTTGATTGACTACAGATATAGTTGAAAGGGTAATCAAGTGTTCGTTCATCAAAATATCGGATGAAACTTGAAAAATGAATCGGTTTTGTGTATGGATGCTGGCGACTGACTACGACTGCAGTATTGCGATGATGAGGAACTCTGGGTAGAGGTGGGATTTCTTGAAGATGCGATATTTCTGTTATTGGGATATTTTATCGTTTGAGCTGGAACAGGGGCACGGCTACTCGATCCACCGCGCTTGCTCCATGTTCTGGGATTATTAGGCATGGTTGGATTTACTTGGGTTTTAGGATAATGAAATAGGGTGGGGGTAGGGATGTACTACTGGTGGCCAAACGCCATTTAGCGGACCATGCTAATAGTACTCAACTTGTTGCCAGAGTCGTGTCAGGCTAGTTATTTTACGTGTATTCGCCACGGGCAAGTCACGAACTCAGGACACCAAGCTGACTGACAAAAGCTCTAGTCCCACCAAGGTGGCTCGTTGCTGCAGTAGTCTGTGTTGACTATGTAGGCTGGCGGCTGCTGGCGACGACGCTGTGTTCTTGGCGGGTAACGGGCCGGGTGTCTGGGCTTCCGGTTCAAGGTTTCGGAGCTAGGTCCCTCCGATGTGCTCTCTGGCATGGCTGCACGGCGAAGGTTGACGTTACCTTAACGGCGGCAGTCGGTGATTAGTCACCCTGCGAGCGATCACTTTCTGCGAGTGATAATACTCAATTCGACGACAAACGTTTTCATCAATTCGACTCCTACACAAGTTCGAGTTACTATCAAAAAATGAAAGTGTGAAGCATGTGAGATTACGTAATTCTACCACACCTGTCTGGAGATCTTTAGAAGATAATGAGCAGGCTTTGTACACGTGTGGCCAGATGATGACCAAGTTCTGTTAGGAATTCCAGCTCACACACCAGAAACTTTAAGTACATAATACTGTAGGAGAGCGTAAACTCGTGATGGGAACATACATTCCTACAGTATGATATAGTAAGGTTAGCATAGGAAAATGAACACAACCAAAATTGTTTCGAAGGACTGCATATTCGTGTATAGCTGAGATGCGTGAGCAGTCATAAGGGAAATAATGGACTGGAAGAGCATTGTGACATACGTGGTATTATAACTAGGCAATCGACACATTTCCGAATATTCATTTGTGCCTTTACAATCGGAGAGAGCTCGTAGTTAGCAATGTCTCACAGATTAACAGTTTGATTCAATATGGAAACTAATGTGGACTTCAATAGCTTCAAAAGTAGGGGTGTTCGTGTAAAGTGAGGGCATATGACGCTCCGTCGGATCAAGACGTTAAGGTTGTGGGTTAGGATCCCACTGGTGTCTGGTTGGCCATTATTGTTCTGTACTTAACATCTCTTCAACACGTACTAAATGTACGTAACACGACTTAGTGGGGAAAGTCGGTTTCGGTTATTTTAACATTTTTCAAATTTATGCTCTTTAAAAATTTATGTTCTTGTGTAGTACATAATTACAATTAAGTTACTTCACCTTTTGATGGTGCGTTTAACAAATTTCAGTGAAGTTCCGTCTTGCAACAGTCGAGAAGAATGCTCGTCATCTTACCCCAATAGGTTCGTCAACTTACCCCGGGCACGGGGCAAGATGACGAATTTACATAATATTAAACTTCACTCTTTTATGAAAAAGATATTTGAACAAGAACTTTGAATATTGCAGTACTGTTGCACGAAAAGGTAAGGAGTAATAAGCATGTCACCACAGCCGTAAAAAGCGCCATGTTCCGGCGGAATGTCGAAAGACAGCTTATCATCGTCAACTTGCCCCGGTCTCCCTTACAATCAGCCAAGATAAATCCTCAGGCCTTCAAAATTCGTTATCACGTATAAGACAAAACGCAGCTACCTGGCAAATCTTGACAGTTGCGCAGAATATTTTTGCAGCAATTCATTCTCACCTCGCGCTGATTACGTTCTTTTTGATAACACCAACATTTTATCGGTTATTTTTGGTTCCAAAGGCGTATAATACTACTGCGTATCGAAATGAAGTATCTAGTCGGCATGGGTTTGAAAGTGCATTCCTTCCATTTTAATACTTAATTCTAAACACATTTACAGATCATCAAGATCACGAGTTCCAAATCATTTTGTATCACTGGGTCTGAGATATTCTTGCCTAGGAATCCTTTAGCACGGAAATTTTCTAACAAACCTTAGCCGCCTGAACTTTGAGACGTTCCCTGTAAGTATTTGGCGCTCAACTAGAGTGATAATGGAAATCGGACAAGCCACTGGGTTTTCTTTAAAGAGTTTTAGATAAAGAATAAAAAAATCCTCAATTCTTCGCTCCATAATTTCATTAATCCTTCATTATTTTATTTAATTTCCCCATTTAGTTTTAAGAACCACTAATCCAAAAGTACAGACATCTCAGTCAAAGCGTTACTACGCCCGAGTCCACAACTTCACTAATTACTGCTGCACACGCGGCCTCAGTACCCCAAAACAGTTGTACTATATCATTAGCCGATGAAGTCATGCAGAGGACGGAAACTTATTGCTAATTACATTGGTCTTTCCTGTTTACAATAAGGTACTGAAAACTGTCGTCGCACGTGTTACATAGAAATTATTTTGATTGTAAACATTTAGGTTATTACGCCTACTTTAAAAGTGAAAGCCATTACAGATATGTGGATGTAGTACCACCTCATAGCTGGGTATGTCCGGCTCCATGGCTAATGGTTATCGTGCTCAAAGGGATCTCGCATTCTATTCCCGGCAGTGTCGGGAATTTTAAACATAATTGGATAATTCCCCTTGCGCGGGGACTGGGCATGTGTGTGCCGTCTTCATCATCATTGCATCCTCATCACAACGAGCAGGTCGCCTACGGGAGTCGGATGAAAGACCTACATCAGGCCTGTCCGGAGGCCATATGCCATAATGATTATAGCTGGATATTAACGTTGGTACATCCAATAACAGTAATTCGTAGCCAATGATTGACTGAGAAGGAGTTTATATTACAAATACACACCTTATCTTATCTGAGAGCATTTCTCAGGTTTGGGAGCGAGATTTAATAAATCTGCCCATATCATCATAAGAGGATTTTAATTGTTAGTGTTTGCTCTGTTCGCTGTCGAGTGGAATGTTAAACATTCGTAGCAGAGCCGCAGATGGAAATGTACAGCAAGGAGTAATATTTCATCCAGTCTTTGTAAACTGAACTGAACAAGGGGAAGAGGATTACATATACATTATATATATATCTGCTGACAGAACTATTATATCAACATACCCACTATTCTAGAGTTAAATTTTAATAAACACTGCTTCGCTGTCATCTTCATTACCTAGGAACATGACATTCTTTAAAATTTTCGCCATTCTGTTCTATTTAATGCAAGGCTTCTCCAATTTCAAACTACCAGTATCCCTATATCTTGTATTATACATAGACTCACCCTAAGCATGATTCTCCTAATTTTCCTAATTCTTTCTTATATATTCTTAACTAATCAGTTGTCGTTCAAACGGAGGTTGGCCGTGAGGTTAGAGGCGCGCGACTGTGAACTTGCATCCGGGAGATAGTGGGCTCGACCCCACAGTCGGCAGCCCTGAAGATGGTTTTCCGTGATTTCCCATTTTCACACCAGGAAAATGCTGGGGCTGTACCTTAATTAACACCACGGCCGGTTTCTTCCCACTCCTAGGACTTCCCTATCCCATCGTCGCCATAAAACCTATCTGTGTCTGTGCGATTTAAAACAAATTGTAAAAAAAAAAAAAAGAAAAGGAGTAAGAACAAGAAACATTCCAGCTTCTTGTCCTTTCTGGCTATGGCCTAAGAAAAGAAGTTGGAAGTAGCAGGAATGCGGATGTTATGCTGGATGCGCGCGGTCACAAAAGAGGTTAAAGTAAGAAATGAACGCGGTGGAGGAACATTAAAAGAGGGGTGTCTGAGGAAGAAAATTAAGGCAATGGGACTATGCTTGTATGGTCATCTGCAGCGATGAGAGAAGGAGGAGTATTTGGGTAAAAGAAGAAAAACTTGGTGTTAAACGGTGCAACGAATTAAGGACGATAAAGGTTCAGATGGAGAGACAAGGACACGGAAGATCTGACACAGGAGGGCTGGAAACGAGAGGAAGCTGGGTACAGAAACACTTGCAAAGAGAATATTAGAGAAGCCAAGAGCGACATTCCGTGACACGTTATAATAATAACAATGACGTATGGCCTCCAGAGAGGCCCAGCTCAGGTCTCTTTTGTAGTAGTCGGCCTGACTCTGTGGTTCAGATGGTTGAGGTGCTGGCCTTCTGACCACAACTTGGAAGGTTCTATCCTGGCTCAGTCCGATGGTATTTGAAGGTGCTCAAATTCGTCAGCCTCGTTTCGCTAGATTTGCTGGCACTTAAAATAATTCCTGTTGGACTAAATTTCGGTACCTCGGCGTCTCCAAAATCCGTAACAGTGGTTAGTGGGACGTAAGGCCAATAATATTATTATTTTCTAGTAGACAGCTTCTAGGTGGCCCTCTAAGTCTGTGAGGAAGAGGTCCTACCTAAGATGATTGGTAAAGCTGAAGACATCAAAAATACCCATCTTCCAAAGCCAGACGTTTTAACCAATTAAGATTAAAATCCCCGACCCTGTCGGGGATCGAACCCTGGCCCGCTATGACCAAACGCTAGAATGTTAACCCTTTAGCCATGAAGCTGCACATGACATGAGGTAAGGCTGAGATATACAGTAGAAAGAAACAACCTGGAGTAGCAGTGCATTTGACCCTGTTTTAAGACAAAATGTCTTTCCTTACTCCAACCCTATGGGCATCGATATATTCAAGTACTTCTTGTCTTTTAGAAAGTTTTTAGTGCGGTTGTCTGTAGGCTTGTGATGAGATGTGCACTGAGACAATCACCCTGTCTCCAAAGTGGGAAATTTAACCACTTGTCACTAAAATGCATGCCCCGAGCGGTAATCTAACCTGTGATCCTCTGAACCGTAGGAGCCGTACGCTGCGGAGAGCAAAACAAAAGGATGTTAATTTAACTCGGTTCATCATAAAACCTGTCTTAGCTACTTATGGTCAGAATTAGTAACTGTGGGCTTTCGGAGCATTAAGCTATGATTATGATAAAAGTAAACAGGAAGTCTGAAACTCATCAAACGGCAACTCAGTAGTAGAGCAATTATCGGGCATTTCTGGTTCAATTCCTCCTGTGTTTTTCCGTTAGAAATAACCCTAAGGTCACCAAACTTGCTGGATGCACAATTCGGGTTACGTAGCTGTAAGCCTGTATTCGGGAGATGGTGGAAATTCAACCCCACGGTCACCAAGGTTTTCCTTTGTTTTATATTTTCACAGCAGATAAATGCTAGGGATGTAATTAAGGTCTTGGTTGCTACGTCCCCAATCCTAACCCTTTCCAAACCTTGCATCTCCAAAAGCGTGCGATGTGCTAGTGTGACATTTTAGCGATATAAATTGAAGCAAATTAGATGTTAGGCTCCTTTAAACAACAAGCATCATCATCAGCAAGCAGAAAGTGAATATCGAAATTGACTTTCAACATATTAGGTCATGTTACGTACATTTAGTACGTGCTGAAGAGGTGTTCTGTAGCATGACCTAACAGGTTGAAAGGAGATTTCGATTAGAATGCGGTCGTAGAAATTCAGTATTCAATAAAATTGAAGTACTTACTCAACACGCTGTATACAAGCTGGTGTGGGATGACTTGGAGTACTGAGTGCTACTGTCACTATCTTCATAAGATGGACAGTGTAGGAATACTGGCCAAAATATGTAGGATTCTGAGTCGCTGTTAATACTCCACGTCAAAGTGGTTTTAACATGACTTATGATCACGACATCAACTGTTCATTAGCTTACCTGCTTCTGAAGTTTAACACCTCAACCAGTTTGGAATGGAATAGTCCTCACATAACGAGTATTAAAAACAAGAACCTAATAAATTATTTTTTTGGTTCTTAAATACAGTATCATGGGTTAAGTTTCGCACCCATCGTCGCCATAAGACCTATCGGTGTCGGTGTGACGTAAAGCCACTAGCAAAAAGAAAGTTTCGCGTGACTATGGGATGGAAAAGGGGTAGGACTGGGAAGGCAATAACGTGGCCTTAAGTGACCTGTAAGTTTGCATTTAGAATAGCTTGAGTTCGAATCTATTCGTCGGTAATCCTGACGGTGACATTTCGTGGAATATTATATCCACTGCAGGAAATGGTTTGTTCTGGCTTACTTTACATTTGACTATCACAGCATTGTTAAGTATCTACCTGTGGCAGCTCAATTTTAAAGGGAAATATATTGAAATTTCTGTGTTAAATCGAATATTGCACTTTGTTATATGAGATTGTTAACGTTGCTGAAATTAATAAATAACGAATATTTTGTTAAAGCTGAACAATTAGTCTCGAAATCAGAGCCTCCGTGGCTCAGGCAGCAGCGCGCAGGGCTCCCACCGTTGGGTTTCGTGTTTGGAATTCAGATCAGTCCATGTGAGAATTGTGCTGGACAAAGCGGAGGCGAGACAGGTTTTCCTCCACGACCTCCGGTTTATCCTGTCATCTTTCATTCCATTTCATCATCATATCATCTGTCAGTCATGGATCAATGCCACAAAGGGGTGCGACTGAATTCGGCATCCGTCACAGTTCCTACCCTCATTGCTAGATGGAACTTCATCATTCCATTCCTGAGGTGGTCTAATGATTGGAAACAGGTTGTGGAATTTTCTTGAAATTACAAATTATTTATTAAAGGGGTTGCTTTTCAAAAATTTTCAGGCACATCAATATTTTATATTATTGTTTCGAGCTTGAATATTAAACTCGGAAATTTAAGACGTAATTTTTTAATGTGCTATTTGTATTAATTAACACCATACACATTTAGAATTTATGTAAATGAGCGCGCCACCGCATCTTAAGAAACCTCGACCTTTCTATGCGTTGACTCAAGGTAATTCTGACATTTTTCAATAATTTTGAAAGACGAATTTTGCAATTATCAGCAATATATAGGCGCACTGAAAATTTGAAACTAATCAGGCTAAAACTGGTTTGTCTGGGACAATTTGAAGATGTCACTTTTTAGAATAGATGGTTCTGGAACAGGAATGTGCAGATCTGATTTAAAGTCCTACAGGACCTTCAAAAGTGGCGGAAAATTCGGAAAGGTTTATTGCTCAATGCTCGTAGTGCCCACACCTGGCAAATAAATTTTCGGTTCTTCATAATGTTAGGTTATTTCCAAGTGACACTTGAGAGAAACAGAACCTTACTGCCCCTGTCTCTACGGTGCAAACACTAGCCTGATACACGTCTTTCACTGTACGTACACGAGCTAATTTGTGTGAGCAGCTTGTGAATAATGAACTGGCTTCTAATTGGAGCGACCTACCTTGTTAGTGTATTTACATTCAGGGGTTACACCCGTATTCATTTCACTACTTCATTAAGCGATAGAGTCGATGGCTCATTCAACAGAGCCGACGGTGCTAAAAGGTTTAGCCTACTCAAAATGACAAGGAACAGAAAGGCGCATTTAGCAGACATGTTTAACGGCCTGGAAGCAAAGAAAAAAGTTATTCCTTGTATCTATTCACATGATAATAAACGAAGTGTACGACGGATGTTTTTTCCTCTGTGAATGGGGATGGAACCTCCACGGTTCCCCTGCCTGTCGTGACAAGGCAGTGACTTTCTTTCGAAGAGGAATTATAAATAGGCAAAGATTTTCATGTAACATTTATCAGTAGGAAAATAAATTAATAGCTCCGACACTTCGAAGAATAACATTATAGGGAAAGGGAAGGACACGAGAGACTTGAAAGTGAAAGAAAATCTAGGCCTCTAAAACCTAATACCTTCGAGCTTTGAAAGGAACTAGAGTTTACCAAGAGAGGTCGGAGAGGAAATGTAAAAGTTAGGAGATGATTGCAAGTAAGTGAGAGCAATGCCACGCTCAGATAGGGGATTTATGTTCGCCAAACTATATTCCCAAATTGAGGGAACCTGGTCCCACTCGTTTTCACCTGTCACGACATGCAGGGCATAGCAAGGATATTTTTACCGTCTCCACCAACAGGAGGAGTTAAATGCAGAAGCTCAAAGCTAGGGAATGTGTGTTGGCAACAAGAGGATCCCCAATATTGCTCTCCCGACCTTGATGGTGTTAGGTTTTAAAGCCCAAATTGACTTCATTCTAAGTCCTTCCCTTTCAATGGCCGAAACTTTCGTTTTCGAAGGGTGAGATCTTTCTCATTTTAATTCAAATAAGTGTCAACAGGTGATGTTTGCCCAGTTGTATTTCCTCTTACAAAAGTAATAACCACCAGCATAATCTACTTTGGAGAAACAACAATGCAAATTCTGCAGTGTCGGAATACAGCACGACGTGTCAAAGAACAAAAATAGCTTATTCGTGGTACAGAAGAGAAACTGCGTAAAAGTTATATTATTATAGCACAATGACGAGGCTCAAAATATGAGTTTGTGTCTGGGTATATTAGCTTGAACTTATGCTCTTCAATGGTACAATGATCCTGTGAGTTTATTTTTCACATCCTATTTTATGAATGTTAAACATTTATCTAAAAGGGACTGATGGTCTACCAGTTTTTCTCATTTATATTCATGATAATAAGATTGTTATATGGAGGCGGGTAAAACATAAACAAGTACACGACTGGTAGCGTTCTTCTAACATTTATTAACTAAATTGCTATACAGTTACACAAGTACACGTTAAAGTTACCTCACGCTCTATCACAGTTCTCACTCTTGAGACTTACTAATTATTCACTCTGACAGTTACCAAGCCAAAACAATTGCACTGCACACACTTCTGTAACTTTCACTTTGATACTAGGTCATCTGACGATTAAACACAATTTACAACTACAGCGGCCAAACATTCCATTTACATTCTCCGTCCTATGTTGCTCAGTTGTACTATTCGACATTCGTCGTCAGTTCAAACACGAAAGTATTCATAGCGCACCACAACATTCGGTCATAGAACTGAACTGTGTCAATCGCTGCCTGAAATGAACCCTTGACTCTCGTTGGATCTGCCTAAAATAGGGAGGCAGTTATTTCCAGAATTTACGGACGAGCAGTAACCCCAGGATTCCTCTGGAGATTCAATGATCTGGTCATATCGTCGAGTCTTTTCTGATAATCTCAGCGAGGCATGAAAAGAGACCACGGAGCGGTGGCAGCCGGCCTGGCCTAGGGCTCTTAGCTCCTTTCAAAGCCGCACATTAAGGTGGCCGGCACCGTCCAAATATCATAAGACCGAGCGAGTAGACTCCAAGGTACAAGACGTAAGATTTCATTCAGAAGACAGTGTGTTCCGAATTCCACAATTAACGGTCCGAAATATGGTTTTCCAAAATACCATTTTTCATATCAGGCGAACTTTGTGGCTATGCCATAATAAAGGCCGCCGTTGATACATTCCCTGTCCAATATGTGTCCTTTCAGTTCAACAGCAATAATCTCTCTGAATTTATAGGACGTTAAACCAGTAGCAGAGATATTATAATACTAATAAGAATAACAATATTTAATTTACGTCCCTTTAACTACCTTTAAAATCATCGGAGATTCCGAGGTGCCACAATCTTGTCCCGCATGACTTGTTTAACGTGGCAGTAAATCTACCGACACGAGGCTGACGTACACTGGACTGAGCCTGGATCGAACCCGCCAGATTGAGCTCAGAACGCCAGCTACCCTGACCGGTAATAGGAAAGATAAATTGTCACATAACTTGTTTTCCAACTAAGCGGCTTGCTCCAAGATTTCTGAGGAATTACCGCAGCTTAGATGTGGAATCATTATAAATCCCGAGGAATTTTCTATGTTGAACTTCTGATGTATGTCCTCTGGTGCCGTTACATGCTGACAATAATGGCATGGCGTGCTCAAACATCCGACACTTTCTGTGAGGCTTAGCCGTCACCTTCTGCACATGGAGCTCACTTTGATCTCTAATGACATGTTTCTAACTGCAGCATGAAAGAGCTTTTGTCGCATTACGGTAGCCCTTGATGTCAAGGCGGTCATGGAATTAATGAACTCCTTCTTTAAGTTTAATAACACGTAGGTTCGTGGTCATGAAATTGACAGAACTGTTCTTTGCCAATTAACTTAGTTGAATTAGGTATGAATGACTTTCCGTCCTGCTCCTTGTGTGCATGTTTAGTTTATTGGCCTTCAATTCAAATGGTGCAGGGTTCGACTTTCTGCCAGGCGCAGGCTAGGTGGTTAGCCTCGTGTTCGTAACTCCCCTGATTCGGTAAACAGGCATTCGTGTTTGTCCCAATACATCCGTTTTTATGTAAAACACAACATTTTGCACTATCAACGACGACAGAAACACGGAAAGAATGATACATCCCTCCACACAGGATGAGGTTAGGAAGGGCATCCAGTCATGAAGTTTAGGGCCAGTTCCAACACACAATAAGATTTGCACCAGTAACGTCAATAGAGCCTGAGAAAGGAGCAGAAGCCGGGCTGAGTGGCTCAGACGGTTAAGGCGCTGGCCATCTGACCCCAACTTGGCAGGTTCGATCCTGGCTCAGTCCGGTGGTATTTGAAGGGGCTCAAATACGTCAGCCTCGTGTCGGTAGATTTACTGCCACGTAAAAGAACTCCTGTGGGACTAAATTCGGGCACCTCGGCGTCTCCGAAAACCGTAAAAGAGTAGTTAGTGGGACGTAAAACAAATAGCATTATTATTAAAGGAGCAGGAAAAGAGGAAGAAGATTAAGGAAGAAAGAAGAAGGTTAAAGAGAAGTTCAAAATGTTTTAAAATCTGTCAGTCTGCGTATTTTCTATGTTGATACGAATGATACTGTTTTTATTGACCAGATTTAATTGTGAATGAAGAGTACAGACACAATTATACGTCCGGACGAATAACTACACTCCACTAATTAAAAGCTATATTTAAATATGCCTTGTCCTCACAGCGGTTTTTCCTCTGGCAGTCTTAACCTGCAAAGGAAGATTCTTCCAATATCTTGAGTGAAATGTATCAGATTTCACTTGAATTCGCATGTACCCCTACCATCCACACAGAGCTCCATTCAGACAGGTTCAAATACACGTCTGTTGACTATTACAAAGTAGGACTGCTGTACACAAGGCTCGATTCCGGACAAAACCGATAACTTACGCAATCAATTCACGTGACCCCTCCAGACATTAAACTGGCTACTCAACACACAACACTCGACAAGACAGTAGGTCTTATGGCGACAATGGGATAGGAATGGACTAGGAGTGGGTAGAAAACGGCCGTGGCCTTAATTAACTTTTAGCTACAGCATTTTCCTGATCTGAAAATGGAAAAAAGAGGAAAACCACCTTCATGGTTGCTGATGGTGGGGTGCGAACCCACCTTCTCCCAAATGCAAGCTAACAGATACGCGATTCTATCCGCACTAACAGCTCGCTCAATAATTAGCATTTCCAAGACTCAAATGATGTCAGTATGGACTTCTCGGCCTGAATGGCGGATAGCTGTCAAAATAACTTCGAATGTTCCTGCAGTACGAACTATTCCGGGCCTAACCGAGGATGTAAAGCTCTGTCATCGGTGCGCCAGATAGGAAGAAACCCAGCCCTACGTTCTGGGTCCGTACGGGGGAGTGCAGAAAAGCTCTTGGTACCCCCAGAAAAGAGCACTGAATTCTGACGAACTCTATAAAGAAGTCAACGGTGTATCAGGCATGGAAGCAAGTGGTGAATCGACATATTAGCATATGATGACAGAAAGAAAGGCTTGATTCCAATTCGAATATACGATTCCAACGCCACTAAGAGCCATCCGAAGAAGTCCACCTGAAAAAGCAAAATTAATTTTCCAATTCTACGACAATGAATAAAAATCGAGTACATCTAAATTATTAGACTAATGGTCAGAGCTTGTGGTACCATACCAGACTTCATTGTGGAGTTCTGGAAGAAAATTCCTCTACCTACGAAAAGCATTAAGAAGGTAGTAAATGCTGACATTCAAGTATCTTCAAACAAACTGAGATCTCATATATTTTGATTTACATAGTATTCATCGTATGACTGATCTTCTTATACCGTGTTGGTCATAAGTCTGTCTGTTGACAAAGTAGAATTTCAGTATTAAATTATTACTACGAAGAGAGTGTTGCATAGAACATGAAGTAAGTACACAGAAGTTCGGTGCTCAATGTGTCTAATTTACATGCATTAGTAAAATAGCTTCAGTACACAAGTATGTGTAGACTCAGTAATGTCCTAGCATGATTTCTGACTCAGTGCATTTCTTCATGTTACTAACATCTCCGTTGGTTTCTGAATAAACTGAATATTTCATTATTCCCACACTAAAAAATCTTTTGTGTATACATGCCAGGGAAGCACAGGTCATTCATGGGTCCATATCAACCAATCCTATTCGAAATTTGCCATCGTGAAACTTCCTCGTAATGTGCCCGTAGTGAGCAGACACGCTACATTATTTTCATATTCAATTTTCTCGGTGTTTTGCAGAGGTTCCGATAATAGGTTGTCTGAGAGGTCAAACACCACTTCTTACAGCATGCTAAGGGAGTATTCAGAGTTAACAGGTCGGTAAAACAAGGTCCAGCAAAAACACAGATCTTTCATAATTTTACTGTAAGTACCAAGTGATTTATGTGCCTCCCTGTATTTTGCTTTAACGGCAACCCACTAATGTGTTTTCGATTCAGTCAATAAAATAAAACTATAGATCTTCCTGCTTTTATTGTCATCTCTGACTCTATTTTTGAAGACGTAATTTCTTGCGGCCGGCAGTAACTTATAATTCTCCCGGTGTTTGATCAGAGTCAATCGTAGGGCGAAATCTGCTGAAATACAAGAATGGATTGAATATTGCATGGGAGCCTTTATCCATTTCGAGTTTTCATGTAGTAAAGTGGAATGGTTCCGTGTCCACTAACATGAATCCGTCTGAGCGTTGATCTGGTCTAATGAAGTTTATCTTCGAAGATTGTACATAATTGGACCACCCGACACATCACCTCCAGTAACTGACCATAGTCTGGGAAGAACCTTCCTAGTCCTATTGTTGAACGGGTCTGTCATTTGCTAAGAAGCGAATATGGGTCATAATGACGTTCAAAGTGTAAAATGTTTTCAGCTTTTAACGGACAAATCCATTCCAACCCTTAGCTGAATGGACTTCCTAGTGCAGTAAGTTACGTGATGAAGTGAGCCCTCAGCTGCGGCTATTTCTGGAAATTAAAAATAGATTTTTAAGCGGCCATGAAACAATAGTCGGTGGTCGTGTTCACTGCAGGGAAACTGGAACTTACAGTTCAGCGAGTGCTGCATCAGGTGAGCCATTTGTAGCGACAAGTTCATTAAACGATCCATTCAAGCGTGGTAGACTGGGATCTGCCGTCTGTCGGACCAATTCAGCTGCAGTCCGGAAAATGGTGAACGGGGATGAAACGGATTGAATGGTGACGTAATCTGTCTGGACTTCAATGGGCTCATCAGATATTGGCTCCAGATCAAATCCTCGTTATCTTTTAATATGAGCGCAAGAGGAAAAGTCTAGCCAATCATCTAATGACCAGTAGCGTCGTTTCAAATGTAAGATGTCCGTATAACTGATTCCTATAATGGAACTCGACGGCAATATTCAATTAAAAATCAGTTAGTTTTCTTCTTCTTGACCGTTTCTTAATTGCACGAATGGATTAGGACGATTTTTGTGGCTCAGTGGCAATCGTGACATGAAACATGTGTGGAAAGATACATTCACTACTACGTATTTCAGAGGTCATGTAGTGGTTGATTGTAAATGAAGAAATGTGTATTAAGGCGTACATAAAGCCCCAGTCAGTGGACTGGAGGAATTAATCAGCTATTATTATATCCGCAACCGGTAGGGAATCGAAAATTGCGCCCACAGAAACAAAGGCAAAGTTTGTGGATGAATCAGATATGGGTTATGGCACGATTCTGAATTCTTGCAGGTGAAGTTCATCGCGAGTATGAAGATATCCAGGAGTAACTGGGTAATAACAGTGAGCATTTCTTTCGTCGGAACTCCTCTACGGCCTGTATGTAGATACGTTCAGTGCATAAATAAAAAATGTGACGATCTAGAGTATTTCTTCACCCTCCTCTCCCAGCTCACCAGAGCACGCCATTAATTTCTCTTTTTATGGCTCTTATTCAAGTATTCTTTTCTTGTGCTACCTTCTGAAGCATATCCTGAATGATGCTACCGATAGCGGTGTCAATGTTGACAATCATTAGAATTGTAAGCAAGTAAATATTGCAGTAAAGGAAATCCCATGGGAAGAAATCGCACAGAGTGAGGTTGGGTGAACGCGGTGGCCATGTGCACGAGGTACTGTTTTCGGCCCCCGCACGATCTATCCATTGGCCTCGTAAAGGTTTATTTAATGCGGGTGATGCTGAACGTCCACATGCGAATGTTGTTGGGCCCTGTTTTGTTGGAAAATGAAACTCTCTTCATCCGTGAGTTATGGCGTTAACCAATTTTCTACCATACCCAGATAGACAAATCCCGTAACCGAAGAAAATGGGACAAACACATGCTTTACTGAAAATGACACAAAACATGGCCATTTTTTATCAACTACCTTCCACCTCAGTGAGAGCGCGGAAGATCATTCTATCTAGAAATTGCATTTTGTGCCTCTGTGAATAAGTGGTAGAGCGTCGGCCTCCATATTACAGGACAGCGGGTTCAAACCCGACAGAGGTAATTTGATTTTTGAAGATCGAAAAAATATATGTTCGACACTCCATGTCGTATGATACAGGCATCTAAAAAGATCCCTGGTGACACATTTGGAGTTCATCCGACAAAATTCATTAAACCTCAGCCATAGACGCCCAATGAAGATGCTGTTTATTCTGCCATCTATTGCGCCTAGAGTAAAACGGAACGTCGAAATTGACGAATAGACATCCAGATGGCATCCAATTAAAAATGTCTGCACGCGATAGCTGAGGCCATGCGATTATTTTTCTTTCTGTCTACTGCTTAGTCCGGATAAGCGAAGTGTTGTACCATAATGATTGACAAAGGAATATTATCTACCCCCCCCCATGGCACTATAGCCCTGTAAGGGCCTTGGCCTGCCAAGCGACCGCTTCTCAGCCTGAAGCCTGAAAGCCTGCAGATCACGAGGTGTCGTGTGGTCAACACGACGAATCCTCTCGGCCGTTATTCTTGGCTTTCTAGACCGGGGCCCCTATCTCACCGTCAGTTAGCTTCTCAATTCAAATCACGTAGGCTGAGTGGACCACGAACCAGTCCTCAGGTCCAGGTAAAATCCCTGACCTGGACGGGAATCGAACCCAGGGCCCTCGGGTAAGAGGCAGGCACGCTACCCCTACACCACGGGGCCAGTCAATATTATCTAGTCTATACAAAAGTCAGCATAGCATGTTGAAAGTGGTGGGTTATAAAAAGGAGCTCGTACCTAGAAAGAAATAATCCATATGTGCACTTTATCCCCTTCTTTTCAGTGTTTATACAGAACAAGCAGTAACGGAAATCATTTCAAAACAGAATCACAATTCAAGGAAGTGAAATAATAATTCTGAATCTGAAGAAGGTCTAATGGAATCACTGAATGGCATGGAATCAACTATGGAGAGGGAATTCAGTCGAACAAAGTTAGATGATACAACGGCAGACGTAAGGAGGAAATGAAATGTTGGTTAGAACAACCAAATTAGGTATTACATGAGAAAATCTATTTATTTCAAATAATGATATAAAATTATGTTTAAAAATCCACAGCCTGTTTGCAGTCATTCGGCCGGGTCAGGAATGAAAAGATTGAAGCCCCCATCTAGCGACGAGGACAGGAATTGAACCAATTGCCGAAGCCTGTCGTAATCTTCCCTGGCAATGATTAATGGCTGACAGATGAAATGATATTTGACTGCTGCTGGAATGAAAGATGACTGGGTAAAGCGGAGTGCCCGGAGAAAAACTTGACCCGCATCCGCTTTGTCCTGCACAAATCTCACATGGAGCGACCGGCATTTGAACGACGGAACCCAGCCATGAGAGGTCGGTGCGCTGTCGCGGACACGGAGGCTCTGCATTAAGGGTAAAGGATATAATATTAAATACGCTCAATATTTTTGAATTTAAATTTGTATGTGTTGAGCTATAAAATTGAGAATGAGAGTACAAACTAACGGTCTATTTAGGTCCTCAGATTTAGTTTCCTTATTCCCCCTCCACGTCCCATCCAATAGTACCAGAATGAAGACCCTATTCCATATTCCTTACTCCCTGCTGTGTCTCACCCAAAGGTTTCTTTCTGTACGTATTTCAGCAATGTTTAATACATTATCTATCAACGAGAACCTAGACATCTTCGTGACGTTTCCTTCCTTCTCTCATGATATTTCTCATATAACTTAATTTTCCTTCTTTCCTGTTCTGCTCCTGTTTTTCCTGTAAATGTACTTTTCATTGTTAATATCGTTGTTTATGTTAATACGTATTATATATGGTTGTTCAGGTTTTATTGTGTACATTTTTGTCCTCTGTAAATATTTATATATCCTTCATTTGAGATTCATATCTATTGTACATAGCTCGTATCTTTGTAATTCTGCGTTATGCTGTTACTAATCATAAATAAATAAATAAATAAATAAATAAATAAATAAATAAATAAATAAATAAATAAATAAATAAATAAATAAATAAATAAATAAATAAATAAATAAATTTATTGTTGCGAAACATGCACCTTCCCTGTTACATGAATACGTTACCAATATTACTGAAAAAGTACTGTGAAGAATTTACCATAATTTGTATTTCACAGAATGAGTCACTCTTTCATAAACATGCTACCACAAACAATAGTTAAATTGTTTCAGTACCCTTGCGGTCACTTCTGATCCTTAAGCTTATATCTGTGAAAGTGTGTTAGTTGATAACTGAATGTTTGTATTGCTTCAACAAGGAAGTGAACATGTTGTATAAATAACATTAGAATAATAAATTTCAGGTTAATCTGTACTCTGGATAATGACTTCCACGGTCTCACAAGTCCTTGTGAAAATCTCGGTGTATATCCAGGCCGAATATGTAAGTTTCACTTTTCTATGCTACCTAGTAATTCATTCATCGTCATGCGATACAAGTGAGGACAGTTTAATGTTAAAAGATTGGTATTACTGCATACGATATACCAAAGTTGATGAATGAAATATCTAGTCAATTTTCTGTGTCATACAAGAGCATGAATCCTCCTATCACAATGATGGTGCTCCAGTCATGTTTTACGTATGTAAGTTAACTGATAACAAACTGAAAGGTTTGAAACGAAAGTAAATATCTCATTTAATTAATAATAGAAGAATAAATAGACAGATGTTTACAGTAGATAATGATTTTCCCAGTCTCATAATTCCCTGTGAAGCAGTCGGCTAATTTGCAGGCTAAATGGGGAAGTCTCAGTTTGCTCTAAGCGAAGTTAGTCCTGCTAGTTTCGATGCCTGAGGGAACGCTCTTCTTGCTGTGATTACAAAGTTTTCAGTTCACCAAAGTCCACTGATTTTTGTTCAGGTCGAGTGCTTGTGGGAATTCTCCGTCTCACTTGAGTCGTAAAAGGCATGGGCGATACAAGATAACGCTCAAGGCATGCTGCAAGCTGGCCAGTGCTTCATAAAATAATGTTAGTAGCTCCAGCAGAACTTGGGAGTATTGTGCAGTGGTAATCCAACTTTTTCCAATATGAAGTTTTCGTAAAAGTTACCGTTTTACCTGACAAGTGCCTATTGTCCGTCGAAGGGTTTAAAATTCCCTCTGCTGCATGTTACGAAGTTAGAACCTGAAGTTGGTTTGTATTGATTTTATTTCAGAAAAGCTAGGTTGAAAACAACAGCAAGTAGCGGAAGTGTAGTGGTCCTTATCCATTCGAGGCTTCTCCTTGTTCATCTCTCCTCCTCAAGTGACAGCGCATTACAATTCCGCCATTAATGTTCGGAAAGTTAGTGTCATGATATGTATTTATTTGCTCTCCAAGAATTAGCAGTAGGTTTAATGAGAATTTACCATACCCTGACGGCCTCCGGCTACGGGAGAATCTTCGGCTCTGATTTTTAATGATTCAGTACTTTCGAATCACTGCAGCAAACGAAAGGCTAATCTCATCGGAACAATTCAAATTTTTCTTTGTAAACAATTTACAACAACCATTGATAATTCACGTACTGACTTTATAATTAACAAAAATTTTACTTGGAAGTTACCAGACACTAGGTAAAGAATCTAGGTCTGAGTGAATCATAACAACGTGACGAAAATCGACGAGGCGAAACCAGCACTAAAAATGACCCGCCTAAACAAATCCAAATCAAAGCAAAGTCTTCTTCGTACAGGCCATGCAGGCGCTTGGACGGGTGGAAGGTAAAGGTTTCCACTATCCGTAACCTCGGCACTTGATGGCGTAGAGTGATTAGCTCTACGCCCCAACGCCTTTGCCCCCAGGAATTAACCTGGTACTCATTTTTGGTGTAGGCTGAGTGAACCTCACGGCCAAACGCACCTTCGGAAGTGGAAATTACATTTCTTTAATTTCACGACTTCCTGGCGGAGATTGGAACCCACGTCTTTCCGGACGAACCGAGCACGCCTTTACCACCTCGGCCAGGCAGCCCCTCCTAAACAAATCCAGCGAGGAGTTATATCAGAAATCCATATCGAAGCACAACGTAGACGGGGCGATTGCGTCATCATCACGCACCACACCATGTGATGAGTCTGCTACCAAACAACGACACTATTAACGCAAATGTAAAAATTTACAACATAGATTGAAAAAATTAAGATAATTAAGTACAAAAAGAAGGGATAAGTCAAAATACCATCTCAAGATATATTACTTTACAGGGAGATTTTTTACCTATGTGCTTTGGCTCACTGTCGATCTGTCGTTCGAAAATTCTACGGATTAATTGCTGTCCAGATGGGTTCGAGGATTTCAACTTATGTTGGTCAATTCCGAACGGTCGGTGGTTGTATATGTTTAAAGTCTTCAGCATTAGAATTCTAATTTACGAGGACCCAGTTCTCACAGACGCGCAGTCGCCTACCAGGAGTCAACTCGAATGAACTGCACTAGGTTTCTCCAGAGGCCACGCCCCATTATACGAGGGCAATCTCAAAAGTAAGGTATCCTGTTTTTTTATAAATACAAAACTCTCCATGTGGCTGTTGGTCACAATATTGTGAAGAGTGCTTCCTGCGCTCGCATATAAACATGCGCACGCCGCTCTGAGGCACTCAGTCTTGGCTTGGTAGCCGTTGGATGATACCGCCAAGTGCGAAGTGCGCGCAGTTATTCGGTTTCTGAACGCTAAACGTACTGAACCGATTGCAATTCATCACCAATTGATGGAAGTGTATGGTGAGTCGTGCATGGATGTCAAAGATGTTCGTAAGTGGTGTAGAGAGTTTGCAGCCGGTCGGACTGAAATTCACGATGAACGAACAAAGGACCGTTGAGACAGTCGTGAAAGTTGAGCAAATCATGCGTGAAGATCGGCGGATCACCTTGGATGATCTCTGCACTTTGGTTTCTGAGGTTTCCCGAAGCGCCGCTCACAGAATTTTAAGGGAAAAGTTGAAATACCGGAAGGTGTTCGCAAGATGGGTGCCACGCATGCCGACTGAAGCCCACATGCGGCAACGAGCTTATTCTTCCCACGCATTTCTTCTACGCTTTGCAGCCGAACAGGACAGGTTTTTGGACTCAGTTGTCACGGGTAACGAAATCTGGGCGTTCCACTTTATACGCCTTCTCTTTTGCAACATTAATGTAGTCTCTGAATACCCTCATAACCACATGAAGAGATCTGTAACCTTAATTTGAAACCTAGTTTATAACATGTATACAGGATGGTCGGAAACAACAATGAACCTGACACATGAAAGGGGGTTGATCATATAAATAAATAATTGAAGCAAATAATTAGATATCTTGCGTCCTTGTCATTTTATCCTTGTCATTTTAGCCAATCAGATCACTTCGCGGGTGACTTCATATTGACTTTGCGAGGCGGTGTTGCTAAATCGGCACGTTGTTTCTGACCGTCTTGAGAGCGCCAATAGAAGAAATGAACTTCTCCAAAGGAGGGACTTGAATAAGGACCTCCCTGCTGATAGGCTCGGCACGTAGCAAGCACGATACGGTGGCATTGGCTGAAACCCACAGCGTGTTAGTGCTTGATGCTCATTTCTCGGCATTGCTCTCAAGTCCGACCAAGTCACGTGCAGATTTGGCAACACCACCTCAAAAAGCCCATTTGAATTCGCCCTCCGAGCTATCTGATTGGCGTTCTTCAGCACCCTGACCACCCTGTATATATGTTATAAACTGGTTGTAAATTAAGGTTGCGGATCTCTTCACATGGTTATGAAGGTATTCAGAGACTGCATTAAAGTTGCAAGGGGAAGGTGTATAATCTCTGGTAAGACCTTGTGTGGTTCCAGAAATTAGGAACATCGGCTATGGGTAAGTCGCCGATTGCAATGAAACTTGGAAAACACATTGAGGTACACGTAAAAACGATGTCGGCATCAAGTATTACTTGATACGAGAACTGGAAAATACAATGGAAAGCAGCACTACTTTTCTCGGTGTTTTCCAACAAAAGAGGGTAATGTTGCAAACCTTGGACTGGGAAGAATTGGAAGGACGACTGGCTCCTCCACTAAGTGGGAGTTTCCAAGCTGTCAGTTGAGAAATAAAGGTGAACGATATTAGTACAACAATATGGTTGAGTAGAGCATTTACATAAAAGAAAGATATTACAAGGGAACATCGGCAATGGGTTAGTCGCCGATCGCGATGAAACTTGGAAAACACATTGAGGTACAAGTAAAAATGATGTCGGCATCAATTTTGGGTGCCAACATTCATTAGGGCGTTATCTACGGGGCCTAAAAGTGGCGACATTTCAAATTCCGCGCAATCAGCGATGAAGACCTGCTGGTCAATGCTAAGCTGGCGCACTGCGTACCTGGAGACACGCCTCTGCACCTCCTCCCCTCCACGCTCCAATTGGTTCGCCACCGCACGTTTCCCTTCTCCCCGCGCTTGCCGGCTGCGGTGCAGAACCAATTGGAGCGGGTAGGGGAGGAGGTGCAGAGGCGTGTCTCCAAGTACGCAGTGTGCCAGCTTAGCATTGGCCAGCAGGTATTCATCGCTGATCGCGCGGAATTTGAAATGTCGCAACTTTTAGGCCCCGTAGTTAACGCTCTAATGAATGTTGGCACCCAAAATTGATGCCGACATCATTTTTACGTGTGCCTTAATGTGTTTTCCAAGTTTCATCGCGATCGGCGACTAACCCATTGCCGATGTTTCCTTGTTAGTATAACTGTAAAGTTGGAATTCAACTCCACAAACTGGGACAACTATTTGTCTAATGGTAGAGCAATAAAAATATTTTAACTAGGGAAATGTTCGATAAATAATTTAATAAAACACTAGGTAAACAATTAGTAAGTAATCCGCAAACCAGACGACCGACCTAAATGCAAATGTATTATCACTGATTGGACACACTGTATTTATTGCCAAAAATATGTATTTGGTGCATTGGAAACTGGAATTTCAGATGATTGAACTGTGTCATTATAATCGCAGAGAGTCATGCAACTTGAAAATGAAAATGAAAATCCATAGCCTGTTTCCAGTCATTCGACCGGGTCGGAAGTGGAGTGAATGAAGCCTCCATCTAATGGCGAGGTTAGGAAACTGTTCCGGCTACCGAAGTCTGTCGCACTCCACTGGGGCAGTGATTAAGGAATGACAGATGAAATGAAATGGTAATGGAGAATGTTGCTGGACTGAAAGATGACAGGGAAAACCGGAGTTCCCGCAGAAAAACCTATCCCACACAAATCTAATATGGAGTGACCGGGATTTGAACCTCGGAACCCAGCGGTGAAAGCCTGGCGCGCTGCCGCCTGATCCACGGAAGTTCTTCATACAACTCATATAAATTAAAGCTTCGTGGAGTCTCTCCGAACGATGCACACCGTTCTCGTACGACTCTAGTGAAAAATGGTAAAAAAATTAATACCGGACATGAAGACTGAAATCCAGATTTCACTCTTGGGCAACTGTGACTTCAATATAAATACCGGATGGCAACCAACAGACTGCTCCGCTCTCCAAATTTATTGTTGTTGCGTTAGGTCTGAATCATGATCTTACCTCTCGAATGGCTCCAGGCAATACTGTCATCGTCTTCACGTTCGAAGGAAGCATCTTGCCGAGTACGATACCATTTGAGTCTGACGGGCTCTCGTAAATAAAACTGACTAGCTAAAGTGATAGACTTGCATCAGGTGACTTTCGGAAGATTTAGGGGCCGATGACCTAACTGTTAGACCCTTTGAACAACTAGCATCGTCGCATCATCATCGATCTCGAGTTCCCACGAAAACCTAGAGAAACAGACCGTCACCTGCTCCTTGAATGCGCAAATTATTAAGGATTACGATAAGTAAGCCTTTACGTTTCAAAAGTAATTCATTATAATCAAAAAAATATTTAAAATGTCTTCAGAGTCATAACATAATGATTTTTGAATGTTTCATATATATGCAAAGCTGGAGAGTTAGCTACGGAGGTTACTACCACATTTCAGACTTAGGGAATGTTCATTATTATGAACTTTTTGAGATTAACATTTTAGTGGTAATTTTACCTTCACTTTTATCCATCCCCGTATGATAACCCTGTAACCAGTTTGTTTTACTGTTCAAGCGGAGGTTCATCTTGCACATCTCGCAAGTGATGAAGGTATATGACCTTTCGCAGGGGTAAATCGCATGTTATCAATTTTTCATACTACAGCGACCAGAATCGCTGGAATACATCATTACATAAACTCTTTTCCTCAATGATGTCTCAATTTGGTCTCCCGTCCTTGGAATTCCGATTTTCAATCTGACTCAATGTTTGTGTAAGTTTGTTCTTTTCTCATGCTTGAAATTATTAGAATTTTCCTGCTTTGGCTCTTTCTCTTTCCTACAGAATCCAAATATTTATTAATGATACATCTTATAAATAAAGTTGTTCGTGTCTGTTTGTCTGTTTGTTTGTTTGTTCCACCATCACGTCGAAACGGCTGGATAGATCTCAACCAAACTTCATATTTAGAGTATACTCACCCCGGGAAAGGTTTCGATATGCATATCATTTTAAAATCTTTGAAAAGAGGGGGTTTATAGGAAAAATATAAAAATAATAGGCTAATATAGGCAAAATATCGAATTTGTCGTATAAGGACGAGACAAAGCTCAATTTAATCCTCTTGACGCAAAGAACAAAACTCGGTAAGCCCTCCGGGCCCGAAAACCATGTTTTAAGGCCCTAAAACCAACCGTTGCGGAGATATTGGCACCAGACTACCCCTGCTCTAGGAATCGGATAAAGTAATGAACTGCCGTAAGCATGGCAACGTCAGCTCCAGGATTCTAGAGCAGTGAGATTATGTACGTTTGGGCATAGCTGCCAACCAAAATTGGTACAAATAAGACTTAATATCTGGAAAAAATATACTGTTGTGTAAGGCACTCATAGGACTTCTTTGGGCGGGGATGGAAAGTGGGTGAAGTACGAGTATAAAAATCTTACTATATATAGAAATGGAAGTGTGTGTGTAAATGACACATCTCCTCCTAAACCACTGGATCAATTTCAACCAAACTTGGTACACGTATTACTTACTATCGGGAGACGATCACTGTGGGGGTAAGCCATCCCTAGCGCCCTTAAGGGAGAGGGTCAGGGGGGTGTAGTTACAATAATAATCGGGAATAGTGTCGAATTCATAGTTTTCGGGGTCACTGAGTTGAAAAGTAATACTCTAGAACTTTTTAAAATACAGCCCCCTTTTAGATGGGGAGCAAAGGGGGGGGGTGAGATATAGAAATAATTAAAAACAGTTTCGAATACATAGATTTCAGGGTCTCTGTGATGAATAGTATTACTCCGGATTTTTTGCAAGTCCAAGTGGAGAGCGAGGGGGGGTGAGAGATAAAATTAATCGAAAAACTACATATAAAATATTATCTACTTCTTCTTACTATATATAAAATTGATGTATGTGTGTGCGTGGGTGTGTGGGTGTGGGTGTGTAAATGACACATCTCCTCCTAAACCACTGGAGCAATTTCACCAAACTTGGTACACTTATCAATTAGTATCAGGAGACAAACCGCGTGAGGGTAAGACACCCCTAGCACCCTTATGGGCAGGGGGCGTGGGGGGTATAAAAATAATATAGAATATTATCGAATCCATAGTTTTCGTGGTAGCTGAAATAATTAGTGACACTCCGATTTTTTTAAAAATTCATGTTCAGCCCCCTTTGGGGGTGTGGGTGTTGGGGAGTGAAATACAAAAATAATCGAAAACAGTGCCGAATCTACAGTTTTCTGGGTCACTGAGATGAATGGTGACAATCCAGATTTTATATCTCTTAGTGGTGGAGGGTGGGAGAGCGGCAGTCTCATTGACAGTTGAAATCCTGTACATCGTATCTATAGTGCGACGGCTAAATACATATAGTTATCACTTATTAATTTTTGACAGGATCAAATACTTCCAGTCGATTCGAGCTTCCATAAGGACGAAGTTTTATTCGAAAATTAAATAATCTAAAACTTGAAATCAAACACATAATTTTAAAACTACATAATAGATCATAACATATCAATCTGCAAGTCAAAAAGGAATTCTATAAAAATTCACATCACACATAACTAACTGGTAATGCAAATCTTAAAGGTAAATATTCAGAAACTATGCGGGCAACGCCGGGTACTACAGCTAGTCTACAATAAATCACGAAAACTTGGCATGTTACAGACATGAAAATTGATATTTGGAACCCCCTTTAAAAATAAAAGAACACAAATATTCCTTTTCACAAAATCCACTTGAGGGGGGGCGGGTAAAAAGAAGTGAGGAAGGAGTTGAATTATTTATATGAGGATACATATATCTCAAAAATGAAGATGTTACAGACTTTAAAATTGGTACTTGGAATCTCTTTAAAAATGAACACACTCTTTGTGTAAAATCCATTTAAGGAGGTGAAAAGAATAAATAAGCGTGTGAATTTTTAAAAAATGAGTATCTTCTTCTTCTATCGCTTTACTCACACCTGTGCGGTTGCGGCTACGAACTGCGTCGCACATGACGATTTGACCCTGTTTTACGGCTGGATGCCCTTCCTGACGGCAACCGTATGTGTAGAGATGTAATATATACTTCTATACTAATATTATAAAGAGGAAGAATTAGTATATTTGTTTGTAACGGATAGACTCAAAAACTACTGAATCGATTTTAAAAATTACTTCACCTATAAGAGCTACATTGCCAGTGAATAACATGGGCTGTATTTTATTTTCAAAACAATTCGAGGGGTGGGGCGACGACGGGAGATATAAAAATATTAAAAAATAGGCTAATTTAAGCGAAATTGAATTTGTCGTACCAGGACGAGACAAAGAACAAAACTCGGTAAAATCTTCGGGCCCGAAGACCATGTATTAAGGCCCTAAAACCAACCGTTATGGAGATATTCGAACCACACTCTCCCTGCTCTAGGAATCGGATAAAGAAACGAACGGCCGTAACCATGGCAACGTCAGCTCCAGGATTCTACAGCAGCGAGATTATGCATGTACGCTTGGGCATAGCTGCCAACCCAAATTGATACACGTATGACGTACTATCTGGAAAAAATAAACTGTTATGTAAGACGCTCATAGCACTCCTTTGGGCGTAGATGGAAAGGAGTGAAGTATAAAAAGAATAGCCCCGGGGATCTCCTTAGTACAGCGACCAAGAGTTGCCGACGGACCTCCGTTTTTACGTACTTGCTTAGGTTTCAGCATTTTACGGAGTCTGTTACCTGTAGTTTAAACTATTTTCTATCAAATCATGGAATAGTAGGATCACTGATGTTATTAGTGCCGATATTTTGGTCCACTTTTACGATCATTGTAACCATGAAAACCTACACACTGAATACAATTGTCAAGATGGTGCGCCCATGACTTGAAAACATTTCTCAACATTTATACTCAGATACATTATATGATGTGCGACACGAGAATTATAATTATCGATAATTATAGTCGTTTCTTTTATGCATCGCGTATTTCCTTGATCATTTCGATGGCTTTCTTTTAAAACCTGGTATGTCCAAATGTTCTTCCTACCCGTTATATTCCTTAAAACTGGTCACGCCTCCCGGTCGTATATTTGTATGCATTCCATCAGAATAATTTTCGCTGTGTTCATTTTCCTTTGCTAAAGTCTAAAGGAAAATGGACCTTACCGTACCGTATTGTAGGGATGTTGATTGCATGGCAAATTCACACACTCCTACAGTATAATGTATTTAAGGTTCATTTTCCTTTACAAATTGGCAGAGGAAAATGACCATAACGAAAATTATTCTTTTGGACTGCATATGAATATGTGACTGGGAGGCGTGACCAGTCTTAAGGAATATAATGGATAGGAAGAGTATTCGGACTTACGAGGTTTTTAAAGAAAGCCAGCGATTTGCAATAGTTACGAAATGTCGGATCAAACAAATACATTCAATAATATTTATATTTGTGGTACTATCCAGCGGAAGTATACTTACACTAAACCTGCAGCTTTGTGAAGGGAGCAGGTATATTTAGGTGGGAATGAAGGAAAAATATGGTAGCAAAAGATCTTAGAGATCGACGCCAATTAGGAACTAATATTTAGAGGCCCCATGAAGAAAAGAAGAAGATACACTATAATTCTAAACATGACAAATAATTCCTACGTACCCAAGTAAATACACCAGTGATATAAATATCTAATGAAGTCAGTCACACCGATAGTATGAGTAACTAAAGCCAGTTTCTGATAACCCGTACGAAGAACGGGTACTTCTGCTAGTCAATCATATGGTAATACTAATAAGAAATACAATTTCCTATGTTTCAATATTTTAACAATGCTCAACTATCTAAAACAATGTATAACAAGCAAGTAAATTTTCCTCTCTGTCTGTGCAATTATGCTCATGCAAGTGTTATAGTTTATTCGTCAGGTCATCCTTTGAACCCTTCTTTCATTCTTACACATATAAGTCCTGCATTATTTACTTGAATAACTATTTCATTCAACTCTCTTTTAATTTCACGTCATGTTTATGTTTTAGTGTATTTCCTTCTCTAACTTACTCGTCTACAAAAGCTTTAATTTGTAGTTTACGATCCGTCACACTTCCAACTTAAATCGTTTATCATTTCCTTCCTTCAACTCCAATTATCTAATGCATATTCCACCTTAAATTTATCTGTCAGTTCTTAATATTTTCGACTATCTTGTTTCATTGTGATATTCTCTTCTTTCAAACGACTATTTGCAAGCTTAAATCTTCCTATGTTCCTAGCATCATTACGTTAGATTCCATCCTCTTTAATTTCTCTCTTAAAATTAATCTCTTCCCTTCGTGTCTTATTTCTCCATCTTTCACTTCCTTGTCTTAATGTACAGAGCCGTCTCTCACGTTTCAACTGACTTTATGACTACTTAAGTTATAAGCGCTGTGGAAAGGTGCCCACCTACTTACTAGGTACGAATTTTAACGTATATGCCATCTTGAACATATTGTTAATGATTAGATTTTTTAGGTACTTCATAGAACCTGTTGTAATTATATTTTCTTTTCCAAATTCCTGGTATGATATCATATTGTTTTGATACTTCTTGTCCTCCTCTTATGTTCTGTTTAATAACAACATAACAAGAGTTTAAATTTCAGGTTCACTTTCGATTTTGCGTCTCCCATTTCCACTTAAACAATACTTGCAAACTATTTTCCTCGTTTCTTTGTAGTATTTTAGGTGTGTCACTTCCATATCTTTATTGGGTGAAATTTATTGATTGCTCTTACTGTCTTTTCTTAAGCTTTTGTTATTGTACGCATTATACCAGTACCACATTATCACTCTGAATTCCCTTTAAGTTAATATTTCAATGGCAGCGAGAGTAGAAGGCATTCCCAACTGGAATATGCAGAGTAGGCACTAATGACCATTCTTTCCTCTTCAGGTCAATTATTCAATCAATGTCCGGCTCCGTAAATAAATGGTTAGTGTGCTGGCATTTGGTCCAGAGGGTCCCGAGTTCGGTTCCCGGCAGGGTCGGGGATTTAAATCTTCATTGGTTAATTCCTGTGGCTCGGCGCCTGGGTGTGTGTGCCGTCTTCAGCATTAGCATTCATCATACTGTAGGTACGACCCGATCCTCATAGACACGCAGGTCTCCAATACGGCGTCAACTCGAAAGACCTGCACCGAGCGTCATCGGATGCCACACGCCATTATATATATATAGTCAGTCAATCACCACTGATCTGCATTGGTGTAGTCACCCAGGAGGTAGATTCCCTATCACATGTTTACCTACGCTTTTCTTAAATAATTTCAAATAATTTGAAAATTTATTGAACGTCTCCCTTGGTAAATTATTTAAATCCCCAACTCCCCTTCCTGTACACGAAAATTTGTCCCAATTTGTCCACTTGAATTGCAACTTTACCTTCACATTGTAATCTTCCCTACTTTTAAAAACACCAGTCAAACTTATTCGTATGCTAATGCCATTTCACGCTATATCTCCGCTGACAGATCAGAACACACCATTTAGTCGAGCAGCTCGACTCCTTTCTCCCAAGTTTTCCCAGTCTAAACTTTTCAACATTTTCGTAACACTATTCTTTTTCCGGAAATCGCCCACAAAAAAATCGAGCTGATTTTCTTCGGATTTTTTTAAAGTTCTCGAATTAAGTACTCCTGACAAGCTTCCCTTGCGCTGGAACCGTCCTCTAGTTGGAGCTTAACCAGAGACTTGTATGCCCTCTCCTTTACATCCTTGCAACAACTCCTAAATATCCTCATGAACATGCGTAGAGATCTGTACGATTTATTTCCTATCATATTTATGTGATTATCCTTTGAAGATCCTTCTTTATATTAATATCTTGCTACTTACAGTGATCCCCATAAGGAATATCGACCCCATCAAAGCTGTAATTAAAATTGAGAGGAGTTTTTCCAGTTGGTGTAACTCATAACTTGACTTGTATCAAATTTTATCATCATATCATTGCCTGCTGTCCATCTTACAACATTGTCGAAGTCTTTCTCTTTCAGTTGCTCAAAGTCTTGTAACTTATTTATTACTCTATACAGTAAAACATCATACGAAATAATCCTTACCTCTGATTCTAATTCTTTACTCATATTTTCCAATAGATGTATGATTATATAAAAATACATAAGGGTCCAATAATGATGCCATCAGGAAATCCCCTCTTAATTATTTTTAGGAACATTTAAGACTCTGTTGTAATTTCCACGTTCCTCCGGTAATGCCGCATAGTTTCTCACAGTGTCCCTGACGACAACGAAGAATTCATAATGTTGAGTAGAGGAACACTAAGTTTGTTTTTATTTTACAGCACCTGGGTGACTAGGACATCAAACTGAAGGTTCGAGTCTTGCCAGTTCCACGGCATTTTACCTTATAAAACTTCCCGGCAATGAGGAGATATTACATTCCCCAGAGAGTTCTGCGAATGTACATTTTTAGTGCTGCTATTCTACGTGCACCGTGGACGATACGGTGGAATACTCGTATGCAATTTTCCCACTTAAATGTTTACTCTACTTCAGCAGGATCAAGCACGTATTCCTGAGGACAACACTGGGGGAGGTAAACCATATCAAAAACTTGACGTAGCAGAGAAAGAGGAAAGGAGGTTGAAATCATGTAACGATGCCAGGGAATAAGGAAGGGCTTTAATGATCATTTCCTGTCTGTTGGCCCGCAAATAATGACACCCAGGACTTAAGTTAGTTTTTGAGTGAAGTGTAGGTGGTAAAAAAACGGCAGAGGCTGATTAAGGTATGAATATGCTAAATAGATTAGATTCTTTTTTGCTATTCGCTTTACGTCACACCGACGCACATAGGTTTTATGACAACGATGGGATAGGAATGGTCTAGGAATGAGAAGGAAACGGCCGTGGTCTTAATTAAGGTACAATCCCAGCATTTGTCTGGTGTGAAAATGAGAAACCACGGAAAACCATCTTCAGAGCTGCCGACAGTAGGGTTCGAACCCACTATCTCCCGATTACTGCATACTGGACGCACTTAAGCGGCTGCAGTATCGAGCTCGGTAGATTAGATTTAGTAGTTACGTAGAAATGAAAAGGTTAGCACAGTATAGGGTAGAAAAGAGAACTGGATCAAACCAGTCTATGGACTGATGACCAAAACAACAACAATCATCCCGAACGTATTATGCTTTGTACAATCATCCAATATCCCACTCATAAATTTGTAAAGAAAGGAAGTTTTGCCACTGGGAAGCTCCGAGTATTTCCTGGTTAAAACTCGCCTAGCCCACTTTGGTAAATACAGAATTATGTTAGCTTTATACGAGAGCCTGTCATGGAAACTGAGAAGAAATCACAGACTGGTAAGGCGATGTTGTTAGTCGCACCACTTTTAAGCTAGTTGGAAAAGTCTTTGCGATCGGAATACCGTTTACTTTACTACTCTCCAACAAATGATTCACCGTGCTGCACATTGCTTAATAAACGTCGCGTCTCATGCAATTGCCTGCAGAACACGTTAGCCGTATAAGAACAACGCCAAGTTGTTTTTCTTTTCCATGCATTAAATGCACCATTCTTGTGCGATGTTCTGAACGATTATGAGCTTATATATTATTGCATCAATACTTCAAACTTTACCCACAGTTTTTCTATTTCCTTTACAGTCTCCTAGGTATAGGTAATGAGCAACTTCATATAGGTTTGTACTATTTTGAGCGCAAATGTGGTTTTGTCCCAGTCAAATTATTTCTATATAATTTGTACGATGTATCTAGCTTATTTAAAGTGGACGTATTAGCAAGCTTCAAGATCATTTTCCTTATTGATCTCTTATGTATCTTTACTTCATTAATATATTCGCATCCCATGTTCTAAATTAATGTGTACCTTCAGAAATCGTTTCATCCCACAGACACTAATGATTATCGTTTCGGATGAAAGAGTAAATTCTTCTTCTTCATGTACCATATCCTAATTGAATGTAAGCTGTTATCAGAGCGATGTGGTTCTTGTTCGCCGCAATTTGGAAAGAGACGGGTACTGAGCCATGACATTCCCGAAGATTCAGTAGCCAAGATATTCTCCTTCTTCGCCTACTCCTCCTTCCTTATATTTCACGCTGTAAGGAAAGCTAAAGGAGTCTATATTTATCATTTCGAATGGGATTGCCAAGTTACACAAATTTCTTCTTTTCGATGTTGTGCATAACCTCAAGCTCTTTGTTCAGATTTTGGATTACTTCAGTGTTACGTATTCTGTCAACCCACAATATTCTGAGAAGGCTTCCATAGCATCATATCTCAAAGGATCGAAGTTATATGGTGGTGATCTCTGTTAGTAATCGGAGACGCAGAATGATAATCAAGTACCTGTCACAGAGAAGTTTGATCATCCTCTTGAATGCAGTCCTTACCAGTTAAATCCGGGGCCTAGTTTCAAGAGCATTGTCTCAGTTGTAAATATCTTGTTTTATTTCTGACTCCGAATTTAGAATCGCAAAATCTGGCTAATGAGAGAAGTTTAGGAAAATGTAACTCTCCTAGGGAGTACTAGTGAGTGTCAGAACTTCTGGCACAATTTTTACGTTTCTAGGACAGCTCGGAGGGCCTCATTAACTCATTTTCATTTATAATTCTATTCATCGCTACAGTTAGAGTGTCATTTATTAGCATAGATGGCCCATCATTTAACACACTGGATGAAAGCTGGAAACAGCGGCAAAATGCCTGTGTTTTGAGATGGTCAACCAAGTGCTGTATGTCAGGTGATGTGGAACAAATCTTCAGTGAGCTGGAAGCAGATGGCAAGAGCGGGACATCGATGAACTGACGGTTCACTGACGCCGCTTTAATGACTGAGTTATAAAACAGAATTTTCGAACCCCTTAAAGTACATATGTAACCACCACGCATTTCTATGTATGATTTAGTCGACATGATACTGTGTGTTTTGACAGCTCATTGTCACATACGTCCCGGTATTGGGTGGCTAAATATTTATCCAGGATTCATCTGTCATCATTATGTGAAAAATTGTCAAATATATGTGGATTATAGTGTTCACATATGTAGCTACCGATCACATACAAAATGTCCATGAAAAATATGAGTGTTAAGGGGCTAAAATACCGACACTGCGGGCTCGTTGCAGTTATTAAAGGTGAACTTGCAGTAATTCATGGATAGTATTAGAGTTTATCCTGTACACTAACACTGCTATGCTTATCGAAAAAAAATTTCAAATTAGAAAATTCATTTCTCTCCAATAGCAACAAGAAATAGATTCCTTTTTTTAATATATGAATTGGTATTCAAACAGAAGTTAGACATTGCTGTAATCTTTCATCCCTATTGTTCGTAATTTACTGGAGCAATTTGTCTCATGTAAGCAACAAGAAATAGGTTCCTATATTTTATGTGAATTGATATTCAAGCAGGAGTTAGACCTTGCTGTAATATTTCATCCCTACTTTTCGTAATTTACTGGGGAGAGATTCCGTTGGGTGAAAATGTAGTACCTAATTTAGTCTATTCCAACGACTTGCTCTTAAAGTTATACCGTGCTGTTAGCCTATAATTAAATATCATACAGATTAAAACGAGTTCCAGTGAATACAATATAAAAATTAGCGTAGCAGTGAGCTTGAATTCTGGAGATGGGGGTTAGAAACGCACCGTCTATAGCCCTAAAGTTGGTTTTCAGCGGTTTCCTATGTTCACACCAGTCAAATATTGGAGCTGTACCATAATGAAAGCCAAGGTCAATATCTTTCCAATCCTATCACTGTCTCATCCTTGCGTCCGTTAGTGCGACGTTACATCACGAGAAAAAAACGAAAAATTAGTTTTGAGACTAAACTTATGTCAGTTGGGGAGGAATATAAGAAAACTGACTTTCTGTTCCGGAATACGAAATTAAACGATAGATCATTTCAAGTTGTCATTGAAAATAAAACCGACTTTTAACATCAAGGCTAAGCCTGGATGAGTCGTATTGCTGCCAACGAAAATTGGCATTTTGATATTCTGTAACTAATTAACACATTCTTAAGCTCTGATGCAAATATTGCTGAAAAAAGCACCGTGCTCTCTTTTACATGAGATGAAAGAGGACCCGTTGAAATCAACGTACATTCATGTTCCCTAGTTGAACTATTTATGTAGGGTTTCTTCTCAAATTATTTTATATTTGAATCAAGTAGTAAGTAAACTCGTGTCCTCATCCCGAGGTGGTGCATCTCTTCTCAGGCACACCTCCATTGGACATGAGCTGAATGTACCATTAAACCACATACCAGCCCTCCTGCCATTCTTAAATTTCTGGCAGTACCGGGAATCGAACCCGGGCCCCCGAGGACGGCAGCTAATAACACTAACCGTTACGCTAGGGGGGCGGACATTCGAATCAAGTGAAAGACGTATATTGGAGTTATGTCGGGAGAATGTGACGGTTATTCAATATCACCATGACCTCTACTCGAATATTGTCAGGATAGTCCCTAATGACCAACACCTGAACACGAAAGGATCCTGAGATTTGGTAGTATCCATGGTCTGCGTACCGACATCCGTCACCGGATCCACTGCTACTGTGCCATACAGTTTTTTACTTGGTCTCACGAGACTGAATGCCCACTACTTCAGACTTCAGTCCAGAGTTTATATCACCAAGCAAGTGGATGTGTGGTTTGGGACACAAAGCTATCAACTTGCATTCGGGAGATAGTGGGTTTTAACTCCCCACTGCCAGCAGCCCTGAGGATGGTTTATCCATGGATTCCCATTGTCACACCAGGCAAACACTGAGTCTTGCCTTAAATAATGCAACGGTAATTTCCTTCCCACTCATAGGCCTTTGCTATTCCATCGTCGCCATAAGAACTATTTGTGTCGGTGCGACGTAAAGCATATTGCATAAACAAAATAATTATGTAGTCCGACTAGGCGGGAATCGAATTTAGGGTTTGTAGGTAAGAAATACGCATGTTTCTTTTACAAGAAAACACGGAATACCACCTTCAGGGCTACCGGCAGTGGGGTTCGAATCCACTGTATCCCGAATGGAATATCACAGCTGAGCACCCCTAACTGCACTGTCAACTCGCTCTGTTAAAGAGGCATGCTAGGGGCTTGAATATTTTGTCACATTATTCATATTCTTGATAATATTATTTATTTTTCGTCCTATTGAATACTTTTAGGAGTATCAGGAGACGCCGGGGTGCCAGAAATGTGTTCCGCAGGAATTATTTTACGTGCCAGTGAATCTACTGACGCGAGGCGCACGTATCTGAACAACCGTCAAATAGCGCGGGAATGATTGTATTTCTTCTTGAAACAATAATCACCACCACAACTACCACCACTTGAGGTCAGTATGCCACTGCTTCGCGGTATGAGCTACTAAGTCCAGCATTCTCCTTCTTATTATTTTTCTCTGTATTGGCTATGTTTAGAATTTATAAAAATTCAAATTAAGTCAAATTACTAAGCATGGGAAGTGGATACTTTTGGAGTAGTACAACACACTTAAAGGATGCAGAATTGGTCGCAAAACGGTCTCTGCTTGTAACGAACCTAAATATTCGCTATAATCTGTAATTCTGTGTGCTTAAGCCTACTGTAGTCTACATCAGACTTAATAAACTATTAGAAAACAAAGATAAAAAACAATGTTAAAGGTAACATCTTTCAACATAGTTTACAGACTTTTGTTAACAAACTTCTTCAATATTCTGTCCACACGAAAAAGCTGCTTTTGAGGTTACAACGCATACGGTCAGTAAGACAGTTGCAGCTCTCATTAATTTAGTGACAACAATTAGACAAAAACGCAAGGTGTGGGAAAGAAAACTATTGGAAAGCTGCTGAGAATTAAGTGTGAGAGAACACTTACTGCAAAACTTTTAATGGATCTCTGGTGTTGCAGGGCAAGAACAAACAATAATCCACGATTATAGACCTTCAGCGAGTGACTCACTGTTGAAAACGTCCTGGGGATGTCAGATACGAAATTTAGGGGAATAAAATATAATGAAGTAAGAGAATATATTCTTTATTTAATTCTAATAATTACAATCATTTTAAATCATTGTTATCCGGTTGATAAGATTAGCAGTTTGCCTTTTTTATTACCATATGTGAGTCATTGAAGTGTTTCACTTAAGTCCATTTTTCACAAAAAAAATAATCAAAAAATGCCTGAGGTATTGAACCAAGAGAGACATTACAGGAAATTATGCAATTAAATTTTGGTAGGATTTGAATTAAAAAGAAAACGAGTTAAGTAACAAGCGATTTTAGGCTGTATTTCCGGAACAGCATTCAGGCAGGAAGTGATTTTTGTTTAAGAAAAAGTTATATCGAGATATCCGATACTCAAAATTACGTTTTTCGTAGTATGGGGATCTGAAATTTTCTGCTAAGAAATGTTTTTAGCATGAAAATTTCAAAATTTTCCGAGAATGTTCCCACATGACTTTCAGTTCTTGTTGACAAAAATTGCGCCTTAAATGACAAGAAATGGTACAGATTATCAGAAAACCGTCTTCATTAATGACACGCTAGTTGTTAAATTTAATAGCAGCTGGTGACTACTGCACTTCACTGATGTATTTGTGTAGAGTATCAAAACAAAGCATTTCAGTTATTGTGCCTGAAGTTTGCAAAATATTTGCATGCTATAATTGCGTCTTTACGCATGTGCGAACCCAAATGTTAGTGAAAATACGAAACGTTAATTAAAAGTTTCATTTTAAAAATGTAATATATTTTGTTTATAAACATGGCCGAAAAGTTAACAAACACGTTGTTTTGTTCATTCTTCTTCTTCTTATTTATCTGTTTACCCTCCAGGGTCGGTTTTTCTCTCGGACTCAAAGCGAGGGATCCCACCTCTACTGCCTCAAGAGCAGTGTCCTGGAGCTCAGACTCTGGGTCGGGGGACATAACTGGGGAGGATGACCAGTACCTCGCCCAGGCTGCCTCACCTACTATGATGAACAGGGGCCTTGCGGGGGGATGGGAATATTGTAAGGGATAGACAAGGAAGAGGGAGGAAGCGGCCGTGGCCTTAAGTTAGGTACCTGGAGGAGAAGTGGAAAACCACGGAGAACCACTTCCAGGATGGCTGAGGCGGGAATCGAATCTACCTCTACTCAGTTGATCTCCCGAGGCTGAGTGGACCCCGTTCCAGCCCTCGTACCACTTTTCAAATATCGTGGCAGATCCGCGAATCGAACCCTGGTCTGCGGGGGTGGCAGCTAATCACACTAACCACTACACGACAGAGGCGGATTGTTTGTTCATTGACAGTAAGGAAAGTTCAAGAACGTTGTTGACTAACACTCTAGTTTGTTACTATATTAGCGTGAATTAAATCGTGTGTACACGAAACTATCTTACTACACTTAGGTAAACAAATTCACTACGAGAAGGATGGAAGTGATGAAATTAAGATCGTGCTTTAGCAAATAAGGGAGAGCTTTAAGTATCCCCGTTATAAATCACTCCTGAATATTATTAAACGCTACACAACATTCATCTTAATCAGCATCTCTCCCCTGGCGTGTTATAAAATAAACGCGCTCATATATCACTTCCACGAAATAAGGAATAAGCTGCTCGTGTCCCTCCTGGTTGCACACAGCTGTGCCATGTTGTAGGAAGCACCGACTTGTACAAATATAAATGTTATTTCAGACAACACTTCATAAAGCGTACACTGTAACAAATAATGTGCTAAATTCATACGCAATTTTTCTTTTTCCTTCGATATTTAATGCCCTAAGTTGGGTAATAAAGTACCCATTTTGATGAATGAATAACTAGCGATTAATCTTGTGCCGCTCTGGCTCGATACCGAAATGGCCAGTTTGTTGGCCTTTGGATCAGATGTCCTAGGTTCGATTCCCGGCAGGCTGGGGGATTTTACCGTTCATTGGTTAATTCCGAAGGCTGGGGGCTGGGTGTATCTGCCCTCTTGAGCATTAGAATTCATCGCATAATCCTCATAATCGTGCAGGTCGCGTATACGGCGTCAACTCGAAAGACCTGCACTGCGCCTCTTCGGAGGCCAAACGCCATTACAATACTCCTGCATCAGAAAGTCACACGATTACTTGCAGCTGTTATGTGGAACATCAAATATAGATTTACTTATCATTAAATGCGTAATACATTTATCGTTACTGATGACTACTTCACCTTTAATGTATTTTATTGCGGTCTGGCATGGAATACGTCTATAATTTCGGAACAGTACTTGAGTCGATGAGCGTTATTAAACATTGAAAGCCGGGCTGAGTAGTTGAGGCGGTAGAGCGTTCGCCTTCTCGACGCAACTTGGCAGGTTCGATCCTGGTTCAGTCCGGTGGTATTTCAATAGACCCAAATACGCCAGTCTCGTGTCGGTCGATTTATTGGCACGTGGTGACATACCGGCACCTCGGTGACTCCAAAAACCGTAAAAAGAGTAAGTGGAATATAAAATCAATAACATTGTTATTTTCATAACACATTACAGTTTTCAAATGAAATCATTTTACAGTTTTCAAATGAAATCATTTCTCGACAAGACGTGTGATGACAGAATTTAATATCGCACCCTAACAACAAGGGACATATCTCGGTATGACGTGGCGAGTGATGCAATGTGGTACCACTTTTGGTGACACTGAGTGTAGCACCAGGTATCTTTAACCTTCGAACAAGAATTGTATGGAAAACCAAGGATTTTGAAATCTCTTCTAACATCGTCGACCCCTGCCAGAATCGAACCCACGAACATGGGACTATGAGTCGGATACTCTACTACTGAAGCATCAAGGCAGCTATTCGATTTGTTGAAACGACTGGACATCTTCGTCAGTCACGAGCCTGGAGGTCAGTCAATTTACCCAAGGAAGCTCGGTGAAGGCACTTGGAATCCACATTGCAGTGGTCTCAACATTCACTACTTGCTAATATCCGTCATTGCCGTTAGTTGACCAAAGCGCTAACTAAACGAAAGTTTGAACAAATGGTGGATCACATATAAAAAATGCACATTAATTTTGTGATTCGCATTAAGAAAACAATTTACTCTTCACCAATACACAATTGGGAGGTTTCGTGTATATTTTGTAATCGTTCCTGGTTAGTTGTGAAAAGATTTCCTTTCATTCTTGTTGATTGATTAAAAATATTTTTAAATAAATGAATAATGAAACTAAAAAAAAACCAAATACCTGTGATATTAAAATTTATTTTCACAGTGGATTGGAAAGTTTTGAGACCTACACTACTGTGTGCAGTACCTGTGACGCGCGTTTGTGTCAATATCCAAGTGTTTGATAAGGTCGTTCCACATCTTTTAATCTGTTTCATCTCGGTAGAAATTATCGGAAAACGTGAGATGATAAAGTTAACTTAAATGACGATATCTCTTAAGATGCAAATCTTTGAAGTTGATCAAAGTCTTCATTTTCAGGATATCGTATTAAAGGATTAAACGGAAGATTTAGTTAAAAGTTGTTAAGTTATTAAAGCGCGCTGTATTCTCAGCAGATTTAGCATGAGGAGCCAAGTAACGAAGTTAAAACAATATATCAGGCAAAGAAATAGCCGGCCCTTTTACAGATGAATTTGCACAGTCACTGCCTTATCGTACATAGGAGGCTTGCAGTTGTGTCTCATCGGCGTATTAACCCTTGAACTATTGTGGTAATCCAACTGATGAGCCCTGTGTCGCACTGGGGCCAAACGTTAGTAATACATCATTTGAAAAGGCCCTAAGCGTTTGAATCTATATAAATAAAGTTGTAGGGGGTCAAGGAATTGTTTTACACGTAAACTTGCTGTAATGCTATACAACGTATTTTGAAGCACATAAACGCTGATAATTGGGTAGCGTGCTTGCCTCTTACCCGGAGGCCGCTGTCTGTAATTTCGTTTGTTTTGCAAATTTTTCAGATATTTATCCGTTTTAGGTCAACTCAAGTCCGAATCGGTGGTTTTTATTTTTTGTGTCGTTTGTCTGTTTGTCTGTTCCACCATCAGGGCGAAACGGCTGTATAGATCTCAACCAAACTTCATACTTAGATTATACTCATCCCGAGGAAGGTTTCGGTATGCAAATCATTTTAAAATCTTTGAATAGACGGGGGTTTATAGGATAACCAGGATGATTTTCCTCCATTTCCTCTTATACTATTGGTCTTCTGTAAACTCCGTGGATCGTATGTGAAACGGATCTTCATTATAAACAACTTTCGTCATGGTCATAATTTACCTTACTCTTCAAATGACGGAGCAATTTACTATTTTCTGCGGGTATCATGCTCTGAGTGACCGACAGACCAACAACGAACCTACAGATTACCATGGCAACGTCTCTGACTGCCTACCAGCAGGGAAGTAACGTATTGCCATTTTCCTCATCATGCCTTTCAGTTCGTGGTTGTTCCTTGGGTAGAAGGCAAGAGAGGCGTCAATCTGCCAATCTGCGGGATAGTGGCGGAATATCGTTGGAGCTTATAAACGTCCTCGAATAGCTTAAGCTATAACACCATTCGTCATCTTCTTATCTGTTTACCTAAGAATCTGTGCACCTAAATTTCTCCTCTGTTACCGCTTTCTTATACCCATAAGTCACACCAGCATAATTTATTGAGGGACATTTGGTTTTCCAATACATTCACTTGGTATTTACATATTTGTCGTCGTCCGGCTATCCTCAGTTATAATCTATATTCTATTAATGTCAACTTTCTTAACTGTACTATTTCCTTCCTTAATTACTCCATATGCATGCGAGTGCTAATCCCGAAAGTTGGAGACACTTTTCTTTGAGGAAATATTCTAAGCTATGTAAATGTATAACTTTTGGCCCCCGAAAATATCGAATTATGGATGCAATTTTAACAACGGTGCAGAACTTCGTTTCGGGATAATTGGTGGCTAATCGGTAAGTCGTATCACAAATCAGAAATCACCATCGCCTTTCATTTTGGAGATATCTACAAGTTTGGTCTTATGACTTTTTGTCGTATTTCTATCCCTTATACGTTAAATAGAGCTGTATTTCTCGATTTCAAGTTAATTTTGTACTTTTACACGTGTATGTTATCATTTGGCACACTTATAGGAAAGATAGAATCATGACATTCGGCACGCACATTGCCATGACCTGTGGCCCTGTGGTAGTCAAATTTTATAAGTAGTATGTTTAAACTGTACAAATCACCCCATTCAATGACTCTAACTCAATCTAACACATAAATATAGGAAATACGAGAATATGTCATGGGACCAGCCATGTAGAACACTGAACGTGGCGTCTGATGGTGAAGTCCGTTTGTAGATATGTCGTACAGTTTCAAAGCAGTAACTCTCGAAATAAAGGTCCGCACTTCTAGAGTGTGTCTGTACATTGACTATTGTGGCGAAATTTCCGTACAGTTATCCGTTTCAGGGGTAATAATGACCATATGCATATTTTTAGCTTTGGTGTCTGTGTGTCTATCTGTTTGTCTGTTTGTTTGTCTGCTTGTGTGTCCACCAAACTTCATATTTAGAATCCACCTGTCTTTGGGTAGGTTTTGGGGCAAATATTGTCCGGCTCCATGGCTAAATGGTTAGCGTGCTGGCCTTTGGTCGCAGGGGTCCCGGGATCGATTCCCGGCAAGGTCGGGGATTTTAACCATCATTGGTTAATTTTTCTGGCACGGGACTGGGTGTATGTTTCGTCTTCATCATCATTTAATTCTTGTCATGATGCGCAGGTCGCCTAAGGATGTCAAATCGAAAGACCTGCACCTGGCGAGCCGAACATGTCCTCGGACACTCCCGACACTAAAAGCCATACGCCATTTCATTCCATTTCATTTCAGGGCAAATATTGTTTCCAAATCCCTGAAGTGACTGGGGGTTTATACGAAACCGAGACAGTGATTTTACACTCCCACAATATACACACAAGCAGACTTAATGGAAATCTACCTGCCTTAATGGAAATTGAGTTCTAAACCTTTTTTCTCATTTGCATCATTTCGATACGAGAATTAATAAGGGAGATATCATGAACGGACCGTTTTTCGGTACAAGTTCCACCGGACTTAACTCAAGAGCGGGTGCGTGTTAAGCATATTTCCTACAACTTGAAAACTACTGAAGATATTTGAATCAAACTTTATATTTAGCAGCCACCTCTCCAAAGGTTGGTTTTAAAGGTCAATAACATTTCATGTTTCCGGAATGAACTGACAGTTTATAGGGAACCGAAATGGTGATTTTACTCTTCCACAATATATAGGCTTACAGTACAGGACCAAGCTGATTGGAAATCGACCCAACTTGATAGAAATCCTTTTCTAAAACTTTTTATTTTCATGTGCATGTTTTCGACTCGAGGATTAATAAGGGAGACATCATGAATGGTCGGTTTTGTAGGTTAAATGCATCGGATATAGCCCAAAATGTGTTATACGTGGAGCAGATTCCTTATCTATCTATATAAACAAAATCGTAACGACTGTGTGCCTGTACATTGACTATTTTGGCGAAATTTTCGTACAGCTACACGTTTAAGGGGTAATAATGACCATCTGCATATTTTTTTGGTTTAGTTTGCTCAAAGTCCTAATTTTTTCTCCCCTCGCTCAAAATCCAGATAGCGGCATAATCTGCCAGACGAACAAGAAAATTGGAATTTGGCAAAATTATACGTTTTAGCCGGTGACGGTCGGAAAACTTCCAAGATCATTAAATTTTTCACTTTTTATCCCGGAAGAATATCGAAATATGGAGGCAATTTTAATGATGGTGCAGACCTTCGGGAAGTCCTATCACATAACGGATGGCACAATCTCCGTTCAATTTGGAGTGATCTACAACCTTGCTCTTATGACTTTTTGTCGTTTCTGTATCACTTTTACGTTTGATTTTTCTCTATTTCTTGACGTTTAGTAAATTTGGACTTTTCACATGCATAATTCATACTTTCAATCTCATACAGGAAAGATACAATCATCAAACACTACACGAAAATTGGCCCACCCAGGAGCCATATGTGAGCCAAATGCTATGTATGTAGCTGTCACATAATTATCCGAAATGTAATGCAATGTGAGATAATCTTACAAAATTTTACCCTATTCAACGTTTCTAACTCAATCTGACCCATGAATAGATGATATATCATAGGACCAGCAATTTAACTTATGTCGATTTGTAGCGATCGAGGATGGGTGTGTCTGCTATTGTAATCAGTACTCACCACGCCGACTTTGACTGAAAGTAGGAATGGCGTCCTTTTCCAACTCCTGTGTAACTTACATTAGTAAGGAAGGCCTACCTTTGTAATGAATAATTCACTTCTCGATTTGACTTGCAGAAGGCAAGGGAGCATGCAGTTTTGCTTAAAACTCCCGTACTCGATTGTGTTCAGCTGTAGGCAAGGGTGCCCGCCATTATAAACAAATGTACTCATATAAAATCTGACTGGCATTAGGCATAGTGGCCTGCTATTTTGATGGAAACTCACTAACTAGGTGTGACTGGCAGTAAGCTGGCTGGCAGTAGGGAAAGATCCTGTCATTATAATGATAGCTGAACAACTCAATTTAGACTGGTAGTAGGGAAGTTGCCTGCACATTATAATAAAAATCCTTAACTGTAATCTGTCTGGAAGTCGATTGTGACCGCGGAGTAGGCAATGATCCTACAATTATAATGATAACATCCCAACTCGATTGTGAATGGCAGTAGGCAAGTGAGCCTGCCGTTATCATAAAAAATCCGTAACAAACACTTTACATTGGAAACATCGTCCGACTCGTTGGCTGAATGGTCAGCGTACTGGCCTTGTTCAGAGGGTTCCGGTTTCGATTCCCGGCCGGGTCGGGGATTTTAACTTTCATTGGTTAATTCCAATGCCCAGGGGGCTTGATGTTTGTGCTGTCCCCAACATCCCTGCAACTCACACACCACACACAACACTATCCACCACAATAACACGCAGTTATCTACACATGGCAGATGCCACCCACCCTCATCGGAGGGTCTGCCTTACAAGGGCTGCACTCGGCTAGAAATAGCCACACGAAATTATTATTATTATTATTATTATTATTATTATTATTATTATTATTATTATTATTATTATTACCGTGTTTTTGTGGTAGTTAATGCGTGAAAGAAGGTGCGGGGTGGTGAATAGGTCTCAGGCTACGAAATTAAAGTGAATTTAAAATTTAACAAGGTTATATTTTCTTTTCAAAATCAAGAAATAACAAACATGGCAGGTACAGAGTAGCAAGGCAACAAAAGTACAATTACAGTATTTACAGGATTTGGGCTTCGAGCCCCGCGATCACAATCCTTGAGCAATCAGCTCAGTTTTACCCCAAACACAAGTGTCAACAGAGGGGCAGAGAACCCCATTCATGCCTAGGAGCACTTGCTCCAAAATACACAGTAAGGCCTCCTTGAGGCGCGCAGAAAACAAAATTTTCAGAAAAAGAGCAACTTGCTCTCAAAATTCAGGCCTGTCAAAGGTCCCACCTAATTCCACTTTCAAGCTGTCCTTTCAGGACATATACACAGGGGTGAAATACCCAACCTACTGAGGTCTGTTAAATGACAAGAAGGTTAATTACATGACCTCTAAAATAACAATTTGAGAGGAGGCGATCTGCACTCCTAATATACTTGTTTTTAAAACCTAATCTGGCTTTAGGCCACTAATGCAAGGGCTAATCCCATACTACAGAGGTGACTTTAGAAAAGAACAATTTGCTTTACGTTAACGAAGAATAGGTTGAGAAAAATAAGTTCACCTCAAAACAATATGATTGGGAGCTCGAGAGGGTTAAGCACTCTCTATCCCGGTATGCAGTTTAAAAGATGGAATAGATACAAGTTTCTTTACATTTTAAGGAAGGTTACATAATGGAAAAACTTCGGACCCGCCCCGAGAGTTAAACTGCTGAGCAAGCAAGAAAAGAAGTAATTAATCGGCCATTACCTGGTTGTTGACTGCCGCCGAAGAAAGAGGCGCTTCCCGCCCCCTGCTATGTACTTTACACACGAAAAGATGGAACAGAAGTGGCCCGGAGACCCTAAAATCAGCAGTTTATATACTCTCCCGGAAAGTTCGAGGCGTTAGGGGAATGAGAACACCCTCCCACAAACTCTTTATTGGGTAGGATACAGCAACATATTCAAGTTGGGGGAAGATACATCCGATTGGTCAGAAATTAATGAAAGAATTTCGGGATTGGCTAAATTTAAAACAAGGGGAAAGAAAGGGTTAATATTGCCAACTTAAACAATGACAGAAGGAAATTTAACAAAGAACAAACTTTTGAAATTAAATTTTCTCCAAAAGAACAGTTCTTTTTCTTCGCACTAGGGTGCACTATTGTAGTTCTTCAGTAGTGTCCTCTAGAAGAGAAAGTTCACACTTCTTACTACCGGTAAAACAAAAATACATCAAAAGTGGCACAGTTCAAAAACTCCAAACTTTCCAAGTAGTGACATCTTCCGGGAAACTTGAAAATTAATACCGTCGATAAAGTTCAGACTTCCTCCAGCAGAGGAGTTTCAATTGGCGCACATTTTAAATTAGCGGCGTGGAGGTGTACCGCCCGGTACAATTATTATTATTATTATTATTATTATTATTATTATTATTATTATTATTATTATTATTATTATTATTATTATTATTATTATTATTATTATTATTGTTCGAAACAACGTATGGGGACCTCCCCATGCTGTTTCTCGGATAACTCTAAGAGACATGCAATTTTAAAAGAATCTTATTTACTGCATGTACAGTATTTACTTCCGTATTCGAATACAATGTAGAATACCGTAGCGAAGCGCGGGTACATCTGCTAGTTATTTTAATAATAGCAATCGGTGAACATAAATTATGATTTCCTCGCTGAAGTTAAATTATTATTATTATTATTATTATTATTATTATTATTATTATTATTATTATTATTATTATTATTATTATTATTATTATTATTATTATTATTATTATTATTAGTAGTAGTAGTAGTAGTAGTATTATTATATTTATTATTATTATTATTATATTTATTATTATTATTATTATTATTATTATTATTATTATTATTTTATTATTATTATTATTATTATTATTATTATTATTATTATTATTATTATTATTATTATTATTATTATTATTATTATTATTATTATTATTATTACTAGCGCTTTGCCCGCGGCTTCGCTCGCGTCATAGTTGAGTTATGTCCCATTATATTATTTTATTTCCCATTTTTTTTGAAGTCCACCGAACCAACCTTATACGTTCGTCGACTTTCGTAAAAAATGTAAGACATGAACGTAAATAATGTGTTTTCCCGTCCCGCCTTCGGCCGGAATTGAAAAGTTTCACGTGTATTCCGAGTTCGCTGTTAAATGAAATTCTTCTGGAGAACACCCTGTAATAATAGTAGCTTCTATTACATTTTTTAACGCCGTCACACGTAATCTAGTGCAATTGGACAACTTAGATGGTTTGAGGTTACGTAACAACATTAAAGGTGCTCCTACTTTCAAATGAAGTTTGTGAGATGGGAATCCTGGAGGATTAATAGTAGGCTATTTAGGAATTCTACTACTGGATAATTGACAGCATCCTCCATTTGTAATACCGTGCCGACCGATTTATACTCTTTCTTATGCATCATAATATGTAAGAAATGCTTCGTTTATTTCATTAGCCGTCTCACTAAAGTAAATCTGCAAAAATCCAGGATCTTGATGAGCAATTGACAATAGACTGCCTTGGAAGGCTAAATATAACCTTGTACTTTGAAAGTTGGCATAAAGCCGGATTGGATGACTTGCTTAGCACCAAAAGATATCATTTGAAAACAGCTGCTATATTTCCTAATTCGATCAAAAAATGACCATGATCTGGATGGGCAATCCATTAGTAACTCTACAATGGTTCAGGTGGAAAATAGAGTGGTGGCAGCTGAACCTTGCCAGAATCGTAACACATGCCTGGTGTTTCACCTTTCCACTTGAGAGCATTGCAGAATTGGCATTTATGGATCATTGTACCAGTGGTTATCAAGCTGTTATCTTCCTAATTAATTTCAGGATCGTAAGACATCCCGGGACGAAACTTAATTTTACATGGACGCAATCGTCTTTCTTTTCGGACCCCAGGGTGATGTTGGTCATTTCGCGTTTGAATTGTCCTGTGATATTCGCGATTATTTTGCTGGTGTGTAGCTGCCGCTGCTCTATGAAATTCGGGATTATTTTTCTGGTATGTCGGTGCCGCTGGTCTATGAACCTTGGGGTTATTCTTCTGGTACGTGACTACCGCTGCTCTATGAACCTTGAGATTATTCTTCTGGTACTTGGCCGCTGCTGCTATATGGACTTCAGGATTTTCCTTTTGGTGTTTACTTGCAACAAGGGTATGTGCGGAAGGATTATTCTGTAAAAATGTGGCTGCTGCTTTTAAAAATTGTATTGTTCTCGTAGCATTTGAGTATCGAGTACGACGTTTTTCAGAAACTTTTGTAACAACGAGTGAAGCACTTGTTTCTTCGCACAGACATTCATATACAGTACTTCAAAATGTCCGTTAGAGAGATTACCAGTAAATTGCAATCCTTTTACGGTATTAGCTTCATCACTAAATGTCCAGTATAACTTTTGATCACGATGAACTTCAAAGCGGAATGGAAATATTTTGCCTGCTGCCGTCAACTCAAATGTTCCACCATAAGTTGAATCTTCTGACACGAAAAGTCGGCACTCTTCTGAGGAGCAATAGTAATTACCAAGATGATTTCCGGACAAAATGGAGACAACTTACGAAACAATAGCTTCACGAACTTCCTTATGCCGTAACTGAGTGGAATATGAAATGTTAGAAAGAGATCTAAATAGACACGGACCGTCACCTACAGCAGACACAATGTTATGTGGCAACACTTCACCATTAATGTGTAGATAAGTTACTGGCATTATGCTGTGTGCGTAAAATAGACGCTATCGCGCTGCAGTCTGTTATTTAGCTGTCTCCTTGAAATATCACACACCAGTACGTTGAATCTTCTGATATGAAATGCTGGTACTCTTCTGAGGAGGAATAATTATTACCAAGGATTACCAAGGTTCAAACCCTTATTGTTCAAGAGTTCTATCACACTCACTTCATTACTGGTCGACAATATTATGCAAGTTGCCTCCGGTCTCTCCTTCGTCAATATGAGTGACATATCTTCGAACCATAGACAGCTTTGCTAATGACGCATGCGCGCGCCGAACTGGTACTGCTTTCGCCTAGCCTGTTTTACCAGTTGTTCGGTTGAAACAAGTCATTAAAACTGTAAGTGGCTGCATAACTCACTAACAAAATATAAAACTGTAATCAATTTCCGTGATAAAACAATATTCCTGTGTTAAAAAAGGCTGCCAACAGGCAGATTCGAACCTGCATTCTTGTAGTCTGTAGTCCGTTATCTTAACCGTTGCGCAATCGGCGCAGTGTACAGCAATGTCTCATGAATTCACTCACAAACATTCGTATGTGTAGGCCTATATACTGTTAATTGTGTTTTATTTTCTTTCTTATTTTCTTTCTTTATTTTATTTTTCGTATTTTTTCTTATTTTTCTTATTTTCTTTCTTTATTTTCTTTCTTTCTTTTCTTAAAATACACGGAAGATGTGTGAATTGGCGCGTACACTTATATGTTGGAAAGTGCCGCGGCCATTTTTTATTGGCAAAAGCCAAAGATTTATGCCCCCAAGGGAAGTATTTGATCTGGAAAATCTTGAAAATAAATATATTTCCGTTGTATTTTCAAGAAATGCAAGATTCTTGCTGTACTATTGAGTTGATTTGGAAGGCTAAATGAATATATATGTACAATATTGTTTAAAAAACGGAGATAATGAACACAAATATAAAACCACATATCACCCCTTTTCACCCCCTTAAAATTCGAATTTTAAAAATTTCTTTTAGTGTAGTATTTGAGATATTGAGTATAAATATCTGATGAATATAAGTACAATATTTTTCACAGAAACGGAGAAATTCAACAAAAAATTAAAATCACCTTTCACCCCTTTTCACCCCTTTAAAATAGGAATTTTAGAAAATCCTTTCTTAGTGCGCATCTAAGCTACGGTAGGAACATGTCCCCAAATTTTTGTGCAATTATCTCCAGTAGGTTTTGTTGTGCGTTGATTATCAGTCAGTCAGTCAGGACATTTTGCTTTATATATATAGATTATTATTATTATTATTATTATTATTATTATTATTATTATTATTATTATTATTATTATTATTATTATTATTATTATTATTATTATTATTATTATTATTATTAGTAAATACAAATCCTTCGCTGAATCATCAGCGTAGGATACAAACTTCATATACACTACCAACTACCATATGACATGCAATATTGAATACACCGGCCGTAAAGCAGGCCATGCCAACATAGGCCTATGATACAAATTTCAGCCTCACGAATCCACTAATATGTGATAAAACCGTCAAATGTTGAATATTCATCTTCTACTACTTCCTGTTCCTCTTCTTCTTTTACTTGGTCTTCAATGTTCGTTCCACCTAGTGGTATGGTGTACTGTCTCCAATTTCGTTAAGTCTGTATACAGGAGGGTCCAAAACTACGTGAGTCGAGTATATGAGCGTTACAGCGGTGGTCATAATGATAAGGAAGTCGAAAAACTTGCGTCGGTATATCGCGCCGTTTTAATTTTATAAGCTGCTGAATTTAGCCAATCAGATCGCTTTGCGGGCGAAATCAAATGGGCTGTACGGGACGGTGTTACTAAATCTGTACGTGGCTTGTTCGGGCTTGAGGAGCCATGCCGAGAAATGAGCATCACACTCTAACACACAGTGGACTTCAGCCAATGCCAACGAGCCTTATCAACAGGGATATCCTTGTTCAAGTCCTCCCCTGCAGAAGTTATTTTCTTCTATTGGTGCTCTCAAACCAGTCATAAGCCACAACACCTCCTCGCAAAGCCGTCTGAAGACGCCCGTGAAGCGATCTGATTGGCTAACATCATCAGCTGATAAAATGACAATGGCGCGAGATATCTAATTATTCTTCAATTATTTATCAGTATGGCAAATCCTCTAACGCTCATATACCCGGTTCAGCTTGTGTCTGATCATCCTGTATAACGTATCAGCTCGTCTTTGCCTCGATCGTCGCTATATCGCCCTTTCCAGTCCTCCTTCGTGGTGGCGTGTTCTCCTCATCGCACAACATGACCAAGCTATGCTAGAAGGTCCTCTGGAATTTTCTTTCCGATTGGTACAACACCAAATTGTTTCATTAATTTTTCATTGGAGTTGTGACATGATCCATCTTTCTTATGCCAGCTGTCCATCTAAGTAACGTCTAAAGTCTAGTCGACATTCTCCTTATCTGGTGGTCGGGCAACCTTCAATACTGTAGAAGGCAACGGGACGAATGCCAGAGCGATAGATCTTCGATTTTTAGCTGACTTTTCGAAAGTGACACCATCACCGTTCGCCTCATTATGCATCCAATCAGTTTGCTAAGTCGTCCACCATCAGTGATCGTAGACCCCATTTTCTGTGAGAGACCTTCAGCATCAACTGGGATTGTACCAATTTCTCTTGTATATGACATCATACATTCCATCGTACTTCTGTAAATCTTCGGTATTTACTAACTAAATCCATCATTCTGATCTTGTATTTTGAGAAGAGATTTAACTTGTTTTCGGTGGCTAACATTACGTCTTCAGCGCACATATTCGTCCATTATCATCCACTGAAAGCTTGCCAATGACTTGAAAATCATGAAAAGAATTCCACAAAATTTGTAGAAAACCCAGCCTGTTCCCGAAGACTATTATTATTATTATCATTATTATTAGTATTTAACGAATACCTTTCCAGACAGGTGGACGGACGGAAAAACTGAAGGACAAGCAGACTAAACTGAACATAATTTCGCCTTTTGTATACCTGATCTGAGATAAGGACGATCACCCATCGAAAGCTTGCCCACGACTTGAAAATCATAGAAGGAAGAATTTTGCACAAGTTGTAGAAACCCAAGTCATTTTACGAAGACTGAGATCGTTATTATTATTATTATTATTATTATTATTATTATTATTATTTTAGGAAAATTATTTCCTTCATTAAGTATTCATCAACTCGGGCTCTTAACAACAATTTTTTTCCGATTGAACATGGCAATAATAGCAATCTTTTAATGGCGTGTGGCTATGATGAGTCCTGATGCATGTCTTTCGAGTTGACACCGTGTAAGTGACCGCGCGACTATGACCATAAATTCTGATGATGAAGATGGTATCTACACCCACACATCTGCCAAGCCGTCGGAAATGACCGATGAAGGTTAAAATGCTAGACCAGGCCGGTAATATCGAAGGCGGGACCCGCAGGACCAAATAATAATAATAATAATAATAATAATAATAATAATAATAATAATAATAATAATAATAATAATAATAACAATAATACATTGCGATCTATTCACAGATGTCGCTCATCAGGAACTTGCGAGCAACTTGAAATTTATGGAGGATAAAATTCAGTTCTACTTATACGAAACGAACCGTATGGCTCTAGAACCCGTAAGGATCTTGGCCTACCAAGGACCCCTACGCAGCTCAACGGCCTGCAGGTTACGAATTGATCCATTATCAGTGTGACGAATACTTCCGGCCGTTATTCTTGGCTTCCTACATTCTCAAAGTCAGGTAGTTCCTCAATTTTAATCACGAAGTCTAAGTGAACCTCGAACCAGCCCTCAGATCCAGGACAATTCCCTGACATGGCTGGGAATTGAACCCGGTGCCTCCAGGATATAGGCAGGTACGCTACCTATAGAACACAGGGCCGATACTAGGATTGCCTGTTCAAAAGGTGCTATTTGCTATTATTATTTCCCAGCTCCATGGTTAAATGGTTAGCGTGCTGGCCTTTGGTCCAGATGGGACCGACTTCGATTCCCGGCCTGGTCGGGCATTTCTTAAAAACGGCGTATGGAACGTACCCATGATTGGGTTTGGTACATCTTCCTGGTGTGGATTGCTTACAGCAATCGATAATATACAATTACTGTAATGCGTGTGGAAGAAAACCTGATTTATTCTTGGAAGTGGAAATCGCACCTTTTGAACAGATAGACATTAATTACATATATTGTGAGAGAAAGATATGACTAGACATGCTGTGCCATATAATCTGCCTTACATCATTATACTGTAATAGGACGGCAGCTTTGCGAGGGTAATTGTTATACCTGTTCCAACTACAAAGAACACATTGTAAGTATCCAAAGGGAAACATAAAATAATTAAATTTAACTGTAAAATTTGAAGTGGGATTATGTTACTCCCGATTTCTTCGAAAGAATTTGTTCAGGTGTTGAGTTACAAAAGGACGTGATATTGCAATCCAAATCGGATTCTTTCCCCGTGAAGAATATTGCTTCAATTTCCAATTCCGTTTTCACTTGAGTAACTTGTTTTGTGAGTTTGGAGTATTCATTTGAGATGTTTTACTTGTGTGTGGTATAATAATAATAATAATAATAATAATAATAATAATAATAATAATAATAATAATAATAATAATAATAATAATAATAATAATAGGAGGTTTGAATTTCGGCCAATGCATGTCGGATTTTGAAATTAAAATACACGTCCCAGGGTTCGAATTCTACATAAAACTGTTAGTGCGTTGCTATGATCACTCAAAACTTCGCGATTTTTTCTTCGAATAATAATAAATAAAAACAGCCGATGAGGAACTATCTACTGCAAAGCTTGTCCCGTATGAGAAAAAAATAACATGAAATTAAAAAAGATTGACGGCGACATGTTTTTCTTTCTTGAATATTGCCAAAGTTATCGATAGTGAAGGAATCGAATCATTAGGAACATCTAATGACACTTCACCTCATCGATTTTGTTGCCTTGACCCATTGGCGTTTCGGAGTCCGTTTTCCGATCAATAGGTCAGGATTTCCTTGTAAGTGATTCTGAAAACAAAATAGAATTTGCGATTCACAGGAAGAACAATTAGAATTGATTCACGGAGCAAACACAACCGCAAGTTAATTAGGTAAGAAACGAGCCGAAGTAGATTGGTTGGTTACGTTTTGCATCCCCCGCGAACTGAAGCGGAATATATTAATTCTATGGTGAGAATATGATATCGTTATAGCACGTGATAATAATAATAATAATAATAATAATAATAATAATAATAATAATAATAATAATAATAATAATAATAATAATCGTAACAACTAGCTGAAAACCTTACATGTAATAAATATCATTTTTGGTCCGTATTGATGATATTAGATTGAAATAATAACATTAAGTTATTTATTAGACCACCTAATCAATACAAAATCGTCTTGGATGATTTACATAAATTTGTTAGCTAATAGTGGGACATGTTTCGCCTTCCCTGAAGGCATCATCAGCCATAGTCTTAACCTTAAATAAACGTCTAAATAACATGTAGTAATGAAATGAATTTTTAAAATCTTGAAGAGATTTGAAGTAAAATAACATTAAAAATAACAATGATGGTTTGAAAATACAATGTGATGAGATACAATAGTGGAAGTATTAACAAAATTAACATTAGAAGGCTGCTAAAATAAGTACAATGGATAAAAGAACAGATTGTTATACAACAAGTAGTAAGATTGCATAAAAGTAAAGTTGATAGTCATGGCGGTTATAATTAGACGATGGCGAAAAATCTTATATAATCAAAGTAAAGAGGAGAGAATAAAAGTTAAAGTTAGTCGAGAGATCCAAAGTTCATCATGATCTTGAAGATAAAAGACGAAAGTCAGATGCATATGGTGAAGTTGTAGAACACGTTGAGGATATGAAGTAGGTGGATAGAAGTTGAAGAACAGTTTCAAATAGGATCACTATGGACCATCTCAAAATTTGAAGTGATGTTCAAATGTTGTAAATTGTGAGTTTGCAGATATTCTAGTTGAAAAAGCATATAAAAGTGTATAAATATATATATAAATATAGAATATCTACAAACTCACAATTTACAACATTTGAACATCACTTCAAATTTTGAGATGGTCCATAGTGATCCTATTTGAAACTGTTCTTCAACTTCTATCCACCTACTTCATATCCTCAACGTGTTCTACAACTTCACCATATGCATCTGACTTTCGTCTTTTATCTTCAAGATCATGATGAACTTTGGATCTCTCGACTAACTTTAACTTTTATTCTCTCCTCTTTACTTTGATTATATAAGATTTTTCGCCATCGTCTAATTATAACCGCCATGACTATCAACTTTACTTTTATGCAATCTTACTACTTGTTGTATAACAATCTGTTCTTTTATCCATTGTACTTATTTTAGCAGCCTTCTAATGTTAATTTTGTTAATACTTCCACTATTGTATCTCATCACATTGTATTTTCAAACCATCATTGTTATTTTTAATGTTATTTTACTTCAAATCTCTTCAAGATTTTAAAAATTCATTTCATTACTACATGTTATTTAGACGTTTATTTAAGGTTAAGACTATGGCTGATGATGCCTTCAGGGAAGGCGAAACATGTCCCACTATTAGCTAACAAATTTATGTAAATCATCCAAGACGATTTTGTATTGATTAGGTGGTCTAATAAATAACTTAATGTTATTATTTCAATAGCTGAAAACCACCAAGACATGACGGTTAATGTGATAGATATTTATTGAAGGATTTCCTTATATACGACCATTTTCTTTACGTCGCACAGACACATACAAGTCTTACGGCGTCGATGGCATAGAAAATTGTTTGAGGTGAGAAGGTCGTGACCATGGCATTAATTAAGTTACAGCCCAAGCAATTGACGTGTCAAAATAGGAAACCACGAAAAAAAAATCTGCCATGTTTCCCACTGTGGGATTCGACCCTACTATCTCCCGAATGCAAAGGCAAGCTGGTAGCTACGTGACCCAAACTAGGTAGCCCATTGCTCGGTGCATTCCTTGTACCTCAAACCTTGTACTTTTCGGCACTATTGGAACTTTAAAATATCGCTCTCTTGACATTGCCACATTTAACTGGCCGTGGATAAAGGCTGGCTCAAGTAAACAGAGACCTTCACGTCCCTTGAGGTTTATTCATCGTGATAGAAAATACCAAGAGAATTGGAAATGGATACGTCTTGAAAGAAAATGGAAGTGTTTTATCGGATATTATTAAGTTAATTCGAAGGATCAGAGCTCTCTCTTAAGCTGTATCTTCACTTATTTTTTTCCAAATCTAAACAATTTTCGTACACACTCATTGGAAGTAGGCCCTAATCTCGTTCCATTTAAGAGCCGTTGGGAAACATTCCGATTTTTTAAGGAGCATAACTACGGGCTCCAATAAGAATATGTGGAGGCTAACTATTAATTCCAATAAATTTAAGAATGATATAGAAAATTGAAGTAGCCATCTTTCATCTTCAGTAATAATTTGTTGAGCAAGTGTATGGTTTTGAATTAACGAGTATATGCCGAACGACTTTCGAATTATTTAATTTTGTCAACTTATGAGCAAATGATATCTTTCGCAGAAGTGAACATTTTGCTGTACATTTCAGTTACGATATCACCATGTGCTGAATTTCTGGCGGGTAGTCCAATAACATATAGACTAGGGATAACCCTGGGGGTTTCGAACTTAGGAGAGTGGGTTGGCGACCATCTTTGTCGGGCTCACTTTGTCACGTCGTGTTCCTTTCTGTCCTTGGCGGTAGTAATTTTGCTGGGCCAAAGGAGTATTTCATTTTCAAGCCCTTTGTGGACCTGTTTCACGTTCTCCCGTGATTAGTGTTAAGATAATAATCACCACCAAGTTTCGTCCTCCTTCCCACCGTCAAATAAAGTTAATGCTCCATTTACAAATAATTAAGTGCTCTGGACAAAGGATTTTCCCAACGTCAAAACACTCACTACCAAATAAAACGTGCTCCGGAAAAGGAATTTTCGAATTTCCTTCTCAGCTTGATATCCATGTACTTGCGGTAAATACGTAACTTTCATCTGTAAACGCCACCATTGCGCGGATATTGTGATTTTTTACGCACCGGTACTCTTGTTTTTCCATGTAACGTAATATTGCCAAAGAGTCCAAATAGTTAAATTATCAAGAATTCTTCATAGTTGAGAACGGTGACTTTTGAAATTAATTGACTTTTGTTCCATAATAGTGAAGGAACAAACTTCAACGGGTTCATGTAACTATCATTCCAGCAAATGGACTTCACAAAATACTGAAGTAAAATTTATGAAGAATAAACTGGATTACTTAGATTAATTTCCCAGTATTTCGTTGAAATTACTTTTAATTAGGGTTCAAATGTATTCGGTTTTCAAGAGAAAAGATGATCAATCGAATTACGAAGTTCAGAAGTGACGTTTAAGTGATATTTGGTAAGGTGTTCATTGGATGTGAACTAAAGAGTGGCACGCCATGCCAGATTTAATCTCGTTTTAAGAGTTCTTTGTGTCCTCGTCCGAATGAAATGGTGGGATTTATTACGTCTCTCGGATGGGAACACGAACAAACGTGCGCAGACTGTGGGAAACCTTTGGGGAATGTCTTCAAAGTCCCGTGCGGTGGCTGCACATCAGACCACGATAAAGTGAGGAGGAAAGTCGACGTTGGTGGAACTACGTGGCTCTGTATTTCATGGCGTTGAGAGTGAGATGGTCAACGCCAAACTAGAAAATTAGTGGAGCCAGTCACTCTCTATGTGCTATTGCTAGTTAAGGGGAGTTTTGACATAAATGCTGCGTGATTTTACACAAAGAAAATAATTTTCAACTTTAACCTTAACCTTGCAAATCCTCTTATCAGTATTTTCCTAATGCCAATTTAAGGCTCTACACGTCGGATTTACATGGTAACGACTTGGTGCATAAAAAGCAAGCCCACAGTTCTTTCGGACTACCATTTCAATAATACCGCTGGAATATGTTTACCTTTTATTAGGCCTGCATTGTGTGTAAGATGAAAAATACATTTGGGGAAGTAATAACTGTCTAGGGGAGTTTAGAAAGCAAGTATGTTTCTTGAAACTTTCACTTGATTTTATATTACCTTAAACATTTATGAGCTCTTTGCCATGCATAAAATGCTTCTCGCAACAGAGTTCTTACACGATTCACCGGAATTTTTTTTGAGAATATTTGAACATGTACAGGAATGAGAAGTTCTGAATTTTATTAGCAGTTGAATATTACTTCATATTTTTACCCCTGAAATAGTACTAAACTAGACTTTTGGCTACTGAATGAATACTGAATAATTAAAAAGAGAAGTCATTCTCGTGAACAGTCAAGATTTTCTCCTGAAGATAAGGAGCAAAGTTCTCTGCAAAATTAAAGAATTTTATCCTATATTCTTGACACGACATAAGCCCAAAAAAGCCTATATCATGTCTATAAGTACGGGCCGTGAAAGCATCAATATATCATACATCAAAGCATCATATATATATCTCCAATAATTTAAATCTGACTGAAAAATTCGGAGGTGATCATAAATATATGAGGATATTTGACGAGTCTGCCATATTATAGCCCAAAACTGAAAACTTTACCACAAGGAACATTTTTCACGCAACTTATACAAATTATTTGCCAATACCTTTGCACCCAATTAACTAATCAACCCCAAATTTAGGGTGGGGCTGTACCTTGTTAATAAGTGCTTGTGTTCTAAAATTGGTTTTGAAAGTAGCAAATGGATGAAGTTCAAAATTTCAGTCATAACTGCCCTTAAGACCAGATATTAATATTTGTATTAATAGATGAAATAATGAAAATCCACAGGTTGTTTCCAGTTTCAAGCGGGTCAGGAAGGGAATAAATGAGCTCCCCATCTACCGGCGAGGATAGGAACTGTGCCGCCTAACGAAGTCTGTCGCACTCCCCTGGGTCGATGATTGATGACTGACCGATGAAACGAAGTTATATTGGATAGTGTTGCAGAAATGATAGATGGCATGAAAAACCAGAATACCTGCGAAAATACTTTTCCCCCCTCCACTTTGTCCAGCACAAATATCACGTGATGTGACCGGGATTTGAACCACTGAAGCTAGCAGTGAGAGCCACGGAGGTTTTTTTAATAATTGGTATCTGTGCAAATGAAATTATGGGAATGAAAATTTAATTTGTAAGTTCCCCTCAGTTTTAATTTCTGTGTTGATGGGGGTAAAACTGTCTCGCGAGGAACACTGTAAATATTAATATTAGGAAAAGTCTCCATTAGGTTAATAGCATTAGGGAGGTTATAAATAAGGGTTACAGTGTCTTCCTATGGTTATGAGGTTATCTAAGGGTTGTAGTTAGGATGCAAAGGAGAGGGCGTGTAAGGCACTGGTAAGACCCCAATTTCAGTATGGCTCCAATGTATAAGACGCACACCTGGATTACTTTGTGCGAGTACGGGGAAGATGCAAAAGAAAGCAGCACGATTTGTTTTGAGTCATTTCCGAGAAAATGGGTAGTGTTACGAAAATGTTGCAGATTATGAGCTGAGAAGAACTGGGAGTAAAGGGATGAGCTGCTCGACTATGCGGTGCGTTCCGAGCTGTCGTTGGATAGATCGCGTGAAATGACATTAGTGGACGAATAAGCTTGACTAGGTAGGAAAAATCACAAAATGAATATAAAGTAGGAATTAAGGGGGGGGGGGATATGCACTTATAGGAAGAAGAATAAGGGATTTGGATAATTAATTTGAAGTCATTATTTTCAGTTTCGGCTGAGTTAATTTATAACTGTTAGGTTCTTCAGTTTATCGAAACTAACTTTGATTAAATGAATGTATAAGCTACCCGAAAGAGAAGAAATATGGTAACAAGTATCTACTCAAATACTTGAGTGCCATTTCATTGAATCTGATGATGTCCTTCAAGAACGAAACATGACATTCTATTACAATTAGGTTGTTTCCTAATTCGGTTTCGAGAGAATGAATATCTTAAGTTCTAAAATAATTAATCAAGACAGATATTCGATAAATTTTCAATTTCTTCGAAATCGTTATGAAAATTCTAGGTAAACAATTAATAGGAAATTCGTCACCTGGGCGTCAACTCTACATTCATATCCATGATTGATTGATTGATTGATTGATTGATTGATTGATTGATTGATTGATTGAACGTCTGCTTGACTCATCGTCCTCATCTCAGATAATAGGCGATATTACGTTCAGTTTAGTCTGCGTGTCCTGCAGTTTGTCCGTCCGTCCACCTGTCTGCAAGTGTGTTCGTTAAGTACAACAGCGCGTAAAAACGGCTGAACAGAATTTCTGGAAACTTGGTGTTTAAGTTGGGGGATAACCAACTACTCTACTGAGTTGAATATAATGTCGTTATTAAATTCATCCTGATACATTGGCGTGGCAATATTAATGGGGCCAAGTAAGGAGATGGCAAATTTCTGGATTAATATTCGTTGTGTCTAGAAGCTGTATACACTGCAATGAACAGTGGGCAAAGTGTAATTTTAAGTTATTTTAATTTTGTTCTCAGAATAATGACGAATATGTTGTTATGTGCTCACACAACTGCCAGCCCTGTTGTAGCCCCCTTCGGCATTTCCTGGAAGGAATGAGTGAGTCAGGCAGGGAACTTTCCAGCCAACAAAAGAGCATGTAACGGACTCTGATTCTCTGTGATTTTCGTCTCGTATCTCCACGGATTTTAAGGAAGGAGAAATTAGAACGTTTGTGTTTTAAACGCGCCCTGAATATAGTAGAACGTCATCAGCAGATATACAAAAGCAGTCTCTCTGCGAACATCATGGATGTCCAGAGAGTGTCGTAGTCGTGGGGTGAGAGAGTAGTGTTAGGGAGAAATGTTATGGTAACGTCTTGTCGAATATTTGTTATTTAGTTCACCGTGGAACAGTCACGTGAGTTGAATATGGGTGTTATCGGTCTTGTCTGGAGTCGAGCAAAGTGTACAGTCGTTATGACTCCTGATAGCCACCGGACGTGTGTTCGAACCCACCTGTATGGAATTCCTGGGTGAAGTGTCTGGTGCTTAAGGCCTGTCAGTCATGAATACCGAAGGATTGTCATGTCCAGGTAAAGACTGCTTGTCTAGTGTCTCGTTGTTATGACTGTTGTTTGTGGCCACTAATTAGTGAAGTTTTGTCATACATTGTCAAGTGTAATTGTGTGTGCGCTTATGTATGTGTACTAAACTGATCGCCCTTGATTAGACGTTAGAAACGGTGGCTTCCTGAGATGAAGTTGTTGGGTTCTATCTGACTCAGTTTCATTGTATATGTCAGTGTTCTCTCGATAGGCTAAATTGACTTTAAATTAACTCAAGCAGGAAGTGTTCCAGTGCCTTAGAATCTCCTGAATCCGTAAGAGTAGTTAGTAGGACGTAAAATCAAGAACATTATAATTATTTACCCAAATCGCAGCGATAACTCCATAACAGTGCTCAATATGCAACATATTTTCCATGGATTTCTTCCTTAACCTTCGGTTCCGATGATAAGCCAAGTAGCTCAGTATACACAACTTCATGTACTGTATTGCGTATCCTCTGGCTTTCAAAACAGAATATTAACAAGAACTCAGTGCACTGTATTCCATTGCAAGCCGCAACATATTACAACCTGGTATGTGAACAGACAAATTGGATACTTATCGGGTTCCCACTCACAGTAAGGGGATCATAGACAAGTCTGATGGTCTCTTGTCCACCGAGGTTTAGTGCATGCAAATGAAGTGTGAACTAAGTTAACAATGCATGTACAGTGAGTTTCTCCCATTGGTTATCTGCCTCCCCTTGGCTCATCACTTCCCGCGTAGCAACAAGGACAGAATTTCTCTCACTTTATCCGTGCATGATATGAGATAGCAATTAAAAGAAAATAAGAATTAAGGAAATAAGCTCGTTCCTTATGACAGGGGATGTTGGAAATGTTCTCCTCCTGCACCCACACATTTCTGTCATTGTCTTATGAAACTCCGATCCACACGCAAATGCTCATCTTCAGTATTTGAGGCTATTTCTCTTCGGGTTTGTACATTCAGTTCGTTCAACGTCTTAAGTATACTTGCATACACTTTATTATTTAAGCTCCCCCATAAATAAAAGTCACAAACAGTTAAGTCTGGGGACTGTTACGGCCATAATTCCGTACTAATATTGTTTCAATTTTGACACTTTCGCAGCCCGCCATGTGAGCTTTTCGAACCCCGGTTTCTTGTCAAAGTCGTCTTAGGAGTTTTGTAGGTGCTTGTTCTACTCTTTATGCAATTTCAATTAGGTACTTTTTTCCTTGTTAAGTACACCTTTTTTAACAGTTCGCTTCTTATCGATTAACGGACCCGTTCCTCTCAATTTGTTTGCGAGTTTCCGCACGGTTTATCTATGTGGAGGGCGTACACCTAGAGACTGTGTTAAAAATAGTCTAACAACATACCTGAAAGAGTCTGTTTTCATATAATAATCGTGCATAAATACCCGTACCTCTACCGTGTACACATGTAGAAGCACTGTGAGAATTATACACCAAAGTAATACTTCACATCTCGAGAACAGTTGGAGCAACAGACCAACACTTAATACACGGTCTGAGCACAGACAGGAGTGCAGGCATTCCGTACTGTCGCTGAGGTGTGTAACGGGAAGTGATGAGTCAACAAGGGGCAGATGACCTGGGCGCGCCTGTCGGCCAACCGATGAGAGAGACTCACTGTACTAGCGATATAGAACAGTGGAAGTGTTAACAGTATGCTACAGGGAAAATTCTCGGTTAAGGAATAAAAACAGGACACTATTGACTAGAAGTAACAGAAACTACCCTTGAATGAAAAGCCTCTGGTGATGGCATGAAAACAGATGCATCTTCATTTGTATGCTCTTCAGGACTCCTGGATCATAAGTTAATAAAAGAAGAGTTTTACATGACGGCACTTAGGCTATGAAGCTTGTTCTTCTGTCCGATATTACTTTTGCAGGAATTCGAAATATTACACCTTATTTCAAACGGCGCCTCATGATAAAATTCGACTGTGTGCTACAAGTCTAGCAACACGACGTGAAATTTATCACCACGCATGTCTATGCGCTGTGCAAGACTGCTGTTTGACGTCGTAGTTCTTCTTCAGAATATCAACATATTCTTACAGCCCTATCTATTTTAGGTTTGTCACTTCCTTGTGAGCCTTAGTTTCGCCTCCACCTCAGATATTTCGAAAATTCCTTCCATATAACGGTGAATAAAGCTAATAATATTTACAACTCGGAACATAAAAAATACAATGTGAACCCTTTAGGTCCATATAGAGGGATACCTACCTTTCTTATCTATCAGTAAAATTCATGAGATCTGTCTCTTGGGTCGTATCGGGTTCTTCGTCACTTGCTGAGGTAAGGGTAGGGTTCAGTAATTCTAATCTATCTACTGGAATGAAAGGTCTGTTTAAAAGATTCCTATTTATTCAGAAAAATTCTGAAGCAATCTGATATGTCAACGGTGTCATAGAAGTCAATTGTGTCCACTGGACACCACAATCATTTTTACATAAACGTCAGAACACTGGTGTGAGACTTTAACGTAACTGCCTGACGGGCATTCATACTAGAAACCATTGTCTCAATTATTAATCATTTAAGAAAGGAAAGTCTGGAAATCCTTAAATTCGGATTCCATGTGAGACCACATGTACCATCATAGTGATTCGTTATGGTCCAGCCCTCGTAACACGAACTCTGAACTCTGGGTATAATTAAGGCCGTCCAATCGGTGTGTGCCAAACAGTGGTTCTACGGCATGGACCCTTAATTGAATAGATGTGACCTGCGTCTATGTCATGGACCGACATCTAATCTTCTAAGTTACTTTAAAGTCATTGTGGATGATGACCGCAAGGAAAAGATGCTACAATGGCATATGGCCCTAATCCAAGTCACTGAGGTTGATGACCCCCTGACCATCCAAGTTTCTAGGCTGAAGGCTAAACACAATTAAGTTACATCGGTTGATGACCAAAGTTTCCACTTTACTATCCCCAGCACATTCACTGCTCAATCAATCAAAGTTCAATAATTACAACAATAGCAATGCTCACAAACTTTGTGGCAGTAAAATCCATTTTCTTCGGATATGTCCCCTTAATCGTTACTTTATATTTAAATATTCCCCCAGAAAAACAAACTAAAATTTCCAGAATGCATCTCCAAGTTATTCGCTTGATTAAAGTTATTTCATAATGCGGTTTCACTGGATTTAATAATAAATTTAAATGATTTGACGAAATGTTAACGAACAACAAATTTTATCTCCGCGGACTCTGGTTTCTTCACAAATTCCTACGCAGCTGTGATGTAAATTCAATCTTGTGATGTTTATCTGGCTGGAAAAGAATTGTTACATAATTCATGTCCAGTTATATATCTTGTCTCCTGATCTCACACTTTTAAAATCTAATCTAGTCCTAACCGTTATTAACACTTGGATATCCTAATAATCTACGTACAAACCAAACAACTCGCCACATAATTACGATGTCATCGTAAGTCATACCATTCATGAATTTTGCACACCCCTCACAGACAAACCGATCATCACAACCATCGCTCTATATTTTGGACAACCCTGAATTTGGTTACTCTGTTCCTTATACTCAAAGTTCGTGATTTCAAATGTTCATTACGTCCCCAATTAAACAAATTTTACAGTATTTCACAATACTCAGATCATTACCGGCTATGAATTTCAACTAAATCCAGCAATTTTAACGTTTTCCCCGGCCGAGAATACAGTACAATGTCAATTCCACGCCTGTCCCGTTATCACAGCTGAGGCCTTTCGTCCCCAAGTTCGCTTGGCAGTAACATGAAACACCTGGTTTATTCCAGTTGACTGGCTTCTCAAAATGCTCATCTTTTAAACTCTGCCGACATAATTAAACAAATACGATATTCTATCCAACAAATGCACAGATTATGCTTCAAGATGCCCACACTAATTATACGCGTCGCCAATTTCACTGCTATGGATTTCTATGTATTTCTTTCCATTCCCAACATTATAAAATATACCTCGGGCTATCTTGTCCCGGCTTCAATGACAGGACTCTAATCTGATTCGCACATCTCATCTCAACTCATATAAAACATTCCTCGGGCTTCCATGTCCCGGCTTCAATGACAGGTCCAACCTGATTCACAAATCTCATATCAACAAAACTAACCTCTGTTTCCCAGCTCCACAATTATCATCGACAAAGAACTGGAATAAAATCCTTACTAGAAATCTCGACGTCTAATATCGCACAATGCATTAATCATGAATAACTTCGCATAAATGATATCGTATTTAATAACTTGATTTTTACGAACAAAATGACTGAAACATTCTACTAGATCTTTTTATTGTCAGTCAGACACAGTTTAAAATGGGCCTAGAAAAACGTTTCTCTACGTGACCAAATTCATCACCCTAGGTTCTCACCCGACAGCGCGCTTCCACTCGATTGAAAATGAGTGACCATGGATTTCTACATTATTAACTCAAATTGCAGACAGGAAAAATTTACGTCGACTGAACATCTTAATTTGGCATCACAAAATATAGGCAGTACACTCACACGGATGACGATCTACATTGGACGTAATATCACTTCGGAACCCTATTCAATAATTTTTACAACATTATACGGCACTCGCAAGACTTCAAAATTTTTATCCAATTAGAAAATAAAACAAATGACTCTTTTAGTCGTATTCTCACATTTACAAAACTTAGTAGGGGTGACCACTGCGTCGTATATCCCCATTCAAATACACTTTTAGAGATCATGAGACAAGATATAAGAGGTAGTAAGATGGAAAGTCATCTACCTCATGTAGTCACACCATTGTTCGTCATAGGGCTCACCTGCGACCCTGGCATTTTATTTAGCCATTTTTACATTCATGGCTGTACAGATCATTATGTTTCTTCAGGTTTCCTGGAATAAAGCATAAAAAAAAGAAAATACCCTTCACTTGTTTGCTGAGAGCACACGATGGACTATAATTATTTCCGCACACGAATTACTTAATCACATTAGAATTTATTCAGTACTTCGACCGTCCTATCTGGTACAATTATTTCACTCAAGAAAACTATCTCCTCATGGAGACAAGACCTAGCCACAATGGCTGAAATCTGCAGTTGAACTCAGTCTACTTTCGTTGGTTTGATTTCGCAGAGCAGCTCAACAATTTTTCGTCCGCTTTGTATCACAAATGCCGGGGAAGGAGACTTCGTCATGGCGTCCCTTCATATATATAGCAGTTACCCCCTCTCTTCGGATATCTCCCTTTGCCGCCAAGAAAATTTCTATAAATTTTCTGACTTACCTAAACTGTAATTTCAAGAGTTTTGAAAGTGACTACATGCTTGCTACATTTCTGGCGGTAGTGTTCATGGACATTTAAAACTTTTACGGGTTCGATTTGTGAGATGATTGACCCCCTTTGATAGGCACTATATTTTTTTGACTTGGCTTGGGTCACGCCATGTACACGCGCTTTGAAATAGTTCACAACAATGACTTGAGATTCTTCCGCCGTCGACACGTGTGGCTGACGTCACGTACCCCAGAGCGTGGGACCGTAGGTAATCACCCCCTCGTCACGTGTCAGATCCATGCTATCAAGAATCCAACTTTTAGTTTAATTGTTAATTTATGCATAATGTTCTTAGGGCACAAAGGTCATGGGTTCAAATGGTCTTATTATTAAAGTATTGTTATTCAGATATGCAGATGTGACGTACTCGCTCTGTTAGCTCTTCAGTACAATGATAAATATGACGTGTACAGGATTCACCACGCACTTGAACGCTAATTCAAATAATTATAATTTGGATATAAACACTTTCCGTTGGCTTCAACCCTAATTACTATTAGTATTAAATATTCCTTCTATAGCGAATGAGACAAAATTTATCATTTAAAAGGAGAGACTGTAAATTTTAAAGGTGAAGGGTGGCGGAACACAAACCATTAAGTACTTTGCGTGGAAACAAGGATAAAAACAGTTTCGTCAAGGCTTCGCGAAAAATTATTGAAGTCTTGTTATGCCCACTGATCTTTTTAAGTTGCTTTACATCGCGCCGACACAGATAAGTCTCATGGAGACGATGAGACAGGAAGTGGCTTGATTCGCCTGAGAAAACAACACAAAAACCATGGTTCTTTTAACGCTGACGAAGCTGCCAAGAAAGCTCCAAGCGTGCTTTCTGGTACAAAAACCATGGTTCTTTTAACGCTGACGAAGCTGCCAAGAAAGCTCCAAGCGTGCTTTCTGGTACACCATAGTAAAAATAGATTTTCCACTACCGGCATTCCTGAAGATGGTTTTCCGTGGCTGCGTTAAGGCCACAGAGAGTTGAGAATTGCTAATGAGGCCATTAGCAGTACGCTGTATTTTGCAACGCTAGAAGAAATTATGCTGCCATACGTCACTGCCTTTAAAAATGTACTTTGCATGCAAATCAAAAATAGCGAAAATGGTTTGAGGACTGCAACTCGGTTCCAGCACACACGCAGTTTCCTGTTAAACCATTAGAAAATGTAAGGAATATAAGGAATGCCATGGGTGCAAGGTAGATGAAGTTGAAATCAAAGAACCTGAATAAGCTGAAGGTTCATGTCACCCAGCTGTAAAGTACCTTTTATGGCAATAGTTACTGAAACTCACTGACTCCATACCAGATCGTGTGAATAAGTGCAGTCAGGGTAGTGAAGGGCCTGTTGACTACTGATTAGTTGTAAGGTGTCGTCCCATTTGCGATCAGTCTCATTTGCGATCAGTCCCATTTGCGATCACTCAGGTAGAATACACGACTAATTTATTTTTGACGGGTTAAGTATTGCCAAATTTGCGATCACTCTTATCAGTGACATAAAAACCGTCAGGTTCCTGTGAAGGAATTCCCTACTGAAGGACTAGTACAGGGAGACATCCCTCAAGTAACTGGCAAAACTACCCACTAGGACTCTAAAGAATCGTATGTTACCAAGCTCGATAGCTCCAGTCGGTTAAGTGCGACACCTTTTATTTAGAGTCACTAGATGGTTGTGGGTGTAAAGGCGGTTAAATGAGTAAGAAGAAGAAGGACAAAAGATGGGCGTATTAAAAACGTTGAATTGTACACATTACAATTTCAAAACAAAGGATTTTGCTGTAACACTTTGCTTCTTCTACAGTGCTACCCTTTTTGAAGCAATTGCTGCTGATCTCAAACTTAAGAGCTAACCTACACTTTTTTATACAATAGGGGACACTATTAAATTACTGCTTAAATAATGCTTAAACTGTTCAAACATCATACTGACACGTTAAGTCAGCAGCTGCTCAAAATATAATTAGCCTACTTTCATCTATCTGCATGTATGTCTACCCCTTGGTCTCGTTTCTTGATACCGGGTCGGGATGAGATGAGATTAACTTATACTGGATGTTTCTACGGCCGGATGCCCTTCCTGGCACCAACTTCAGTTGAGGAGCTAATGAAGATGAAACGTGTTATGGTGAATGAAATTGGGTAAGGGGTGTGAGGACTCAGCTCTGGCCTATGAATAGCAACTGTACCGGCATTTGCCTGGAAGTGAAAATATTAAACCACTCTGAGAACAACCGACGGTGGGGTTCGAACCCACATGTTTCCCAAATGCAGAGCATGGCTCCATAGCCGTAGCATTTTAAAACGCCCGGACTCACACCCTACTTTCACCTATATAAATAAAATGATAATTCTTGTCTGAACGCTCAGATTAGATGTACAAGATTCTAAGAAACTTAATGTCATGACATTATTTAGACTAAAATAAGTTGAATAACTGATAATTCTATAATGATATCGCGAAAAGATGAGATTTCATTCGGGAAATTTTGGGTTCGAATCCCATTGTTCGTAGCCCTGAAGATGGTTTTCCGTGGTTTCCTATTTGCACAACAAGCAAAAAATGCTAGGGCTGTACCTTAATTAAGGCCATGGCCGCTTTCTTCCCACTCCTAGCCCTTTCCTGTCCCATTGTCTCCATAAGACCTATCTGTGTCGTTACGATGTAAAACCGGCGATGAAAAACCCATGTCACCAAACATCCCTGACTTTTCCGTAAATTTCTGTTAGAGTATCCATTATGTAAAGCACAAGGATGTCTTCATTCGTCTCAATGACCTGCATGTCGTAAGTAACCACCCATATAACCACATAACAACAAAAGCTACATCAACGATGGATGTCTACAGCTTGAATAGTTACACTATACTAAAAACTATACAGTAATATTATGTCAAAAAACCTTCAAGGGCGAGGTTGTATGGAGTACGTCCTAATTAGCAGTCCCCCTGCTGCATGGACGTTGGAAAACCCTGATAGGCTGCTGATAATTTTACAGTGGTAGAAACGGGGACACGAACTTGTCTTTCTTCACATTCTTGCTTTCCACTGTAATGGGAGTAATCGCAAACGGTACAACTTTTGCTGTGATCGCAAATGGGACACAATCAGTTGTAAGAAGGAAAGATCTTTAGTTTCATTATATAAACACTTTCTGGATTTTATTTCTTTTTTTAAAATTATGTCCTTAAACTTACTGTAATGGCTGTATTTGACATATTCTAATATATCGTCGTTGCCGGGACAAAACCTCCTATGTGAAAATATTTTTGGAGGTATACTGACCCGCAGCATATACATTATGAAGAGCGAGAATGCCTTGACAATATTCACACAATATTGCACCTTAGATGGAAGAACCTTACCGGCCAAAATTCTAAACTAAAATATTTCACATAGGAGGTTTCTTCCCGGCAGCGACGATATACCGGCTGGAAAATCCAGGTGCGGCTTTCATGTAGAACAAGTAACTTTCAGTGGCCAGCTGATCGGCGAATGGGAGAGCCATATGGGAATGAGGAACTCGTTTGGAGGATTGATTACATTGACTTGTGATAGAACTGAAAGGGGAGGGTTCTCGTCTAGAACAAGAATTTGTTCGTAAAATTGCGTACATAGACCCATCTCACGAATTTATCTAGCTTGCGAACGGATTTGATTGTGTACCGCTTGGTTTGTCCGCAACAGCGCTCGTAATCTTGGTGAGGAGGATGGAACGAGTTGAATCACCAGTCAATCAATTACCTCATCCAGTCGCTGACATATTTACTATACGTGTCGCTGTATTTACATATGCAGAAAGCAAATATAAACGAAACACTTTTTAAATATCGATGTTGTCCACGTTAAGATGGTGTTATCAAACGTAAGACTGTATAGGACAGAATGATCATGCTCTCGCAATGTCTTTCGTGGGTCTGATTGTTCGGGAACTTGACAACTCATTTGACTGCTCTACTGAAATAACATTACATTGGAGAGTGCACGAAGAAAAGTATTTTGTATACGATGCAATGATTAGTAGTTTTAAATGGTATAGTGCTAGTGTTAGTGGTGGAAACAGTATCCCTCAAAGTGAAGCTAGTAGTTCTAGTATGTATGAACCGTCCCAAAAAAAGAATCATTGTTAAAATTTTAATTAAATTTTGCCAAAGTGACAACATGCGCCAATTATTATTTTGTCCTATGCATCTATCAGACGAAATAAATAAAGTCCTTTCTTCTCCCTGAGCAAGGGGGTGATAGTTTGAGGTGATGTGTACTTCAGTATACACGAATAGATTTCGGCTGATCCTCGCCTGGCCACACTTTCATACCAAAAGCACATTGTTGTATCATTAGTTCCAGCATTATATATGCCTTCGTTATAATATAAATGCTGTCGTTAATAGAATACTGAGGAGTGGGACAATACATGACAGAAAAGCACTTGCTGTATATCAGTATAAAGTTCAGTATATTTAGGGCTTTCCTTTCTTTGTTTTCATCTCCTTCATTGCTTTATAAGCTACTTCAGCTTTAGAATGATGTAATCCACTTTGTTCCTCAATAGCTTTTCTCTTTTCATCTGTCTCTGCTGACATAATATCCAAATAAAACCTGTCACAGAATGAGCAGGAATCGGCCTAGGGAGACCAAATCGAAGTTTAAATCTGAGTGGAAAATCTATACACAAGAGTTTTGTCTGTTCATTGCTCAGAATTTTAAAAAGAGTGGTATTTCTTTATCGGTCGTATCGGCAGTAGCAAGGAAATGCACTTCTTAATTTTTCGTCATGTCTGTCTGTCTGTCTGTCTGTCTATCTGTCTCAATGTACGTGCATCACGAGAAAATGACAGAAGATAATTTAATGAAAATTGGTATGTAAAGTCGGGAAATGAGCCACTATAATCTAGGCTATAAATCATTTTATTCACCAGGAGTGAAATGGTAGTTTAGGGGAAGCATTAAATTTTTATTCTCACATATTTGTATTATTATTGGTCCTATCGATAAATACTAAATAACTTAAGTTATATAGAATTAAATTTGGGATTATTTACGTTTTGTACATTTCTACCGTACCGGCTATGATAACGAAGATATACATGAATTTGTATTTTTGTTGCCAAGTCCATATCAACGCCGAGCCACGAGAAAATGGGTAAACAGAATTTAATGAAAATCGGTGTGTAGAATCGGAGAATATGAAACTACAGTCTAGACTGTAAATAATTTTATTCACCTAAAATTTAATTTTTAAATACCTATGTAATTTGTCCTATCGAAAAGAATACATAACAAAAGTTATAAATAATACAGTTTCCGATCAATTATGTTTTATTCAGTTTTACAGTTCCAACTATGATAACAGTGGTATTTTAGAGCCGGAAGAAAACTAAATGTGAAGGCCTACAATATCAAAAGCTCATAAAATTGATCAACAATAACATTACATTGACCATTGTTTGTTGTGATGTTCTTTGTCGTTTATGGTGCCACTCATCTCCGATAGATGGGACTACTGCTGCGTGCCGAGTATAACAGCCTGCTTAAATATTAGCGGGAAATAGCTGGGGAATTAGTATAACCTTCTTCTTTAGCGTTCCACCCCTCTGGTTCATACATTTTCTGATACTGCTGGTACGTAACACACTAGTTCATCACATTATTCCAGCTGTTCGATCCGTAGTCTGAGGCGCTAATTGGAATGAGCTGTGTGCACACTTAATGAAATAATGGTAGGGAGGATTGAAAACATTTAGTAGTAGTACTACTAGAGGAGTGTTCACGGCTGTCTGCAGCCTGGTCATTCCAGCTTTTGAACTTAAGATTGTTAGATCGGCAGCGTAGTACTATTCTTTAAAAGTGAGAAAATGTGTGGTTTTCATTTGTTCGAGTATTTCATATGATGGCATTGCTTTTAGTTTCGACATTCCCACTGACGTTATTGTAATGACCTATGTTGATTTCATTTCGGAAAACCAAAACAACAGTCTTTCTGAGGGTTTAAAAATGCAGGCGGAGAGTGTGTGTCAGCCATTATAATGAAAACTCTCCAACTTGATTGTGACCGATGATAGGCAAGAGGGGCTACCATTGCAATTAAAATTCCCTAACCAAGTCTTCACATAAGAAAAGACGTATATTGACTTTCCCGTCGCGTTTCTGGGATAACTCTAAGAGCTTTGCAGTTTAATACAATCATACTCACATCATGCACAGTATCTATCCTAGAATTCTTTATGCTATGTAGAGATCCGTAGCGCAGCACTTGTATATCAGCTAGTCTCTATATATGTGTGTTCATTGCATTTATGTTCGGAATGTCGTACTCTAAACATATCAAACATATTTACCATACTTAGATCATAAGACGAGCAACTCTTTTCAAATTTTCACTAGAGAGACTTTCCTGTTTTGATAATGATCTATATGATTTTGCATAGCTTCCATTAAGGCCACATGATCAGGTATAAGGTCGATTTTTATGTTTGCACCTCGTGTCAGAGAATGACCCCGACATTTTATTTTCTCTTCACATTTCTGTATTCTATCCGGAGTTATGTCAAAAACATGAAATAACGTCTTTTAACAAACCCGGTGTCACCAAACGGTACTGTTAAGAAATAAAAAGACTGTAATGTCTGAGAGAAGCAGCTTCTTCAACCTCTCTACTTTGAATATGCCCAAATATTACATAGTTTTGTCCTAACAATGCTGTCTGTTAATCATAATTTAAACAATGTTTGTTTTATATCCAATGTAACTTGTGTATATTGATAGGTATGCCTGCAGCCGAATGCCCGAAATCACGAAAAAGATCACGTTTTGAAGCAGTGTTTGAATAAATATACAGTATTTTTAATCCAACTCTGATTCGTAGTTATTTATCCAGCCGAAGACAATGATTAAAGAATACTGCTCTCTGAATGTGCAAGTCAAGAGCTCTGTTATGTTACGTTATGATGCATTGTGTTACATAACCTTTTCACTGTACGGCCATTCATTATGTTGCAATATGGTTTGCACTACTTGGTGATAATTCACAATAGAGGCTATACAGAACTTTGCTTCGCTAGTCACAAAATAAGCTACTTATTTAAGGTTATGGAATCATAGTATTACAATGAAAAATAGCCATGTATAAAGTTGGGTTACTGCCTTGTACTACGTACCTCATATGGTGGAGTTTTTACATTATTAAATTCCCCTCTTTGATATATATTTCTTCCGGCATCCCTGAGTTTTTATGTTCCATATCATGCCACTCACACGTTTTTTCGTTTTTTTTTTACATCACCAAATCATTAACTACAAACTATTATAATAATGCGAACAAGATTTAGGAATTATATTTTTCGACATCAATTTTAACGAGCCCTGTTTTTAGTTTCTTTGATCAGTTTGTTATTATACACTGCCTTCAGCTGGATGTTTGCAGTAGAAGTTGATCGTGTATTTCTTACTGCAATAGCACGAAATTCCGTAGCTGTGTAAGAAGTTTTGAAAATAATTCTTTCAGGATTCTTTCCTTCAAATCGAATTGCTGAGATGCGACTAATGGTCACATGTTCATTTTCCTCTTCAGTTTCTAGTACATTTAGACCTATTTTACATGTTAAGTCCTTTAAGTCATAGAACATTTCGTAGTTTACTTCAGTGACTTGGTAAGGTTTTCCCGTCTTCTTGGCTGTACGAATTAGTGTGACATATTGCTGTGGAGGGTAAACAGGTCCAGATTTTAGAGATTTTTGTTACCTCACGTTCTATGGTTGCATGTGCACTATGCCTTCATTGTGGCCATATCCTTCAACCAAAAATTTGTATGTAATGGTGTTTATAAATGGTATAGTTATTCACAGCAAACAAATACATTGAAAAGATGAAGCGATTTCTTTTTTTGTTGGTCGCAACAGTTATCTGAATAGAATATTACATCCAGTTTTCTGCTCTCTGTGTTCTTAGCTCTCTTCTAAACCTTCAAGATATCTCAAGACACAAGTTCCGATTTCATTAGCACCCCGGTTCCCTTCAGTCTCATCCCATATGAAACATTGGACTGTATTACACTGAAGCTCAAACATCGTAAAATTGAAAACGTTGATTTTTGAAGTGTAGTAAAAACTGGAGGCATCACCCCTGGGACACTGAAGTACTGCCTGTAAATCATATACAGCGACAATTAAATTCCTGCTCACACTTTTCTTATCCTTACCTTTTTCCATGCGTGATAGGTCCTTTTCTAATAAGTGTCAGTTGTATTTTTCCTTCTGTTTCTGGTTTTCTTCTTCCGAAGCATTGAACATCAGGCAGTCTTCACATATATCCTTTTTCCGTTTAAATACGAAATATTAAAGTCATTATTAAAAATCCTGGAGTACATTAAGTAATTTGCAAATGACAGATTCTTCTTCTTGCATTGATCAACATAATCTCTGTGCAGGTCCGCTATTGTTCTATCTACTACCTTCAATGTATTCTCTCTTTGAATCTTTTTGAATCCTTGGAATTGAGTTGTATTAATGTGGTGATGTACTCCTCCTTTTACATCATCAGCAATGTGGCGATGCTTACCGTCTTTGCCTCTGAGGTCTGAATCAAGTATTCCACCTGTTGCACAACACTTCTTGTGTAATACTGTTCTTATTGGCCTGTCTGTCATGTCCAGTGTGCTTTTAAAATAAGTTTTACAAACTCTGATCCTTTTCCCGCAACAGTAAAATAAAATTAATTATTATTTGAGCTATGACTACTTTCTCTGATGTATATGTACTTAGGAGAAATACTCTCTGTATTGAAGAGAAGGAACACACGTTGCCTTCGTAAGTCTTCCAAATTCCAATATTCATCAAATATCTTCTGACGGTCTTCTTCTTTAATTTTTATACTGCATTTCAACCTTCATTTGTCACTACAACTTCCTCCCATTGTCTTTTCCTTAATGACTTTTCCACTCCTGAAACTGGATACATTACTCTTTTCCAGATTTTCTGCACTGCTTTGCTAATGGTTTCTTCCATTCCAGTGGTCTCGCCCGTGTTTTCCTTTCTTTTTTCTACGTCAGCATTATCCTCCACAGCAGAGTCTTCTTCAGATTCCGCTCCTCCAGACGAAGAGGATGAACTAGTTTGTCCCTTGTAGGTAGGATCTTGAATGTCATCATCAGATGAGATGTCCGATTCTGATTCATTGATTTATAAGGAAGAATATCTAAACAAGGTAAATGTTCTAACCTTGTTGCGGTGATGGCCAAGCCACTTTGTCTTCGGATGGGCCAGTAGAGTCTGAACTCTGTTGGAGCTATGGTCCACAATGCGACACTAATGCCGTTGACTCAGCGATTGAAGTAATTCCAGTGGCATCTGAAACAAGGTTTAAAATCTAATCTGAAATATTAGCTGGGAATCATGCTTTGCAATGAATCTAATTCACATTATATATTTATAAGGAAACATCATATAAAATAAAAATACAGATTATGAATATTTTAAACTACATACGTAGGCTGTTCCTTTCACTAACCTGCTTGATGAAATGCTGATGTAACGTCTCTTCTTGGATCTACTGGTGTCAGAGTTGTCCACTCAAAATTCTTATCAGTTGACTCCAAATGATCATATTTCATTTTTGCCAGCTTCAAGATAACTCTTGTGCGCTGGGACGCCATTGCTCATAACATATGATGGCTTACTAGGAAACAAAATGAAAGAAAGCACGAGCAACTTGAAATATACATATCATTTCATGTAAGAACTATGAAGAAATGTGTCACAAATTCAAAGTTTACTGCGGAATTTCCCCACAACAATGCCCTGTTTATATTGAAAAGTGACACAATTCAAAATATGCCGTATTAGGTATAGGGTAATTCCGGTAGAGTTGCCGCCCTTTTTATGTCTTTTGTTATATCTCGGTATATTTACTTTAAACATTGTTGCAAATTCATTGAGCATAATTTGAAAACATGTGCATTTGATCAGAGATGAACAAAATATTGGTAATTAAAAGTAAATGGGAAAAAGGAGGAAACAAAGATATTGTTTCATCAGCGGCGTCTCTCCCTGGATCCCGGTATAGATGCCGACTTTGCTCGGGAGAGATGCCGCAAGTAAAATAATTAATGAAAAAATCAAATTTAAGCCTATTTCTTCAACTTTAATATAACCGAACACTAGAACGTACTACAAGACAATTATATCCATATAATATAATCATTCAATGGTAAAAGAATCTATCTGATAATTTACAATATTAAATTAATCATATTTTAATTTCGATTGATTATGAATGTGCATGTGCAATGGATTCTTCACTGTGTTATATAAAACCCCACGGCATTTAACACCCTTGAAAGAGCTCAGTCCTGCCCAGCGACCGCTGCTCAGCCCGAAAGCCTGCAGATTACGAGGGGCCTGTGGTCAGCACAACGCATCCTCTCGGCCGTTATTCTGGGCTTTCGAGACCGGGGCCGCCATCTCACCGTCAGACAACTCCTCAATTCTAATCACGTAGGCTGAGTGGACCTCGAATCAGCCCTCAGGTCAAGAGAAATATCCCTGACCTGGCCGGAAATCGAACCCGGGGCCTCCGGGTGAGAGGCAGGCACGCTATCTCCACACCACGGAGCCGTCGTGTTATATAAAGGAAACATCAAAATCATAATGAATATAATTCTGTCCTGACATAGTAATTTTAAAACATGTCTAAGGCAGGATTCTTGAATCAAAAACTGATGTTTATCCTCTTACAAGTTTTTACAGATTGTTTCTTAAAACTTTGTTCTCTAGCAATCTTGCTGCAACAGTCGTTATATGTTGAGCAAGATTCATGCAGCCACTGTTTGTAACTCAAACACTAGATACAGTCATCCTTTTTGAATATCCTTTTGACTTCGGTGATTATTGAAGTAGCTGTACCTGCTGGACCCAGAGAGCCTTTTTCCAGATTTCCTGACTGCATTCTAAGTTTCAGTGTTCGTTCCGTCATTATTCTGTAGTATGATTCTGCTTCCCTGACCAGTATTTCCTTGGCTTTGTCTTTTAACAGCCTCTCTTAAATTTTCCTCTGTCTATTGAGGTCTTTTAACAGTGCCCTTACTTTTATACTGAGCAGGCATGTCGCACATTCTTATTTCTGAAAATAATATAATTTTATATAATGTTACCAATGAAATCAGTAAAAATAGATCATGTATATTAAAATCGTGAGACGATAAAATATTCGAATAAAATACCGGTACACTCTGAATAGTGCTGAATGTTTCCAGATGGCTTGTAGAATCTGATAGCAATGAGGATTGTTGTGCGGCAACTCTCTCAACTATCAGGGAGAGACGCCGCACCCTCTTGTTGTCATACCTCAAGGCTATCATGGCCGAAAATTAGCTTACTCTCAACTACAGTTATGCTTCTGACGTCTACTGTACTAAAAACGTCTGATTTAAGCATTTGAAGCCAACTTAATATACAATAAATTAGCACACGGGAAAACTTTGTTAGGAGGAAACGTGTACTCGCCTCAAGATATCGGCTATGATTAGCGTAATATAGGAGCAAATTTCGTCACACTCGCAGATAGTAGTTCTTCCTTAGAAACTGAAAAACCACACATATTGCCATCTAGCTGTAACGATGGGAACCTTTAGCTAGAGTGTATGCGGCATCTCTACCGGAGCGGCATCTGTCCCGGATTTACCTTATTGTATATTGTAGAAAAATGTCTTAACTAAATATAATTTACGACGATGAAAAAAAAGATGTGTGTTGTGTTAGGCTTGCCTTATCATTAAAAGCGCCTTAACTCGAAATATGACACTTTTGTTGATAATAAACTATAATAATATTGTCACAACTTGAGATATGACTTTCTGCTCGACACAGCTGCGATGTTCCCCCTTCCGCTCCCAGACCTCAAGTAAGATGTGACGTTGTTCAAGATAACAGCCAGTCATGATTCTTCCGGCGGAAAAACGACATTACTCCCATCTAGCGGCCAATTTTATAGATAGATTTATGACGTTTTTCTGTGTAAAAATATGCAGTGAGAGCAACGTGTTCCACTTATTAACTCAAAATTGCACTTTTTTGACTTGTGTCACTTTTCTTGTGTACCATCGAAATATTACTTCTTACTTAGCGTAGACGTCTAAGACCTTTTGATATCATGATTTTCCTTCATTCCCACCTAGGTATTCATTCTCCCTTCACAAAGCTGCGGCTTTAGTGTAAGTATACTTCCGCTAGATAGTACCACAAATATAAATATTAGTGAATGTATTTGTTTGATCCAACATTTCGTAACTATTACAAAATATGAAGGAAATACGCGATGCATAAAAGAAACTACCATAATTATCGATAATTATAATTCTCAGGGCTTGTCACTCATGTCGCACATCATATAATGAATCTGAGTATAAATGTTGAGAAATTTATTCAAGTCATGGGCGCACCATCTTGACAATTGTGTACAGTATATAGGTTTTCATGGTTACAATGATCGTAAAAGTGGACCAAAATGTCGGCACTAACAACATCAGTGATGGTACTACTCCATGATTTGATAGAAAATAGTTGAAACTATAGGTAACAGACTCCGAAAAATGCTGAAACATAAGCCAGTACGTAAAAACGGAGGCCCGTCGGCAACCGCTGGTCGCCGTACTACGGAGATCTCCGGGGCTATTATTTTTGTACTTCACTCCCTATCCATCCCCGCCCAAAGGAGTGCTATGAGCGTCTTACCCAATAGTTTATTTTTTCCAGATAGTAAGTCATATGTGTATCAATTTTGGCTGGCAGTTATGCCCAAACGTATATGCATAATCTAGTTGCTGTAGAATCCTGGAGCTGACGTTGCCATGGTTACGGCCGTTCGTTTCTTTATCTGATTCCTAGAGCAGGGGTAGTGTGGTTCCAACACCTCCACAACGGTTGGTTTTAGGGCCTTAAAACATTGTTTACGGACAGGTAGGGTTTACCGAGTTTTGTTCTTTGCGGCAAGGGGCTTAAAATGAGCTTTGTCTCGTCCTTGTACGACAAATTCGATTTCGCCTATATTAGCCTATTATTTTAATATTCTTATATCTCCCTCCCCCCGTCACCTCCCCTCAAATTGTTTTGAAAACGAAATACAGCCCATGTTACTCACTGGCTATGTTTCTTTCTATAGGTGAATTAATTTTTAAAATCGGTTCAGTATTTTTTGAGTCTATCCGTTACAAACAAATATACAAATTTTCCTCTTTTTAATATTAGTATAGAAGTATAAATTACATCCATACACATATGGTTGACGTCAGGAAGGGCTACCAGCCGTATAAAGGTGTCAAATCCACATCTGCTACGCAGTTCGCACCCGCAATCCCACAGGTGTGGGTAAAGCGATAGAAGAAGAAGATACCCATTTAAAAAATTCACCCGCTTTTTCTATTCTTTTCACTCCCTTAAGTAGCTTTTCCAAGAAAGTGTGTTAATTTTTAAAGGAGATTCCATGTACCAATTTCAAAGTCTGCAATTCAATTTTTTGAGGTATATGTATCCTGACATAAATAATTCAACTCCTTCCGCGCTTCTTTTCACACTCCTCCCCCCTTAAGTGGATTTTCTGAAAACGAATATTTGTGTTATTTTATTTTTAAAAGGGATTCCAAATATCAATTTTCATGTCTGTAACATGTTATGTTTTTGTGATTTATTGTAGATAATTTCGCTGCTGTAGAATCCTAGAGCTGACGTTGCCGTGGTTACGGCAGTTCATTACTTTATCGGATTCCTAGAGGAGGGGTGGTGTGGTGCCAATATCTCCGTAACGGTTGGTCTTTGGGCCTTAAAACATGTTTTTCGGGCTCGTAGGGCGTAACGAGTTTTGTTCTTGGCGTCAAATGGATTAAATTGAGCTTTGTCTCGTCCTTATACGACAAATTCGATATTTTCCCTATATTAGCCTATTATTTTTATATCTCTCCTCCGTGCCCCTCACCTCGAATTGTTTTGAAAATAAAATACAGCCCATGTTACTCACTTGCAATGTAGCTTTTAATAGGTGAAGTAATTTTTAAAATCGGTTCAGTAGTTTTTGAGTCTATTCTTTGCAAACAAACAATTTTCCTCTTCATAATATTAGGATACAGAAGACAACGGGAAACCACTGCATTAAAGATCCTGAGAGATATTCCAATAATCCACATGGCATGGCTGCAACGTCAAGATCGGAGCTGGCCGTGTGGGTCGTCTACCTCCGTTTGGAGACGACGGCTTAAGAAGAAGAAGAAGAAGAAAATATTAGTAAAGTAAAATAGATTTTGTTTCTGACAGGGTATCCCAAAACCTACAGAAAGTGAAATAACTTATTGTAAACAAAATGTACTAGGAAACAGTATATAGAAAATATGGTCTACATTTCTAATTTTCAAAGAACATGTTTACATCTTAATAAATATGGTTTTTGTGCCCACAGGGCTAAAGGCAGGAATGTAGATGAGAAGCCACTTGATGATTCACAATGATGGAAATTAAATTATAGAATATTATAAAAATTCATTCTATGTAAACTATGACTGCTTATAGTCATACACAACAAACTAAGGAACACATCGTATTAATTAGAGCCAACAGTAAAACATTTAGTCATTTTGGGATTTCATGAAATTTCGAAAACGCTCTCATCTGGAGATTCATCCTTTGTCTTGTGACTGTCTCTGATGGAACCCTTCATTTGATTATATGGAGCAAACAAGACGTAAGAACATCATTTTCGAGGGAAGAAGGAAATTGGAGAATTGACCACAAACAAATCATTCTATCCTAAATTGACCTAGCAAGGAATTGGGGGAAAATGTGCCAGTACTGGCACCTGAAATTTTGGGCAATGCAAAAAGGAAGAGAAATTGGTGGGCACAAAATTGGAATGTTCTGAAAATTTCATAATACGTTTGAAGTAAGAATACAGAACGTGCCGTATACACGTCAGTACTTTGATGACAACCGGATATGTAAAAGAAGACCAAGATATTCGCCAGTGAGGAGCCCGTTTTATCGAAGGAATGCCTAAAACAGAAAACTGCAAGTTTACAAATACACTGCATTTGGAATTCCGATCAAAGTGACTTCACTTAAGAACTAACTTCCAGTTCGATATTATCGAGAAAAGGGGAAAATACAACAGTTGATTTGATTCAATCTGCACACAATGTATCTCATAGTTACACAATGGATGTAGGATTTTTCAATGAGTGGACAGCTATCGAAAAATGGTACATTTCTTATTCGAAAATGAATTTCGGCCTGAAAATGAAAAGGATAATAATCGTCCACCAGATATATGTTTGGATGCTAGCACAAGTGGATACATGTTAAAAGACCAGTCAAAATCCTTTTACCTGAATGTACTTTGCGACAATATCGAAATGTAAACTGGTATGTAAATCATATAGTAACCACAAGGACACGATATTTGAGGGAAAGGACATTGAATGCACTTTCATTCACGGAATATAACTAAATACCGCCTTTGGATTACAGTCAACCCCCTGTGCAAAGCCCCCTTTTAAGTGCCACCCTCGCAATGTGCCAAGAAGTTCCGTAATACCCAATATTTTGTGAATCTTTTACTGTAAATAAAACATACCTTAAAAATGCGGCATTCATATCAACAAAATCAGTTGAAGAGAGAATAGTGATCAGTTCTCAATTTACTTAATTTGGTGAGTTGTTATTCATTAGTTGGAAAGCAATACAACATATTACTCCTTCCAAGTATGTCACAAAGTTGGCAAGCACAAAGTCAGCACAGCTCAGATTGTTTCCCTCCACGCAGAGAGAATATTGCTTGAGCAAAAGACAATACCGTGGAGACGGATACAAATTAAATAAAGTCTGCTATTCTCAGTGCCGCTCAGGTAACAAATCTCTTATTGGCTTCTCCTCTACTGAAATAAAAGGGGCTCTATAATGCAATTCTTATGAACGGAAATTGCTTTGTTGTTGTGCCGAGTGGAACATAGCGATTCATGTCTCGATAGAGAACATCCAGCATTAAATATACGTGGCTGCAGCAGCACTTGCCTTATTTACAGGCGTATAGAAACGAACATATCTTGTCTCGCTTCCTTCCACTCTTGACTGATTTTCTAGAATCAATGTTGCATTAGATTCTTGCAGAGTTATTGATTCTCTGATTAGTCATTACGGCTGGCTTGAGCGCACTGACGTTTGGTAACATCTGTACGCAGGCACGGGAATGGTTTTTGAAGCAAGGAAGCCAAGCCTTACACTCACTTCAAAGCTTTATTGACAATATTATTAACGGACAGAGAATGAAAAATAACGACTGCGAGCTATCATGCCACTGATATTTATGGTACAGCCTGTTTATAGTATAGTCTGCCAGTTGACCAGGCCATTCCAAGTTATTACCGAAATATTCTCATGACATCTTCTTTGACTACAGTATTGGTCAAAATTTTAGGACCAGATAAATAAATCATGAAATGTCACCTAAAGCCTAAAATTGTGCCACTGGATCTCTGTAATTTTCTTTATGAGCTCTTATATCTAATAGGATGTACAGTATGTTGCCTGATTTCCTTGAGTTAGTCCAACTATTGTAGAAGTTTTTAATTTCCAACTCTTGGAAGGCCACACCAAAATAGCAATAAAATATTTTCGTTATATAATCGTCCTGTGTACTCTTCTTTGATTGAGAGTACTACCATCAAGATATTTTTTTTTCACAATTTCCTCTACCTCACACCGACATGGATATTTTTTACGGTGACGATGGGACAGGAAAGACCTAGGGGTGGGAATGAAGTGGCCGTGGCCTTAATTAAGGTACAGCCCCAACATTTGTCTGGTGTGAAAATGGGAAACCAGGGAAAACCATCTTCAGGGCTGCCGACAGTGTTGTTCGAACCCATTATCTCCCGCATGCAAGCTCACATATGCGGGCTCCTAAACGCACGGCCAACTTGTCCAGTGTACCAAGATTTGTTTTGTAGACTGAGCAATAAGTGTGGGCCAATTTAGTACAAATATAAAAATTCCGAAAGTACGCGGCACCGTTTCTCTTTCGTGATATTTTTGTCAAAGCAGCGCAAAGATGATCGACTTTTCCTTGTTCTTGCCATGTATGGCCCTATAGCTCTGCACTCCGACCGACAAACCGTGCAGAGGACCAGTGATCACGGCTCTAGAATGGCTTCACACCTCTGTATTCGCAAGACGGAGAGGGGTTGATCCTCACCTTTGCCTGTCCTGATAATTATTTTGCATGGTTTTTCATTTTCCTGCACTAAGGTGAATACCGAGACAGTTCGTATTACAGGCAATGGCCGCGCAGCCCCAACCTTCAGCATACAACTCCTACACCAATTAAAATCTCCTTGGCCTCAGAGAAGGCGTCACCTTCTTAGTGGCCCACTGCACCCTTCCAGGGAGAGAACTGAGAGCAATTTTAGTAGCACCAAGTGAGTTGGCCGTGCTATTAGGGGCGCACAACTGTGAGGGTGAATTCGGGAGATAGTGGGTTCGAAACCCAGTGTCGGCAGCCCAGAAGATGGTTTACGGTGGTTACCCATTTTCACACCAGGCAAATACTGGCGATGTACCTTAATTAATGCTACGGCCACTTCCGTCCCACTCCTAGCCCATTCCCTATGTGTCTGTGCGACGTAAAGCCACTTGTAAGAAAGTAGTAGTAGTACAAGGTTCCAGATTGTCGCTGTTATGTGAGGTAACGACGTATTTGCTAATCACTGCAGTCAGGTAGAGGTATTTCTCTCTCGCGTAAAACTTAAACAGCACGGTGTCTAAGAAGTTGCCAAATTGGGCTCTGTTGAAATGGGCAGGAAGGACATTGAAAAGAAAATAGGGGAATATTTTACATGACAAAAACACAAAAGCGAGGAGAATGAAGTTGTCTGAGCTAGAATACTTGTTGTTTTTGTCCTAGGAAGAATTCGCAGCTCTTCTGGCATTACGTTACTGGTTTTTTCCCGTGGCTTTGCATGCGTAGGAGTTGATTTTACGGAGTTTGTAAAATAAATGAACGTTGGAAACTGTATCAAAATTATTTCAATATAATCCCGCAATATTGGCTCAAATTGGGTAAAACTTGATTTGTTCGTTGAAGTTTAATATGTTCACAAAGATTAATGGTATAGAGAAACAAAATACATTTCCAGGCAGCTTTTTAAATCTATTTATAGGTACACTCCATTCGTGTTTTAATTCTCGAATAAGCAGATACTAGAGAGCTTCATTACACACGACCTTAATAGCTTCATAGGTATTTATTTATCCTGGAGCAAGCCTCGGACCTATGGGAGTAATGGAGTCCCACTCCCATTTGACAGGCGAGGGACTCCTTGGAAACAACTTGGCGAACGAAATGGAATTCGATGGGAAGCTATCAATATTAATGGGGCTTATGGAAGAAAGAAGGTAGAACTGGCTGAGTCAGCAAACAGGATGCATCTGGATGTGCTAGGAGTAAGTGACATTCGGGTAAGGGGAGCTAATGAGGAAGAGATAGGAGATTATAAAGTGTACTTGACGGGTATTAGAAAGGGAAGGGCAGAGTCTGGGGTAGGGCTCTTTATCAGGAATACCATTGCACGCAACATAGTTTCTGTTAGGCACGTAAATGAGCGAATGATGTGGGTAAATTTGTCAGTTGAAGGAATTAGGACAAGAATTGCGTCCATGTATTCACCATGTGAGGGTGCAGATGAGGAGGAAGTTGACAAGTATTATGAAGCATAGAGTGACATCGTGGTCAGGGTCAATAGCAAGGATAGCATAGTGCTAATGGGCGATTTCAATGCGAGAGTTGGGAATAGAACTGAAGGATACGAAAGGGTGATTGGTAAATGTGGGGTAGATATGGAAGATAATGGGAATGGGAAGCGTTTGCTGGACTTCTGTGCTAGTATGGGTTTAGCCGTTACGAATACATTCTTCAAGCATAAGGCTATTCACCGTTACACATGGGAGGCTAGGGGTACCAGATCCATAATAGACTTTATCTTAACAGTCTTTGAATTCAGGAAATCTGTTAGGAATGTACGAGTTTTCCGCAGATTTTTCGATGATACAGACCACTATCTGATCTGTAGTGAACTAAGTATCTCTGGGCCTAGGGTAGAGAAAGCGAAATCTGTCTGCAAACGAATAAGGGTAGAAAATCTCAGGACGAGGACATTAGACAGAAGTACATGGATATGATTAGTGAGAAGTTTCGAACAGTAGACAGTAAGCAGGTTCAGGATATGGAACGTGAATGGGAGGCATACAGGGATGCTGTAGTAGAAACAGCAAGGGAATGCCTAGGAACAACTGTGTGTAAAGATGGGAAAAGGCGAACATCTTGGTGGAATGATGAAGTGAGAGCAGCCTGTAAACGTAAAAGGAAGGATTATCAGAAATGGCTCCAAACAAGAGCCGACGCAGACAGAGATTTGTACGTATATGAAAGAAACAGAGCGAAACAAATAGCTGTTGAATCCAAAAAGAAGTCATGGGAAGATTTTGGTAATAACCTGGAAAGGCTAGGTCAAGCAGCAGGGAAACCTTTCTGGATAGTAATAAAGAATCTTAGGAAAGGAGAGGAAAAGGAAATGAACAGTGTTTTGAGTAATTCAGGTGAACTCATAATAGATCCAAGGGAATCACTGGAGAGGTGGAGGGAATATTTTGAACATCTTCTCAATGTAAAAGGAAATCATCCTCCTGGTGTTGCGAACAGCCAAGCTCATGAGGAGGAGGAAAATTATGTTGGTGAAATGACGTTTGAGGAAGTAGAAAGGATAGTAAATTAAATCCATTGTCATAAAGCAGCAGGAATAGATGAAATTAGACCTGAAATGGTGAAGTATAGTGGGAAGGCAGGGATGAAATGGCTTTATAGAGTAGTAAGATTAGCATGGAGTGTTGGTAAGGTATCTTCAGATTGGACAAAAACAGTAATTGCTGCTATCTATAAGCAAGGGAACAGGAAGGATTGCAACAACTATCGAGGTATCTCATTGATTAGTATACGAGGCAAAGTATTCACTGGCATCTTGGAAGGGAGGGTGCGATCAGTCGTTGAGAGGAAGTTGGATGAAAACCAGTGTGGTTTCAGACCACAGCGAGGCTGTCAGGATCAGATTTTCGGTACGCGCCAGGTAATTGAAAAATGCTACCAGAGGAATAGGCAGTTGTATTTATGTTTCGTAGATATAGAGAAAGCATATGACGGAGTACAGAGGGAAAAGATGTTTGCTATATTGGGGGACTATGGAATTAAAGGTAGATTATTGAATTCAATCAAAGGCATTTATGTTGACAATTGGGCTTCAGTGAGAATTGATGGTAGAATGAGTTCTTGGTTCAGGGTACTTACAGGGGTTAGACAAGGCTGTAATCCTTCACGTTTGCTGTTCGTAGATTACATGGATCATATGCTGAAAGGTATAAAATTGCAGGGAGGGATTCAGTTAAGTGGGAATATAGTAAGCAGTCTGGCCTATGCTGACGACTCGGTCTTAATGGCAGATTGTGCCGAAAGCCTGCAGTCTAACATCTTGGAACTTGAAAATACGTGCAATGAGTTTGGTATGGAAATTAGCCTCTCGAAGACTAAATTGAAGTCAGTAGGTAAGAAATTCAACAGAATTGAAAGTCAGATTGGTGATACAAAGCTAGAACAGGTCGATAATTTCAAGTATTTAGGTTGTGTGTTCTCCCAAGGTGGTAATATAGCAAGTGAGATTGAATCAAGTTGTCGTAAAGCTAATGCAGTGAGCTCGCAGTTGCGATCAGCAGTATTCTGTAAGAAGGAAGTCAGCTCCCAGACGAAACTATCTTTACATCGGTCTGTTTTCAGACCAACTTTTGCTTTACGGGAGCTAAAGTTGGGTGGACTCAGGATATCTTATTCATAAGTTAGAAGTAACATACATGACAGTAGCAAGAATGATTGCTTGTACAAACAGGTGGGAACAATAGCAGGAGGGTACTCGGAATGAGGAGATAAAGGCTAATTTAGGAATGAACTCGATGGATGAAGCTGTACGCATAAACCGGCTTCGGTAGTGGGGTCATGTGAGGCGAATGGAGGAGGATAGGTTACCTAGGAGAATAATGGACTGTGTTATGGAGGGTAAGAGAAGTAGAGGTAGACCAAAACGACGATGATTAGACTCGGTTTCTAACGGTTTAAAGATAAGTGGTATAGAACTAAATGGGGCCATAACTCTAGTTGCAAATCGAAGATTGTGGCGACGTTTAGTAAATTCTCAGAGGCTTGCAGACTGAACGCTGAAAGGCATAACAGTCTATAATGATATTGTATGTATGGGCGAATGTAAGAATTTTATTTGTGTTTAATCTTGCGACAGGAGTGTCAGCTGTAATATTATTAACCCAGGAACATCACACTGGGTTCTCAGCGACCCTATGGAAAACACGTCGAATAAGGATTTTATATGAAACTGTAGACTGTATGTTGTATGTTGGGTATTCAGCCCGAAGGCTGGTTTGAACCTCTGCAGCTCCGCTAACAGCTGTCATAAATAGCCTAGGCGTCACTGAAGAGGCGTACTAGGGAAATGAGGAGTGAGGTAGTTTCCCGTTGCTTTCCTCACCGAGCCAGCCGTTGCGATTACATATCAATCTGCCAAGCCCACTGAAATGTATGTACCAACCGACCCTATGAGCGATATTTTCACACCATTCCTAACAGGGACTGGCTGCATATGGAATGATACTACTAGCATCACTCATACCTCGGTCACTTTCATATTGTCAAAGCCAAGGATGAGACTGAGACAGGTCAATGAAAGTAACAAATTTGATATAGCCCATACCAGAAGACATAGTGCGCTGTAAACACTAAATCTCGCCAGCAAAAGCATAACTGTAGACTACAGAGTATTATTTGTCACATTCTGATAGCGTCATTCAGATCTGTCCGAGAATGTAGACATCTGTGGCAGATAGGTAAATATAGCGCAGGGTCACAGAAACCCCAGTGTGGTAATTACGGCTTATTTTCCTGGTGTGTGCCTTGCTGCTGCAGTTCCTGGTATGTGATAAACTGGTACGTGTTTCCTCAGTGCAAGAGACAGTGCTTGGAAAGGCTAATTCAAAGGAAGCACTGCCAGATTGTGACATTAGGGAATTATTAGAAGACAGTGATAGCGAGCAGGATATCGGTGGTGACTCAGAATTTGAATCTGATATTGTGTTCGAGGATATTGAACACGAAAGTGAATTCAATGCTGAGTATGCAAGTGTGACCGAAGTTGAAGATGAGGTACCGGGTTCAAGTTGCAATGTATCCAGCCTGAGGGGGAAACATGGGCACCGTTGGAATTCAGACACTCCAGAAAAAAGTGGCCGATCTATGAGTAAAAACATTCTCAGAATACACCTTCCTGGTGCAAAAGGTGCTGCAAGAAATGTAAAACGTCCTCTTGAAGCTTGGTCGTTGTTAATAGACAATAATATTCTCCATCTACTTCTGACTTATAAGCCTTAGATGAGCAGGGCATCAAAGTGACTTATATAGGAGTTCTCAATAACATCTACAAGACCTCATCAGCATTTGTTAATATCTGTTAAGGAACTTTAGAATTCCCTATCGAAAGAGTTGTTCAACAAGGTGATCCAGTCTCTGCAAAGCTGTTCTCAGCTGTTTTGGAGATGGCAATGTCGAAGTTAAATTGGGAAGGAAAGAGTATAAAGATCAATGGCAGAAGGCTTAACAACTTGAGATTTGCTGATGACATTGCATTACTGGCAAACGACAATGACGAACTCCAGGCGTTAGTTACTGAGCTTGCCATGGAATGTGAGTCAGTCGGCTTGAGGATGAACCTTTCCAAAAGAAATGTCTTGTCCAACAAATGGGTCACAGCAGGAAGTATGAATATCAACAACATGCCGGTAGAGAAGGTCGATGAATATATTGTAATGGTTATAGCGTCCGCCACGCCAACTTGATATCGGCAGAGCTCGTCACCGTATCGGCCCCACCCCGCCTTACGCTCAACCGCGCCAATCACGAGCAACACTTAAGTGCTGGGCGGGCCCTTCTCTCTTCTGTCCGTTGTCGCACCGCATGGGACGACGGAAATTACTAGACTATTAATCCGGAGTCTTCCATCTCACGATGTTCCTGGATCCATCGAGCATCCGGACGATTCTAGAAGGGCCAGCGCAGGTATATAAGAGAGGAACGACCTGCCTGCAGTCAGTGAGAGTTAGACTGGGTTAGTGATTTAGTGAGTGAGTGAGAGCGAGATTGAGTTCGCTGGTAGCCTGGGCTGGGGATGTCAGCCTGATTGAGTATCTGCCTGTTGGAGCCGAGGACTCCTTCCTGTTTCTCTGACATCGTGTGTGTGAGTCTCTTGGATCCGGCTGCTGGAGAAGAACTTCGGGTGTTCTGGAGCAGCGCGAAGGGAGCACTGGGTGACGAAGTGTGCACACTGCGAACGGAGTTAGACGAATTGAGTGAACAGCGGATACTATCCCGACCTGCGAGACTGACGTGTAGGCTGTGGACCGTGACAGCGCTAACGAGTGTGACTGAGTGGCTGAGAGAGTGTAGTGTAAATAATCGATGACTCTGTGTGTGTGTCATTTTAGATGGAACATTAGAAACTAAGAGAGAGAGCGCGAAACGTATAAGTGTGTAACCGTGTACTTGCGTAAGTTGTAAGCACGGCTATCGTCTGGGTGTGTGTGTGTAAATCTGTAATTGTAGTGGTTAGTTAATAAATCTTAGAAATAGGTCGCTACCAGGTTCTGTACTCATTTATTTACTTATTTACCCCGCCAACACGTAACAATATCTATCTGGGCCAGTTGATGAATACGAAAGGTGATATAAGACCAGAAATTTCTCTATGCATAAAGCTAGGATTGAAGGCGTATGGAAGAAACTCAACTGTCTTCAGATCAAACATTCCAGTAAATCTGAAGAAAACAGTTTATAATCAGGAACGTCTAGATTTGCGTTCCAACGTGAGAATACACTACTATCGTATTCAACTAAGCAAAACAAGTTGTTAAATTTGTTATAAACTATGCACCATGATAACTCCGTGAACGAAACCTCAAATAAAGCAGTCATGATTCACACTTGCAATGAAACTAAAGGTGGCACTGACACCTTTGATCAACTATATAAGACATACTCTATCTGTAGAAGAACAAAGCGGTGGCCACTTCGTGTCATGTTCAGAATCTTAGACGCTGGTTGAGTGAATTCTCTTATTATTTCTAGTCTTGCCAATTTACAATTGCAACAAGGGAAGAGGAATCGTAGACAGTTTTGAAAGACTTAGCCATGTCACTTATTGAGTCTCACCTTCACAACCGGCTCAGTATACCTACAGTACAAAACAATTTCTCAAATTTTGAACATTGAAGTGATTAACCAAGTGATGTTCGGAGGAAGCTTCGATGTACCATCTGTCCAAGGCAGAATGACAGAAAAACCAACGCAGTCTGCTGGCAGTGTTCAAAACCGTTCTGCAGGAGTCACCGTGCCATGGTATGTGTCGACTGCGAACATCTCCTTGTAGCACTTTGTAACCTCTCACTGAGGTGAACTCTCATTGCCATTCATTTGGAGTGAGTGTTTTATGACTGTTAATACCTTTACTGCAAAATTGCTCCAAACATTGATGACAGCAAGAAAAATATATTTATGTTTCTCTGCAAATTTCAGGCTGTAACGGCTTTTATTGTAATTATAAATGAATTATATCATTTACATAAGCGCTAGAGATCATAACAGTCATTTATTGGCGTCCTATAACTATACGTTTAACTGCTAGAATAGGAACAAGTGGTAAAGTTCAAAGGAAATGATATGAATAACTATAATTTGTTTGGGTCAAGCAGACCCCACTGTAATATTTACGTATGTGTTCTGTGATGTGGCATTCCAGAGTTAACGAGAATGCAACACTAGACCTTCCCATGCTACCGATGGCCCGGAAGTGAGACCTCCAAACTCAGTGTCTAGTGAAGAAAGTCTCTTCACCATGTTAATACGAGGACCATCAAAAATGTAAGATTCCCCATTAAAAAAGGCAACAATTACATGAAGGAATTTATTAGCACTCGACACAGCAGTGCTGGACATAATCGACATAATCACCATCAGAAATGAGACACTTGTCATGTCGTGGGATCAACTTTATTATGCCGGTGTCGTAAAAGTCTGCCACCTGGAAATGGAACCGGTGTGTAGCATTCGTTTTTGCTTCGACCGTGTGGAAATTCTGACAGGTAGACAGGAATTCCTTGAGGTACAAGAAAATATTAAAATCACAGGGAGAGAGATCAGGACTCTACGGTGGACAATCATACACCTCCCAGCTGAACTCCAGCAGTAGAGTTGCTGAGCGCTTAGCCGTATGTGGGCGGTGAATGCAATGGATCAGGACAACACCTGCACTGAGCGTTTCACGCTTCCTTTTTAATGGTCCATCGCAATTTCCGTATAACCCTTCCTTTCCGGCGGCTGGAGAAAGAATACAAGCCGCCATTTCGAACCACTGCTACTGCGCTACTGACACTAGGAGAGACTCGTCGGGCCGTTATATGATCGCTACGTCATAGATCTGTCACGCATGTTAATGTTTCATCATCATCATTATCTGTTTACCCTCCAGGTTCGGTTTTTCCCTCGGACTTAGCGAGGGATCCCACCTCTACCGCCTCAAGGGCAGTGTCCTGGAGCTTCAGACTCTTGGTCGGGGATACAACTGGGGAGTATGACCAGTACCTCGCCCAGGCGGCCTCACCTGCTATGCTGAACAGGGGCCTTGTGGAGGGATGGGAAGATTGGAAGGGATAGGCAAGGAAGAGGGAAGGAAGCGGCCGTGGCCTTAAGTTAGGTACCATCCCGGCATTCGCCTGGAGGAGAAGTGGGAAACCACGGAAAACCACTTCCAGGATGGCTGAGGTGGGAATCGAACCCACCTCTACTCAGTTGACATCCCGAGGCTGAGTGGACCCCGTTCCAGCCCTCGTACCACTTTTCAAATTTCGTGGCAGAGCCGGGAATCGAACCCGGGCCTCCGGGGGTGGCAGCTAATCACGCTAACCACTACACCACAGAGGCGGATGTTAATGTTTCCCGGATAAATACGTTTACCTTACAGGTAAAGAAATAGGGAAACTTATTTTCTGGATGGCCTACGTAATATTATTCAGCTCCCAGTAAATTGTTTGAGATAAAAAGAAATTTAGATACATTTTGGGCATCCCTTCTTTAATATCAGCATGTTTCATGAAAGACGGATTAGTAGTCTTGTGTTTACTCAATTTAAGCAGAGAGGCGAATGGAACTTTCCAAAATGGTGTGTATATATATATATATATATATCGTTTCCACATCACGTATACTATCAATGTTCTCAAAATAGCAGCAAGAAATAAATGTAAGAATCGACACTAGATTATTTAAGGAGGGACCTACTCTTTGGAACATAGAAAAATGGGGTGTATTAAAATTATTATTTCACCGCAGTAATATAAATAAATACCAAAAAGGAGACTTAGTATGACAAACGTAATATTCCTTAATAATATGCCTACATATTTAGAAATCGTACAAACCTATTCAATTATATGTAATTATTTATTAAAATTGCTGTGTATCATGACCACTATTTTGCTTTTCCCTGATAATATCCGAACACGTGAATATTTTTCTATGATTCAAGTATAAATATTTTTTTCATGAAGTTATTTTCAAGTAGTCAATTTTATCATTAATTTTCATGTGAAAATGTTTTTTTAAACTTAACCAATCAAGTTATCTGAATACCTATAGTACGTATTATTCTCCTCTGTGAAATATACAAGCGTGCAAAATTTCATATTTTTACATCTTAAACACTTTCAGAGTTATCATGGAAATTGTTCTGAAAAACAGAAGTTGCCGGAAACGAGCAACAGACCAGCCGAAAAACGGCTTGCTTGTGTGATAGGGCTTCACGTTTTTGCTCATAACTCCGGAAGTATTGGAGATATTAACGAAAATGTTGCACTGTTATGAAAAGTTCAATTTTAAATGAAAATAAAGATCGAAAAATCGAATTTTTGGTCGGTCAAAGGTGTTGGTCCCCCCTTAAGTAATTTATCAACTAAGATTACTAATGAAAATGTGTGTGTGCAGAGCAGTTCTTAGTTTTGTGACACTTGACCTTTCAGATACAATTTCCTCGTATTCATTATTTCCTTATATCATTTATTAATTACTTATTTTACTTATATTTTACATTTTAATATTTCGCCGAGCTTAGCGGCCCAGATGGTTGAGGCTCTGGCCTTCTGAACCCAACTTGTCAGGTTCGATCCTGGTTCAGTCCGGTGGTATCTGAAGGTGCTCAAACACATTAGCCCCGTATCGGTAGATTTACTGGCACGTACAAGAGCTCTAGCGGGACTATATTCCAGCACCTCGGCGTCTCCGAAAACCGTAAAATAGTTAGTGGGACGTTAATCAAATATTGTTATTACATTTTAACATTCAATTAAAAATATTCATAATATACACCATTACCTCACTTGTTAAACGATGTGATCTTGTACAGTACCATTGTTCATGTGTTTCTTTAATACCCTCTGATCGGAGATAACCCCTTTCTACCAAATGCACATTCAAGTCACGTGAAATTGTGTTTGTTGTCTTCATCAGTGACAGTAATGGGACAAAAAGCCGAGAAAATTCGTTTGATCCCATTTCAGCGTAACAAGAAATAGTTACACGTCAGCTCTGATGGTGAGGAAACTTCATTATTACTCTCTCTTTAGAACGTTCGCCTTCAACATTCTTCTGTTTAGAAAATCAGGGTGATATGAACCTCCAGACGATATGCACTTCAGCAGTCTCTTAGAGCTAGATGGTGAGAAAGTAATCGAAACGATTATGCTGGAACAATTTGCACAGCTTCTTAAGGTGAATATTTGTTTCTGCGCAGGACGAAATGGTTACCAATATGGGGTCCCCAGACCTTTGCAGACACCAGGTGTATGTGCAAGTCTTTTCCGCTTTCATTAACAGATGGCGCCAACGAACAGTACACAGAGTATGAATTTGACACATACGTCAGTTTGTTCGTCTGATGTTAACCTACCAAAACACATAAGATGAATCCGCCAAGCACTAGCGTCCGTGTTATATTGTTCAGTGATCATGTCGATATTTGTGCCTGAAAAAGAACATTCGCGCCACGCATTGCGTTTCTTATTTAATCAAAATAAAAAGTATGTGGAAAGTCATTATTTCCTATGTAGAAACAAATGGTGAATACGATCCATCGATTAGAACATATGAGACTTGGTTTTGGCAATTTAAGCGTTGTTATTGCAATGTGAAGAACAGTGCGCCCTGGTAGACCACAAAACTGGGAAGACGAGTAATTGCAGGCGTTACTTGATGATCACCGAACTCAAACTCAACGCCATCGCCAACAAATGATTAATTTAAATCACATATTTTTCCAAAGACCACCGTAATGGGTCAGACGACATGGCAAAGTGATTTTGTTACACGGTAATGCGCCGTCACACACAGCAAAACCAGTAAGAACATCTTGAAATCGCTTGGATGGGACATCCTTCCACAACCGCCGTACTTCCCCGACCTGGCGCCATCTGACTATCACCGCCTCGCATCAATGGGGCACGCGCTCACAGAGAAGCACTTCAGCAATTTCGAGTAAGTTGGAAAATGGCTTGACGAAGGATTTGCCGCAAGAGGCAAGCAGTTTTTCTGGCATGATATTCATAATGTACCTGTAAGATCGGCGAAGTGTGTAGAAGCCGATGGCCAATATTTTGAACAAACAAAAAGTGAATTTCCTTTGAAAATTACGTGTTTTCTTTGCCACAAAACCGGGAAAATATTATGCATACACCTGATATAGGGATATAATATTTTCAGAACCTGGATTTTATTTATTTTAATGACTCAGAGACACCTCTAGAAAATACGAAAAGGGTCCTGTTTTAAAAATATGCATTGTTACGTCTTTCGCCATTCTGTCCCGAAGACTCTGTGAATTACCTAATTGACTTGCAAAATTTTCCTTTTTTATCCAATTAGCTCAGTGGTTTCATCCAGTTCTATACATCTTATCGCTAAATCATTAGAAACTGAGTCTGGGCATCGTCATTCGTTCTTCCTCTACTCGCCTTGTCCATTCATGGCCGATTCAATTATTCTCTTTTTTATTTATTTGTACTTCCTACAATGAGAGGCTACCTAAATCTGAGAAATTATACCATAACATTTGAATACTGAATGCATGTGTTACCATAAATAGCTTTCTGGAGTTAATTATTCTCGTATTCAGTACTACAGAGGTGATTTCTATCAGTTTGGGCGGAACCTTTAATGGCCATGACTGTTAAATCACAGTAAAAATTCTTGGGAATGCCCGCACTTATGAATAACTCAACTAAGAATTTTGATATGGTTTCTCTTGTTCCGATAAGAAGTCCTACAACCCTTATACAGGAGATGTTATATGATTCTTTGAACTAGCTGATGGTTGGTTCATGGATGGCTCGTTTTTCCGCGTCTACCTCTGCTGGCTGACTTGAGTGGACTTCACATATAATGGTGGGGTCCAGAATATATGCAAAGTATTTTTCTCGGTCAATTGCGATTATATCATTTCACCTCTTCGTGTACCTCGTACCCTTTCTCGGGGAATGCTGCTGCAATTCTAGATTGTGTTGCGCCTAACTTTCCTAACCAACTTCCCCCGTGGACATGAACCAACAACATGAGCTAGGGTTTTAGGCTCACTGTAGTGTCTGCAGTGGACTCCATCCTGGCTACGTCCAGGAAGGGCTCGTACTGGAAACACGTTGTATTGAATTTCCAGCGCGTCTCTCCTCTCTGATCCGGATAGTCCATTTAGGGTGTCGATCGACCGTATGGCCGGTGCGTATTCCTGATGGAGGATGGCTCCCTTACTGTGAGTTCTTAATTTACATCATTCGCTAGACTCCTTTTTCCTTAGAATTTCTCTTAACTTCCTCTAACCTACCCCCCACCATTCTCCTCGCTTGACACCACAATTGAATGTGGTTTATACGCACAGCACCATCCATCCAGTTTATTCCATATCTGACATTATCTTCTCATTTCAAGTACCTATCATCCATTGTTTCAACTTGTTTTTAGCAGCAGTCTTTCCCATGTTCATGTCTCCTTCTAACCATTTTTACTGTTTGGTTTACGTCGCAGCGATATAGATAGGTTTTTATGGCGGCGAGGAGATAGGAGTGGGAAAGAAACGACCCTCGACTTAAGGGGACCTGGAATGGGGATTTAGGGTCACAAAATCAATTTTTTCATATTTAATATACAATTAACTTTGGAATCACGGCTTTAAAATGATCTGCAAATCACTTTTGTATGACAATTTGAGTATTTAAAAAAATTGAAATAGTTCATGCATGAAAAGTAGCCAGTTCGTATGGTTTTATAACTGGGGAAAAAGTACAACCATCCACACAATCTACCTACCACTTCCTGTGATGGAAATAATGAAGACAGTTCTTAAGGACTCAGCACACTATTATCTGCTGGAAAATACGCCATAGACGGACACAAAACCGAAGATGAGAGTGTAAACAATGTCATCTGGATTCGGATTCCAGAAACAGTGCTTGTGGGCATTTATAGCCTACACTTATGAATGATTGTTGCAGTGGAGTCATTTAACGAGGGAAACGTAACAATATGTAAGGTTTAGCAAAAGCTGGGGGTGGGTATCGTGTGTCGAACTGTTGACACCGTGATACAATGTGACAAGGAATGACTATGAATACTGACCGAAAGTTTCAGAATTTTACCAAGGAAGCCAGAAAAAGACATAGAGCTGGCAAAATAAAACTGATGGACCAGTTTCAAGAGGTAGAGGATGACCCAAATTAATGGGCAAGGCTTATATTGACATTCTAACTTTGGAGGCTGTTTTCCCGTAAGTTTAGTTTTCAATATGTATATTTTATCGGCTTCTACTGTATGTAGGAGCTTGAAACTTTCACAGTTTCTTTATTCAAGTATTCTACATGTACTGAAGATCTCTTAATTGTTTAATTTCAATTTTCTAGTGCCCTTAACGAAAATTATGTTCTGAGAAGTGTATATACCTTTTGACTTAAAAAAATATGTTTATTAAACTTGAGGCACAAATTTTAATAATATAACCTTCAGTAGCTAGTTAACGTACATATTCTGAATACATACATAATTCATATGTCCGTCGCTGATATTTGTTTAGAAAACGTACATCAAACATTGATAATTCAGCTTTGTAGACATTGGAGATTCTGAATCGCCTTAAATATGGCACTGTCCCGGAATTTGTCTGGTGTTAAAATAGGAAATCGCGGATAGAGGGTAGCGCCGAGCGTTACGTTCGAATCCACTATCTCACGAATACAAGCTGATGGTTTCGTGACCAAAATCGCACAGCCACTTGTTCAGTATTGTAACTTATGAATGAGCTTATCTCAGTAAACACATATTTCATTCCTGTGCAGTCAGTTCGGTCTGAAGACAGGCTGGTGTATGGAGAGTTTCGTCATGGAACTCAATTCTTCTGTATTTTATGTCGTTTATTGGAACTGCGTACTCACCGCTTTAGCTTTGTTGCACGTAAGTTCAATTTTTCGTAGTAAACCACCATCCTGTGAGTCATGACATTGAACCCCTATTGTTTACAACAATTGTTATCATTTTAACCTTATACATGCCAATTTTCATATTTCTTCAAAAAATTAGATCGTAGGTTTTCAGTACTAAGTCATCAACATAGGCCAAACCCCTTACTCTATATTTTGTGCGACAGTATAGTCACTGCTTCGGTCTTGCTATAAATCCCAGTTCATTCAAAGATTTCTAAATGTTATAAACACTAAAACTAACATTCGGGTAATTGGATTCTAAATATCGCGTTGCGCCTCAAAATTCCAAAAATGTGACAATGTCGAGGGGAGAAATACTCACCCGCAGCACATGTATCACTTAGAACGAAAATACGTTGATACAGTCCTGCAACACTGAACCTTAGATGACAGGAACTTTCTGGTCAGTGCTCCAAGCTGAAATATTATAACATAGCTGTATTTCTAGGCGAAACCACGATATGAAGTTTGGTCGAAATATATACAGTAGCTTTTCAGTTATAAGAAATCATACAAACAAGCAAACGGACAAATAGATAACCAAAACTAAGATAAGCTGTAGATGACCATTAATACAACTGTAACGGATAAGTATAAGAAAACTTAGCCAAAATAATCTATGAGCAAACATACAGTCGTTACGATATTTTTAATATATAAAATTGGAAGATTTCCAGTAAGGTTGGTCATAAATATATTGTGGGAGAGTAAAATCATTGGTTTCGTTTACCTATAAACCCAAAGCCCATTGAGAGAATTTCAAATGCATTGAACCCCAAAACTTATCGCTGGATACGTGGATTCTAAATGTGAACTTTCGTTGGAATATTTCCAATAGTTTGCTAGTTGTTAGAAATTAATGCAATGCGCACAGCTGCTGGGATACGTCTGCTTGGACATAGACTGCAAAACCATTCCGTTAATAATATATCCCTTATTATTCTTCGTTTCGAAATAATTTACGCAGTAAAGGTTAAGGAAGTTTGGTAGATTTCCAGTAAGGTTATTTTGTGGGAGTGGAAAATCATTTCCTATAAACCCAGTATATTAAGGTATTTCAAAATGGTATGACACCTAATAGCTACCTTTCGTTAGATGGACGCTATACATGAAATTTGGTTGAAATATATTCAGCAGTTTTCCATTTGTAATAAAGCAGCACAAGGCGCACCCGCTGTAGGGCTATGGCTGCTAGGATTTAGACTGTAAAAATTTCCGTTAATAATAACTCCCTTATTATTCCTCCTATCGAAAAAGTGTCCACGGGAATGAACTTTTAGAAATAGATTACCGGGTGAGTTGGTCGTACGGTTAGAGGCGTGTGGCTGTGAGCTTGCATCCGGGAGATAGTGGGTTCGAATCCCGCTGTCGGCAGCCCTGAAAATGGTTTCCCGTGGTTTTCCATTTTTACACCAGGCAAATACTGGGGCTGTACCTTAATTAAGGCTACGGCCGCTTCCTTCCAACTCCTAGGTCTTCCCTATCCCATCGTCACCATATAACCCATCTCTACCGAGCTCGATAGCTGCAGTCGCTTAAATGCGGCCAGTATCCAGTATTTGGGAGATAATGGGTTCGAACCCCACTGTCGGCAGCCCTGAAGATGGATTTCCGTGGTTTCCCATTTTCACACCAGGCAAATGATGGGGCTAGGTTGGCAGATTTTCATGAAAGGAATATTCTTTGGGAGATAGAAATCACTGTTCTTTTCTTCCAATAAATCCCCGGACCATTCAAGGAGTTTGAAATGTTGTGAACCCTAAAACCTTCCTTCGATAGGTGGATTCTAAATGTGAAGTTTGGTGGAAATATGTCGAATAATTTTAAGAAATCGGGACTTTGCGCACCTGCTGCTGGGTTACGTCCGCTGGGACTTAGACTTTAGAATATTCCCTTAATACTCTTCGTTTCGAAAGAGTGTACACAAGAACATGTTTGGAAATAAATTTCTACAAAGTTTGGACATGGATATTCTGTAGGAGAATAAAGACAACTCAGTCGAGTGATTGTTTATAGAAATAATATGAACCGTTAAAGTACCTTTGGATATGCGGATTATAAATATGAAGTTGGTTGAAATATGCCCATCAGCCTCAAAGTTATAAGAAATCAGCACTACGCGTATCCGTGGTGGCGCTGTGTCTGTTTGGACTTAGACGGCAAAATATTCCGTTGATGATGCTTGTTTAAAGGGGCGTAACATCGAAGGTCATCGGCCCGAAAAAATATTCCGTTAATCTCCCTCGTTTCTAGAGCTTGAACATGCTAAAAACATAAGAAATAGAATTCCATTAAAATTGGTTGATATCCATTGAGATTTGATGGATGAGTAATGACTGTTTTGGTCTTCTTGTAAACCACGAGTGGATTTTATAAATAATGTTTGTTTGAAGTATGTCCAGTAGTAGTCTAGTTATTAGAAATCAAACGAACAGACTAACATGCACCATAGCTAAAAGTCTGTAGATGGTCACTGGTACATCTAAAAGTTATAACTGTAAGAAATCGGCTCACGAATTTATGTGTACAGAATAAAGAGCCATATTCCTTCCATATTTACGCCTTGCCTTATTTTCACATAAAAGGTTTTCCGTAATGGCTCTAATTGTTCCTGGTTTTCCCTCCTCCAAATATTTCCTTACTTTTCCTGCATGCAGCATTTACCTTTCCTACAACCATGATACCGTTAACATTCTTGTACATCTCTTTCAGCCATTCTTCGTAACCTCTCCTGCATTCCCTATCTACTTTACTCTTTTGTCGCCTGTGTTCTTTTCCGCCCTCCTCTTCTTTTTCTTGTTTGCATTTCACACGATCATCAGAAGTGTCTTGCATCTCCTCAGGTATCAAATTATTCTTAATTTATATTGTCACCTTTCGTATATTTTCAAACCCTAGTAATCCCATTCCTCAGGAATGTCATCTCTTCAACTATTATGATTTTTTTAGGCTTTCCATTTAGTACTCATGCAACATGGTCCTTGAAAACAATACATCATTTAACATTAGTATATGTGGGGCATTCATACGTGGAAATTAAGAGGCTGGAGGTCTTGTTTCAGTCATTTCCAGTTTAGGAAGCTATGGCTGCTGAGATTACGAGAAGAACAGCCATGGAAAAAATCAATGACGAATGTCTCAATTATGGAAGGGTCGCTCTATCTCTTTACCTCTAATAATACTAGTAAGTTAGTATCTGGTCTAGAATTTTCATTTTTCCTGTATATAGCTGAGAAGTGGACTCTTCGTGCTACAGACCGAAAGAAAATGAATTTAATTGAAATGTGGTGCTGGCGAAAAGTATTTCGGAGGAAGACGTGTGTAGAAGGTTATTTGGAAACTCCCATGTATACCGTCTGTGACTTTAGGCTGCATTCTTACCAGATTTCCCTCAGATTATAGTTATGTATGTGCATTCGTCTATGCTGAATACACCAGCCATTTTAGGTATGTTGATAGCAACGGTAGTGCTGCTGAACCAAATAGAGTCTTGCGCATATTAATGTGAACAATCAGGTAAATTTCTAACTGTTTACTGCCAATTCTTAATAGTATGGATATCAATTCTTCAGATAGGTAATTTCGGTTAATGATCTTATAGCTTGTGTTTGAAAGTTCATACTTGGAATGTGTTTGTAGCTATTTGAAACTGTGATCAGTAAGTATTTTTAATCAGTCATAAAGGATATCACAACAAAGAAGAGAAGTAAGACTATAACTCTCCATGAACTTAGTGGTATGACTCACAGAGAAATATCTGCTGAATGAAATGTAAGTTTGGGTGTTGAGGGGGAAAAATGAGACTGGGTCCATTCCTGCCTCGAAGGAAAAGGCGATGAGGCCTAAAATGGACTATCTCACCAGAACAAGCAAAATTAATCCTGAAAATAATAGTTTCGATATACAAAACATTTGGAGCATGCAGGAGTAAAAATTGATGGTACAGCAGTGCGTAGGCAGCGTTTAGAAGCTGGAAGGAAGTCTAGAAGACCTACCAGATTATAATTGGCAAGAAAATATGAAAAATGGAGACAAGAAGAGTGGAGAAGATGCGTATTCAGTGATGAGTTATTTTGAAGTGCAAGGTTATAACATCTCACATGTATGGAGAAGCAATACTGAGAATGTTTCGCCGAAGCACATCAGACAGACAGTAAAGTTTCCTCGAAAAGACATGTTTTTTTTTTTACATTCATCGGCACTAAATGCTTACTTTCTGCTGATGGAATGATGAATAACGGCAAGTTCATCCCGATTTTAGAGAGAAAAGCAGTCACAGAACTAAAGAGATAGCTGGGAATTGAACGCCGAAAATGCAATTTTCCAGCAGGACATCGCACCTTGCCATTTCTCGAAAAAAGTCAAAGATTTTACGATGGAAAATGTTTTCCAGTGTTTGGACTGGCATTTAAATTCCACGGACATTATAGAAAATATTTGGGCAATTATCAAGAAACGGATGAGGAAAATTGACCGCACTTTCTTTCTTTCTTTCCTTCTTTCTTTCTTTCTTCAGGCTCTGGGTTGGGGGATACACCTGGGTAGGATAACCATTAACTCGCCCAGACGGCCTCACCTGCTATGCTGAACAGGTGCCTTGTGGGGGGATGGGAAGATTGGAAGGGATAGACAAGGAAGAGGGAAGGCAGCGGCCGTGGCTTTAAGTTAGGTACCATCCCGGCATTTGCCTGGAGGAGAAGTGGGAAACCACAGAAAACCACTTCCAGGATGCATGAGGTGGGAAACGAACCCAATTGACTGCACTAGCAGGGAAAATATGTTTTGTGCTGTAGTGTACGTGTGGTTTCGCGACCAAGAAATAAGCTATATGATATATAAATAAAATGATTAATTCTGTCTGTCATTCACAGAGATATTAAGAAAAAAGGAGGTTTAAACAGCTTAAATTCTTATCCGTTTTAGATTTCTATGCCTTCCTTACATGAATGGAGCTCCCACGACCATGACTTTTGTATCTTGTATGTTAGTGTCAGTATTCACGGTGGCAGTGAGTATTGTTTTAATTATGATGGGGAAATTATTCCTGAAAGTAGTGAAAGTGACAGTGAAGTAGAAAGTGCCTCTAAAGTAATGGGAAATACCGATAAGCAGTAGGTTCGAGATTCGTGAAAAGAACTCAAAATATGTTTCGTGAAAAATGGTGTTTTACTCGGCATTTGCAATGAAAAATAGAGAACTGTCGGGGAATACGTAAGAACATACTTGTTTGTTTCAGAATATTATGTTGTAGGAATAAATTATCTACCAGCAATTCTTTCTTTAGAGCAAAATATTTCAACAATTTCCTTTTTTTAAGAATTGTAAGTTTATTTTACGATAGGTGGAAATCGTGATAATATTTTTTTAATTATTTCTGTCATGTCCATGTAGATCAATCCTTCAGCTTTATATTGGTGTATAATACGAATTTATTTGGATTAATATATGATTACAGGCATGGTTTTATTTTCATGGTGTATATCCCTTGTCTATCCCATCCCATCAACCCATCCCCCCCGGAAGGCTCCTGTTCAGCATAACAAATGAGGCCGCCTGGGCGAGGTAATGGTGCTCCTCCGCAGTTGTATCACCTGACCGAAAGGCTCACGCTCCAGGACACTGCTATTGAGGCAGTAGAGGTGAGATTCCTCGCTGAGTCCGAGGGAAAAGCCAACCTTGGGGGGTAAACAGATTGCATGCCAAAAGCCTGGATTAAATTCCAAACATCTCGTATGCAATGCTGATATTGAGTGAGGGCATCTCTCTTATATATAAAACGTTGAATTCTGTCTGTCATTCACATCGATATTGAGAAAAATGCAAGCTTTCAACACTTGAAATTGGTACCATTTATAGACTTTTGTGTCTACTTTAAGGCAAAGTGCAATGAATCTCTCACAACCACGACTCTCGTACTTTTCTAAAGAAGAATATGTTTCCATCAGTGGAGTTTTTATCTCATTGCCATGATGACGGAGCTACACAGTCATGGCATGATGTCTAACTGCGTCAGTCTTCTGTAGCTCTCCGCAGATTTGTTGAAAAAAAATATATCGTTTGAGAGACTTAAACTGATACAAAGTATGGATTACAGAAGAATGCAAGGATGACCATCATACTTGAACTATTTAGAAAGAAAATAATACTCTCTTTCAGTGAATTGAATGAATAATTTTCTTCCATTTTGGAAGAAAATTTCGTGTGGCTATTTCTAGCCGAGTGTAGCTCTTGTAAGGCAGACCCTCCGATGAGGGTGGGCGGCATCTGTCATGTGTACGTAACTGCGTGTTAGTGTGGTGGGGGCTGTGTGTGGTGTGTGAGTTGCAGGGATGTTGGGGACGGCACAGACACCCAGACCCCGGGCCACTGGAATTAACCAATGGAGGTTAAATCCTTGACCCGGCCGGGAATCGAACCCTATAAACCAAAGGCCAGTACGCTGACCATTCAGCCAACGAGTCGGAATTTTGTAGTTAGAAAACACAGTATTGCTATCAATAAGCGGGCCGTAAAGCCTGAAGTTATTGCCTCAGAGACTGTTTCGGCAGTTCGAGTCCCATTCGACGGGAATAATTTTACCATCAGAATGTTGACTGGCAGGGTCTAGAAGGTGGTAGTATACAATTTCTAATCACGAGAGTGCGTTTCAAAAGCCTGGATTAGGTTCCAAACCTGTACGCAGTGCTCATATGGAGTGAGTGAATATGACGCTGTTGATGGCAATTCGTCCCTCGGATGGAGACATTACTCAGAGGACCCCTTGATGCTTTTCGACAATAGTAGGTTCTTTGCCGGCACCGGGCTTCGATATCGCCCTTCCTACTATCATATATCACGTCACTCATATCAATTCCCGATCACCAAGGTTATACGAATTTCGTGTGTTAAATCAATTGTTTTTAAATGCAACGCACTAAAACCCCAAGAGGAAGACGGGAAAAGTAAGCAAAGGCAAAAGAGGCTAAGATAATATATGCAGTTAATGAGACAAAAAAATGAAGCTAAAATGATGCGTTTGAAGAAAGATAAATTGAGCAAAGTTATAGGGGAGCAAAGATATGAATCTAAATTCGCAGGGCACTACGTGTAACATAACAATGTCAGCAGACTCGGAGTAAATGAGACAGGTTGAGTTAATCGTACGGGTCGAGGCAAGCATGGCTCCCCTTTTCGCTCTGTCAATATTTGGCCAGCTACTTACAATAAACAACAAATCACTTTTCGATAGAAATGTGCAGGCTTCAGACAGTGTCTGGCAGTAGGCTAATTCCTCACTGTTACAGAACAGGTGTTATCTAGTCAAGTTTTTTATATTACACTTTATTGCCCAAACTGAAGGATTAACTTCACTGAGTGGCTTTTAAAACTTTTAAATTTTGTTCGAGATCCACTTCGTTCTTCTTTTCGTCCAAGTTAGAGCACATTTTTCCCTTAGAAATCATTTTCCCAAGAAACGAACAAGTTAACATCATAAACCGATAGGTTCTGTATAGTTTGATAGGTGACAACATATCGTACACTATCATTGACTCCATTATGTTAATGAAGCTGCTAAGTGCAATGGAACGAGATTAAATTTACAGAAGCTACACAAATATATATATATATATATATATATATATCTTGCAGAAATTCAGAGGGACTTAGTTTCAGAAAGAAAGTGTTTTAATCCAAGAATAGATTTAACACCTGCGTATACGATTTGTTCTTAAATGGAGGCAATTTTCTTTAAATTTAGCCTTCTCTGTCACAGTGAATAACTCACCATCATAAATAATAAATTTGGGATAAATCTCCCCACTGCAGTCTTTTGGACAGTTGTATGTAGCTTTTACAAGAGTACGCTGAGCCATAAAATCAAATGGTGTATGGCTTTTAGTGCGCGGAATGTCCTAGGACATGTTCGGCTCGCCTAGTGCAGGTCTTTTGATTGGACTCCCGTAGGCGACCTGCGAGTCGTGATGAGGATGAAATGATGATGAAGACAACACATATACCAGCCCCCGTGCTAGAGAAATTAATCAATGATGGTTAAAATTCCCGACCCTGCCGGAAATCGAACCCGGGACCCCTGTGTCCAAAGGCTAGCATTTAGCCATGGATTCGGACGCAGATCCATAGACGTCAAAGTACAACTCTGAGCTACAACTGCAGTCAATATTGTTTCTAAGGAAATACTACAAAACCTGTTTTGATTCCATTAGAATGCGCCATAAAACCTGGAATGTGTAACTTTTATTCATAAGATGTATTAATAGTCCATTTAGAATTACTATATAGTAATTTCGACTATGGAAGAAAAGCTTATGTAGTAGTGTGTAATAAACTCTTTGAGTCTATACAGAAACGAGTGGAAATGTTTATTTAAGCCAAGAGTGGGCATATTATGTACTAAAACCTTGTGTAATATTAAGTAACCTTGATGATTTGTAAAATACCTTCAAAAACATAAAATTATATTTCTGTTGACATTAATATGCACACATGTACGGTACCAGCCTGCTACTGAGTGTTCGAAGGGAGCGCATTAGGCGGATAGCGCTGAGGAACATGCAGTGAGCGGCTGTCCTCTTATTATCTCTTCGTATTCTGACGTAACCTTAATGCAGGCAGTGATATCCTTGTGAAAATCAGATATTAGATATCCCATTGATCATCAGTGCGTGCGGGACACTTGTATGTAGAAACAATGGCGCTGACAGTCCACCTGATATGTTTCAGAATTATGTTACTTTGCCAATCTTCTTATACTTTAGATGGTTGGATAGGGGGCTTCTAGTAGGATGACATCCATAGGAACCGCTTCGGTTTTTCTACAGTCTTGCCGTTTCACTCTACAAGATGGCAAATGAAGGAATGTTTCTCGGGCGTTCTCTGGTTGAGTTTTAATTAATTTTGTTGGGTTAACACGGAATTTGTCAACAGACATTATTTATATGTATATGACATAGAATGCGGGATAGACAATTTTCCGACCTAAAAAGATCCTACCACGTCTGCTGGGTTTAAGTCAACAAAGACTGATGCTGCGCCTCTAAAACGCAGAGGGAGCTACCCGCATAATACAGAAACTGTTTTAACTTTAGCGTTGTTTCCAGGGCATATCTAATTAATATCCTAGCCTCTGTCGTGCAGTTGCCAGTGACATCATTGTCCCATTTTAAACTTTCATTCCTCTAACGCCATATACGGACTAGGCCATGTCACGCATTTGTATGCGAACGTTTTTTATTACTACGCCAGTGTGTACAACATGCTAATGCTGTAAGACAACATTACTCCGATTACACTAACAGCAGAATATATTCGTGGGTACGCAACGGCCCCTGGCCGGAATGTGTTGGTTAGCCAATGTGGCGTGATTTCTCCAGGGAGGGAAAGCAGTGGAGCAGGACAGTAATTGACTCTCGAGCTCCAACTGTTCCACCACCTACTGCTCATTTCGGGTCAAACTGTTCAGACGTTTATAACTCACATTTTGCTCATATTTACAGACTGTGAACTCTTTAATTAATTAATTAAGAGAATGCGCACAAATGTATAGAGAGATTAAAGTTCACAGGTCTCTCCTGTACTGATTAATTACGTACTTTCATGCTATTTTTGCACTTTAGCGTGTCATTAAACAGTGTGTTCCATATGTTTAGGATTAACAGTTACAGGCCCTCCGGAATAGGCAGAAACCATGAAGTCTTTAAATTTAATACAGCGATATGACGACAAATTTTGTAAACCATAATGCCGGAAACATGTGAGGCTATCACTGTTTTGTGTACTAATGATTTGATAATCCTTCAGATAATGCACCTGTTACTTAGTTTCAATACCCATCACCTGAGCATTAGATAAACAGGAATAAATTAAACGTGAGGTTTCAGAAATGTAGTTTTGGAGAAGAATTATAAAAACAAGTTGCGTGGATAAAAAACAAATGACCTTATTTTAAAGAACGTCAATGAGGACCGATGTTAATTAACTACGATAAAGAAGAGGGAAACTTATTTCCTTGGAAATGTAATGAGACACGGCTCTATCCTCCAAACCATCATTGAAGGCAAAGTACTGGGAAAAAGACCCATGTCATACATCAGAAACTCCGCCGGTGAGCTGACATGAAGAGGCTAGCAGAAGATCGTCAGATGTAGCTACAACGACAAGGCATTGCCTTTAGTAGATGACGATGATGACCAACATAAAATCTAACTAAATAGTTATTTTCATAATCGTAAATATCATACAATTGTTAGTTGATGACTTCCACAATGTAAGCAGATTTTAAAAGAAGGTTGTAAGCTGTTTCCGGCTGTAAGTACATGTTATGTGACTGGTAGAAGTCCATTTTATAATGTGAATGTGATTTTCTTTTGCTGTTGTAATACCCCAAACGTTATTTAACGTCCATTTAATCGCCATGTGATATAAGACAGCCATGCCTGCTTTCTAGATCTGTTCCTTCAGGCCTGTAAACTTCAGTATATTCTGTTCTCCACATTAGTTCCTTTCAATTTGAGGAGTTTGTGTCTTCTAGAGGAGTTTTGTGTGTTGGCCAGCCTCATAAAGTGACCTTATGCTGAATTCCGTTCTTTGTGTGATGGTTATAGTACGCGCACCTTTTATCGATACATAAACACCCTAGTGCTGAATCGGTCGACCTCGGGTATCTTCGAGGTTCGTATTGGCAATCTTTGAAACACAAACTATGAATCGCTTATGCATCGCTGTGCGATATCTGGCGTAAACCATGTACACCTATGTTATTTCCGACTTCAGTCTGTAATCTGCACCTCTGAGAAAATCAGTTAAAAGACATACATCCTACATTCTTTTGTATCAGCCCAGACCTCAACAGGTAACAAAAGACGACATCTTAAAACACAATCCCGGTGAAGAACGTCGTGCGCGCGTGGAGAAATAGACGTGTGTACTTCAGTGTTTTAATGATTATACTGTATTTACATATGTCACCCAGCTGGCATTTTCATAAGTAATTTCAAATAATATGTAATTTAACCGAACGCTCTCCTTGGTAAATTTTTCCACTTCTCTTCCCACAAACGAATATTAGCCCCAATCTGTCCTCTGGAATTCCAACTTAATCTCATATTATTATAATTTCTATATTTAAAACAACCACTCAGACTTTTTGGTTTTCTAATGTCATTCCACCCCAACTCTTCATTGATAGCACCGAATATACTGCTTATTTGAGCAGCTCTTCTCCTTTCATCCAAGCTTTCCCAGCCAAAACTTTACAACATTGTCGCTATCAGAAATCACCCATAACAAATCGAGCTGCTTTTCTTTCGCTTCTTTTCCAGTTCTCGAATGAAGTAATCCTGGTGGGGGTCCTGTACGCTGGAATCATACTTTATTTATGGTCTTACCAGAGACTTATGTGCTTTCTCTCCTTTACAACCTAACTATAACCCCTAAATTCCCTCATAATCATATGAAGAGATCTGTAAAATTTGGCAGCCCTAAAGATGGTTTCCGTTGATTTCCATTTTCACACCAGGCAAATGCTGGGGCCACTGCCACTTGCTACCCACCCCTAGCCCAAAGTCGCCGCTGTGTCGGTGTGAAGTAAAGCAGCTTTAAAAAATACGTCCCATTTATAAGATTACTCCAATTAAGGTATTTCTTTACATTAACACCTACTCTTGTGGAAAAAAGTATTGACACCCGAATTCAGACGTTAATAATATATCTTGTTTTATTATACGTTCAGTTATGTGTAGTAGAAAATTTTAAATTAAAATTTTAAAGTAGGCTGAATAAAGAAAATGACGGTATATTTTCCATTTCCAACGGAACGCTTAATTAGAAAATTCGGAACATTAAAAGTATTGATTTGATCGTTATCCACCTTTAATACGATGTAAAAAAACTTAGTGTTGATTTGTACACGAAGTCTCAGTTTCATATGTTATTTGTGTAAAAGGTTGTTGTAAATTTTGTGAAACCACTTTTTCTCATTACTGGGTGATCATAGCCGTAAAAATGTCAGCTTGTTATGAAGCTCACGACAATGTCAGGATAATATTAAAACTGCTTGTTGACTGATTGCAGTTGTTGATTTTATTTTGATTTACATTTAACTGGGTGGTTGTTTGAAAATAAAGCAGCGTACCCGCCGAGCGTTGTTGCCCAGTTGGCCTATTCGCCACGCCGACTGAACTCTGATCACTGCTTTGTATCAGCTTTGAGCCATTTACAGCTACTACGCATTGAATGTGTTCGTGGAGTGAGAAAGTGGAATACGGGAATAACATGCTAGACGACGAAGAGTGGTATTCCCACATATGAACTGGGACTTTAAATACAAGACGTTTCAAATGTTGAAAACATCCCACCATTACTACTGATACCTTCGAATAAGCTATATCACTTAGTCCCGAGTGAAGATAAATTTCAAATACCTGTCTAGTAATCGAACCCAAAACCCTTTATCCGAAAACCAACATACCATTCAGCTACGGAGTCTGAGAAAGAATAAAGGATATTTTCCCGGACTGAGTGTCTCAGACGGTTGAGGCGCTGGCCTTCTGACGCCAACTTGGCAGGTTCGATCCTGGCTCAGTCTGGTGGTATTGAAGATGCTCAAATACGTCAGCCTCGTGTCGGTAGATTTACCGGAACGTAAACGAACTCGTGTGGGACAAATCCCGGCACCTCGGCGTCTCCGAAAACCGTAGACTTAGTTAGTGGAACGTAAAGCAAATATTATTAATTAGGACTTTCTGGCATCTTATAGAATTACGTGCCCGCTACGCGAGTTTGCTGTAAAAAGAATGCTACTGTGCTCCACGCGCTCAGCTGACTGAACTTGTCAGCCACAGCGTTATCTGCCCCTCGTACTAAAGTTCACGTAGAAATGAGCCATTCTGAAGAAACTATGATTTCTTCTCTGCATCTGAGGAAAATAGGTTTCCAAATAATTCTGCGAAGTGCATTAATCACTAACAAAACTAAGAAATCTTTCTCCTAAGCCGGAACTTAAGGCAAAATTCGAAATATACTACGTAATTCTACTGTTGATATATCGAACGCTAGTCCAATAAAGGTTTTAAACAACTGACGAAACAACAAACATCCAGTTGTACAGCAGAGAACGTTCAATTGATGTTCAACTCGGCAACGTCGGTAGGATTTTCACGGCCAAGTGTATTTTTCTCGCCGGCCGGTACGCTTCTTTCTACTCACACAACCACCCAATTAAATATAAATCAATGTAAGATCAACATTTGCATGCAGGGACAAAGCAGTTTTAATTGTAGCCTGACATTCTCATGAGCATCATAACAAGCTGAATTTGTTGCGGCTATGATCATCCAGTAAAGAGAAAAAGTTGTTTTACAAAATTTACAACAATCTTTTTCAAGAATATTAGATGAATTTAATAGCTGGTATACATATCAACAATAAGTTACTTTAAGACGCATTGGAATTTGGTAATGCTCAGTACAGTGAATTTAATGTTATGAATTTTCAAAGTGAGCGCCCTGTTGGAAATGTAAAAAATACCGGCACTTTCTTTTCAAATCTGCGCTAACATTTTAACTGGGCACGACGAACATTTCTGCTTCACATAATTAAACGTAGAATAAAATAAGCTAATTTTTTGTGTAGCTTTTTCCTATATTGGACAAAGAATTAACTTTTTATTAACATATTAACTCGGGTGTTTATACTTTCTTCCAGGACAGTAAATACTTACTGCCATCTTCATCAGTTTCTTTCAGTCCATCAACACAATAATTGAGGAATGTCTGTTCAAAAGGCGCAATGTCGACCCTAAAGAAGTTGCTGAAGAAACATAAGGAAACAAGGAACATACCCATGATCGAGTATGATACAGCGTTTAATGAATTACACCTTTTGCTCATGGCATTCGATAGTACCCAACTACTGCAATGCATGTGGACGAAATACTTAAAAACTGAAGTGGAAATAGCATCTTTCGAATAGACACCCCTCAATTAAAACTTAGAGGACTTCTTACTTATGACTCGAAGTTCATCCTGTTTAAAACATACCATTGTCGGCTTCCATTTCAATACTTTTTCAATGTTTTTTCAGTCACTCACAATTTTGTAATTTATTTATTTCATAAATCGTAGTAAGACATTACAAAGTTAACACAGAGATACAGAATGTATTTAGAATTTCATGTTGGGGGAGACCTTTGGAGGTTCCCTCAAGAGCCGCCCACATTGGTATGAGTAAGGCTCGGAAGTTCATGCTCTAAAATTCTAAGAAATATGCATGCAAATATGCACTCAAAACTTCAAAATATGCCAATAAATGTGCAATATAAAAATGAAAAAATGGCAGTAGCCAAGTCAGGTTAGTGTTGATGATATTAAACTTACATTTATTTCTTGGAGGTTGAAGCAGAAATGTCCATACTGAGTGATGAATTACAGTTCACAACCATCACTTTTGCACAAATTTTCAACTGAAAAACATCGTCTGTTGTCTCGTAAAACACTTTTGTAACGTGAAAAACTTCTTTCCACATCACAAGCTGCTATTGGAGCATATTTAGATTATGATAACTGCTCCGCACAAAGAGACAAGTCTCTTGGCGTGACAGACGGTTTTCTTTCGAGAATGTCTCGAATATCGCACAAATGTTTATAACCAGGGTTTTTTTGAAGTTACATAATTTATTTTTTCTTTCATTTTTTATCTTATACTACCAGGAACAGTATTTAGTTTAGACATCGTTTTTCCGAAAACAATAAGTATTTCCTTTAAGGGAGATACTACAGCTTCCAGTGACGTCATAGCGGTTGGAAAAAAAGAAAAATGGGCATTTATAAAAACATGATTATCTTCTAACTCATTGCTTGACAGAATATTTTTCACTGTTTGTATTGATGTGGCTTCATTCGAGTCCAATGAATAACAACCTCTTTGAATACTTCTATTTATTGAGCACTAGCAAATGTACCCGTGCTTCGCTACGGTACTCTACATTGTATACGGATATTGAATTCATTTTTTTTTTCTAGGGGCTTCACGTCGCACCGACACAGATAGGTCTTATGGCGACGATGGGATGGGAAAGGCCTAGGAGTTTGGAAGGAAACGGCCGTGGCCTTAATTAAGGTACAACCCCAGCATTTGCCGGGTGTGAAAATGGGAAACCACGGAAAACCATCTTCAGGGCTGCCGATAGTGGGATTCGAACCTACTATCTCCCGGATGCAAGCTCACAGCCGCGCGCCTCTACGCGCACGGCCAACTCGCCCGGTGATATCGAATTAAATTACTGCACATGAAGTGAATAAGATTTTTAAATTGGATGTGTCTTGGCTTTATCCTAGAAACAGCATTGTGAAATCCACAGACGTAGTTTCCAATGTAAGTGTGATTTGCGGAATTGCGATGAAAACGGCAAGTCCCCTTGTGTACTGCAATTCACAAGGAAGTTGGTAATTTTCATTTAACGGCAGGCCCCATTGCCTAGTTCGTCGCCAAAATCAATTTAGGGAGGTTTCATTACAATGGCAGACCCCATTTCCTACTTTCAGATAGATTACAGTTGAGGAACTTTTATTATATTTGCAATGACCTTCTTACTGCCAGTCAAAAGTGAGTTGCGTTCTTATCATTATAATGGCAGACGCATTTTCTTATGCCAGTCAGCTTACTGCCAGTCACACTAAGTTGGTGAGTTTCGATTATAAGACCAGGCCACTATGCCTAACGTCATTCACATTTTAGATGGGTAAATTTGTTTATAATGGAAGACACCCTTGCCTACTGACAAACAGGATCAGGTAAAAGAGTTTTGAACAAAACTGCACGCTCCCTTGTCTTCTGATAATCGAATCGAGAAGGAAAGTATGCATTAAAATAGTGCACAGGAGATGGAGTACGACCCCATTCATATTGCCTGTCAAAGTCGATGTGGGGAGGACGGATTACAATAGCAGACGCCCTCCTTCTGACAGTCTCTATTGATTTGCAAAGTATTTAATAATAATGGCAGACAAACCCTTTCTAGATAGCCAGAAATCGACGTCAATGAAAGAATATAGTCGTCATACGGAAGTATATGGATGTTTACCTTCATTTACAGAATAACTGCTGTTAAACGGCATTTCAAATCGAAAAACTGATTGCACATTAAGAATAAACTTTCTGGCCACATTTAGCGATCTAAGTGTGTGGTGCTATGATATGTTCAATTATCTCATCTATTTAAAGGTAAGATTGTTTTAGAAAAGTTGAATAGGGTGAAATTGGTGTAAGATTTTCACATATAGAATTACTTTTCAGATATGTAACAGCTAAAAACATACAAATTGGCACAAATACGGCTACTGGGTGGGCCAATATTCTAGTGGAATTTGATGATCCTATCCTTCCTATAAGTGTGTCAAACAATGAAATATACTTGTAAAAATCCCCAAATTTACAAACAATCCAGAAATACGGCCAAATCTAACGTATAAGGGTGAGAGATACGACAAAATGTCATAGGACCAAAGTTGTAGATCACTCTGAATTGAAGGAGATTGTGCCATCCGTTTTGTGATACGACTTACCGTTTACCCAACAAATAGCTCAAAAGGAATGTCTGCACTGTCATTAAAATTGTCTCCATATTTCGATATCTTTGGGGGTAAAAAGTGAAAAATTTGAACATCTTGGAATTTTTACGTCGGTTAGGGACCAAAACTATAATTTAACCAAATTTCAATTTTCTACCTCGTCTGGCAGGTTGTGACGCCATCTTGATTTGGGGGGACGGGGGATAAAATGAGGAAATTCCTGAAAATGTTTAAGCCCACGAAACATATAGATTGTTTCTTTGGATAAATTAAACGACTGCGTTCTTATGCTGAGCCCAAAATTTGAGTGCCCTCAGCGTGCCCCCTTCAGGGAATTTTGGGAAATTTCGACTTTTCTAGGGATCCTGGGGTCATCAGCTTCTCCCGTACCAAGTTTCATATTTCTGAGATTTCTGAAAGTGCCTCATTAATTCACGTATTTTTTTTCATTTTTCAATATTTATATATCTATCGCTCCAGACCGACTTGTTTTTATATATATAGATAATACAAAGCTGCATCCAGCCATGTTCCCCATCGTGTTAACACTGGCTCAGGAGGAAGTGGGATATTGGGTGCTGTTGATCTAAACAACTTGACTCCTGAAGGAGATTTAACAAAAATTTTCTTTGAACAGGCTACAAATCGATCTACCAATTGAAAACAATTGCGTATTGTCTCAGCAATGCGATTAAAAGCATGTGCCAAACAAGCTATATGAATTAAGTTAGGAAAAATGCCTTTCAGTGTTTGCCTTGATTTTACCATATAAGTACCTGCATCGGTAACAAATAAAAGTAGCCGGTCGTATTTCATTCCAGATGGCCATAATAACTTCAATGAGTCCATTACACACTGCGTTACACTTAAATTGTTAGTGATCCGCAATTCACACACATTAAGAATATACGGTACCGTCTTTTGTTCCTTATTTATGGCGCCCACAATTACATTAGCCCTCAGAATCAGTGGTTTCATCAATAGACAACCACACAAACTGATCCGCTAATTCAATTTGCAAATTTGACAATACGTTATTGTAAGAACGCCCTACTAAGTCTTACGCCATGTACTAGCTTCAGGCACATGTTGTCGAGTGTGTTTGGCAAGAAAATGTTTTGATGTGGGGTTATTAATTTTATACGAGAGAAAAAAATGAAATGGCGTATGGCTTTTAGTGCCGGGAGTGTCCGAGGACAAATTCGGCTCGCCAAGTGCAGGTCTTTCGATTTGACACCCGTAGGTGACCTGCGCGTCGGGATGAAGATGAAATGATGATGAAGACGACACATACACCCAGCCCCCGTGCCAGCGAAATTAACCAATTAAGGTTAAAATTCCCGACCCTGCCGGGAATCGAACCCGGGACCCCTGTAACCCAAGGCCAGCACGCTAACCTCCTAGCCATGGAGCCGGACGAGAGAATATCAGCAGCTATTAATGCTTGCCACAAGTCGTTAGAAAATTCACTAATCCTACTTCCTAAACACTCTAAAAGTTGTTCGTGAACGGGCTCTTTATTAGCGAGTTTGCTAGATAAATTCTCCTTGTGTTTTGCCGTGTTTATGTGTTGAACTATTTGAAATCTTTTCTCACTCCCTATAGGTTTCTCACAGAACCGTACCCTATTGTCTGCAGATATCAAGTCACCTGAAAACTCTTTCTGTAAATAAGTTAATCTATAACTCGAAGTTGCTCTTATTTTCGGCATTTAATGAACTTTTTAACGGACACTTTATACGCGAAACATAGTTTGGTCACAACCAGTTCACAACACCGTTACATGACTCAGTGTACAGCCAGTCGACAGCTAAGCACAAAACGTGAGTGTAGATGATGAAACAGGGGATTCACTGCGTGACATCATAACTCCTGTCCGACTCGTTGGCTGAACGGTCAGCGTACTGGCCTTCGGTTCAGAGGGTCCCGGGTTCGATTCCCGGCCGGGTCGGGGATTTTAACCTTAATTGGTTAATTCCAATGGCTCCGGGGCTGGGTGTATGTGTTGTCTTCATCATCATTTCATCCTCATCACGACGCGCAGGTCGCCTACGGGAGTCAACTTGAAAGACCTGCACCTGGCGAGCCGAACCCGTCCTGGGATATCCCGGCACTAAAAGCCATACGACATTTCGTTTATATCATAACTCCTCACCAAATGACAAGTTGCGTCATCATGCGTAACATTACTGCCAACATCAACCAGATGAAAAAGATGTTTAAAAATAATAACCATTAAACTGATTGAAATACACCGTATAGGCCCTAAAGTATTAAAATATGATGCATTTATCAAAATCACGAAAATATGCAGTTATATGCACCATAAAACCATGTTCAAATGAGTGAAAATTCCGTAATTCGTGCACATAATGTATAAGCATACATTTTGACCCCTATAAAAACATGCAAATGCATGAAATTCCAAGCCCTAGGTATGAGACTCCGCCCAGCGGGTCGCGGTAATCGTCATACACTATAGCTCCCATTTCAGTGCTGGAGTTACTCCCACGTGTCAATCTTATGTTCAAGGTTCTCAGCGATAAGTCTGTCTGTTGTAGAAGTAACGAGATTATCTCATCGATGCTGAAGATGTCGTCCGTGAGTCTTACATCCAGAGATTTGATAACATCAATGACTGACCAGTTCAAAAGATTCTGTAAAAGAACAGTGCGACTTAAGTATTAAAACAAATAACTGATTACTATACATATCTCCCTATTTTATTACATTTAAAACGACTGATTGTGGAGAAAGTAAATAAACAAAATGATGACCATATTTTTTTGTTAACACTTGCTACATGGTCTAGGCAAAATTATGTCTCATTAACGAGTAGCCTTCGCTAAAATGTAAACAAAACAACTACGAAGACAAGAAAATAAATGAAAGAATTACTCTACAATTGTTTACATAACATTTTGAGATATTTGGAAATTAATTAATTGTGTTGATATGAATGTCGCTGGAAGTAAGAAATTATATACCTGCTGCAGTGAACCGGGAGACTTGGAATCGGCTGACATAATTTTCACATATAAAAGAGACGTTATACGAAGGAATGCGTCTGAATTCTGTTCATATTTTACCGACGGACGATAGAAGGCAAATAAGACGCAATCATGGACTCGGGGGGATTCACAAGTTTTATTACAGACTATTTGATAAGCGCCAAGCAGTACTATAAAAGGGTCCGAACACAAACGTTCTACATTCATTTCCACTTTTCTTTTCATGTTCGGTTGCGTCAACGCATGTTGTAGTTCGAAGCCAGTCGTGTCGTCAAGGAAGACTTTGCTGCAGAAAGGATATGTTTAATCGTGCGCATGCGAGATTTGATATAGGTTCATGCCTGTTTGAATTATTAAAGTAGTACGGCAGGTGTTGAATTATGAGAGTAAATTTTTTATGCGAAAAAGTTCAATTGCGTGTATCATTGACCACGGTGCGAATGTGTTAAGTTTTGGCAAATTTATGTGTTTTAACGTTCAAAACAATTCTTAGCAGACAAAGTAGGGATCCCCATTCAACGAAGAACTTAATATTAAGCAATGTCCTCAATTGTGCCGAAAGTTGAAGGTCTAAAGAGCCTGAAAAGTTTTCAAATTGTTAGTCATGGATAGCTCTATCAAACTTAAAATCAAATTTCGAAAATAACTTCCGGCTTAAATGCAGTTCCGGAAAAATTGCCGAAAATCGCTCGTTTCTTTACTTGTGCATTTTTTGAATTCAGAGCCTAGCCAAATTAACTTATTTATATAACTCTCTCTGTAATGCGTTCCTTGATTCAATATACTCAGGCATTTTTCTATTTTTTTGGATAAATAGCCGCACCGAATGTGGTTATAAGGGCTTAAGTGAAATTCTAAATTGACTCACATTAGAGTACGTAGTGGTGCTTACGTGAAACAATGCATTGACTCACATTAGCGCTTGTAGTGGTAGAAGAAGGCAAACTGCTAATTTGACCGACCGGATTGTCCGACTCGTTGGCTGAATGGTCAGCGTACTGGCCTTCGGTCCAGAGGGTCCCAGGTTCGATTCCCGGCCGGGTAGGGGATTTTAACTTTCATTGGTTAATTCCAGTGGCCCGGGGCTTGGGTGTTTGTGCTGCCCCCAACATCCCTGCAACTCAGGCACCACACATAACACTATTTCCCATCACAATAACACGCAGTTACCTACACATGGCAGATGCCGCCCATCCTCATCGGAGGGTCTGCCTTACAAGGGCTGCACTCGGCTAGATATAGCCACACGAAATTATTATTATTACCGACCGGATAACGATAATTAAGAAAATGATTTCATTTTTAGGAATGAATATTCTCATACTTTAATATATTTTATTTACCTAAAATTTGTAGCCCATATCCCTAGGATGTTTTCAATATTGAGTTGCTTGCCTGAAGAACTGTGGAATGTTTGGAAGCAGTGTGACATTTTGTTAACAAATATGTTCGAGTTTCAGATACGGCACTAGGAAGACTCAGTGATGGATATGGAAACCGGCAAGAGGATGGAAAAAATGGAATGGCATATGGCTTTTAGTGCCGTGAGTGTCCGAGGACAAGTTCGGCTCGCCAGATGCAGGTCTTTTGATTTGATGACTTTAGGCGACCTGCGCGTCATGATGAAGATGAAATGATGATGAAGACGACACACACACGCATCCCTGTGCCAGCGAAATTAACCAATTGATTAAGATTAAAATCCCGACCCTGCCGGGAATCGAAACCTCGACCACTGTGACCAAAGGCCAGCACGCTAACCATTTAGCCATGGAGCCGGACAAGAGGATGGAGATGGTATGTTAATAAACGAGCCCATGAGGGAGGCCAGCAGGATGAGTTCCAGTTGTCCTGTGTTACGTCGTTGTTTACTTATTTGTTTCTTATTTATGTAAATATAGCGTAATCCTACATTTCAGATTTCCAGATTTAACTTGCGTAACTTTATGAGTAAGTCAGGCCAAGTTTTTATGAACAATTACGAAGAATGAAGCATATTTATCTGGATCGTCAAAGTTTTAATTTTGCATCGTTTCATGCGATATTTTTCAGATTATGGAACTGAATTCAAATTTTCAGAAAAGTGATTTTTATAAACTGATAATTTGAACGTGTTCAGAGTTAATAACATTTAGGCCTACAATGACCTAAATAAAACAAGTAGGATATTAGAAATGTGTGTGTTTGTACCCAGTAAGTTTATTATACTGTAATGGATCTTCTATGATGAAGAGCATCTATGAATATTATATAGAAGTTCATCATAATTCTTAAGATTGCGCAGCGAGACTATGGTAGGATATACTTTGAATGACAAGATAATGCTATACAGCGCTGTGTTTTATGGAAGAAAGTTTTCCGGTACTCACTCGTTACATCCCAAACAGTATTGTTTCTGTCCGGGTCCAAATTTGTTACCTCTTGACATATTGAGATTGTTTCTTTTTCACGATTAACCAGTCTTTTTTCGCAAAAATCAGCTTTTTTGCTGTCGAGTCCAACATATTCGGTGGCCACAACGTCGTGTTCAGCTTTTACAGATTCGATCGCAGCATTTTCCCAAAAAGTTATTTTCAGCACACTACATTCACTCGATTAAGTCTAAAACATTTTCAGTTTCTTACCTGCCGGAGCGGAGGAGAAGAAATTAGTGATTTTCTAGTTCATTGCTTTTGATAAAGACCGTAGGAAATTTATACATTAACGAATAGAAATTTCAATAGAAGCAACCACAGCGCACGAAGCAACAAAGTTGAGCAAACAGGAAGTGAATTGAAGCTGATCACAATTACACGAATGTAGAAATTTCCAAATTTTAAGCAGTAAACACGCACAGTCGAAAGAGTGGTTCCATAGAACCGGATCGGTATCATGTACGGACAATAAGAATGGATGAAAGTTAATCCATCGACATTTCCTGACGCCATTATTCGACACCAAGCGATGATTGCAGCACGTATGTGGAGACACACTTTCAAACAATGAATCCAAATCTTCACCACCGGAGCGTACCGGCAGGATAAATTCCCTGATGCTATGGCATCGATTGGGAAGCACTTTATAATGATGTATTCAGGTGTGATTATAGGAGGTTTTATATGTGGCGACGAGGTGTGATAATAGTTATGAGCTTAACTTGATTCCGTAAGTTAAAATTATAACTGAAGTCTTCGATAACATACGAATATGGTACGACGGAGTATAGGGATCTTTGAATACGTATATGATGAGTAATCTGTGGCATTTATGGTGAAAATCGGATGATATCAGAAGGTATTGGCCACAAGTGAAGTTTCGTGTATGAAGTATTATGTGTTGTGTGTGTATATGCTGTTATGGCCATGTTATCACGGATTAACCCAGATGAAGTGTGTGTTAACTATGCTACTCTGAGAGTGGCGTATTCAGAAACGGGCTTGATTTTGATTAGATAAATAATTAATGAGTTTCTTCACTCGAAACCATTACAACGAATTTTGAATGTGAATGCTTGAAAGTTTAAATTTATCCAAGTTAAATCTAATCGCATTATATGCACGTGTCCGACTGCATGGCTAAATGGTTAGAGCGCTAGCCACAGGTCTAGAGGGTCTCGGGTTCGATTCCCGGTCTAGTTGAGGATTTTAATCTTCGTTCGTGAGTTCCGACGGTTCGAGGGCTGGGTATGTGTGCCGTTTTCCTCATTATAATTCATCATAGGTACGGCCTCACAGATATGCAGGTCGCCTGTACGGCGTCAACTCAGAGGACCTGTACGAAGCCTCTCCGGTGTCCATATGCCATTAATACATGTACGTTTTCCTACAGTTGTTGGTACGTCCATTATTTTGTGTGTGTAGCATGTAAATCATATAACCGAGCAAGCTGACGGTGCGGTTAGGGTCGCGCAGATGTGAGTTTGCATTCGGGAAATTGTAGCTTCGAACCCCATGTCGGCAGTCCTCAAGACTGTTTTACCCGGTTTCCATTTCTTCACAAGGAAAATGGTGTGGCTGTACCTTAATTAAGACTAGGAGCGATAATTTCCCCCTGCTAGCCCTTTCCCATCCTTCCATCGCCGAAAACCTTCGATGCGTTAGTGCGTTAAACAGGTAGCAAATAAATGATAATAATATTAAAATATTAATCAAGGAATTAACATAACGTAAAGCTCTAATACACCTCACGGACCTCATTATATGCAAATTTTACTTGTATTTTATTTTTCAGACACTGTCTTCATACTGTCGTTTTTCCTACGAAAACCGCTATGTAAAACATATCCTTTTTAATATATTAGTTCGTGGCGTCGATCTCTGCAGATCCTTCGCCACTACTTTAACCATATCGTCGCTTCACCGGTAAAAGATTGTAATCCACAAAGCTCTTCCTATCGATTATTCTCCTTAAGACTGGTCACGCCTCCCAGTCACATATGGTTATGCAGTCCATCAGAACCAATTTTGTTGCGTTCATTTTCCTATGCCCATGTGTAAAGGAAATTTAACCTTACTGTACCGTACTATACGAATGTATGCTTGCATTACGTATTTACGCACTCCTATTGTATAATGCATGTTAAGTTCATTTTCGGTTACGCGTCTGCATAGGAAAACGAACACAACGGACATTTTTCTGATGGGCTGCATATCCATGTGTGGCTGGGGGGCGTGACCAGTCTTAAGGAGAATTATCGATAGGAAGATCTTTGTGGATAACAACCTTTTACCGGTGAAGTGACGATATGATAGGAACATGCGCGTAAGTGTAATTGCGGAAGTGTGGAGTATTGAATGTTAGGAAATGAACGTCAAGGACGACACAAACACCCAGTCCCAGGGCCAGAGATATTAATCATTTACAATTAAAATCCCTGACCCGGCTGGGAATTGAACCCGGGGCCAGTAAAAATATTAGTTTAGAACTTTGGCCGGTAAGTTCTGTCATATAAAGTTCAGTATGGTGCGGCAATACCAACAAATTTACGCTCTTGATCAGATACTTTGTGTGTGCTGCGGGTCAGTATTTATCCCACAAAATTATCCCAGCAGTGGTTTTTGCAGGCGCAACGATGATATTTTGATATTTTACGTTTGTTTAATGTACACGTTCATTTTGTGGGTCGTTGATATTTACTGTTATTATTTTATTCATCATCGTTCGCGAGGAGCCAGAGTTGAATATTGTTTCTTACTACCGCATAATTATTGTTTCCTTTTCAGAATCTCAGCAGCTTTGTTATCCTATAACTTATTTCAACAACTTTCTCTCAAGTTTATCTACATTAACTATATTGTTTTGGCATTAACATACACTACATTAACATTAATATTCACTACCTCGTGAGGAAGGGATTTTCTTGCCTTAAGTAAAGTAGAAATAGAAACACCACTAATGAATATCAGACGGCAGATAGGATGACAACTGAATTACACGGTAGCATTTATTTTCTAAATTACCCTCGTTATAATTTAAACTCAATTGTACGATTTGTTAAAATCTTGGCTTTTGGTAGTAATGACCATTTAGCCAGCTACAATGTTGTATATTTCTGATTATTAATTATGAACTGAGAGTTTTGTATATTTCTGATTATTAATTATGAATCCACTTTGAAGAATTGAACTTATATAATTAGGACGAGCACAATCACCCAGCCCACGAGCCGGAGAAATTAACCAGACGAAGTTAAAATCCCTGACACGGCCGGGAATCGAACCCGAGACCCCAGTGACATTTGTAGGATAGTTTTGTCTATAGTTGGGCCCACGACTGTTGGAGTCTGACATTTTAGCGTCGAAAGCAATAACTACGAAGTACGCTGCGTTGTCATATTTACCTCCATCTGCGTCACATCTCTTTCATAGGAGCAGAGTATTTAATAAAACATCTAGGCTTAATCCTATTCAATACACTTTGTCTCGTTCCTAAGCTAGTTCTAATAATTCCAACATTTAAGACAGAATACGTCATGCGGATAAATATGGGATTCCATAATGGCTAACGAAATCATCAGTTTCTGACAATAATTACCACAAATGCACATGTTAATCACGGCATATAACTGTACAACTAGCAACTTATTAACCTACAAAAAACTAACGAACTAAATCGTGTTCAGAAAACAAATACCAAAATAGGCCTACATATAGCAGCAACAACTATCATAGCCAATACAGTTCCACTCTGAATAATGTCACAAGAGCGACTGAGAGCAAGCCAACGCACGTGGCGACAGCTTCCTTAAATGTGGCATCGCTGTCACCGTTGCCATAGCAACAGAACATTTTCGAACAGCGTTATTCGACTTTTTCTAGCTGGTGCCGCTAAACGTCAGACTCCAACTCTCGTGGGTCTCAGTATAGATACATAACATTTGATTTGGTTTTAATGATGTTAGTTTTTGTTAACCAGCTATGGAATTTATAGATGTGCAGGCGGCAATGTTATAAAATTTACCAACTCGTCCATTAATGAATATAATTGCTAATCATTGGTATATATTAACAACAATGCTCTTTGTTCTATGATGATGTTAGTTCAACTTCCACCCACGTTAATATTAATCTCGTACCTCATTCTAGATTCACTAAGATTTAATGATAAGCTTGTGAAATATTTCTATGCAAGTAATTTTTCTTTGTTTTGTTATGAAGTGTAGAATTCCTTAGCTTGATCCATCATTAGAATGACGCTGCAGGCGCACTCGATATCCCGTTCGACCATCCGAAACGAACATAAATTGATCTCATGTTATCTGCCCAAACGTGTATATTACGACTCCGTAAGCTAAGCTGTGCCTGGATAAAAAGGGTGCAATAAGTATAATTGTGTTTATATATCTAAGATTTGAATACCAAGCAGGTATTTGATTTTTGCACAAGGCGTAACATGGCGTAACAGCCCCGAAGGACCATGGCCTAACAAACGACCGCTGCTCAGCACGAAGATCTGCAGATTACGAGGTGTCGTGTGGTCAGCACGACGAATCGTCTTGGTCGTTATTCTTGGCTTTCTAGACCGGGAAATAATTATTTATGTTGGGATCAATTTAGTTTAGTATGTTTGTTTGCCGCCCGCCTTTGTGGTGTAGTGGTTAGTGTAATTAGCTGCCACCCCTCGGAGGCCCGGGTTCGTTACCTTGCTCCGCCACGAAATTTGAAAACATGTACGAGGGCTGTAACGGGGTCCACTCAGCCTCGGGAGAACAACTCGTTAGAGGGGGTTCGATTCTCACCTCAGCTATCCTCGAAATGGTATTCCGTGGTTTCCCTCTTTTCCTCCAGGCAAATGTCTGGATGGTACCTAATGTAAGGCTGCGGCCGCATACTTCCCTCTTCCTTGTATATCTATTCCAAACTCCTATCCCCCACAAGACCTGTTCGAAGTACTGGCCCTCCTGCTCAGTTGTATCCCTCAATCCAAAGTCTCACGCTCTAGAACATTGGCCTTGAGGCGGTAGAGGTGGGATCCCTCGCTGAGTCCGAGGGAAAAACCAACCGTGGAGCGTATTAATAAAGAAAGAAATGTTTGTTTGCTTTTTTGTCACCACCCCATCTTATGGCTGGGAGCAGTAGCCTACACTCCACGGTTTCCCCTAATTATCGCAATAGGCGACTAAACGTGTCCCCGGAGGCTCTCAACATGGGATAGTTGGTGGCAAACACGAGAGCAAACTGGTATTATATCCACTTAATTGCGCCATCTTCTCACTTGAATATTTCCTACCCGAACTCCCTTACTCATCACTTGTTTTCTTCCAACCCTGCCCGCATTAGTTTTGAGAGGCGTAGGGTGTGTTTTAATTTCACGCCCTTTGAGGCCCTTGTCTTTCTTTTGCAGGTACCTTGAATGATTTAAGGATCGGACCTCTTCATTTTTGCTGACTGATAAGTGTTGATAGGAGATAGTTTCCCAGTTGTACTTCCTCTTCAAGCAGTAATCACCACCATCATCAGCACCACCTGTTTGTTTGTTATAGCATCATGGAGAGTGAATGGGTAAATTTCCACGTAACTTTGTGCTTACATTTAGGATAAGGACAAGTAGAATTCTAGCTATAATTCGATCAAGAAAAATCAACAGCAAGGGTCTTCAAGGTGGTCGACATAGAACTCGGTTCGTTATACAAGAAAACTTCACGTGAAAAATATGTTTAGAAAATTACATAAAACCTTGTTTGTTCTAGTTGAAAAATAAGTTGAATATCAGTGCCAGTCGAGTGAAAATTGAAGTCCAAGAGCCGAGAAGTAACTGTAAGCAGAGTTGCTATGTAAATAATCTTGACAACTTTTAACGTCTTCATACACATGTCTGTAGAAAATGAACCTGACTCTTGTTTTCTATTCCAGAGGCAAAATCAAATCAAGGATAGCAAATACGCAAGAAGATGAAACTGCCTACAGAGCTACAGAGAGACAGGAAGCAGGTACATCACGACAAGGCGCTGATTGCTACATTGGCACCTTAGAATATCAGGACCAAATTGAGGGGGTTAAGAAAATGTAAGCATGCACACGTAGAGTGATTGCCATCTTCAACAAAATGTACAACAGCTATTGATACATAAGACAACCTGCTCTTCTCCTTCCTGTAGTCCCTGTCGATTCCGGATATCGGTAACCATCTTGGCGGGGTCTTCTCTGTTGTGAGATACTTGGAGTAACTCTGCCAACGTCTTGAGAGTCCAGTTTTTGAGGTTCTTTAGCCAGGAAATTCGTTTCCAGCCAACACCTCTCTTTCCAGGTATCTTACCTTGCAGGATTTCTTGCAGTAGATGGTGCGTGGTCAGTACTTCCTTATCTTTTCTCATTCCTTGAAGGATCACTGTATTTGTGACATGATCTGCCCATGACACTCTTAGCCTCCTCCGGTATAGTCATATCTCAAAGGCCTCTAATTTATTACTGAGCGACTTCGTTAAAGTATGTTTCAACACCGTAATAGAGAACAGAAAAGTCATAGCAGCGAAGGAGTCTCATTTTCGTAACTAGTGTTAGGACACGACTTTAAACAGTTTTCCATTTTGTTTAACACAGTCCTAGCTTCTTCAGTGTGGGACTTCACTTCAACCGATTCATCCCATTGATCATTAACGATGGTGCCTACATTTCCCGACTCGTTCAACAAGTTTATGGTCAATTACTAGATGACATACAGGGATGAATTTTATTTTACTTATGACCATAACTTTGGTTTTCTTTATATTAATGTGAAGACAGTATTCATGGCTAGTGAATGCTACTCTGTCAATGAGACATTGTAAACTTTCTAAACTATGTGCAAAAAATAACAGTGTCATCCGCATATCGAATGTTGTTTATCCCTTATCAATTTAAAAGCACTGCCATTTGTATATCATACAGTGATTTCCTGAAGGTATATTCTGAATAGATGTTAAATAGCAGTGGATACATTATACGACACTGTCGTACACCCTGTTGGATATGTACGTCTTCCGTATTTTCCTCTCCATGTCTAACAGAAGCAGTCTGATTCCAGTAAAAGTTGACGACGATTCTTAAATCCTTATCATCTAGACCAATACTACTTAATATTTCAATCATCTTGTGATGTTGAACTCTATCAAAAGCCTTCTGAAAGTTAATAAAACAGCCATAAATATCGCAATTTATGTCTCTACATCACTGCAGTATATACGTGAATGCTATATAGAGCTTCCCGTGTACCAACTGCATTTCAGAAACCAAACTGTGTATGTGAAATTTGATCTTCGCAGAGTTTATACTGTATACTCACCTGAGAAAGACCTTTAGAAAAAGTTTCAACAAATGGCTCATAAAGCTAATCATTCAGAAATCGCCACGTAACTTAGCTCCGGTTGTTTTACGTAATGCATTAAATTTTGGTGTTAGCCACTCATAAGGAATGTTTCCTGAATCGTAGATGTCATTGAACATTACAGTCAGCCACTTCACGTTGTCTTGATTAAAATGTTTAAAAAATTCTGCATTGATGTTTAGGCCTGAGGCTTTGACATATTTAAGTACCTTTATTTTTGTTCCAACTTCCTCTATTAGAATACTTGGTCCTGTTTCATAGTTTAACTGTAGAGGTTCTGGTCGGTTGTCCAGAAACAGTTGTTCTATATATCTTTTCCATGTATGTTTTATTTATTTTAAGTCGACTGTGCCTTTTCCTTCACTGTCACCAGCTTGTTTGCTCTCCTTGTTTTAAATTTTCCTGCCAGCTCTCTACATTTACGATGAATGTTTAAACCGTCATGTTTTAGTTCTAACGCTTCTATTTCAGCACCTTTTTCCTGCAATTCGTCTTCTTTACTTTCTCTTATTTTATTCCTGATCTCTTCTTTAATTTTTTATATTCATCAGTGTTACGATTTGCTATCGTCCTCCTCTCCATTAATTTAAGGATTTTATCAGTCATCCAGGTCATCGTTTTGACACAATTTGTTCGCAGATGTTTATATTTAATTAATTCCATTGTGTATTTTAAGTTTTCCATTTTCACTTCACTGCATTAATTATTAGGTACAGTGCTTAGTACGTTATTTAGTTGTAGCTCAACTTGATCTCTTGTGGAGAGTTGCTTAAGTTTTCGTAAATCACATTTCGTAACCATTATCTTTAAAATTTTCTCCAAGCTAATTTAAAAAAACCAACTAAACGACTATGGTCTGAGTAAATATCAGCGCAAGGGTATATTTATACTGAAGTATAACTGTTCCTGTATCTTTGGTTTATCAGGATATGGTCAATCTGGTTTCTAACAGTGTGATCACGCGAGTCTCTCGGAGACTTCCAGATATACAGATGTATGGGTGGAAGGATAAACAATGTATTTGTTGTCACAAATCCATGTTCTCCAACAAATGTTCTAAGCTATTCCCCTCTTTCATTTCTTTCACCAATATATGGGCCTATGGAGTCACATTCAGAACCCCTACCAATTTTGGCGTTGAAATACCCTATTATGATTGTGAGATAACGTTTTGATAATTTTATCAAAACGTCCCAGTTTGGGAGTATAGTTCTGCCACTTCATTGCAACTCCCATCTGTAGTTGGAGAATACACTTTGTCCAGGTCTGGCATATCTTTGAACTAACATAAGTCTCCCTGAGTTTGGAACAAAATTAGTAACACGCACTGCAACTGATTTAGATACTATAAGCCCCACACCAAAGTGGAACTTTCCTTCAGATGTTCCGGAATAATACACTCGGAGTTCATCAATGTTTCAATAACCAGATCTCCGCCACTGCATTTCACTCAAACCCATGATTTTAATCCTCATTCTTTTCCTTTCCTGGATTGCATTGTTAACTTTTCCTGCTTGTGCCAGTGTCCTTATATTCCATGTACTGTATATATCTTAATACTCTCATTGAAAGAAATCTTCTCAACCACATCTTGGCACTGGGTGACACCCAGAACATTTATACCATGGATATATCCCTTGCACTAGCAGAAGGAATATCTTCATTTGACTGAATAGTACGCACGACGTTTTTCATACATTATACATTACTCACACTTTTAGGTTAAGAGTTAACTGGGTAAAAATACTGTTTCCTTAGAAACATACCGCCACATTCACACTTTCATTTTAGCCGTGAATCAGATTGCTTTTCTAAATCCACATGAACCACCTGCATGGACAATCTGTCGAGGAAAGATACGGAGCTTTCTATACATTGGTATAGACAGCAACATTTCTGTTAGTAATTCTAGAAACCTTCCATACGACTGTCACATTAATACATACTCCGAAGGTGTTGGCCACTGAATTTTTTCATAATGCATGTTTTGAATGTTTTCAGTGTTTGTCTATTCCTTCTTCCAATCCTTCCCTTTGTGTGACCTTAACGGAATAAGTATGCATTGCAGGATGTCTTCCTCTCAAAAAGTACTGGAGAGCCTAGGAAATGCCTAATGAACGTGAACTGGAGCAGCAAGCGACCAACGGATGCAGGGCCCGAGAATCTCCCGGGATAAGGAGATCCCCTTTTATCATTAATCATCGACATCTTCAGAGGTTGAATCAGCGGGTAGAAAGAAGGGCACTCTCTTCTCCGTGGGATGAGGAATTACCCCAAAAGGCGGATGAGCTACAGGTCGGCCAACGGCATGAGGATGCAGAAAGCAACGAGGACCTCCTTTAATGGAGGATAATCTTCGGATATCGTCTATTAACACATCCTGGCAGTGTTCAAAACAAATGTTTCCGGAGATAGTCCCCATTTCGAATCTCCGGGGATCGGGGAAGCTGGCCACAGACAACGGTGCATTTAGGTCTTCTGAATTCTCCACAGTGTGTAAAATCCACATCCCTATCGGTGTCATCACGGGATGGATAGAATAGCTCAAATACTATGAATGACTGGAATGTTAAGTACCGGAATATATCATCAGATGAAAGGAAATACAAAAGGGAAATGATCTAATTTTGTAGTACCTCCATTTCAAGATTCTTGAGAATGGTTTTATTCAGTTGTACTTCCTGTTAAAATAATAATAACTACCAACACCACCAATAACTGTATTGTAACTGGTAATGAGCAATAACGCACCACGTCACGTTAGAAATCAAGAAACCATTGTCCTGTGGTCCATAGTATGCAGCACCGCGCCTGTCCACATTCACCAGGTACTAGAGCAGAAGACTGAAGTCTCGGAGACCTATTTGGAAAACAATCTCGTTACTAGCATCCAGTGTTTTCAATATCAACAACGTATCGGGAGAAGAGTGCATAAGTTCCCATCCCAGTGGCGTAGCAAATAACAGAGAACCTACAACCAAACCTCATGGATTTAATTTGGTTCGTCCTTTCTGGACTAAGCTATATAGAAATGCTGTGGTATTGGAAGATCTGCCTCCCCCCATGTAAATGGAACTGGATAGATTTTCCTCAATGTGTGACTGTGGGGCTACCTCACAGACCATCAAACTCATCGTGGAGGAATGTCCACTGCAATTGTTTCATCTTGAGTGGAAGCATCAGACGTCTAATTATAAACTGAGTAAAACCTATCAAAACCCTAGATTGCAACAGCCCTGAAGAGCCATGGCCTGCATTTCAACCACTGTTCAGCCCGAAGGCCTGCAGATTAAGAGGTGTAATGTGGTCGGTACAGTGAGTCATAGATCCGCATATCACAGTATTCGCTTAGAAGAGACTGTGCAACTTGAGCCTCACTAGAAAAACTTTTCCCAAACGCTGACTGCCTTCTATAAAACGAGTAAATAATTTTTCAAATGTGTTTCATAAAATCAGAAAACTATGCTTTATGAAAGTATACATGCAACTCAAGTCAAGCTGACTGGCCTGCAATAATTTTCTACTTTATGTTCTTCACCTTTTCTCTTGTATATTCGAGCTACTATAGCAACTATCAATTCATTTTTATATATATTTGATAAAAACAATGTAATAAAATAAATATTTTGGATATGTTCAAATGTGGAAACACTCATCAGCTATATGGACATGAATCTCCTCTTACTTCAAACTTGTACTGAAATTAAGACCCACATTGAAATGTCATATTGTTTCCGCATCTCTCTTGATGGAAGGTAGAAACTGAAATCTTCCCACTTGGTTGAGAGGATATTTGGATGCTGTGGACACCTCTAAGCTAGCTAGTTTCTTTACTTCGCACCGACACAGATAGATCTTATGGCGACGATGGGTCAGGAAAGGGCTGGGAGTGGGTAGGAAGCGGCCGTGGCCTTAATTAAGGTACAGCCCCAGCATTTGCCTGGTGTGAAAATGGGAAACCACGGAAAACCATTTTCAGGGCTGCCGACAGTGGGGTTCGAACCTACTATCTCCCGAATACTGGATACTGGCCACACCTCTGAGCATACTGAATGTAAGTCCAAGGGCAATGTGATAACGTGGGACTACACCAAACGTACAAATGTAATTATGGAGTAGACCAAACTTATTCGATGGTTACTGGGTTAATATTTTTCTGAATATACTGTACGTGACTAAATTGCGATCTTAAATTTCAGAAAGTTAAGATTGCTGTGACTGTATGCTCGTATTTGAGTGGCATGGAACTTATCATCGTTCAAAATCACTAAACTCCCGCGACCTGATTACAGTTTTTACGATACTCTGCCTTTTGTCACGATAGTAAACGCGATCACAGTGACATACAGTATATATTTAACCTTTCATCCGATAGTGCATATTAAGGAATGATGCGGCTGCTATTGAAATAAATCGAAGAATGTTTCAAGATCAATGAATATTTAACAGAAGAACACTAATATAGAATGATCGGAGAACGCTGTGGTAGACTGTAAAGGAATGTCTTATTTAACGAAGTCCGTGCGAACGAAATATGTCTTATAATAATAATAATAATAATAATAATAATAATAATAATAATAATAATAATAATAATAATAATAATAATAGACTCTGTTTCTAACAATTTAAACATGAGAGGTATAGAACTAAATGAGGCCACAAAACTAGTTGCAAATCGAGGATTGTGGCGACGTTTAGTAAATTCACAGAGGCTTGCAGACTAAACGCTGGAAGGCATAAAAGTGTATAATGATAATGCATGTATGCATGAATAATAATAATAATTATTATTATAATAATAATAATTGTTACGAAGTTATCCGTGGAAGTCAGAGGTGAAAGAAGGTGCGGGCTGGAATGGGTCTAACTACAAGTCCGAAAGATGAATTTAAAGGTTATATTTTCAATAGACAACAAGAGTTAACCAAAGTTTACATAGAATTTGAAAACATTACAAGTCAACAACAAGCCAAAATCAGGTACAAAGAAATTACAAGTGTTAGGGGATAATTACAAGATCTGGGCTTCGAGCCCCAAGTATAATTTCTGAGCTCCCAGCTCACAACCCCAATTGCTAAAGGGCAGAAAACCTCTAATTGCACGGAGCACTTGCTTCCAATTTTTAAACTCAGGCCTCCCAGAGGCACCTTTCACACACAAGAAAGAGCTGATCCGCTCTCAAATTTTCAAGCCTATTTAAGAGGCCATAAACTGACCTTACACAAACTGCCCTCAAGGCACACATATAATGGCACAGGGATACCTCGTACCCAATCTACTGGGCCTTCTCAGGAAGGAAAACAAAACGGGTTAAATAAATGGCCCAAAATACAAAATTGAATGGATGCGATTACTTGCACTCCTACACTAAAGTTTTTTAAAACCTATGTGGCGCTAGGCCGATAATACAGGGGCTAATCCCAAGTTAGGGAGGTGACTCGTATGAGAAACATTAAGGAAGAGAAGAAACGGTTATGAAAACGTAGTCACCTCAATTTCAAAATGAAGGGGAGGTCGAGAGGGTAAAGCACTCTCTATCCCCGCTTTACAGTAAAAGAAATTTGTAGTTTTTACATAGACAGAAAAGGAATGTACATTTTAAAGAGATGGGTTACATATTAAAGGTCTCGAACCCTCCCCGAGAGTTAGACTGCTGAGCTAGTAAGAAATAAAGATGTTAAAAGGCCATTACCTTGATGAAGAACTGCTGTCTGAAGAACGAAGCGCTTCCCGCCCCCTGCTACATATTCACACACTGAGTTAGATGTTATATGAGTGGCACTGAGACAAGAAAGTCAGCAGTTTTTATACCTTCGTGGAAAATTCGAGACCTTTCAGGAATGAGTAGACACACCCACAGACGTTTATTGGTTACAGTACACAGTTACAGACCAGGTTGGGGAAGAAAGCACCGATTGGCCGAAAATTAATTAAAGAAATTCGGGATTGGCTAATTTCAAAACTGGCGGAAAGAAAGGATTAATATTGACAACCCTCCACTGACAGAACGAAATTTAGTAAAGACCAAACTTATGAGTACAAAATTTCTTCAAGAAAGGTAATTCCTTTACACCAGAGTGTATTACCATAGTTTTTGGTAGAGCCATCTGTTAGAGAATGTCCACACTTGTTGATCCATGAAAAACATTCCTTTACACCAGAGTGTATTACCATAGTTTTTGGTAGAGCCATCTGTTAGAGAATGCCCACACTTCTTGATCCATGAAAAACAAAAGCAAATCAAAAACACTCACTGACATCTTCTGATAAACCATAGAATTAGTTCAGTTGTTCAAGTTCAGAGCTTCTCCTGTAGAGAAGTTTCAACTGGCGCAAGATTTGAACTTGCGTCGTAGAAGTGTACCGCCCGGTATAATAATAATGATAATAATAATAATAATAATAATAATAATAATAATAATAATAATAATAATAATAATAATAATGTGCGAGTGAATGAATGGGACTTCGCAAGGCAGCTGTAAGGAGACAAGCTTGAAGCAGTGACCAATAAAAGGTGAGTAACGCTAGACGTTATTTTTAACTGTTACTTTTCACAGTCAAGTTATTGCAGCAGTGACAGGTGTAGCAGTTACACAAAAATAACAGTTTTTCACACCTCTACCCGCACTCCTCTTTCCCTACATCTGTCTCACCCGTTATTATTATTATTATTATTATTATTATTATTATTATTATTATTATTATTATTATTATTATTATTATAGGCAGTAAAACAGGCTCTGCTTAGACAAGTCTCAGTATGGAATTTTAATCGGATGCGAGAGCAGCACATTTACAGGAAGTACGGTGCTCTCATCTGCAAGTTGTTCGACTGACTCTAGAGAGACATTTCAGCCAAGTAGAGCAATTCCTGTTCATAGTAATACACGGGAAAATGTAATCGTCCCGAACAGCGTGCGAAATGGCTCCTCGTTCCACGACCTAACATACATTAGGGGAATGTAATCCTGAGGAGTTAAATACACACCCGAATACTATAGTTAGAATCACAGAAATAATGGACTTGTGTTAATTCAAAGCAGCGTAGTTCATTAAGCCTACTGGTTGCAGTGAATCCAGAACAAAGCCGACAGGCCTATGCTACAACTGTTCCGCTGCACGAATATTTACTAAACACTTAAATATTTCAAATTTACATTCTGGAAGTAATCACTTTCACGTTTCGAGAAATACTGTATCTATATATAAGTGATATATTACTTGGATATTAACTTAATACTGGGGTAATGCTTCCCCTATTCGTGTGCGACGTGTATATAATGAAAGGTGTCACACTCACCGACGTTGTGCAGCCAAGGGGTGATTGAGACCAGGTGCCGTGCCGGTACCAGACACTTACCGTAGTACTGTCCAAGCTTTGAGCTCCCAATTGTAATGCAAGCACTTCATACACAGATAAAATGATCTTAAGGAAATCCATGAGTACCAGCACTCGAACACTGATCATCGGCTCAATTACACTAAACATATTCAGGTTTGTTTGTCAATGAAGATAAAACCATGGGCGTGAGTTAGACGTGATAGTGACTATCTGCTTCCTCAATGAAGAGCCACGTGTTATTGATCAAACATTACTGACATAAAATTCTGCGAAATAGAATTAATGGAAAGAAGCCTGTGATGAAACTGAGCAGCTTATAATAAAAGTAAACAATCTGACCATCTGACGAAATTACCGACAATGAACTTTTTTTTTTTTTTTTTTTGCTAGTTGCTTTACGTCGCACCGACACAGATAGGTCTTATTGCGACGATGGCACAGGATAGGGCTCGGAGTGGGAAGGAAGCGGCCGGGGCCTTAATTAAGGAACAGCCCCAGCATTTGCCTGGTGTGAAAATGGGAAACCACGGAAAACCATTTTCAGGGCTGCCGATAGTGGGGTTCGAACCTACTATCTCCCGAATACTGGATACTGGCCGCACTTAAGCGACTGCAGCTATCGAGCTCGGTAACAACAATGAACTAGAGTGGATTCTACCGGTCATGGCAAAGTCTCTTTCAAATACAAATATGAATTTTGCTGATTAAATGATGTGTGTGAGCGATCAATTCAGAAAGGAAAAGTGCAACCGTAAATTAGTTAACAAGTGTCATGAAGTCCAATGCCCGACTCCTTGGCTGAATGGTCCGCGTTGAGGCCTTCGGTTCAGAGGGTCCCGGGTTCGATTCTCGGCCGGGTTGGGTATTTTAATCGCTTCTGATTAATTCTTCTGGCTGGAGGACTAGATGTTCCTCTTCATATTCGGACAACACGATACGCTACTAACCACCACAGGAACACGCAAAGTAATTACATCGCTTCATATAGGGTTGGCATCAGGAAGAGTATCTGGGCATAAAACAGGGCCAAATCCACATTTGAGACACAATGCACACCCGTGGCCCCACAAGTGTGGAAAAAGCGGTAGAACAAGAGGAAGAAAAGGAAAAAGAAACGACTTGAAATCCAATGATATTGCTTGAGTTTATTTCTGTAGTCCGAGAGAATGTAAACATGTTGTTTGGTTTTTGTCGTACGTGTATTTGTTAAGCTGCCACAAGTACCTCCAATAATTCAACATTAAATAGGTTTTAAATTGTTATCAATGAAATGTTCTTCTCAAAAATTATTGTTGGATGCAGGGATGATAAACTTACAGGGATAATTTCAGAACTGGATACATACATTTTCAAATGCTTAATTGTAGTCTTTCGGGTTCAAATATTCTTGTCTGAATGTCATTCATTTTGTTCCTAGGTTAGTAAGAGGTATTTTATTTTAGAATTGGAACAATCAATAACCCTCGTGAGAAATCATGAGGTTCGCAAATGTCCGTCCTTGATCCTAAACTGTTCAATTATGTTAGGTGCTCCCTCACTTAGGTTGCGCCCAGCTTATCTACCTCCCGTTGACAGATCGCTTCCAGTTACATAGCACAGTTCAGCTCCGTGCTGAGAACATGTCGCTCCAACTGTTCTCGGGCTGTGCACTTCTATTCCCTGCCGGGAAGTTCAAAAATCAAGGAACAGGATTTCAACGTCTGGAAAGGCCGTATTACCCTCACTCATGCCACGCAAAACAAATGTACGGTAGTACTAGGGTAATTAATGGTGTCATAGTCATCCGAGCACAGCTTTTCTATTCCATTTACTGCCGAGGTTACGGATAGTGGTTACCTTTATACTCCTTGGCCTGTACGGATGTGGTTTTGCTATGGATAGAACAACACAGGAAACGAATGCGGAAGTACTGGGGGCAAAAGTCAAAGTCCAAAGAAGAAGCTCTTCCATTAGACCTTGTAGTAATATTGGTATGTATCCTGGTGTGTGTGTCTTGAAGTATCTTAATTTTGTCTGTTTTGTTTTCAGGATTGTGTATTGTTATTTGTAGTTCTTTAACATAATCCTTAATGTTCATCATCCATTTAATCTTGGTTTTGTTATACCATTCCGGCTCCACGGAGTAGAAGTAATGCGCCTACCTCTTACCTGGAGGCCCCGGGTTCGGGGTTGGTTCGAGGTCCACTCAGCCTACGTGATTACAATTGAGCAGCTATCTGACGGTGATATGACAGCCCCGGTCTAGAAAGCCAAGAATAACGGCCGGAAGGATTCGTCGTACTGACCACACGACACGTCATAATCTGCAGGTCTTCGGGCCGAGCAACGGTCATTTGGTAGGCCATGGCCCTTGGGCGCTGTTGCGCCGTGGGTTTTTGTTTGGTTTGGATACATACAGTTTTAAGTACTAAATAGTAGTCCTTTGGGTTTAAATATTCATGTCTGAATGTAATTTATTTTGTTCCTAGATCAGTAACACCCGGTGAGATGGCCATGATATTAGGGTCGGGCAGTAGGGAGCTTGCATCCGGGAGATAGTGGGTGCGAACCCCGCTGTCGGCAGCCCTGAAGATTGTTTATCGTGGTTTCCCATTTTCACACCAGGCAAATGCTGGGGCTGCACCTTGTTTAAGGCCGCGGCCACTTCCTGCCCACCCTTAGCCCTTTCCTCTCCCATCGTCGCCGTAAAACCTATCTGTGTCGGTGCGACTTAAAGACAATTGAAAAAAAATGTGAAAAAGATCAGTAACAAATATACATTACAGAATTGGAAAAATTGATATCCCTCCTGAGAAATCATAAGGTTCATAAATGTCCGTCCTTGTTCGTATTCAATTATTTTAGGTGTTCCCTAGCCTAGGTGGTTCACCTGTAAGGACGAAATTGTAGTTTAGCGGAAGGCACCTAAAATTTCATTTTTAAATACCTATGTTATTGGTCCTTTCGAAAAGTACTAAATAACACAAGTTATAGAGAATACAACTTCCGACCATTTATGTTTTATTCAATGTTACCGTACCGACTATGATAAGAGTGGTATTTTAGAGTCGGAAGAAAATTAAATGTGAAGGTCTACAATATTGAAAGAGCATAACATTGATCAACAATAACATTACGTTGATCATTGTTTGTGGTGATGTCCTTTGTCTCTTATGCTGCCGCTCAACTCCGATAAAATACATGGGATCACTGATGTGTACCGAGTATAACAGCCTCACTGAATATTGGCGGGAAATAGCTGGGGAGGTGGAAAATTTTCTACCTTAAGCAAGTCATTCCCTTTGTTTATACATTTTCTGACACCGTACTGCTGGTAAGTAACTCACTAGTTCATAATAGTATTCCAGCTATTCGATCCTTACTCTGACGCGCTGTTTTGAATGGGCAGTTTGCATTCCAAAGGCAGAGGCTCACTTAGTAGTTGTAGTAGTAGTAGTAGTAGTAGTATGACCTGGTCTGGAATTACAATCTAGGCATTTTCCAAATTATAACGTCACAATTCACTAAATAACTCTAAATTCAACCCTGTAAAGAGCCGTTTCTTACAAAGAGCTGCTTCCTCTTCACTTTTATTAAATTCTACATTAATTTAATTCAAAATTAGCAGTGAAGAAGGGGTTTCTCCTCTGGTTTGGAGGAAAAATTTGCCTCCAAGTCAGATAGATTTTTCCGTCACCAGTGTAGTGGATTGAGATTTTCCGACTCGTCGGGTACTCCTAGGAAACAGATTGATAAAAGGCATAGTTTTTGCCCTAGGACTCTCCACTGTTCGACTCCTCCTCCCCCCTCCCCGAAAAATGACTAAGAGTGTTCACGGATCATGGCTGTCTTCCGCCTGGTCATTCCAGTTCTGGAACTTTGGACTGGTAGATCGGCAGCGAAGTCCTGTTCGTTAAAAGGGAGAGCATGTGTGGTTATTCATTTGATCAACTATTTCATGTGAAATTATTACTTTTACTCGCGCCATTCCTACTGACGTCATTCTAATGACCTATGTTCATTTCCGTTAAGGAAACTACTAAAACAGTCTTTCTGAGGATGTAACAAGGCAGTTGGAGAGTGGGTGTCTGACATAATGAAATTCTCCAAACTGATTGTGACTGATAGTAGGCAAGCGGGCCTACCATTAGAATGAAAAATTCCCCAACGCAGTCTTCATATGAGAAATGACGTTTGGTGACTTCCCGGTCGCGTTTATAGGGTAAGGTTATGAGCTATGCAATTTAATACACTATTGTCACAACGTGTACTTTACCTAACCTACAATTCTGTGTACGAGGTACAGTGTAGAATTCCGTAGCGAAGCACGGGTACATCAGCTAGTACACAATATCAAATAACATTTCGCTTCGTAAGTACAATAATATATTACCGACGGAGAAATTAACATACAACGATTTACAAATAATATAATATAATATAATATAATATAATATAATATAATATAATATAATATAATATAATATAATATAATATAATATAATATAATATAGATAAACCTACTAATATTTACAATTAATTTGTCCAATTGCAGAAATTTATCACATTGACGAATGTTATAGTTTTCGTGTGTTTACTGTGGGTGAAAAACATTACAAAATGGGGATCGGGATAAAGACAGCAATGCAGGGAACCGCAGCTGAGTACTCCCTAACACAATTTATGAATGATATAATAAGCAGAAGAAGAAAAAATAGAAGAAGGATCAGGACAAGAAGAAGAAGAAGAAGAAGAAGAAGAAGAAGAAGAAGACTGTCGCTCTACGAACTCGTTTCTGTGGACATATTAAAAGAATACATCCAGACAGACTTACAAATCAAACAGCTGAAATCTATGAAAACAGGAGTAAAGCTAAAACAGTCCAAATGAAATGGATTGGCGAAATCAAAACCGATTTGAAACATGCAGGAATTACACCAGCAGATGTCCAAAACAGGGTAATCATTAGATCAAAATTTCACAAATGGCAAGTTGACCTAGAGGAAAGACCAAAGAAGAAGACTGAAACAACTGTTCTGAAGATGGAAAGGAAGGCCACAGTAAAATAATTAAGAAATATGGGCACAAAGGAGGCAAATTCACGCCCCTAAATACTTTGCGTAGTCCTACTCCACTTATTCACATATATAATAACTTTAAGTAACTCAACTACTTTTGCGGTTTTCATAGCCATTGAGGTGCCGGAATTCAGTCCCGTAGGATTTCATCTGTGTGACAGTAAACTTAGCGACAAGGACTTGGCACATTTGACCACCTTCCTATACGATGAGGATCGGTCCCACCAATTTGAGACAAACACTTAATATTATGGGATCGTCCCGTACCAAACTCCAATACATAGCTTGTTACAAATGATTATGGCTCATATACTGGCGATTGCAGTTCCCATAAATAATGAATACTGATAATAGATTTTATATTTCAATGGGCTCGTTATATTTGTAGACCTGGAGTGTAGCTTGAAAGCACATTCCTTTTTTTTTTCAGCTCTTACGTTAGGATACACCCTCTACGGTATTCACAGAAGCAGAAATAATTCGTGTGGCGTGGGTTGTTTGGACAAAAACAGCTCTTCTCCCTCACAACCCTCTTATCCGGCATCTCTGTTGTCACAATAGAAAGGAAATACACTCACGAGAAATCTCTTACTGTAGCATCGAGCTAGTGTGTCACTAGCAATACATTTCTTGGAATTGTATGACTAATATCTGAAAACAACTCCGTGATATTCACGTGGAAGTTTTAGAGTGAGGAATTGTGCAGTAAATGAGAAGCAGCTTTGATTAAGTTAAATCAGATTTTCCAATTTTATTACTTGATTACAAGCAATATGTATTTGCTGGCAAGACCTAGTGTTCAGAGTGCACTGTTTCTTATAGTATAGATTAGATCAATTTCGTTACTTTCATTGATCTGTTTCTGTCGTATCCTTGGCTTTGACAAAATGAAAGTGACTGAGGTATGAGCGATGTTAGTAATGCCATTCCTTATGCAGCCAGTCCCTGCTATGAATGATGTCAAACTGTTGTTCATGGGGTCAATTGTTGCATGCATTTCAGTGTACTTGAAATACTCTGGCTCAGTAAGGAAAGCAACGGAAAAAATTCCTCACTCCTCATTTCTCTAGTACGCCTCCTCAGTGATGCCTAGGCTATCTATGGCAGCTAATGGTGGAGCTGTTGAGGATCCAACCAGCCTTCGGGCTGAGAACTGAACATACACACACAACAAACAATATGCTTCCCCCATTCAGGAATTGCCATAAGACAAAGACTACTGAGCAATATGTTTATACAATGAGAAATAAGAGGATTTGAATGATTTTAAAAATACAACTGCAATTTAGGGTCCAGTTGAAACATTTACTTAAGACTGCGACCGAATCCTTTAGAGTGGTAATAGCCATTCTTAAAAGAAATGCATTGTTCCAGATTGAAGCCCTTGCAGAACTTTGTTAAGAGTCCTGGTATCGTACTTCTCTCACCAATCATCAAACGGATGATCCGAATGTTGTCAAATTGATACTTTGACTTGTTGTAAGGTATAGTTGACTGAGCCCGATAGATGCAGTCGCCTAAGTGCGGCCAGTATCTAGTATTCGGGAGATAGTGGGTTCGAACCCCACTGTCAACAGCACTGAAGATAGTGTTCCGTGGTTTCCCACTTTCACACCAGGCAAATGCGGGAGCTGTACCTTAATTAAGACCACGGCCGCTTCCTTCCCACTCCTAGCCCTTTCCTGTCCCATCGTCGCAATAAGACCTATCTGTGTCGGTGCGACGTAAAGCAACTAGCAAAAAAAAAAAAAAATTATGTATAGTTGGATTTTACCTAGATGGAGCATTTCTCGGAGTGCATTTCAGATGGATGTTCGAGGAATGACTCTGTTCTCACGGTGGAGTCTATAACAGTACCTATTTTCTACTCAGGGTTAATGCCTATCACATTGATACGCGTTGTAATTCCTCTTTCCGGGATTCTCTGGCCTTCTTCGTGAACAAGAAAAACTTTTCTCTTTCGGGGAAGCCCTGATGTATTTACTTGAGAAGCCCTGACTGAATGGTAAATATATTAACCATGGTAAAATATAAAATTCTGTTCTACATTTAACCATCCAAATTGTAATTTGTATAATTTCAAAACACTTTCCGAGTAATATTTATTTTACATTCGTCATAGAAAGAAATTCACTTTAATGATAAAGTTTTCAAAAACCGTCATTAAGAGAAGATAATAATAATGTTATTGTTTTACCTTCCACTAACTACTTTTTGACGGTTTTCGGAGACTCCGAGGTGCCAGACTTTATTGTGCCAGTAAATCTACTGACTCGAAGCTGACGTATTGGAGCACCTTAAAATACCACCGGACTGAGCCAGGATCGAACCTGGCAAGTTAGGTTCAGAAGGGTAATTTCCTAATCTTTGAGGTCGAAGGTCGCTATTTGATTTCATTTTCACATGGCATTCCTACAGGATCTACTCAACTAGAATCACTGTCCTAACTATTTCCATTTTCAAAGCTATACAAGTCTTCGCAACTATCGAGGTCTAAATCACTCCCAGCTTCATCGCTCGGTTGTGATGAGGAAGTGTTATGTAAAAGGCATCCGTCAACAGACTACGCGAGAACTTGTTTCTTCGGAGTAATTACAAGCAATGGGGAATTACAGTTTAAATGTTTGTAACCAATGAACACAACAGTTGACTGCTCGTTAAGTTTGCACACCTTTCATTTCTGAAGTCCGGCTCCATGGCTAAATGTTTAGCGTGCTGGACTTCGGTCACGGGGGTCCCGGGTTCGATTCCCGGCAGGGTCGGGAATTTTAACCATCATTGGTTAATTTCTCTGTCACGGGGGCTGGGTGTATGTGTCGTCTTCATCATCATTTCATCCTCATCACGACACGCTGGTCGCCTAAGGGAGTCAAATCAAAAGACCTATACCTGGCGAGCTGAACTTGTCCTCGGACACTCCCGGCACTAAAAGCCGTACGCCATTTTATTCCTGAACATATACTGACTGTATTTTCCTGTCAGTGTACTTGTATGATTATTATTTTTTTTTGCTAGGGGCTTTACGTCGCACCGACACAGACAGGTCTTATGCCGACGATGGGATAGGAAAGGCCTAGGAGTTGGAAGGAAGCGGCCGTGGCCTTGATTAAGGTACAGCCCCAGCATTTGCCTGGTGTGAAAATGGGAAACCACGGAAAACCATCTTCAAGGCTGCCGATAGTGGGATTCGAACCTGCTATCTCCCGGATGCAAGCTCACAGCCGCGCGCCTCTACGCGCACGGCCAACTCGCCCGATGTGTATGATTATTTGAAAAGAGCCAACAACTGCCCCGTTGTAGCACAACAATACGTTCTATTACTACAGTGTTAAAGTATACTGCAACAGCTTGTTAGAATTATATCCCGCTCAAAATGAATGCCTCAAATGTCTAATATATAATTACTGCAGTTCCGGTCAAAATGACCGTCCGGTGAAAGTATGACGTCATAGCACCAACTAGAATTGAGTTACAGGTTTTGAAACTACATGCCGAAAATAACACTTAAAATCATTAAAGGTCACCAAAGGATTTGTATGTCCTAACCGCATACCGGGAGTGATCGAGGTAACAGCACTGAAAACGGTCATTTTAACCGCTGCGGTAAACCTAGCGTTAAATGTATAATTCTGCTGACACTGGTAGTTCAATATATGGGAGCTTGTCTCTGGGAGAAACAATTTATTCACGGCTGTAACTTTGATGAACTAACACAAAGTTTTGCTTTGAAGAACAGAAACCTAAATCTTTGCTTGTTTTTTATTTTTATTTTTAGAAACAAATTAAAATGAAATGGCATATGGCTTTGAGTGCCGGCAGTGTCCGAGGTCATGTTCGGGTCGCCAGGTGCAGGTCTTTCGATATGACGCCCGTAGGCGACCGGCGCGTCGTGATGAGGATGAAATGATGAAGACAAGACAAAACCCACCCCCGTGCCAGAGAAATTAACCAATGATGGTAAAAATTCCCGGCCCTGCCGGGAATCGAACCCGGGACCCGTGTAACCAAAGGCCAGCACGCTACCCATTACCTATGGAGCCAGACTAGTAAAATATTAAAACATATTTTGACATAAATCACGTATGGAAAACTGGAGTAAAATGTTAAAAGTTTTATGCGAGGTTGTAACAAAATCATATGGAAATTGAGACATTCACGTATGATATGTAATAAAACATACGTTTTCTAATAACATCGTTTTTAACGATAACCAAGATATGTCATAAGACTATTAATTGAATTTGTCTTTTATTGCCCGATCACTTTTCAGTTCAAGCAATTCTCTTTTCATCTTGCAAATCAAATTGCAAAAAAGGAAAGTACTTGTCTAGATTTCCTGACAGGGAATCCAGATAGTTGGAAATCAGTTGTGTAATGCCTTCTTGTTAGTTAGTTAGTTAGTTAGTTAGTTAGTTAGTTAGTTAGTTAGTTAGTTAGTTAGTTAGTTAGTTAGTTAGTTAGTTAGTTAGTTAGTTAGTTTTCTTCAGCCCGAATATTTCAACATTACATTTCAAAGGATGTTCAATATTTTTTGGCGGTACCCTTCAGATGGTGTGGAGGAACACTGGCTGGCAATCGCAGCATTAACTTGTCTTAATCGGTCATACAGAGACATCACTGCCACCGAAAATTGTAGTCAGCAAAACAGTGAACTCAGAACTGAAAAGTTCTAAAGTTTTGAACGAGAACATGAAACTAACACGAGATTTATATTGGCGAGATTTTATGACTAAAACTAATATGTACGCTGATTTTGTTAAATTTAGTGTAGAATTCATACACATACAGTAGATCAGTGCTCATCACACTCCAAGTAAATAAGCTCGTGTGCTCATCCCGAGGTAGTGCATCTCTTTTCAGGCACACCCCAATTGGAGCTGAGCTGCATGTGCCACTTCAACTATATACCAGCCCTACTGCCATTCTTAAATTTCTCACAATCCCGTTGATCGAACCCGGGACTCAGAGGACGGTAGATAATAGTGCTAACGATTACGCTGCGGAGGCTGACATCAAGGTGTTATATGCCTTCCTCTAGCGGCACGCGCGAGAGTTTTAGTGAAGTACATGAACAGTCTTCAAGGGAAACTCTGAAGAGAAATTGAAATACGGAAAAAAATACTAAGGAAGTTACATTTACTGTATTTACTCATATCGCTCACCGTTCATGATCCGTTTTTCAATAACGACCTATGCAATTACTAGATTTCATCCATGACGTACCTACGGGTTAATTACGTTACCACAGCAAGGTATATTCGGAGCCAGACTTGGCTTAAAAGTTTTACCTGGTCTTTTCTTTTAGTTGCTTTATGTCGCACCGACACGGATAGGTCTGATGGCGACGATGGGACAGGAAAGGGCTGGGAGTGGGAAGGAAGCGGCCGTGGCCTTAATTAAGGTACAGCCCCAGCATTTGCCTTGAAAATGGGAAACCACGGAAAACCATCTTCAGGGCTGCCGACAGTGGGGTTCGAACCTACTGTCTCCCGAATACTGGATACCGGCCGCACTTAAGCGACTGCAGCTATCGAGCTCGGTTTTACCTGGTCTGCTACACATCAAAAAACCGCGTCACGCGATATAGACAGACCGATTCCAAGGAAAATTTCATAATTAGTTAATTCTTATTTCCTAAATGAATATAAAAATCTATTATTAGTTTTGATATAGAGGATAATTTCTACGGTTTTTATAAACATTCATACAAACCGGAAATGCTATGTTATGTTAATATCCTTGCATGATTCTTGTTACAGGCACAAACATTTAAATTTCTCGTGATATGTTACACAAATTGTACTAGTTGATCTTATGATCTAGTCTTATTTACGGTGGGTATTTAAAGGGACAGTTTTAATCAATTAGCCAGTTACTCATGATTAAACCTATCATTTAGGATTTTTTCATGAGAGTGTATTGTACGCTCAGTGATACGTACAGGGTGTAATCTTACGGAAATTTGAGAAATTATGCTGTAAGTTACATTTGATATGGTAATCGTGCTCTACTCCTGTACTATTTAACACGTGGTGGGTGCGATAATAATAATAATAATAATAATAATAATAATAATAATAATAATAATAATAATAATAATAATTGTTACGGAGTTACCCGTGGAAGGCAGAGGTGAAAGAAGGTGCGGGCTGGAATGGGTCTAATTACAAGGCCGAAGAGATGAGTTAAAATTTCAATAAAGGTTATATTTTAAATAAACAACAAGATTTAACAAATTTTCACTAGGTGAAAGAACAATAAAAATAAACAGTTCAGTGGTCTTTCCAAATTCTGGGCTTCGAGCCCCAATTTCACAATCTTTGAGCAACTAGCCCAACTTTACCAAATCACACATTTGATCAAAGGGCAGAAAACCCCTTCATTCAAGGAGCATTAGCTCTAAAAACCATATCTGGCCTCCTAGAGGCTCTTTACCACATCAGAAAGAGCTGACCTGCTCTCAATTTTCCAAGCTTATTAAAGGCAATGCCAGGCTTTTACACATGATTGTCACCATGGCACAACTTACAATGAAACAGGGGTATCTAGTACCCAGCCTACTGGGCCTTAATAGAAAAATAACAGGTTAACTTAAATGGCCCTAAACGCAAAAGGAATGGAGGCGCGTATCAGCACTCCCAAATACACATTTTAAAACCTAAGAGGCACTAGGCCGATGACACTAGGCAGGTGACTCGTATAAGAAAAATGTTTACACATTAAGGAAGCGTATAAAATCTGTTAGGAAAACGTATTCACCTCCAATCAAATGAAGGGGAGCTCGAGAGGGAAAAGCACTCTCTATCCCCGAATTTAAAGATAAAGTTTTACTAAGACTGAAAAAGGTTTACATGTTTCAAGAGATAGGTTACATATTAAAGGTTTCGGACTTGCCCCGCGGTTTAAACTGCTGAGCTAGTAAGAAATAAAGATGTTAAACGGCCATTACCTTGTTGAAGAGCTGCTGCCCGAAGTAAGAGGCGCTACCCGCCCCCTGCTACACTTCCATACACTAAGCTAGATGTTGTTGAAGTGGCGACGAGCCATGAAAATCAGCAGTTTTTAAACCCTCGGGGAAAGTTCGAGACCTTTCATGAATAATTAAGACACACCCACTGAACTTTATTGGCTGGCAAAAAGTTACACATCAAAATTGAAGAAGAGGGACATGATTGGTCAAAAATTAATTACAGAAATTCTGGATTGGCTAAGTTCAAAACTGGCGGAAAGAAAAGATTTATATTGCCAACCCACAAATGAAAGAACGAAATTTAGTTATAGGAAAACTTATGAGTAAAAAATATCTTCAAGAAAGGTTCCTTCACTTCGCACCAGGGTGCATGATCATCGTTTTTCAGTAGAGACATCTATAAGAGAATGTCCACACTGCTTGATTAATGGAAAACAAAACAAGTTGAACTCCACACAGTATTGACAAATTTGTAATCACAAAATTTATGGTAGTGCCATCTTCTGAGAAAACTTATAAGTTGATACAGTTGTTAACGTTCAGAGTTTCTCCTGTAGAGGAGTACTTAACGCGGAGAATTCAAAGGAGCGGCGTAGGGGTGTACCAACCGGTACAATAATAATAATAATAATAATAATAATAATAATAATAATAATAATAATAATAATAATAATAATAATAATAATAATAATAATGGGAAACGGCAATTACAATTTTATGCTCATTTATATACAATGCGTACCGGTAACTGAAATGCTCACAAATAACATTTTAAACTTAGCCTTTTCAACAAAAGTCACAATAATTGGCTAAAAGGAATCAGCGAAGACCTAAAAAAATTTGCATTAATGAAGAAACCATCAAGACGGAATATAATTCAGAACTTAATTTCAGAAACATACATTGCCTGTAAAGCCCACCCGACTAAATAGAGGATGGAATGAACAACGTAAAGAGGAACACAGCAATAGGATGAAGAGGTACTGGATAGAGAGGAAGAAAATACGAGAAAGTGGTAATAAGTTCAAACACGCTTCGTAGTTGGGCATAACAAAAAAAATTGGGAATAAGAAGAAGTACAATGAAGAGAAGAAGATAAATAATAATTAGTCTGACGTAAAAGCATTTGGTTTCAGTTACTTACGAATATGGTCGATTCAAATAATATTCATTCGTCTCTTGATAACCAAACGGGCCAATATTACACTTTGTTATTTTTTCAGGAGAAGCAAAAAACGTTTCAGGAAGTGTTGCTTTATCTTCAGGTTAAAAGTGATAGCTCATATAATGTGTACAACACTTCTGTTTATATTGATACAACATTTATTTTATTACTGGTTGTAACTAAACAATTTAAAAAAATTAATCTCCGACGCTCGCCCTTTTGCCAGTAAGCCTCTATATAGAAATTAATATATTGGCCATTTATTTAAGAACTTTATGGGGCATATGCCCTTTTGGTAGTAATTAATTAGGTGGATTGTGTTGTTCTAAATCTCAATATCAAGTTATTATTAATGAAATAAATAAAATAAAGCATAAATCACTTAGAAAGTGGGTAATCTCATCACATCAACGTTGTTACAAAATTTAATCAAAAAGTAATCCTACTGAGAAGCAGAAATGTACGGACAATAATGTTCTAAAATATAAGAGCAATGACCTCCATTTACTTTTGTAAATAGCATATTTGTATTTTTGTGCACAGAAGGAACAAAGATACTCAAGTACTAGTGAAATAAAATTGAATTTCCATTCGGACATCCTCTTAATCTGTTTCTCACAGTGTATCTGGTGCATTAGGTATGGGTTTCAAACCAGACTGACGCATTCATTATGGTAAGATGGAATAACATCAAACGTGCACAAGTTACGCAAATCCTTGTATTTCGCTGAAGATATTGGAAGTCCTTTAGTGTAAGGAATTCGACGTTTTACTAGGGCTGCTGGGGGTGATCCTTTGGATTCTTGATTGGTTTTAGTCTGTACGCTATCGTTAAGCTGTAGTGAGCATTTTATTAATACGTCATGTGAGGAAAATGAAGCCTGTCTTACATCCCTCAACGCCTTAGATCCATCTGGTCTTATAATGATACCGGCTCGATGGCTAAATATTTAGCCTTCTGGCCTTTGATCTGCGGGATCCCAAGTTCGATTCTCGGCCATGTCACGGATATAACCCTAATTCGTTAATTCTTCTGGCTCGGGAGCTGGAAATATGTGCCGTCTTAGAAATCATCTTAGAAATCAGCTTAGGGTCCCATCCTCACACACATGCTAATCGCCTTTTTGCCGTCTACTAGAAAAATATATGCACCAGGTCCTCGGAAGGCCGGGCATTATTATTATTATTATTATTATTATTATTATTATTATTATTATTATTATTATTATTATTATTATTATGCTAAACGGATCTTTTTGTGGTCCTGCAGTTACACTTCCTCAAATTCTGTAATTATAGCTTCCTCAACTGTTCAAGATCAGATATACAGGATCAACAATTCTACTATTTACGAACTGCTGATGTGATTCTGCATACGTACCCTCTTTAATGCTGTCCATAAGGGCTTGGACATGATTATTTTATTCAAACCCTGCACAAGGTTTAACATCCCTATTTCGAAGTTCTCTGTTATCTTAAATTCAAGAAAAAGACGTTCACGTCGTGTAGGCCTACTCGTAATACAAAGTAAATATTGAGAAACTGTAGAAAGCCCATCTCTTCAAGTACGAGTAAGCCTATTTACAAAGTGTAATCTAACAGTCTACAGTAGCTAATGCTGAAGCAAAACAAGGGTACATACATGATAGTACATTAACCACAATCCAAATAAGGTTATAACGTACCCTATTTTCGTTAGTATTAAAGGCTAAAAGTATGGTAAAGATAGGACGTTGGCCCTTTTGAATGTAACATCTGGAGAACGTTCGCCCCTGACTCAGACTTTATTTTTGCATTTGATGGATTACTGTGCAACTAAAACGTCTAACTCTTTGCCAGAATTTGAGTTTCATACTGGTAAGTATGAATCTCACAATAAATCAGTTTCGCAAAAAAAATTAACGTTGGCCCTTATGGCTATCAAGGGACGATATGAAATGTTAAGAAATATGTTTTGAACGTAAATGCAATGGAAGTGTACATATAAATCAAGGAACTCGTAATCCAAATTTAGCTGAAGTTCAGTACTATCGCACGCGTGATCGTAGATGATGTTCACATATCATCAAATGAGTTCATCTGACATGAAAATTGAGTAATTTGTTGATAATACCTCACAGCATTAGAGAGAGGATCTGAAGCTGTAAAACTGTACTCCTTGTGAGAGATGGCAAGAGATCAAATCATTAAACATCCGGCTGAAGTCATCGTTCATAAGGTAAGGTGTTGACGAGATAGTGACTCTGAAGTTCATGGTCAATATTAAAACTAATGAAAAGGACATTTTCTTTTGCTATTTCTCTTACGTCGCACCGACACAGATAGGTCTTATGGCGACGATGGGATAGGAAAGGCCTAGGAATGGTAAGGAAGCGGCCGTGGCCGCGGACTTAAATAAGTACAGCATGAATTCGAATTTTGTTACTATATCCATATCAGTGCCGAGTCACGAGAAAATGGGTGAAGAAGATTGAATGAAAATCGGTATGTAAAGTCGGAGAATAAACAACTACATTCTACGCTATAAATAATTTTATAAGACGCCCTAATATCACAGAGTCGAAATAAAACCAAATGTGAAAGCCTACAATATATACAGCTCATACAATTTATCAACAATAACATTACATTGACCGTTGTTTGTTGTGATGTGCTTTGTCTCTGCTGTTCCTACTCATTTCAGATAGATGGGATTATTGCAGAGTACCGCGTTTTTTTAATTTGCCTTACGTCGCACCGACACAGATAGGTATTATGGCGACGATGGTATAGGAAAGGGCTAGGAGTATGAAGGAACTGGCTTTGGCTTTAATTAAGGTACAGCTCCAGTACTTTTCTTTTGTGAAAATGGCGGAAATGAGTGGCAACAGGAGAGACAAAGCACATAGGTTGTGAGATGTGTCTTGGGAGGACGAGTGTGTCCCCATATAAATTAACGGCAGTACGTAAAGGAAGGTGCGATCCCGAATACCGTGTTGTCCCGACCGATATAAAGCAGATCTTGGTGATTCATAAAGGGATTTAACATATGTGACTGAATTCTAAAGAGAGGAAATTAAAATATCAAACTTTCCATTTTTAATAATAATAATAATAATCCAAGTGAATCTTGTCTTAAATCAATTGCTTAGTGCCAAAGTAGACCGAAATTGTGAAAGCTTATGCATTAACCATAAATATCGCTAACGGTAGTGTAACACGTGAAATTAAGTTACCATAATAATAATAATAATAATAATAATAATAATAATAATAATAATAATAAAAAGTTGAAGGAGCAGAAGAAGAACTTGCAATAGTAATTTGAGAATAATAATTTTGATGAAAGGAAATTAAGATGTCTGATGGACGATGATTCATTGTTACGAAAATAATAATAATAATAATAATAATAATAATAATAATAATAATAATAATAATAATAATAATAATAATAATAATAATACTAATAATAATAATAATAATAATAATTGTACCGGGCGGTACACCTCCACGCCGCTAATTTAAAATGTGCGCCAGTTGAAACTCCTCCGCTGGAGGAAGTCTGAACTTTATCGACGGTATTAATTTTCAAGTTTCTCAGAAGATGTCACTACTTGGAAAGTTGGGAGTTTTTGAACTGTGCCACTTTTGATGTATTTTTGTTTTACCGGTAGTAAGAAGTGTGAACTTTCTCTTCTAGAGGACACTACTGAAGAACTACAATAGTGCACCCTAGTGCGAAGAAAAAGAACTGTTCTTTTGGAGAAAATTTAATTTCAAAAGTTTGTTCTTTGTTAAATTTCCTTCTGTCATTGTTTAAGTTCTCAATATTAACCCTTTCTTTCCCCTTGTTTTAAATCCAGCCAATCCCGAATTTCTTAAATTAATTTTCCACCAATAATATGTTTCTTCTTCGTATTGTGTAGGGGTTTTCTCGGTGAACCAATAAAATGATTGTGGGCGGGCGTTTTCCTTCCTGAAACGCCTCGAACTTTCCGCGAGAGTATATAAACTGCTGATTTTAGGGTCACTGTGCCACTTCAGTACCATCTTTCAGTGTGTAAAGTACATATTAGGGGGCGGGGGGCGCCTCTTTCTTTGGGGAGCAGTTCTACACCAAGGTAATGGCCTTTTAATATCTTCTTTTCTTGCTAGCTCAGCAGTTTGACTCTCGGGGCGGGTCCGAAGCGTTCCTACCATGTAACCTTTTCCTAAAATGTAACGTCTCTTAACTCTATTCTCTTTAAAGTCACATATTGGGATAGAGAGTGCTTAACCCTCTCGAGCTCCCACTCATATTATTTATTTTGAGGTGAACTTATTTTTCACAACCGATTCTTCCTTAATATAATGTAAATTGTTCTTTTCTGAAGTCACCTCTGTAGTATGGGATTAGCCCTTGCATTAACGGCCTAGTGCCATGTAGGTTCTAAATAAAGTGTATTAGGAGTGCGGAGAGCTTCCTTTCAAGTTGGTATTTTAGAGGCCATATAATTAACCTTTTCTCACTTAATAGGCCTCAGTAGATTGGGTATTTTACCCCTGTGTTTATGTCCGTTGAGGACAGCTTGAAGGTGGAGTTTGGTGTGGCCTGGGAGAGGCCTAAATTTGAGAGCGGGTCGCTCTTTAGTGTAAATTGTTGTTGTTGTACGCCTCGAGGAGGCTTTACTGTGTAATTTGGAGCAAGTGCTCCGGGGCTTGATTGGGGTCTTCTGCCCCTCTGTTAAATCTTGTTTTGAGGTAAAGTTGGGCTAGTTGCCCAAGAATTGCGAGGTCGTGGCTCGAAGCCCAAATCCTGTAAATACTGTAATTGTACTTTTGTTGCCTTGCTACACTGTACCTGCCATTTGGGTTATTTCTGAATTTTGGAAAGAAAATATAACCTTGTTAAATTTTACATTAACTTTAATTTCGTAGTTTGAGACCTATTCACACCCGCACCTTCTTTCACCTCTACCTACCACGGAAATCTCCGTAACAAGTGGTAGCAGAGCGTGGTTGAATGGGTCTCATTTTAGCCCCTTTTGACGGCTAAACATTGTTTTGTTCCGAACTCTAACCATTTTCTCAGTTGCTGGAATTTTTTGAGTTTTTCAAAATTGTTCTGTCATCATGCCCGGTCCTCGCGATATTCTCCATCTTAACTATTTGCGCAAAGAGGAGTTGATCTATGAGTTAACTATCAGAAATGTGCAATCTGGAGGCACGGTTGCGATAGACACCAACAAGCTTAGAGAGTCCCTTGATTTGCCAATTTCCATCCCCAATTTGGGAGAGAAAGAAATTGACGACTCTCTTTCCACGATCACCGAGAATACTACTGGGCTAGCATCGGAAGTTAGTTTTTTTGATGAAAATGATCCTTCTCCTAATCAAATGAAGCGTGTGCAAGCCAGGCTATATCATTTTTCAAATAGAGTTAACGATCTGTTGTCTCTGAAGTTGAATGACGTTCAGAGGAAGGAAGCTAGTACGTTGCTTGAAAGTATTTCTGAATTATCTAGCAAGGTCACTCAATTGTTAACTGGGGAAGTTCCTCCCAAAATTGATCAACCCACCACGATGAATGTAGGTAGCGAGGAACAGCCTCCTAAGGGAGAAGCCAATAGGATAACCGTTGCCGCTCAAACTATCTCTGCCCCATTGGACAACGAGTCTGAACGCCGTGCATCGTTGAGTAATATACGTTCTGAATTAACTTCCTTGCCATTGAAACCTTTACCTACTATGTCACCCGGGTTTAGCAGCTTGCCTCATCCATTGGCAATGTTGCTCAGAGGTATCTCTAAGATTTCCGTTAATACCACCAGTGACGTAATTTCATTTTTAAGATTTTTAGTTGAATTTCAGGATCATGTTCTTGTGTTTTCTCTTTCTCCATGTCAAATTTTGCAAATTATCTATCCCTATGCAATAGGTATTCTCTCAGACAAAATAGTTAGAGCCATTGCCGAGCAATCATCGATTGAAGACTTCCACGCCCACTTGCTAGCTAACTTCATCCCGGCCAGGGCAAGGTCCTCCCTTATTCAGAAGTACTATTATCGGGTACAGCGCTTGGATGAAAACTTGGCAGATTTCATCCAAGATATTAAGTTCTATACTAGGGTGTTTGCTCTTCACTTCCCGGAGGATCAGATTGTACAAGCTATTGTGGAAGGAATTTCACCATCCTATAGGTCATATTTGTGTTTCGCGGCGTGCCCGCAAACCTTCTCTGAACTTGAAGCATTGGCCGTCTCAGCGGAAGGAGTTAGATACGCCGACTCCTTGCGTGTCACGAAAGAACCCCCTCCCTCTTTTAGTAATCTTCGGCCTCCGCCTCGCCGACCAGTCACACCCCGTAAATGTTATGCTTGCGGGTCGCCCGACCATCTGCGCAATAAGTGTCCACTGATCAAGCCGAGTGGGACAAGGAATGGGGCCGGTTCATCACAAGGCTGTTTTAAATGTGGGGCTTTCTCACATATCGCCAAAAATTGCCCAAATTCGAATAGCACCCCCTCCTGCTCAACGTCTGGTGCAAACTCCACCAATGCCAATAATAAAAAATGACTAGTGGCTTCGGCTGAGTCGACTAATCCCTCTTCCCGAGGCTCAGCCCCTGGTAAACAGGTCGTAAATTCAGGGAATGTTCAATCTGCTAATCTATCTTTTGAATGCCCCAAAGAATGTCTTCGGATTGCGGCGGATTCCCCCGCACCTGTTCCTTTCCTTAAGATTGAGTTAAATAACGAGCCTATAACAGCTCTATTAGATTCAGGCAGTGTTTGTTTAATTATTTCGGACCAATGGTTTTCAAAATTGCAATCTGTTTGTAATTTACCTGACTATGTCTCTTCTCCTGTTCAATATGTTTCGGCTAATTCATCTCCATTGGAAATCCTAGGTGCTGTAAATGTCAAAATTCGTATTTTTAAATTTACATGGAAAATCAAATTGTTTGTGGCTAAGCACTTGTCTTGCCCCATCATATTGGGAGCTGACATCATTTCTTACACTGGTCTTGTGCTCGATCTCCAGAGTAGGTCGTGCACATTCAAATTTGCGTCCAATTGTAAAATTCCCTTGTTAAAGTGTAATTCTGTATCATGTTCATCTATTTCGCCTACCCAGGATGAGATGTTGTTAGACCTTAGGCATCTATCTGAGGAGCAGGCTGATAGTATTCGTAAATTATGTCAGTCATTTCCAGAGGTGTTCTCTGATACTCTTGGTGTTACTGACCTTATTGAATACAAAATTGAGGTCACGGATTCAATTCCTGTCCGTTTTCCACCTTATAGGCTATCTCCACCTAAAATGAAGGCTCTGAAAGAAATCATCGATCAGATGTTGAAGGATGGTATTATTAGGCCCTCTAAGTCGGCGTATTCGTCGCCCATTTTTCTAGTCCCGAAAACCCAGGGGGGCTTCAGGCCTGTCATTGATTATAGGGCTCTCAATCGGAAGGTGGTGTTACAATCTGTGCCCCTTCCCGACCTTCATTCTTGTTTTTCATGGTTTCGTAAGGCCAAGTTCTTCACCATCTTGGACTTGAATCAAGCCTACAATCAAATTCCTCTAGCCGAAGAGTCTAAACATCTTACAGCGTTTGCCACGGACTGGAATTTATACGAATACAACCGCGTGCCTTTCGTGCTCCCCACGGGAGCAGCTGTACTCACTAGACTGCTAGATAGGGTCTTCTCCGACATCAAATTTGAGTATTTGTATCACTACTTGGATGATGTCGTCGTATTTTCGGAGACCTTTGAAGAACATCTAGATCATCTGCGAGAAGTTCTCAATCGCCTGCGTAAGGCTGGGTTAACTGTCAAGTTGTCCAAGGTTGCCTTTGCTAAGCCCTCTATGTCATTCCTAGGGCATATTGTGTCACCTGATGGTGTCGCAGTCGATCATTCTAGAACACAGGCCATCCGTGATTTTAAACCTCCCAAGGACATCAAAGGTATCGCCAGGTTCATTGGTATGGTGAATTTCTTCAGGAAGTTTATTCCTAACTTCGCTAATAGAGCGGCGCCCTTAAACCTTCTTCGTAGGAAAGGCATCAAATTCGAGTGGGGACCTTCTCAACAAGCCGCTTTTGAAGATCTTAAATTAGCTCTCTGTAATGCCCCTGTCCTTGCTATGCCGGATTTCTCAAAGAAATTCATCGTCCAAACTGACGCATCGTCGTCAGCAGTTGCTGCAGTCCTTCTTCAAGAGACTGAACTAGGGAGGCGACCCATCGCCTATGCATCTAGAACTCTATCGGCTCAAGAAGCAAAGTACTCCATATATGAGCTCGAAGGTTTGGCAGTCTTATTTGCCTTAGAAAAGTTCCGTCTCTATCTGGAACATGTCAAATTCGACCTGGAGACAGATAATCAAGCCTTAAGCTGGGTCTTAGGTAGGCCGCGTCGTACTGGTCGTATAGCCCGTTGGGCCATCCGTATTTCTGCCTTCCAATTCGATGTCATGCATATCCGAGGTACCGAAAATGTTGTTGCTGATGGACTCAGCCGTATGTTTTCCAACGCCGTCGAGACCCATAATCCGGTCGATAGTTCTTCACCTCCCGAGTCCATGCTATCTGAGGTTAATGCCATCTTAACAGATGCTCCCATGCTCTTTAGGGATATCGAGAAATACCAACGTGAAGATCGACGCTGGCTCCGATAATGGAAACCCTTTCTTCTGGGGAACATGTTGTCCCTTATGTTCTGAGGAATGGTGTTTTATGTTGCCCTTCGAGGCATGATAAGATGATGAAGGTTGTCGTTCCAGCTGTTCTTGTGCCTATGATCTTCAAATACTATCATGAGACCCCATTAGGGGGGCATCTTGGAATCTTTAAAACTCGTGAAAAGATTCGTGATAGGTTCATCTGGAAGGGTATGGACGGTGAAATCCGTGAACTAGTAAAAGCTTGTAAATCTTGTTTGCTTAGTAAACCAACCATGTCCACCAAGGTAGGCCTTCTGTCTTCGCATCAAGCGTCGCGCCCCATGGAACGCCTGTATATTGATTATGTAGGACACTTCCTCCGGTCAAAGGGAAATGCCAACAAGTTCATCTTTGTATGCGTAGATGGTTTTACAAGATTTTCCTGGTTATTTCCGACTAAGCTGGCTACCGCTCAGTCCACCATTACTTGCTTAAATTCTATCTTTGCTTCTTTTGGTCCGTGTCAATATATTGTATCTGATAATGCTAAGGCTTTTACATCTAATCTATTTCGTAAATTCTGCTTTGACCTGTCCATCTGTCATGTGACTACTTCTGCTTATTACCCTCAACCATCTCTGGCTGAACGGGTTAACCGTAATCTCCGGTCCGCGCTTATTGCCTATCATCATGAAGATCATTCCAGGTGGGACACGTCCCTGCATTGGTTAGCTTTTGCTTTGAATTCGGCGGTTCATGAATCACATAAATTTACTCCAGCTTCTTTAATGTTCAAGTTCGTTCCCAACACGCCGCTCTCTAACCTCTGGTCTCTGAGTGACATTCTACCCGAGACAATAGATCCGGACAACATTAAAGATCTTTGGAAGAAAGCTAAAGCCAATCTTAAAGTCTCTCATGAAAAGGTTAGGGAAAGATATGATCGTGGACGGAGACCCACCCCTTTGAAGGTAGGTGACCAAGTGATGGTCAAGAATTTTGTTCCCGCGGGCAAGCTTGCCCCCAAATTTCATGGGCGGTGTACTATTCTAGATTTCCTTACGCCGGTTACGTTGTTATTAAGTAATCCAGCCACCGAGAGGATATTTAGGGTTCACCTGTCACAGGTGAAACCGGTGTAACTTCTGTGTTAATATGTTTCATATTATTTTGAAAGAAATCGGAAGGTTATATTTTTTTTTGAGTTTTCACCTTTAAGGCATTCTGCCCCTTCTATAATATTGTGTTTTATAAGTAAGCAGTTTGTAAACCTCCCCCGAGCAGCTGAACTGCCATCCTGTCCTTGATACGGCCATTACCACGCTCCCGTCCCCTGCTCCACTACACACAGTGGCTTGCTTATATAAAATGCCATGGATATCTGCACGCCGCTGCCCCTCAACCTCTCCACCAAGTCTGTGCCCTCAAAAAAGATGATGGACCAACAAATTCTGCCGCCTAGCTTTAATGTTTCAGTGCCCCCGCAGCCGCCCGACGCTGTACCGCTACTGGAACAGAGGAAGGGCCCCCTCTCTTCCAGCGAGGTCGACCAGTGTACGGCGAGCCGGAGCCCTCCTCCCGGCCAAGGCTGATGTGCGGCGCACGGCCTGCTACTTGCCCGCAGCCTGTATATGTTCACCGCGGGCGCGGCGTGCTTCAACACCACTGCTCCCCTCACAGTGCGGGCGAGCGGTATCTCAGGGTACTTGAGGGGCCCGGGCGGCCTCCTCTGAACGCAAGCAGTGGCGGCTGGTCTGGCCGTTAAAATCATCAATGTTTGAAGTACATATCCAGATATATGGACATTCCAGTTCAATTTTACTACCTTTTCTTGGGAATTCAACAGCAATAATTTTTGGACTTTGAAAATTTTCCTCAACTTTAAAAACTAAAGTTTTCCTTCTGAATTCAACTTCTACAAACATAAAGACTTTACTTCACCAAATACAACAAAAATTTTGAAACTGAATCAAACCAAATTAAGAAAATCTTATATATACTTCTGCAATTAATCTCCATATCAACATCAAAACTTGAACCTTATTTTCAAACAAAAGTTTATGTTCTTCTGTGTTACCCCTTGGAGGAACTTTTGGGGGGGGGAGGTCTGTACCGGGCAGTACACCTCCACGCCGCTAATTTAAAATGTGCGCCAGTTGAAACTCCTCCGCTGGAGGAAGTCTGAACTTTATCGACGGTATTAATTTTCAAGTTTCTCAGAAGATGTCACTACTTGGAAAGTTGGGAGTTTTTGAACTGTGCCACTTTTGATGTATTTTTGTTTTACCGGTAGTAAGAAGTGTGAACTTTCTCTTCTAGAGGACACTACTGAAACAACTACAATAGTGCACCCTAGTGCGAAGAAAAAGAACTGTTCTTTTGGAGAAAATTTAATTTCAAAAGTTTGTTCTTTGTTAAATTTCCTTCTGTCATTGTTTAAGTTGGCAATATTAACCCTTTCTTTCCCCTTGTTTTAAATCCAGCCAATCCCGAATTTCTTAAATTAATTTTCCACCAATAATATGTTTCTTCTTCGTATTGTGTAGGGGTTTTCTCGGTGAACCAATAAAATGATTGTGGGCGGGTGTTTTCCTTCCTGAAACGCCTCGAACTTTCCGCGAGAGTATATAAACTGCTGATTTTAGGGTCACTGTGCCACTTCAGTACCATCTTTCAGTGTGTAAAGTACATATTAGGGGGCGGGGAGCGCCTCTTTCTTTGGGGAGCAGTTCTACACCAAGGTAATGGCCTTTTAATATCTTCTTTTCTTGCTAGCTCAGCAGTTTAACTCTCGGGGCGGGTCCGAAGCGTTCCTACCATGTAACCTTTTCCTAAAATGTAACGTCTCTTAACTCTATTCTCTTTAAAGTCACATATTGGGATAGAGTCTCGAGCTCCCATTCATATTATTTATTTTGAGGTGAACTTATTTTTCACAACCGATTCTTCCTTAATATAATGTAAATTGTTCTTTTCTGAAGTCACCTCTGTAGTATGGGATTAGCCCTTGCATTAACGGCCTAGTGCCAAGTAGGTTTTAAATAAAGTGTATTAGGAGTGCGGAGAGCTTCCTTTCAAGTTGGTATTTTAGAGGCCATATAATTAACCTTTTCTCACTTAATAGGCCTCAGTAGATTGGGTATTTTACCCCTGTGTTTATGTCCGTTGAGGACAGCTTGAAGGTGGAGTTTTTTGTGGCCTAGGAGAGGCCTAAATTTGAGAGCGGGTCGCTCTTTAGTGTAAATTGTTGTTGTTGTACGCCTCGAGGAGGCTTTACTGTGTAATTTGGAGCAAGTGCTCCGGGGCTTGATTGGGGTCTTCTGCCCCTCTGTTAAATCTTGTTTTGAGGTAAAGTTGGGCTAGTTGCCCAAGAATTGCGAGGTCGGGGCTCGAAGCCCAAATCCTGTAAATACTGTAATTGTACTTTTGTTGCCTTGCTACTCTGTACCTGCCATTTGGGTTATTTCTGAATTTTGGAAAGAAAATATAACCTTGTTAAATTTTACATTAACTTTAATTTCGTAGTTTGAGACCTATTCACACCCGCACCTTCTTTCACCTCTACCTACCACGGAAATCTCCGTAACAATAATAATAATAATAATAATAATAATAATAATAATAATAATAATAATAATAATAATAATAATATTTTATTAGGAAACTGATCATTAATTTGTGCGTATAAATTACGAGGAAGTTCGTTTGAAACGTCGGCAAGGGTTAGCATATAACCATCCCGGATGATAAATGATAATAATCAAATATAGGATTATAATTGAAATTAATGATAATAATAAAATCATTGATGGTTATCACAGAATATAATAATGATCACATGAAGAATGATAAGGATAATTGTTTAATAATCATAGGAAGATATGATCGGGACAGTCGTCATGTGTCGAACTGGTCGGAACCAGATATTGGGTTTCCACGCGGGAGATTGTTAGCGGTAGATGCGAAATAACACACGGACGGTACATGTCTTCATTGTCAGAGCATAGTAATGAACCTTTCCGTACGTCTTGTCGTATTGACAAAAGTAAATATTGAGATAAGCTTTGAGTTAATGAGCTATAACCTGGCATGTTTGTGAATCTGGAAATATAGGCTAGAGTTTGTCCGTACTATACATTCCCGTTTCAGATATGATAACATTTCCACGGTGGGGGTCCGGCTCACCAGAATGTACATACCGGAAGTGACTCATGTCCAACGGAACGGGGAGATGACAGTAAATAGTTACTCTCATGCCTTCCTCTCCGAAAGAAGATCTTCAGCGGTGAAACGTCCGCTCATACGGATGTGGATTCGATCCCCAATAACCAATGGGGCGAATTCACCAAATATTGTTCACTACCAAAGTAGTGAGGTGAATCCAAGTAATATGTCATTTCTTTTTCAGGATGGAAGTGTCCCAATGTAATAACTGTCATCATGTGCAGTTTTGCAAAATAAGTCAATAAATTGCTCCTCATTGCAATTTCAATAGGAAACAGTTTCCATGTCTTTTTATTGTAGTTAGTCCAGTATGCCCATGAAATTTAAGTTGTCACTTCCCAGTCCTATTGTGGAGTCCATAATTTGTATCCATGAATGAGCCGTCCCCCGTTACCTTAACACCTTAAGTGCCACGTATGCAGTAAAAAAATTCCATCCAGGCCATTCTTTCTTTTTTTACTATAGAGTATAAAATGGTGCACCTTATGACAGATATGTACCTTTTAGTCACCTTGGGCCAAAATTGTAGTCATAACATTGTGTTGAAATTGTGGTGACACATTGGTCTCACGCGGCCACTGACACTACCTTCCAGCTGTATAGGCCGCGTGAGACCAATGTGTCACCACGTATCCTAGCACAGTTCTCACCTTCCTGACACACTGGTATACTACTAAAGAATTAAACTCTTATCTTTCGAACACTGAAATCTAATCGGAAGTATAATCCAACCGATGTTACTAAAAGGAAGTTAGCAAGAGGAAAGACAAGAGCCCGGGAAAGTAACACTGATGTGGTTGTTCAGAAATGGCACGATAAAAGATACGTCTTAATTTTGACAACTAAACACACTGGTGAGATGGTCACTATTCAGAGGAGGGATGGTGAAGAGCAAAAACCACGCAGTGTTATAGAGTATAACAAATACAAACCGTACATTGATTTATCAGTTCATAAAAAGAGCTATAGTACTCCCCCGAGACGGAGTAAAATGGTACAAAAAATAGCTATAGAGATATTGATCGGCACAAGTATAGTAAATGCCATCTATATTTCCAATCAACTTGGGAATGAGAGCATATCTGTTGCCCAGTTCAAAGAGGACATTGTTGAACAGTTAACAGGTACCGGTATCAAAAATTTTCACATTCCCTCACAAGTAGCAAAGAAACAGGTATTACCCCACCGACTGGAGGATGTAGGCCGACAGGGAAGACAGACATTCAGTAATTGTTATGATGAGATCCATCAGGAATCAAGAAGGCCATATGCCATTTCTTCTGTTCTGACTGTTTCTTCAAAGTGCACAGATCTGTAGTGTGATTGTGATTGTAAAACACAGTTTGAATCGTATTTCTTCAGAAAGTCTCATTTGTTATACTTTAAATTCATATGCAAAAAGTGTACCAATTTTGTGATGTGATTGCGAATGAGACAAAGTTACAAATATTTTTTCTAGAAAGTTCATGTAATTCCTTTGTCCTATGTTTTCAATTTGTCTATAGACCTAGACCCTGCTATGATATAATGAACAATGAGTACACTATACAGTACAATATATTGTTATTTGTACACGACACGATCAGAAAACAATAAATAATGTCATAATTTATTTATTGTTGGTGATATATTACAGTGACGTACGGGCTACGTGGTGCCACATAGGACTCGTAAATGGACAGGCCAAGAATAGATTCATGACGTACTGGCCACCTATTTTCATTTAACATACGTTTACATGTCAAGTGTGATGACAGTATGGCACCACGCGGCCTGAATGGCATTAAGCGCTGTGAGTCAACGTTGGTCTCACGTGGCACTCAAGGTGTTAATTTGCATGCCGCGTTCATCCCTGTGTTCATTTGGTGCGCCGATATATATTTTGATTGTTTTATGGATTAATTTTTTTATTCTTTTACGAACTGATCACCCCTGAGATTAAGGCTAGTCTGGGACTCAGGAGGTGAGCGGGTGCTGTACAGAATGATACAATTGAAGACACTGATATCTTTTCCAGACAATAATTATGTTAACAAGGCACTTCGAATGAATCTTAGTCAGCAAATGTTACAAAGGGACAACGTCCGACTCGTTGGCTGAACGGTCAGCGTACTGGTCTTCGGTTCAGAGGGTCCCGGGTTCGATTCCCGGCCGGGTCGGGGATTTTAACCTTAATTGGTTAATTCCAATGGCACGGGGGCTTTGTGTATGTGTTGTCTTCATCATCACCTCATCCTCATCAGGTCGCGTCAAATAGAAAGAACTGCACTCGTCCTGGGGTATCCCGGCACTAAGAGCCATACGACATTCCATTGGTACTGACCTCATCTCCTATCGCTCCATTAAGGTTAGCAATGGTTACCTCCACCTTACGAACAAATTCTACAGACTTCACAAAACGTAATTCTCTCTCTTCGAGCTGATTTATTTTGGAAGGTAGCTGTACAAACTTGGAGGAAATGTACGTGAGACCGCTGAAAATCTTGGGTTTGGTAAATGCAGGGTGCAGATTCAAGGCCAGCTCGCTCCAGCGCTGTTGTCCTTTAATAAAATTTAAGTGCCTGTCTTTGGTAGCTAAATGCAAAACATTGCCTGCTTTCAGCGGCTCTCTGGTAATGAAAACTAACAAACTAGGGATGGGTGGAAAAATAAGCTTTAAAAACTTAATTTTTATTGTTTTAAGCACTTACAATGCAAATATCTTCAATATAGGCATTAATGCACAAAATAGGCATTTAGTGGAACTATAAATCCCGTGCATTTCCTTCACAAATCGAGTCAAACAAATTTTAGACCTATAAAACTATAATTTTGATTTGAGTATAAAAATAGGCATTTATGACGAAATCCTCGCCTTAGTCATCACCTCGTGACACTGGTTTTCTTCATATATCTAACACACTGACACTCTTCGATACACTTGCTCGAAATAACAGCACTCCAATGAGGTGGCCTCGTGGAAATTCGGAGAGATCTCCAAATTTGCCCCACCATTGTGTGGTTGACTGATTCACGAAGGTTTCTACGCGGCCTAAGGTACTGAAGATTAACGTCCTTCACTGTAATACCTAAAGACCGTCGCAGTTTTCGAAGCACAAATGTTACTACCGAACCAAGGTCCTGCGTTCCCGAACATAGGTGTTCCGTTATCTTCAAAGCAATCTTACGCTTTCAACTGGTGAGTGAAATATTTAAATTGAACGATCCCTCACTTCAGGACCGATGATCTAGATGTTAGGCCTTTCCAAATAACTATCAGTTTTATCATTATCTCTCCCTTTTCGTTATTAGCATAGCTAACATTGTATACAAGCAACGTGAACAGAAGGAGGTCAGTTACTTTTACGAGCTGATGAGCAAAATTTGAAGATTTTCCAGACCTCGTAGCAGATAGATGTTGGATCTCTTGGCTGATTCCCATGAGAAAAAGAGTTAATTTCTGCTATGCTTTTTACCTGACATTTATCTCTGTCGAGGGTGATTACCACATTTGGGAAGGGCAAGTCACCGAGACGTCCCTATAAATCTAGGCATCCAACTAATTACTCCACCGCGCTTTGAGAGTTGAACCCGGCCGTGATATATCTTCTTCACTCTCACATTTTAACAAGAGTTTAGATAGGAATGACATACATTCGATTTCTCAAGGCATTAGTTGGAGCGATATACCAGCAATCAACAGTATTAAAAATGTATATTGCTCAAGGCCATCTCATACAACACATAATAATAATAATAATAATAATAATAATAATAATAATAATAATAATAATAATAATAATAATAATAATAATAATAATAATAATAATAATAATAATAATAATAATAATAATAATAATAATAATAATAATTTTACTTCAATTACGAGGATCGAGTCTCCCGATCAGGAGACAACACGGACAATCTAAGATATGCATTTGGAAATATAGGACATGAACTTATTCATAGGGCCTGAAGACAAATTTTGACTTCAGGAGATTATCGTAGGAAAGTGACAGAACACAGGCCGTTGGTATACATTGTTTGATTGTGGTATAGACAGAAAATACACAAGACTTCGTACAAAGGGCAGGTCTACACTGGTTAGAGACCTTCAAAATAATCACCCAAGGTTTCCACCGTGCGTTGCCAGCGGTGGGGCAGGCGCTGAATATCATTCGCTGCATGTGTATCGCTAACGTGTGACACCTCTCTTCGTAAAGCTGTTACGATGTCCTCTTAGTTAACAAACCATTGTCCACGTAATGGCTTCTTGAATTTGTATATTAGATCATAGTCAAATGGGCTCAGATCAGGCGAATAAGGCGGGCGTGGAAGAACCTCCCATCTCCTCCGTCGTAAGTGACGCTGAACGTTAGCTGCTGTGTGAGCTGTCGCGTTATCGTGTAGGATTATAGCATTGTCCAAAAGATCTGGAAATTTGGTTCGCACTGAACGGCGCAATTGGTACAGCAAAAAGGAATTGTAAGAAACTGCACTGGCAGTGATTCCCTCACGCACTGGATGACACACAAGAACACCTTGAACATCTTTTGCCAGGATTACCATAGCCTTATTGGGCGACTGATTTTGTCGAACCTTGTGTGTCCGTGGTGACCCCTGACGACGCCATTCACTTGACTGTCTCTTCAGTTCAGGTTCATAAGCACTTGTCCATGTTTCATCGACTGCAATAATACGATTCACCATGGCCTATCCTTGCTGAAACCTCTCCAGATTGATACGACATGTTTCGTAACGAGTCCACTCCTGTACCTCAATTAAGTGACGTGGCACCCAATTTGCACAAAATTTACGCATCTGTAGGTCCTTGTGTAAAATGCGCCGAATTGTTGCCGCTGGTATTGCTGTATGTTCTTGCAATTCCGCTAGAGTTCAGCGCCTGTCGTCATGTAAACACTGATCGATCACCATTATCCGTACATCTTTCTCCATGGATACTGGACGGCCTGGGCGAGGCAAATCGGCAGTTGATACTCTACCCCGTTTGAACCTCTCCACCCACCTCGCCACTGTTCTATAGGGCATGGCATGCACACCTAATGCTTCCTGCTGCTCTGCATGGCATTGGCGTGCATTTCCACCGCGGAGAACTGCTATTTTAATATACGATCGTTGCTCCTGCTTGTTGACTTCCATTGTGTGACGCTCTCACTCACACACTGAACTTGGGGGTATGCTTAGACCCACAATGTTGTTTACATACACCACCTAGTGGCATCATACGCAAGTACATACCGTATGTTTCCAAATGCATAAGTTAGATTTTCCGTATTGTCTCCTGTTCACGAGAAAAAAACAGGTGCCATGACTTATGACTCGACCGACGTAAATAAATTAACATATCTAGGCGAATTTATTCAACCACAGGTATAAATCAGGAATCAAACAACGAAAGAATTGCTAAATTGAAAAAAAGCGTACGCAAAAGCTCCTGAAATAGGTACTGTACAGCAAATCGAATGAAAAGTTACGACACTACAACACAGTCATCAAACGAGAAGCGCTTTGCGCATCCTAAACCTCGATAACTGGCGGCAGATTCAAACAAGAACCATCGAAAATAAGAGGGGAAAGTTCTGAGAAATATCCTACAATCAAAAACCGAAAATGGAACTAGAAGTAAATAGTTATAGTTCAATGGAATGGATAACAAGAGGCTGACAACGAAACCATTCAAGATAGGGCAAAGTTATGAATCCTCATAATGAAACACAAATTTGCAAATAAACCTCTAAAAGTAACACAGAGAACGGATAAAAAGATATTTCGAAACATGTGCACTAATATATGACACCTGATGGCGGAGCTGTTGAGGATCCAACCAGCCTTAAGACAGAAGACTGAACGTACAATTTCAAACGTGCTCCTCAGCTGGGCAAAATGAGTATATTATTATTAACAATAATGTCATTGTATTTACATTCCTCTAACGGTTTGTACGGTTTTCGGAGATGCCGAAGTGCCAGAACATCTACCGGCACGAGCCTGACGTACTAGAGCACCTTCAAATACCACCGGACCGAGCCAGGATCGAACCTGCCAAGTTCGGGTTAGAAGGCCAGGGCTTCAAACGTCTAAGCCACTCAGGCTGACTGGTTCCCTACTTGAAATTCCACTAAGTCGAACGAATTCCTATAATCACTCCTTTTTAGTTACTGCATCGAGACCCTGGAATACACACCCAATGGACATTCGGCACCTTACTTCGTCTCATAAATTCAAATCTGCCTGCCGAAAGTTTTTCCTGGGAACATAAAACTGAGTTGTGTGAGTCAAAGTGTGTTTGTGTGAATGGGTTTTCTTCATTTATTATTATTATTATTATTATTATTATTGTTGTTGTTGTTGTTGTTGTTCCGAGGTATCTGTGGATCAGCGGAGGTGAAAGAAGGTGTGGGCTGGAATGGGTCTAACTACAAGTCCGAAAGATGAATTAAAAATTTAAATAAAGGTTATATTTTCAATAGACAACAAAATGTAACAAATTTTTACATAGAATTTGAAAACTTAACGTGTACAACAAGTCAACTGCTATCCAATATTCAGGTAAAAGACCAGAAAAGCAAGAATTTAGAGACAAATTAATGATCTGGGCTTCAAGCCCCACTTTTTACAATCTCTGAGCTCTCAGCTCACAACCACAAATTACCAAAGGGCAGAAAACCCCTCATTCCATGGAGCACTTGCTCCCACCTAGTAATGTCAAGCCTCCTAGAGGCACCTTTCAAAATACCAGAAAGAGCTGACCCGCTCTCAATCTTTCAAGCCTATTAAAAGGCAATACCAGACTTTACAATTAACTGCCATCAAGGCAGAACTTACAAATATAAACAGGGGTATCTCGTACCCAATCTACTGGGCCTTCGCAGGAAGGAAAACAAATCGGGTTAAGGCCCAAAATACAAAGATGAATGGAGGCGAGTACTTGCACTCCTACATGAAAGCTTGTTAAAACCTAAATGGCGCTAGACCGATTCAACAGGGGCTATTCCCACACTAGGGAAGGTGACTCGTATAAGAAAATTTTAATACATTAGGAAAGAGAAGAAAATCGGTTATGAAAACGTAGTCACTTCAGATCAAAATGAAGGGGAGCTCGAGAGGGTGAGGCACTCTCTATCCCCGATTCACAGTTAAAGTAACATGAAAATTTTTACATCGAAATGGTATAGGTTACATCAAAACGGATTCGGACCTTCCCCGAGGATTAAACTGCTGAGCTAGCAAGAAATTAAAGATGTTAAACGGCCATTACCTTTTTGAAGGGCTGCTGACTGATGAAAGAGGCGCTTCCCGCCTCTTGCTATTCTTCCATACACTAAGCTAGATGTTGTACGAGTGGCCGAGAGACCAGAAAATCAGAAGCTTTTATACCCTCGTGGAAGATTCGAGACCTTTCATGAATAATTAAGACACACCCCCAGGCGTTTATTGGTCGGCTAAACGTTACAAGTCAAAAATGAAGAAGAAACCTGTGATTGGAGGGATATTAATTACAGAAATTACGGATGGGGTAAATTCAAAACAGGCGGAAAGAAAGGATTAATATTGCCAACCCACCAACGAAAGAACGAAATTTAGTAAAGACAACAACTTATAAATACAAAATATCTTCAAGAAAAGTGCCTTCACTTCGCACCAGGGTGCATGATCATAGTTTTTGGTAGAGATATCTATGAGAGAATGTCCACACTTCTTGATAATTAGTAAACAAAAACAATTCGAAATTAACACAGTGACATCTTCAGATAAACGGTTCAATTATTTTAGTTTCAAAGTTCATAGTTTCAACTGTAGAGGAGAACTTTAAGGCGGAAAATTCGAATGTGCGGCGTATAGGTGTACCAACCGGTACAATTATTATTATTATTACAATTATTATTATTATTATTATTATTATTATTATTATTATTATTATTATTATTATTATTATTATTATTATTATTATTATTATTATTATTATTATTATTATTATTCCTTTATGTGTTTACCCTCAATGGTTTGCTTTTCCCTCGGACTCAACGAAAGTTCCCACCTCTACCGCCTCAAAGGCAGTGTCGTGGAGCGTGAGACGTTGGGTCGGGGGTACAACTGGGGAGGAGGACTAGTACCACGCCCAGGCGACCTTGCCTTCTATGCTGAACAGGGGCTTGTCGGGAGATGGGAAGATTGGAAGGGCTAGACAAGGAAGAGAGGAGAAAGCGGCCGTGGCTTTAAGTTAGGTAACATCCCGGCATTTGCCTGGAGGAGAAGTGGGCAACCACGGAAAACACTTCGAGGATGGCTGAGGTGAGAGTTGAATCCCATCTGCTCAATCGACCTACGGGGGCTGAGTGGTCCCCGTTCCAGCCCATGTAGGCCCTACCACTTTTTCAATGTCGTTGCAGAGCCGGAAATCGAACTCGAGCCCCTCCGGGGTGGCAGCTAATCACGCTGCCCACTACACCACAGCGGCTGATTATAAGAATAATAAAAATATTATATTATATTATATTATATTATATTACATTATATTATATTATATTATATTATATTATATTATATTATATTATATTATGAATGAAAATGAAAACCTACAACCTGCTTTCCAGTCTTTGACCGGGTCAGGCATGTAATGAATGAACCATATAGGCTATAATTACAATGGGGTCGCCACTCCCAAGGTGATATTAATGACTGATAGATGCTATGAAATGAAAATGGAGAGTGTTGCTGGAATGAAAGATGACAGGGAAAACCGGAGTACCCGGAGTGAAACCTGTCCCGCCCCCGCTTTGTCCAGCACAAATCTCACACGGAGTGACCGGGATTTGAACCACGGTATCCAGCGGTGAGAGGCCGACGCGCTTTATATTATATTATATTATATTATATTATATTATATTATATTATATTATATTATATTATATTATATTATATTATATTATATTATTCTAACTCTCGCGTATCATCTTTAACTACCCTGCATCTAGTTCTCCTGCTAACCGTCGTTGCTTCCAGCACTCTCTGCTATACACTTTTCATTGGAATTCTCCGGTTCCATGACTAAATGGTTAGCGTGCTGGCCTTAGGTCACAGGGGTCCTAATTTCGATTCACGGCTGGGTCGGGAATTTTAAGCATAATTGGTTAATTCCGCTGGCACGGGGGCTGGGTGCATATGGCGTCCTTATCATCATTTCATGATCATCACGACGCGCGGGTCGCCTACGCGCGTCAAATAAAAAGACCTGCATATGGCGAGCCGAAATTGTCTTCGAACACTCTCGGCACTAAAAACCCATACGCCGTTTCATTTAATGGGAACTGTGATACCCTTCTCACTTTTCATGATTTTATACTTGTTATATCGACCCCTCCAACTAAGAACATCGTAAGTGACATGTTTGTTATTTTGCGACTATTCACTTATCACATACTAAAAATGAGCACTAGCAACTGCAAAATTATTCCACACTGATTCGCAATATATTTTTTTTTTAACTCAGTATTTAAGAATATCGTAACTGTTATTATTTAATTTCAATTAAGAACATCGTAACTAAGATTGGATGTTCTTAAATGGAGTGTTGTCTATAACAAATTCAGTAAACGTGCAATTAAGTTCCGCTTTAGCCTTAGCACGAGCAACACGTATCTCGAGCAAGTGTGTACAAGTGTGGAGCCGTTCAGTGAAGTGGGGAAAGCCCGTTTGGTTTAAGTGTTTTGCGTATTATATGCTTAGGGAACTAAAGACATTACGGAACGATGATAGTTGAAAGGAAAAATACCATCGTCATCACATTCACAGAACGAGATATACCAAGACCAGCCCCCTACGAAATCCACGAGTGGATTTTTGAAAATTTGAAACTTGATGAAGCCGACATCGAAACATTACAGCTCAACGGAATTTCCCGACAAGTCTTCACTAAGTGCAGGAGGCAAGAGACAGTTGATCATATTCTCAAGCACTATGCCGGTGAGCAATATTTTGTTCATAGCAATGGCTATCGTAGTAAAATAACTGTTGATTCGGCCGGCCTAGGGATTAAACTTGTGAGAGTTTTTAACCTCCCCACCGAAACATCTCATGGACATACTTCAGACGTTTTGCGTCAGTACGGGACTGTACTTTCAGTAAGTGATGAAACGTGGAGTTCCAATTTTCGATATAAGGTGTACAATGGCATACGTGCAGTACGCATCATGCTTAAACCACATATTCCTTCCTACGTAGATATACCGGGAAATAAGGCTTTAGTAAGTTATGACAACCAACCACCAACCTATGCCAGCTGCAGTAAGATAGGCCATTACCGTAGTGAGTGCCCAACGCGACGTTTTCCAGTTCAAACACCTGCTACACCCGACAAGCCAACCTGGGCGACCTTGACTTCAGCCTTGGGGAAGCTACCGACGCAACGTATACCTCTCACAACAACACAATTCACCCCAGATTTTCCAGAGGTAGACACACGATCAGCTGATACACCAGACTCACATGCAAACACACCGTCAGCACAACAGGCAGAAATTACCACAGAAGAGGAAGAGACACAAGTAGCCAAGCCTGCACACAACCACCTTGAGGAGACAACAGAACCTGTTTGCGATAGAAATTCCCCAATGGAACAGTCCCTCAGCTCATCAACCTACCAAAATAATACCCAGTTAAATGATGTACCGGTACTATCAGAGCCACCCTCACAGCACCAGACACAACTTTGTGCACCTGTCAGCGAACAGTTCTCCACACCTACCAGTGACATGACTGGCTTAAAAAATGACACCACCACACAGCCTGTACAGACGCATTCCGCACAGTGCACAAACAAAGTAGGCGGTGACGAAGGAATGGAAACCACCAATTCAAAATCCAACCAAGCAGTTAGTCACAGGGATCCAAGATTAAAAAGATCGGTTGAGGGGAATGATAGGAAGAAAGTTATAAAATTAAGTAAATGTCTTTCAGAAACCTAATCTGAAGAATATTTATGTGCTGTTGGGTAACGCCAAACGAGTATGGAAGCTGCTGATGTATTTTTGTATTTTAGCTGTGACGTCAGTAGTTAGCTGCTACGGTACCCTGAATGTGAACTGCCTCCGAAGTCAGATCAAGCAGGTCTTGCTAAAAGAATTAATTAAAGATTATGATTTAGACGTAGTTTTCTTGCAAGAATTTAATTCACGAACTTAGATTTCCTTGGATCTCAATACAGTTATATAACCAATGCCGGAGAAAATTTAAGAGGAACTGCCATAGTCTATAGAGCAGGGATAACTATCAAACTCAGTGAATGTCACCCGTGTGGAAGAATTTCCTGCCTACTTACCGAAGATAATACACTGATGATTAATATATATCTACACTCAGGAACACACAGACGCCAAGAACGGGAAGATTTCATTCAGAAGGAACTGCCTTATTTTCTGCGTCACAATTATGATAACATAATTCTCGGAGGTGATTTCAACTGTGTATTAAATGCAAAAGATCAGACAGGTGAATTCCATCCCTCCCTGGCATTAGGGAGAGTATATCGCTAACTTAGGCTTTGTGATGTGTGGGAAGTTCTTCATGGTAACAGAGTCGAATATACTTTCTTCCGAGGTACGGCTGCTTCACGTATCGACCGATTTTATGTAAATAAAGAATCAGAGAATAATATCCGAGCAGTAACTGTTAATGTTGCGATCATCATGCAGTAGTGATGAAGACTGCGGGGCATAGAACGGCGGCACAGATGGGAAGGGCTTACTGGAAAATAAACAGCTCCTTACTCTCTGACGACGATATACAAAATGAATTTTCACTCCTGTGGAATGATCTGGAATCTAGAATGCGAAGAGGTGGGGACAACTTTCGATTAAATCTTGGCTATACAAGTTGAAGCCAGCTATTCTGAGCTTTTTCAAACGAAAGGGAGTACTAAAGGCCATCAACAGACGCCGTACGCTGCATTCTTATTACGTGATTCTTCACGATCTTGTCACCCGTCAGCAAGCCGGAAATGACGTATCCAATCACTTGACCGCTGTAAAACGCCGAATCAACTCAATGCAGGAAACTATTCTCCGAGGAGCAATCATTCGCTCCCGTGCAACATCAGTCATACACGAAGAGAAAGCCCAGTTGTACCACCTTGCCTCCGAAAAGAATAACGCGAGAAATAAATACATTCACTCGTTAAATCCAGATGACAATAGAAGTCTTACCACTACAAGAGACTGCATTACTGAAGCCGAAAAATTCTTCCAGAGAACATGTAGTGAAAGTGAGATATCGATACCCGACCAAAACAAAATACTATCCTACTTAGATCAACGTTTGCCTGAGGAAGGAAAACAGCAGCTGACCCGTGAGATCACCGAGGAGGAAGTTCTAAAGGCTCTGCGCACTGCAAGTGACAGATCAGCTCCTGGCCCAGACGGTCTCAGCTTCACCTTCTACAAAAAAGTACTGGCCAGTCATTAAATATACGCTCGTAGAATTGATGAACATTCTATTAAACAACTCCGAAGAATCAACTGGATTCAGCGAAGGCATAATCATTCTTATTCCAAAGGTGTCAATGCCCCTAACTTTATCAGGCTCTCGTCCTATAACTTTACTAAATGCAGACTACAAATTATTTATGAAAATTCTGGCCAACAGGTTACGGCCGTTTCTGGAAACCATCATTCAGCTAGGGCAGACGTGTGGCATTCCGAACAAGAAAATAACTTTTAATCTCCCAGCAATTAGAGATGCTATATTATTATGTGAACACTACCCCCACAATGACGCAGCAATACCTAATATTGACTTTGAAAAGGCTTTTGATCGAGTTCACCATGGTTATTTGTTTACGATTCTCGATAAGTTTGGTATTCCACAGTCAACATGTAGTATCATTAGAACTGTATACACTCATGCTCATTCCCGAACACTCCTCAATGGTCATTTCTCCAAACCTATTCCAATACGAAATTCGGCGCGACAAGGATGTCCTCTATCTATGATCCTCTTCGCCTTAAGTACTGAACCCATCATTCCAGCTGTCCATCACCTCCTGAAGGATGTACCAAATCCGCACAAGATGTTTACCGTCCGAGCGTATGCTGACGACGTAACACTTTTATTACGGAACCGAACCCAAGCGGATCAGCTGATTGGAATAATATCTGTGTACGAAAGAGCCGCCAACGCAAAAGTGAATTATCAGAAATCTGTCTTGTTACCTCTCGGTACCTGGCCAAACCACATCACAATTGCTGGAATCCCTGTAAAAGAAGAAATAACAATTCTCGGTTTGAAATTTACAGGCAAATTTCAGGAGACAGTCGAAAAGAATTGGACTGCAGTCATCAAAACTGTCCGGAACACAATGACGAAGGATCTCACCAGAAATCTTAATCTAATACAGAAAGTATGGCACATTAAGTCATTCGCTCTGTCCAAGATATGGTACGCGGCTCAGGTCCTCCCCATTTCAGAGAAACATGCACAAAGAGTGGGACTTGGAATGAATTACTATCTATAGAGAGGATACATCTATCGCATATCAAGAAATCAGCTCAGAAGGCCAGTTGATCAAGGGGGCCTAGGCCTCATCGCCGTCTCCGCTAAATGCCAGGCTCTGCTTCTGAGGTCAATTCTATTGGCAAAGAACGGACTCGGAGATATTAATGATATGCATTTTTGGACATCGCCTCGAACTGGAAGCTTTAAACGAGTACTGCATACTATTGAATCTTTCTATCCTCATGTGAATCAACAGTGCATTCCACCCACGCAAATCATCTACCGTCGTCTTTTAAACCGTCAACTTGTTACCCCATAGATCATGGAAAAATTCCCCAACAGAATTTGGAAAAATATCTGGAAGCAGTTCACAACACAAGAGATCCCAACAGACTGGAAAAGTTCAGCATACATAGCCATCCAAGATGCCATACCAACCGAGGAGAAAAAATTTCGCCACAACTTGGTCTAGTCACCCTTGTGCCAAAAATGTGAGATTCCAACTCTTGACACCCATCTCCACAGACTAACTCGATGTGATGGTATGATGGACGTCTGGCGATGGACACTGACTCTGGTGCAGCAGTTAACATCTTCCGCTAACCCTAACGATATATATCGTATCTTGTTAGCTTTGGAAATACCCAACAGGAACAACAAGTTTGCCCTAGTATGGCTAGCAATGGGCTTTCTTCATTATGCGCAGACCAACGGGAAATGCTCTGTACAAGGATTTAGGCAGTTTCTCAAGACAGCGAGACAAAAACTGAAAGTGTATAGTGCTTCTGGAGGGCAGGAGAAATTCAATGAAATTTATGTTCTTACCTTGTGATGATACGTACAGCTTGAGTAAATACTACTTTGCTTCTGTATGCATTTATTTGTTTCTCTATTTAATAATCTAAATTAACGATGTAATTGTATAGTGTATCGGTCACCGACGAAAGTGGATCGCCTTTCCGTTCCTCATTAAAGTGATGGATCACGTGTGTTAATTATTAAAAGACAACGAGATATCTTAATGGTCGTGTATCTCTCAAGATTTGTTTTTTTGTTGATTTTGTATTTGATGTTTATCTGTAACACTATGTCTAATTTAAGCAGCACTGTAATTAATTTTGTATGCTTTACTTTGCTCTAGAAAATAAAATAATTATTTGTAAAAAGAAAAATTACTATCATCTTACAGGAAGTTTTCAAAACATTCACTTGACACTGCATGTTAGGGAATGCACTGATTTTGTGCATATGTAAAGGTATTCCAAGTTTTCATTCTCACTACTTTGTGACCTGAGAGTTGTTAATAGTTTTTACTTCACTAGCTGGTGATAGACATTTCCTGTCACTGAAGTCGAGACACAGTACAGGCGGAAAAGTTACCAGTGCAATATGAAACGCCGACTGAAATATTACGGTGATTATGGTGCCTAGTCTTTTACCCATTTCAAAATATATTCAAGAGTCAAATTGATAGTTGATTTAGTGAACATGGCTGCTTGTTCAACTCTGTTACAAGGTAAGTTTATATTCATTTGTTCAGCAGGACCAGTCATGTTTTATGTGTCACAAAGGTAGTTTTCATCAGCAACAGCTAATGCCTCCGATTACAGGTGAAATGTGGAGGTTTAGCCAGAAACGACGAGGAAGACGGGAATCGATACGCACTTTGGAGCTTGGTAATGCTCACAAAGGACTGTTTTCAGTAGTATCGGAAAAGAATAATTTGTTGTCTTTATGTGTACACGCATGCACTGAAATAGTGTCCCGATGTAAACAAATCATGGCGTCTTCCCACCTCCTCGCCTAACACATTGCTGCAGGTAGACAGCCCGCTACAAGACTGTTGTGATTGAAGTGAGCACAGTGGTATAGCAATACACACACTGTGCCTTCTGCACTACCAGATCACTCCCATCCTTATCAGTACCGGAGTGGGGCTGTGTTGTTTATGTCAGGACACCATTTCTGTGCATGCGTGTACAAGTATGGACATTTATACAAAAATCAGGAAACTGCGGTAGCCGAATCAACTCAGGCACAATTAGTGACTAAGAAAGACATAAAATTGGTCTCTTGGTTCTATTGGTCATGTATTTTCCAAGCAATAAAGAACTGAAAATATGAAAGTAATAAATTCCAGTATTAATTTCTAAAATACCCTTATTCCTCAAAATCGTCTAACCTGTAAATTAGTCATTATTTTGAAAGACATATCTAACTCCGTGGTTTTGAACGATGTGTTGTTCACAGACAACAATCTCAAGAGTGTTAAGTGCAGTCAGTTCTTCCTTTTAGCTCATTGTAAGGAGAAAAAACAAAATTTAACTTAAAGAAGACAAAATTTGAAACTGTTGGACATTACTGGATTAAAATGTCCAAACAATGACATTGTGACTTGACTTGTGCAGTTAGTTGTTCACACATCTAGAATGAAGACCATCGTAAATTCATCATATACGATGTTCTTCGTTGGACAACTGCAGTTCAGTAATATAGCAACTACATCTGTTTATCTGTTTACCCTCCAGGGTCGGTTTTTCCCTCGGACTCTGCTAGGGATCCATCCTCAACTGCCCCAAGGGCAGTATCCTGGAGCTTCAGACTCTGGGTCGGGGATACAACTGGGGAGGATCACCAGTAAATTGCCCACGCGGCCTAATCTGCTATGCTGAACAGGGATCTTGTGGGGAGCTGGGAAGATTGGTAGGGATGGACAAGGAAGAGAGAAGGGATAGGCGGTGGCCTTAAGTTAGGTACAATCGCGGCATTTGCCTGGCGGAGAAGTGGGAAACCACGGAAAACCACTTCTACGATGGCTGAAGTGGGAATCGAACCCACCTCTACACAGTTGACCTCCAGAGGCTGAGTAGATCCCGTTCTAGCCCTCGTACCACTTTCCAAATTTAGTGGCAGAGCCGGGGATCCAACCCGGGCCTCGGGGTGTGGCAGCTAATCACGCAAACCACTACATCACAGAGGCGGACAAATGGGGTATTTCATATATATTTAAAAAAACCATTCTTTCATCAATGCATTCCGTAGAACCCCTAATCGTTAATATAGAAATACTCTCTAATTTGTGGAAATTTTCGAAACTTTAAACTGCTCTCCCCAACAATTTACTTTATGCAGATATGATGTTCTCAGTTGGAGGAGTCTAATGTTAAGTCCACATGAACAGCTCATTTTGCGCACAGGTACGCTTTTGTGCTATCAGATAGTAATCACGCTGTACATTTAAGTGTATAATTTCTTACTTAATCATCCTATTAAGGAAAAAGTCTGATTACAGCCGATGACCCAACCCTAATAGTTCCCTTGGCATTCTCATGATAATAGACTAATCATTTAAATGCATCTAAACACTGGTTGTAAAGACACATGATTATCTGACCTCAATAGACAACTTACAATTCCTTTAGTTTAAGGTAGTTTGGTTTCCTGTTTATGACAGAGTTAGAAATGATGGAGAGATGCGATTTGTCATTAAAGACGAGATAACATTTCTGTGCTTCACACGGTTATGTTTAACGTATATTGAGCTGACCAATAAAACTTGCAGTTCAGTTGTAAATACGTGGCGCTACAATAAAACGAACGCTGCTGTAGCCAGATGTAGCCACATATTTTTGACTTCCTGCACTCACATAAATAATGGCGTCATATGACAAAGAGGTTGACATGGTAGTAAATGTCTAGGGGAATCCTGAAAACAGAGATAGCTCTCCGTTACAGCTCTAAGCGGAAGTTTAACATGAAACAATTCTTTCACAGAACTGTTTGTCGTAACACTTTGTGCTCCTCTTGGAAGCTAGGTTATAAATCTGCGCATTGTTACTTAACTCTCACGAGTGGTAAACACAATGATACGTTCCTTCTTTCAGTGTTAGCGACCAATGCGGTACACGTTTTGTTCTCTCATTTAACAATTCACTCGTCTCAACAACCAAGCATACGGTACTTATGCAAAATTACACCATAAAACCACCTGAAACATATCCATCCGGGTCAGGCTAACCTACTGTCTTTTCCTCTTTGTTTATTTGTACTTCATACCATCCTCTTTGCTTCTTTATTGTGTGTGGTGATGGTGGTGGTGATTTCTTATTTTGTGGCGAAGTGTAACTCTTCATTGTCACCAATGAGATATGCAGTATATCGTCGCTGCAGGGACAAAACCTCGTACGTAAAATATTTTAGCTTAGAACTTTGGCCGGTAAGGTTCTGTCATCTATGGTGCAATATTGTGTGAATATTGTCAAGGCGTCCTCGCTCTTCATAATGTACGTGCTGCGGGTCAGTATATCTCCAAACATATTATCGCATAGGAGATTTTCTCCAGGCAACGAAGATATAAACTCATATATACAGGATGGTCGGAAACAACGTGAAGCGGATATATGAGGGTTAGAGGGTTGGTCATACTGGTAAATAATTCGAAAATATAATTAGATATTTCGCGCCGTTGTCATTTTATCAGCTGCTGAAGTTACCCAATAAGATCGCTTCGCGGGAGAATTCAAACAGGCTGTACGCGGCGTGTTGCTAAATCTGCACGTGGCTTATGACCGGCTTGCGATCACCAATGTGAGGAATAAACTTCTCAATTTGAGGGATTTGAACAACGACCTCCCTGCTGACAGGTTTGGCCCACAGCAAGCACGCTACGGTGGCATTGGCTGAAACCCACTGTGTGTTAGTGTTTGATGCTCACTTCTCGGCATGGCTCTCAAGCCCGACCAAGCCATATGCAGATTTAGCAATACCGCCTCGTAAAACCAATTCAATTCGCCCTTGAAGAGATCCGTTTGGCAGTCTTCAGTAGCTGATAAAAAGAAAACGGCGCTAGATAATGACATAATTCATTCAAATTAAATATCAGAATGACCAACGCTCTAACGCCCATATACACGGTTCACCATATTTCCGAAAACCCTGACCGGGAGAGTTGGCGTGCGGTTAGGAGCACGCAGCTGTTAGCTCGCATCCGGGAGAGAGTGGGTTCTAACCCCACTGTCGGAAGCCGTGAAGATGGTTTTCCGTGGTTTCCCATTTGCACACCAGGCAAATGCTGTGGCTGTACCTTAATTGAGGCCACGGCCACTTCCTTCACATTCCTAGGCCTTTCCTCTTCCATCGTCGCTATAAGACCTATCTGTGTCGGTGCGACGTAAAGCCAATAGCAAAAGAAAAATGGCGGACACCCTTTATATATATTCTGCCATTATCCCATGCATATTGAAATAAGATGGAGCAGTCGTTATTCTGGATTGAAATATAAGATTATCAATAACAAAAAATAATAAATCACTACCAGTACAATGTGACGTCACAACTTGTTCCATTCGGCATATATACTCATGGAAATATTACGTATATAAATTTTATTTGGAAATAAATTTAAAATGAATACTATAAATTAATATCGAAATGTTTAAGAGGAAAACAGAATGACAGAATTGAATTTAAGAAGAGCGGGAAGAAACAAGATATCAACGACGTTTCTATGAGATTATTCACCCGAAAGTTAACTTTGAGTTGGTCAGCGTCAACTATGACGCATTTCTTGTAGCTACTCAAATGGTGCATTCACTGTAAGGCAGACCGCACGAGGAAGGTTAATTTTACATATCGCGTATGAACAATTGTGTGTTAGTGAAGTGGAGTATTGTGAAATGTGTGCGAGTTGCACGACTGTTGATGACAGCAAAAGTACTGCAGCCATGGAAGTTAAAATCCGTCGACCTGGACAGGAAACCAAACCGAGTCTTGGAGCCAGAAACCTCTGGACACTCATTTAACGAGCCGAGCACCATTGGAAAGAAGAAATGGAAAAGGTTCGATCATAATTTCTATGTGATGGTTTCATGTTTTCATGCAAACCTCAACCCACTGTAAATTGTGTATTAAAGCATCCGAATTATTTAATTTATGTATGAATTTTTATATGAACGTGCTGTATTTGCAATACTAAGATAATAGTCAGCAATTATACCGCTCACTTTACTGTATGTCATAGTGTAACATTTTGGAATACTTAAGATACGTGTGAATTTGTATATGACAGCGTTGTAATGTTAAACTATAATATAATTTCGTGTGGCTATTTCTAGCCGGATGCAGCCCTTGTAAGGCAGACCCTCCGACGAGGGTGGCCGGCATCTGCCATGTGTAGGTAACTGCGTGTTATTGTGGCGGAGGATAGTGTTAAGTGTAGTGTGTGAGTTGCAGGGATGTTGGGGACAGCACAAACACCCAGCCACCGAGCCACTGGAATTAACCAATGAAAGTTAAAATCACCGACCCGGCCGGGAATCGAACCCGGGACCCTCTGAACCGAAGGCCAGTACGCTGACCATTCAGCCAGCGAGTCGGACATGTTAAACTAGTACCGGTAGTATTTCTTGTAATATTTCCTTTCCATGAAATTGCCTGTTATACTATTGTTGTTGTTGTCGTTGGTGGGTAAATATGTTTTAACTTTATTATCACACTACTGCAAATGATCATTACCACCGAAATATTTCACAAGTTCGATGATTTTTTAATAATAATAATAATAATAATAATAATAATAATAATAATAATAATAATAATAATAATAATAATAATAATAATAATAATAATAATAAATTATATAATATATAGTAAATATAATAATATATAATAAATAATATATTATTATTATTATTATTATTATTATTATTATTATTATTATTACTATTATTATTATTATTATTATTATTATTATTATTATTATTATTATTACGGAGTCATTGGCTGAATGACAACGGCCCTGAAAGTTGGAAAAGGGGCTTCCTACCCTTTACAAACGTAATGTCGTAGGAATCGGAAGAGAACTACTTTGACTAACGTAGATTCAATAGGGGAGATACAACGTATTGGCCCAGAACATATAATATGAAGCAATATCAGAATCAGTTCGGTACCCCGTGACCGCCAACACACGCTCCAAAGGTGAATGCTCTGGCGGTTACCACTGGTTATAGGCCCACTACGACAGTCAGGGGATACTGTAGGTGTATTCTTCAGTTCCCAACCACAGTGGGCCTTTATTGCTTGTCTCTCAGATATTCCCTAATGGAGTCTTAAACAAACACCATTATTTTATTTTTTACCAAAGTCGATGCGGCATCCTAAATTGTACAATAACTGCCTAGGCATGAACACAATTCAGTTAGGGAAGCATACATTCGTCAGTTCATAACTCATGAAATTCTCTACACAGGTGGTGTCTATCCGCTACCTGGAATCCAGTCCATTCATTCATTTAGCAGGTCAGTATTTCAGTCATAATGTAATGTTTAAATCAGTTCATCAAGACTATCACTCACCCAGTCAATCACTCGTTCACCAATGAATGCTCTCTTCCCGGTTATTGACTATCCATAACCGGCTGAGAAGAGTGTTTATTCATTCATTCATGCACGACCACAATTCAACCATGAAATCGTCCATTTATGAATTCATGCAGTCATCCACTCATTCATTTCAGTCGTAATGTATGTTGTAGACTTGTGACACACACGTAAGCACTAAACAAGCTAAGGAAGGTGAAGATATATGTTGTCCTGAACTATACCTTATAACAATGGCAAAGTCTAGGAAAAAATAAATTATATTTGGTGTCATCAACATCATAGGCTCTTCTGCTATCCGACAGGTCCAATCATGGCTGTGACCTCAATATATCTTGTTATTGTATCCTTTTCTTCACTTCTGCACAATCTTAATTTCTTTTTCTAATTCTGCGTAATAAGTGATATCGTCTCCTAAACAAGCTAAGGAAGGTGAAGATATATGTTGTCCTGAACTATACCTTATAACAATGGCAAAGTCTAGGAAAAAATAAATTATATTTGGTGTCATCAACATCATAGGCTCTTCTGCTATCCGACAGGTCCAATCATGGCTGTGACCTCAATATATCTTGTTATTGTATCCTTTTCTTCACTTCTGCACAATCTTAATTTCTTTTTCTAATTCTGCGTAATAAGTGATATCGTCTCCTTCCCCTTCCTCGTTTACCTTTTATCATCCCTTCAATTGCTACTCGTTGTAAAATGTCTCCCACTCTCTTCAGAAATTCCTCATATGATATTCTATCTTCCTACCTTACTCCACTAATTCTTCTCTAAATCCACATCTCAAATGCTTCTCTTCTCCTCTGTTCTTCCTTCATTAATGTCCACATTTCAGCGCCATACAGAGCTGTACTCCATACGTACCATCTTGCAAATCTCCTCCTCAGATTTATCTCTAGTGGGCCACAAAGCAGTTTTTTCTTCTTGTTGAAACTTTCCTTGGCTAATACAATTCAATCTTTTATGCCTGTTATAGAGTGAAGGTCTTCAGTCACAATACAGTACTTCCAAGATACATAAACGTATTCGCCTGTTCAAGAATTTCTCCCCCTTACATTGATTGTCGCTTTTTCACCATTATCTCCAAGTATCATGAAAGTAGTTTTCTTTTCTTTATGCCCATTCCATACTATTCATAATTTTTATTTAATTCTTCCAGAATTTATCGGAGATCCTTCTCATTTTCAGCTATTACTGCCATATAATCAACAAATCTTATGCATTCAATTCTCTTACCTCCTATGTTGACACCTCTTTTACCATCTGAACATCCACAAATAATTTCCTCCAAGTAAATATTAAACAAATTTGGTGGTAAGCAGCAACCCAGTCTAACACGTCTCCCAGGCTGATTTCTTCAGTTAATTCTCCTCTTATTCTCACTCTTGCTGATTGGTTGTGATATAATTCCTTGATCAGTCTTCTCTCTCTCCATTCCACTCCATTTTTTAAATATATCCAAGACCTTATCCCACCTCACTTTGTCAAATGCCTTCTCTAAGTCTACAAAGACTGTGTATATTTTTCTATTCCTTAATATGCACCTTTCTTCTATATCTTTCAGTAAACCAATGGTATCCCTTTGTTTAGTAATACTGAAAGAATTGTAAGAAGGTGAATGCAATGAACGTATCGAATTTAAAGAATTGCAATAAACGAATGCTCTCTCTCCAGTTTCACACGATCAGGAACTAGGGGATGGGAGTATTTTATTCTAACCTATTCCATTATAATCGATTCTAATAACTCCCTGGGTAGATCAGAATTTAACTATCCGGCGTATGATCCCAAGTTCGTGGGTTTGTTCCGGGCCGAATCAAATGATATTTGAATGAAGGCCAAAAGTCTTATGGCCCTTGTCATAGTTGCTGGCATGTAACACATCTCCGGCGATGCGCTCTGCGTTCGTTACCCGTCCAGTGCAGTTGCACTTCGCTGTTGGATAACGGGAAAACACCACTTCCAAATTGTTTGGTAGGGTGTCACTACTTCAGAAGAACCGAAAACACATGATTGAGGCCATAATGTTATGGGTTGGATTCTTCCAAACTGAACTCAATCTATTCTGAACATTCGAAGTTGAAAAGTACTTGATTAAATTAATATGAATTACATCTCGATTTGAATCATTGTCCACACCATTGCTCCTCCGAGACCAATTAGATTTCATAGTGAAACCCGAGAATGGAATTTACTATCCGATGTAAAGTAAGTTCTTACTTTATAGGTCGTTGTCGGGCCAAAGGTTCACGATGTCACTGATTCCTGTTTGTAAACATCCTTGTCGTGCAAGCCGTTGGATTGGGATTACTAAAATTTTATTGAATTCAAGGTACGGCGAACAATGATTTAGTAGGACCTACCAGGAAAAGGTTGAACACCGCTCCACAGCCGTGCTTTAACACATAAAATTATAATTACTTCGAGAATAATTAGAGTTAAAAGGAAAATATATTTACCATTTATAAATCAACACATTTGGATTTACTTTGTGATATACTGTAACTCACAATTAACCCATTATTGTAACTTTCAGTAAATTTCCTAAGTGTTAATGGTAGCCATTTAGTGATGGCTTTTGAATGAAACCAAATAATAATAATAATAGGCCTTTGTTAAGACGGAATATTTCTGACATTTCAATACCAAATTTCAGCTTACTTGTCCCTGTAGTTTTGGAGTGATTGAGCGATTAATTTAAACTCATTCTTGACCGATGAAAGATGTTCAGGTAAAGTTTGCTTGTGAAAAAGAAAGGTGTATAGATAAACTCACTCCCGAGCACAAAAGGTGTATAGGCAAACTCACTCCCGGGCACAAAAGGTGTATAGGCAAACTAACCCCCAGGCACAAAAGGTGTATATGCACACTCACTTCCGAACACAAAAGGTGCATATGTATACCGCACCCGTCCACCTCCCGAGTCCCAGACTAGCACTATGTCCTGGGGTCGCTCCCCACCGTCGTCAGACATTATAACTTTTCTTGAGAAATCAAAAGGGCCGATCGGCCTCTCACCTTGCTGCACACGAAGGAATACGCTATTGGGTCTAGGCCCTATCCTGTGATGTTATACCCCTACACTAACTTTCATTTAACAAAAAAAATTTTGACTTTTAAACTTGTTTACATTTGCACGTCATTCGCTTTGAGTGCTGGCTTGCGCCTAAGATTTCACAATAAACTGCTCCAATATAACAACAACAACAACATTAAAAACAACGAATGTTGTTGGAAATCTCCTGCCCTGAAATACGTTAATTTTAATTTATACCATCTCAACCTCTTTTTAAATACTAACTTGAACTGGTGCTCAGTAATATTTTACCATTTCAAGCCTTCCTAAACAGCTGTTTATAATATTTATCTCGTGTCCAATGACATTTAAATGGAGTCCTGAATTACCAAATTAATATTAAATTTCATATGGGAAAAAGAGAAACATCAAATCTTCGAGCTTATTGAATTTTGAATCATTGCCAAACTTGAAGAGATTAGCAATGGATTATATTAATAAAGTAGTCAAATCTAGCCCCGTTCGAAACTAACCTTACTCTAGCATGATATTACGTTACAAGTGAACACACACTTGACCGTGATGCGGTCATCAATTAATTAAAATCAAAAGTTAAAATATAAAATTTGAAAAAAAAAGTATAAAAATTTACAATTGATTAGCAATGATATTGGCCTCTTTAGAATGCAATCAAGCTTCCCAGTGGGCACACAGTAAAGCCCCACTTTAAACCAGCCATGTTGCTTCTGGCCCAACTGTAACATGTCCTACAATTGGTCATCATTTTACTGATGTCAACCAACATGACTCGTAGTTCTTCCCTTGATTTGTTAGGCCCTCTCTGCCGTTCTTAAAGCACCACGTTGGGCAAGCCATTTTGCACCCGTCCACCTCCCGAGTCCCAGACTAGCATTTATCTCAGGGGTGTCGGTTCATTATTTAAGTCATCAAATATAAATATAGCGGCATCAATGAACACGGGAATGAACGGAGCAATTAAAAATTAAAAATGGGGAAGGCTCGATTGTAAACTTGAATTTAAGGACTCCATGATAGGACTAGGAAGTGACTGTTAACTTTAAAAAGGGCATCATCTAACTACAATAAAAAGATTATGAGA